>NC_133757.1:2785000-3985000 GCF_036562045.2 Rhinolophus sinicus
ACCATATACAGAAAATCTCTATTGTATTGAAAGTTTGGTAGTATTCTAATGGTGGAATGACATGGGCCAAATGAGATGCCCTCTTCTTACATAGTGACATCCATAACTGTCTTTTTGTTTTTAAATAAATAACAAGTTGTCATGCCCCCTTCCCTTATGTTTGCGTTATTTACATAGCACATTTACTGTTTCAGTAGGCTATTGAAAATCTGGGGTTGTATGATTAGATTGAGGGGCAGCAGACAGGGGATAAAATGCACCAATGGAGTGGGACAATACAGTCATTTTGTGGGTATGTTATGAGAGGTGTAGGTTGCATGTATAACAACAAGAGGTCCCTGTTAAATACACAAGAGAAAGACAGTGATGTTTGCATACAGCAAGAGGGTCATCCCCTGCTCTGTTTTATGGTGTTTTCTTAATTGTTTGTTTATTTTCCTGAATGAGATATTACTTTTAGAGTTCTTGACATCCAGTAGGTGCTCAGTGAATATGTGTCCCATGGAGTAGAAGGAACTTGCAGACAATAAGGGAGGACCCTGGTTTCTTCAGCATGAAGCCAGACTTGGCTTCGCATGCTCTGTAGACTTTCAGGTCAAGAGAAGTAGCAAACCCACCGTGGGTACCACTCAGTAGCTCCATAGTCCACGGCATGAATGTGTGTTTACACTGGAAGTGGCACAGCTGTTGTCATTTCATTCCCCTCCACCCTCACCTTCCTTCTGTCCTTTTCTTCCTTCCTTGCTTCTCTTTTTTCCACACCGATCTGTGCCAGACACCGTGCCAGGTACTGAGCATAAAAGATTTAATAAAATCCAGGCTCTGCCTCACCAGTAGACCGGGGGGTCCCCATGGGCAGACACAGAGCTAGGTATCTGGGCTATGATAGGACACTGCAATAACCAGAACACGTAGGAGGGATGTTTATATGCAGAGGTTGTGCTAAACAATTAACTTTGACTATGGTTGGGTCAGGAAAGGCTTCATAGAGGAGGAGATGCTGAGTAGGGTTTTGAAGAATGCAGAGGAGTTTGCCAGGTAGCTAACAGAGGGGCAGAATTCAAAAGAGTGGGCTGGGAACAGTTTGCTTTGCTGTGGGGTCTCTGTAAGCAGCTTGGTGGGCTGGCCTGAGCAAACATTGTTGGTGGTAGGAGGAGAGCAGGGAGAGGCGAGCTTTGAGAGTGAAACAGCTGTGCAGAGCAGACCTTTCTGTGCCAGGTTAGGGATTTTGGAAGTTTTCCTGGCAGCAGCAATAGGGAGCCATGGCAGGGCTGTCAGCAGGATAGTGCTGAGCTCAGATTTGCATTTTAGAGAGATTCCCCTTGGCAGCAGTTTGGAGACTCTGCTGTTGTCCTTGCTTTATGTCTCGTTGGGTCACTCTCCTGGGATCCTGAGTGGTGGAGCCCACACTGCGTACTGTCAGCTATGCGAGCGGGCAGCTGTGACAACATCTGCACGGAGCATGAGGACAGCATTTGGCGCCAAGGAAGAACTGAGAGCAAGGATTGAAATGAAACCAATAATGGGTTTTGTAAACATTTGTTTTATTCTCGCTCTAAATGCGCGCCCTCCCTTAACCCCACGGATGGAATTCTATTGTGTGCACGTCCCCTGACATTGGGGAATGGCTTTTGGTAAAGAACGTGTCAAGGAGAAGGAGAGGAAATGCTTGTGGGCAGGTGGGGTGTCCATTGGCCTGACGGCTCAGAGGAGCATTTTTGGAGCCGTTGTCCATGGGAGGGGAAAGAATTTGACTTTTAAACACAGAGCGCTGCAGGCAGGGAGATGCCTCTTGCATTGTGTTTAGAAGGTTTTCTTAATCAAAACACTATGCCAAGAACCCTTTCTAGGGAAGTGAAACTTCGGCACCAGCACCATCTTACTTATAAATAGCCCAGACCTGCTTGGCAAGGAACAGATAGGGAACCAGGCACTCCTGCAGCCAGCGGGGGCTTTGAAGGATGCTGTCAGCCCCATCTAACTTACTCCCCTCCCCAGTCATTGTAGGCAGAAACAATGCCACCTTCCCGAAAGGAAATCGGCAATAAAAACTGCTGCTGGACTTCCTACTCAGAGTTTTTCCCATTCATACCCTAATCAGGCAGCCCTCCCTCGCCGGAGCCCACCACCAATGTGACATTTTAACCACATTCATGGTTCCAGGCGCTGAAATAACTGCTTTTTCTGAGTGGGGCACGGAAACTGCTTTTACAGTTCAACAAAGCTTTTCTTCTTTTTTCCTCCCAAGATTGCCTTTCTGTTTTCACATATCTTAACGAAGCTTCTGACGAAATATATAAAACGTCAGAGGATAAAATGGCAAATGTTTTTATACAGTGCCCAAAACTGGCTTAAGAATTCTTTGTGATTGCATTTTTTTAAATTAATAGGTGGATATGTTTTTCTTCTTCTCCTTCTTTCTTTTTAAACAAATGTTATGCTTTATAGCAGCACGATCTTGCTGCTTTACAGTATCGATAAACGCAGGTACACCTGCGCTATAAAATCCACTTTACATGAAGCAGGCCATTCCTGTTTTATAGCCAATTTTCACCCATTGTTCTCCAGCCGTGTCATAGGTGTGTTGTAATGGGCTGGGGAGGCGGACGCCTCGAAGATCAGTTTAACAAAATGGTCTAATTTTGCCAACTTTAGTGCCAAAATCTGGATTGAAAAACGCAGGACTAATATCCCAGTAGACGTGCGGTATGATGTCACTCCCCTGAAAATGGCCAAGATAAACATCTATTTCCAGATCACTTGCACTTACAACATGAATTCTACCTCTTTTTCAATCCCCAAATTATGGTTCCTGTTTTCTAACCATTTTAATATTAACCTGGTTGACATTTGAACTTGCCTGACTTTTTTCTCAAGCTCAGAGGTTTTATTACACTGCTGGTGGAGGCGGCAAAATTCCATTCCAAGTATAATGATACTTTTGGAGCCTGCAAACCTGTGAACTTTTCAAAACGATGCGAGGCAGATTGAATAGTCCTTCTGACGGAAGCATATACACAGATGTGCAATTGAGAAGCCCAGGACTGGGGCCCCAGAGCTCTGCAAGGTGATGCCGTGACTGGAGGTGCCCTTGACACGAGTGAAGCTTCATGCTTTGTTTTTCTTTCCCTTTAAATGGGCGAGTAGGGTTCGTGTATAGCAGGATGAATACATGTAATTAGCACAGGAATTCTTTTCTCAGTAGGTCAAGTGTTTGTGGAGTGTCTATTACATCGGCAATGCTCTCTGGGGTCTAAATATATAGACCAGTTGCTCACAGACAAAACGATTGGAGCGTCTCTGCTGCTTGCTCTGGGCAATTTGTGTGTGTTATCCTGAAGCATGTGGGACTCATGCAGCTGCGACATTGCCATTCCCATCCTGCAGGCTGGGAAACTGAGGCTTCATTTTGGTAAATCACCAAACACTGCTGCTACTGTTTTGAAAGACGCCTACCATATCTCATTCTTGGGGTGCTTTGTGGGGAGCTAGGCAGGGAGCCAAACACTTTCCTCCATCCAGCAACATGCCTGTGAGGTGCAGTCTATTACTTACCCGTTTCACAGATGAGGTAAGTGGCAGTGCAGTGGGTAAGTTACTTGGCAGCAAGGGCTGGCGTTAAGATTCACAGCCAGACACTCTGGCCTGGTCTGGGCTACGCTGCATCAGTGACAGTCTGGGAGGTGGCTGTTCCCCTGAGCACGCTGCATGGAAAGAGGACCCCAGACGTGAAGGGGCTCACGCGTGTGTTTACTCTGCACAGATGATGTGCAAGGCAGAGCTGAAGCACTAAGAGAGCTCAGAGACCCGGGAGCACTAGAGCGGCTGGGGCAAGGGGCCCTTTCCCGGAGCCACAGCACAGATGGCGCTTACACGGCTAGCCTATGAAAGGCGGGTTCTAACTTTGTCTGCTTTTCTTGAGCTGGGGTTCAGTTTTCTGGTCTCATCTACCCCATCACCTTCTTGTGCACTTGACTCTGGCCAGACTGGTTTCCTCACCTGAATACCTGTGCCTGCTGCTGGGCATGGATGTGAGGCCTGCTACGCATATGCCCCAAGCGTCTCAAATGGCTACTGCTATGTACTTTACCTACTACTAGTACTGCTAGGACACCTCTCTCTCTCTCTCTCTCTCTCTCTCTCTCTCTCTCTCTCTCTCTCTCTCTCTCTTTTCCATCTATCTATCTATCTATCTATCTATCTATCTATCTATCTATCTATCTATCTATCTATCTATCTTCACTCACACACGCCTAACTATAAAATATATGCGTATAATATAAACAAATACTGCTAGTTAACTTTTGCTCTCATGTCTCTGCAGCAAAGCTGCAGCCTCCTGCGTGCAGACCCCTATGCCTTCCTCTCACGGGGACTTGCACACTGCACAGGCCTGCTGTGTGCTTCTGGGATGCGGCACGTCTGATTAGACTTTCTTAAGAGTGTGTCCAGCGTGGTTCAGCGGACAGGGCTCTGTGCTTGTGGCCAGGGGCGTCACGGACTCTCCCTATTACTGTCCTTGGGCAAGTAGCTTAGGGCCTCGTTGGCCCCATCTTTCAAATGCGATCGTGACCTTTTTCTCTGGGGAGCTCACATGGAGAATAGTGATCTGTGTGGGACTCCGAGCACAGTCCTGTCTGCGGTAGACGCCACCGCCCTTCTCTCTCCCGTGAGCTCGGAGGTTGGGCTGCCACCTCTGCCTCCTCCATCAGCGGGCTCATAGGAAGAGACCAAGAGAGAGGAAGGTTATATGTTTGGAGAAAGCCTGCCGGAATTTCCACCCAAGACATGTGGCGGGTTCCTTTACCTATGCAGAAGGCGGGTTCTTCCCCCCAGGAGAAGGTCACATGGGGTGACCTCATACCCATCTTCCCTGCAGCCTTCCAGTCCCCTCAGCTAGCCTTGTGCCCTGTGCCCCAAGCTCTGTCTGGAACTGGATGAGTTGGGTTGTAGACTGTCCTCAGGGTTTAGTCTCACTATAGACCAGGAGCCCTGGAAAAGTAATATGTCTGTCTCATTTGCCTTTGCTCTTCCCTTAGCATATAGGACATGCTAATGAAATTAAACAAATATCTATTTGCATTTTGACAGAGCAGAGAGAGGTCAGAATTTATACTCAGAAGCCCTGGTGTGAACCCCATTGTCTACTAACCTGTGTTCTTGGAAAAGTCCTTTCCCATCCTTGCCCCTTGAGTGAAGGGGTGACCTTTGAGGTCACTTGCACTTTCTAAACCCATATTGAATTTGAGAGTTGGGGGAACGTGGCATTTGAAATGCATGTGGTGTAGAGGACAGCCAAAATAGCGAATGGGAGAAACAGCCTGGGAATACACTCCAATTTCACAATGCATTTTAATTAGCTCTGTGTGCGTGTGCACGTGTGCGCGTGTGTCAAGAATCTGCATTGACAATTGTGCTATGACAACACTGTTCCTGAGTGTAGAGTCTACTTTTGAGAAACTTACGTCGGGGCAGCAAGTCACACACATTTCATGCCAGCCAAATCCTGAGGCTCACATGCAAACCTGACAGGGGCTTTGGTTGACTTTTGTCCATCAAGTCAGCTTCCTGAACTTGTTTTCAGCTCAACTCCACGCTCAGGTGTGGAGAGGAGAGAGCATGAGTGTTTCCCAGGCTGCATCCATTACCAGTAGTCTGTTTAGAAGGTAAATTGCTAATTGTTTGATTTTTCTGCCAACAGGGTTCCCTGCAAATTAGAATTGTAATCTCTGTGGGTATGCCCTGAATTAAAAGAAAATATGTAATAAAATAAATAAATATTAGTTGTTTGGTTGTATAAGCTTTTGAGACCTGCAAGCCTCCTTGTCATTTATTAAATATGGCCAGAGATGACATTCCTAACTCGTGTGTGTGCCTTTAAAAGACCCTGACAAAGGCAGCTGTAGGCAGAGATTGCCCTGTTCTTGCTGTTTAGCTCTGAAAGTCTTTGCCTAGAAGCTTTAATGTCTCCATTATATAGTTCCTTCAAAAACATTTCGTATATTTATTAAACATACCTATATAATTTTACACATATAATTTTATATATTCAGGACACACACACACACACACACACACACACATATATTTTTAACTGGAGTTCTGGCATTGTTTAGGTTTTGCACTGTGGAACTAATTCGTCCAGGGCTATTTTTAGCATCAGTAGGTAGCAAGGAGCATGCGGGACTGAATGCACTTCATAATTTGGTGGGAGGAGACAAATGGCAAAATTTTGCTTTGCTCCAAGTTATTAAAGGGCAGGTTCCCTACACAGTTCTGGTTGGGAAGATAAAATATGAGAGGTGCTTCCATATTGCAGTGATTAAATATTTACTGTTCAAAGAAGATTCACAGAACTTTTTAAAATTAATGGCTTCGAGTCTTTGTTTGGATAGTATCACAAGTATTGAACCGTTTATTGAAGTGTTTGCTGAGCTATTTTACTATTGTTAGTGACATCCCAAATTGCCAGCCTTTCCTCTCTCTCTCCCTCCCTCCCTCCCTCTCTCTCCTTTTTCTTTCTGTCTCTCCTTTAAAAGAGAAATAGAGTGGGCTAGCTCTCTTTCTGCACTCACCAGCTGGTAGATATAAATTATATATTAAACTGTATTTGCAATGGATCACTGCAAGTGACAAGTAGTTTTCCGAAGGCTTTGTCATTGCAGTGAAGTGTGTGCCTTCCATACAGGGGCTCCTATGAGTCCTTATTCATATTGTCCAAGTCTTCAAAAACATAATTCAGAAAAATGGGCAGCAGTTAATAGAGCTAATCTCTTGTTCTGATTCAGCCTTCAAGATCAGCAGCCTGTAAATAAGTAAAAAAGGGCCTAAACGGATTTAGCACTGTTAATCTTCCCGTACTGGGGATATCTAGCTCTTTAGTCCACGCTCTTTGTTGACAGAAGTGGCTTCTATTGTGCCAGCTCCAGTGGCTCAGAAGCCGGCTCCTTTTGAAGGGGCCGCTATCGACCCTCTGCACGCGTGCCACCCTCGCCCTGCACCGGCAAGATAGGCTGGCCAGGGCCAGGGAGGGGGAGCGCGGCCCGTGTGCCCCCCACCGCGGCCGCGGGACTGGGCGCCTATAAGCAGCGCGGCCCGAGTGAATAGTGTGCGGTGACAATGCCGGTGCTACACGCTCAGTGCCTCCTCTCGCTCTTATTCGACTTTGCCTGCTCCACTGATTTTATTATGACAGCCTGAATACTGAGGAGGGAATTAAACTGTTAAGCAGGCATCAGAGGCTGTCTAATGTTTAATGCAAGAGTCGGAGCATGTAAGAACTGATAATGAATACAAACAGGGCGACATCTTATTTGGTGTGTTTTTACTAGGACGACTCGAGAGCTTGACATCCATGGCTACCACTTTTCTCTTCTGTTTTTTTTTCACTTTTCGGGGGTTAAAATTTCTAGCACCGGTGACAAACGTGCCTAAATGTGATGTGAATTAAAGGAGGCTCTCGGAGATTGTGATACGTGGGAATCATCACCTATAATAATTATGTATAGATAGGAGGTAGTCATGGCTGTTAAAAGGTCACCCAGTGAGATGTAATTGCCTTTTTCATACTCCACTACATTCACTAGGACAGAAGCGCGACCCTGCTGGCAATCGCAGTAAATATGCCATCTTGAGAATGTAATGATACATGCCACCACTCTCGGGCTCTTGCTGACTGCCCAACTCCTACAATGGGCTGCCGAGAAAACGGGCTGAAAATGTAAAAATAAAGTAAAGACCACATGGTAAGAATGTGAAAATTAAAAACAAAATCTTCAATTACATATCCACCCCCCTGCCATCGTCGTACACGGCAGACCTGCGTTTCTGACACGATGACTGCAGAGGTGACGCCTAAAGGTCTTTGATGTACTTTCCTTAAAAAAAAGGAGCTGACGTGAGGAGGCCCGTCACATAGGAGATGTCCAGGGCCCCAGGGGACGCTCCGCGGAGCGGGACCAAATGCCAGGTTGCCCTGTGTAGAGCAGAGGAAGGCAGGATGGGCACGCTGGGCTCCGATTCACGAAAAGAAGCAGGCCGTGCAGCTGGGATGTTTTGTCTTCCCGATGACATGTAGTGTGTGAAGAGCAATCAGAGCACAGGTAAATAACCTCGGCCGTTCTTCCACATGCAAGCAAAGGCACTCTGTTTCCTTCAATGGGGCTTTGTTGGCGGGTCCAGCCCAGGGCCAGCAGAAGTGGCTTCCTCCCCGTGCCACCTTCGCAAATCTGCAGCGCTGGGAGCGAGGGGCAAGAGGAGGGCGCTGGGCAACACACTGTGAAGACAAGAACAGTCTGCTATTCCACATCCCAGTAAATCACAGTTTGTGCTCTTAAGGTCTCAGACACACGGCCTAGGGAGAAGCAAATTCAGGCGCTCCGCAGAGTAGGATTAGGGGACCATTCACATCGCAGTGGCACCCTGCATTTTGACAGTATTTGATAAAGAAATGTCTTCATGGTGCGTGTACCTCAAGCCACGCGTGGCTACTGGGGAAAGGAGAGGTGCCCTCCTCGGTGCAGAGAGCAAAACAGTTTTGAACTTGCGGTGTAATTGTAAGTATGGTGGAGACGGGTTTTAAATTACCACCTTTCAACGGTGAACCCAGCTAATAGGAAACCCAGAAATCCAGTTGCCTAAGTCAACTGCTAAATTTTTAAAAAGTGAAATACAATATGTGGGACTGTTTCCCCCCACCCCCCAGCATCTTAAACATCCCTCTCCTTTAAAAATCTCCCGAGTGCTCAGCTATACTAGTTATTACCAATTGAATTTTCAATAGCCAACTTTCCAAGCCCTAACTTTGACAAATTTTATTTCACATTTGTCAAAGGAAATAAAGCTGACAGCATTACAGGGGCTGTGTACTAAAAGTGGTATCTCAATTCGAAGTCTGTCCAACCTTCCCTTCCCTCGGGGGGTATTAAATCTGGACCCAATTCACAGCTTTGTTTGAACACTATATTTTGCCTTTTCTTTGCACCTTTGATATTTATTTCAGTGTTAAATCTATTCTTCCCTTCATCTATTACCCTGTTTTATTTCTGTTTTTGAGAACCTATATTTTTGCTAATAAATATTCACTACAGCATTTCATCCTGTACTTAATATGCTCAGTGCATGTTTTCTGTGCTAACGTCCCAACAGATTGAGTGGACATTCCACTGTTGCAGCATAGTCATAAAATTCAGGAACTTATAAAACCCACCTTTCCCCTCCCACCATCGCTTTGCTACAGTAGATTTTCCGCCCGCTCCTCCCCCCACTGGCTTTGGCAGCCCTGAGCAGAGCCACAGCTCCCCCCTGTGGCCTCCTGGGGACATGGCTTCCCAGCTCGGCCCTCTGCCACCTCTGCCTCCTCCTTCCCGTTTGGTCCTGGCCACGGCATTTTCCTTGGGCCACACGTCAAACCTGGGTGGCAGGCCTGGCTTCAGGAGCTGGTAGGTAGGTGACAGAGAAGGCGGTCACGGAAAAAACGCCCTCTGAACAGAAGCCCCCATGCATCGCTGCTCACGTAAACCATTGGCGACTGTTGCTAGCCCTGCTTTTGCGCTCGTGGTCCCTAAGGCGCACGTCGACCCCAGGGTTTCTAACGGTGGGGTGGGGAGGTGGGCGCCGCGGTGCAGCTTGGAGCCCCGCAGACCTCCACGCGCGGATGTGCACTGTGGTCTCACGTAGGATGCTCCGGGAAAACCCCACACAGATTCGTGCCCCGTTCGGGGGAATGCTGAGTTTAAGAGAAACACTGTTCACTTGGACCAAGGTAGAATTCTAGGGAACTTAAAAAAAAACCCAAAACTTAACATATGACAGCGACTCAGCTGGAACCCTGGAACGCATACAATAGGAGTCTTTGATGTTCCCCATCACATTGAGTGACAAAGACCGCAGGACTTCAGATACGTACTAGACAGGCCCGTCTGATCACAGTAAAGGGCTGGCCCGTTCTGGACTGCGGATCGCATCGCTGCTGTTTCTTCCCCTCCCCCACCCACCCACCCGAAAGAAGAGGCTCTTTGAAGTATGTGTGATTCTTTTAATTAGATCATTACTGCTATTGTAATGTTTACTCCAGTATAATCTCTTATGAATAGCATGGGGCTTTTTAACAGTAGTTGTTCCGCTGCCCCTGGTATCATTTGGGGAAATACATTAAAATGGTTAAATCTGAATAATAAATATGGCTGCTTTTACACACACACACACACACACACACACACACACACAAACTGCTTGAAATCACTTTTGAAAAATATCACCATTTCTTGCTACTTCGGAAATGAGCTAACGTGAGAGCTTGCACACACACTGCATTACGCATGTAAATTCATGCGGTCCGCAGAGAAACCTGGTGCAGAGCGTCTGTCTGTGTTGGAAAACGTAGGGAAGTTTTCACAGCAATAATGTGAACGATTTGAAAGGAAACACTTGGATCTACAGCTTGATCCCAATCTAGCGAGCAGAACCACTGAGGTGTCCCTTTCTCTGTGGCTGAAGGGCTTTTCTTTTGCTTTTTTTCCCTTTCTTCCTGTTACCGGCAGTCTAGCTATTATACCCTTCTTGTGTGCGTGCTTTATTTTTATTTTATTTATTTATTTTTTATTATGCACTCTTAACCTCAGTTTGGTGAATCTGGGACGTCGATGGGTTTGGCAGTGGTCAATTGGCTGCCTAGTGGTATCGCCAGAGTGCTTTGTGAAAGTGCAAAGAACACTTGGGGAGGCCTCTGACATGCTGGGTTCCTGTGCATTTCAGTGCAACTTAAGACAGTGATTTGTTTGTGAGAGCGGCTGCACATTTGAATACATCGTGGCCACCGTTTTCAAATTAATAACCATTAAAGGAAGTAAATACATTAAATGACAATTTTCAAAGACAATAATTAGTATAATTGACCTCTTCAAATACAATGTTTATGACGTGAGTAATAGTGGAAAGCATGGTTTATTTGTTTCTAATGAAGGACAGCATAATTTCATTCGAGGAGACTTCAGCACTTAGGCTCAGCCAACTGGACAAGTATGAAAGAGACTGTTCTTAGTGTGTGTAATGTAACTTCCATGGCACTGCCTCTTAAAGTATGTTAAATAATAAATAACTTATTAAAACATGTTCAATGTAATAATGGCCTTTTTCACGAATTGTTGTAAAAGAGAGATTAGAAAAGTAGGGGAAGCAGCCTTCAGGGGGAAATTACACGAATTTCTAGCAGTACAGAAGTGTAATGGTTCTATATTTTTTAAACGTGTCTGTACTCCATTCATAGTCATTTAAGTGCTTAAATAAGCACAATAAATGTAAATAATTTACTGCTTTGCAAACAGAAAATTGGGCAGAAAAGTAATTTTGAATAGCGCGTTGGCTTGCGATCTTCGATGATTTGGGACCCTGTAAAATGCAACTGACACGGCTGTTCATTAAGCTCCCTATTACTGAGCGTCTTCACATTCATTAGCGATTAATTCAGACAGATATTTAACTTAATAAGGTAAGCAAATAAACAAAAAAAATCGCTTTCTGTGCCCTTAAGGTTTTTAGACCCCCTAATTGCTTTTGTGAACTAATTATAAAGATTAACACCTTATACTTTCCCCACTCCATTTCGTCTTGCAAAAAAAAAAAAAAAAAAAAAATGCCACCAGGGTATTTTGAAATCCTTTAAGTGGGAAGTGGGAAAGGGTTAAGGATTTTCCTTCCAAAGACAAAATGACCACCCACCAAAAGGAGCGACTCAGGCTAAATTGTGTGTGGATTTTTTTAAAACATTAGCTGAGCGTAGGAGCCGTATACATCTGTGCCGAGGAAATAGAGCTCGAATGGAATTCTAAGCCAGGAAACGAAGGCTTCTGTCACACGGATAAATCAGACTCCAAGACTGGTGGACTGCGTTTCAGCTTCCTTATCATGTCTCAGGCTATAGTTTCTGAAGCAGCATGAATCAAAGATTCACTGTTTGGCTGTTACATTTAAAAGTTGATATTAACTTAAGATCATATGTAGTTATCAACACTTTGTGATTTGTGAAAAACCACTTGCAGGTCCTTTCATATTTACTGTAATAATATTATTCATAATGGAGTCATTCAGTATTCATGTGGATGTAATACGTAATTCCATTGTAATTTAGCATTAATTAATGTCCACTTAATGCAACATATTATGCTATAGGAAACAATTTCTGATAAGAGACACCAGTGTAATTTAGGGACGGATCTGATTGTAATTTGAATAATGATATGCATTGCTTCACGTCTCCATGCCTCTGTCCCCACTCCCACTGCCCCCTCCATGTGAGCCCGGACACACCACACACACTCACACACACACACACACACACACACACGTGCGCATACACACACTCATTGTGTGTGTGGAGCTGAATAGGTATTTGCAAAGTAAACATTGGTTTCAAGTGTTTGGGATCCCTTTCTAGATCTTTCTTGCAAATGTTGAAGCTTGTCCTTCTCAGAGCCTTGTATCACCACTGCAACATGCACACAAACTGCTGATTCAATGTCTCTCCTATAAATATTGCTGTTGGACAGTTGTCCTGTAACATAGAGGCAATTATTTTTAAAGTGACAATTACAAAGGTACTTTAAAAATAAAAGCAAATCTATCATCTATCTATCTATCTATCTATCTATCTATCTATCTATCATCTATCTATCTATCATCTATCTATCTATCACCTATCTAATCTTTTGGCCTACTCACCTATTGGGAACAAACTTAAAACTGACCCTCAGGAGAAGGGCCATCTTGGAAAGCTAAGTGGTGCTTACGTTGGAACTGGTGGCGGCTTTGAGAAGCTGGCTGACCGCTGAGCTCCCTCCCGAATAATTCCTCAGCTTCGGATTGCTAATTGCCACTTGCTGGTCTTGTAAAAAGTCAGGAAGCTCCACCAGCACTCTGACTTGAACTTGATACCATTTCTCACTCGTTCTTGCAGCATTAGGGGATTTAAAGCCTCCCTTTTCCTTTAATTCTTTTCTTTCTTTAATGGGTGACTGGATAAATTCAGTGGTAGATTTTTGTGACACTAAAACAGCAGATAAGTCTGTGATGCACTCTCGCTATGTGGTTTAAAACTCCCTCACCATATGTTTTCTCACTGGAATGCCTCGTCTTGCAAAATTACAGGAACCGAAGCTTAAAAACACAATTAGGTAGTTTAAAATGAAGTATTAAAGAAATACCGCATATATTCAGACGCCTGCGATGTTTTCTTCCTCTCTCCTTTTTTTTGGTTTTGTTTTGTTCTTGGAGTATTCAGAAAGCCTCGACTGAATTTGATTTTTATACTAATCATGCCCCATATTTTTTGGATTATGTTATATAGGCTGTGGTTAAATTATAAATGAAAGAGTGAACTACCAGACTTCTTGTCATAACAGCAGCTTTTATGTTGTTGCAGAAAATGCAAAAAAAAAAAAAAAAAAAGGCGTTTTGCGTTGAAGGGTCCCCTCGCTTATTTTGTGTTGCTTAATGTATATAGGCAGACAAGCAAAGCAATTTGTAGAAATGTTTTTTGCAGTATTTTGAAATTACAGCACCCTCTCCATCCTCTGAGGGGAAAAATGAAAGAAAACTAAATACACAATGCGTAAATATAGCTGTATCCTAACCACTCTCTTCGCTTTCCCCTGCTTTATGCATTCCTTCTTATGACACACACACAACGGACACACACACACAAACACAGGCACACAGAGCCTACTTCAAGTTCAATTTCCTAACCGAGTTATAAACCAAATAAACAATTTCATATGGTGGCAACCTAAAAATCATCTTCCACAATTCCAAATGCCTTCTTTTTCAGTTGTCCTGGAAAAAAAAAAAAAAAGGAAAAGGCAACAAAAAGCCAGCAGGACCAGAGTACGAAGAAAGGAATCAAGTAACGGCTTGTAATCTCTATACGTTTCTGTTTTCCCATTAAACTGATTTCAAATTCACTATACATGAAAACACAGTAAAATATTTTATAGACGTCTTGTATCACACTGCTCAAAGCACTTGACTGAAAGGCCACTTTATGCCCCGATCCTAGAGGACTGGAGTTTTAAGATATAATTTATACTCGGCAAATTGATGAAATATTCCGTTTATAGGCTGTGGCCTTGTGGGTCCATTGTAACCATATCACTTAAAAGTCTCTGCCATGGTGCAGGCACGAAGAAGAATTTTCTGCGTTAAATCTACTGCCGTGCCTACCCGTTTCGTTCATTTGTTCCCCCAATTTTTGCCAACTGGAATGGGGGTGGGAGGTCTGGGAAGCCCGAGGAACCAGAATGGATTATCTCCTCGCATGAAGTCATTTGTCGGGTACTTTCTAATGGGAGGTGAGATTTCAGTCTCCACTGGAGTTGCTCAGACGCTTCCCATAAAGGGCAGAGCCTATGCAAAAATCAATAGCGTAGCTTATGCCCTTCATTTGTAGATGAGTGTATTCTTGAATGTCTGAAAGAATATTTGATGTAGAACTTAAAACAGCGCTGGAGAGATGTCGGAGACTTAATTGCCTTCCACTCCGCGGTGATGCCAGCCTCTGCTGAGGATGCGGGTTCTGAGAACACCAGCCAGCTCCTTGGGGCTCGCACGGGGGGCTCGGCTCCTGCGCTCCCCTGTAGCCAGCCTTAAGGACTCTGTGTGTGGCTTGTTTTTTGGTTTTTGTTTTTTGACTTTTTTTGGATGAACTGCCTTCTCGACCCGAGATAACAAATCTTCTTTTGCAGCACTTGGTGGTGTTTCGTTAGGGGCTACCTCTGAGCAACATGAACTTGGCCTTGCTGGCGCCTTCCACTGGTGCCTTCGCTCCTGTTACGAATCAGGGTGTTCGGGGAAACAGCCCGCAGACATACAGCTGATTATTTCACCAAATTTGCATCTTTTCAACAGTAATGGGGATGGCTTCCACAAATGCTCCCAGGCTCTAAATAGATGTTAAGTGGTTGTTTCTAGTTCCTTCCCTCTCTGCTCCCTGAGTGCCACTCTCCATCCCACCCACTCCCAGCCTGGTGCTGAGCCTGCAGGTGGCCGAGGCTTGCCTGAGCCTGGCAGCCTGTCCCCAAGGCCAGCAGCAGGCTGGCCAGGCTTGCTGTCCTGGTGGGGCTCCTTCTGGGGAGCTAGGGCTCTGTGGCTGGGCTGCCTCCCCCTGCGTGTCCCCACCCAGCCCAGCGAGTCCTCGATGCTGGGCCACTGCACACACCAAGCCTGCAGCGTGTCCCCAGTGGGACACAGGACAGCCAGGCAGGGAGGGAGGGCTTGAAGAGAGATGGGCACAGGCCCGGTGTGCCATAGGTGCCAGCAAGGTGCAGGGCAGGAAAGGGCACAGTCTCAGGGAGGGTGCATCCAGGACATACATCCAGGGCCAGACTTCCACTCCTGACTGGTAGCTGGGCTGTCCCAGAGCAAATGCTTTTTTCTAATGTGGTTTTGATTAAAGATAGGATAAAGTTTTGTGTTCTGAAACTGTAACAGATGTGTGTTCTAATTTTTTAACACCCTTCTGCCAGGCCCTGGGCCCATCAGTTCTGCCACGATAGCCTGGCCGTCCAGTCAGCGGTGAGACCTGCTGGGCACTGCCTGTGGCCAGAATGCGTTTAAGGCACAGATTGCCACTCTCGTCCCTCAGGGACTCCTGGGGGGGAGGGGGTTCAAAGGGAGAATGTCCTGGCAAGCCTGATCGACTCTCTAGAGCTGCTTGGGAGAATGGAGAAACGAAAGGTCCACAGGCAGCCCCTGGCCCCCATGGCCCCAGCACTTCTCCAACTCACAGGGGTGGGTGGGGCGGCGGACAGCACCAAGGGTGCCCCCATGCCCCTTCCTCCAGGGCCTGCCTGATTAGATAAAGCTTCTCTAGGGACTGGCAGTACCAGGACCCACGTTAGCATCTGCCGGCTCTGCCGGGCGGGATGAAGATGAGGACGAGCTGGGCTTCTCCAGCAGGCGTGGCCCAGAGCCATGTAAGTGGCCCTGGACATGGCCTCGCCCAGCCTTGTGTGTCACTTGTGTGAACGTGCTTGCCCCATTTCTGCCCGGGGAGCTACAGATAGTTCTTTCTGAACCATGCCCGGAAAAGTGCGTAGTTTATTGACATAAACAATTGCATTTAGATTTCTTTCGTTTAAAGCAACACCCTAGTGTAGCAAACTGTCAGCTCCATAATGGATTAAGAGCCACAATATTCTGAATTTTCCTGCAGAGCTGATTTATAACAAAAGCCATTCTCTTAATATACCACTTTTTCTATTTTCAGTATGTTTATACTTTAGATTTTAAAAATCTGCTAAATAAAATTGAATTTATTTTCCCTTGCTTTTTTCCCCCCCCCATGTTGTCCATTGGGGTCCAAACCAAGCGTAGTAGCCAACCTGTTTGAAAGAATTCACGAATGGAAAACTTGAGTCAACCTTTTCCAAATGTCATGTTCATTTTGTAACATAAAACTCAAAGGTTTAACGGCATCTTTCGTTATAGAGAATCTGAAATGAGGGATTGTGTCTCAGCTTTCTCTCTGGAAGGCACACCTTGCTTTCCGTGCTTTGTCTCTTCACTGACAAGGAGAATGGTAGGGAAGAGTCTAATGCGAATGCTTCCTCGTTGAAACAGCAGAGGGTCCAGGAAGAGAAAACCAGGGGAGACAGAAGAGTCTCTAGAAACACCCCGTCAGGTACTCAGCGAGACCAGCTGTGTGCTGGACCCACTGTGAAAGTCGTAGGGGAAGGCGTGAAAGGAAAGCATGACACCAGGATGCCCTCATAGGTGTCTCAGGTTCCTGTCCCTAAGAGATGTAACGGGGATCCTGCCGCCTGAAAAGACAGCACATCATGACCACCCTTTTAACGCTGGCGATGGGATTCGCCTGGTCGTGCCTAAAGTTTGATTGCTACTGAACAAAGAAGTCCATGTCTTTCCTTAACTATGAATTGCAAAGGAAGGGATTGCTAATAGTCTTCAGCTTTCATTAGGAAATTGTGAATGCGCCTGCCACCTCCGCCATCCCCACCCCCAATGGCCTAGCTTTCTGGGACCAGCCCTCCCTGGGGTGCCTTTTCTGTCTGTGCTTCATTTACCTGTCTTCTGTTGACTCCACAGTCAGCCCCCTTCCATCACCTTGAACAAAATATTAGGCACAAAATTTAATAGCTTCAGGACAGTTCTTTTCATATGTGTCTTAAAATTCTCCTTTCATTTTATGTGTCAGTATATTTCCTTACACCAGAATAAAAGCCATGTCAGCAGGAAAGAACTAAAATTTAAAAACACACACAAAAAAAACACCTATTCTTCTGTTCGTAACAAGATAAGATTATTAGTTACTTTCCTATTGAGAAAGTAGATTTTACTACCATATGAATAAAAATTAAACATATAAGTAAATTTAAAATGCCCTTGGTTGATGAGTTCATTGAAGCAACAGTCACATATATATTTCATTTGTCATAGATTTTTCTTTGTTTTCTTTCTTCTTTGTGCTTCTGTGAAACACGCATTCCTATATTATGGATTTCACCTGTGGGCACATGTCTGCTGATTTGTAGGTGTGCTTAGGTCAAACGGGAAAGATATCACTGTGCCAGAAAGCTTACGGGAAAGAGTTGCTACCGTGTTTCCCTGAAAATAAGACCTATCCCCCAAAAAAGCCCCAGTTAAGATTGCCAACCAGATGGACGCATTTAGTACTTTATAACGATATTCCAGAAGAAGATGACATGACTGTATTTGAATAAATACAGATTGTTGTACGTGAAAAATAAGACATCCTCTGAAAATACTCCCTAATGTGTCTTTTGGAGCAAAAATTAATATAAGACCTGGTCTTATTTGGGGGGAAATATGGTATAAGATCCGGTCTTTTTTTTGGGAAACATGGGAGGAGTAGTTTTATTTGTTCAGATGTGCCCCCCCCCCCCCAATTCTCATGTCCGTTGCAGTGTTTGGCTGACACTTCAGCACCGCCATTTACCTTCTCTGGGAACCCCATTACTTGGTCCACATGCACACTCTGACCCGCGCTACTCGGAAATTTTCGAGATGAAGTCATTGCTGGTTTGAGTTACTGGAGAGACGTGAATTCGTCCAGCTGGGCTGGCTCCACAGCTGTCCCTGTGCTGGGCCCTGATGGCCACCCTCAGGGAGGAAGGGGGCTTGTGGCGAAGTACCAGAGCGCTCACTGTGGGGGAGTGGGTCACAGGTCACAGAGGGTCCTTGGAACATGACGACGAGGAGTGGGAGGCAACCGTCAGGCGGGCAAGATCTTGTGAAAAGCACCTTTCTTTAGAAGTAGAATTTTAATTTAAACCCCTGGGGCGTGACCAGTTGCTCTATTATCAAGCAGGCAATAAAATGCGTACAACATGTATGAATCTGTTTACACATATACAGGACACTGTCTGTTTTCAGGGCTTCTGACTCCGAGGCCTGTGCGGCGTTCTCTGTGTCAGGACACAGTGGCCTGTGCATGTGTCCTTCGTTGTGGCAGGATGTGAGTGCCCGCAGTGACTCCTTGGCTGGCACCTCCTACTTTGCAAAGCAGTTCATGGCAGGCATTTATGGGCTCTGGCACTAGCACCGAGAGGACAGAGGGTGGGAGACCCCCCAGGTCCAGCATGTTGGTGACCTCTCCACCCACACACTTACCACATAACATCCAGATGTCCAGAAACATTTTTTGAGAACTCTATGAAATTTGATAGAATGTGAAATGTGATAGGATATGAACTCCGTGACATAAATTGTAAAACAGCCCCAAGTTCTGTATGTAAAAATGCAGCATTTTTCCCTGGAGGGTCACCCGACAGGGCTGCGCTGAGGCCCTCCCGTGGGGATCTGTGTGACCTCCAGCTGGACCCTCCTTTCTTTTCTCCAAAGCATCTTCCCTGGAGGAGGTGCCGCTTGTCCCAGGAGCTTCCTGAAGAAGCCATCTATTATTCTTTTCTACGAAACCTGAGGAGACTGGTGACTTTCCGGGGACACAGAATTCACAAATTGAGAAACGTTTCTCCAACATCCCTGCTTCTAAGACAAGTGCTTTCATTGCTACACATCAGGAAGTGGTGTCTGGCAGCCCACACACCTGTCCAGTCTCACCTGAGCTCTCGCTCCCCTTCAGGGGAGGGAATGGGGGGAGCTTATCCCCTCCCTGGTCTGTGTCCCCACAAGGCTGGGTGTTCCTGGAGGGCAGGCCTAAGCTCTGTCACTGTTTTTTTCTGCTGTACCAGCGGTCGAGTTAATTTTTGCTGAAAAACTGCAGATAGTCATATTCTATAAAGTTTAGAAATCCAGTGAATGTGCAAGTTTGGAGTGAAGACATTCTTTGACATTATAAATGAGTCTCTTTCATGAGAATGGACAGACATGTGACTCCCCAGGTACAGGGGCAGGAGGCCTGTGCCTTCGGAGTCTCCTGCAGGGGGTGAGCTGAACATCCTGGAGGGAACGCTGGGGACGACTGAGGTCCCAGGGTAGCAGAGGGGCCCTCCCTCGTCCTCCTGGGAGGGCAGGCACTTGGCAGTCCAGCCAGTACTTGGATTAAAGTGCAGACTGCTCTGGGGTCCAGTCTCAGCTCACACTAACCGGGCATCCTTCACCTGTGCCTCAGTTTCCTCACTTGTTAACAGGAGCAGACAGGACTATCCAGTCCAAAGGCCCCTGATTTATACGCTGTTAATAAAAAAAAGAAAGAAAAAAAGACAAAACAATTTGTTGCCAGTTGAAAACCATCAATGCTGATGGAACTTTTCTCCTTCCCTGTTACATTAAAAAATGTCCTCTTAAAAAAAAAAAAAAAAAAAAAAATCCTATTACAAGAGTAGTAGATGCTCATCATAGAACGTTTTAAAACATAGATTAATTTAAAAATTATAATTAGCCATATATTCACCTCCTTTTAACATTTTGGCCATTTAACCTATTTTTCTATATTTTTACCATATTGATACTGTTCTGTGCATATAATTTTGTATGCCATCCTTTCCCTTAACATTCTGTCATAAACCTGCCCCTGTTTTGCATCACAGAAGTCTTTGTGAGCAGGCCTGACAATGGTGACTGTTCTTGCAAATGGATTTAACATAATTTACTGAGCGATTCTTTATTATTGGCTATTTGGGGTTTTTTCTTTGCAATTAGACGCAGCCCTTTGTTGGGCATCTCTGCGGGCAAAACTTGCCCCACATGTATGACTTTTCTTTGGGGTGGATTTCAAAAAATATTAGTTCTGAATGAGAGGATTTGGTAGCATTGCTGCCAAAAGAATTAGCCTGCTTCACCCTCATGTTCAGTGTGGAACGTTTCCTAACCTATCAAAACTAGTGGGTTCTTGCCAATAATAGTCATTGTTTAATTTGAAATCTTTTTGTTAGTTGCGGCATCAGACATTTTTTTTCCTATGACTGTGAATCATTTGATTGTTTTGTTTTTAGAGGCATGGACCTATTAGAAATTCCAGGATTCGGTATACATGCTTGTGTTTCATAATGTAACACTTGAAAATTATTCTAATGGCCAACTGGTATTCATAGAGTTGCCAAAGTTCTTGTTTGAAAAAAAATCTTCAGAAGTAAAGAATCCAGCAAAGATTTTTCCTTTTCTCTCTGCTTTTTTCTTGCTTTTTGTTTCCACTAAATTGCTTCCATCTCTTCTGCTTTTGAAACAGGCATTAAGAATGCACCATTGCTCGATGATGCTACAGGCAGAATAAAAAGCAACAGCATCACCCTACCTTACCAAACACATAGTGGGGTCACCTCATTATGACATTTACCTGGTAGCATTGTTAAACACTTCAGTGCCAAACCCTGAGGAGAGACGATTCTTAACTTTAGGGATTATCTTAACTATAAAAACCATGTGCTCGCTCACTTCAAAAGGGTGTAACATAGGAGTGAGACTTCAAGTTTAAGGTGTGAAGATTGTGAGGGAAAGAATTAATACCCTTCTGAGGTTGTTTCAAAATAAAGGTGCAAGTGATACTTGCAGGGTTGCCAGTTAGGAGCCATTTGACTTCTCTCACGGTACGTCCAGAGCTGGTTGGGTGTCTATAAAATCTTGTAACAGTGACGGATTTCTGAAATCTTATCTTGAAAATAAGTATAGTCGATGCCTGTGTTACCACCGAAGGATACAAAATATGTTTTCAAGATAGAACTAAATTATTTTTTTTAAAGTCCCCCTTCGCTCTCTGCCGAGACCGCCGTATTCTTAGCGGTAGACACTGGTTTCAAGGGACATTTTTCAGCTCGTTAGTGAGAAATACCGGAGTTACCATTCATTGTCCACATTCACTATTTTTCTAGGGCTGAGATATCTAAATAAGAAACTAAAATATAATTATATTTGAATTGAGATCACAAATAACTTCTTTTTTTCTGTAGCTGTCACAGAGTTTCCAGAGACATCCCAGCTGACCTTGACATTGCTTTAGTTGTTGTTGGAAAACCGAATAAAGCAGGCATTTAAAGGGTTGGAACTCAAGGTTATATTGTGTTTCAAGAATCATTTTGATTTTGACTTTCTTTGTTGATATCCTACATTCTTCCCAGCCTGAGAGATTATGAAAAATGGGAGTCAGGAAGGCAAGTGATAAATGCCAATTAACTTAGAGCATAGCATCCCAAACATCTTAAATTTCTCAAAGATAGATACTCATGCAGTTAATAAGTCTTATTGGCCTCAGAAGATCCAAATTGGCATCTATAAAGGAAAGGCTTCTGGTTTTCATATTATCCTATCCTAAGCAACATGCAATTATTGTCATTTTAATTTGGGGTTTTGGACATAAGTCTGTGAAGTGTTTCATATAGATGAAGTTTGCAGCTGAATAATAAATAAATGAGTTGCCAATAACTTCGAAATGGTGTAACGACACCTCCTTTCTATTGTCAATCATTTTTAGCACAACTTTCTGTTGTTGGAGTGTCATAATGAGTACATACCGACCGCGAGGAAAGCTTGACGTTCTTGTAGTGGAATCTGAAATGAGAAGATGCCCATTGCAGTTATATTGAAGGGTTCTGGGCTTCGCGAATTTACCGTTTTTATAAGGTGTGTGTGAATGCACACGCACACGCACACGCGCACGCACACACACGCACGCACTCTTACACCCTCATACACATACCAAGACCAAAGGTAAGAAGAAAAGCAAGTACAAAACATACTATAAAATATACGAATGACCAATATATCAAAGATACACTTAACATTTTTATTTACATATATTTCTATGTAACATTTTAATGAAAAATTATCTCCACATTTGCTTCGTGGTCTTTATTCAAATTGTAAATCTGATAAATTACATTGTTGATTTAAAGACTTTAGAATTTAATTTTGATATATATAGATGGTAAAACTGACAACAGCCCCTCACCCACTCACTCTCCCCACGTTTTTTTTTTTCTTGTGGATTTTAGAAAAGCATATTTTGCACTATTCCACCAGCTCCCTCTCTTATTATGAGTCTCTAGTTCTTTCCCAACTATTGGGCTGCAAATTATTTACTCACGTTTTAAATTAAAAAAACAAACAAGTAATCCAGCATAAAAAGCACAGTTCCGAATTCAGGAAGAAAAAACAAAAACAATGAGTAGGTATGTGTTTAATTTCTCTGTAGGCACCCAGCTGCGCAGCGCGTATAGTGGCAGGTTAGAGATGGAAGGGCCCCTCACCTTGCCTCAGTGTAATGCAATTTAGTTTCATTAAATTACTGGAGGGCCAGTTACTTAAGCAGAATATTGATTTTCAGTCTGGCCCGTGTTTAACATAATTCTGCGTAGGCAACAGCTAATTCTGCATTTGAATCTAACACCCTAATGGAATTACAAGAAGCCGCTTGGCCACGGCGGGCACTCAGCCATCCCGTGCCCTACCTTGGGCAGCCCCTCTGAGGCCCAGGGGCTGAGCCTACCTGCACCGCTCCCTGAGACGAGGGTCTCCGTGCTTCCTGAGCAGAATCCTCTGTGGCATCATGTACTCTTTCAGCAGCTTGTACTTGGCCTAAATAGATACTTACGGATAAGATCTTTAGACGTGGTGAGCTTTCTTTGAGCTTCTGATAAATAAAAATGAGACTGGTCTTCGAATTCAATCTTACTCCAGACAGACCTGAGACTATTTTTGGAGAAAAATTTTAGGTGAAAATCAATATTACATAGCCACATGTGTTATTCGTTTGTAATGATGAACATAGAAGAAAAAATTAAATGTAATTCGGATACTTATTTCATTATTGATGGATGACAATTGCAAAAGAGAGACTATTTCCCCCCTGAACGACAGAAGCAAAAATACATGGGATTTTCTGTTGTGTTCTCAGCCTGGGAGGAGTTTACTGCTAAGAAGGACTTCATCCAAATGCAGGATTGCACTGTCTTTATGGGGGGTGGGGGGCGGGGGGGGGGAAGAAGTGACCAGGCAGGATGACAACTAAAGGGAGAGACCACAGGGCAATGCCCGCATGACGAGCAGCTGAGGCCAACGCTCGGCATCCCTGCTCTCATTTCAGGGAAGGGACGGCGCCGCCCTGTGGGGACTTGCTTTGACATCCCTGCATCCTACCCGACACATGTCATCCCAGGTTCCACCGACCACAGAAAGGTGTGTGATGGGACTTACGTGGCTGGCCCAGAAGTAAGGACACTCTCCAGGTGACCACATGTGGATGGAGGGCTGTGTCCCATAAGGGAGTGTGTGACACTGGCTGGAGGGCAGCTGAGTCTGGAGACAGGCCTGTGACTTTGGGAGAGTAGGGTCTGATCAGAGGTGGCTGAAAGTCCCTTCTCTGCATTTTGGTTAAACTCAACCAGACAGAGTTTTTCCAGGAGGTTCTGTGGTTTTCCACATCCTGTCTGTCTGGTCATGAACGTATGCTAAGTACAAGTCATCGGGCTGAAAATCTTAGGTGTCCGTTGGTTCTTTACCCAGGGATGAAACTGGTGTGCTGACTGGAGCCATGGAAGACAGACTGCCCAATCATGGACACTTGTCATGTTGGCTCTATGCCATGTGTTTCTGAAGAGACTTTAAAGCTTGTGACCCACCTTCCCTCTATAGGTCAGCCAATTAGATGACCCCATATTCTTAGACTGGCCAATCAGGTTACCCCACCTACATGGAGGCAGGTATGGATTTGCCTGGCTGGTCCCTCGTCCCTCTGGATGAGACTTCTGTGTGAGGTTAGGGGAAGGTCATGGCAGGGCAGGTCCCCTCCCTTCCTTTGGTGTGAAGGGACATGAAGCCTGCAACAATGTGAGCCCATCTAAGGATGGACCCAAACTGAGAACAGCCGATTCTAAGAGACAGACTAAGAGAGAGCAACTATTTCTTCTCTCAGGGATGGGGCTTAATTAATCTACATCTTTGCATAACGTGAAGTTGGTGTCCTATACTTGAAATTAACTAAGTCCCGACAGAAACACCTCCCATCTGTTTCGCAGGACAAACTAAATTTATGTGACACCTTAATGATTTTCTCTGGATCCATGAGGTGTGCACCCCACTTCCAGGCCAAATGGTAAAATAGCAATAATAAAACAAAGACACATACAAATACCGCAAAACCAAGTATCGAAGGCAGAAATTAACAAGTGTCTTCTTACTTACGCGTATGACATGACAAGCCTCCCCTCTGTAATTAATTACATTTGCATAGAGCTGGTTTATTAAATCCGTGTCCTCATTTGATCCTTAAAACAACTTGGCCTATGTGGTGGTCAGTTCTTGTTTTTAGGGTGCCTGTGGTAAGGTTGCCACAGAACAAAGAGAAGTGGAGAACGGACTTGAACTACAGCTTCCTGTCAGCCGGTTAGTGCCCTTCCCACGGCCTCAAGCTTTATCTTTCCACGTAGAGCCCCGCATTCTCCTGGTGTGGGTGTTTCCGCTGTGGTCTAGATGAGGTGTAAACTTTCCTGCCCCAAAACGTTTCTCAATCAGGCCCACAAGTCGTTCATGTTGTGATCGCCGTGTATCTGTCCGTTCGGGCCACTGTAACAAAGTATCACAGAGTGGGGAGCTTATAAACACAGACATTTACTTCTCACAGCCCTGGAGGCTGAGAAGTCCAAGATCAAGGTGCCGCAGGGTCAGGTTCTGGTGCGGGCACTCTTTCTGGTTTGTAGCGGGTGTCTTCACGCTGTTTTTATGTGGTCCATGGTCAAAGGGGCTAGGGAGCTCTGTGGGTTCTTTTTGGCTTAAAAGCTCTAATCCCACTCCTCAGGGCTCCACCCCCATGGCCTAAGCGCCTCCCAAGCACCATCACCTTTGGGACAGAGGACGTACAGCCTGGAGTCTCCCAGAGTTCGGGTCTGTGAATCTCTGGTCCATGGTGACCCCGGACACTCCGTGAGCTTCCCCAGCAGCTCTGAATGCCCACAGCCCAGTGTCACCAAGGTGAGCTGGAGGGCCAGGTGTCCTTTCAGTGTCTGGTGTTGACCGTTTGGGCAGGGCTCAGTCGGACGTTTGTCTCTGCTCCACAGGTGTGAGCTGGACTCACCACTGTGTTTACAGTCAGTTAGTGGGTGCCTGGGGAGAGCTGGTTCAGGACGGCCCCTCCTATGGCTGAGCGCTGGGGCAGCTGCTCTTCTCTCCCACCTCTCCCACCTCTCCCTCCACGCGGTTTCCCATCAAGGCTCTTCACAAGGCAGTAGCATTCTAAGAAGATGCCAGCAGAAGCTGCAAGTTCCTGGAGGCAAGGGTTATGCAATGCTACGTGATCTATTGGTCAAAGTATTTCATCCAGCTAGCCCAGATTTGGGGGAGTTGGAGGGAGACTTCATGGCCATATTTAATCTGTCATTCCAGGAAGATGTCTCAACTCAGGGCACTGGAGAGGAAACCAAGTCACGGGCCTCCTGATCCCTGGCAGAGACAGGCAGGGGTCTCAAGGGCAGGTTGCCACGGCACCATACAGACTCCTGCCCCAGGGGGGGGTTTTCCCGATGCTCACCGTGGTTGTCCCCCATGCTCTGAGGGGTAAGCGGGACCTCCTGTGCCCAAGGAAGAATACATTTAAATAAACTATGCAAAATCCTCATATTAATTTTACATCTTCCTCCCCTGTCAGCTTTCCATTTCCCAGTATAAATTGCCTTTTTAGAAGAGGACACATTTTATGAAGGAAAAATAGGTAAACACTTTTTTGAGTGGGTGCTTAACTACAATCCATGTTTTCCGCTCTGGATGGAGCCTTATAAAGACATTTGCCACCTCGTTGTTATACTTGATTCGTGAATATTTAATAATTGCGTAGGTCACTTATACATTCTATGCTCTATGTTCTTGGCCATTTTCAATTTTATATTTTGCTCAATTGATGAAGAAATCTCTACATTGTCTGTGTATTTTTGTGTGTTTGGAATAAAGAAAAGATTTGTCCTTAGAGCAGCTACAGGTAGAAATAAAGTTATAAAAAAAATCCCGTGAGGTAGATTAACTTTAAGAAAGCTTTAACTGATATTTGGAAAATATCCTGGGGGATTCACACAAGGAACTAGGAAAAATATTTATCCTAAATGTCACTAAATTAAATAGCATTGAATGATAGATGTGCCAGATTTGTAGGATGTCAATTTGACACTAAATATCAAGATAACATTTCCCATTTTTCTGTTTTGCTTTCCATCAAGCCCATTTGAAATAGAGGAATGCACGATGTAAATGTGTTCATTTTGGTCTGTTCTAAATGCTGCTTCTAATCTACCTACTGGCGTGAGTGCCAGTGCCAGGGCCAGAGGGTCACGGTGACTCTCCTGTGGCTTCTGGCTTCTGCCTCGATGTGTGGAGGGCATCTCAGAGGTGCCCCACTTGGAAATGGCCTGGCCTCCATTTATGTGGGGCCTCTGGTACTTTAGGAAGTTGGTTTTAAAGGGTGTGTTGTAAGTGGCATCATGTGCTCAGATGGCCAGGCTTGGATGAGTGGAGACACCGGCGGTCTGCTCACTGGCAACTGCAGAACAAAGGAAAGTGCACCTAGATACCCAGAAAAGGAAGGAAAGTTCCAGCGCCAGACCCTCACCCTGTCGGGGCCTAGACAGCCCTTCCTGTCTGTGTGTAGTGAGTCTTCATGCTGCTAACTGTTAACACGGAAGGTCATCTGGTCAACTGGGAGAGTTTCTCGGTGGCCTCTGCAGTGCGTCTCAATGGAGGCTACTAACCCAACACCGAGAATCGTTCTGCTTCCTGGGGACACAGTTCATGGACCCAGCTCCCCTGCAGGTAGAGGTGGAGGGGAGGGAGAGGTGCTGTTTCCACACCAATGCCACCCTTGCCTTCCATAGCAGAGGCTAAGCGGTGACAGAGACACAAGGTGGAGAGGCCGGTACATTCCAGTTGCCACGGGGAGGAGCCACCAGCCCTCTGGGAATGTCTGCTTTGCTCTGGCATGCGGGTGAGACTCAACATTTACCGTGCTTGGACCATAGTATACTTTGGGTCCATTTGTTACCACAGCCTGGCCAGCCTTGCCCATCGTGGTCAGAGTGGTCACCACTAAGCTGGAGGTCAGTTGGAAGCACCTGGGATGGTGGTTCACATGAGACTCCCAGGTCCTGGTCCCAGGGAGCCTGACTGGCTTGTCCGGGCTGGGCGAGGACCCAGTCGTTCTTTTATCTCGGTAGTTGATTCTAGTTCAGGAGCACCGCTGTAAGTCATCCTTCTCTTTCAAAGAAACACAGAAAGCAAAGACCATGCGGACTTTGGCGGGAGGAGGATGTGTGTAGTCAGTCATTCAAACTTCCGGTTTGGCTACATCATTAAAACAGGTCCTTTTAGACTATAGCGTATTTGCTTTTGGGCATTACAATGCTCCTTTTCTTTTATAAAAGAAAGAATTTCTAAACTTTGTTGGAAAACAATATTATAAATGTAACAGGGACAAAAAAAAAAAAAAAAAAAAAAGTCAAACAGTCCAGGAGGTTTTTAATGCACAGATCGTCTCCTGCTACTTTCCTTCTCAACCTTAGTTCAATCAGTGCTCGGTGGGCACTCACTTCATTTCTTTGTAAATTTTGTTTTTGCTTCTTATTTATGAGCTGCATCTATTTATTTTTGTTTCTGGATTCATCAACTTCCAATTTTGCTTATAAAATGATTACTGTGAAAGAAAAGGACGTAGTTAAATTCTCTCTCACACCTGTTCTCCTTCCGATTTCATTAATTCACAATTTTAAGTTCATCAACTGGTAAGTTTTGAAAAACTAAACAGCATCATTCACTTTTTCCCATTGAAAGTATTTCTTGAGTAACCACTCAGACTTTCCTCTACCTCGTTTTTCTCTTCCCGTTTTTTGTCAGCTGTCTTTTTTCTTTGCATTATCAAGGTAATAGCTTTTATACCTTGATGTGGATTTAGTTAGTTTTCAGTGAATTTTGTTTTAGTGTGGATTTAAAAAATTCCAAACCAATGAAAATCATTTACGAGTATATTGCTAGCCTCAAAATAATGTTCACTGCGGAAATAAGTTTTCTGCTAAAATTGTACTCCCTCTTGTAATGTCAAGCTGGGCCTGAGTAGCTGTGTGAAATATTCCGGACACTAAGTAAAATCAATTCTTTTCTTTCACCTTCAATAAATTCGCAATTCTTAGGCCAAGCTCTTAATTACATAATCTTACCCCTAGTTCCTCCGTCACCCCCCATAAGACCTTCCAAAGCCTGTAGTTCCAATCTGTACTGTTTGATCTCTAGACCTATTATGAAGATGTTATTTTTGAATCAGACTTTATGCTCTCTTGGGTCGATCTATCGATTTCTGGTCTGTCTTATTCATTTCCTTGTTATATAATTTCTTGACTGCCTAAAATTTTCTTGGGAGCTAAGCTCTCCATAGTATTCCATGTCTCAAAAAATCCTTACTAATATTTCAGTAATAGTGTGACTGAGTATGGAATTGAAGGTTGAAAATAGAATTTCGGTCTCTGAAGGCATTGTTCCATGAACTTCCAGCAAGCATAGTTGCTGTTGAGAAGTCTGGTGTCAATGTTATTCATTTTCTTTTGTAGGCAAACTTTGGGTTCTTTATAGCAGTTGATATGTTTTACATTTTTATTGATGTTCCGATTTCACTATGATGGATTTTGTATCTTATAAAAATGATTGTGCTTGCAAACTTTTGATCTTAAGACACGTTTTCTTCAGTTTTGGAAAATCATCTTTCATTATTTTGTTCCTTTCCTCTGTTTTCTATGTTCTTTCTTCCTTCAACTGGTTTCCTTGGAAATTAGACTAATTTTATATCATTCCTCTCTCTTGCCTTGGTATTTTCTCTGCCAAATAATTTTTCTTGGAAAAAAAAATTCAATTTTACATTCCAATCTGTTGCTTAAAAGTCAGTAAATATATTATTTTTAACTTTCTAGAGATCCTTTGTGTTCCTTGTCCTTCCTAGCCTGTCCTTATGTGGACACAGGATCTTTTATCCCTCTGAGACTGTTGATTAATGTCTACATCTAATTTCTCTTATTTTCCTGGGAATATGTATGCTTTTTCTGGAATCATGGTTTATGCTTACCTTGTTTATTATTCTTTGTATTGTATCGCAGGATTTCCTCCCATGGCTGTTTGTTATATTGAATTGAAGAATTATCTGTCTGGCAATTTTGGATTATGCTATCATACTTTAGAGCAGGAGGTAGCAGAATTGACAGTAGCTCATTTGCTGCTTGGCAAACTTGTTTTATATAATTGGGTAAGAGGTCAGTTACTAACTGGAAGAACCCATGCCAAAATTTTAAGGGCATATTTAGGGTCATGATGACTGCACCATTGCCTAGTTCTCCCCAGATTGCTCATTTTCATTGTTTAGAGACACATCCCCAGGTGTTAGTAGATAATGCTTGGCTGCGAGGCCTAGGTCTTCCATTCTTAGAGGTAGATGTTTGTCTGAAAACTAACCCTTTTGTTTTTTAGGCCAAAGGGCCATCTATGCCATCTGCCATCCATGTTGTCCCCAAACCATTATAGTGCCACTGGTACATTGGTCACTTTGTGGCTGTTTCACTCATCACACACGTTCTGAGCTTTGGCTTTTACAGCCATTACTTCTTGACTCACTTTCTGTCTTCCAGAACTCTGTTGAAATCTCTTATTTGCTGTCACTCTCTCTATATGCCTTTTCACTGTTGAATATTAATAAAAACATTAATTCCCTCACAGGAAGGAGAAAAGATGCACGTGCCACCATTTTGAATTGGAAACTCCCAATTATTGTGTTGTTTGTTTGTTTGTTTTTTATGATTTCTTTAGCAGTATTGTCACTGTTGTTGACTTGCAATTATGAGTGAAAGCAAATCCAAGATACACCGTTAGGAAACTGTTCATGCTGACTTTTGAAGAATCTGTCTGGTAAACCAGATTGGAGGCCTAATACATGGAAGCCCCAAAGTGGGAAATGCTGGTATCGGTTTTGATCAAGGGCTGAGCTTGGGAGACCGAGCTCTGGACCTACGTGCAGAGCCCTCAGGGGGAGGAGGCGAATCCCGCTCTTTGTGTGTTACAGTTGCACTGACCAGAGAATGAGGGTTCTCCTGGGAGGTAATTGGGCTCCGAATATACTGCCACCTCATGATTCAGATTATAAAGGGGAATACACCTTCTGCTGATTTGTGTCCAAGGCTCCCAGGCCCCGCCTGTTTCCTGCCCAACACCTGTCGAGTGAGACGTGGGGAACGGATGTTCTTCTCCCTCTAAGTTTCAAGCTAGACCGGGAGCCAGGCCTCAGTCATTTCTCCTGTATCCTGGGTCTGCTGTCCTTGAATATAGCCTCATGCACTGTCCCTAGTTCTCAGCCTTGCACGTCCCTAGGTCATTCTGTTTGGTGTCTGGAATCTTGGACAGAACACCGACTGTGACTGACCCAGTTGCATAGCCCAGACAGAGGGATTTTCAAGTTTCCACTTAGGATGCGTAATTTTCGTTTCCTTCTGTTTCTGTCACATGGAAGGTAAACCAGTGTCATCTCCTCTCACTGGGCCAGGTGGTGGGGGCAGGGTCCCTGCTTCTGATGGAGCTGACTGCATCCGGAGGTCGGATGCTCACCATTTCATGTTGGGTCATGTCGGTCCTTCAGGTCTCTGCTTCACACCTCCCTCCCTGCATCTCCTCTGAGATCAAACCTCGTATGAATCACCGTGGAGGTTCAGTTGATGAGCAGGAATGCAATATGTAAAACGGGTTTGTGGTCGGGAGCCAATGACTGGCTTCAGGGGCCTCCCTCGGCATCTGTCAGATCTTCTATGTCAGGTGATTGATAACTGGACGCATTCTCAGGACGCTGAGCATGATTTGTCCCCTACCACATTGACAACGCCTGAACCAGAGTCTTTTGTCCTGTGAAGGACATAACTTTGATTTTCCCAAATCTTATCAGGTTAATCATCTTATGTGGAAAATAATGACGATCTCAGAGATACTGCAAATCCTAAACTGTGACTGTTTGATGGGAGGGTTTGAGGCATCCACTCGGTAGATAAAGATGTAATAACTGCTGAGATTCCTTTAAAAGGGGCACATCCTGTCATCTTTTAATTACATAATGAAAATAAATATGTACAAATGGGCACCTTAAATTAATTGAAAACTATAAAGTTGCTGGTTCAGCAAGAAAAATATAGAGACGTTGTGTTCGTGGAGTTAATTATGCTTGAGACAGTGAGTACCAGCCACAAGGAGTGAGGAGGCCAGTCGGGCTAAGCCCGTCCCACTCTTGGAGTCACACAGGAAAACACTGCCACACTTCCTTTCAACACTGATGTAACTGGCTCTCAAAATATCATAGAATGAGTAAGTCCACAAATCCCTAATTATTTAAAAAAAATAAATTCAAACCCATGGAAATGCATATATCTAGAAATAAGCTAAAAGCAGATTATGTGGCAGGTAAATGGAACTTCTAAGAACCGTTAGTTTTGAAAAATATGTTGATAGCAGTAATTTCGTCTTTCTAATATAACCGTTAACCTAGTCAATCACGTGGAGTTGGAAGCCATTTACCGAGGTGACCAATGACTGTGGACAAACTGAACCCCAAAGTGGAGGGCCCTGGAGTGAGAACATAGGTCCACAGATGATGAAATGGGGGACAGGAGTATTGGGGACTTGCATTCACACAGAGCTTGTTGAGTGAATTGCTGTTCCAGCTTGGGTGGGGGGCAAGCTGTCTTCCTGATCGTCTTCCTTATAAAATTCAGATAAAAGGAGATAAGGCCCATTAAAAGGTAGGAGGTAGAAGAGGTTACAGCAGATGCAGGGGGAAGGCAGGAGCGGACAGCATGACCTCAATACACAGCTCACAAGTTGCCTCAGATCTCATGAGACTGGCCGTCTATCTGTATGCCATCATCAGAGAGTCTTCGTTTGAAAAGGATTTTGCCTACACGAGGCTGTGGTCCCCTTTGAGGGACCTGCCATTTCTTCTGCAGAGTCCCAACTACTGGCCTGGACTTGAATGCTGCCTTCTAGGCAGGGAAAAATCACCTTGACCAAGAAGTCCATCCCTTTGCTGGCCTTCTTTATCACCTTTGGCCCTAAGTCAGAGGAATGGTGTCCAGGGGCCCCTGAGAGGATGGGCCAGGGTACCATGCCAGGGGAAGACTCATGGTAGGAAAAGAAGAGCCCCAAACAGGTGACAGCATTCCTGCCCACAGGACCCTCAGGGGACAAGTGTTCCTTTAGAGAAGAAATAACTCAGGTGTGCTAATAAGCTAGCATTACTTGTCTCAATGTCAGTGTGGAGACGGAGACCCTTAAAACCAAAGGGTCTGGAGCTCCATATTAAAATTATGCTGAGAAGTAGAGGTCTTTGAAACACCACCCAGAGATAGGCCTGCTTTCTGGTGATAAGAGCAGAGTGTCGCTCAATGGCCAACACCTACCTTCCCTCGTGTTCTCCTTGCCGGGCCGAATTTCTGTTAGCTGCCCCATCTACCTGGTGTGTCATCAGCCAAACCCACCGTACAGAGATCTGAGTTCAGCACTGCCAGGCGTGGCATCGCTCCTTAAAGCCAGGGACGCCTGGAAACATGGGCTCTCAAGATGCTTGTGTATTCGCCCTCCATCCTCTTTTGGTTGCGCCCCATGGTCGACATGTGTCTTTATGTGTACTGGCCTTGCTTCGGTCCCTGAGATACAGTGGGCTTCCCTGTTCTGCCTTAGAACTGGCTGGTATCTGAGACTGCACAATATGACAGAAGGAGAGGGACTCTTCCATACAAACATGCTCGGCGATGTATTAGGCGTGAAAGACTGGATTTGAGACATCTCAGCGGGGATGACCTACATTGCTTGCCTAATGCAACTTCCTACATCCAGGACCTCTGGCAGCTGATGGTCAGTTGGGTCACCGCTCCCTTTAGCTCTGAACACTGGAGGCTAATTCTGGCGGAGCGACTGCTGTGTGCTGGGGTACGGCTCTGGCCACAGAAGGTCACAGATGCAATGAGGGCCTGAGAAGAGGAGTAGGAGTGGCTCAGGAGCTTGAACTGGGAAGAGAGCGCTTGGCAACCTGTCAAGTGATGTGTGGAGAGACACACAGTCTGGCGTGTGCTGTCATTTCCACAGAGGGCCTTTCCAGTTCTGTGCACTGTGTGCATTTTTGTGATGACCTTCGGGACACATTGTGCTTCCAAGAATTAGACAGGCCTTCAAAGTGCAGTCTTGTTTATTATATTTGTTCTAAAAAAATCATTAGATGAATAGAAACTCACAAACCTCTATCAAGACTTTTTCATATATGACTTCAGCATGTTTTCACATAGCTGATTATCGTAAATTACAAGGAATTCAAATCAGCCTCTGATTGAGTAGATATTGACTGCATCCCGTGTGCCCCGCACTGGCCCAGGCCCTGGGGCTATGAGAGTGAATGGACGAGAGCCTGTCACCCTGGAGGCCGAATCCCTGGGGAGGTCCTTGTAGGCGCCTGGGTGTGGAGCTCGAGGCGGCGGGGAGGGCTCAGTGCTGCAGAGCAGACGTCCTTGGAGAGCGGTTTCCAAATCTTTGTAAATATCTTTGGTGTGGAAAAATACTTGGAGCTGTGATAATGTAGAGCAGAGGCTTCTCGGTTGCTCTTCTCTTACGTATCCATGTTATAATAATAGTAATAATAATCTATTAAACAGTATTTTTATATAATTCTGCATTTTCATCTTGTCTTCCCAGCACCCTTCTTTCTTTCATTTATAATATCAAATCCCATCCTTTTGGGGGAAATACTGCCCATCCATATTCTTCCGGCCACCCTCCAACCTACCACAGCCATTCTAGTCTTTCACTTTAAAGATGGAACTGCCATCTCCTTCCAAGACCATTGTAGATCTATGGATAGCTGTATTGGGCTTTTTGTCTTTTTTTTAATTGCTGATCTCCCATTAGACTGTAAGCTCCTCAGACAGAGACCTGCTCTGTCGCGTCCATGCCCGTGTCCCTACCACCTGGAATATATCTGCTGTATTGGGGGTCCTCACTCCATATTTGCTTGAATGAATGGCTGGATTGACTTCTGGATTGAATGAATCAATGGACATTCATTGAATGAATGAATGTGGCCCAAACAGAGCTCTCCCATAGGAATTTTCTGACAGCTTTAGAAGGAGGGGAGGTCTCCGTGTCTAGTGGTCGTAAAGTGGCAAGGAGAGTAGCCCAGAGCTTGTGGTGGCCACACACCCCTCACCCCAAAACTTGGAGGGAAGAAGCGAGTGGACAAAGAGAAGCCGTGGTGGGAGGTGGTATGTGAGTGGGGGGTCTCTGCTTCTAGCTGCCCCCAATTTCAAGCAATACCCCTTCTCTTATCCATAATGTGAGCCAGAAAGCTCCCCTTTTGGATTTATAGCCTCTTGTCACAGGCCACCAAGAAAACCTGATAATTCAACACATTAAGCCAGGAGCAAAAGAAGTCAGCTTATGTGAAATAGAAATGTACTCAGATTTGCCTTCTTATCTCTAAAGTGAAGATAATATCTACTTTCTTTAAGACTATTTACAAAAGACCAAAGTAGATCGTGTGGGTGCAAATACTCTGCTGACTAGTCTGATGTGTGTGTAGTTATGGTACCTTCATGACGTGTCTCCTGCTCCCTCCTTGCCCTGGTGCCATTGGGTTCCCAACCCCACTGGGCCCCTAGAACCTAAAGTTTACCAAGGGTCTGCTCACTCACTGTCACTGTGTGTGCACACATGTGCGTGTGTGTGCGCGTGTTCCTGTGCGGGGATATGCCTTTCTCTGGCACGGGCTCTGTGGCTCCCATCCTTTTGGACTGAGCTGGACTCCTCCGTCTTGGTGGTGCCCCCTCTGCCTGGCAGTGTGCACTGCCAGGAACCATGCTTCCGAGAAGCCGTTTAAAAGTGAATGCTCACTCTGTGCTAATGCTGTCCTGAGGTCTGGTCGATGGCTTGCGTTTTCAGAAAGCTGTAGCACTTGCAGCTGAGGCACACAGGAAAGCATTTCCTTCTTCCCATCAAAATCTGGGAAACGACCGGCTGAGCTGATCCACTTCCCAGGGGGCCCACGCCAGGGCCTCGGTGTTAATTGCATGTAACCCGCTGCAGTCCCTTATTTTTTCCTTTATACAATAACTAATATGTAAACTATGATTGCACTTGGAAATTACTTCCACTTAAATTCTATTATTGAGGCCCAGCACGTGAGAGAGCTATAAGCACTTCATTAACAGGCCGACCACGCTGGGTGTTGGACTGGCGGCTCCTTTCTAAATGAGTCACACTGGCAAATGTGACATATTGCTCAGCTGACGTTGAGGCATGGTGATAAGACCAATGGTGAGCATATAATTAAACGGGAAATTCAATTCTGGCGCAATGGAGAAAAGCAGAACTTTTTCACTATAATAATCACAATTTTTCTACCTATAAAACGTACCCCCGATCGATACTGCATAGTAGCGCGGATGTTCGTGGGAGGACACAGTGGTTGGGGTAATGGCTTCCAGTTTCCCAGAGGGATTTGGACACCGCTCTGTTCAAGTTCACCAGTGTTCTCACCTCAATGGACTCACCTGATGGCGTGACAAAGTCAAAAGTCAGCTGGACGGGACTGCTCAGAGCTGGCCCTTGGGCAGCAACAAGCATGGAGAAGGAACTGGCTTTCCTTGCTTTTCCCACAGTGACGTCCACTGACCTGCATCTGGCACTGGATTCCAGCAGCAGAAAAGCAGGGGGCTCAGAGAGTGTGACGCTCCCAGTGCCAGGAGCTCAGGAGGCACAGCCCCCCGATACACAACACAGAGGAACCTCCTCTCACAGCCAGAGCCCTGCTTTGAAAGTAACACTGACTTGAAGGGTTTCAGGGTCCAGCCCACGTGTCCCCGGGCTCCCTGCAGCCCCTGACCCTCCTCCATGGCTGACCAGCCTGGCATTGGGGGGGGCCGGCCTGGTATAGGGGTCCTCTGCCTCCTGTTTTCTTGCAGCTACCTCACTGCCCACCCCCAGATACACACCCACATTTTGAGCAACATCTTCACTTCTCCCCGGCTTTGGGGAAGGAGAAAGTAACTGCTGTCTGTACCTCATTTAAGGAAGGGGATCCTGGGGAAAACTGTTCTGATCGTGTGGAGCTCACCGCCCAGGGTCTGTGCCCCCTTCCAGGTCCCCAGGGATGGGGGTTCCCTTTGCCCTCCTTGACCTTGGCTCCTGTAACATGAGCTCTAACTTCCAGGCAGCTGCAGTGTGGCCTGCTTCACCTTAGTTGGTGGTGACCCCATGGGAGGCCCCGAGTTGCTGTCAGATTTCAGCATGGAACCTGAGACCAGGGCACGGCCGTGATTTCTGCAGGCTTATTCCCCAAGGGGGTCTCCCTCTGGGCATCTCGGTGGGTCACTCCCTCACCACGGAGACCGTGGTTGGAATGCGCCTGCCTTGCCCTGATCCATCGAGCGTGTCTGGGTGTGCTGTGGAGATTGGAGGCTGGCGGGGAGCCCTCCCCAGAAGCTGTTGTGGCTGCTGAGCCTGAGTGAAGAGACCCATGTGATCAGCAGCCCGTGACTTCCCACTCCCTCTGCTCGCGAGCCGTAACCTTGGGCAGCGGCAGCGAGTGAGTTACCCAGAAAGCACCTCCCTCCAGAAGCCCCTGGGGATTACACCCGTCCTGGAGTCAGTTCTGCTGCCTCCAACATCCTGGCTGCTCATGCCGCACCCCAATACGCCCCGCTGCATTCTCCCTCCTGACTTCCCTGTGACCTCTTATAGAGCAAGGTGGATGCTAAGTCGCTTTTTTGTTGAGGGCTCAAGCAGACTTGGTGCCCTGCAATTTTGAAGGTGGAAGGGCAGTGGGCAGTGGGCAGTGGGTCGGTCACAGGCTTTGTAGACACCCTTCCTTGGCTTGAATGAGCTCTCGCATTAAGTAGCTACGCAAACCTGGTAAAACGCTTCATCTCCGAGCCCCTTTCCTTCTTGAGACTGTGGCAGGAATGTCCTAAACATGCTCACAAAAACTCCCAATCTTCTGTGGGGTGGGGTGTGCAGAAGCAGCTCAGGGCTTGCAGCGCCTCGACTTAAATAGGGAGAGGCGGGTCCCAGTGTGAGAGCAGCCTGAGCCTGAGACAGGTCAGGAGGAGGCTGATGTCCCACGCAGGCTGCTCGAGGTCCACAGGTGATGTGCTCCCCTCTGAGGGGAACCACCCGTTCTGGGCTCACCTGAGATACTGACCCTGGTGTAGAGCTGCTCATCTCTGAAAGGCAGGGAGCCCAGAGCAGCTGCACAGGCCATCCTGCTGCCAGTTTGGAGGACACGGTGGCCTCGAGGAGGGGACTGTCGGAAATGTGCTTTGAGCTTGGGGTCACGCGCAGCCTCCAGGAGACTCTGTGTCATGAGGTCCTTCTGGCTGTGAGCGCCAGTCTCTGGCCTTCCCATTGTACAGATGGGAAACTGAGGCACACAGGGTCGGGGCATGACCTCCAGCCCCCGGGAGTTAGTGGGGAAGGTCAGAGCTCAGGTCCTCAGTCGGCCATCTGTCAGCCTCTGCTCCACAGACATTGCTGAGGGTTTGTGTGGGCCAGACCCTGGGCCAGGACCCACCCTCTGCGGGACTCAGTGGGGGGGTGCAGCAGAAAGGGGGGGCTGGAAAGACAGGGTCCCAGTCCCGCTCAGCTGTGCGATCACGAGAGGTCAGTTTCCCCCTCTAGGCCTGAGCACTAGAATTGTGGTTTCCGATTTTACCTGTAGAAATGAAAGAATTGGAAATGGTGCTTTATAATAGTCTTTACTGCTTTAAAATTAAAAGAACAGTTAGTGTTTCTCTGAGTGGTCTTTCCTCAAAATCACTCTGGAATGACAAGTGGGGGGCGTTCACCCCCAATTCATGGAGCCAGGCTTCTCTGGGCTGGGCTTTGGGGCTCCGTTGATCACCCCCCAACCCCCGTCCCTTGGTGACTGAAGCCTGTCTCTGCAGAGCTGGCATCAGAGGGCAGGCCCGGCAGTGAGAGCAAGGCTGCCCCTTGTCTGCCCCCACAGGCATATCTGTGGGGACCTAGAGCCAGAACTCCGCCCCCCCCCGCCACCTAGTCCTAGAACTTGTGGGAAGTGACTTAATTCGCCCCATTTCCACTGTGGTCAACCCCTTGTGTGCCCTGCTGGGTTGCAGGAGAGGACCATCAGAGAGAGGACAGTGGCCCTGGTGAAATGGGGAGGCAGACACAAGAGAAAGAGCAGAGCCTTCTGTAATCTCCTCGGCCGATGTAGGCAGGATCAGGACCAATGGACAGTCCCCAAAGGCTAAGGCCTTGAGAATGCAGCTGGCACAGGCAGCAGGGGATGCCTTGTGGGTGGTCAGCTCATTGGCTGGGCTCTTAGATCTTTCTGGAATGAGCAGCCCCTCCCTCTCTCAGCCCATCTCAGTCCTGTGCATAAGCAGCCAGCTCCCTTGTTTGTGGCATCCAGGCCTCACACGATTGCACTTGAACTTGGCTGAGAAATAAAATGCTTCAGCGCATCAGTATTTTTCGAGAGCTCTTCCAAGCTATGACTGAAGGGTAAGAGGTCTGCTCACCACTCGGGCGCTGGCCTGTCTGGGGACGGACCTCGTGGCGCCCGGCTTTGAACCCCCATCTCACTCGCTCCCAGGGCTCATGCACAGCAATCACTTATCACAATTGAGTGTTTTCAATGGTGCATATGGGGGAGGGCATCAAACAGAGGAGCTCACATAGCTTCTCTTAAAGAAACCACCCCGAAGCCGGTTCTCCTGATTTGAGTTGAAAAAGAAAACAGAGTCAAGCTTTGCATCTTTTTTTTAAACATAAAGGTGCTTGTGGACGACAGACATGTCCCTGCACAGGTTAGATTGTCCCTGCCACGTCCTCCACTGCAGGGTGGGCAAGGGGCAGCTCTGGCCTGGAGTGGGCACCAGTGCCAGGTGGGTCCGGAGGGTCTGGATGGGGGACCCCGCACACCCGTCATCTGTGCCTGGAGGTGGCTCACTCACACGTCTGTGCCTTTGCCTGCAGTGCCACCACTACCCTCTCTTGCCATCCTTCCTAGCTGAGCCTGCATCATCTGCTTGGTTGGCATGTTCTCCCACTCTGCCCAGGTGCCCCCTCCTCCTGGTAGCATTTCCCAGCCGAATGCCCCATGTGTGAGGGGAGCAAACTCAGTGGGCCCATGAACCCTTAGGATGTGTGTACCCTGATCTTGACCATGAACTCTTTGGGCAGAGACCGTGCCTTGTTCATCTTTGAATTCCCAAGCCTGGAGGTGGGTGGGCATAGGTTTAGACTGACGCTGTATTTGTCCAATGGTGGTGCTCAGTCAGCATTTGTGGACCACCCACTTTCCTTCCAGCGGGGCTTCTGTGTCCTGGGGACCAGGGAGGCAGGCTGGCTGGGCAGCGCTTCCTACAGAGTGTCCATGGGGGGCAGCCTCTCTGGGCCAGGTTCACCAAGTCTGGAATGCACTGGTGGGACCTGCAGCTCCCCGGCCACCTGGCACTGGCTGGGACTGTCCCTGCTGGGCTTCTCAGGAGGGGTGCGTGACTGCAATACTTACCAAGGCCAGGATTTTCACCTGGAGAAAGAAAATGTTATTCTTTCTTCTTCAACAAAATGGATAAGAACTAGTTGTCCTGATGCCATTATTTCCCTTGGTCAAACCACACACAAAAAAAAACAAAAACAAAAGAAAAAACAACAACCAACAACAACAACTAAACTCACAACGGAACAACTTCCATTTCAGATCAGTTTCTCCTCCTCTAACATGGTCTATTTATTTTTATTGGTTTGTTTCTCATTAAATCCTTCAATTACTCTGCAGTGTAAAATGGTGAGATTATTGGCATGTGCCTCCTTCATCATGTATCTGAGTTTGCTTATTACACTTGCAGAAAATGCCTGAATGGTACTTGGTTCTGTTGTGGATTGAGACAGAGTTAATAAATATTATTTGGTGGGCTTTTTTTTTTTTTTTTTCCCTGAGAAGCATTGCTTTTCTTGATTGTTTTTTACAGTTGGATTGGGAATATTGATTTATTCACCACTGTTACAATAATTGTATACAAGGAACAAAAACTGCGAAGGTAACATTTCATCAGCTCCCGCAGATTAATTAGTTGTAGTAGATTAGGCACAGTGTTACAGGGAAGATTTGCATTTAGAGGAAGAAAAAGTTTCTTCTTATTATTTTTTTAATCTTAAAAAAGCCAAGAGGATTTAATAGAGATGTTTTACCGTAAGCCGCTTCACTCGTTAGTCAGGGTTTCTAGATGAGCCCACAGGATAAGCGTCAGTCGTGCCTCTGCCTTCTAAAAGAAAATGTTTGATGACATTATCGGGTGGGGAGGCTCCGTGAAACCCAGAGCTCAGTGATTCGTCCTCAGGTGGAGATTTAAGAAAATGAGGAGAAGCTCAGTACGAAAAGCCTGAAGGAAAGTTCCTGCCTGGGCTTTCCCGAGGGCTCTGATGCTGAAGAGACAGCAGGACCCTTTGTCTCTTGACCACCAAACCCCACGTGCTACACTTCCCTTTACATTTATTCCACCAAAGGAAAACGTTTCAGTGCCCTCAAAACAAGTAGCGTGGTTTTCCCTGAGTAAAACCAGACTCGACCCGGAAATGGTCACTAGGGTTTAGGCAACACCCAGCCCTGCCCACGCATCCAGGCTGGTCCAGCGAGAGGAGCAAGGGGACTTCCCCAGGGGGGAGCCGAGGCCTTAGAGGACTGTACACGCCTCCTTCCTGTCCTGCATCTGCCCTGGAGGCCCTGCTCCTTACCCTCAGCCAGCTGGGGCCTCCTGCATCACTGTTCCGGGGCCTTCGTTCTTCTTAAGGGTCTGGGTCATTGCAGGATGCATAGGAAGAGCCCTTTTCCAACCTGAGATGCACCAGAAAAGGGGTGGGCACGACAGGGGCCACATAGGAGGCAGGGGGACCAAACAGAAGAGGAAACAGACGGAGGTTGTGTGGTGACGGAGAGGTCAGACACCCACGTGGGTTCACCTCGATTCCAGAAACAGGTGTGGGATGCCTCCTGTTTGACCAAGCTGCTGGGTCCAGAGTGAGGAGTAAATTAGACACAGTCGCCAGTCCCCATGCTTGGGCAGTGATGGCACACGATGCAGACAGGCTGGCAGGGAAGAGGGCTTGGTCCCCACTCTCACTCAGTGGCATGTGGGATCCAGGCTGGTTGCCGGGGACCAGTCCAAACATTTCCAGTTCCCCGGACCCCGGCTCACCTGGGAATCCAGGCCGACCCCACCAGTGGGAAGCGTGGGGGCTTTGCGATAATGGTGGAGGGCGCTTGTCACTCTACCTTGGCCTTTGTCACCTGGCTTCCACCAGAGGCTTTCCCCAAGACCAAAACACAATGTCTAGTGTCTTCCCACCTAGACATACAAGTTGTTTTTATTGTCTGCTCATGCGTTAGTTTGTTGGCTTTTATTTTTATGTAGCCCCCGACGGAGCAGCTGTGAGGTTACTTCTAAAAACACAATTTGGAGCTGTGATGGTCATCGGGATGCTTAATAGTTGTCTTTGGTTGTGACGTTGATGATGTTAGGCCGAGTTTGGACTCCACACACCTCCTGCCCCACCCACTGCATCCCTTCAACCTCCCCCACCCCCAGCCCCACCCACTGCATAGCTTCAACCCCCCAAATTACTGCATACATTCAGACCCCCCAGCCCCACCCCATGCAGACCTTCAGCCCCACACCCCCACTCACTGCATACCTTCATGTCAGAGCTGGCCTCCTGGGGTGGCTGGACAGTCAGACAGAGGCGTCACAGAGAAGGCTGAGGGCTCCTGCCGAGCTCCCCTCAAATGGGCTCCCTGGATTAACTTCTGCCAGGACAGGAAGTGGCCCTCCCAGCACACTGATCATTGTTGGGACAGGGACGCATTTGCTGAGTAGCACATGTTGAAGTTACTCACCGCGAGGAGAAAACCACCTTCCTACGTGTGGCCGCTCCATGCGAATGGCTTCCGCTTTGAACCAATCAGCCATTCTGAACTGGTCTAATTCTGAATCATGTGACTTTCCCCATTTTACTTTGAACATTTTCAAGCCCAAAGAAAACTGGAAGGAGCAGGACAAAGAATGCTGTGCACTCTGTCCCCAGGTCCACCACTGCCCACGTTCGCGCCATCTGCTAGAGGAAGTCAAAGGCTATGTCCCTCCCGCCCCAGGTACGTAAGGATGCTCGTCCTCAGAGCAAGGGCACTTCCTTCAGGAGCAGCGTCCCTTCATCCTACTCAGCAAATCTGACACCCACACCCCAGGTCTGACATCCAGTCTGCACTCAGGTTTCCGTAGTTGTCCCATAAACGTGATGTACAGACACCCCTTCCCCGCCTCGGATCTAATGAAAATGACATAGTACATTTGGCTGTTATTATTTTTTTACAATTTTTAAATAAATCAACCTCTTATTAATTGAATTAGAAACTATAATTAGCTAATGTGTAATATGTGTTTCCATTTTGGTCATCAGTTAACAGGTAGATAAGATGGGTTTGTCCTTCACTTGCCCACTTGAAGCTAGTTGGGTGCTGTCTTATGTCCCACATGGGTTGAACTTCTGAGAGCTCGTCCCTGTGGGTCCCCAAGGAGAAGGGGCCAGTTGCCATGCAGCCCGGGCACACGCCAGATGGTGCTGCCCTCTCGGAGAGTGGCATCTCATCCCGGGAAAGCTGCTGACAGAGGCTGCAGGAAAGGGCCTCCTCTAAATGTGCAGCGTGCCTGCCCCTCATTCTACAAGAACCGTCGTCAGCCAGGCCCGCCAGTGCCAAGGAGCACAGCTGCCAGGTGACTTCACACCTGGAGCCAAGCACCACTCAGAGCACTTCCTCAGGCCTTTGCTGGAGTGACACAGTGGGAGTGTGGACAGGGACGTTTTCTCCATCTCACCCAAGAGTCGCCATGGACGGGACGATGTCTGTGGAAAGGATCACCAGTGGGCCCCTCTCAGGAAGGGTCTTATTCCAGGACTGGAGAGTGGGGTGCGCCCAGGCAGGGCCCCCAGCAGAGACGTGGGGGTGGGCCATGGAACAGTGGAGCTGGGAGAGTCGGCCAAGGCCATCTGACCTCGGGCTGGGTGCTAGGAAATGCTGTGAATGGATTCTTGTACACAAGCCCAGAAGTCGTCACAATGGCCATGCAGACAGGATACGAAATGGAACAAGTCCCCGTGGAAGAAGCTGACTGTTCTACCTGCAGACACTCCCAGTGCATTTCATTTCTTGATGCCAGTTAACACCCCTCCTCTTCTGTCAGATATTTGCGTACATAAGCTATTTGGAAATGTCCTCCTTAAACAGAGTCAGTGTGTTAACACACAGAGGAAGACATCCTGCTTAAAAACCAGCTGGTGGGGCTTCTACTGTACGGTCGTCCAGAGGAGTCCCTTTGAGGACGGCAGGAGTGGAAGCAGGCAGTCTCCTGGGCCGCGGTCACAGTGGCCGCTTGCAGCCCCGTGGGGAGGGACTCAAGGACAGACTGTGGCACCAGGCGGCCACCAGTTTACCATGCTGACCTCGAACAAGAAAGCTGTCTTCTTGGAGCCTCAATTTCCTCAAATAGAGAGAATAAGGCTGTCTCAGGATGTTGTAAAAATTAAGGATAGAGGGAAAAATGTTCACATGGCCCGAGATGCCTTAGTTCGCGGCTGTGATACCCGCAGGCCGCTGGGAGGTGCAGGCTGGCCCTCACTGTGCAGGGTCTGGGCTGACGGTCTCTGCTCCAGGCTGTGTGTCCCCCTCTGTGTGTCAAGGGTCGGAGAGGACTGGTGCGATGGCAGCTAGCCTTGTGGTCCTACAGAATTCTGTGCAGGCAGTTGGAGGACATCGTTCACCTTGTCAGCTGACCTTCCCGTGAGACACCTGTGTGGTTCTGTGCATACGGCCCTTCCTTCGATTGTCATTAGACACCCAGCTCATGGCTCCTGATGGCTGGGGGTGGGAGAGGGGCTTCCTGGTGTCGGGACTCCAGCTCCTTGTCTGGTGCATTTAGTTTCCATAAGAAAGTTGTACACATCTCAGAGCTTAACGTTTTGGAGTTCGAGCTTTCTGCTGGACAATGGAACGAGGAATGCCCAAACAGCTTTCCAACTCTTTGGGTAAAATGAACAGATGCCGATTAAAGCATTTTTCTGTGACATGACAAGGCCCTCGCATCCTCCCTCCCCCCCTGCCCCACCCCCGCCTTTCTGCAGAACCACAGTAAATAATTCCAGATCTCCTCATGCAGCAGGGAATGCCAGCGGCCTCGCTGAGGAGCAGGTGGCCAGCACACAGCGAGTCCTCACCTGAGGCTGCCGTTACGACGCTCCCACCGTCCATGTCCTGCTGACAGCAGCCGCCCGCCATCAGCAGTGTCCCCTGCTCTCTGGGCTGCGTCTTGACCAAGACCTTGGACAGGGGCTCTGCAGGACGCTATTGCGAGCATGGGAGGACTCTCCAGCCACATGTCTATTTGTCTGCCTGCCGTCATCTGGGACATTGTGCAGGAAGGGCAGGGCCCTCAGTGGTCACAGGCCAGGCTTCCATCCCGCCTCGGCCACTGGGGAGCCAAATCACTGTAATTTTGTACTGAATGTTTTTGCCACATCTTAGTTTTCTCATTGGTTAGGTGGGAAGAAACCTGTCCTTACTGATGGTTGCCGGCCTCAGTGAGGTCATATTTGTGCAGTGGCTGCTCAGTAAATGTGTGTTCCTTCCCTGTAGCTCAGAGGCTCGTGGGTGAGCGGGACCCAGCGAAAGAAGGCACTCTATGCCATCGAGGTCCCTGCAGCCCTGGGGCGGGGAGACACTGCAGGGGGGAGGCACCTGCCTGGCCTGAGGCTGCTCGTTTTAGGGGTGCAGAGCCCAGCCCATGGCCCCTCCCTCTCACTGCAATTGGCCCACACGTTAGTGTCTCCGAGAAGCCACTGTGTCCCCATGGGCTGAGCCTGTCCTCACTTCTTTTTGTCGATGGAATATTGTCAGTCTCAGTCCCTTGTTGACACCCCACTTCCCAAGATGCTTTGGGGGCCTCCTTGTCAGTGGGGAAGGGATACAAGGAAAAGTCTTGGGAGAGAAGACGCAGCCCCTCCTATCACGTGTCAGCTTCACAGGAACTGCAGCTGCTCCAGGGGGCACGTGCAGGAAGGCGGCACCAAGCAGAAATCAGGTGGAGCCATTTCCCCAGGCGACCTGGAGCGAGCGAGGCAGGAGCTGGGCAAAAGGCGAAGGCAGCTGGGCCAGTGTGGTTTTCAGGACTTGCTCCGAGGGGCCCACTCCAGAAAGGGATTCAAATTCAAATGTCCTGCCAGGTTTCCAAGCATCACTTAATTTCCTTCCCTTTCTATTTGGCTCCAAATGCCAAGTCTCTGCTAGCGCGCAGCATCTGTGGACATGTTGGGGATTTGGCCTCATGGAGGCGATCAATAGTCTAACGGAGGACTTCATAGTACATTTCTGATGAAGCAAAAGCCATTTCTGACCAAGCCAGATGGGGAGTGGAGGGAGGAAGCACACGAATAAATCCCGGAAAGTACCTCTGGTGGCATCACGCGCTGCCTCTAATTGATCTTCTGCTTTTGCAAGGAAACGGAAATTAACCTCCAGTATGTGGTTTTCCGAAGGAAGCCTGTGATTTCCCAAGCAGGAGCCGTGGTGCTCGGATCAGTGGCTGTGGGCCCTGCTCAGCCAGGAGCACAATGTTGACATTTACTAGAAACTAACTTACAAATAAACACCTGGGTACCTGCAGGACAGTCCTCCAGGGGAGAGGTGAGTCAGCTTTGGAGAGGGGACTTGACCCACATCCCGCACAGGTACCCCGACCTGCTGCACCCAGGGGAAACCTCTGGCGAGTCAGGACACCAAAGCCGCAGGCTCCATTCACGCTTTGGAATCCAGCCCTGACCACACCCTTCCTGTCCGCCACCCTCCACCCTCCACGCATAAACACAACACACACACACACACACACACACACACACACACACACACACACACGGGTGCTGAAATTATGCTTTAGATTTTCTGACATAAGCCTCTGGACTGACGTTCTTGAGGTGAGTTTGAGTGTGTATGTGAGTGTTTGAGTGTGAGTGTGTGTATGTGAGTTTGAGTGTGAGTGTGTGTGTGTCTGTGTGTGTGTGTGTGTATGTGTGTGTCTGTAAGTGCATACTCACTCCAGCTTCTCTGGGGTCCTGGGCTCCGTATACCTACCTGCTGGCTGACCTGCGTTGTGAAGATGCAGTGTTGAGGGCAACATGAGCACCGGGGTGCAGAGGCAGGAGTCGCTGTAACTCTGGGCAGAGACTAAATGCTCTGCGCCCTGTCCCTAGGCCGGGGTTACATAAATAGCTCTGATGAAATGACGGCATGCTGCAAGTAAATGCACGAGGACCCTCCCCTCATTCAGCACTTAGGGACCCTGTGGGTGGCACAGCTCCGTCCTGTTGGTGGGGAAGAAGCACCTGTGCATCCTGACTCACAGCATCTGTGGGGGCTAAGTGTCTGCGTCCCTCCCAGGGGCCCTGAGGGCTTGTCATTAGCCTCTTGTTACAGAAGAGGAGACGGCCCTGGAGTCTGCCAGCCGGGCGGAAGCTCTGAGCCTTCCCTCCCTGGTCTGTGAATCGGGGAGGGCGGCATCACGTGGCTTCTGGGGCAGCTGGAACTACCTTATACCTGGGGTATCAGCAGATCTGACACAGCGTGTCACATAGAACACGTGAGCTGTTGGTGCTTTCACCTTTGTGACAGTGTCTGGGGATTTGACAAGAGCCAAAGTGTGAGCCCACACGACCCCACTCAAGGTGGCCTGTTCACATGTAACCAGTAACAAGTAGCGCGGGCCACCCAGGTGACTGGAGGGAGGGGTGCAGAGGCGGGAGGAGATGCGACAGGCTGCCGGCTGCGGAGGAAGAAGCTACGTGCGATGGGGCGCTGCCTCCTACCCAGCAGTGCTAACCGGGGTGGCGCTAAGTACCACCCAGGACGGCAGTTTCGCAGCCGTGGTGCTGCTGGTGTTCCTGTCCCCCCGTCAGTAGTGCCCATGGGGCTGCCAGGGCCTGACATCCACGCTGCCCGAAGGGGCTGGGACCGAGGCAGTGGCCAGGCATTCTCGGTGCGGCCAATGCTGGATATTCCCTTCCCTGGGAAGTGGTCCTTTTTACTAATTCTTCCATAAACCGTTCTGCCAAGGGCAAGGCTTCCTTGCCAATCAGACAAGCAGCCACAGTTATTGGAGCAGAGAGAGGCCCGCAGGGCAGAACCCGCCTGGCTGCCTCTGGAAGCCTGTGTGAGGTTAGACATGGAGGGGTGCTAAGCCGGCTCCCCAAGAGGCCAGCAGAGACTGTGTAGAGTGGGTGCCACGTGGATGCACCTGTCTGCTTGTCTCCTGCAGGATTCAGACTTTAGATCAGATTTACCAGCAGCTCTGAGTTTCTGTTTCCTGTTGGTGAACTGAAAATGAAGCCTCGAGAAATAATTCTCCTGGAAGAATCTGAGGGAAATGAGAGGGGTTGGGGGAGAGGCTAAATGGGTACCTGTCGATGCTACACTACAGGTAACAGTCGGGCAAAGGGTTGAAACCCACAGCCAGGAGATTTGGGCAGCCGTGAGGAGGAAAAGTGTGCGCTCAGCAGAAGCAAGGATGCTGCTCTGGAGTCGTTTTCAATTCCTTTCCCCTCGTAACCAGATTATTCAGTACAATGTCATTTGCTGCCACTGACATTTTCTTTAAAGTCATAAAGGCCTACATAGTAATAAAAGGGCTCGGAATAAAATTAGGAATATCATGTATAAATTATCTTTAACCTTAGCTTCATTTGGACTGTGACTTTTTAGACCTGATCAATTTTCATGAAACTATCCACATAAAACTGTGAAAAAATGTTTGATCCCTGGCTTTTGTGAAGGCAGCGGTAATCGGGCTCCGCTTTACTTCTGGTTAATGGCGCTGTTGGTGCCAGTCTCTGTGGGCGACGCGGGAAAGCAGGGGATAATTTTGAAATTTAATGTAATTTCCCAGGGCATTGTTAGGGAAAACATCTCTGCCAATATGCATATTTTATATAAGTGCTGCGTAGTCAAGGACACTCGGCAGCTTACTCCATTTTCTGCTTAGCTGGAGAAGCAGTCACTACAGGACTGGGGCTTCCCCAGCTTTGCAAGGGTAACTTGGTTGGGCACAGTTGTAGCATCATTTTTCCTCCTTAGATGCTTTGCACCACCGGCCACCCTGCAGAGCCGAAGCGTGCCAGGAAGCATGGTCAGGAAGTCCTGCCCTGTCCTGAGGTGGGGGGCGTGGCCAGGCTGCTCCTGTGGGACGAACGGAGAATGTGGTGATTCATGGGGTTGGACCCCCAACAAGGGCTCCTTAAGTCATATTTACTTCTACGGGAAGACAGCTACAGTGTTTCCTCAACTCTGCGTGAAAATAGCATCTTAGAAACCTCACAAGGGGCAGGAAGATCTCCGGTGTCCATGGGGAAAGCATCTTATCATTACTTCCTCCATTCTGGCCCTCCGGACACTCTCCGAGGGCTCCGGAATTCCTGCCCAGCCGAGCTCAGCTCCCCCGGTCAGTCCTCTGGCTCGCTCAGCCCTCCCATCCACATGTGGAGTTGCTCACAGCAAGTGGGACCCAGCGTGGACCCTGCAGCCCCTCACTGCACCCTCAGGGGCTGCAGCTGGGCCAGGACAGCTGCCCCAGCAGATCCCACCCTGTCGCTCGGGTCTTAACGCTGCGACAGGGCCCATGGAGTCCGAGGTCACTAGGTACAAAGCGAATGGAATATTAGCCATTAGTCCCCTCGTAATCTGGACATTACGTTTATAGACCTTTCATCCAGACAGTTCCCAGAGGGCATTTGCAAATTGAACAAACTGGGGCCGAGAAGTCCAGCAACCTCTCAGGTGAACAATCGTGACCGCTGAACCGTGCCAGCTCCCAACTCCCGACACGAGCTGCTGAAGCCCAAGTTCACAGCGGGGTCTTCCATCAGCCCTGGGAACCTTCCAAAGGCCCAGCCGCAGCCCCTCAGCCTGTAGTGGAGCCAGCATCCTGATTATGTACGTGTGCCAAGAAAACAGGGAGACGTCAAGCCCCGTACCCGGGGACACATCCTTCTCTGTGCTTAAGCTTCTTGGCTGATTGGATCGCACCTAATCCTGGGAGAAGGGGGCAGCCCTGTTCCCTGTGGCTGCTGCGAAGCTCCGCCCACCAATGGTACCTGCCCCAGGTGAGGGGTGAGGTGTACTTTCTGTCCTGAGAAGCACTCCTTTGAAAGAATGGTCCACGCTGTATAGGCCGAGGAAACCACGCTCAGTGTGTGTGTGTATGTGGCGGGGGGGGGGGGGGGGAGGGGAAGCTGAGAGAGTGGGTGGGGACGACTGTCCTCAACACCCCTGCACTCCCCCAGCTTGGATTATACATGGCTGAGGGCCCTCCAACATCCCCCCACTGAATCAACAGAACTCCAAGTGGGTTTCTTTAGTGGGCTTCTCATTAAGAGATACCTAGGTGTCCAAACCAGCAGCTTTAAAGACCTCTTGCACTCCACCCTTATGTGGAAAGGACACCATGGGGGTCTCATGCCAACACACAATGAGGGGACGGAAACCAGTGGTGCCCTGGGTCCTTCCCTGTGTCTGCCAGAGGCAAAGCCCTGGGGCCATGTGCAGTGGTCACAGCTGCTCAATACATGTGTTCACAGACACCTGTCTCTACCTGAGGCTGAGTGTACGGTGCGATCCCTGGACAAGGCTGCAGGGAAGGGAGATGCCCCTTCCAGGCCCAGGCAGTACCAGAGCTTCCAGTCTTTTCTGGAGGCATGACACAGCCCGTAAAGCCTGTCCTTGAGGGGTGCCTGAGACACAGGCCTGTGCAGACACGCTCAGGTGGGCTGGGGGGACGCTGTCACTCACAGGTCACCTCTAACGCAGGCCTGAGAGCCTGGCAGGTGGCTGTGAGCTAAGATCTGGTGGGCCGAGGCCCATAAAGTACTTGTCCATGTAGCAGTTGGGGAAACTGAGGGCCAAGTGGATGTGGTTCCCAAGGAGGAGGAATGGCGGTGGTGCTGGGTGGGGAGGGGAAGCCAGCGCAGGATTGGGGGCCATTTAGTGATTCTCATGGTAGTAGCCACAGACAGTGTGGGAGGGGCCACCACCCCACTGTGAGGCCAGAGTGCCCAGGGCTCGTACACACTGTCAACACAGCCTTCGTTGTCCCCTCCATAAGGGCCGCACGCTACGCAGGTTGTTTTCTCCCGCCTCTGATTAGCTGATACCTCGCCAGCTCTATGGCCAGCAACTGTGGGAGGGGGAGGGCGTCGTGTGCAGGTACCGGAGTTCAGGCCGGCCAGCAGGCTTCCTCACTCTGCCCTGATCACGTGACTAAGACCCAAGCCCTCCGCCTCCTTACCCATGAAATAGGAATCCCGTTTTTCCTGGAACCATGGATGAACCAGAACACCACTGGCAATACAGGGGTAACAATAGGGACCGTCTGTGGGTCCCGGTCACTCTGTTATCCACCAAGGGCCACTGCCTTATTCATAATAATTCTCCCTTTGACAAAGGAAGCTGACCTTTGCCACCCAGCTGGGATGGGGCCACACCTGGGCAGCCCTGCGTGTCACCCCCTGCCTGTCCTGGTGGGCTGGGTGCAGGGATGATGTTGGAAGTGGCTACAGGGAAGGGACACTCCCTGTGCTCAGGGCCAGCACTTCCCCAGGCGGTTTGGGCTGGGACTTGGCGGACTTCCTAACAGAAGCCTGCAGACCACTCCAAGTGGATGCTGCTGCCCCCCCCACCCCCCGCCCCAAGACGCAAGAGCATCCAAGCGACCTGGGTGGCGGCTTACATTCTGGATTTAATTGTCCTTGAAGTTGTTACATTCTGGGGAGGCATTTCCCGAAGCTTGGAAAGGGGACCCCACACTCCACATCACTGTGATTAATAAAAGATGCAGGCCCCTCCACGAATCCCCATGTGCTTGCACTCAGCATGTCTGACTCACCAGATGAGGCCCTTGAGCCTGGGGAAGCCACCTTGTCCTGGCTCTGAATTCGCTCCTCTCTCCCTGCTCTCCTGGGGCCCCCTAGCTTCGGTGGAGTCTCTCTAGGAGCCCAGAAGAGCTGGCCAGTGCCACGTGTCCCCAAGGGCCAGCCTGGCCAGATCAAGTCTGATGCCCCAGCGGGGCGCTCCAGCCCTGGCTGCCAGCTGCAGCCCACCTCCCTGCTCACAGCCACTCCCATCAGGCCTCTTCGGCAGCCTCACTCAGACACTCTTCTGCATGGGTCCCACCACTGGCGGGTCTCAGCCCCACAGGGCGGGCCTGAGTACTCTGCAGGGCTCATAAAGACTGAGGTCACGAATGCAGTAATGTCACCTGCATTGTCACTGGGGGGCAGGGCTCTGGACTCAGGCATTTGTGAACTTACTCTCTTTCTGCGACGGAAACACAAGAGACCTCAGTCCGCTATGTCCCTGCCTGGCGTCAGCTCCATCTCCTCCGAATGAGAAGCCCCAGGCTGGGCTCCCTGCACTTGCACTCCTATAGTTAGGCGCTCCGATCAGTAGGCCAGAGAGATCCCCTGAGGCCCCGTGGGCATGAGTGGACAGCTCAAGAGGGTGTGGGGGTGCACACCTTACCCCTCATTTCGGCTGCGCGTGGGACCCTCGGCCTGTGCCTTTGCAGGGAATGCCTGCTTCTCTGATTGCTAGTTAGAGCTGAGGCCCAGTCACCCGCCCTGTCTCCAGTCCTGCTGCCTTTTCCACTCATCCCTCCGATAATTCCAGCGCAGATTCTCCCCAGGTCTGGGCAGACCTGGGCCAGGGCCTCCAGGGGATCCGGCATCACCACGGTGCTGAATGTCCAAGCCCCAGAGGGTGGTGCTCAGCCAAGGACTTGCGGGAAGTTACATTGAAGCTCAACCTGAAGGCTATGTGAAGGTCACCACCTGACAATGGGGGCGCGGGAGGCGGACATGGTCAGGGCTGTAGGGAGAGGGACCCGGCAGTACCTCTAGACAGAGAGAGGAGGCTGGACAGGCAGGTCTGAGCAACTGCTGGGGCCAGCGAGCCCTGGGCCGGCATGTGGGACCAGACCCAGGAGAGGGGGGTGTGCTTTCAGGCATGGAAGGAGGTGGGACTTCGTTCCTGGAACACAGGATGCCCCTCGGGTATGTTTCCTGGATTCCCTTCCTTCTCATCGTGAGTCTGGCAGCTGTGGCTTCCTCTGCCAGACCAGTAGGGGTTCCTCTCCTCCCCACGGGTCCACTGGCCATAGGAGCCCCATGCCCTGGGCCATCTCCCCACCTCTCTGTCCTCTCTGGGGGCAGACACATCCACACTGTCTCCTGCCCTGGGGAGGCAGCTACACAGGGGTGAGCGCACCGAGCTGGCCCGTGAGGAGCGGAGGTTCTGCTGTGGAGCCCAGCTTCCACCCCTGCTGTGCGAGGCCTCCCCAGCTGGGAAGCAGAAGGACTCGCTGTTTCCTCCCACCGCTGGGGACCCCTCGGGTGACAGTTGCCCATTTGCCTGTCAGCCTCTTGATTCAGTCCCACCTTTTCCCCACCCTCATCCAGAGCAGGCTGCTCATCTGGCGTTGAGCAAACGCGTGTGGAGTTTGCTAAGCGGTTCATAGACTGTGCTGAAAAATTCCGTGTTTCCCTGAAAATAAAACGTAGCCGGACCATCAGCTCTAATGCGTCTTTTGGAGCAAAAATTAGTATAAGACCCGGTCTTATTTTACTTATAAGACTGGGTGTAATATAATATAATATAAAATAATACCAGGTCTTATATTAATTTTTGCTCCAAAAGACGCATTAGAGCTGATGGTCCGGCTGGGTCTTATTTCCGGGGAAACACAGTTGCTCTGTGGACTCGGGGTGATGAACCCTGGCTGCCCTTCAGAAATACCTCCAGAAAATGCAGGTGTCCTGGCCACACCCTCAGCTGCAGGCTGTGACCTTCACTGTTTGAGAAGGTGTGCTCACCCCTTGGGAGAAGTTCTCGTTGTTATAAACCAACTCTCGGAAACAGGATCCCATCTTTCAGGTGGGAGGGACCACTGTGTGATGGTGTTGGTTTCTCCCTGCTGCCTGGACTCTCACCACCGGTCACTGGCCAGTGACTTTTCTGGGAGACACGATGACATCATCGACAAAGATGGGGTCATAGCAGAGAAATAAAAGCCATGTTAATTTCAAGGTCCATTAAAACTCCAGTTTTTAAAAAATCAATATTTTTGAACATAAATGGAAAAAAGAAATGGTAGGAGACGAAATTCTATGTGAAGGTTTTTGAGTCTACGACAAGCAGGGGATGAAAAGATCGGCAATCCCTCCCCAAAAAACTTTTGCATATTCGTGTATTTGATAATCTCCCTCAGAAATGCTATGTACAAGTGCAAGCTATGTAAGATAATTGCTTGGTGAAGCAAATCGACGTTGCAGGCATTGGATTCCGAGGGGAAGTCCACTTGTGCCAACAGAAACGTCTGGTACCGTGGAGCCAGTGTCATGTCTGCCAGAGAGCACCTGCCCTTCAGAGAGGAGGAACTCGACTGCTGCCAGCCGTCTTGCTGGGTTTTGCCACGCTTCCTCCAGTGGCGAAATAACACCTTTTTGAACGGCTAAGAAAATCAATGCTGCACCAGAGAAACAAACAAACAGAAAGCTTGGCATCCCGGAGGGGTTCCATCTGTACGGATGAAAACTGTCGTCAAACTTTTTTGTCTGTTGGGAGAGTGCTGCGGACAGTGGGTTGTTGGTCAGTGGAGGTTTTCCTTCTGTGACAGTGGCACAGAGTTGTGTGCACTGCTGAGTAAGGGGACTCTGATGGCAGCCCTCGGGCAGCCCAGCCAACCCCCGAGACCAGTAGGAACGCAGCCAGTGCTGTGCCATCTAGGGGCGGCCAGCAGAGGAAGCGTTTACTCCCCTATACTCCTCACAGCCCTCGGAGTTAGGAGTTGCGACTGAAAATGATTCCTTAAAAAACTGATTTTGTGTCATCCAGCTTTTCTTTCCTGTTGAAATGGAAACAAGGCTCATTTACTTAAACAAATCTGAAAACCAATTCAGGCATTTAACAGTTCACATCATGAATACTTATTCTGGAAGTAACTCCTGAAGTGTGTCCCACCAGTGGCCACTTGTATCAGTGGAAAGAAGACACAACACGACCAACCAAGGTCAACAGTGGTCTTGCTGGTCACATGTGACATTGGCATGGGCTTCCTACAGCTTGCTGGTGCTCAGGCACCAAAGCCACTCCCAGGGCCTGGGGCACAGGACATGTCCGGGAGCCTCCCCCGCTGATAGGTGGACTCCCCCCAGAAAGTTGTCTTTTCTTCCAAACCATCTGACCGCTTTGGGACGAGATGGGCTTTTTGCCTCCAGAGGCTCATTCCATGCAGTTTGTGTTCAGAAGAATGAACCAAGCTTCAGTGTCACCTCGCACCAAGCTGGGAGAAGGTACCACCATGGTTTTCGGACACATTTTCCTTCCTTTGTTTTGGCCAAGATTCCGGGTTGCCTGTGCTCTGGAGAGCCCCCCATGACCTAATTGATTCAGGCTGAGTTGGCCCATTGACTCAGGTGCCAGGAGACTTGGCATCACGGGCAGCTCTTCCTCTAGAAAGAGTCCTCGGCTGAGACGGGGATTCCTTCAGCAGTGATTGGTGAGCCCGGCTTTCCTTTCTCTAAAGGGAGGTAGGTTCCAGATCTCTGCTCATTACTGGTCTGAGTGGGCGTGCCCCTCTTTGAGTCACCGCTGTCTTTTCTACCTGTGTCAGCTTTGTGGTCCCCTGGGACTGTCTCCCAGTCCCCACACAGATGCCTGATTCCTCTCTCTCTGTGTTTCAAAGGTTGCTGCCTCTCTATCAAGCATCTGTGTAGGTTAGAAACTCAGGCCTTTACTGGCTCGCCCATACGTCTTCTCCATCAGAAGAATTTCGGTTGGTTTTCTTTGGAATTTTGCTTTTGTCTCCAACCGTTTCAACAGCTGACTGTGCAGGGCGAGGCTGGGCTCTGTCAGCCCTCCCCCAGGAATGTTTGGGGAGGACACACAAGAGACAGTGGCGCTAACTCTCCAAGCCCTCCGACTCCCCAGCTCAGAAGGGAGAAGTCCCCGCTTTCTTAGGTCTCCTGTAAGGCTTGCCTCAGAAGTTTTGGCAGAGAAGGGACATTTTAGCGATGCTTAGATTTTCAAAAGCAGATGTTTATGAACAAGTCCCTCCAAATGGCAATCCTGAACTCTGATAATTAGCTGCAGATGATAAGATTTCACGTAAGAAACCAGTATATTTCACCAGCCTTGACTTTCACTATCTGGATTTCAGTCAGATCGAATCCCGGCCTTTCTCTCTACTCGGATCGTTTCTGAAGTCAGCGAGGCATCGCTGACAAAGCGGGAAACCGAAGACAAAAAGAAAAGGCTGATTTTCAGAGCCAATCGACGTCTGTGTCTACGGGATGAAAACCAAAGTACAGAGAGCAAGCAAGTGGGTGTGCAGGTGGGGACAAGACTTTCCAAATCTGGGAAACTGGTGCAGGCTCAGCAAACATTTCAGTAGATGCTAATGTGTAAGCACGTGCTCATCAGTCCTCACGCCCTCTGGCTGCTTGTGGCCCCAGCCCCCACCCTCCTCGTACCAGTGCAGTCAAGGAATTAGGCAAAGGAAAACAGTGGAGCCAAATCACACAGCAGGGCTCAAATGAGGTTCCTTTCTGTGAGCTCACTTCCCATCTTCCTTGTCGCTATTTACTTTTTACTTGAAAGATTTGTCTTCCCCTGAAAGCCTAGAAACACTCCCCAGGTATTTATAACCTGGGCTGCATTCTGGCCGTGCCCCCCACCCTCACACCTGAAGTTCACAGGTAGGGAAATGGGAAGAGAAGGGGCCGCTGGGTCACATGGGCCTTCTCTTGCTCAGTGTGACAGCAGGCCTGAGAAGTGGCACAGGGATGATGGTCACCTTTTACAGACAGGAACCCTGTGGCTCCAAGAGCAGCAGTAACTCAGGTACTAACTGGTGGAGTGAGACCTAGATATTTGGGAGGAGGTCAGAATGCGGCATCCTGCAGGCCTGTGGTGCTCCCAGGCCGCGGCTCTGGGGTGGCCCCGCCTACCTGGAGCGTGTGGGACGCACTGCCTCCTTCTCTCTTCCAGTGCACAAGGGATCAGAAACTCCAGGAAACCAGCAGGAGAGTCTCCCACTGCAACACCTGTAGTAAAACAGGTGTCAGGGCATCTTCCTGTTAGATGACGTGTCCCAGGAGGGCAGGGTAAGGTTGGATGTGAGCAACAGCTACACATGGGTGTCCTTCCTGAAGGGCGGCTGACGAGGCCCTGCAAAAATGTTGGCTGAGTGAAGGGAGGGGCAGGGGCAGGTGGCCAAGGTGGCAGGAGGCAGCTACATGTCCCTCACAGGGCCCAGGCCAGCTGTGGCTCAGGGGCCCCTGAGTAGAGGAGCTGCCCTCTGTGCTCCCCTTTCTTGCACTGAGCATGGGCGTGCCAGGTCTGCGTGCGATCCCGAATGTGTCCCCAGGAATGAACTGCCCCCTTTGAAGTCACTAGCTCTGCCTGGTTTTACACCATCTCTCTGATCTCTGAGCAACAAACTTGATTTTATAAACTGAGGAGAAAAAGAAGAAGGCCAGCCAAACCTGGGGCTCATTACTCATAGTAACTAATTTTTAAACACACAATTCTAGCATAAATTTACATATAAAGAAGGCTCTTGGTCGGAAAAAAATCCTGTTATGATAACATTGTGGTTGGCACACAAAACCACAGGAGGCACATATGCACAAGTTATGCTTGTTCAGCAACCGTAACTGCCCAGTTAATGCCTAAGCAGATAGACGGATGGTTGGAATAGTGTGGGGAAGACCCCACGTCTTCCAGCGCTGGAGTGGGGAGGTCATCGCTCAGCCCCCACTCCCGGGGACGGGGATTATCAAACAGGTGACAGAGAATTCTGAGCGCTCCGACTCTGCACTTGGAGATTATTTGTGCCCACCATCAGCGCGTTTCCGCCCTGCCTGCCCTTGTCACAACACCGTGAAGGCTGCAGAATTAGCACCAGAGGTGCACGCTCTGCCCCTCTGGGTAGCAGGACTGGGGCCTGGAACCTGATGGAAGCCGCCAGGTGGGGTATTGTGACAGCCAGGGCAGAAAGCCCTCATAGGTCCCGAGACAATGTGACAGGGCTAAGGCCAGGCGACGGCTTCCATTCTCAGTTGGGGACAAGCTATGGGAAGCAGGGCCCAGCAGCGCGAGGTGACGACCCCTGGAATGACCGAGGACGCCCAGTGTGTGTCCCTGCGAGCCACTCCCAAACTAGTGCTCCCTAAATGCCCTCCCACTCAGGTCATCAGAGGTTCCCATGGCCTTGGAGATGAACGCTGAGCAGCATTCAGTGCTTTGACCGCCTACTGCTGACCTGGGGCTCAAGGTGGCAGAATATTCTTCCCATCGGCTTTGCAAACTCACCTGACTCTGTGCATGAGAGAAGCAATCTTACAGGGCAGGTGCCCAAATAACCACTTTCTTACTAGGAGGTGTGAGAAGGGGGGCACTCTGCACCCCCATGGGCTGGAAGTGTGAGAGTAAGTGCATCCCCTGATCTCATGGTGGCTGAGCCACCCAAAGCCACCAGAGTCCCTGGCAATGGACAGTAGGTGACCGGGATGCAGGGCAGGACTCTGATGTCTCCCCAAAAACCCCACACCTGGCCCCACCAGTTTGGACGAGCATTACCCACACAATCGGAAGCTTGGTTTCCATGTCTATTTTTTAACATCTAGCTACAGATCAAACATAGGATACACATGGGACACACAGACAGAAATGCCAAGAAAAGCCTTCGCCTCAACGCACTTACATACAAACGCCCATGCCCGAGCTCACCTTATTCGTAAAGAATGCAATAAACTTTCACTTTGATTCCACCCTTGGATTTCTGAAGAGTTTCCCCAAAAGGAGTGTCACAAATGACAGATGGCTTCATCGTGGAGAATATTAATTAGCAGCTCCACGCTGTCTGCCTTCTCTGTGGCTGCCACGTGTGACCCGGTACTGTGGTCTGAGTTTGTGCTGACATTTAGTCACCTCCACCTTCTTTCTTCTCTGCGGCTCACTCCCCAGTGGGGAGAGACGGTGGACCTGTACGTAGATAACCTCCATCAGCCCTGTAAATACTCTCACGCTTGCCCACGTAGCTCCTTAATATTATTACAGTGTTAAAATGTGTCTGTCTTTCCCATTTCATAGTACTTTTCATGGCACAGATCTTGTTTGCATGGAGAGGCCCATGAATGAACATTGCAGGAATGTGTGGAGGTAGGCAACCGTGGCTTTGTGTCATCCTTATAAGTGCAGTGGGTTGGAAGAAACAATGAATTATGGGATTCCATTCACCAAAGTGGCAGAACCAACATCTAATGGATCAAGGTGAAAACAGGGCCACTTAGGAAATGGGCCCTGTCCTTGCCTCCACCAGACCCTTCAAAGCGTTGCTGCTGGGGGGCTCAAAGTGTTCGGTGGGGGGCTCTTCTGAAGGTGCATCTTGGAGACGAATGGGTAGGGTGTCATTGAAGAATAATTTCCATGCTCAGATATTTACTCACAATGAGAAGCTTATTTTAAAATGAAGCCCGGTCCCCATTAATGATGAAGGAAGAGCCACAGCATAGATCCACCTGGAAGAGACTTGACTATCCTCAGGCTCAAAGATCTGCTCCTCTCCTGCTTTTGCTAAAATGCTCGGTTAATAAGTTTACTATATAAGCCTATCACATGGTACTACTAAACGGATATTTTCTAGGTGCAGGACAATGTGAAATTTTAGGAAATTAAGAGTGAAAAGAATTAAATTCACCCATTATTGCGCTATTCAGAGATAAGCCCTATAAATATTCTGATATGTCCCCACGTTATCGTCTTAATGTTATAATTTTAAAATCCGTCTTTTCCCTGTCACACTCAAAGTCTGAATGGCCCAGACTTGCTAGTGTGTGTGTTTCCATAAATACTGTGTCACAGGAGTGAGTGGAGGTACTGTTGGTTCTCAGCGGCTTCTGCTTCCCCATGGCCGCTAAGGTTGTCAGGATGTCAGCTTTATAAAAATGCCCATCTACGGTGCCAGTCGGGGATCATACATGGAAATACTTTACAGCAGAGTGATAAGCATTGTCTAAATAGTGTGTGCTTAGCTGTCTGGACACATTACTTTGTTTCTTTTATGTCAAAGAAACATAGTTTTGCAGCCCAAATTAACTCCTGTCACTCAGTGGAATGGTTACATTTATTATGAAAACATTGTTCACCTGTATCACAAGTTAATTTCCTGTGCATTCCGCCCAGAGGGTGCAGCCAGGAAAGCGAGCGAAGGTCTCACTACATGGGATCTGATTTTGATAGCTGTGCAATTTGTGTGTCGTCTCTGGGCCTGTGAGTGAGAGTTTCTCAAATTCCTTCTTGGAACGTGGGGGGAGTACAAATAGACAGACACACAAACAGCCTTACAAACGTCTTCTCTGCAGCTCGATGCGGCTGCCATGAAAACACTGATCTAACATTCTCTGCTGTGTAGGCATGTTTTGGTGAGAGAAGTAAAAGTGTAGCATGTGTAACTGACTTGGGAAATCCTACAGTGTTGACTTCAATGGTCAGATCTCATATCTCCCTTTCGAGTCTGCACTCATCGTGGGGATAGATTTGACCTCATTGCCATATGGCTGACCTTTTCACTTAAGAAATACACACAGTGGGAGTCATGCCGACTTCCTGGAACTCTCTGAGATCCTGCCACATGACTTTGGTGCTGTCTGCTCCATCTTCCCAGGCCCTTGTTAGGCCCAGTGGTGCTTGCGTTCTGTTCTTCCCAGCTTCCTTCCTGACTTTCCATCTCTTCTGGGTGGTTTCTGAGGCTCGCCATCTCTGTTCCCCATGCTCTTCCACACCCGGCCCAAGGGTGCAGTCAGTCTGCTCTCAGGGGAGCAGGACAGCCTTTATTCCGGCTCAGGCTGGCTGTGGAGGGCCTCTACCTTGTTCTGCATCTTTTATGTGAATTAGAAGCCTGTGGTTTCCAACCTGCAGGGCCCTTAGAGACCAGCCGGGAACTTCTGCATTTTTTAGAAGAGAAAATGATCAGCCATTGGTTCATTCATAAATGTTTACTGAGTGTCTACCACATGCTAAGCCTCGCTCCAAAATCTATGTGGATGAACTAAACGAAGCACGTCATGCGTGGGAGCTGGAGGGTGCTATCTGTTCACTGAGGTCATCTCAGGAACCTGTTCAAATGCCTGCATTTCCAGGAGTAAGCTTACCTTCCTCTGCAATCTCTGTGTCTGTAAAGATTCATCCAGGGCTGCCTGCCCCCCAGAATATACCTTCTCATTCTTTCTGCTTGTGGATCAGCTCCTGACTGCTTCAATCTCCAAGGCCAGCTGCCTGGAGAAATAACCTCACATTTCCCCATGGGCCTCACTCTCCCTGTATGTAAGTTATACCAGGGGAAGAGGTGAGTCATTTAAATACCATTTCTCTTTCCTGGGTTTTAAGTTTTCATGTTGCTTTTGCAAAATGCAACAAGGGCCGGGAGGTAGATATAAAGTGTGCATCAAATCCATATATGTCTAGAAGCGATGGTTCAAAGCAGAGACTGTCTGGATTGGGAGAGAAACTACAGGGGAACTTATGACATAATGCTTGAGACAGATTGTCAATAGCATGTGGAAAGGCCACCTCACTTGATCAGCGGGGCTGTTTGGAGCAGAATTTTGATTAAAGAAGACATTCTGGGCAGGGCTGGTGTGGACAGGCCGTCCGAACAACTGCTCAAAATGAATAAATGTGAACATCAGCGTGTGAGCCTGGGGTGGCAGTGGGGCTGTGAGAGGCAGGGATGTGGTGCTCCCTCCCTGTCAGGCCAGCTTTCTTTCCCATTTCGTATCATAGTCCTTTTCCATGGCAAAGGCCTTGTGTGCAGAGGGGTGTGGGGAGGTGTGCAACCATGGGCTTTGTCTCATCCTTGTAAGTGCAGCGGGTTAGAAGGACCAGGGTGAAGTTAGAAGAATTCGTCTAGACGAGCACACCAGGGTTATCAACAGAGCCCGGGAATCCCAGGGAAAAACAGCTTTTGTCCAACTGCACAGCACGGGAAAACAGTGCATGGAACAGGCCGCCTTCCTTCCACAGTCACGGGCTGTGGGCCGCAGCCCTCACTGTGCAGGGTCTCCCTGAGCACGGGAACCCCGCATGCCTGCCTGGGGACAGCCTGCCCTCGTCACACCCCTCCCATTGCCCATCGACCCTCAACCACAGGCAGCTGAAGAATTTCAATGGAAGAAATGTTTTTCGATATCTGAGTTACCACCATGTGGAAACTTCTAGAAAAAATACATTTTGGGTTCTGTGTTCAGGAAAGAATAGCTTCTTGGTGCAGAGTTCATTCTCCCTTTGGCCCACTGGACCCTAGAAAATGGAAGTTGCATCAGTTATGCATCCAGCCAGGTGGGCACTGAAGAACGGTTACCTGTGGGTACGGCTGCATCATCCCTCCCAGCCTCTCACGTTGACCCTCCTCGCTGCTTTTGCTGCCCCCACCCCAGGCATTTCCTTTACTCCCTGTCTTCTTAACCCAGGAAGGTGGCTACCTCAAGGACCATCCAAAGAGACACGCTGAGAAATCTCACACTTTGACGGCACTCTGTTGTAACTGCTTGGTCAGCTGGCCATGGCCACACCTGGATTTGGGCTTGCTTTGTGGCTTTCTGCATGGGCTGGGGCGGGGAGGAGTGGATGGGGTGTGCATCTGCTCACGATGCTGCAGCTTTGCTGGGAAGGTTGGGTGGCTTCTCGTGGATGCAGCAGGGCTAGCCCACAGTCATCACGACTGGCCTTTCCAGTGTACAGCAGGCGTGTCGTGCTGTGGTCAGTAGTTTGGCTGAACTGCTGGGTCCTGGCCGGGGTGTGGCTGTTCCAGGGGAGGGGACGTTGCCTTTTCGTGGTCCCTGACTCCTGCCATGTCCTGCCTCAGCCCTGCTCGGTCTTCACCCGTCTTTTCTCCTCATAATGCCTATCAACTCTTGCCTGCTCTCCATCCTGCTCCCGCTGGGCCTAGTTGGTTACTGTGAGGGAATGTGGGGCCAGGTCAGAGGTGGCAAGCACTCACTGTGCCAGCCCCTCTGGGAGGCCAGTGCCTTTTAGCCAGAACCTCCCAGAAAGTCAGCCACAGAGCAGGGATTATGGGAGTTTCTGAGCCATGTGCCTGGAGGTGACTCTGTGCACCTTCAAAATGGCGTTGCTAGGGATAGCGAGGCTCTGGAAATGCTGCGACTTAAGGGGCAGAGGGAAGGGAGGTCTCTGTTCATTTCTGTCTGCAACGTGCTTGGCCTCGTGTCTGACGGGACTTGTTTCTTAGACCCAAGAACCCAGCTGCGTGTTCAGAGCAGACATGGAACTTGTTGGTGCAAGATTTTTCTTGGGATGACCTTCTAAAGGGCTGTGGATTGTAGCTAAAATGAATCCTGGAACTGGGCCCCCCGTACTGCAGTGGTCCCCGGGGTCCCTTTCGTCTGCTGTCCCCACCCACACACCACCAGTCGCACCCTCCTGAGAATGCACACCTCTGTGAATGAACCCCGACACAGGCTGCCCGAGCCCATGGGGCTGCCCTGGAGAGGTTCCCCCAAAGTGTGATTGGGGCTCCTCTCTACTGTGGCACCCGTGCAACATGCTGAGCCACTGGGGTTCCGGGGAAGGAAGGCAACAGGCAGCCACTTCTGGGGCCAGAAAGGGAAATGAGGACAACGTATTTTTCCCCTGTTGCACTGAGTACATAGACTTGAGATAAATTATTGGTGCCCACAGCACGCTCGATGCCAAGGCCTTCAGTGACGGCAGACTTTGATGAGTGAGTACCTGCCCGTCCGCCCCTTCTCACAGCAAGTCCGCTGTAAACTTTCTGTGAACTCGAGAACCTTTGCCTTGTGTCCTAAATAATAGAAGAACAGCCAGAAGAATTACTGGAGAAGGCCAGGTCCAATATTCACGGTCTTAACTAGTTGGTTGTCTTTATATGTTTGAAAGAAAATTTTTATGTCAACCAAACAGTGCTACTTTGCATCAAGAATATTTGTTTTATGTAAATAAAATCATTGCTTTGTATCACGAGCAGCCGTTCAAAGTAAGGAATCATTAATGCTTCCTGGGCCCTTTCAAGTACAGAGGGCACTTCCGTGCCAGGTTGGGGGTTTTCTCCTGTGTCAGGCTTCCACAGGGTCACCTGGGAGATGGGACTCACCTGAGTGGCTCATGAGGACACAGGGACTTTGGCCACTCTTAGCACTGACCCAGACGCAGGACCCCTCCCCGAGCTGGACCTCAGTGTTGGGAGGGGCGTTGTGGGTGGGGCCACTGTGGAGTCCTCGCCCCAGCCCTGGGCCTGCTGGTCCCAGCTTCCGCCTCACCGGAGGCAGCCTCTAATCGCCCCACAAACCCTCACGTGTCTGTCCCAGCCTCTCTTCCTTCTCACCTGGTCCCCGGACAGCCAGGAGCCACGTCTTGGTGGGAGTCAGGCTCCAACCGAGCTCAAGACTTGTTAGGTCTGATGCCCTGGGCACAGATGTCACCAGCCACTGGTAACTGTTTCCTTGTTTGTGATCTGGCGATAATACCAGCCACCTACTCAGGGCCACGGCATTAGAGTTGATTTTTTAGAAAGCCTGACACAGAATAAAGGGTGAACTCATGTTAGCCTATTGTTTTGATGCCATCTGTGCATATCATAGCTACTAAGCTAAAGAAATGGGGAAGGCTAGCCAGGTGCCACCCCAGGCAAGACCCTGTCTCCTGCCGTGTGCGTGTTAACGGCAGGAACTCATCCAAGGCCCTGGTCCTGTTACCTCCCAGCTCCCACTTAACAGTCTGGGTGCAATTCTGCTGATAATAGGTATGGGCGTGAGGGTGGGGGACGTTGCGAATGCCTTTTGTCCATTAAAACAGTAAACAAGGCAGATTGATTGAAAACAGCCATTTGAAGAGCCAGGTTGCATGAAATTAACAAATATCTTGATACGCATCCTGCCCTGGAAAGATGCCAAACACGGGTGCGACCCTGCCCACCCTCCGGGAGCTGGGCCCTGGACGAGAGGCTGTGGGACAGCCACGCTCACTTGCCAGGCACTCCTGGGTGGGAGGTGTTCAGGGGGGAAGTTGCAGAGCCACGTGAGCACGAGGTTCCAGAATGCAGGGTACTTTGTACACACCTGTTACTACGTTGGTCATGCTGCTGGCAGGGAGATTGGTGGCTGAGGGTTGTCCTGCAGCCAGCAGGGCTCAGAGGGCTTTGTGCTGAGGCTGAGGCTTTGGGACAACAGCCACCCCATGGAGAGAGGTGCCCCGGGCATGGGGCGATTCTAGCAGGGGCTCCTGCAGCCAGCGTGCCACACAGCACGACACCCCTCTCCCCTGTGTGCTCCTGAGTGAGTGAATGGTGGCTCTTCCAACCCGCGCAGCACAGCCAGCCAGCCAGCCAGCATGTCACTGGCACTTTAAATATTCCTCCTCCTCGTTTTGATAATTAGAATATGCATCAATAACGCCAGGCTTCAAATCTGAATCTCCTATAAACTTGACAGACTCCCACAGTCTCTCTGTTGAGTTTGTTTTTCCCTTAAAAACACCAGAGACTCTGGGGAACAGCCACTCCCAGGGAAATGACGGCCTGAGCGCACAGGCAGGCTCTCGGCAGCCACTGCGTTCCCTACCGGGCTGGGTTTCTTGGCTGTCCTGGCAGGACCGGGTCCTGCAAGCACAGCGAAGACCACTCCTCCCCACAGAGAATGGCTGCGTCCTCAAGTACCGCGAACACACCAATTCGTTTGCAAAGTTAATAAAATTAGGGGCTTTGAGTCGGAAATCTTCACACATGATCTCCCCCTTCCCGTGCACATGCCAGGGCCCCGAATCCCTTTCCAAGACCTGCTTACTCATGCAGATGGCACTGGAACTCCAGAACCTGGCATGCAGACCGTCCCCGCGCCTCCCGCAATGGAGGGACTCCTAAATGAGAACTTATTACCAACCTGTCATTCTGCCGTAATTATCCACAGCCAGGACGCTCTCCGTTGTTTCCATATCATTTGGAATGACACAGAGGGGAGATTACCCTTGTCTGTGTATCGCGCGCAGCAAGCTTTGCAGCCTGTACTCATCCATTTGCATTCCGAAAGAGGCAGAGGCCTGACAGATTTTTTTGAGCTATTATGAAGCACTTATTAGTAGACATTGAACCATCCCCCCACATTATTCCCTTGCTCATAATCATTATTTCTACAAATTCTCTGCACCTTCCAAAAATTCTAGGGCATGCTGTCTACAGAGATCACCTGCCGCTGAAAGCATTATTCATTTGGGTTAATATAGCCCCACATTGTAACGGGGCCTTCCTTAGTGTTTTCCAGAGGTCACGGGAAGGTTACCGAGAGGGGAAACCACTGTGTATGTCGCTAAAATGCATGCACACGTGGGTGCCTGTGTATGTGTGTGTGTACAGAGCACACATGAGACTTAAGAAATCACATGTGTGTTGCATGTGCAAGATACAAGAAACGAGGTGTGTGCGTGGTGCATACACACAACGTAAGAAACTGCATGTATCTGTGTGTGCACAGGTGTGTGCATGTGTAAATGTGCGTATACAGTCGTGCATTTTAAACACCGAACCAGGGAGCAGGGAGGCCTGCAGCTCATGATGCATTTAAATTAAAATTCCATACTAAAAAAAGCTCAGTTGTGATAGCAGAGAAAATGTGGGGTTTGGAATGTTCTCAGCCACTCTGCATTAAACCCCTCTTATAATTAGTCAGTTTCCTGCTGTTTAAAAATACCTCAGTGTCACCTGGCAAATCTGATTCCCCACTCATCCTCAGCGCAGGGCCTGCACAAAGAGCGGCTTTTTAAATGCTACCCTACCCGCCCCCTCCATTTTCACCACCGCCTTTATTCCTTTACTTTCCACGTATTCAGCTTCCCTGCCTCCCCCATCTGTCCTGACCTATAGCTCCTCCTTTGTGGACACATGGCTGTCCCAGAGGCAGCTCACCTGGGCAGGCCCAGGAGCCAGTCACCTGCACTGTGGCTCTGTCTTCCCCAGGGTCCTAGTTCTGTCCCTCGTCCTCTCAGTGGCCCAGCTTGGCTTGGCCCTTGTCCTGTTGAAGCTCAGGGAAAGTGGGGAGGTCGAGGGGTGTTCTCCTACCACGTGGGCCTGGCAGTCCTCTCACCACACCCTGGAGCTGACCTGGGCTCTGCTGGGCTCTGGGATTGTCCCCCTGCTTTGGGCTGCCTCCTGTACTGTGTCTTGGTGTGAGGTTGGGAGGTCCCCGGGCTGTCCCTGTTCTCTGTCGGCTCACCAGAGGACAGCGCTGAGATCAGAGGCTGCTCTAAAAAGCCTTGGGCCCAGGCGGTCATCTTTCTCAGGTCCCCACGCAGCGCAGGTGTGGTTTACCGGTGCAGCAGAGAAGCACGCACCCCGCTGGGTGAGGCAAGCGGGAGCAGGGCCTCATGGGGACATTCAGAGCAGAGCCCGGGGGGACTTCCCACGGAATACAGAATTAAATTTCAGTATCATCATTATTAACAATTATTATTTATTGCATGCCCACCGGCGGCCCTAGCATGCTCCAGGTTTAATGTTTCAATAAGACCTTATTTGCACAGTTCCCACCAGGGTCCCGAATTTCAGTCCTCGTCCAAATCACCTTGTGTGTGATGCTTTAATGATTTTTAGAGTCTTGATTCAACCTTTCTTGTCTCTCATTTTCCTATGTCTTTATACTTCTCCTGCAAGTGCTATGATTATCTTTTTAGTGTTTCCTTAATGTTCGAACGTTCCAGTCTTTATTTATTTCCACGCTTCTTTCTTCCTTTTGTTCTTTGCGGTCCCTCTGCTGGCAGGTACAATTCCAAGGCGTTCTCCCACTGCAGGTAAACCTTCAGCTGAAGATGTGTCCCCATTTCTTCTTTCTGACTTTCTATATTTAACACATGTGCTGGGGGAGGGGAAGATGTGGGCTGTGTCCTGCGCAGAACACAGTGGAGCGCCCATCCATCCGCCCGTGTTTCCGGGCTGTTTCAAGCTGTGATGAGCCGGGGCTGGGGAAAGGCTTCTGAGGCTGGGGCAGAAGGTGGGCGCTGCAGGGAGACCCACAGGCCAGCCACATGGACTTGGGGAGAAAGCTGCAACCTGCCTTGGCACTCCATCCTGCCCCTTTGGGGATGGGCATTGCTTTCTGATACTGTGTGTGCAATTTCCAGTTGAATTTAAGCAAATCAGGTCTAATGTGAATCAATAACCATTTCCGAGTTCATTAAGGAGTTCGCAGGCACTGTCTTATGAACCTTTATTGTTTAAGGAAATCCTGAGCACCACTCTGAGCGCTCCGGAAATGTCTTCTACAGCATGACCCAAATGCACCTACGTATTCGAGTTTAGCAGGAGGCTAAAGCTAGAATACATTTTTAAACACCATTTCTTTGTCACACACACACACACACACACACACACACACACACACACGAAATCTGGCATTGGAAAGGGAGAGCATAAAGCTATGGCCCTGTCCTTCAGTTTCTGTCTTTGGAAAACTCAGGTCTAAATCAACCAAAGACAAGCTGCCTGCAAACGATGCTGGGCTGCAATGAGGTGAGGTCGGCACAGCCCCGTTCCAGACAGCATTTATCAAACAGTGCAAACCGACATCCGCTTTCTTCAGATCTAATAGATCACACGACACGAGCAAGAAGAACGGTGGCATCAAACAAACACTCGCTCCCCAACACTTTTTGGAACGAGACGTGGAAGAGGAGCCCCGGTCTGCACTGCCTCTATAACCCCCCAAACTACATCTGCCCTTGGGAATGGAACATTCAGGCTTCAGAGAAAAAAGAATTAGTGTTTCATTTTCCAAGACTGTCACACCCCACCTTAATGAGTACTTAAAAGAGATGAATGTGCTGGGAATGAAAAGATTTATTTGCGATATTTAAATAATCTCTCTCGGCTATAACTAAGCTGACACAGTCGGCTCTCGCAATGATATTTTCCCGTGATTTTGGATAATATCCATCCAAGTTTGTCGCTTGCCCTGCCTTTGTGTAGAGGGTGTATTGTGCATTGACACCTACAGGGAAAGGGGTGAAAATGGTGCAGGTCAAGACGCCTTTGCATCTCCACGGCAAGCACGCCCAGTGAGATTTTTAATGGCATTTCTGGATGCAAACAGCTAAATAAATATTAAGTTTTCTTTTAAATGAATAGTACCACTGATCCTCAACACTTTCCCGCACAGGAAAAATCCTTGTGAGAGTTATGGCGCCGTCCGTTACAATCAGCCATGAAGTACGTTACAAAGGTAATGTGGGTTTAAGAAGGACTACTGCAGAATGTATATTTTCATTATCAAAAACGTTAAGCCATTTATCCTGAGAAGTCAGAATAATCATTAATGGCTGGGAATTTATGGTGCCAGATCTTAAACTAATGTGAATGATTCCAGGTGTTACTAATGGCTTCAGTGAAATGTGCCAGTATCTCAGACTTGTACTAAATCTGAGGTAATAGTCGGACGCTTAATCTCGACAGATGAGCAGCAATTTAACTGACACGTTGATTGGATTCTGTAGGCTTAAATGGCACCCATTGTGAAGGCAACGGTCACACGGCGGTCCGGAGGGCGACTTAGAAGTCATTCTCTTTCCGGGCGCCCCTGCACCAGGGCTGCAAAGATTGCATAGGACCTCCTTGCAAATGATGGTGTTTTAAGCGTGCGGTTACTTTTTGTAAAGTAACTCTCCCGCCAGCTTTTAACCCTTCTCTCTCACGTTTTTGGTAAATTCTTTGAGGGAGTTCCCTGACAGTCCAGGAGGGCTAAGTAGGAGATGCCAAGCCAGGGAAATGTTTTCCCTGAGCCCAACCCGTGTTAGTGACACGTAGCCCTAAGACCAACTTTGTCCCAGTACGTGCAGACTGCCCTTCATCACCCCATTCCCTGTGGGGTGTTTCCGCGAAGTGGCTCTGCTGAACGGAACGGAGGGGAGACCTGTCTGATTCTGGGTCAGAATCATAACCATGTACCGAACTGGACCTTGGTGATGCCGGGGTCCCAGGTCTGGAGGTGCAAGGACTGGATCCTTCCAGCATCTACCCCTCATGCTCGTTAACAGTGACCATTGGAGCCGCGGGACCCACTCCCCGTGAACGCGGAACGTGCTTGGTGGATGGTCCGACTGCTGTCAACATCCTTTGAAAGCACATAAAAATAAATTATCCATAGGTTTACCTGTCGGGAAGATGGATTCGGTGCATCCGACTGTTGCAGGCATTTCAAGTGACAGCGGTGCCCATCATGTTCCGTAATCGGGTCAAACAGCTGGACGGGGATTTGACGCTCAGCAAGGCCAGAAGGGCCGGCACGTGGAGGGAGGATGAATGGAGTGAGGGAGGCCCGGGGACCTGTTTATTACGGCGCTTTTCTGCTTCACTGCAGACCTGTAATGATTGCCACGGAGCGCGATTGACGGCTGCCCTCCTCCCCCAGCACTTCCAGGAACGTGGGTGAAGGCGGACAAGTCTGCCCGCTGACCTATTCGCTCTGCCCGTCAAGAGTTCAATTTACTTCCCCTGATAAGCATCTCCGAGTCTGCGCGGCTTGCTTGTGATTGGTCCATGCGGGCTAAATAAAAATTGGCTTAATGAATATTTCAGGATGCCTTGTCAGGATCCGGTGTTTGAATTAAGGGATGCACAGTCCGTATGTCAAGCGGGCCCGCTCTCCTCCAGGGCCCTTCATGTGTGTCTAAGGGGTATTCAGGGCCAGAGGGAAACAGGACGATACAGTGGGGTGTCACTCGTGTTTTTTGGGGTTCTGAAAAGCATGCAGGGTGTTTGTAAAGAGGAGAAGGGAGATCGTGGGCTGGGAGACATGGCTGACTATAAATAATGAAGTCCACCAGCTTCCCTGGGACAAGTGGGGACAAGATGTATGCGGGGGTGTCTTCCTGTGGCTGAGGAGCAGCCTGGCCACGCCACTTTTGGGGTCATCCTGCCTTATTCTCTGAGCCAGGGTGTGTCCCGTTAGGACGTACTGCAGGCCCTTCGTGGTGAGTCTGACTTGGGTTGGAGTCCAGAAGCCTGTTTGCCCCTTCACTGCCTGAGTGTAAACTGGAGGCCTCAGAGCAGTTCTTACCTGTTCTGTACCTCCGGAGTATTTGCTCTGGTTCTGCTTCATCTGCTCCATGAATGATGATCGCGCCCTCTCTGTAGTACGAACGGAGTTCCCACCAAAGGACTGGGCTAGGCCTTCACAGACTGAGGGTGAGACGGACAGAAAGAATGGCCTTCAGCAGACATCGCTGTCCCTGGAGAGTGGGGAAGGCAGTTCGGGAAGGCAGGTCTGCTTCTCAGCAGCAGGTGCCTCGTCCTTGTGCTGGCGTTGCCATTCTGCAGCCTTGCCTCAGTTTCCCAACCGGTGAACGGCTTCCAGGGACCACGAGATAAGCTGTGATGCTGTTACCGTAACAGAAACAGATCTGAGTAGGTCTTAGTTAAATCCTGGGTGGAGAGGAATCAAGATCGCGCCTCAATATGCACTCTAAACTGGATGCTATTCTTTTTATCTGCTTTGCAAACAGAGGACGTGCCCTTTGAGCACCAGATCCAGAGTCTAGCACATTCCAAATGAGGGAAAAGTGTGCCATCGAGCCCTCATGGCACAGGGAGAGAGGGGATCCCACCCTCCCAGGGGAATCAGGGCATGCATATGTCCAAGAGGCAGAATTACAACTTCACGTAATGAAATAGGAAGTCCATTGCAAACATGTATCTGTTCCTAAGCGGTCCTCTGCTGTTGCCAACACAGAGTCAGTTTCAAGGGCACTGTGGCAAAACCCCACTTCAGAGGCACCCACATGGTTGTCCACCAGAGGTAGACTGTTCTGAGGCTGGACCGTTCAGGCAGGGAGCCCCGTCTTTGCTAAGAAATCATTGTGTCACCTCCAGGTGCAGTACTGGGAGCACGTCCCTTCCCACACCATCCATGCCAGGCTGAGGGGTGTGGTCTCAGAGGCCCTGGCTTCAGAGCATGCCCAAGACACCAGAGAATGCATCCCTGTGAAAGTGGATGGGCCTTTGTTAGTGCCCAAAGATGACGGATGACTGGGCCACGTCCAAAGGTTCAGATTATGTTTGAAACTGAGTCACGTTCTCCAGCCAATATGAAAGTGGTCACAAATTGGACTCCCTGAGCCCTCATGTGTTGTCAGTGAAAAGCCTAAACTGGTGCAAATACTCAGGACAGTCATGTGGCAAACTGCAGGGAAATTAGATTGGTCTATTCTGGGCCCATTATGGCACAGGCAATAGGGGATATATTCCTTGCAGGTGATTTGCTAGGTCATTGGAGAGATGCAGCGTGGCCAGTGCACAGAGTGGGGACCCAGGCTGGGGGAAGGGAGGCGGCCTATGCAGGCTGACAGAGAACAGATGGACAAATCTCTAAACTGTCTCGCTCAGTGGAAGAAGGAAGAAGCAGAGTGTGATCTATAATACAGTGGCCTTAGATACCTTTAAAGCCTATGCGCACACGAGACAATGTTGATGGACACGGGCCCTTAGAAAGTGCACAGATAGAAGACACTGGAATGGGCCCTTCTGGGGTTGGGGGCAGAGCCAGTGGGAACATAGGAGAGGAAGACAGACAGGTGTTTAATTCAATGAACTAAGGATGCAGTCTTGTGTGAACAGTGGGGAATATGGTGCCAGCACTGAGAGATGTGGCGAACTCCCGGCCGCCCGCCTGGGGAACAGCAGGAAGCAGGGGAACAAATGGATCAGTGAGCGATACCCCTGTGATGTGCTGAGGCCGCCTCGGCTCAGAGCCGGGGCGTCAGCATCTCGGGGCGCAGAGACTGCCGAGGACGGGCTGTCTGCCTCACTTGGCGTGGTGCGGGGGTCTTGGCACACTCTCTGCACCCAGTCGGAGTCCACTCCATACTTTGAAATGAGCCGTGATCTCAGTACTTGCTTTTTATTATTATAAAAATGAAATGCGCCTGGTGAAAACATTCAAACATTGTGAAAGGGTGTTCAGCGGACGTGAGCCTCCTCCACTCCCAGCCCTCAGAGGCTTCCCTGGAGACAACCCCACCTCGAGTTTCTCAGCAGTTTCTGGGCGTAAACGCCTTGTGGGTGACATCATCCCAACAGTGGCTCCGTGTGACTGCAGCGATGAAGGTGGCCGCTGTGTGGGCAGCGCGGCGTGACTCACGGAGAACGCTCCCCTGACAGTGCTGGAGGCAGGACTGAGGCTGTTCTTCCATCGGGTACCCAAGGATGCTGAGGCTGCGACTCAAGGCTGAGCATCGTGGGACCCTATGATTCCACCCCCCCATGACGCTGGCCTTGAAAGACCCAGGATGGCACTGTTCCAGGGTCTCCCAAGCATGACCGCAGTCAGGTCCAGGGAATTCTCACTCTGTGCAGCCCGCCTCCTTCCTTTCTCCTTGGAGCAAGGAGGACTACCTCCTCTAGTCCCCAGTTCTCAGTTTTCCATCTTTAAAAGGAATTAATATGAAGAGACAACGCCTACGCCTGTCGTCCTGTGCTCAGGGTGCTGGGTCCCGAGTGCCAAGCTGGCATCTGTAAGGGCTCAGTGTTTCCCAGGTAGTGCAGAGCGTGGCCTGTGGAACCTGGCCGGGTGCTCCCAAGCACTGCGATTACACAGAGAAGATGGGAAATGAACTTCCCAGACATGATGTTTCAAGAGGAGGGCTCCAGATGCCACTTTCTGATCCCCTTGGGCAGTCATCTCCAAATGTGTTACTTCCCAGCAGCACCAGTAAGACTATTACAGTCAGAACACAGAAACCCGTTTGCACATTATACATATATATTGTGTTAATGCACTCACTATATATACATACATTGATGCTGATTATTATATGCTATTCATTATAAAACACAAATTTAAATGAATGACTAAAAAAACCCAAACATCCCAAATAGTTAACAGTACTGTCGTATGCACTTAAATATTTATTAAAAGGGTAGATCTCATGTTAAGTGTTTTTTATCACCAAGTCACCAAAACAAAAACAAAGGGACATTGGTCATTTCCCATTATATACAAATGTTGAATCATTATGTTGTACGTCTGAAATTAATATAATCCTATGTCAATTACATCTCAATTAAAACAAAAAAACAAAGAAAAAAGAAACAAGGGACACAGGAAACTTGGAGGTGATGGAGATGTCTATTGCTTTGACTGCAGCAATGGTTTCAGGGTGTATTAATATGTCCCAATTCACCCAAATGTAGTTTATCGTATATCAATTGTAGCTCAGTGAGCTGCTAACAGATGCCTCATTTATGTCACAGGGACACAGGCAGCACTGAAAGAGCTCCAAATAGCCAGAGCAGCAAAATCAATATGTAGTATTGGATTATAAACACACAATAAAATACACATCATGAGTCCACACTAACATACACAACTGATAGGGTAAACAAGAAATGCGCAGGAGAGACAAATTTCCAGTGTTGAACAATTCCAAATAGTTTATGTAGTTCCTCTTCCTTCAAGTGGGTGGGAGAGAGCCCCCACCCCGAAGTGGGGGCCGTACATAGCGTCTTTCAAAGACAGCAGGCTGGAAGTGGGGAGAGTAACCTGACAGTGGGGACACCGCCAGACAGGACCTCAGCCAGGTGATGCAGGCAGCATCAGTGGTGACAGGTCATGTTGACAGAGTGTGCCTTTGCTGTGATGGGATGACAACTCTACCGCCACGGTCTTTAGGAGAAACACATATCATGAGGAAAAAAGCATCAATAAATCCCAACTGAGGGACATTCTATAAAATACCTACTAGTAAGTACTCTTCGAAACTCTCAAGTTCATCTGAAACAAGAGGAGTCTGAGAAGATGTCACAACCATGAGGTGCCTCAGGAAACATGACGATTAAATGTCAGGGCGGGAGTTGGCGGTCCATACTGCATTCAGATCTTCTTAGGTATTATGATTACTTACTGTCCTTTTTCTGTCCCGGGAGTCTATCCAGGACCGCCAACTCCCGCCCTGACATTTAATCGTCATGTCCACAATCCTTGGCTTATAGACACATCGCTCCAATCTCTGCCTCCATCTCCACATGGCCGTCTTCTCGGGTGTCCCTGTATGTGGATCGCGTCTCTTCTTACGAGGACATCAGTCATTTGGGATTACGGCCCACTCTGATGCCTTCCTCTTAACTTCATTACCTCTGCGAAGACCCTGTTCCCAAATCAAGTCACGTGAGCAGAGACCAGGGTTTTGGATTGCAGCGTATCTCTTGGGGGACAGAATGTGATCCAGGATGGGTGTCATCCTCGTGATGAGGGATGCCGTGTGAGGGCTAGAAACTACCTCTCTCACTCCTTGTTCTGGGCAGCGCTTCCGCTGTAGCTCTCCAGGGGACCCAAATTCACCTTTTCGGACAGCTCGGTAGTTTCCTGCTCACGTCCCCCGATGTGAAGAGCATCTAAGGACAGAGAAAGAACATCGCCCTCTCAGGAGGCCTGTGAGGAGACAGGGCATCCAGGGCTCTTCTGCCCACAGAGCCGGTCCTGGTTGCTGATGCCGAGCCAGGAGCCCTGACCTTGGTCAGCATTCTACAGCTTTCTCCTCCGTGTGGCACCGGGTGGCCAGACACCCACTGCTTATGTTGTCTGAACAAACATCTGTGACATCAACATCAGAGGGACATCTGAAGAAAAACAAAACAAAACAAAAAAAAACCCCACACATTCTCTCCCAAACTGAAATACCCGATTGCATGTTTCCACTTAAGTTCCAGTCTTTTGTTTCCAATCAGAAGAAAGCTGAGCCCAAATCGATGAAGTCTAGCACATTCCAGTGTGATTGGTTCCTACTGTCTTTATAACCACAGGGCCCAGCCATAGTCCACCCCTTTGCTGTCCTCCTGCCTTCCATTGGATAGAAGGATTTTCTCGTTTTTTTCATTATCATCGATAACGTCACAAGAAACAACCATGTACAGAGTTTTTTTGTTTTTGTTTTTTGTTTTTTTCTTCTTTCCCTTCTTTAGGATAGTCATACAAGGTTGGAATTCTTCCTGCATCGAAGGATAGCATGACTTTAGATATTGGTTGGTACAAAAGCAATTGCGGATTAAAAGGTTAAAAATAATTGCAAAAACCTCAATGACTTCTGCACCAACCTCCTATTATCAGAGAAGTGTTTGCCCAGTTTACAATACAGACCATGGAGAGTGACTCCCTCTGTCACCCTCTAACCAGCATTGGTGGCTGCCATTTTGTTTCGGTAATTTAACAAAAGTAAACCAAAACCACACTGTTAAGCTTGTACCTTATTTCTCGATCTAATGCCTTCACGCTGGAGTATCAACTTCACAAGCAGTGAAGATGTCTTTATTGGTCACCATAAATGTGTGTTGACTAAATCAATGACAGATAAGAATAAATAAATGAGTGTAGGATTTGGCCCTAAGCAGTTCACGGCGGGTGCCTGGGTACAATGTGTAAACAGGGGCCTGGACCCTACGGGTGTCCAGACACAGAAATAAAGGCATCATTGTGTTCTCACCGGGCACTAAGTACCGTGAGGGGGTTTGGCTCTCAGCCCTGTGGGGCCAGCTCCACGTTGACCCCATTCACAGGTGAGAAGACTCAGCCCCTGGTCACAGAGCTGGCCCTCGATGGACCCAGAACTGGTGCCTGGGTCATTTTGTACATGCTTCTCAGGCCCCAGGGACTGACCCTCCGTCATGGAGCAGCCGTGACGCCACGAGACGACCTGGTACCTGCAGGAGGTCCTGTTGGGGTGTCCATCAACCAGTGTCACCCACAAGGTGCGGCCTCTCCCCTGGGGTCCTCCTCCACCTGGGCCCCCGTGACTCAGGAGAGCCCTGAAGCAGCCCAGAGCTACTTGGGTAAGAAGTGGCCGAGAACAGAGGAGGTTTTCTCATTAGCTGGCCCGAGGAGCTGTTGCCCACACCGGAGCGTGGATAATTGCCATTTTTAATGGGGTTGATTTAGCAGCAAAAATTTTGCAATTTTCTCTTTTCCCTGGGGCTGTCACCTGGGCCCTGCACACCTGGGAGAGCTGGCGGGCTGCTGGGGTCTGCCCAGCTTCCCCTGGGCCCGGCCCGCTCCAGGCAGGGCACTCACTCCTCAGACCACCTGGGGACTAATTAGCCCCCAGCAGCAGGCGTGCCCTGAGCACCGTGAGGGTGAAACTAGGGGCAGCGTGCCCCCCTGGTCTCCAGGTCCTCCTCCTCCGGTGACACGGGCAGCCCCTCATTGCCACCGCCACTGCGAGCCATCCTGGCACCCCTGTGGTGTGGAAGGAGCAGGGCCCAGGGCCGGGCTCCAGGCCTGCTGTCTGTGCAGGAGGCATCAGTCAGCAGCCCCTGCATCCTTGTCGGAACAGATTGGAAAGACGGAAGCAAAGGCAGTGGGTCTGGCACGAGGAGACACTAGATATCTTACCAGTCTAAGTAGTAAATATGTGAACATTTGTTTTACAAAGAAAGGGTTGCTCAGTGAGAATGGGGCATTTGGGCTGTGTAAGATCCAGTGGCCAGGATCTAGTGGCCGTCATTGCTAGAAAGGCACCTGCGGCGGGAGGGAGGGGCATTCTGTACCGCGGGAGGGTAAGGTCCTTGGAGTTGGGGGCAAAGGGCTCAGTGGGGCGCTGCTGCCTCCCCCCACCCCCACCTCTGTGCACCGCCACACTCAGGCTCAGCGTACAAATAACCTCTGGCTTCCCATCTGCAGTCATCTCCCTCTTCGAGTCCACTCAACTCGAATCCCAGGAGATCCCAGGCACTTGGAGCAGCCCCCTCTTGCCTGCTCAGGGCGTCTGAGGCAGACGCCCAGCCTCGGGCCTCCAGGGCCTCCTCCTCTGGGGTCAGGCCCTCCGACCAGGCGGCTGCCTGGAAAAGGTGGCTCCCCTCATGGGGGTCTTCCCACAGCCTCAGGAAGGACTGTGGGTCCTCGAGGGCTTTCCATCATGTAAAGGAGTAATGCAGGCTGGACACTGCGTGCTGTGCGCCGGGGAGGACGTGGGGCTGAGAACGGCTTTCATGCAGGGAGGTGCCTGGGCTGTGCCCTGTGCTGGGACAATGCACCTGAGGGGAGTTTTATAGCATTCCTATCTTCGATGGCACAAAAAGAAGAGCCTCAGATTGGAGCCACGCTGACTGACCAGTCGAGAACCTCCTATGACAGCCAGGGTAACTGCCTTGGAGCAGATGGGAAATACTCTGCCTTCTGAGGGCCCGAGTGAAAGCACCCGGTGGGTGCCATTACTCCTGCTGTCCTGGGCATCCACTATCTATGCCACAGAAGGTGTCCCTGTCACTAGACCATTTCTGTCTAATGGTCCCTCTGACGGGGCCAGGTTCCAGCAGTCTCTGAGGAGGGCAGGTGGTTAGAGGGCTCCTTTCTGCTCTGGCCATAACAGTGGCCTCCGGAGAGACCCCCTCAGCAGAGAAGTCACATTGCATTGTACTCATTTCCCTGTACCCTGGTGGCCCTATGCGGGCTGCATGTGGATGGGGCTGGGTCCTTTCTATCTGCAGAACAGTTTGCTGCGATGCTTGTTTTAGCCCCAGTCATGCCTCCGGGCTTGTCTTTGGCATGGTGACACCCCATTTGTGCTTCACAGATACCCACACCTTTGCTGCCGTGGCAACGGCTAGAGTGTTTGCTGGGCGGGCTAAGGACCCCTCCGTTTGATTCTGTGAGTCTTGCATCCTGGGGACTCGTAATGGCCTCAGGACCTGGATACTTCCTGGTCCTCCCGCAGGAACTGTGAAGGATTTGGGGGGAAGGTACCCTCCACTGCGGGCACAGCTCTGGCAGAGCTGCCTGCTTATCCACCGAGGCAGCAGCCCAGCTCACCGCCTGGACACGAGGCTTTGCAGAGACTTTCTCCCCCTCAGGGCCTCCTTTCCATTCACAAAATGGGTGTATGATGCCTGGTCCCCTGGGACGCAGGTCAGGTGGGGCTTTGGGCTGGGCCCACTCCTGGCCCCACATTCTTGAAATCCTGTTCGTTACTTTGCCTGGAGACTTTTGGAGTCTGGGACCCTCCCAGCCATGGTCATGGGACTCTTCCCTCTGCCAAGTAATGGAAGGGACCGGCCTCTCCTAGCAGGGAGCCTGGCATCAGGACAGATGGCACTGATGATTCAGCGTCCTCTCTCAGGCCTTCTTGTGCTTGGCTGACCCTGTGGGCAGCCCACCTGGTCCCTCAGGTCCTTGCCAGGAGGGAGGTTGCCCTGTGTTTGCAGCCATCCTATGTCGCTTTGTCCTGTGGCTTTCAAAAGGTACCTGGGCATTCATTGTGAAAATGTTCTGTTGGCTTGTGTGACTTCCCGCTTCTGTCATTGACCATGATGGGCATTGCTGTCCTGTCAGCCAGGGTCTGCTCCGACGAAATCAGAACTGTGGGGAGAGCAGAGGTGGTGGGCCGGAGACACTCTGTGCACTGCTGTCCGCCTTGGCAAGGGCTGTGCAGCTCAGTCTCCGTTGTTGTTTCCATCCCAGCTCCGCGATGCAGAACATGACAGCGTCTTCTTCAGGACCCTGAGCGGTGGGGACCTGTGGGTCTGGGGGAGCCGACGAGACCTTGTGCCACCTCGTGCAGCCCTCTGGGAGCCTGTTGTCTTCCCATGGAGCCTGTAAACCCCCCCATAATTGAATCCAATTAGAAGGAGTCTGTCTAACTTTAAACAAATAGCGACTCATGAGCATTCTCTGGTGACCTGCACATTTTGCACCTTGGCACTTTGGAGCGTCATCAGGCTGAGCACATACCCAACTTCAAGCCAAACACACTAATGCCGAGAATTAGTTTAAAAGCACATGCGAGACTGGGGAAAAGAGAAGGATTTTTAGGACTCACTAATTTAAAGGCCCAGCTTACTTTACTGGAATAGAGGCTGAGTGGATGAACTTCTGATTCCATAGCTAAAATATTCCAGATCTCGTTTACAGAATAGTAACGGCTTTTTACCAAACCTTCTACCATTTGTCCTTCCTTTGCTCCACTTAAAAAAAAAAAAAAAGTCTCCATGGAGACAGTGCATGTTTTTAATAAGAAGGTGATAATCCACTCTCTCCAAACTTTGAAAGGAACCTGGGTTAAACTTTCTGATCATGTTACTGGATGTGTTCCATTTGGGGTTTTTCTTTCTCGCAGCTTGAACCAGAGACGTGAAGATAATTTACAAATATAGGGAAATGACAACATGCTGGCCTTTGAGAACAAATACCTCAGGACACGTGGCTGCTGAAAGGAGAGTCCTGTCTACAGTGCTAACTAGGTGTGTCCGTGGACCAGAGTTGGCGTTCTGGGCGTGCAGCGCCTAGAGCCGCGGGCCAGGCGTCCGACAGCGCTGCACTCCCCTGAGAATCGTCAGTTCTGTGTAAACCAGGTGCATTTCCGTCCCTCAAGGAGTAAACGGTTAAACCCACTGGGTACACCCACGCCAGGGAATACTACTCAGAAATAAAAAGGGCACAAACTATGGATACACGCAGCCACTTGGCTATCTGCCGGGAATTATACCGAGCACAAACGAGGTTAGGTATCCGATGATTCCATTTGTGTAACTTTCTTTTTGTTGTTGTTCAATTAATTTCGAGATGTGCTATTATTTATGTGTTGTTTGTGCTGTTATTTGTTGTTGGATTTGTAACATTCTTGAAATGACAAATTCCAGAATGAAGAATGGATTAGTGGTTGGCCATGGGGGGAGAGCAGGCCCTGGAAGGAGGGGCACAGGCAGGGTGAGGGACCCTGGCGGTGATAGCAACGCTGTGTGTCTTGACCCTGGACGTGGATACACAAACCCACAAATGTGATAAAATTGTACAGAACTGAATATGCCCATGTACAACCAATGACTGCGGGATGGTTTCAATGTCACTTTCCTAGTGGTGACACTGCAGTTTTGCAAGATGTTTCCATTGGGCACGTGGGGTCTTTCGGTGTCATTTCTTATAACTCCATGTGAATCTTCAATTATTTCAACATTTAAAACATTAATTAAAGTAAAACATAAGTTCAACTTGTCTAAAATATGTGCCCTTAGCATCAGGACGATACTACCAGGCGCTGCTGTTTGTCCATGCTGCGTCTGACGCTGCTCTCCAATGACACTGCATCGCCAGACGGAGCCAGTTCTGATCGCAGCAGGCTCTTCAGCACCCGTGGGTGGTCGAGGTGGGCCCCTCGTGCTCCCCTCAGGGGCAGATGGAGCTTCCTGCTCTGGTCAGAGGAGCAGGAAGAGTTCTGGAAAGTCTGGCAGGAGGCCTTGGAGAGGACAGGCAGGTGGGCTTCCTCCTGCCCTGGACGGAGGGCAGCCTGGAGCCCTGCCTGCACCCCCCAACTCCCACCCCAAGTGCTGGGGCTGCTTTCACTCAACATAGAAGCTGAGCATTGCAGTCAGTGGAACCGGCCTCAAGGTTCCGGAGAACCAGGCTGAAGACGAGGTTGTGGGTGTTACAGCCCTTGTCCTTTGGGAGTGGTGTGGAGGGGGCCTCAGTCCCTGCTCAGTGACAGTGTCTCCGCCCCAAAGAGGACATTCAGACATGCAGGGAGAAGGTGAGGAGGCCGGAGGCGTCGGCTGTCACGTCAGGCAGGGGTGTGTTCCCACCGGGGGTTTGGCAGGAGGTGAGAGGGATGCACTCCTGGGGTCGTCAGGAGGCTGGTGTCCGTGGGAGCCAGGCCTGGGTGGACTTGCCGAGCGAGTGGGTGCAGACGAGGAGGTGAGCTTCCAGGGCTGGAGCCGTGGGTGTGCCCGGGCTTCTCTAGGTGCAGGTGCCAATGTCTGGAAGCTGAGACAGGACTGGCGAGAGTGGCGCTACACAGCGGACGTCCAGGGCCCTGTGGCTCTGAGGCCAGGAGAATCAGGTGTCCCCCTCCGCGTGCGGTATCCTCATTGTTCAGGTGAAAATGGGTCTGGGTCAGCATTTTTCTAACTGGTCCATGGGGCCCTAGGGGTTGCATGGAGCCCTGCCGCCTTCACAGGAGGTGGCTGGGATGGGGCCAGTCACTGTTGGAGTCACTCTGGGTTTGTGTGCCTGGTGTCCCTTGGTTGGCCTTCCTGTCCCTGAGACTATGGACAAAAAGGATTGCGTGGCCGAGCAGAGTTTGGAAACAAATAGAGGAATGAGGCGATATTTGAGGGGTATTTCAGTTCTAATATTGTGCAAAGATGTTTCTGAAATTGGAGATGTTAGCTGTAAGGAACGAATGTTCTCCCGAAACCGTCTACAATTCGTGTACTTGTGACCAGGTGACCAGAAGTGGTGTCTCAACCAGCTCTCAGCGTTGTTCACTCCCATTCCTGGGAAGTGCCCGTCCTGCAGTTCATGCTGCGGGATGCTTGTCTGGGACACCGGCCATCAGAGAAGAAACTCCAAAAGATGTGAATTCAGGAAAATGCAATGAGTGTAACCCATGGGGACATCTGTTGGCAAGAGGCAGAATTTGCTAGGGACTCTACATTTTTGTAACTGCCCACCTGAAAAGAATTTCCTCTCATGGCGAATGTAGCGTGTCAGCCTCCGGCGCGGGTGAGGGGAAGGCAGGAAGGCATGGCACAGGTGCCGTCCCTGCTTCCACCTCCCTCGGTCTCTGCGCCGAGCTGTTCTGCCCAGGGGCACGTGCAGAGCATCTTTTGTGGAGCAGACGTGTTGGGTTAGCCTGTGTGTCCCTGTAGAGATGCCTCCTTCCTGTGTACCTGGAGGCCGGAGCCAGTGTTGGGAGAACCTGGAAGGGCCCTGCGTGGCCATAGCCGTCGACCGAGGCGGTGACACCTGCTGTTATGGGGACCTAGTCCCACCTGTCCTCAGAGAGGAGAGTGAGTTTTCCCAACTGCGTTGACAATTGCCAGTATGTGCATTTGAAATACTTCTGCTTTTTGTGGGCTTTCATTATTAATTCAAAGCAGCTTTGCCCGCCCAGTGTAGACCCCCAGTGAATGCTGGTCCACCAGGGAGTGGGTCAGTGTGTGAAAACGTCTGCCTGCCTGCTTGCCTTTAGACTGGCTTCTGGGAGACAGTGGAGCACTGGATCCTTCTTTCCATATTCTAGTGACAATCTAGTCTAGTGCCTCTGAGCTTGATGTTTGAGCAGGGGCTGTCTGCCAACCCCCGTGCACCCTACTCCTCATAGGACATTGGGCAGGCTACTTAGCTCCCCAAGCCTCAGGTTCCTCCACTTGCAGTTCCTTCCCCTCGAGGAGCTCTGTGACAAGTAAATCAGTTGATTCATATGTGCCATGCCAGGTACCCAGGAGATGCTCAAGACCCACTCACAGACGTAGTAATTCTTACTATCACTGTGCATTCTTTCAAAGGTCATGTTGTTTCCTTGATGAATTTCTTCCCTGGTCCTATCCAGGATCAAGGATTTCTATTAAAAAAACCAAAACAAAACAAAACAAAAAACGAAACAAAAATAAAAACATTTGTGCAACCAGTGCCTGAAAGTCAGTCCTTTGCAGCCCGGGCTCAGTGATCACCTAGTAGCTCATCATAAATAGTCACCGACATCTGTCATTGGGGGTTGATTAGCTGGGAATCCGCTGGGCATTTTGTACTTCCTCACTGTAAGGCTTTTTGGACGTAATTCCACCCATCATTAGAAAGGCAAATTTGGCCTTCCACCAACAATCTCTGCCAAAGCCAGCTTTTCCATCAGGAGACTTTGCATGAGGCTGCACAGCTGTCTCCTGGGGGTACAGGAAGAAGTCCCTTTGCGGGTCTCAAGTTAGGGTGAGGACTTGCTCACATGTGTGCAAGCGTGTGTGTGTGTGTGTGTGTGCACGCGCGTGTGCGAGAGAGAGAGAGAGAGAGAGAGAGAGAGAGAGAGACAGAGAGACAGAGAGAGAGACAGAGAGACAGCAGACATGGAAAGACTGCTAACGTTTGGATCTTATAATAACCAAGGAAACAGTGCAGTTTTGGTCTCTGTGTTTGGAGGCACAATTCTGGTGTGCTCCGGAAACATCCTTATTGTGGGCACTGGACGCCCCTTTTGGAGAAGAGGGAAATGTCCTCAGTGTTAACGCTCCCTCAAGGGGAATGGCTTTGTCCCCAGGACGCCGGAGCTCTCTCACTTTAAAAACACTACTTTTTTCCTGACGCCTGGGTCTGTGTCTTTAAGACAATAATTGCTGAATTGAAATTTGAGACTGTTATCTTAATAACCAATTACTCAAATAACTTTGAAATTGGCTTAAATTGGCTCGTCATGCTACATTTACCTGAATCTTTTTATGGGAAAGTTAGGAATAAGAAAAAAATTTCTTGGCCGTCTCATTTGTTTGGGTATAGCTGAAGGGCCTTGTTTGCACAAGCCGGCGGGGCTGGGTCTCCTTGGCCCAGACCCCTGCCTCCTACTCTGGGATGTACCCCAGCCGATTTCTTTCTGAACTTGGCCCACCCAACAAACACCACAGCCCCGCTCTGCCCTCACTGTAGCCCTTTCCATAATAAGGCCTCGTTTTCGAGAGAAAATATTTACATGTCACGCCCATTAAATGCATTTTCATCATCTTTGCAAAAGATTCAAATTTCTTTAATTTTTTTTTTCCTTTGGGGAAATAATAGCTACAGTTACGTCACTTTAATTTTCTCTGCTCACACAGTTATGAAAGCTTAAAGGTGAGACTCACAATGTTTAAACTACAGGACTTCACCTTGATTAGTGGTCTGAACAGAGGAGGGGGAGTTTCTGGGAGCAGTGCACTGGATTTTTATATGTAGCTATAAACCCGGTAATAGAATATTACATCTTTTTCTCTAATATTGTCTTACAGTCCTTCATTTTCCTCGTAGTCCAAACCAAAGTAATGGGAGTTCTCAGTGCTCTTCACAATCACACTATCTTCATTTTTTCCTGTTAAAAAATGTTGCTTCTGCAAACCTTCTGCCGATTGCAAGTAATTCTGTGACAAGGGGAGGTGTCATAAGGGACCGAGAAAAGCATAGGCACCCACCTTCAGAAGAGCCCCAAGGACCCACCTGTCTCCCATGGTTCCTCCCGCCCCGTACCTGAAGCTGGGGCTGCAAGGACCGTCAGGGCTGCCAGTCACCCCGTGACAGACGGGCAAGTTCCCACCCAGCTCCGAGGGAGGTCACTTTTATTTGCCAGTTGCTGTTTGAAATGTGCAAGAGTATTTTAACTTAGCATCTCCCCCCTAAAGAGGGGTGGGCATTTTCGCACCTAAAGTCACAACGCAGATGTGTTTCTATTTTCAGGCATTGGAGCAAAGACAGGAAAAGAACAAAGATGATTTCCAGGTTCAATATCGATCTCCAACCATAGTAAAACCAATGACTCTTTGCAGACACACCATGGGCCTGTGGGCGGTGGGGCAGCCGGCAGGAGGGGGACAGCAGGGAACTGACAGCATGTGGGCGCAGAGCTGGTCTCTGGATTCCTCTGTGACCACAAGCCACCAGATACACATGTGGGCTTAGTGGCTTCCAGGGGTTTCTGGCCCTCCGTGTCCTCATCTGTGACATATGAGGGTTAGATGAAAATCTTTAAACTTACGTTCCCGCTGAGAGTTATGGGGACACATTCTGGGAAGTGGAGTGGAGGGGCTGGTGGGCAGAGCAGTGACCCTGAAACAAGACCCCTTTACCTGAGGGACCTTGGCCAGGCACTTGGCAGCCTTGAGTCCCAGTTCCTTATCTGTGGAGCAAAGAAAGATTATGTTTCCTGCCTACCCTCATGTGTTTGGGAGGATGAAACGAGGAAAGGTACAAAATGAAGTTAGAACATTGTAAAGCACTCTATATGAATATGAAATATTAGAGCTCTCAGGATGCAACACGATTTTCAACCTCATAATTTACCTCGAACTCTGGGAGGAAATCACCTTGTCATAAAAACATCTTGGAACGGTAATCCATTATTCTTCTACACGGGGAGAAAATTCAGAGAGGTTTCCAAAAGAACGAGATTATAAAACCGTAAAAGAATCTAAGTTCAAAAGCCCTTGGAAACTGCTGGACTGAGCCTTAATAATTCAAACAACTCAGCCAAAGTTTTTCTTTCTCATGGAATACAACGTTTTTCTTTTTTTCACAAAGCAGATAATGTGTCAGGAAAGCTCAGGCAGGATCCAGAAGACGTGGATCCCGAGCCTCTCTCACTGCTCACGTGCTCTTTTGGACGCCCCGCCGGGTGCAGAACTCCGGGGGTGGGGTGGGGTGCAGGGAGCAGTGGGCAGTCTGGGAACGTGCCCTGCCCCCCTCACAGCCCCCCTTCCTTCACTCCTCTTCCTCCTCTTTCTCTTCTCTGCGGATGTCACAGTTGTCCCATGAACTCATCCAGAAGGGGCTTTCCAGCTCCTTCTGCTGCCCCTCCCTTCCTGCTCAGAGCCTGGGTGGAGGCAGCACCTAGAGACCGTCTCTGGGTGGCCTTGGTCCCGGGGAGAAAGGGAGCTGAGGGTCCGGAGAACAGGGGAAGCAGGAGGGTCCGGGCCTGGGAAGGCACTGCTGGCCTTCTCTAGAACATGCTGGCTCTGGCAAGGCCACGGTGCCTTACTTTTGCAAGAGAACATGATTTTTTTTCCTTCTGGAAATGTTTAATATAAAAAACAGGTTTGCAACTTTATCTGTAATCCAAAAGAAGAATCCTAAGATTCTTTATGCCATGGAACACACTTTCAAAGGATTTATAGGTAAATGGAGTTTTTACTATAAATAGATTCATTGTTTTCTACCCTCAGAAGGACAATGATATTGAAATATATGCTGATATTTATGAAAGGACCAAACCTCTGGACTCAACTAGGGAAAGTTGACTAAGTAGATTAAAAGCCTCAGACACTCTGAGTCAGTCTCCTGAGTGACCATCATAAACTCCACCTGAGAGCTGATGTTTTATCAGGCGGGCTCTGGGATAAGAGGCTGAGTCCCATTTCATAAGTGGGGAGAAACAAGTAACCTGACCTGGCTTCCCGATGGGCAGAGATGGAGTTGGCCCTGCTGGTCCAGAAGCAGCAGATGGGCCTCAGGAGCCCCAGGCCAGCGTGGCTTCCTCGTCCCCAGGGTCCAGCAGACTGCAGAGCCAGCCCACCTGCCATGGCCCCAGCCAGAGAGGCAGGCCTGGGAGGCAGGCAGCTGGAGGGGGCAGCGCTGCGGGCAGCCTGTGTGCACCTCCTACCCTGGGCTCCACAGACCCCCAGATGGATCCCGCAGTTATAAAACCATAGTTTCCGAAGAAAAAGAGCAATCACACAGTTTTGTTTGTGTCCCTTTCACAAACGTGAACTGTTAGAATGATTCGGAGTTATAGCCATCACCTTGCCTTCTTAGAAAGTCTGCACAGTGCAACTAGGGGAGAGAGTCTGTCTTGATAATACTCACTTGTGTAGCAGCTGCCCCACAGGGTTTGTGTCATTGTTGTCTTGGTCACACTTTGTATTGTACATTGTGTTGTAGTCAAATGACTTTTAGAAAGTAAACCAATGGCTCAAGTGTTCCATCGACACCTCAACCTAGTGATGTGAAAAGTCACCCTTCAAAGTCATTCATACCCTTCACGTTGAAAAAGTGGCAGAGGACTCCAGTGCAATCCTGCAGGCACACGTGTGCCACCGGCCACAAAGGCGCTGGGGAAGGAAGCAGTATATGCCGTCAGCACCATTGGTGTCCACACGACACTGCTGCACATTGCATGGCATCCGACGGCCTGCACGAGGGACGCGTCCAGGGGTGACCGTGGGGGCAGCTCCTGTGCTTTACAGGTGGTGGGACCACAGCGGGCGGGAGCGCCCCAAGGCCAGTCTGACGTTCAAAGACATGCTCAGGGCCTGCGGGGTATTCCGCACGTCTCTCATGGCAAACATACAGGAGGGAAGCCATCCTTAATGGAGTATTGTTTTGTAAATCGTGATTGGCTTGGAAAGTTGTGATGAGATTCTGATCACATTGCACCTGCTGTCGACCCAGGCCCTGCTGTGTTCACAGGAGGCAGTGGTGGCAGCACTGGGCCCCCACCCAGGAGTGACAGTCACGAATTTGGTCAGCACACAGCATTGCTTTGACCAGAGGGCACACAGGGCGAAGCTCTCCCATGTGGAAATCCTCTGAAGGACAAGAGGAAAGGCTCCCGAACCCCTGGGACGTGGCGTGGGACTGAGATACCGGTGTGTGACCCTTACTGTGCCTAGAGAGCCATCTGGGGACGCTTGCTGCAGAGCCACGTCCCGGGGAAACACCTGGCCCCTTGAATCACCTGAGTCTGGTACTGCAGGGCTGCAATATGATTCTTAACATGTGAAGTTCCTCCACTGGTGGCATTTTTTTAAAGATCAAATTGTGGCCCAGGTACATTGCTCACCCAGAGTTTCTCTCTTCTAATACTCGATTTTAGTACACATTTGAAAAAGAAATTGATTACATCGTATTGGAAATCTTCCAAAACTGTATGCAAAGGCTGAAACAGAGCATAAGCGTTGCTTGGTGTTGTTTTTCAGAGCCAAGTACAACCACACAATGGATTAAAAACCCATTCACTGGTATCTCCCAACTGAAAGATAATTCCAGCTTCCAGCTGTTGAATAAAACACACACATTGAAAGCTCTGGGAGAGCACCCCTCATCTTCAGTGAGAACGCGGTTCGTAATTTCTGGGCCACACTGGGACCGGAGATGGAGCATCCCCACAACACGGGGTGTGTAATCAGGAGTCGCTAACTTACTCCAAAAGAAGGGAAGAGACGGACTGGCTTGGTCTGGAGCTTGCCGTGCTGACAGTCCGAAATGTCTTCATAAGTGGCTAGGAACAACAGTCTGACTCATGAGCGAGCCAAAACAATGATTGTTAACTGTTCATTTTCATAATGTTGTGTTCACATGAGTGTATCAGGATGGGGCCCTCACGATGGGGAACGATGGGGAAGGAGGCCACTGCCAGACGCGTCGTGCTCACTGTGGTTACATCTAAATGAGTGATGGCAGATTGTCTGGAGACGCACGGGCTTCTTGAAACAGAAGAGACATAGTGCAAAGGAAATTCTAATAATAATCTCGAAATAAAGTAATAAATTACCCGGCAGACCTAGGAGTGAGTGGGGGGCTGTGAAAGGGGGAAATGAGTCATTCCCAGGGCCTCATCTGGGGACGAGAGGGCAGGGAAAGTAATTGAGGGGTCACAGAAGAAATGGAGGAATAAAATATCTTTGGGGGAAGGACTTAGAATCAGTTTCTTTTTTACATCGTTTTAGAGAAATATTTGTCTGATGATGGTTTCCACGGAGACAGAGGAGGTTCGTCAGCCCATCCCAGCAGGAAAGAGAGGGCACACTCACATTGGGAACTTTGGGAAGTGGCCAGTAAGGGACAAGCCGGGATGTCACTGTGGCCCAGAGATCAGTAAGTCCTGTGTTGCTCCCCAACCCAGATGTGACAAGAGGGCACAGAGCAGGAGAGCAGGGTCCCCAGGGTGTGGGGGTGCTTCTGGCAGCATCTGAGGTCGTCCCTAAAAGAAGTGGAAGCGCCCCAGGGAGCCTCAGGAGGGACGTGGTGGGTCCAGGGCTGAGCACATGCACCTTCCCTCCACGTTCCAGCTGACGTGTCCCCAGTGCCCGGTGCAACCAGAAGCCCTGCAGCAAGTAAGCCTGATACTGTGGTCTGTCCAGCTTCATCCCTGGGCACATGGGGACTGGGGCTGGGGTCAGGGGCCATGCCCAACACAGAAGGTGACCAAGAGTGGGATAAAAATGCCAAGCAAAGTGCTCTAATTAACAAGGAGAGAAGGAATGTTCTAGTGACTTGACCAAACCAGCAAAAATAAAGGCAGAAGAAACAACAATGTACAAACTATGTACAAGTGTTAAATCCAAGTGAATCATGTTACGTAATATACCAGTGAAGTGACTTCTCCTATTACGTGTAAGAATACCCCTGTCTTTCAGGGTTGGCAGGGTTGAGCCTTGGCTTTGATGCCTTTCTCTTCCCCTGGCCTGTGAACTGCTTTTATCTCCCCCAAGCCTAGCACAGGGCTGGCACTCAGAGGTTTTCATTCGAGTTAAATTCCCCTTCCTCAGAGCCTTGCTCACAGAGTGGAGGCCCTGCCTTTGGCTGTAACCACAGAGAACACTTGCACCCCTGGGCTCCACAGTCTGGCAGACCTAAGAGAACACCCTTCCATGTTGGTGTTTCTAGATGGCCAGTGAGGACACAGCGTGAGCCATCCTCAGTGAGCTTGACTGCGAAGCTTTCCCAGAATCTGACTCTTTACACTCATGCGCAGAGAGGCATGACCCCCTCTTAGGTGTAACTAACCCAGCGTGGCTCACCGCCACCCACCCATTGACCTGCACGAAGGACAGTAGCTAAAGAAGCAATCCGGTGCTGAGCTGATTCAGACCCGATGATTCAAAGGTTCCTGGTAAGCAGTACTCAGTCTTCCTGGAGAGGCGTGGCCAATTGCTCCAATGTCATGCTGTCAGGAGGTGGGGCCTTTGGAAGGTGACTAGGTCATGAGGGTGGAGCCCTCCTGTTTGGAATTAGTGCCCTTAGAAGAGAGACCCAGAGAGCTCCCTCGGCCCATCCTCCTTGCAAGGACACAGGGAGAAGATGGCCATCTATGATCAGGAAGGGCGCTCTCCCCAGACACCGGATTGGAAAGCACCTCCCTGATTTCTTATTAATTCCAAGCTGCTCTCCTGCCTGGTCTCCCTCTAACCCCCAGAGCAGAGAAGAGCAGGGTCTCCTTCCCTTTTCCCTGTGGTATCCCACCTACCAGAGTGATGGGCTCATCATGTGGCAGGTGGGCCCCGCCCTCACAGGCAGGCTGAGCCCCTCAGGCAGCGGGGTAGTCTGGACAACCATGCAAACAACATGAAGGAAACACATGTGCACATGTTCACGCTGGGCTTGGCATCGGGCAGGCCTCTCACCGCACTTGGCGCCCTGCACAGCCCTGGTCGGCCGGCAGGTGCTGGGCCATCCCTGAAGCTCCATTTTTAGGACAGGGCAGGCAGAGAGTGGGGAGTGGGACACAGGGGAGGCTCTTCTGGGTGAATGTGTGACCGTCTCCGCTCTCCTCGCTTCCCCAGTGCCCCAGAGCAGTCAGTGCCTTTCTGGTGAACTTCAAGTCCGGGGAAGCAGCTGAACGATCATGGCCGACAGTCCAAGCATAGACTCCCAGGCTGCAGACACTGCACAAGTGGCTCCAAAACAAAGGCGGAGGGGTGCCTCCGCAGGGGTCAGCATGCAGGTAGCCAAGCCACTCAAATGGTGACATTCCAGAAAAAAAAAAAAAGGTTGTTGGCTGTGTGTTCATTTGTAAGCAACAGACACAAGATTTTGTTATCAACTAGAAACAGAGAGTAAGCAAAGGAAAAACGAGGGGAAAACGTTCAGTGGCAGGAGGGAAATTGTGTCTCTCGGAGTCTGAGTGCTGGCTAGTGGTTAGGGGGACAGCATGTGGCTTTGATCTGGGCCGTAGCCTCAGTGTTGTTTTCTCTGTAAGCAAAAGGCTTCAGTCCACTGCAGCGCCCTCCGTTGCTGCTGGAGGCATAACTGGCCCTGGACATGACTGTCAGCCTCCCCGACATTAGCGTTAAGTGACACAACGTGACATAAATAATACTGATGGCCATGTCCACAGCAGATTAGCTCTATTAACCTTTTAGCTGGGCTGGAAGCATTGCCACTTTTGCGCCCCTCCCCCACCCAAAAAAAGATGGGAAAAAAAGAAAAGAAAAACAGCCAGTGATGTTCACTTTCAAATACGGAAACTCAAAGCACCTGTGTTTAATTTTCATCGGGAGCACCGTTTTCATTTCTGAGCTGCAAAACTCCGGTGCTCCTGGCCCCTACTATGTCAAAAATGCACAGTGGCAGACTGGCATATTGAGCTATTAATAATTTGCTATATGTGTTACAGATGTTGCATAAATGAATGGTGTTCTATCACTATTTCTTGACATTGGGGCCCTTGGGGTGGCAGGCTAAGGCCCAGATCTGTCTACAACCTGCCTGTTCTGGAAAGAAAGGGGGGAAAAAAGTGGCCCCTTCGAGCAGAATCACATTCCAGCTCGCAGAGCCAATTTTTCAGATGTTCTCTCTTTCCTGTTCCTTGTTCCCCCACTCAGACCTCATCTGGCCGGGATGAAAAATGATGTGATGCAATTTTTTATTCTACGCTTGACACTCTTGCAGAAGGCAATGTGGTCCGTTGATTGCAAACTCCAAAAAGGTCAGAAATGAGGAACCAAGTTTTTGGAAGCAGCCCAAAAAAAACTTTCAAGCCCAGGAAAACAAAACTGCTAATTGTTACCCCTTCTGCTGCTATTAGGCTTCAGAAGACCTCCAAGCATATGTTTCACGAACATGTACTTTTATATTAAGACACTGAGCCACGACTAAAATGTATGTTAAGTACCCAGCTGAAAATGGACAGTACGTTTAAAGTTTGACAGCAAACAGCTGTAGGCTTTCTTAAACTTAATTCAAATAATGAAATCAATAGGTTATGCTACAGTTTTAAATTTCCCCAAACAAATTTATATGAGAAATGATATTAATTTATCTGAGATTACTTCAGCCAAGGCATAGATTTTTCTCTGTCACTTCTGAAGGGGAGGGAGAAACAAAAGTCTGAACAATTACAAAAAATATAGCTTGGCTTGTTTAGGGATCTAATAAACAAAATGTGCCTTTTCAACCTAGATTGATCACAATCTCCCTGTTTACTCATTCTGTGGCCGCAACAATTTTTGAAATGCTAATAAATTACATCTCCTTTTCATTCCCCACATTGGGAGAATGGTCCTTTCCAAACAAAATACATGTGTGGGCAACGTGCCCAAGTTTTTCTTTCTTTTTTTTTCTTTCATATACACTTTTAAAAAATGCCACACAGCAATGAGTCCTCTATTGAATAATTCCAGTATGAGTAAAAGCTGAAGGTTAGCAAGCCAAGCTTAAGCCAAATGGTGCCAGATAAAATTCCAATTTAGACACGGTTCCAATTCACACTGCTTTCAGCCTGTAACCTTCACCGAACAGTGCAGCCAAAAGATTTAATAGTGTCACCAGTAGGGCACGCATAAATAGCAACTTTTATTGGTCACTGTTTTGGAAATGTCAAGAGGGCTACAATATGGTTCTGGTTTGCAGTCAGCCTTCACTTTACACACCTCGCTGGGTCTTGGAAAACGTTTTTTTCACTGTGACATATTATAACGCCTTGTGAAAAAGCGTTTTCACTCCGGAGACTTCTGATGTAGGACTTGGCAATGTATTTCCTAGGATCGCCAACTAATCCACACCCACCTGTGGAGTCATCCATGGGCGTAATTCCTGTCCTGGCGGCCGTGGGACCCCCGGGGTCCGCGCTCCCACGAGACTCACAGTCTAGGGACAGGGATGAGGGTTGTACCTGGAAGAGCTGATGGAGTGCCAACTGAAAAATCGGCACTCCCCGGTCAGGCTCGGGTAGGGAAAATCCATCTGGGACAGGAGACAAACTCAGGGAGGCGGGTCTGATGGACGGGGTGGGAGGCGGGAGGAGGGAGGGCAGCCTGGGTGAGAATGGGGTCCACCTGAGCAAGAGCCCGAGGTGGCGTGGGAGTTCCGTGGGGCATGTTGGACCAGAACTCAAAAGCACTTTTTCAAAGCAGTTCTAAGGCCCTGTGGTGTGCATTTTGTTTGCGGGAGAAAGACGCGGCCGTCCCTCAGAACTTTTGTTTTCGAAGCTCAGACTTGATGCTCTTTTCAGCAATGCTGGGATTCTGTTCCATGGTCTGTGATACAGCCAGTCCGGGGGTCCAGGAATCCATGCACAGGGCAGACCTGTTGGTCCTTGCTATGTGTCCTGGAAGCAGGGTTTCAGAGCTCACCTCTGAGTGGATGGCACCCTGCGCCCCAGCTCGCCGAGAGACCATGTGGGCAAGGGGTCTCTCGGGGGAGGGCCTGGCCTGTCTGGGCCCTGCTGAGTCCAGGGGGAGGCCTGCATTCTCCTCCAGACAATGGACGTCGCTGTAGTGTTGGAAGTGCTGCTCATGCAAGGATTTCCATTCCCACCGCTGCCCCTTGGAGACCAACTCAATCGCATTCACTGTGAAATGCCCTGGAACCTCCGGACCTGTGGGCAGGAGCCAGGAGTCATGGCATTCCAGGTAGGCCACCAAGGGCTGGCCTGGGGCCTGTGCTGCTCCTGCTGAGTGGCTGGAGCGTGGAGGTGGCCTGGTCCTCCTGGCCTGCTGGGAACCGCCCTCCAGTCTCCAGTGTCATGTTAGCTGGATGTGCTGGATGAGGCTGCAGGGTGGAAAAACCCTTCCCTCCAGGGCCCGGATGGAAACAGTCCCCTGGAGACAACCTCGAATATAAAACCCATCTAGAAGGAAGGCCTGTCTTGTTTGAGGAAACTTGAGAGCTTTTTCCTTTTGCAAAGCCAGCTCAGTTCCTTCTCTCTTTCATTTATTGGTGACTCTAACAAACGTTTCAAACCAAATTTAGAACAGCTGGTGTTCCAGAAACTGCTGGAACATAAAGAAAATTCTTCATTTGGTGCCATATCCAAATAAACAGGAGTTTAAACCTCAAGCTCTGAAGAGGTCTGGCCCCTGGTGGCTCTGGTTACTGAAAAAACTGGCCTTTGTTCCAGAGAGATGGCGTAAGCCTTGCCAGGTCCAAGTACCTCATGTGGAGTTTGCAATGAGTACAGTTGAATTAATAGATACCACGTCTCTGAGACAGTTTAGGCTTTCCTAAACTGTGACCGTGGACCAAGGTATAAAAACGCCACTGGTGGAAAGTCCGACAAGAGAAGGCTCTCAGACAAAGGGCGTGCTCCCACATTCTCTTTTAAATTAAAAACAAAGCAAAACAAAACAAAAACCATCTCTGCTTCCAATGAGGTAAAATTCTGGGCTTTTTTTTTTTTTTTTTTAAATGAGTGCCTTGTACGTGAGACCTTGTCAGTCATTCTGCTGCATGACCCTTCCTTCGTTTCTTCCTCTCCTTCTGAAAGTGCAGTCCTACTTTGCTTCTGGAATTTGAATGAAAGTTTCCCAGACTGTCAACGTTTTCATTCCAGAGATGAGCTCCTGTGTCTGACCCCCGCTCTCCAGGGCCAGGGAGGGTGGAGCCACTCAGCTCTTCTGTTTTTTATTAAACTAAAACAGCCAGCTTGTGATCACAAGAGGGGAAGGCTTTCCCCCAAATATGATATCTGATGGTATAATTCTGGTTTCTATTCCCCCGGCAGCACTCACTTGTTAATAATATGCCAGATATCAGGGAGCAGGGATCACTGAAAACATGATTATCAACGTGTTAAACTCAGTATAAGGACCAGGGCCAAGGCTCTCCTGGTCAGCAGAATGCTAAATGAAGCCACATGTCACCGGCAAGCCCTCCCCCAGCAGCAGCAGCCAAGCGCTGGGTCTACAACGAGAACAGGAACCCCTATGGAGGCAGGGAAAACGCCCACTTAAGATCAACACCAAAACGCTAACTGATGGTGTCCCATGAACTTACTGATCAAGCTGAGTTCTAAGTCCTCCAGCTTAAGAAATACAGAGCGCATGGTGCCCGCTGGTGCCAGGGCCCACAGTGCTCTGTATCGGGTCACACGCGTGGATGGAGATGTGCCCTGTGGTCAGAGGGTCACAACAGCCGTGCAACGGCCAGACACTCCCGCCAGACTGCCGGGACCTGGGAACTCCAGGGGCCTGGGAACACGAAGGGGTTCTGAGCATCTTTGTCTCCTTCCCGAAACCTACAGGCAAATCTGCAGCTGAAAGTACCTTCATAGAGTCCAGTGTTTGCTGTTTTAGCTTTCCTGAAGCAGTGTCACTTCACCTAAGAAGGTCCCTTACTGTCACCATTTCTGTTCTGCAGAGGAGGAAACAGAGCTTCTGTGGGCTTGGAGGAGGCCCAGCTGACAGCCAGCCTCCTTGGCTACCTGTCCAGAGGGCCACGTGCTTCTTTACAATTAACACACATGCCGCGATAGCACGAGTTCAGACAGCACTCCGTGTTCTACTGCTGTTGGCCTCACCCTCCAGATTACGAGCTCCTCGGAGCCAAGGCTGGTGCACCTCCATTGTGGACTCCCCCCACCATCACATGCTGGGTAGAATGAGGTTCTAGGTTCTGCTGGCAGCTCCTGGAGCCTCCCCGCTCTGCCAGGTCCTGACAACTGCCTGAAGTCCACGTTCCTTCGATTTCTCACTGGTTTGGAACAAGTCAGTTGTCAAACATCTGAAGCAGCCAAGCATAGCCTCCCTCCCAGTGAGTCTGGAGTGAGTCTTCCTGTGGGCCATGCCCTCAAGCGTGTTCCCGAGATTTGGCCATCCAGTAGCCTCTCCACAGAAATCCAGGAGGCCCGGGGCTGGCCTGGGCAGGCTGGTTCTCCCCTTCCATGAAAACCTGAAGCCTCCATAGCGACTTTCATGAAATCAACACAGAGAATTACAAATGACTGAAAATAACGTGGGCCTTTCCCTTCAGTTCTACAGCTGAAATAAATAATGAAATTCTTTCGATTACACTTGACATTTTAGACATGGCAGTTTCATGAAACTTTGCTGCCCTGTCTTAAAGTTCCAACTCTATAACCAAGCATGCTTAAGCTAAACACTTGGAGAGAAATGGCAAGGTCAGAAGAGACGACAATACAAAGCCCATGGAAACTGCCTGGAGAATCCAGTAGCTCTGGGAGCTTTGACCTTTACTGCTTATTCAGAGTGCAGGTGTCCTGCTCGACGAGCCCCAGTCCCAGGGCTCACTTTCAGCTCCGTAAAGAGCAAGCTGCCAACCCTGTCTACCTGCATGGACCTCTACCTCCTTTCAGGGTGGAGAAGGGGCCCCAAAGACTGTTTTCCAGTTGAGGTCTGAGAGCCCAGGCATCCCAGGCCAATAAGACTTCCTGGGCTTGAGGCCAATCACAGGCTGTGTGAGCTCGTGTTGGGCCAACAGGGGCTGCTTAAGGGACCATGTGGCCAGAGCTTAGTCCACTGTCCCAGATGCTCAGTGCGGGAGGGGCTCCAAGGCCCCAGAAACCTGGGCGTTCACCTGCAAAGGCTGCATAGAAAAGGTTGATTTGTTTTCTGCTCTCTTAATCCTTTTGTATCACTAAATAGCTCAGGATGTAAGGATTTTTGGTAAAGAACATTAAGAAGATATTAAAATGGAAACTTTCTCCCCTCAGTTTGATAGACGTTCACGGAAGTGAGCACGTGAAGGAGTGTCCTGTGCAGAACTCACAAAGGACCTGGCAAAGAACAGATGCCACCATCACGACCTTCCAGCCAGGTCAGCAATGTAGGCTTTGAAATGAGAGTTCCTGTGGAAAGAGCAGTTGCCACTGCGTGTGTCCTCTCCCCTCTGCTCAAGCAGCCTCCGTAGGCCCACACAGACCTGGAGCTGTGGGCCACGGAGGGCGGCCTGTGCTGTCTGGGGGAGAGGGGCTGCTGGGAATCACTGCTCCCTTCCCCGACCCCTGCAGTCGGAGGCTGGGACTCAGCACCAGCAACAGCCTGGGACAGAGGGACAGACTTTTGGCCTGGAGTCCAAGAGTCCCCTGCCAAGAGCTCTCTCAGCAGGAAGTCCCTGGCTGAGCAGGGACCAGGAGCAGGTGACCTTGGTACAGCTTGCTCACCCTCCCCTCAGGATGCTGGGTCAGAGGATTTGTTCCCAAGGGAGCCAAGACAGTCACCAGAAGATGGACAGGTGCTGTCAGTGAGAAAACTGTCCATCAGCATTTCAGATGCTGTGACCAAATGACAGCCTGTGTGTGTGTGTGTGTGTGTGTGTGTAATTATAAATATATATTTATATCACATCACGGCATATTATATATATGCCCAATATAGCATGCAGATGTGTATACATACATGTGTGTATGCATGTATGTAACACATAAAAATGTATCATATATCTCTGACACATCATATATGTATATTATATACAAAATATATACACATAAAATATGTACATAGTATATAAAATCTATAAAATAGATGTATACTTTGTATCCATCACTATATATGAAGATGGATATACATAAATACCTTGATGCATCTTGATATATAGCCAATATAGTGTGTGCAAGTGTGCATACATATATGTGTGCACGTGTGTATGCACATACACATGGGTGTGCGTGCACACACATGTGCATACAGATGGCACACGTGTGCATCTGTGTACGCACATGTGTGTACGTACATGTGCACATGTGTATACACATGTGTGCATGCATGTGTATACATATGTGTGTGTGCATGTGTATATACATGCATGTGAGTATGTGTGTATATACGTCCATGTGCACACATGCATAAGCTTTCCGGCTGGTCACATAGATCAAAAGTATTCACATTCTTAGGCACTCATCTCTCTTCTGGCGACTGCATCAGTTACCTTTTTATTCCCATTGTAGAGGAGGAAAAATAATTCTCCCTCTACCCTTCTGAGTTCATGGCTGAGACCCTCTGTAATAAAAGACAGAGTAACAAGAGAAAAGCAAACAGAAGTTTATTAGCATCTCTGCCTCCTGTGTACCTGGGAGAGGCCCAGGGACACTCAGCAACCCTTGGGGATGACCAAGCCTCCTCCTTAAATACTGTCTTCATCTAAAGACAAGAGAAAAATGTGGGGGTGGGGAGTCAATTATGGGAGGTGACTGGAAAAGCAGGTAAACAAGGGTGAGGTAGGTGGTTGTGCAGATTTATGGGGGTGCCTTCTTCATTGAGAAGGAGACACTTACAAATGGAGATCTCCTGAATGCATCTAAATTTCCCTTACAAAAGGGTAACTTTTACTCTCTTTTTAGAGCGTCTCCTGAGTCTGCAGTTTCTCAAAATAATCCTTAAATTAATGGGCATATTTGGGGATGGAATATTCTGCTTCCCTTCACCATCAAAAATAAGGCCATAAGGGCAGCTGTCACTCAGTAATAGCATATGTGCTATATGACATGTGATTGCTATGTGATCTGTAATATATACACACTTATATAGTTATATAATTATCACTAATTTGAAATCCATATATTGATAATATATAACAAATACACTGAATTCTCATTAAAATGCATACACCAGAAGAATGAATTTAGAGCCAGATTTCAAAGGAGAAGAGCTGACATTATGTCTGAGAAGGGGCTTTAATATTCTTTAAATGAAGAAAATGGCATGTGTAAAACCATACGGATTCAAAGGAATTTGCTAGTTTTGGAGAATGGTTAATATTATCAGTGTAGAAACAAACCTTATTAATGGTCAGGGTTGTATTTGGGAGTGAGCCAAGATGGATCAGGTCTGAGAACTCTGAGCTAAGAGTAAGTAAGGCATGACTACTTTCGACCCTGGGCATATATATTGGTACGTAGCATTGCATTGAACTGTTTATGTTGAAGGAATTACTGACTCACAGGAAGTCTAAAAGATAATACAGCGAGGGGTCATAAATGCCTCACCCCATTTTCTACAGTGGTAACAGCTCACCTAATTATAGTACAAATCAAAACCAGAAAGTTAACATTGGTACAATCCACAGACCATATTCAGGTTTTGCCAGTATTACTTGTGTGTGTGTGTGTGTGTGTGTGTGTGTGTGTGTATTTAATTCTGTGCAATTTTATCACATGTGTGAGTTGGTGCCATCACCACAACCAGGATACAGAACTGTTCCCCTGCCGGGTAGATCTTAGTGCCATTGCTTTATAGGTGCTCTGTTCCCCACCTCCTCCTCCCCCGCCCCTCCACCCTTGCAGCACTAACCTGTTTCCCGTCTCTATCATCTCTTAGCTCATGGAATCCTACTAGATACAGCCTTTTGAGATTAGCTTGTTTCACTCAGCATAAAGCCCTTGAGATCCACCCAAGTTAGTGGGTGTCAGGAGATCACTCCTTTTGTTGCTGAGCAGTATCCCACCATGTGGATATACAGCAGATTGTTTAACCATCCACCCCTGGAAGGACTTGGGGTTGTTTCCAGTTTGTGGCTGTTACACAGAAAGCTGCTACGAACAGCTTTACATCCAGATGTTTGTGTGGACAGAAGGTTTCATTTCTCATATGTATATATGAGAAATATGCCCCACCTCCTCTTTATCCATTCTTCTATAGACAGACACCCAGGCTGCCTCCACATCTTGTCCACTGTAAACAATGCTGCAATGAACACATGGATGCACAGGTCCCCTCGGTGTAGTGTTTGGGTTTCTTCGGACTATTGCCCTGAAGTAGGATTACTGGGTCCTTCTTTGTCTCTTGTTATAGCCTTTGTTTTAAAGTCTATTTTGTCTGGTGTAAGTATTGCTGCCCCAGCTTTTTGTTTGTTTCCATTTTCATGAAATATCGTTTTCCATCCCTTTACTTCCAGTCTGTGTGTGTCTTTCGATCAGAAGTGAGTCTCTTGTAGGCAGCATATGTAAGGGTCTTACTTTGTTATCCATTCCGACACCCTATCTTTTGATTGAAGCATTTAATCCATTTACATTTAAAGTACTTGTTGATAGATATGTAATTGTTGAATTATTATTATTATTATTTTGTCTTAAAGAAGTCCCTCTCACATTCCTTGCTGTACTGGTTTGGTGGTGATGAACTCCTTTACCTTTTTCTTATCTGAGAAGTTCTTTATCTGTCCATTGATTCTAAATGATAGCTTTGCTGTATATAGTAATCTTTGTTGTAGGTCCTTGCTTTTCATCATGTTGAATATTTTGTGCCAATCCCTTCTGGCCTGCAAAGTTTCTATTGAGAAATCAGCTGACAGTCTTCTGGGAGCTCCCTTATAGGTAACTAACTGCTTTTGTCTTGCTGCTTCTAAGATTCTCTCTTTGTTTTTAACCTTCGGCATTTTAATTATGATGTGTCTTGGTGTCGGCCAGTTTGGGTTCATCTTGTTTGGTATTCTCTGCATTTCCCAGGCTTGTATATCTCTTTCCTTTGCCATGTTAGGGGATTTTTCAGTCATTCTTTCTTTAAATAGGTTTTCAATTCCTTGCTTTCTCTCTTCTTCTTCTGGTACCCCTATGAAGTGAATGTTTGCAGCTTGAACTAAAGCAGGCCTTTTATAAGGAAAACTCACTGGAGGCGGCCTGCGTGTGCCCAAAAGTTGGGTGGGGTGGGGTGTTAGAATCACCAGGGTGGAGCCAACTAAGTTAGCCAGTTTGATGGGGACTCCGCTATGCCATCTGCGTGCGTGCGTCTGCGTCTGTGCGTGCGTCTGGGTGTGTGCATGCGTCTGCACGCAGGGAGAGGGCAGCCTCAACAGAAACAGCGGCTTCCACCAGCTCCTCCGTCCAGGAGAAAGCTGCCCGTCCAGCCATCACCCTAAGAGCAGAGAACTCAGTTCCTCCCCGTAGGTTCCCGTCCCCTCCGAGCGGCTCCCCCAGCGCTGGAGCTCAGAGCACTGAGTCGTCAGCAGGTGAGTCTGTGCGCCGGCCATTTAGGAGGAGCACCTGCCAGTGCAGCTGCCCTCGTCTCGCTCAGCCACAAACGCCGCTGGTTTCCACAGCCAGAAGTGATGGGGCTTCTCTCCCCAGCACTGGAACCCTGGGCTGGCAAGGGGCTGGGACCCCTTGCTCCTCCTGGGTTGGGGGGGGACCTCCAAAGCTGAGGCAACCCTCCTGGTTTTTAATGGTCACATTTTTAATGGGCGGGTGTGGGACCAGCCCGTTCTGTGTCTCTGCCTCTCCTGCCACTGTCGAGGTGGCTTCTGTGTATGTCCGTAGTTGTTGGGCTTCAGTTCAGCTAGATTTCAGGTGATTCTCAGTGATGGTTGTTCTGTGGTTTAGGTGTAATTGATGTGGTCCTGAGAGGTGAGCACAGTGTTTACCGACTCCGCAATTTTAACTGAAAATCCTGATTTTTCATCTTCTTAAAGGGTCTTTTGTAGAGTGAACATTTTACATTTTGAAGTCTAATTTATCAGAATTTTCATTTGTGAGCCATAATTTACCAAAATGTCTAAGATCGCTCCTGTCCTGTTCCTTTGGCCTAAGAGAACAAGCTCTCCTGGTCCCGTTTGTGTACGTCTATCAGTGTTTGGGGTCTCAGGTTGCATTCAGGTTGGACAGGAGGCAGAGCAGAACCGGGGCTCGCACTGGGTTGCTTCTTGGGGCCCCAGGTCCCCAGCCAGTTGTGTGTCTTCTTTTTTCCACCATTCAGAGTCATGTATTTATTTTATATATAATGTCTGTCATTTTTAATAGTATTTAGGGAGGGGGTGATGGGACCCGGGACAAGTTTGTCTGGTCCGTCTTGTTTGGAACCAGAAATCAGTTTCTGGCATTTTGACTCTGTTATTCTGTCCCTGTATTTTTTATTCTGGAAATATTCTGATAACATTTTGTGAATGTAAATAGGTGAAACAGGATCATATCGACACTGAGTTTTTGTGGAGAAAGTTTTTCTGGCATGAATATGGTTAAATCACTGTAAAGGAAAAATAGAAACACTTGAAAAATTTAGCTGCTGTATAGAAAGATGGTCAAGAAATTATTTTCGCAAAATTATTTTCATCAAGATCAATTCTCACCCAAGTACGTTTTGCAGTCAAGCTTTGATTCTCAGATCAGTATTTTGTCCATATCATTTTTTTCATTAATGTTAGCTTTTATGAGTGTATGTTTTCTAATGCAGTCATCACATTTTTTCAATTCCAATAGTTTCTAGATCATCTGTACAGATTTGGATCTGCCAAGAAATTCTGATTTTTCTGACAGTTTTATTGTATACATTTTAGACACTGTCACTTTTATTTTGTGATGATTTGTTTCTGCCATAAGAATCATTGTGAAGTATTGGTCTCTCATGTTTATTTCTTAGCTAATCCTCAAGAAAATAATTTCCCCCAAATATTCCAGGACGGCTTTATTGTTCAGGCTGGACAGGCTTTCTTTCACTATTGAATAAAACCAAACCAAATCTGTAACCTCAGCAATCGCCAGAAGCTGAGTGCCCACACCCTGAGGACCTGGGGAGGGACCACCCAGGTCTGAGTGTGAGGGGAACAGAAGACTCAGAGGGGGCCAGCATCCAGGAAGTGCAGGAAGGAGGAGAAGATAGGGAAAGGGCTGCTCTGTAGGTTGAGGGTGAGGGGCTGGATGTAGGGGGGCAGGAGTCAGGGGAGAAGGGAAGCATTCCTCTGAGCAGGTGAGTCTTGAGTGCTCACAGGGCTGAGGATTTAGGAATAACCTAAAGGAAAGACAATTCTGAAAGGAAAAAAAAAAGGAAAATGTAAAATTGTGCATCTGATTCCATTGCTCCTGGGCTTGTCACACATCTGAACCCTTTTCTAGTGAGTCCCCTGCTTGGAAGGGTGTGTGATGAGGTGGGAGAAGCAATGGTTGGGTCCTGGAGTTGACAGAGGCTTCTTTACTGTTTATTCTGGTGGTGTGGGACAGCTGGACGGGGAGGTGGCTGGAGAGACAAAAAGGCTGTGGTAGCAACCAGGACTCACCCATTCTCATCCCTGCTGTGAAATTGCATGGCTGTGTGCATCGCTTATGTTTCCTTAACCTCTGTTTCTTTATCTGAGAAATGGGAATAATAACACTTGCCTTACTTCCCAGAGTTATGAGAATCAAATGAGAAAATATAGGCAGCTGTAAAAACAGAAAAGTATAGTATTTGCCTTCACCAATTCCTTCAGGAAATGGGGCAGGGTTGAGGGGCAGGCCAGACCCTCTTCCCTGCAGGCTTTACAATCCAATTCTAAGACTACGATGTGTCTAAAACGTTATGAATTTAGGAAATACCTTTTCAAGCTGGTGAAGAAAACCAAGGAGGCCCCAGAGATGGTAAAAGCTGGGGCCACTGCAGGAGAAAGTGCAGCAACTTCAGCAGAAAACGAACCACTGAGCACTTCCTGTGGAAGGCCTGACCCGAGAGGCCATGGCAGGGTGGATGATAAATGCCTCTGGGCTCTCACAGCTGGCGGAGTCAACTTGGCCAGAACCAATGAAAGCCCACTTACCCTAGAGAATGGAGCCCTGGTGATGGTGAGTCCTTCCAGGGAGAGCCCTCTGCCAGGCCTGCCGCCTTGCTGATGTGAGTAAAGGCACCCAGAAACTCGCCCATGGAACAAATGCGGGCAACTCAGGGAAGGGCGGGTTTGCAAGGTGAGCCCTCACTCCTGCCACTGATGGAGTCAGAGCCCCAGCAGCGCTGGAACAAAGACAAGATGCCACAACCACAGCCATACCCACAATCAGGACAAGAGGAGGCAAAGCTGTCCCCAAGTCCTCAGATCAGTGTCATGCAGTGCAGGCAGTGCGTGACCAAATGGACAGGTGCCCACCACTGCTTCGTAAAAGCCGAGCTCCTAAAAAGTGCCACTGGAGAGCCGTGTGGGGGCAGGAGGGCACGTGCTCAGGCCCTGCCTCCCTTGGCAGTATCCTTGCTGGCCCCACATTTAGGGAAGTGCGCCTCACCTTTTCTTCCTAGCACCCCACTTCCATGAAGAATGTCGACTTGCTGCCACGGGCCACAGAAGCCTTCTCAGCCAAGTGTGATAATGGGAAGATCAAGTTCGATGCTGATGACGTATAAACACGAGTGCGCGTCCCACGTGTGGCCGCATCCTGCTCTGAACCTTCACGAGCGACCTGCCAAGGAGTGGAAGTTCTTTCTTAGGACGCAGCTCGGGGTGTCCCCGCATGTGTCCCTGTTCCAGCCCAGAAGCGCCCCCCGGGTGGTGGGGACATGGTGCCATCAACCTACAAATCTGTGGACGCCTGCCTTCCTCCTGCACAATGCCTGCCAGGAGGGCTTCTGCCCAGGTGCCCTCACCTGCCACCGTTGGCTGCACGGGAGACAAATGGGGGTGAAGATAGCAGGCCTGGGAATAGAGTCCACTAAGCGTTTGATTGTCTTTGCCCCAAATGATATTCCTGGGAATTTGCTTAAAATCATTTCATACTGTATTTCAACAACACAAAGAAACCAAAACCTCAAACTCATCTCACCTGATTACGCCTGGCAGCGGTCAGTATTTTAATTCAGTACTGAAGGGAGGTATGTGAATTCTAAATTCATTTGCAGCAAGATGTATTTATTAATCAGATTTTAAATGTTGATACTTTTTTTCAGTTACAAAGAAATTAGTTAGAACTGCGACAATCAGAAACCAAAACCCAAGAGCCTAAGACATCTGTTGTCCACTGTGGCAAGACCATAGTCTACGTTACTGTAAATTCAGGGAAAACCTGCTCCCGTCAGCACTGGGCAGCGTGTACTTTGGGACCTTTTTCCTTGAAACCCTGCAGCCCTCCCGCTCCTTTTCCTCCCATCCCCCACCCTTCCACACACATGTTGGAATTTTGAAGTTAAACTTCTAAAGACTATTCCAGGAGAACTCACTTTTCATGTACAAACCATCTTCCTCTCGGCGCTTGTGAAATTTCAGCTGCACCTGATGGAAAGAAAGGGTATTATGGCCACCCACACCGTTTTGGCACCAAGGAGGGAGGGGCCAGCACTGAGGCGTGTGTTGTCTCTAGGTCAGCACCCACAGGCCTGGCTCCCCTTCCCCTGGAGAGGATTTGCGGGTGTGTATAGGACCCCCACCCCCTCCTCTGAGAGCGTTGGCCCTTTCCTCATCCTTTTCCATGTTTCTTCCTTCCCAGTAGACTATCATTCACCCTATATCCCTTCTCTGCCTAGAAGACAGATTCAAGACTTTCTCTTTAAATTTGACCCAGCAAAAATATACCTTAAAAATTTAACACTCCTTCACACCTCTTAGAGATAGCAATCCATTGTTTATAACATACTCCCCATAAGCCAGGAAGGGCCAAGGTCCAAGTTCCCATCCTAGGCTCTCCTAGCAATAAAATGGGGTGCCTGAGGACTGGGTAGGTGTGCTTCCCTCTCCAATTTCAGAGGCTGACACTGGGCAGAAGCAGAGGCTGGGGAGGAATACCTCAGCACAGGTCCTGTCTTTGCAGCTCACTGCTGTTCAACTTCTCTAAACCTGTCCCCTCCCTTCTAGGGGTGGAATAGCCACACACCCCCAGGCCTCCTGCCCACCCCCACCCCTGCCCCCATGCTACTCACATGGACTGAACTGTCCTCATCTCTGCCGGCTGTCGCTTTTTTTTTTTTTCGTAATGTTTTTAGAAATGATCTGAAGACAAATGGAAATTTTACTGACAATGATTTCTGATGAACTAATGACAGTACAACAACCAGCCTCCTCCAAGGTCGGAAGAATGACCTAGCACGGTCCCACGTGCCAGGATCTTTCTACAGACAGCACGTCCTCCAGCCTAACCCCACTGGAGATGGTAGCTTGGCCCACTGCAGGAGACCCCAAACCATCCAGCTGTTAACCAGAACTTCCGCCCTTCCATTTCACAGCTGCGTCATGACTGCCAGCAGAAAGAGACCTTGGGTAACAACCAACCCAAAGCCTTCATTTATAAAGCGATTGTAGACTTGGAAGCCCAGAAAGTGGGCTGGCTCCTCCAAGGTCGTGCAGCTGGTGAGGGGCAGAGGATGGAGACAGTGAGAGCTTAGTCCGGCTCTGTGAGCGCTGCACAGGCATAAGCTCCGAGGGTCCCGTGGGCGCTGGGCATGGAGCACTCTGGCTGACGTGTTACAAGGACAGGCAAGCAGACACACGGGGTCCACATCCCATCACCAGTCAGGAAGCTGAATGAGGGCTACATTCCCATCCTGCCTGCTTCCTTTGTCCTCACTGTCACCTTCTGGGGACTGCCCACACCTCTCCATCCCCGCCTGTCTCCTGCCTGGCTTTTAGGACTCTCAGTCTTTGGTTTGGAACATCTTCCGTTCGCCGACTGGGAATAAGTATGAGAATTCCAAGGCAGTGGTTTCCATGGCAACAACCACCTCATGGAAGGTTTCAGAACTTTTACCTCCTACTCATAGTGTTGCAGAAATTCAGAAAGCATACGCCATAAAGACAAGTGCTAATTATCTGACCCGAGTTTGCTGTGCTGGGCAGAAGAAAGACCAGTGCAGTGCAGTCTGGCAGACATTCCTCACTGGCTCACAGCCAAGTTACTTTCTGGAAGTGAGTCATTGTCATATTATTATCATTTTCTGTTAGAGGCGGCTCCAGGTATCAAACAGAGGGTCATTTGTCTCGCATTGGGAAAGGCCCTGCATCATACATTTGAGGGTCAGAGTTGTTTTTGGGTACTGCCTTCTGGTCAACCTGGCAGCAATGAGACATCTCACCGTGACATCTCTATACCTGTTAGGCTGACAAAGTGGCAGAGTAGCCACTCGAATCAGCTAGTATTTAAACAGATCACTGTGGTCCTCAGCGCTATGTCTGAGGTGTCTGAGTGCCCAGGCTGACTGGGCAGATGGACTTTGTATCGTGAGAGTAAAGGCTTCACCCAGTGATGAAACCTAGATGGGGACATGACTCCATTCTTGGAGCACTTTGACCAAAGGAGACAGGGAACAGGTGGGTAAGTCACCCTGCCTGGCTCTCTGCAATGGACACCCCTCCCGCCATGGTTCTTCCAAACAGTCCAACTGATGACATCTCACCTGTCTGAGAGGGCGCACCTGTCCAGCTCTGGTCAGATAGGTTGAAGTTTGTTACAAAGCTGGGCCAGGGTGGTAACATGTCACCTCGTATTTGCTTTCCACCCTACTTCAATTTCCTCTTCCTCTACTCTCCCTGCCCTGGAATTTCACCTTTCAGTAGCACATTGACGCTCAAGACTTGCCCCAGCTGTTTTCTTGGGAATCTAAGCTAAGAGAAGACCTACTGTGCTAGGAATCATTGTACGTGTTGGGGTGAATGTATCAATAAGAAAGAAGGTCCATGGTATCATGAAGTAGACATCTTGCAGGGTTGACTATGGACTTTTTTACGTTAATGCCAATGGGGACTTATTACAGCAAATGCAAAGGGATGGCTGGTTTTAAATGGCTGAAGACAAATGAAGAGACAAGGGAGAGTGTCAGGTTTCTAGCATTTTGACAACTGATTTCAGCATCAAGTCATAGGGTGATGCAGTGAGGTGATGGATGGAGCCGAGAAAACCACTGCGGCTCCAGAATTGTGTTCTGCAAGGGAGGAGGCTGCATGCCTCAGGGTGGCTGGGGGAAGATCCCGGGACTATATTTCTTTCCCCCATAGGCCTTGTAGGCAACATTTTTTATTTAACAGCGGTTATTTAAAAGGCGACAACAGAGCACTCACTCTCTGCCCCTTCCCCAGCTCCTTCAACATGCACATGAGTGTGCACGTGTGAACACACACACACACACACGATGTTAGGTACTCACCCAGCATTACGGAGACCCCATCAACCCCTCACATCCCTAGTGGTCTGCATGGCAGCCATTTTTAGAGGCAGAGCTGCCAGGTAAGAAGGACCACCTGTTGGATGGAGTCTGGAAGTTCCAGGTCGCCTTAGCCCACCGAGAAGAGAGGGGCTTGAATAACTGGGGCTTCTGTCTGGTGGCACAGACAGGACATGCCTCACTGCCTTAACTGGCCAGGACAGCTCCTCACCCATAAGTGACACGCCCGACCATCCTGGGGCCTTCTCCTCAATGCAACACTCAGCATCCGCACCCACAGTTACAGAAGTTTGTGTCCATGGGTGCTTGGCATTGGGGTGGAGAGACAGAGCCTTCTGTCCTCCCTGCACTGATGACAAAAATAAGCCTGGCAATCCTTGTAGACCCCGCCCAGTGGTACCCTCTGTGATGTTAGGGACGCTGTGAGCTCCGCCAAGCACTTCCTGTTTACCAATTAGCGAAATTTCACCCACCGCACAAATCTTGCGGTAGAAGTGCCCCTGTGTTAACACCTTAACCTTTCGGGTTGACATTAAATTGGAAGAAACTGCTCATCTTAGAAATAATTACTGCTGATAATGAATACAATTAAGCATTCCAGAATCTTTGTAACTCCGGTACCATTTGTGCACTTAGAAATCGGCTCATATTTTTCCCTTCGCAGATGTTACAATAATGGTGTCAACACTTTGATTTCTTTGTCCATAAGCTGGAAATTATGGCTGTTTCATAAATCGCTGACATGCTCAGAAGATGGAGGACCAGCTGCAGAGCACGTGAGTTCAGGCTGCTGCCCCAGCCTCATGTTTCACGATGACCTCAGCTTCCTGTGCAGAACGGGACCCGATGCGAGTACGCACTTGTAAAACTGTTTTTGAAGAGTGGAGTTACGAAGAGGTGCTGTGGTGTCAAACATCTGCTTCATCCATTACCCGCACATCGGAGCCGGGAACGTACCACAGGGCAAGAAGCGTCAATAAATTAACGTTCTCCCGTGAGCACGTTTCTAAGCGTGTGCCCATGTGAAACGTTAAAAAAAAAAAAAAAAAAAAAAAAAAAAAAAAAGATGCTAAACAAGAGATTTTTTTTTTTTTTCCCTCACTTTACCAGAACTGGTTTGGATAGTAGGCATCAGAATCTGCTTCTCTTTATGCAGCTGATGGGTTTTGCCAAAATACAAGCATTTTAATGGCTGTACCAGACAGTGAGGGTTCTGCTCGCTTTGGAAACCAGGTTGATGTTTTTCCCATGATATAGTCTTCATCAACTTCCTAGGATGAAAGGAAATAAAGTGTTGTCCTAGTTCAGTGCGTAGGTTACAGATGGCATAAATGCTCTGATAGTCATTTATTATACCCGGAACTCTAGCTTACGTATGTTACGTTGTGTCACCGTGCCAGTAACACACATTTTGTCAAAACGGATGTGTGTATTAACTAGGAAAGAAAAATCTATAGAAACTTAATGGAGTTTTAAGGTTTTAAGTGGGCTGTTTCAGGCTGATATTCTACATGAGCAGTTTAGATAGGAGATGGACCCTACGCGGTTCTCACATACACACACGCCACCGGGACCCATGGAAGATCAGACCCATCCATGCTGCCAGAGGAGGGAGTCCGGAAATGGGAGATGGAATGCTCAGTAATCCTTGCAGCCTTCCCCCGTCCAGTCTTCTCCCCCTCACATCATATATCAGAGACAGTGCAGACTGTCATTCCTCGTACCGGAGGCCAGGCCTGTGAGTGTGCTGGAGTGGGGGCTGTGCCTGGCGACAGGAAGCACGTGCAAGCCTGTGTGTGCCACCAGGAGCAGACCGGTGTGTGCAGCTTACAGGTGGGGGATGCTGAGTGTGCCTGGCAGGAGCACACTGAAGCTCCCTTCTGGGACAACTGGGGTGACTGGCCAGTCCTTGTTAGAACGGCCGGAGTGGCCCACACAGCTCCATCCCCTCCTGGGCAGCACTTGGCTGCCGGTATCCTAGATGACCCATCACCCTCCAGCCACATTGCTTCAAAAAGTAATTCTAGTAGCTCTTACGCCAAAAACTCTGGGTTTTTGCCTCATTTATCTCCCAAATGAATAAGTGATCTACAGAACAATTATGTCTCCCACCTCAGTTTCTCTTAAGTACAAAACGAGTCATGTGATACTGAGCAACAAGGACTGAATCCAACCTTTGCATCTCCTTTAAAAATGATGGTCCTAATCTGAGATGATAAATTAGAAAGCTTATTCACATTATGCAAAATTATTCAAAACAGATGGTGAAGTCAATATAAAGGCTTTTTTTTTTTTCCCCTAACCTTAAGAACAGGAGCTGTTTAGGGGAAGACCAGAGACTGATTTCAGTCTGTTTGCCCTTGGAAATGACCATCAGCGACTTCCTTCCGCAATGACCTGTGCCCTCTGATTGTGGTCCTGGGAGCCAGATTTATTAAGAGTCCAAGGCTGTTCCCGTTGCCACGCGATCCATAATCACCGTTAGCCAGCGTGTCCTCGTAGTTTCTAAATGGCTTCTTCAGCAAAGTGAATGTTCAATAAATATTTGGCTTCAAACGCATCATTCTTAACTACCACACTCAAGTGAGTTTTGCTCATTCAGGCAAACCTGGGTTTGAATCACCTCCACCATTTACTGGCCGAGTGACCTGGGCAGTCAGTGTAAAACAGCCCCAGGACTCACCATCTGCGACGCAAAAGTGAGTGTAATTGTGCCTGGAGGACTGTTGGGAGAATTGAAGGAGTCACTGAAGAGTTATTAACATAGTTTCTGGAACACCCTGGAAGTGCCTGTTATTGTAGTTGTTATAATATTTTAATCATAAGATAATGCAAGATTTCTTTCCACCTGTCTCTTTCTCATCCACCTGCCTGGATGTAATTGTAGTTAAGCCAATTTGTCTCAGACTAAGATACATATGAAGCTTAACCTATGAGGGCTGTGTGGTGCTCTGATTTTGTCTGAGTTACTGGTATGTGTTGCTATTAATCATTTCAAAGTGATTCATATATGCTTCATTCACAGCATCCCATTTCAACGAGTAGTTACTGACGTTTTGGTGTACAGAGAAAAATCTACAAATGCAGTCAAATCAACTTCATGAGGCAAATTGGATAAACACTTGTGGGTTAATAAATGAGAAACAGTACATGGAAGCCAGTGCGTCCCAAAGTTAGGATGGCCCAGAAAAGCATGGGAGAAGCCAGAGGCATTCACGATGTGACTGGATGACTCCTGATGTTTACCCACATAGAACACCATGTCTCGTTGCTGTGACTTTCATTAGAGTAACACACACATATGCAAAGTCAGGCACACAAAATCTGAGAGGGTCCCTCAATGCCCCCTCTGACTGTAAGCTCTTGAGAAGGCAGTATAAATGAACTCTGTGTAACAATATTTTAGAGTTGAAATCTCCAATTACAATTGCAGATTTTTTTCATTTCTCCTTTCAATCTTATCAGTTTTTGCTCATGTATTTTGCAGATCTGTTGTTAAATGCATACACATTTAGTAAAGTTATATATTTTTCATGAAGTCACCTCTTTATTATAGCTAATGCCTATCTTTGTCCATAATAAGATTCTTTACCAAAGTTTGTCCAATATTAATATAGCCATCCCAGATGTATTTTATTTTTGATTAGTTTTTATTGGTATTTCATTTTTCATTTATTTTACTTTAGATAACACATAGGTAGGTCTTGCTGCTTTTGTCCAATCTGACAATCTCTGCCTTTTAATTAGGGTGTATAAACCATTTACATTTAATGTAATTATTGATATTGTTAGGTTTGGATATGCTATGTTGCTATTAGTTCTCTACTTGTCCTGCCCAGTTTTTGTGTTCAATTTTCTCATTTTCTGTCTTCTTTTAAATTAATTGAGTATTTTTTTTTTTTATGATTCCATTTTATCCCTACAATTGGCCTATTAGTTATACCACTTTTATTTTTTTACAGGCTGCTCTAAGATTTGTAATATACATCTTTACTTTATCTCAGTCACCTTCAAGTACTATTATACCACTTCAAGTAGAGTATACCAACCTTATGAGTAAACTTTCATTTTTTTCTCTACCATCCTTTGTGCTAGTGTTATACATTTTAGTTTTTGTATGTTATAAACCAAAGTATATTTTACTATCTTTGCTTTAGATAGTCAAATATTTTAAAAACATTTTTAAAATTTTTAATTATTTATATTTACCATCATGTTTTACCATTTCTGAAGCTCTGCATACCTCTTTGTAGAACTTAATTTCCATCTGGGTATCATACTGTTTCTGTCTGAAGAATTTCCTTTAACTTTTGTTTGTGGTTGCACTTCTGACAATGAAATTGCTCAATTTTGTTTGTATGAAAAAGTTTTCATTTTGTTTTGTTTTGTTTGAAGACATTTTCACTGGCTATAAAATTCTTGGTTAGCAGTTGTTTTTATTTTTCCTAACTACTTTGAAAATGCCTCTTGGTTATTTGTTGGCTTTCAAAGTTTCAGATATAAAGTCTCTGGTATTTCTCATTTTTGTTTCTCTGCATATAATATTTTTTCTCTTTGCCTTCAAGGTTTTTTAAAATTTATCTTTCTCAGAGTTTTTGAGCTTCTTGGTTTTGTGCCTTGTCTTAATTTTGGAAAATGCTCAGTCATTATCTCTTGAAATGTTCATTTTTCACCTTCCATTCCATTTTTCACCTTCTGGGACTGTATTTGCAAGTATGTTAGACCATTTGATATTGTTCCACAGGACTTGGGAGTTCTATTTGTTTCTGTCCCCTGCCTCCATTTTTTTTTTCTCTTTATTGTTCAGTTTGGATAATTTCCATTGATTTATCTTTAACTTCACTTTTTTTTTTTTTACTGCTCTGTCTATTCTGCTAAAGTGTCAGTTGAAAAATTCTTTATCTCTAGTATCATGTTTTCTGTTTGTTAATATTTCCATTTTACTCTGTTTTGTGGTCTCCATCCTTGAGATGAACTTCCCACATTTGTTCATACAAATTGCCCACTTCTCCTCTAGAGCCTTTCCATACTGATTACCGCTATTTTGAAGACTTTCTCTGTTAGTTCCAACTCTCGTTTCATCTGAGTCTGTTTCCATTGATTATCTTACATCTTGAAGGGATTTGCTTTCTTGTGTGTGTGTTTCAGAATATTTTATTGAATGAAGGACATGCAGTGTAGAACAGTAGGTCCTGAGGTAAAACCTATGCTCCAATGGGCTTTGTCCTATGCCAGGTCCTTATTGTGGGGTGTTGAGTCAATCTAACCACTAGTTAAGATGCAATTGGGTTTTGTTATTGTTATAGTGGTATTTAGTACACCACAGGCTTAAAATTCCTCCACTGGTTGGCTTCCTTGTGTGGGCCTGGGCTGCCTGAGGGTTTTTCCAGTGTTCCTCTTCCATCTTTAGCTTCCAGCAGTCCCCCCACAACTCTGTAACCTGGGGGGGGGTCTTTCTCTATGGTCTCCGTGATCTGTACTCCCACAGTGGTGATGACTGCTGCTCGTACCAGGTCTGAGGCTCAGGGTAAGATCAGGGTGTGGTTCTCAGCTTGCCTGGACTTGCCTCAGTTTTAAGCAGGCTCCATATATCTCTACTTTAAAGGGGGGAGGTTCTTTAGGGTTCCTGCCCCCTCCCCATTGGGCAGCCCAATTTTGCTGTATATCTACAATGGTGTCTTTGGGGTGGGGGGAGATTTCCCTGCCCTTCTCTCTCCCAGAGGTAGACTTCAAGTCTCCTGTTTAGGGCAGGGAGAAATTCATTTTGTCTCTGTCTCTTCTATGGAGGTAGTGGATTTTTGCCTGCGTCTGGGGTGGGATTCAAGTTTTCTTTCTCCCTTCTTCAATTATTTAAACCTTTTCCTTAATGTGAGAGAAAGTTCTGGGAGGTAGGAATTTGTACATATTTGCAAATTAGGGGGTCTCTTTCTTCCCCAGTCTTTCTTGTAAGAACCCAGTAGTGACCTGTGGAAAAGAGCTGGGGAGGAATTGGGGGCTCCTTGTCTACCGGGCGCTCCTAGAGATTTAAAATTCTCATTATAGCCCACGCCTGATCGCTAGGAGTTCGTTGAAATTTCAGCGTTTTTCTCCTTACTTGTTTCATGGTTTCTGCCTCTCCTCCCCATGCACTGCCAAAAGGGAACCCATTAGTATGTCTTGTATCTCCTAGGAGAGGCTTGTCACCATTCAGAATTCAGTTTACCTAGTTGCCTTGTGACATCAGCTCAAGAAAATGTAAGATTTGTAGGTTGTCCTTTTATTCTTCTCATTGTTAGGGTGGAAGCAAAGAGCTGTTGAAGATTTCTACATCCTAAGTGGAAGCAGAACTCCCAGGCAGGGAAAAAAAAAAAGAAAGAAAGAAAGTGGTAACATGACTTCGGAAGCATTTTCTTAAGCTCTGAAGTGTAAATGGCACTAACTCGGTTGGGGTCTTGAAGCTGTTCATTCAGAATATTTCAGCCTCATCTTTTCTGTGTCTCTCCCAACACGTCCCTTTCTATGCACTAATATTTGCTATGCCGTCCCTACTTGGGGTCCTTCTAAAAATGAGAGCTCTTTAGTTGAGAATTGGGGTCATCAAGCAAATAGACACCTGCCCTTTAATAGGTTTTTTAAATTAAGAAAATAAATTTTATGTTATAAATTTTTCTTGTCTTTTTTATTTTTTTATGGTACCTGCTTTGTTAACTGCTTTAGGGGAAGACAAATTTGACTTGACTTTAGGAAATAACAGAGAATTGTCATGAAACTTACCCTGAGAATACACTAAAGGCGGTGATAGGTTTTCTTAGCAAACACATGGTAGTTTTCAATGATATTACTCCAGAAAGTAGATGAGTAACGCCATTACACAATAGTTATTGGATAATTATTTGCAGATTATCCATGCTTCCATCCCTGGAAGGCATTATTATGCTTAGAAAAAAATTTCGACTATTTGATACATACTATTTGCGTAAATTTTGTGCTTCCTGCACAAAATTACATTATCTCACACCAGCGCGACAGAAAATACGCAATGCGAGAAATTCAAATTAGAACTTCAATGCATAGACTGAAGTTCTGTGGGCTTCCTCATGTACTAGTGACATAGTTCAACTAGACACCCATGTAGCAAATCTCTCATTGCTTTTCTTTCTTTCTTTCTTTTTTTTAAATTAAAGTTTATTGGGGTGACAATTGTTAGTAAAGTTACATAGATTTCAGGTGTACAATTCTATATTACATCATGTATAAATAAGTGAAGGTAGCTGGGTCTAGGCAGTTTTCTAGCAGTAATGTGATTATTGGAAATCTGAGAGAAGTTGGAGATGGGTTAATGTCTGTAGAAAAAGACTTGAAGATGTGTTATTTTCATGTAACAATTTTACAGGTAAACTATTATTAAAGGGCCAACACAGCCATGGCAGTGGTCGTGATAACATGGGCAGCGATGCCTGTCTGGAAGCTGAGGGGTGGGGGCTGGGGGACACAGTCCCTCAAAGGGCTCGATGATCACTTCCCTCAAGTCTCGTCGCTCTCCCCAGGTCTTGCCTCATCATCTCCCCCACATGCTTTTCTGCCTTGGCTTCCTGTTGAGGTCAGGGCCGCCCATGTCTGCCAGGAACTGAGGGGTGTCTTCCAATGACCTCAGTCCTCAACAGCTGTGCCAGCAGCCAGTTCTTACCCCTTCGTCCCTCTCAGTCTCCGCGGTGTCTCTCCTTTCCCGCCCACCTTTCCAACCATTGCCGTTTCTCATCTGGATGTAGAGTGGCCTTCTCACTGGTCTGCCTTCCTTCCATTTCAGACTTCACATCTTCCTCCACCATCTACCAAAATGACCTTCCAAAACCGTCAGTCTGGTTATGTTACCCTCTCACAGAATCCTGTGATGTTTCACCCTTGATTTCATGATGAAATTCAAGTTCCTTTTCCTGCATAAATGCCCTCTGTTATCCCCCCTGCCCCCAGCATTTCACCAGCCTCTTCCCTCACCGTGACCACCACCCACCCCTGCTCCCAGCTAAGGCTCAGCTAAAGGCACTGCTGGGTTGCACACCTCCCGGCTCTGGTCCTACTCCCCTGGGCTGCTCTCCCTCCTTTCATCAGTCTGGAGAGTCCCTTCGGAGGTCAGCTCAGGCCTTCCTTCCTCTGAGAAGTCCTCCCTGATTTATCCCCTTTCTCTCTCGTCTTCTACTCTCAGCATTCAGCTCTGTGAGCTACCAGTGTAACCAGCAACGGCCACCTTTATCAACAGCTCGTAACAACTTCATGCATTTCTTGGTTTGATATCCATCATCTCCAACTGGTCTGTGTAAACCCTGTGCACCCGTTCCGGGGGCAGAACAAAGGGGTGGGGACAAAGCCTATATATTTCTGCCTTTCGTAGCGGTACCTTGTCATGATACGTTACGCATATGTAAGTCAGCACGTGTCTACTCGACTCCCTGAAGGAATGCGTTTTCCTAAGATCCCGTCCTTCCCTTTGGAGCAGCGGAGGGCACAGAAGTGGCACTTGGGAAAGTCTTTGACGAGATGAGGAGCGCATGTGGCCCATGCAAGCTGGCAGAGCTTCCTCCCAGCGCTCAGGGTCACAAGGTGGTGAGTGATCATGGGCCCCTGGAGTACAAGGCACTGCCACTGCCCTGGGCATCCCTGTGACCTCATGTGCTCAGTCCCTGCCTCCATGGAATGTTTCTGCGTCATGTCAGTTGTTCCAAGACTCTCAGCTGTGCTTGACACACTCGTGAATCAGTCATTTCTCTCTCCAGACCCCAGTCCTTCCTCAGAATCATTCCTGTGTTGCCAGTGGCTTCCTGGACGATTCCACAGGGATGGATGGATCATACAGGCACTTTGATTAAGAAGAACCCAAACTGAAGTCACTGTCTCTTTCTCATCCCCTGGCCCTGGCATTTCCCCATGGTTTCTACCTCTGTGTTGATGCCATCGCTGTTAGCTGTCTGATGACATCTAGACCCCTCAGGCTACCTTGAGTCTTCCCTTTGAGCCCTTCTCCACGAGTCACCAGGTTCTGTCCATCCCCCCGGGAAGCCTCTGTCCTGTCCTTGCCAGGATGATCGCCGGAGCTTCCCAGTCGCTGGGATTGCTCCTGGCCTTCCCATGGCTCAGGCCGCCCTCCAGCCTTCCATAAGCACCATCCAGGGCGCATAAAGCCCAGACTCTTTCCTGGAGCACAAGACGTCCATTGCAGGTGACCACGTCCGGCATCTGCTCCGCTCCTGGACGCTGCACACACCGAGCCTGGGTCTTGCAAACTCTCTTTGTCCTGAACACAGTATGAGCTGTGTGTGCCCTGCCATGTTCCTGTTCCGGCAACACTTCCATTTCTCTGCCTTTAAAACTCTGACCTCATATTTAATATCCTGTTAAAATATCACCCCTTCCCCATGAAATCATCTCTGATTTCCCCGTCAGAGTCAGCGCTTTTCTTCTCTAGGTGCCAGGAAACTTGAGAATATACCTCCGGTGAGAATGGATCACATGCTATTGCAGTTTCTCTTGCTGGCCTAGGAGGTGCCTGGGGACGGGGACTTGTCTTGCTCACACAGGCACTCTCGGTGCCTTGTGCAATGCCTGGGAATCACAAGTGCTCAAATGTCTGAACTCAAGTGTGAACTAGAAAGATCAAAGGCCCACGGGGGTGGCGGTTGCGGGGAGAAAAAGGGGCTGGTGGTTAGGAAGAGAAAGTGCAAGAACAGATGAGGGCAGAACTTGCAAGGACGTGTTTGTTTATTTGTTTTTGAAAATGAAACCTTGGTAGAGGGGGAGAAAAAAAAAACATGGTCCTTAACTAGTCACCTTTTTCTATCATTCCTCATCCTGGGGAAAGAGCCAAGGTATATTTAGTAGAGGTCTAAAGTTTCTCAGTGGAGTTTCTGATTCTAGGACAAATTAAGAAGGTTTTTGCATTGCCTGCATTTTTTTTTTTTCTGGCACATGGCTTAACAACTACACTCCGTGGGTCCTCAAGGACTCTTGCAGTTCCAACAGTCTGTGAAATCGTCTCAAGTTAAGTCTGCAAAATAGGGAAGTCTAAGACAAGAAGTCGTTTTTCCAGGTGTAAAGGAATCTGTACAAATGCGTCCTGTGTATGCTATCACCTGGATTGCAAACGACAAGCCCGTTACTCGCTGATAAACTTAATTCATGGCACCAAAATGGGGCGGAGAGAAAAGCAGAGCCAAGGTGGGCAAGCTGTGGAGTCGAAAATCAAAATCAACAGCAAAAGAAAGATCTGAAAAGAATGACATTCTAGCTCCTCATTTCTTTTTTCTTGCCAGCTTTATGGCACCTTTGAAGAAACAAAAGCTTTACAGAGAAAACGCTCGTTTGGCAGTGGAACCTGCCTCCCCCTTCAGTTCACTTTCCTGTGTTCCTGGCGCTTTTCTCCTTTTAAACAAACAAAGCGCATCGAGGTGCTGAGGCTCCGTCTCCATGTTTCTTTCCCTCTCCTTGCTTCTCTCCTCCGTCTCCTGATTAGTTCTGGGAAGAGGATTTACACATGCAGTGCGCTGGGCTTCGTGCTTAGTCAGCTCTGTGTGTCTCTCTCTCTACCCCTTCCCCTCTCTCTTTCGCTCTGATGTCATGTCTCTGAGTTTGTCTGGCTCCAGCTGTCTTCCCCTTGAAGCAGAAGGAAAGCGAGGGGGGCAAGTTTGAGAAGACTGTCTGCCATTATTCATAAGGCCGCATTTCGTTCCAGCAGATTCGTCGGAACCACAGCAGTGCAAATCTTTAACTGCTTTCCTCGCTCCGAGGATCAAATGGACAGTTTTCTTCTGGCTGTTCTTCGTGGTGAAACCCTGGAAATCCACAGGCAGACCGAGTCAACTGGGCAGAAAGTCTGTGATTCTGAACTGCTGCTGAATTAAGTCAGGCACCAGCCTAGCTAATTTGCTGATTTATTCAACTTGACCCAAATGAATGTCTGTGTAAACAAAATTGATGAAGGAGTCTTTGAATCATTCTAGTAAATGAAACACGGGGGGCTTTTATTTTCCCTTTTATCACATTTTCTGAATACTGTGTATTCCGGTCATATTGAAACATTTTGTTTTCAGGCTCTGTAAAAAGTGCTGATGGTTGAACCTCAAAAGAATTGAAGGGTTACTTCATAAATGAATAAAAAGCCAGCGGCATTTATCCAAAGTTTGTTTAACTATCTTAACCTCATGGGCCTGTAAAAATTCAACTGAAAATCGTTGAGAAGAGGTTCTCCCATGAGATCCCGTGGCACTTTCTGCTTCTGCTTGGATCAGAAGTACCTTGAGAGTATCTTTTTTTTTTTTTTTTTTTTTTTTAACTTGCAACATTTCAACACTCCTAGTTCCATTTGCAGATGGGAAGAGCAGAGGGAAAAGGAATGGGAGAAAAACATGGTTGAACTTTTCTTAACCTAGAAGTTATTGCAGCTTTTACATGAAGTTTGAAGCCAGAACATGCCTGGTTGAGGCCAACTGCCTGTGCCTGGAAAACCTCCTCCCCGGTTCTGGAAGGAGATGGCCATCCCCAGTCAGCTGTAGGACACTGAAGATGGACCTCCAGCCCTGGCCTCACACCCATCAGCCAAAGCTGTGCAGGGGTGAGACCGAAACCAAAATGAGACCCTCTACCCAGCGACCATGCTCTGTTCTCCCTGAGATCGTGCATTCACTTCATATCAGTCCTTTAGAAGGAGAGGTTGTGTGGGTAGATTGATTGTAAAAATAGCCACAATCCTCATATCTCTGGAGATGGCAAGTCGATTAGTGGTTGCCTAGGAGAAGAGTCAGGGGAGTTGGAGGGAAATGGGGAGTGATTGCTAATGGGTATGGAATTTCTTTCTAGGGTTAAGAAAATATTCTAAAATTGATTGTGGTGATGATGGCACAACTCTGTAAATATATCGAACACCATTAAATTGTACCCTCTAAGTGGGTGAATTGTATGGAATGTAAATTATATCTCAATAAATCTGTTACATTGAGCAAAATAACCACAATCCTTTACTCCGCTCTGGACTCATGCCCTTTGCAGTGTGACTTTGCAGCTCTTCCCACCAAGGGAGAAGTGAGAAGTGACTGTTGACTCTCGGCTACCTATGACTCTGGTTTGCTCACAGAACACAGCACAAATGACAGTCTGCCAGTTCTGAGCCTTAGTTCCCTAGAGGCCTTGCGTGCGTCTGCTCACTCTCTGACTCTGCTGTCTCCACTAGGAAAACTAGCTTGGGCTGACCTCCTGGAAGGTGAGAGCCCTGTGTAGCAGAGCCAAGTCGTCCCAGCCAGGGCCATCCCAGACCACCTGCCAGCTGCCGGCAGATACCTGAGTGGGCCCAGCCAAGACTGGCCAAGCCTGGTTCAGGGCAGCTGAACCACTCATGAAGCCACAGACTCATGAGGTATAAAAGTTAGTGTTGTTTTGTGCTATGCACTGGGGTTATTTATTCGTGGCAATGCCGGATTCATACACATGGTAATCTCTTTGCGACTATAGGAGCACGGAAAGGAGTGTATACAAAGGTTGTACTGGTTACCCACTAGGCCAATAATTTCACTCAGATTTAGTCTCCGACCAGGGCTTCCCAATTCTTCCATTTTTTCTGCTAAACATTCCTGAAATAGTAATGAAACTTATTGGTTAGGTAAGATCATTAGAGGTTTGGCCTCAGGTGGCATGAGCATGACTGTGGGGACAGAGCCCCAGAGAGCAGTTTCCAGGCTCTCGGCCTCATATGGAAAGGTGCTGGCTCGGGTAGTGGATGGCCGTCAGCTGTGGCTGGTTGGCTGTCAGCTGTAACCATTGAGCCATTGGCCACTGATATAACTGCTGTGGCTACAGAAGAGAGAGGAGGAGAGAGGAGGAAAGAGGAGGAGAGAGGAGGAGAGTGGAGGAGAGTCGTCGGTCGGTTGGCGGAAAGGCGGACGGTAGGTCGTGCGTCTGGTGGGCCCAGCCTCCAGTGAGACCATAGTGGTGTGACTTCCCTACCTATGGCTCCGTGGGTGTTCCTTTTAGGCCTCACCGTGTCCTGCGTTCTTGTGTGGGGAGCGGGAGCAGAGACCCCGCATGACACCCCGCACGACAATGACACTAACACTTCAGGACCTTCAGGAGAGGAAAGTTCTGGGCTGTTTAGAGTACCCAGCCTTCTCAATTAACCCGAGAGGGGCTGTGAGGCAGTTTCAAACCCTGAGTAGGGCCCACGGTTACTTGTTACATATGGGTCCCACCTGCGTCATCCTGATGCAGCTGACATAGTTCACTCGTGGATATTGGGGGCTTGAAGAAATGTGAATCAGGTGTATGACCCTGACACGGGAGACGTTTCACAGAAGGCCCCTCTCTGTTAAGTGTCCCAGGGTGGCGGAAGTGGATGGAGAGCCTGCATTCAAGAAGCCTGTGTCCTGGCGGGAGCAGGACCCTGAAACAGGATCAGATGCCGGGCTGGGGAAACGCAAGGGAGGTGCATCTCCAAGATGCCCAGTGATGTTTCAGGTTTTGGTTTTGTGAGGAGTGAGGCGGAAATAACCTGAGCCGAGATCCAGAGACAGACAGAAGGGGACACGCGGATACGTGTGGAAACGTCCCACATTAATGCCGCCCAACAGAATCTTCTGCATCGACGGTGTGATTATAGTGCATTAGGAATGTGGGTGACTGAAGAGTCACATTTTTAATTTTATATACTTTTAATGAATTTAAAATGACGCTTCACTAGCCACCTGGGAACATAGGCTGCCAAATGGGACAGCACAGCTCTACGGAGGCAGAGACGGTAAGGACACACTTTTTTTTTTCTATAAAAAATACGGTAGAGCCATTTTGAAGAGAAACACTGAGCTATGATTTAGTCACAAGTACCTTCCATACCTCCAACCACCCAAATTTCTTCTGTGTGTGAGAGAAGCACTTCCTCCTGTTCAGTAAGACCCAGCAACCCACCTGTTCAACAAATACGTGTCTTTACTGAATGTCAGCTCTGTACAAGGTGCCCTGTTTGGCAAAGCACAGTTAAAACAAGAGAAAATGGTCATGTAGTTTCTTTGACTGAGTGCAGCTACTATCTAAAGCTTTAAAAAAAAAAAAAAAGCAAGGTGGTTTTGGTAACATTTTGGAGTAAAATTATTTAAATTAGAAAATGATGAATTTACAACAATAAGTAAACCCTGGGCGTTTGGAGAAGGTTTGGCAGGTTTGATTTCTATTGTCACTGAAGATGATGTAATTGTGCCTTAATAAGAAAAATTATTAAAGGGTTTATGAGCTTTCATTTGTGAAACCCAAGAAGAAAAGGTCAATAAGAATTCCCCCCTACAAATCTCTAAAGAATTTGAATTTAAAATGAATCTCATTCTACAAGGAAAAAAAAAAAGTAAAATCAGAAAGACAGAAACCAAAAAAAAAGGAACGAAAACCCCTTAATTTATGTTGACTTCATTATTCTCTAGATTAAAAGCAACTCAACATAAAATGAGGACTTTGAGCTCAAACTTTTAAGGAATTCACATATTTGCATCAATTTTTAAAAAGGTTTTATAACTAATGAACTTGGATTTCTTTTGGCATGGCATAAAATCCATTTGTACAGCTTTTAATTAAGAATGCAGCCTATGCAATTAAAATTAAGGGTAGGGACTTCATCAGATGTCCTATGAGAACCCCAGTCAAAAAAATTATGGTAATGCTGTGTGTCCGAAAAGCCTTCTCTGAGCGTCACAAACACGTGGTGAGGCATTACCCCAGCTGTGTGATGAAGATTTGTTTAAAGTTGATAATTAGGAACATTTAATTTTGATGTGTTAGGGCCTTGTTTACCACTAATCTCCCTGGCATTTACTGTGGGCTTGGGAACCAGCCCTAGGATCATCTAAAATTGAGCTCAGAAAGTATAGATTAGGTCAAACTCACAATCCATAATGTAAATATAGCTTTTTTTTCATAGGCAGGGGAATTCCTAATGTGGGTTTTAATATTTAAAGTTACCAGTGCCATTATTGAGAATATTAAGATGCTTTCATGTTGAACTGTTTACAATTACATTTGCAATGATGAATGACATGTAATGTATAAATACCCATCCACTTCCATTTCACTTTTTTTGAAGTGTGAGAAAGTATAATGGAAAGTCTCCCAAGGAATTTTTTGGGGAGACTCGGGAGCAGAAGCACAGGGCCAGTGGGTCCTATGAGGTGGCCGGCTACCTGTCTTGTCACTCAAGGTTTGCCAGGCAGGAGACTCACAGGGAAATCCAACTCCCTGGAACTCCCATTTTCTTCCTCATCTCTGGAAGTCTGAAGATGCCTACTAAAATAGGTCTTTATATCTGACAGGGGGAGCGGGTTCAGGATGAGAGACTTGGGGTCCGGTTCGTTCCTTTAAGCATTTAGGGCCCAGATCCAAATGTATTGCTCGCACGGCTCTGTCTTGCCAAAGCTACATCTGGTCCTTATAGAAACCATCTTGGTTCCATCCACAAAGGGTGCAGGTCCCACACAAGGTGATGCTTCCAGCATTTGTACTCAGAACACAGATGTACCAGCCTCTCCAGGTGGCCCTCACAGTGAGGAAGGTTACACAGCCTTGGCAAGGAGTCCCATTCCATGTGCTGGCAGCTCTCAGGATCCTTCCTCCAGTGTCAGTACGAACAGCTAAGGAACCCACCCTGACCCCCCAGATAAGCCCCAGGAAGGGCCTGCTGGCTCCTTCCCCTGCACCCTCCCAAGTGCCCCCCGCCCCCTGACCCCCACCAGGAGGTCCAGGTTAGCTTGGAGTGACCCTGGCAGAAGAGATGAAGATGTCACCACTGCCTCTCCTACCATAGGCTCATTAGCCTCTCTTTTATCCCCAGAATGACCTTTCTTATTACTGATAGATTTTATATTGTAGAAAGTTTTATGTTTACGAAAACTGACTGGAAAATACAGAGTCCGCATATGCTGCCTCAGCCGGTGTCCCCCGTTCCGTACCACTCTCCCTGTCAGTGACATCTTGCATTAATTTGGCACATTTGTTAGAACTGGTGAGCCAATATTGACACTGTGTGATTGACTTGTCTATAGCTTTACATTAGGGTCTCTCATGGAGCTGTACACTCCGTGGGTTTGGACAAATGTATATGACATGTTTCCACCTTTCCAGTGGCACACAGAATACTCTCTTTGCTTGGACAATCCTCTATGCTCTGCCTATAAATCCCTCTCTCCCCCTAAAAACAGGGATGGATCATGTTTTCCCCCTGTTTAAAATTATTCAATCCAAATGACTTCCCGGCACCCTCTCTGGCCATGTTCACACCTATTATACTGTTCCACACCTCCTTCCTTGGAGGAATTATGACACGAAGGCCAAACTCCTAATCTGAGATGCTAAAAATGGTGCTTTGCCTGGTCCCGGCTGACCCATCTGGACACACCTGGGCTGGAACCCACCTCCCCACTCAAGCTGCCTGACCTTGAAAGAATTAACCATCATTAACAACATTATAAAAGACCAACTACACACGGAAAATATTCTCAACCAAAACAGCAACTGTATCCTAGTCACATGAAGAGTTTGTACACGTTGCTTTTGTTCACTTAACAAATGTTTGCTAAGTACCTACTGATATGCCAGGACGTCAGTGCCGGAGATTTAACGTGTTATCGCCACGCCTCTTGTCTCTGAAAGTTTGCATCCCTATTAACACATAGATATGAAAATAAATATGTTGCTTTCCAGACAAACCATACCAATTTAAGTGCCTGCAAAGAGGGTAATAGGATGTCATCTTAGAGTTCACTGACCAGCAGCAATTTTTGTTAAAATATCTGTCAATCTGATATGCAACGTAGTGATTCCTTCCGACTCACATTTATTAGATTATGAGTGACTGAGTGACTTCTCATGGTGATTGACCATTGGTTTCTCCTATGAATTGCCATTTCATCTACATGATACTCATAATAGCCTTTGACTATCCCTTACATTCTTATACTCTGTTTTATTCATATTGCATTAACTAAGGATCCAGCCCAGTGCTCAAGGTCTGGGACATCCTTCCCTTGTAAGTGACTGTAAAGGAAGTGCTTCTAATACCTCACCCTTGGGGATTATGCGTGCTGCCCATCTGGGAAGAGCTCTTTCTTTAGGGTAAGAAAGTTTTCTTCCACTTTTTGTTGTAATTAACAGGCATTACTTAACATGAGAAGTGGTTTTATTCAGTGCTTTTAGGAATGTACTGTGGTGATCCCATCTTAGATAGTTTTTCTGTTGATTTGTTAGATATTTAAAGATGTAGCACCACTTTTTGCATCTTGTTGGAAATCTGAGTTGGGTTGATGTTCAATTATTTCTTAGTCTTTGTGTCTGTACAAAATGAGGCTTATCTGTTCTTGAAGGTCTACAAATATTCATCTGCAAGGCTATTTTTGCCTTTAAAACTATCTGGGGTAGTATCTTTCGGGCATTAGATTTTTACTGACAATTCAATATATTTAGTGATTATAGGCTTATTCAGATTTTTCTGTTTTATTTTTAATTTAAAAATTTTGAGTTTTTAAATAGCAGCTTTATTGAGTTATAATTCATATATTACACAATTCACCTATTTAAGTACACAAGTCAATGGTTTCTAATATCACAGAATAAATGTCTTTTTTAATTTATTTTTAATTGTAGTTGATATACAATATATTTATTTCAGATGTAAAACATAGTGATTAGACATTTATGTATCTCTATAGATGATTAATAAAATATATTTTATTAATATATTGGTAATATTTTCTAGAAAATTGTACATTTCATCTAACTTTTCAAATTTATTGACAATAAGTTGTTCAGGATATTTTATGTCTATAGGTAAACCTCTTTTTCATTCTTAGTATCATTATTTTTGTAGGTTTTTTCCTCTTGTTCATTCTTGTTGGAGTTTTTGTTGATTTTTTTTCTATTTAATTAGTCTTTTTAAAGAACCATCTTTAGAGCTCTATGTTACTTTTGCTTTTGATATTATTCCTTTCTTCTATTTTATTTTATTTCAATAATTCTTTGTTTTAATAAATATATTTAAGGCTATAAATTTACCTCCAAGTACCACTTTAGATACATCCCACAAGTATTTATATGTACTAATACCGTGCCTCGTTCCACATATTTTATGATTTTCATTGCTGCATTATGCTTTCCTCTTTAAACCACGGTTTGTTTAGTAAATCATTTAGTTTTCAAAATGTGCTTTATTATTATTATTATTGAATGGATTGAAATAGCTTCTTTATTGATTGTTCTTATCATTATAATATACTCTCTTTTTACCTTCAATTTTTATATTTTCTGTATTAATGCTACTAAAACAATTTTCGTTAGTTACTGCTTCCATTAGATGTTTTTCTATTTCTTTTTTAAAATTATTTTTGATTCATTCTGCTTAGTTGTATTTCTTATAAGATTTATTTATTTATCATAAATAAATTTTATGATGACTACATCTGGCTGATTTCAATATGTAAGTTTAACCTGTTATGTTCTTTGCAATAATGAACACATTCAGAATTATGACCATCTTACTGACACTGACTTTAATATGTCACTTTATTCTTTGCAATAATGAGCACATTTGGAATTATGAGTGTCTTACCTTCTTTATCAACATTTATCTTTATATATTTTCTCCTTTCTGTTTTCTCTGAGGAGTTTAACATTTTTTCTATATCCTTTGTATTTTTCTCTGCTGGTTTGGGAGTTATTAGTTGTATTCCTATTACCGTGGTTATCTGTAACTATTTAAATTTTGTTTAAAAATGACATAAGAATACATGTTAGAGTTGTCCCATATCCCCACCTAACTCCCGAACAAAACAGACTCGGGCTTTAGCATCTGAACAGCCGAACACAAATTCTGCCCCTCCCCATATTCCTCCTCAGGGTTGGCCAAGGTTGAGTTCACCTGACAAAGCACACATAATTAATTATTATTTCTCAGAATCAATAATTAATTAAATTTACCAATGTATTTTATCAATATCTCTTGCACCCAACTCTTCCCTCTGGGATTGCTTGTACTCTTGCAGAAGTACGATTTCTAGCAGCTCTTTCAAGCGAGGGTCTTTGGGTGGCAACTTTTCAGCCTTTGTTTATCTGAAAATGTATTTTCCTTCACTCTTGAAAGAGATTTAGCTGGGAGCAGAATTCTAGGTTGACAAATGTTTTTGGTGGAACTTTGCTGATCGTCCTCCATGATTTGCTGGCTTCTTTTGTGGCTCTTAAGAAGTCTTCCCTCTCTCCATGACACTTTTAACATTTCCAACTGGCTCTTTCTTTTCTTTGTTCTTTTTTTTTTTTCATGGCTACTCGTGTTCTTTGACATTTTCCTTTAAGTATCATAATGTCTTCTCTTCTAAAAACAGGTATCATGTTTTCTTTATATATTGAGAATTCTAAACACACTTATTTTAAGCTCTTTTTCATATAATTCTGTTGTTCTCATTTCATCTGGAGCAAAAGCATCTTTATATTAACGACTGTGTTGACGACGTTTTTAGCACTGGGTTTCTGTACACGTTTCTTGGAAATTTGTGTTCATGGGTCTTGTGAGAGAAAGGCTCCTCTGCCGACCCCTGCTTTCTGCCCTGTCCAGCAGCTGTCTGGAGTCGCTATTTGGCTCCCAGGCCTGGATCACGTCAGTGCACCTACCGGCTCTGGACTCAGTTCCGGGTACAATTTGGGACTGGATTTCCCTTCTTTCCTCAGGTCCTCATTTCCCAGAGACACAGCCATGAAAGGTGTCAGCAGAGGCTTTGCCAGTCTCCTGTCGCAAATGGGGACCCCGTTCATGCCCCCATTTCTCGCAGGGTCCTGTTGCCCAGGGAGCACAGTTAGCCGGGGACCTCCAGCCACTCCTGCTCTGCCAGGCACAGGGGCCCGGGGGCACAGGGGTCTGCAGCCAGAACCAATTTTACCTCCTGGCATTCCCGTGCTCTTGGGCACAACGAAACGTGCACCTGGCTTTTTGTGTGTCTCTTTTTAATTTTTCCCTCTTGTCTTTTAGCTGGCATTTTACGTCTTTGGAACGGGGTAGAGCAGGGGCTCAGACTGGGGTCGTGCAGGGATATGGTACAAAATGACCACCTCTAATGGTGACAAAATATCCTGTTAAAGTTCATCTTTATTGATTTAACCATTACTCTCACTCATTTATTAACTTTTCCAATTACTTAAAAAAATGTGCAGTTTTGGGCTATTACTCTATCTTACAGTGCGTTGCTATTGAATCATTTCTTACTGGTGCCCATTTAAGCCACTTCCAGTTCCAGGACATCCACGACACATACCACAGAGCCTCTGTGGTCCCATGGCCACGTGCTGTCTCACCGTAACCAGGTTTTCATTTATTAACAGACTGAACACTGTTTCCCTAAGCCCCGCTGGGAGAGAGCCCGGAACAATGTCCAGTCAGCCTTGGTCTCAGGCAGCCCACGGTCAGTGTCCCATCACAGGGGACACCACCAGGAGCTGAGAAATGGTGGTGGGGAGCAGCCCAGGGGACAAGGATGGGAAGTGTGGGTAAGAAACTCGCCTGGTCTGCCCGGGTCAGCCCACGAAGCCTTACCTGTAAGCTACTTGTTGCTGAGCACTGAGAGATGTGCAGACGTTGGGAGGGATGATCCTGCGTGTGAGTATGTGTGTGTGCTCACACGTGGGTGTGTTCCAGGCTGAGGAAAGTACTGGTGAGAAGGTGCTCAGCAAGAAACAGTGACCCGTAGATGCCCTTAGGGCCAGAGCTATGCACGAAGAAGTGTGTACGGCTTGTGACATGCACACGTGCTATTTACTGATTGAAGAGTCCAGGAGGGAGACTGATGGGAGATGAGCCATACGCAGACGGGGTGACCATGCAGCACTTTGCAGACTGGACTAGGGACTGTGAGCTTTACGTTCAGAGGAAGGGACACCATTTAAGGTGGCAACATGGCAGGCTGCATGTGCTTTTCACATGTAGGCAGGATGTCAGGGTTATAAAGAGGGAGGGCCGGACCATGGAGCTCGCTCAGGAGACCATTCTGCCCTGCAGGTGACAGGTGGTGGTGGCCGGCCAGGCTGCTGGCAGTGGCGGGGGGTGGAGGGGAGTGAGAGAGTGCTTCCACAGGCCTTTGTGAGCTGGTTTCCCAGGGCTTGCTTGGTTGAATGAAGTCAGTGGAGAGGGTGGGGTACAGATTTACGATCTGCGAGTCCGGTGGGTCACACAGAGGAAGGAAATGTGGAGGAGAAATGGGATTTGGGAAGATTGTGAGTTCTGCTTGGGACAGTTCAGTTTTGAGATTTAGGGGAAATGCTCAGTAGCATTTGATTCCACGAGACTGAAATTCAGAAGAGTAGCCGGCCTGGGACAGCTTTAAAGCCATAGGCCTGAGATGCCACGCATTGAGAAGAAGAAAGAAAGCAGGGTCTCTGTGGAGCTGGTGTCGGACAGCAGGGCCCTTCCCCACCCCCTCGGCCAGCAGGTGTGAGGTGTCCCAGGAGAAGGGCAGAGAGAAGTTTCGCCTGCATTTGATTCCACTGAGAGGTCAGTGTCATCAGGCTGAAATGTGTGCATGCACTTAGGGACCCACAGCTAATCAGCGACTTGAGCAAAAACCAGTCTTGGAAGAGTGAGAACCAGGTGGAGTAGGTAAGAGAGAGGATGATGAAGACATGGGGACAGGGATGGAGAAAAACCTCCAGAGCCTGTTTGCAAAGGGCAGAATGGGAGGTTCCACACAGCTGAGACCCACCCGGACCCCCACGCCACCCAGGCTAAGCGCTCCCTACACCCTGCGGCTGCAGCCAATATTAACCCACCTGGAACCAGGGAAGGCCATGTGGCTGGGGCCACGGGGGCTTCCAGGTGCAGTAGAAACAGAGGTCAGTCCAATGAAATGAAATCACTTTATGTTCTAAAAGGTTCTAAGCCTTCATACTCCCCGACACAGGTTATAATTACATGACACCATTTAGTTTGCTTCTTGTTAGTCAGATGGGGCAGGAGCTGAGTTACAGCAGCTCTCATCCTTTGAGAGCCTGGCATACCTCTTGGAGGTCAATCGCATGGTGAGTGGGAAGGAGCTGCTTGCAAGGCAGCAGGGCCAGCTGGCATCCGACAGCAGGCCCCCCCGGCCCCTGCCTTGGCCGGGCAGAATCTGGAGGGCAGGGCCGAGTGTCCCTTTGCGCCTTCATGATGGAAGCCCTGCTCACAATACAAAGGAATACAAATTAGTGGCAGAGTAAAAATGACTCTGATGCTCACCAGCGTTCCCGTGGGCCGTGTGGAACACAGATCAAGGTCCATGTGGCATTAGGCTCCTCGCGCAGGGTCACTCTGCTGCCCCCGGGCTTGCTCTGTGCCCAGGGTGGTCAGAGCGCAGCACGACCTGGGTAAGAAATACATGTACACAGTGAATCCAAAGCATGCAATGTACGAATGAAGAAGAGACACATTTTGGCTGTGGGAGGAGACCTCTGTCGGGCTCCATGCAGTATAATTAACGACTGGAGCCAAGCTGAAGCGAAGGATGCTTGGTGCCCCCTTGGGAAAACGCCCCACGGTTGTCAGGCTGACCTCATGAGGCCTCGGGAAGAAATTGACAGGGTTACCTGAGACCAGCCGGAAGCCAAACACTCACTCCTGTCGGAGGTGAGGTTCACGGTTCAAAAATGTTGACTTTTTCTGTGACGAATGCAAAAGGCTGGGCTTACTTGCTTGTAAAGAGCAGCATATCTTTTCTACTTAATTATTCTCTTTCCTTGATCGGGCTTTTCCTGGCCCCTTTCTCCTACTCTTTTGGAAACATACTCATACACCTTCAGTTTGCTGAGATCCTTCTCTGGGCCAGGTGTCCTCTCGTTTGATGGGTTCAGAACCTGGTGTGACACCTGGGGGCAGATATGGCCCTTTGCCACTTTTTTTTTTTTTTTTAGCTGAAGAAACTGCTTGAGGAGTACTTAGAGGATTTGCAAAGGGGCCCCCAACTTATCCGTGAAAGATCCTCAGCTCACACTCAGGTCCCCAATCCCAGGACCCACCCCACCAAAGTACAGCCCTCAGGAAAAAGGCACCCACATTCTCCCTGTCATTCTCCTTGTATGTGTGGGGCTCCCCCATCATCTCAAGGAAGCATTGCGATTTCAAATGGAAAGCCGACGTTGAGTCAAATCCTAGACTTTGGACTTACTGCTGTAGAGTGGGGTTGGATGTCATTCAGGAAATAGCGTTTGTTCATTTGAAATGACTGTGGTGTACTCTTAAAAATAAACACAAGCCTGCAGATAGACTTAAGTGTACATTTTTCTCTGGGAGTTTTGGAGGAATGTATCTATTTGTGGGGAGGGAGCTTTCGGAGGATGGCCTCCCAGTTCCTGGGCTCTTTCTCTGCCACCACACATCTCGGTGACCTGTTTTCCTGTTGAGTCAGAGGACAGGGTTTCTGGTGAATTTCTGACTTTTCATTCTGCCATATCAGGTGGCCCGGATGTTAAAATTTGAATATATGGACATGTGAATATATAAAACATAAAAGTATATGAAATGCATATGTATATATTTCATATATGAAATTTACATTGTTTGCATGGTTGTAACCTTTCATAATTACAGCTTGTGTAAAATGGCAGATTGACATTATCAACTAACAATATTTTGAACGTCCTTTGGTGTGATGGCATAATTCCTTGTATTTCTATCCTGCCTAAATATTATTTGAACCCCAACACAACTCTCTCCCACCCCCAAATTCAGGGCCCAGCTTTCCTCCCACTGGTGAGCTGACTTCGCCACTGGCTGCCACAAGGATCAATTGTTTGAGCCCCAAAAATCTCTACTCCCCCAGCTCCAGACTCTGTCCCCTGAAGTCTGGGCAGTCACCTCCCACTAAGGGTCCCGTAGCTCCCCCAGTGCACGTGCCCCAGCAGGCCGTGTGCTCACACCCCACATCCATGCCCCTCCTCCTGGTTCTTGGCACTGTCGTCCACCTGGTCACATAAGTCGGAAATTTGGGAGGCACCCTAGCTTCCCTTGTTTCCTTTTCAGTACCTATATATTATTGGTCACCAAGCATCCACTTGGTAGTTTCCAGCAGGTAGATAATGTATTCAAAGTGTTGGCTTCCTCTTTCTCCTTCATTGACAGAATCACCATGTTCTGGTCCCTAAATTAGAGGTCGGACTCTGCTCTTCCTTACGTCCCAACCTCAGTTATCTCACATTCTGTAAAATCTGCTTTCCCAGCCAGAAGGGCAGAAACCCCCGCTGACCTCTTCACTGACCCCTGCACTGGCCTCTCCCCTTAACTCTAACCTCACACTGCGGTCAGATCTCTAGCTGACAGGAAATTCTTTGAAGCCTTTGAGTGACACCTTGCTACCAGCAGGGAAAAATGGTCAGCTCCTTAGCATGATCTCGCCTTTCCCAATCGGCACTGGGTCTGTTCTCCATCCCTGCCTCTTGCCCAAAGATGCCTTCAACAGCACTAAACAGCTCAAAGTGCTTTGAACGAGCCATGCCACCTTCCAAGTGAGCTCTTAGGTTTGGTATGTCTTTACTACATACTTGCCACCTGGCTAACTCCTCGGCATCATTTACAGCAGGTACGATGCTACCCTGACATATACCCAGCCTTCCTCTGTGACCTCTATTGTCCTGTGCGTGTCACAGTAATTTCATCCACGGTGTTGCATTATGGCATTCTCCTCTCATCTGGGTCTCCTCAGCAGGGAGTGCAGGGCTTTGGGGCAGTGTCTTAATCACTGTCAGAGCTCAGGGCTAGAATCAGTGTTTGGCATATAGTAAACATCAGTAAATATTGGATGGGTGGATGGATGGATGGATGGATGGATGGATGGATGGATGGGTGGATGGATGAATGGAAAATACAAGGTATTTTCCAGACATGGTTCATTCCAGATGCCTCACCATGGGGAACAAAGCCACACCGAGTTGGTCTCTGCTAGCATTTTCAGCTCATCTCCCACAACTTTCCTATATCTCTCCTATGTTGCCAGCAACTAAGTAAGAGGGTCATTCCCTCTTATATTTTTTCCCTCGGTAATCTCATCCTCAATCTTGGCTTTGATTTCCACCTATTCTTGGATGAGTCCCAAAGGTGCATCTCTAGCCAGACTTCTCCTCTGAGTCCCACATCTGTTTAGCCAGCTGCCTGTTTGGAGCGCTCGTTGGCACCTACAAGTCAATGTGCCTCAGCCCTGAACTGTCCTGCCGGCTCCTATTCTCAGTAAATGGAGCCACCATCTGTTCCGGGGAGCAAACAGAAACAGGAGTCATTCTGAGACCCTTTCTCTAAATCCCCCCTCACCCGTCTCCAATCCTTCACCAAGTCTCCAAGAATTCATCTCATTTATTCATCCAACAGATATTTATTAGACACCAATTATAAGTGGAGCTTTCCTGTGGGCCTTGGGAATTCAATGGTGCACCAGACAGGCAAGTCTCCTCACCTCCTGAGGCTCACAGGAGAAGTCAACAAATATGACATCACTGGGTGGTAATAAATAGCATGAATACGGTGAAATATGGGAGCTGTGGCCCAAACTGTCAGTTGCCCACACAGTATCCACTCGCCCATTTTCTTTATTAAGAAACAAACAAAACAAAAAAAAAAAACAAAACCAAAAAAAAACTGATTTTACCTGGGGCAGCAATGTGCTCGGCCAAGAACACAGTGACAAAATAAAAAATAAACTTCATTTCCAGCCCCCCATGTCACTAGGGTGGTCATGTGACACAATTCTGGTCAAAGAGATCTAAGAGTTGATGAGTTGGGGTATCTGAGACAAACTTGCTTTCCAGATATTGGTGTCTTCCCATTCCCTCTGGTGCTTCCATACTCCTTTCTGGGATGTTTGGGAGAAGCTTAATGTGGGGCAGCCTCAGGTAGCTGTGGGTGGCCAAAGGAATGAAGGGCCATGCCAAGGGGCACAAGAGCAGAAGGGAGCAGCCCAGGCATGTGCCCCGAGGGATTCTACTGTCACTGCACCAGCCCTGAGATGATGGATGGTCTCTAACCTTCCTGCTTTGTGAAAAAAACGTGTCCAAACGCCTGTTGATGTAGCCTCTGTGCAGGGGCTGTTACCTGCAGCCTAGTGCAGTCTCAGGTGAATGGGCAGAGCACCTGCTAAGCACCCCTGAGACTATTGAAGTCTCTTCCCCCACTCACAGGAGGCCAGGCTCGTGGTCCGTGCTTGGTGAACGAGCATCCACGCTGACCTCCTGCAATCTCTCCAGCACACCACGGTCAGAATGATCACCTCAGAAAGGAAAATGGGATGGATCTCTGCTTTCTGTGGTTGTGGGCACAAAGGTAGGACTCCCCGCATGGTGTGCAAGACTCTGCAGTGCCCACCAACTCCATCCACATCTCGCTCACCCCTAACTCTTAGCTCCCAGCCTCCCTGGTCTCATCTGAGCCCTCACACTTGCCTGTTTCCTAATCTGCTTTCTTCTTCTCTCTCAGCAAAGTCCGGCTCTCTCCTATCCCTCCTTTCGATCTTAGCTTCACTGCCAGGACCCCAGGGATGCATTTCCTGGTTCTCTGCCCAGGTTAAGTCTCCTTCCTTTAGTCTCTGGCACATAACTCATCTCCCTTCCAAACAGAGCCGTTGGATGGGGGTGTTTGCATTTGTTTGAGTGACTATTTGATCATCTGTGTGTAGGGACTGTTTCTGTCTCCTAGTTTTACCCCAGAATCTAGCACAATGTCCCACACTCAGAATCCGTGTGGTGTTAATGGATGAATGAATAAATTAACGCTTTGCTTCCTCTCTGTAGGCTGTTCCCTTTGCTTTTCATTCCTTTATGCTCCTTGGAATCGACAGCTCATCCTTTATGATTTAGAGGATCACTAGATGGTGTTCCAACAAATTAAATGAGGTGATGTCCATACACCATCAGTGCACGGTCGGACAGAGTTAGCCTGCAAAAAGAAAATCAGCCATCACTGGTAGCCATTGTCTGTTATGAGTAGCCATTTTCTCTGGGCAGAAATAGATCTTTCAGCGTTTGCGTTCCTATAATTCCCGGTCTACACACATATTTGTGGACTGTACAGACATCGAGGCATGTTTACAGAAGCATGCTATTTCTCCCTCCACTGCCAAGTGATCACACCTATGCACTGAAACCATGTTTTGTTTGCTTGTTGGTCCCACATTGTCATTTCCAGCCCAACAAACATGTTGTAAAGCCATTGATGTCGATGAATTTTACCAACAAGACACCTACAGCTGGAAATGCTGAGTCTTTCCACAGCTGGCCTTCCAGACTCAAGCTCAAGAGCGCTGCTCAAGAATATGCTCCTCGTCTCTGTGTGTTGATGCCCCAACATCTTATTCTATGATTTATATATTTTTAAGGACTATAATGACTAGCATGGCAACCCTAGGTGTTTACACAAAAATCTCTATCGTTGTAATATCTCCCTGGAAGACAAGGAATTGTTTCGTCTCTCAGTGAGCTCAATCCTTTGTTAATTATATAAAGAGTTAAATTACTGGTTTATCTGAAAGCATACTTTTCCCCAATGGTATCAATTCTCCAATTAGTCACAACCCTTTTAAAATAATCCTGGCATGGCATGTGTAGGACAAAAGTAGATGTGAAATCCTAACATACCGTGGCTTCTTTAATTTCGATCGACTTGGTATGAGTACCTTTCACTCAACAGAAATCCATGTAACAGAATTCAGAGTGGGGAGGGGTGGGGTGGAGGAGTCGAGCCGCCTGGTAGAACAGCCTTCCTTGGCCTGCGGGCGCCATGGAGAGTTGTGCTGCCATCTTGAGCCCACCTCCGTGTCCCCGCTGCCGATGCCAGTTTGAACAGCTCACTCTTGTTTCCGAATGAGTTCTGACTAAACGCCATCAACCATATGACAGGGTCTAACAAATATCAGCACTCTGCCAGGTTCAATAAACACCCTTTTCAGGGTAATGGTCCTTAATGAGGACACCAGCCATCAGTTAGGTTGGGAACACACTATAATTATTACGGGGCAAAGATGTCTGGAAAGAGACCTGCAAGTATAGGGATTGGAACAATGTGGGGGAGGGGAGCTCATAAAGAAAATCGCCTTAGCTCTAAACTTTGAGCTGGTGAGAGAAAGAAAAATAACAACTCAAGGTTTAGGGATTATTTCCAAAACAATGTCAACAATTTATCTAGGGACCTAGGGGTTAAATAGTCACTCATGTAATCCCTGCCACATTTTATCTGTCTATAATTAAGTCAATGAGCGAATAGGAAACTTGGCTAAATTGGATCTATTACATGAGCACGGAACACCTTCCATCAAAATAATCCTTTAGGGTCTGCCATGAGTGTCATGGACGTTTCCATCATAGCAGCTGAGACAGCCTTTGCCCCCAAGGAGCTCAATATATCATGGCTGTGTTTGTGTATAGCTCATCTCCCCAATTATAAGACCGAAAGTAGACACCACCTTAACGGTACGGGAAAATGGTCCATCCCAGCTCAGAGGACGGCAAGAGCGCTTTCAGATGGGAGGGGCAGGAAGGTTGCTTGGACGAGGTTATGTTTCATTGCATTTATTTATTTAACACTAATTTGTTGAGTGCACGCTCTGTTCTGGCTGGCCCTGGAGACTCAGAGGTGACTGAGACAGGGCCCTGCTTGGACGATGACAAAGTGGAGTGTGGGAGACTTAATAGATAGGTCCTGAAGGATGGTGAGGATTTTGACAGGTCAGGAGGGGTGGGGGAAGGGCCTTCTATAAATGGACACCGGCTGAGTGACTGGGATGAGCACAGCATGGACGTTTAGGAGCTTGTCAGTATTGAAAAGAGAGCATAACTTTTATTGAGCACCTACTGTATAGCACCTGGTCTGTGCTGCCACACACTTTATATATTTACCTCTCTCTTGCTCACAATAACCCTTCATGGTAAGAACTATTTTCAGCTCGATTTTATAGAGGCACAAAGGGAATGTTAGGGAACTTAATTCATCCCAATTCTTAAGGCTAGTAAGGAGCGGGTGGGTATCCATTGCCTAGTCTTTCTTCTGCCTCCACGAGTCGCCTGGCATATAGACTGTGTAAGGAAGAAGGAAGCTACTGAGAAGGCTGTGAGGCTGTGCTATCTAGGGCCTTGAATGCCAGCTAAATAAAATGTCCTCTGTCTATGAATTTACACCCAATCAGGTGAGTGATGTGTTAGGTAGAAAGATTAATCAGGCAGGAAAATTAATGGTGGTGGAGTGGGGAGAGGCGCCAGGGATGGAGTGGAATCGGGGTCGCGGGCAAGGCCAGGTGAGGAGATGGGCGAGGAATGCTTACAGTGGTCCCTGGTGGGGGTGGCAGTTGGCTGGGGAAGTTGGAAGGGAGGCATGGATGTGGGGGCATGGGGAGGTCCATGTGGAGGACATTGTATTCGGAACCTCGTTCTTTTCCACAGTTCAATCAGGAGAGACCCCTGGGGTTAGGAGAGTGAAATGGCCCCTGGGAGAGAAGTGCCCTCCTTCCTCATTTCCCTTCACACAAGTTGTTTCTAACTCAAGCCTGAAAACGAAAACTGGAAAAAAAAACCTCTGTGCCCTTCACAGCACCCAGGATGAATGCATTCTTTGGGGGGAGTCGGAAGCTGATGCCATTTTGACGGCCTCCATATTATAGCTATAACACTGCTATGGGAGCTCCCAAGGCCCTGCACGAGGGAAAGCTCCCGAAGCTTGAGGCTGAGCTTGACAGTGAACCTCCCTCTGGCTGTGGGTGTGGGCCTGTGGGAGCTTCTGCACCAGGGTCAGAGGGAGGCTGGACCCTCCTTCTGGAACTGAGTCTCTAGTAGAATCCCCAGTCTGCTCCTGACCCGTGTTTGAGTTGTCCACAAAACAATGTCGGGCTGGCTTCCCTTCACTGCCTCGTGTGCTCCCGGGCCTCTTCCAACACACTGTACACTCAGGAGATGGCAACTGATTTTAATGTTAATCAAAGCCAAGCATAATTGGGAAAACAAGTCTGCTACCAAAAATGCCGTGCAATGTCTTCCAAACTCCACCGGAAAGCACTGACGAGTCCTTCTGTGGATGTCAAGGGAAACACAGAGCTGCAGCCTGGTTAGGCCACACAGCCTCACCTGAAGAAAAGGTCTTCATGTGCACGTGGGCTGGGTAACTTCATGCTCCGTGCGGATGAAAGTGCAATAGATCAACCTGATATACTTTAAACACAGACATTTTAAATAAGGGTGGACATTCATCATGGAGTTTTTGCGAAAGAAAACAATATTGGTCATCAATTACCACAACCTTTATAATTTGGGTGACTACCTAATACAGAGAATAGTTACAGGAGATGGTCTGCAGTGACAATTTTCTGTGCCAAGTCGGCAATGACCGTCTAGTTGAAGGTAATGAAGGGAGACGCCCCTTTCCCACCACACGCTAATTTGACATTGAAATCAGCATATTTCCTGGGAATACGTGTGGATATCACTGAAAACAGGGGCTGTAATCTTTGAAGAGAATCTCAGCACCATGCTGCAGAAGAGATGGCTTCTTGGCAGAATGTTCCCACCGATCTTATCAACAACGCTGCAAAATCTTTAACATACCATTTTGTTTTAAATGAGTTGTTTCTTATTGAAAGCATATCAATTGCTAAGTTTTTTTTTTGTTGTTTTTTTTTGACTTGGGGATTCTGCAGATGATTTTAATTATAAGAACTCTGGGAAATAATTCTTAATTTCATCCTTCTACAAGAAGAATTCTCCTATTGGGTAAACCTTGCTATTTCTCTTAATTATTTTTGATGCCACCGTGATTATTATTATTAGTCACTACATTAAAGAGCAAAATAACTTTCTGCAAAAAATAAATTAATATAAATGGAAATAGTAGTGCATTCTTGTGCTCTAAAGTGTTAGAGAAATCAGATTGAGAAGGAAAATATTTAAGTAATTTAAGGGAAAAAAAGGTTTAATTATTAAGATTTCTAAAAAAGGTGATGATGTGCTCAGTATGGCACCTAAAAGATGGAGATTGATTTCTTTCTGAAGCAGATATCCAGAACTAAACATCGGGAGCAATTAAAAAATGGTGGCCTTTTGTAAATTACTCCCAGAAGAAATCTTGGAAATCTTTCATTTTAGTCATTTCGGTCCAGTGAACCATAAAGCCATTATGAAGGAACAAAAATACTAGAGAGAAAATTGAAATACAACAGTAATTAACAATATGAATATATCAAAATAAAAATGAATTGGAAAGATAATGGTCATCAAATACGCAACTTAAAATGAAAACATTAAAATCTTACCAAAATCAAATCTAAACGTAAAAGATACTCAAGGCAAACATAGATCAAATCAGACGCTATTTTCCAAGATTGGAACTGAACGTCTATTTGCAGCATCTCTCAAAATGTATGATGAAGTGTCTTCAAAGGTTTGCTTCTCTTATTTTTTAAAATTATTCCTAGTTTTTCTAAAGTACTGTACTGGGAGTGAGGTACATTTTCTATTTACTTTAGAATCATAGTTAATAACCCCCATCTTAGGTTTTCATTTTTTACTTCCATATGCTAAATGCCAACAAAGAATAATAGAGGAAAACCATGGGAAATGTGCAGCTATCACAAACATGGATTTCCCTGTGGGTTCTCTGATACTTTACAGACAAATGTTAAAGATTTATTGCACATGAACATCAAACATGGTTTTACTACAGTTCTCATTTGGATCAAATTGACACATTTTACATTCATTTTAGCCTAATGAGATTCTTTCACTACACATTATATTCTGAGTGACCCCGTACATTAAATTTGTGGCATGGAACAAACCCATTGATATAACAAAGCCCTATTCTTACTGGTTTCTTAATTTACCAAAGAGAGAAAACAGTTTAGCAAAATCATAAATATTGAATAAATGAACGTATTAATCAGTACGCAACAGAGAATACAAATCCTATGCAGATAGGTTGTGCTATGCGTGAGGTTCTTTGCAGCACTGATAACTAAACTCTTCTGGACTTGGATTATAATCTGAATATTCAAGAGTTCAGGCATATTTCGTAATTCAAATCAAGGGACTTAGTAAAGACAACTTACCATCTTAACAAGGATGGAAAATTAGATTTACAATTCATTTTAAATCACTGTTAACGGGCTGCCAGGATTCAATATTTACTTTGGTGCACAATTAGTTATTTTGAAAAATCAGTCCTCTGAAATATTCTTGTTGCTTAATCCTAGTGATAAAGAATGTGATGGAAGTTTGTGCTGCAGCAGCCAGAATGCTGTTCCTCAAAGAGGGAGGAGGTGACCTTGGAAAGAGGTGAAAGGAGACTAGAAAATGTTAATTAAAATTATTAGTGCTGTTTGAGGCGCTTATCTTGTTTACTGCTAAGGTGTTACTCCCTTCTGCGTAATTAGGGCTAATTTGACTTACTTTCAAGTCTGTAATTTTAAATATCACAAAGTTTTATCTTCCAGCATGAAGTAATTCATTATTGGTTTGTACATTACTGCTTGATGTTTTAATCAATATACGCAACTTCCACAAGCCCCTTAGAATTTATCTAGAGGTTTTACACAGCTCTGAGAGCGGCATGGTACATGAATTGAAGTCTTTTTTTTTTTTTTTTTTTGCTGAAATTTCAACATCATTGTAGGTTTTGGATGTGGGGAAAGATTTTTACTTGATCTGTCCTTTGATATTTCATTGTGTCTGAGATTTTGTAGGCCAGCAACATGGGCAAAATACACTTATCTGAAGTCCACTGTATTTGGAAACAAAGAAGTCCTGACGCTTAATCCAAAAATTATACATAGATGTAATTTTATTCATATATATATATATATATATATATATATATATGTTTAGAGTCTGTAAAAATAAATATCTTATAAGTTATTGATGTATTTTAAATCTAAGCATTTAAATTAAATGCTTTTTAGCAGTTGCTAAAATTTGCATATGTAGCCTAATTTAATATTAAATTAAGTATTGAAGTATCTAGGTTCAGGAAGTGTCCAGATGACATAATCAAGGCTTTTATGTATGACTATGATACTTTAAATATAAATCTTTCTACATTTTCCTGCAAAATCCTCCATTTGTGAAAAGCTTTTCTTGGGGGAAAGCAGAGAAATGTCTAAGCTTGACTTTTTTATTTATATGCAATTGTGATTTTTTTTTCTCTTAAGGATACTGACAAAAGACTGCGAAGGCTAATTTTTCTCAGTGTAGATCTGTAAAACAGTGCTGAGGTTAAGACACACTCCTGGTACATGATTTTAATTAAATTGTAACAGTAAATGTTGAGTACTAATATCAAAGGGCATCTTCAATTGATTACTATTTTTTTTAGCTCAGTGATTTTCCTGGAGAGCGGTTTGGAAACCACCCTTAAAAATATCAAGTGGCATTTTAAAGGTGTGTGACTGGCGTTTCTGAGAATATCACCCACCTCTGTGTAGAATAGCGTGGCAGGGAAATTTGAAGTTGAATATTCTAGAACAGGGTCAAGTTTCACATCCACTAATCCAGCTGTTACTTCTCTGGGACAACTGAGAGCCAGAGTGAGTTCAAGCCCCCAGCCAGAGCCCGGCCATGTGGATATTCCCCAAAGATGCCCAACGGTCCCTGGTGGCTCCACGGAGTGAAGGCCTCTCCCGGGGAGCTTCTGGGACCTGGCAAAGCACTGTCCTGGATTAAGACTCCCCATGATGTTCCCATCACACTTGCTCAGTAATCAGTGGGATCTGAACAACCCATCAGCCTCATTGGAGGAGCCCTTTAAAAAGTGCTAATGAAGCAGCCACAGTTACTTAACGAAAGATGTACAAGGAGCCACCCGTGGAGACAGGGTACTTGAGGCCTGTACATCACCAAGGGGGGCCCTTACTCAGTCTGCCTGAGCCCTGCTTCCTCTCACTTTAACTCCTTGAAGCCGCCAGTCCCCAGAGTCTCTCTCAGGATCGATCACAATGGTTTTCTAACTGGACCCCAACTGGTGTCCTCTCCAGCAGAAGTCCTTTCTGCCAAATGGACAGCAGGCCTTATCATGTCAATGCTTAAAATGCTCCATGGCTCCGATCATACTTAGAGCAAAAACTAGCCCCTGCAGGACCCTCTCCCCATCTCATCTTGTACCTCCACGTAGACCTCCATCTTACCTAGCTTCTTCCTGCTCTCCAAAGAGTCAAGCTGTCCCCATTGTCACTCCCCCATCCCACGGAGCACCTGTCCTAGACGTTGGTGTCCACAGAGCGGCTCCCTCTCCCCGTGAGCAGGGCCCTCCATCATCCGTCTACAGCCCATCCCTGGGCATATGGCCACCTCCACACTCAAATCTAACAGACACTGTTGATGTGTTTCTCTAGTTGCTGTTTGTCTCCAGGCTTCCCCCGCCCACCCAATCCTTCCCAGGGAGGGCCCCACGTGTCACGTTCTCCACTCTATCCCTAACACATGGCTCAGAAGAGCTCCCTGAAAGTTTGCACAATCCAAATTAAATTCAGTGCAGATGAGGCATCTGCACCTGCCTCCCAGCCTGGGCCAAGGAGCTGGGGGTCTGACCAGTTCAGGTTGTTCCTTCTTAAGAAGTCACCTTTCATCCCTCACCTGAGGGCCTTTCATGTCTGCCTGTGGGAGTCTGCAAGGCCAGTGTGTATCTCTCCTCTTTTAAGAAGCATTGACAGCGTTCCTGACATAACCCTATCTGATGACATTGTAGCCACCTTTGCTGGGCCATAACATCACAGTCTCCTGCACCTGGACTGGTGATGGGAGCGGTGTCTGCACATGGTAGCTGCTGTCACTTGTTCTGTTGGTGGGTGAGCGCCCCACTGTAGCTCACCCATTGTAAGAATCAGGGGGCACTACATAGAACTGAAGCCTGTGGGAGAAGAGGGCAGAACTGGGCAACATTTGAATGGGCAAGGGCTTAGACTTGTGTGTCTGGTAGTGGGGAGGACACCGTGATTCTGTGCCAGCTTGGTGCCATTGACCGAGCAGTTTTCTAAGCTCCGTGTGCTGCTGGCTGTCAAGGCTGGCAGCTCCGTTCCTGCAGTGACCCAGCCATTGCTCCAGACCCAGTGAGGTCATGGCAGCCACCAGGTCTTCCTGCAGGCCTCGTGTGGACCATTTTCTCCGTGTGTTAATGTCCTACTCCCTTTGTGAAGATGGTGGCACTCCACCTCGTCTTTGCAGGATTTAACACTACCTCTTCCACCATAAGAAGCCCATTCTCCCCACTGAACGAATGAGGTGCTATTATGCTGTGTGGTTCGGGTTCTAATCTATTTACTATATTTTTCTGCTACTATTAGTCCCTTCCCCACTACCAAGCATCATTCTTAGAACAATTTTAATTTTAAGGAAACTTTTGAAAAACCAATGATTGGGTTTTATGAGTAAATGGATCTCTTTAGACGACTGAGGAGTCCAGCTGCTACTGGTAATACTAACATTGGTAATAATTCTGAGTCACAGGAGCAGTCAGAGCCACAAGAACCCTGAGATCTTATCCGCATTTTACAGATAAGCAATCAGACTCCTGGAGGTCAAGCCTTGCTCATGACCACACTGCTGGAGGAATCCACCCCGGGGTCTGAAGCCGCATCTGTGTGGCTTCTAGAACATTCCCTCACTCCTTCCCATGCACCGTCCTGCCCATTTAAGAGACATCAGGCAACACCAAAGGAAATGTTCTCTTTTTAAAAAACCACTTAAGTTCTGAGGGCAGTTTTATCTTTTCACTTTCCTAAGCCTTCTGTGGATTGAACACTTATCAGTGTAATAGCAATGGATTGGCCATGAGGAAAGCTGGCTAGCCTAAAACCAAGTTCATTTTGCATCCGTGGTATGTTTGCTCAGAGCCAAAGGCCACGGGGATTTATATGGTTGTTGGAAATATTTTCCCTGAGGAGTTAAAAAATATTCTGCAATAGCTGGGTTTTAATAAACTCTGAGATTGATTTGTTTCCAGCTTGCTCCCTGCTTATCTTACTGGTTCACTGTTAATAGTCCCCTGGGAGCTGAGAAAGATTGGACAAGAGTGGAAGACGTGGGAGACAGAGGGGGAGTTGCAGAGGGAGACACTGATGGTCCAGACCTTAAGCCACTAAGAACATTGGAAAAGTAATACTTTCTGACCCTGCCATGTCCAACTTCCCCTTCTGCTTCACCCCAAGCCTCCCAGCCGCTGCCAACCACAGCCTGAATGTTCTTCAAGAAGAAGACAGAAGCATAGTTTTCCGACAAGAAAGCTGCCTTCCTCCTCTTACCAGTGGTGAACTCTGTGGGCAGGACATCTGACGAGTGCTGGTGGCCGTCCAGGTGACCGTCTTCCAACCAGTGACATCCTTGTGTGAAGGACAGGGCCCCTGGAAGGAGATCTTACAGCTGGAATGGGGCCTTGGCATTGTCCACGGACAGCTTCCTGCTCTTCAGATGGAAAACAGAGCAGGGACTTATCCAGGGGCATAGGCCAAGGCGTGCTGATTCTGTGCCCTTGAAAAACAGACCCTGTTCCTTGTCCTCAGAAGTCTCACCCACCCCACGGCAGTGGGCTCCCTCTGTTCCTGTGGCCCCAGGCGTGTCGACCCACTCAGGCTCTCCACTGATCACTGGGTTCTTCCGTCTACCTGCCAGCCCAACCGCCCCAAACAGAGAACGTGACTTGTGTTTCCTTCTCTATATAAATATGCCTCCTCGGTCACTCTTGCCACTTAGTCAGTGGCACCACCATTTATTGTGTTGCTCAGGCCTTAAATCTAGGACACGCCTGCAGTTTCTGTCCTGCTTCAGTTCCACTCCAGCAGCATGGCCCAGCGGACTCTACGTACATCTCTGGCTCGCCCACAGTGAACCTCATTCAAGCCACTCCGTTAGCCAGACTTCCAGAGGAGCCTTTGAAATACTCTGTCCTTACACTCCCACCCCTGACTGCCTGTCAGGCTGCAGAGGCCAGAGCGGCCATTTGTAACACAAAGCATGTGACATAAACTCCTGCCCAACACACCCCTCGCCCCCCACCAGGCCTTCTAAGAATGGCCACATGATGTGACCCCGCCCAGCCCTCTGATGTGTCTGGGGCAGTGCCTCAGGGTTCACCCTGCTCCAGCCTCAGGACCCCCTCTTCTTCCACACGTACCAAGTATTTGTTTCTCAACTTATTGCATTCAGTTGGTGTTTCTTGTGTTCACAGAATTTCCCTCTAAGGCTTGTCAGGGCTGGCCCTCTCCATCATTCACGTCTCAGACCTCGATACCTCCTCAGAGGGGTCCTCCCTGACCATCTTCTCTAAAATCAAGGGGTCACCCCCATGTCCTCTGCTCATGTCTGATCGAGAGCATTTCAGAAACCAACGTGCCTGCCCTTAAGCTCTGCCAGCTACAAGAAGTTGGGGTCTTGACTCCTTCATGGCCCTATTGCCAGCCTGGCCCAGGGCCGGGCTCGATAAATGGGTGTGAAATAAAGACAATAAGACACCCCAAAATGTGACTGTACTTACCACAGAATTCTACAGGTAAAAATGGTTAAGGTGCTAAATGTTATGTTTATTTTACCACAGTTAAAAACTATAACATTAGAACCAATTTCCTTCACTCCTGTTAGTCTTCCCTGGAAAGACTCAGAAAGTCAGGAGCCAGAAAGAGAAGTAAGAGCCACGGAGAGTGGCCTGGTCAACATATTGGCGGAGTTTGACCCAAGGAACCTTAGCATCTGTTGCTAAGGAGATGATGAAATGACACATCACTACAGCTGTGCTGTATCCTAGACAATAAAACGTTTTCCAACAGAAAGACAGTCAAACATGATGTGTTATTGCATATACACATCTTCCGTGTTGTCAGACAAACTTACATTTCAGTCCCCTTCAGTATCACTGAGGAATTAAGAGCTACCGTGCACAGAAGTCATGGAGACAAAATGCCTAACCATAGCTTCACGCTCAGGCCGCCATCTGCCGTGCTCTGCAAGTTCCCGCCTCGTCTTACGCATTTGCTAGAGTTGGAGAATGAGAACGCCGATGTCCCACAGACTGAAGAAGTAATAGCAAGGGGTGGACAGCTGCAGCTGAGGCCGCCGGCCGGGAGGGGCCCCTCATCCCCCGCCATCTGCTCCTCTGATGCCACCCCAATGTCATCCTGCCCTAATGTTCCTATGGGTATCTTTGAAATGGGGGTGGGGGAATGGAGAGCTTTTGAGCTATTCTTCAGTTGTTCTTCATGTACTTACAACATGTCAGGAGTTGTGTACTTAGCAATGTTAGATGGAATTGAGCACTGTCCCAGTAGGTGTCAGATGAAAACCAGCAGTTGGTCCCAGTACTGAGTAGCCAAGAGGACCCTTTCTGAAGGAAACTTTTTGTGCTCAGCAGTTTTCCCATTTGGAAACCCTGAACGCAGACTTAAGACAGCAAATTGAAAATAAGCAAAGGTACAAGTGATGGAGAACCTTGGAAAGTGCAGGAGTTTCCATCAGAACCACAGATATGGAGCCTTCGCCTCCGGCCATCAGAGGCCAAGAAATCCCGGGATTCGGAACTCACCAGCATGGCTCCTAAGATTCTCTCCACGCTATTTTGTTAAAACTGGCACATCTATTTAGATGTCTGGTAGAAATATCGTTGGGAAAAGACACTATTTTAGATACATTTGAGCTTGGAATTTGGCTGTGCCTAGTATCAGATATGCCTGAAAACTGTTGATATTTGCAGAAACTGTTGCAAACCTCTATCTAAAAAAAGGGAAAAAAAGTAGACTTTGATGTGAAAGTGAAATCATAGTGTGTACTGTTGATGGCCAAAGAATTATCTTTCCTTTAAGTTGGCTATTGAAATAATTGTTTAAATTTTGTGATGGCATTATCTTTTCTTTCTTTTTTCTTTAAATCCTTTTTTTTTGTTTTTTTTGTTTTTAAATTTAGTTCTGAGGTATTCAGGGCTCTGATAATTTCAGTATGTTCTTTGTCTTCACACTCTTTGTGGGAGGCACAGCTGGGTGATCCCCCTACCCTAACTCTTGAAATACTGCTTGAAATGCCAAGCCTTTAGCATACAAATACAAACCAGTAACTCTGATTGTCTCCCTGTGGCTTCATAGAGAGGGTGTGTCCCAGTTCACCCATGGTGTGTGTCAGAAGGACCTTGCTAATGAAGGGGCTTCTCATTTACCAAGAAGAATGGGCCGCTGAAGGAAAGAGAAGAGTAAAGATCAAAGGCAGATGCTCTGATTTCTAGCATATTAACAGGGGCCAAAACCGCCTCACGATCTGTGACATTTGGCCACAGTGGAGAGAATTTGGAGAGTGAGTGAGGTCAGGTGGGCATCTTGGGAGAAAAACACAGAGAAATACTATAAAATATGTGCAGTTAAGCAGAAAAATTAGCATCTGCCAGCTTTTTGTTTTCTTTTTTGTTTTTTGGATTCATAGGAAATCGTGTGTACGGCGTATGTGCGTGTGTGTGTGTGACTTGAGCTCTGGGAATGAAAGAAGAGGCAGCAAAGAAGCAGGACCCCTCAGAAGGGGAGCAGAAGGAACAGACTGATTGAACCAAGCCGCCCCCTTTAGAGTGGAGCTAATGCAAACAACACTAGCTGTAATCTCGAGGTGTTTTTCTTTCCGTTTTTCTCCTTGGAGCTTGTGCACTAAAGAGAGAGGCAGCCCCGACTGAGTAGACGCCGCCAGAGGGTGGGCACCCAGAGAGGTCACCCTCTGACTCCACATGACTTCCTGTGCAGAGGTCCCAGCACCAACCCTGAGTCATCAGCAGGCTCTGGAGTCAAGTGTGTGGGAAGCCGCATGGCCGGCTCCGTCAGAAACCCCTGCATGTGGGGACTGTCTGGCTGTAGAGTGTGTAGCGTATAACCATCCTGGCATGTCTTCCTGGTCTTCTGGCCTTTGTCTCCTTAATGACATCACAATATGCAAGTTGGCTACAGCGCTTCACATGAACACAGTGGCGTTCAGCCCGCTTTGACACTGGTTTCCGTTTCTTTCCAGCTGGAGGCTGGGTGCTCTGGAAGCCCGTCCTGAAACGGAACTGGGTGGATGGGCATTTGTTAGGGGTCAACCCCTCTAGAAGGATGGAGAAGAAGCAGGGCTGGGGAGGGGATGACGTCCATTGCAGTGGAGACTGGACAAAGCCTCAGCTGCCCCCACGGCAGGTCTGAGCCCAGGGCCCTCGGCATTTGCACAGGGTTAGACTGAGATGGGCAGGGCCTCTGTACCCCCACTGAGACCAGGCGCCTCCACTGCAGCTGTCCCGGCCACAGTTCTCATCCTCGCTCCCTCCACTGCCCATTCTAGACCCCTCAGCCCCAGCTGGCGCATCAGCTGGCCTGTGGCTGGCCTGGGAGTGTCGCCCAGGCCATCACACTGCAGTCTCCATGCCCTTCTCAGCGAGGGCTGGGTGCTTATCTATTTACCCTCACAACTGGGCAAGGGGGTACCAATCAGCAGCTAAGTGGGTTCCTGGGGGCCATGTGTACTTCTCCCCACCATCCTGTGTCACAGCAGACCGGCCTCCCCCTGGTGACCAGGGTCAGTTCCTGCCGGGATGATGGCCCTCTCTCTGCCTGCTGACCTCTGGGCGCAAGGACCCTGAGGTACCCAGGGGGCAGCATAGCTTAGAATCCAATGGGGCTTTGCGGCATCTCTTTGGGGAAGGATGCTTCCTTCGGAGACAGACTCTCACCTCTCAGAGCACAGGGCTTGGGGGAGGAGGCACACAGCCTCCTCATGGGTCACTGGGACTGATGGCACGTGAGGCCCCTCCTGCTCCCACCCATGGTTCCAACCCATGGATTCTCCACTGGGGGCACAGCACCGTGCAAAGGCATCTTCTTCCTCATGTCCTCTGCCTCCTGGAGGAGGGTACCCCATCCTCACAGGGCATCACCTCCAGGTGAGCCTGGGCAGCCCCTGGCTCCTGGCCCACCAGGCCGGCAGCTTCTGCAGGCGGCGTCTGATATTGTGGACCTGCTCTCCCAAGGCCTTCACTGTGTACTCAGTCCCCTGGGATATTACGTGGGATTGATGCCAGTGGGTCAAACGCTCATGAACTGTGGGTTGTGGTGTTGCTGAGGCCAGCTTTTTCTGGGAACCGATTTGGTGGCATCCCAGGAGAAAGAAGAAGGAGTAAGGGACTGAAACATCATCACCTACATATCAGCAACATGCACTTATGTCACTCTGAGTCCTGGAGCCACAGAGAACATCTGAAAGCTTTGGTGACCTCTGAAAATCAGACAAGGTTGCCACAACACCTGTGGGGCTGGGAGAGCAAGAGCCGGGCATGAGGATGGCTGGACACTGGCTTTACTACGTCTGGGAGCAAGAGTGGAGGATGGGAGGGTGGGAGCAGATGGTCTTGCAGGAAGCCCTAAGGCCACCTCTTCCCAGGATGTCAGACACTGCAGCGTCAGCCTGGGGGTGGGCAGTGGGACCTGGGGAATCTCCTTCCATCTCCGAGTGCTGGGCAGGAACTGGAAATACCATGGAGTGGGCTGAGTGGCCCCACCAGGGCCGGGATTCTGCTGGCCAAGGGAGAAGCATGTATCTGCAGCTTCAACCGCGAACGGGACGGGGGCCCAGAAGGGGCCCGAAGTTGAGAAGGACATTCCCATCGATGGAGAACTTCTCCTGACCACACCTGGTCAGCCTCCTCGGAGCCCTCTTCTCAACTAGCTCTTGACCTTAGTCCCAGCTGTCCTTGGCCTGTGAGCCCAGTTTTAGCAAGAATCCCGCTAGGTCAGTTTAGGGAGAATTCCCACCCTTGACATCTGATCAAGTTCCTCATCTTCCCCTTTGATGTAGAAACTCTTGACCGGCATTAGCGAGAATTCCTAGACCCTTGATGTGCCCTCCTAGTAATTTTCCATCCACAGGCTCCCTCGCTCAGCTTCTTGGCTACAAATTCCCACTTGTCCTTGCTGGACTTGGAGTTGAGCCCAGTCTGTCCCCTCTGTTGCAATAGAGTCAATTCTAATTGCAATAGTCTTGAATAAACTGATTTTTAAAATAATTTTTGTTTGTTTGTTTTTTACCATTTTAACAAGTGTTAGAATAATTCCTTCTTTAACCTCCCTCAGAGGGTGGTTCAGGCAATGAGGGGCCACAGGACAGGAGGTACCTGGGAGCCAGGGCACACCTAGCTGGTGTCCTGGGGCTGCCCTGACACAGTAAGGCAGCTGGGGGGTGAGAGTGGGAAGGTATCCTCTCACTGCCTGGAGGCCAGATGTCAGCAGGGCTGGTTCCTTCTACAGGCTCAGAGGGAGCCACTTCCTGCCCCTCTCCGGCTGCTGGGGGCTTCTGTCAACCCTGGCCATCCCTTGGCTTGTAGCCGCATTTGTAAAAACAGTTTTAAAATTAATTTTAAAAGTTTTAACTGAAGCCTGGGTGGATTCTGTAAGACACAGCCGAAGGCATGTGCTCAGGAGGAAAACACGCAGACGGGCTGGCCGCTGCAGCCAAGCCTGAGAGGTCGCTGCATGTGCAAGGCTGACAGCGTCCCTGCACGTCCATGATGCACACACACGCATGAAACCCAACAAGAGGTTGGGGCCATAATCAAAGGATGGGGGATTGAGGTCCCCCTGTGGACACACATACTGGGTCTAAGCAGGCAAAATCGAAATGCGGGCACTGGTGTAAACTGGCATTGTTTCAGAAAACAGTGCTTCAGGGTACCATGCAAAAGTCAGGATTTCTGTGGCACTTTCCAGAATCCCATGGACTTTCACTTATCCTCTCACTTGAGCTTTGCCACACCCAGTGACAGAGCAGGGAAGAGCCCTTGTTTCCTCCAGGGACCATCTCAGGGCCCCACTTATGTAAAGGACAAGCAGTGACTCATTCAAGGTCATGAGGTGTTGGAGCAAAGGTGTCAGAGCTGGCCAGAGTCCTGGCTCTGGGCTTCACCTCCTACCTCTTATTCACAGAGATCCTTGGGCTCCAGGTAAACGAGGCCATGGGGGCAGAATAAGATCAGAAATCACTTGTATTCCCTGTAGGTGAAGAACTGTGCATCATACCTTTCTACATATGTATTTTTTTCTTAATTGATCTAATTTTATTCTCATTCTATCTCTAGGTAGATCTAATTATAATTAAATAATGAAACAAATGGAAACTCGATAGTAGGTGCCAGCCACTTAAAGGCAGTTAATATACTTGTACATTATTTCTAATCCTGACAATAACTCTGCTATTGGGGTGGAAATTGTCCCATTTAACAGGGGAGGAAACAGGGGTTGGCTTACGTCAGTTTTCCCAGTTCACACTATTTACAGATGTCAGAGTTGGGATACAAATTAAGATGCATTTCACTTTGATATCGAGATTTGTTGTTGTTGTTGTTGTTGTTTGTTATATCATATTGCAACTGGATACAACTAACTGGCTATGACTTCTGAATGATACCTAAATGTCAGCAAGTATAAAATGAGTCGTGCCAGGGGTTCATGAGGGAAATAGAAAAAAGGATTCTAATGACTCTAAGAAATGAAATCAAAGCTTATATTTGTATTGATTTTTGCTATTTGAAAATGGCTAAGAGGAAGGCTTCCCCTCTCCAAATAATAAAAATTACTTTCATCTTACTTGAAGTCAGGGTTGCAAAATGGCGTCATGGTGGCAAGTATGGACTCCGAGGCCGTAGTGGCGAACATGGGAACTTCAGCAAGTGACTTGGCCTCTCCTCATGTCAGGTTCCGTACCTGTAAGGTGAGGAGAACCAGTTCCTATTTCACAGGGTGATTATAGGAATGAAGTGAAAAAACACTTGCAGTAACATTTGCATTATTGGTAAATGTTCAGAAAGGCTGTTTATTTGTTATAACTTCACATGCTGAAGAGTTTCAGCTTTACATACGTTAGCTATGATATTTGAGAATTTTGGAATCATTTAAATAAATTACTTCAACCATTCACTATTTTCCCTGATAGTTAAAATGATTAGAATTATGATGAAAACATTTTTTATTAAGACACAAACTGTAAAACAGAGATTGCAATCTGGCAGCCCATGTATTTAACCTAGCCAACAAATGTTTTCTGTTTATCTCACAGTGCTCTAAAATTTTTGAACTGACATTTTCAAATTCAGAGCTTTTACATAAAAAATGCAGATACTTGGTTTTCTCTCGAAGGAGGTTGTATCAGGATTCTTCAGAGAGATAGAATCAATTTATATATAGATAATTACTAATAAATATTAATCTCATCCAGAAACACTCTCACAGACACACCCAGAAATAATGTCTAGCCAAATGTTAGGGCAGCCCCCAGGATCCACTCAAGCTGACATATGAAATTAGCCATCACAGAGCTGAAACCTTCAAGTTCTGGGCCCACATCCCCCCCTGGCAATAGCTGGGTGGAGCTGACCCCTGGGGCATTTGGTCTCTGTCCTGTGTGACGCTGCCACCCTTTCCTCTCACCTCAAGCCCTAGTTGTCTTTCCTAACTTACCTCAACCCGCTGCCCACTATGGACATTAGAGTTTATGAACCCCTACTCTAAAATAATTAAATATGCCCTATTTTTAAATTGGCTTAATACACCCTAATAAAACATATATCTGAACACAGTTTAACATAATTAGCCTGAGTACATGTCAAATACTAATGAACTCACCCTGTAGATTGGTTTAAACCATGTAACCCACTAAGGTGCATTACAGTGGTCTTTTTCAGATGCAGAAGTCCTTGCCTCGAAGTTGATTCCTGATGGTCTGGGGAACAGTAGAACTAATTTAGTGTGGGTTTGGGCAAACGGGGGTGAGAAAGGGCTCATGCTGTTCTTTGAATGTTCCCTACTGTCTCCTTGCTCCGGACATATTTTCTTGGCCCTGGCCCTCAGCCCTTTTTAGTAGTACAGTGGCAATCCTGTACTGCACTGCAGAAAATTCCAGATGGGTCAGGGATCCTTTGGCCCCCTTGGAGGCTTACCAGCAAATTAATTATATTCTCAAAATCACAGTGGGGAGCCTGGTTCTTTACCACCATTTATTCTCTCCCCACATTTTGCATGATGAATTTTTTTATAGCCCTCAGTTTCATAATATCTGCTCTGGCTACTTCTCTCCCCAACCTTCTGTTACCTGGCAGAGAGGAGGGTCCGTGAAAATTGTTGAATAAAAGAATGGAGAAGCAATGCAATGACTCCCCAATAGATGATGGTCAGGGTGAGTCGACAAAAAGTAAAATGAAAAATGCTATTAAAATTATTTTCCAACAATGGGTGAATGCTCTAAATCTATTTGGACTTTTGTATTATTTTACCAAACTATAAATGAAGACTTTTTCTCCTCTGAGTCTGGATGTCTTGTTTAGTCCCGGGAAGAGGGTGGGAAGGATCAGGGGAGAGGAGAGAACTGAGATACAGGCCCTGTTCTTAAGGGGCCCAGAATCTGAGAAGGCGAGTGCATGGGAAGTGAGTATTGGAGGTGAATATGAGAGGAGAGTGTAAAGGAGGTGAGTACAGGCGGTGCGTGTGGGAGGCGAGCACAGGAGAGGTAATTCTAGGAGGTGAGTATGGGAGGTGAGTATTGAAGGTAATTATAGGAGGTGAGTATGGAGGTGAGGACAGGAAGTGAGTAGAGGAGGAGAGGAAGTAAATATGGGAGGTGTGTATACACTAATAATACTCTGGAGAGGAAGGCTACTGAGGAATATCAGCACTGGGGGTGTCGCTCAGTCTACTGGGGGCCTCTGGGAGACTCAGAAATGCAGTGGCGAATCAGCTGCCCCTGGAGGGTCAGACATCAGCTTGTAGGGGACACTGGTTTGTACTTTCCTCATCTCTCTAGGCAAGTGCAGTGCGGCGTGCAAGAGGAAGTGGACTAACCTCTCTGGGAGAAAAGTGGGAATGATGCTGTGGTCGTCTCCTACAGGTGTGGTTTTCATAAGAATGGGATGAAGTCACCATGAGGGTGAAGAGACCAAACGAGGCTTCCTTTCATTTCTGAGTTTGTGATCAGTGAGAATGAAACAGTCTTCTGTGTTTACCTTTTGAGGCCTAGGAAAATACTGACCTAGCAGAAGAGAGGAAGGATTGGGGTGGTCATGGGCAGAGGAGAAAAGCTGTAGGAAAGAACTCCATTTACTCCCATCCTCTGTGGCATTGAAATCAGGCTCAGAGTTCCTTGGCGGTGGTCTCAGAGAGGCCCTGGTCAGACTGTCCTCCATGCCTGAGGAGGGCAGTGTCACGCCTTAGCCTTAATTCCAGGAAGATCAAGCCTTCAGCCTCTTGGCTCCAAGGGCAACATCCTCAGGAAATGTGCTCCCCAACTCTGAGCAAAGCTTGTGCCAAAGCTTCTGAATCACGAGAGATCCTTTGGGTGGTGGAGGGGTGGTCTGCGGCCTCCATCCCCTTGGGCCATGGGCATGGCTCCAGCTTCTATGGTGGGGAAAGGGCGTCAGCCTTCCAGTGGCTCCACTGTGAGGACCCAGGTACACTGGATCTCTGCCTGTGCCCTTGAGAAGCCCTTGGCTGTACCAGAGGTCTGCAGGGCAGAGGAGGGTCAGATGCTTGCATTCCCAGGTGCTTCCATTGGGCATGAAATCCTGTGCAAAGTGCCATGAAATGTTGGTCCCAATCACAGTCTCGTTAGTGGTGGCCGCCTTGGCACAACCCTCCAGGACCACAGCCAAGATGCCGGGCACAGTCCACGTGCTCTGAAAATCCCAACCTTTAAAATCTATTCTGAAGATGTGATCTAATTAAATGCTGTGTGCTTGAAACTGGTTCAAATTAGTTTATCCATTTCTGACGGTTGTTTCCCACGTGAGCACACGTATTAACGATGCAGAAGGTACGGACCATTAGCATTCTAGGATAAAATACTTTTATGCTATTTCGAATTTGAAAAATAAAATAAAATGACTGCCCTTAAATTGGTAAACCAATTCCAGCCCCCATAAAGTCTTAAAAAGCCAGACATCTTCTAAAACTCTTTTATGGGCACACATGGAGAAACTCCTGCAAATATTATTGTTAGTGAATAAAATGTAAATTAGTGCTTTTGTGTTCACCTGCAACTTTCCTTTAAAGCCAGTCATTGCATTTAGAAACCTGCAGTTCTCAACAAAAAGAGGAAAGTTCAGTGCTGATTGCTGGGTATTTGGACCTCCCAGTGCAAACATTAACTGGCTGAGAGGCCCTCTGGAATGTAATGAAGGGAACAATACTGGGACCGGAGCCAAGTGCGGCAGCCCTGGCGCCGGGACCAGGGATTTGCCTCCTGGTAATAGGAGCTGAGCGGGGCCCAGCACTTCTGTTAGACTGGAAATGACACACTGTGATCCTGACTTAGCCAAAGGGATTTTCAATGGAGGGAAGAGCTGGCAAGACAAGCTTGCCCGCGCTTTCCACAGTGTTTTCTAAAACAAGCAGAGGAAATAAGGAGAAAAGACGGAAGTCTATTACATTTGATCTAGTGAAGTCAAGAGTGGAAGCTTTTTAACTGCTCTTCTTCTTTTTTCTTTCTTTTTTTTTTTTGTGTGTGGTACTTTCTCATCATGTCCACCACCCAGAAAGCACAGACGGAAAGCAGAAACTTGAAACTGCTTTCATTCAAGCAGAAGGGTACCCCAACATTGCGTTATGGACAGGGGATCTGAAACACTGACAGCTGCAGAAATTGTACAGCTGAAGTTGCAGTCCCTGGGGTGGGAACGATAGACTGATGGTATTAATTCTGTTTGGAATTGTTAAAATAAGAAAAGGGTACGGGGCTGAGTGAGGGACCTGCCTTTTCTTCCCGGGAACAAAGAAAGATCTCGCGTCTTCCCTCGTGTCCTTGGAATGTCATTTCCAACCTTTTGAAACTGTATCTGATTATCCATGTGGCAATTAATCATAATTAAGCAGGCCCGAGGTTTGGAGAGGTGCAGAGGAGGTGGCTAAGAGCTGGCTTTGGTCCTGAGGAGCCCTTTTTCTGTGTTTGGGGGCAGAACCTCTGTTTCGGAGCCATGAGAAAGTGAGGTGACGCTGGGGCAGGGGGGTGAGGGCCAAGGGAGGGGAGGTGGAGGGAATTTGCAGGGGGGGGGGGTCCCAGGCTTCTTTCTTGTGCTTTTCCTTTCTTTGGCGATCGCGGCTCCTCACCAAGTTCCAACACATTGGAAGCCAGGTAACAAATTACCTTCCTAACGCCAAGTGATTTGGATCCATTCTTACAAACCAGATTTTTTCAATTTATTACAGGAAAACATTCAATCATTATATGCTGGCACTGGATCGGGGGTACATGGAATTCTCCACTACCCGCTCCACCCCCAATGAGCATTTTAAAAGCTTAGCAAGCCCAGAATGCCGTCTTATTAAAATTTTTTATATATTTATAATTAAAATACGGGGCTGGCATTCGAATCGTTTTAACAGACGTAATCGGACACCAGGGCTTTCTAGCCCAGGTCAGGACAGAGACAATGGCTGCTTTAACTCCGGACTTCAGCTCGGGTTTCGGTTTGCACATGGGCCCAATTTGTACCATTTATGATTAGGTTTAAGTAAGTTGATGTGCTATTTATTTAGGAGAATTGCCATTTCAGAATATTACCATATTCCCTCTCCAGCCGCATGGCCCGTCCCGCCTGCAACTGCATTGTTACCGAACAGAAGCACGGTCCCCACGCGTCAGAAACAGCCACTGCAGACCTGACTTTCCTGATGACGGACCAAGGTCACTAGGCCGGTTGGTTGTGTGTTGTGTTTACAGAGGAAACCACGACATGGATTCGAGGTCTGAGACCTTGTGTGCAGCTGGTCCGATACAAAAGAGGGGTTCAGTTACTCTGAAATTCAAGTCATTCTAAGGCTATGACATTCTTGGACTGTCGTCGATGTACATGGTAGACAGAGCAACAAGAGAAAGCCCCCTGCCTTCAAGTGTCCCCAGGAACGCTAACCCCACATCGAAGGGGAAGAAAGGGTCTGCCCAGACGGGCGAGGGGATGGGCAGTCTTTCCTTTCTCCTTGACACCATATTAAACGCTGAAGCCATATAATATTAATTAGTGCAAGCTGAGATGGCCCACACCCCACGCTGCATCCACTCTGCTCGTGACTGAGTGCCCTTGTGTTCCATTTTACTTCTAAAGGCAGCAAGCATAGGGTTCTGTTCCTTGGCAACCCAGCACCCACCATGTGGGACAAATATTCCCTTACCTGCGTCCTCATTCGGCTGCCACAGGTTTCCCAGCATCACCTGGTTCTCTTTCCTGAACCGATGGCCCAGTTATCTTGGTGTGCCCCATCTCCGTGCTTCTGCTCATGTTCCCCGGGCTCTTCCTTCCTTCCCACGGTCCTACCCCCACACCAGACCTGCTTCCTCTAAAGGAGACCCCGTCCTCCAAATCTAGAAGCAATCTCTCCCTTTATTAAAATCTGCATCTGACTTTCACTTCCATGGGTGGGGGCCTCAGCCTCCTTTTCCATGTGGATATAACATGGGTGTTTCCCATGGGACATTCCCACCCCTATTTCTCTGACCCGGTCAGGTGGGCATTGTGATTCCCAATTTATTGACAGACTCTTTGCACTTTGATTTCATCAAGTGGTTTTCTCAGGCAGCTCCTGTGGGAGGCGGAAGCTCGATAAGAAGTGTGCATCTTGTGTCCCCAGGCCGGAAGCACTCATCTCGTTCACACCAAGCTTATTCCTACCCTTCCTGCTTATAGGAATTTAAAGGGCTTTAATGAATCCACGTCACATCTGTCTTTGTGTTGGCCTCCCTTGTCAAATAGGGCTGAGCACACAGTAGGTGCCACGGAGCTGTCTGTCAACCACGGCAGCAGCCCCCACTCCAGACCTTCTGGCTGTGGCTTCCTCTTGCCACACCCGACTTGAGAGCTGGCCCCCAGTGTTCGCCCTCCCAGGCTCCTTTTCCCATGTATGGACAAATTCCATTTTCCAGCTGATTACCCTTCATCACTCGTTGGGTTAGGCGCCTCCTGGAGAAATGACAGTGATTGCCAAGGGACGTGGGTGCCAGGGTTCGTGGCTTTCGAAACCTGCTTTTCACTTTGAGAAAAGCCCTGGTCCCCAGACTCCTCTCTTGTTCCCTTTCATATATGGTTTAACATGTGATCAGCAGCTGGAAATCACATAAAGATAAATTAATAACCACGATTCAGATGCCTTCCAAAAGCAACAGTTATGGTAGGAAAAAAAGAAAACAGAAGTATGACTCATCGTCTCTGGCTCAAACGACTTCCCATTTTCCTAAAGATAATTACTGCCTAGTTTGCCTTTTTAAGTTTTAAAAACAGATAAGATAAACATTTTCAGGGAGAGGGGGAAACATTACATTTTTTAAATGGGGGTTTGGCTCTATTTTATTACCATATGGGTCTGGAATCCCCATTTTACTTGGGGAGAAGGATTTTTTTTTTTAACTATTATGCAAGTGTTGCTCTGGCGCCTCCTTTCCCTCCTGGAAGGTTTGGAATGTTCCAGACTGCAAGGATGCACACAGCACTAGAAACCGAAAGTCCCCTTTGTCCGGCACCCCAGAAATGTAGTCAGGGGTTGGTGAAGAGTTGCAGTGAATTCAACGCTATCAGTAAGTAAACCCCCAACCACGGCACTTCTGTCAGAGGGACAGTAAATGTAGCATGTGATGCAGGCGTCCACATTTGCATCAGGGAGCTCTCATTTATCCAAGGCCCAGGCTCTGAGCCATTGTCCACATTTTTAGCAGCAAGTAAGCCCCCAAATCTAGACCCAGACCTCTCACCCAAAATGCTGTCAGTGAACCATGTATCCCACTGTCTGCCCTCCTTCCTTTGTCTCAGTGGGGGTCACACAGTGAAACATTCATCTAGAAGTCGTGCTTAGATGATCCAAACACCCTCGCTGGTTACCACCTCTGGGCTGTGGGCTTCTGCCTGGAAACCCAGCCCTTTGCTTGAGAAGAGAGCAGTCACTAGTTGGACAGAGGACATGGATGCCCTTCCCTCACCACTGCCCATCCCTCCTCTGTTGGTCACTAAGGTGGCTTTACTTTCGAGGAAAGAAATGAGACTTGGCAAACGGTATTATCTGCAAGCGGTAAGGCCAGCAGGCAGGAATGCTTCATTGGCTCACTGCTGTGGTGGCAAAATAACTCTGGTGTCCTTCATTCCACATGGCGTACCTGAGGACTGACAGGAATGGGCTCGTCTCCTGAGAAGGCTCCAAGGTGTTCATCAAACACTGTTTGACTGCTTTAGTCCCACGGTCACTGAGGATGTGGAGATCATGAGTGGTACCCACAATTCCCAGCTGAGGAAACTGAGACACCGAGTGGTCGACCAGAAGCCCAAGTTCGATCAAGGCACCCAATGCCAGACCCAGCTAGTACCTTCTACATTACATTGTTTCATGGACAGATGCAACTTTCTTCATTCCTGTGATGACTTTTATGAGTTTTTGTCAATATGTTTTGCTGTATCGGGTGGACATTTTTAGGTTACCTGCATTAAACTTAAGCAAACTATACCCACCAGAGTTGCTGCCAATAAAATAATTACCAGTGGGATTAGAATTGATAGAACTGATTGGGGGTGGATGGAAAAAACTTAGAAATACTCGGATGGCAAATTTGATTCTATTTGCATCCCAATCCTTGTTTTCTTTTTTTTTTTTTTACTTCTTCCATTTCCCTCTTTCCAATTTAAGCTTACAATTTCAGCTTCCATTTCCTTTTCCTTCCAAGGTTCTTGAATAGCAATAAAGAACAAAGGCTGATGGAGGACAAAGTGGGATGTTTATGTGAGATGCTTTTGTGTTCTCCAGGATCACTCACCTCAGTGACACTCATGTAGCACCCCTGGGCAGTGATGACCAGAAGTGACACAAACATCAAACAAGTCACCCAGACTCCTAGAGAAAAATATTATGGCAGGTGGGGGCCAGTGGCATGAGGAAGGAGAAAGAGAGGCCACCAAGAAGTCAGACACTCTTGGCTGTGAAAAAGAGACCAGTGAAAGCTGAGCTAACCACACTGGCTATTCACAGAGGTGTCGCTTAAGGCATGTGTGTGTAGGGATGGCTTCTCTCAGTCATTTCCATCTCTTGCTTTTGAGCGAAGGCCTCTGATGTGTTCTGTGGGCTTCTCCTGCCACTTACTGGAGCATGTGTCTGGGAGGGTACAGAGCAGGAAGAGCAGTGGCAAGGCCAACCCCACGGTGTACACTCTGCTGCAGTGTACACGGCAAGAGCCCACAGCCGAAATATGTACACGGCAAGAGCCCACAGTTGGAACATGTACACGGCAAGAGCCCACAGCCAGAGCATGTACACGGCAAGAGCCCACAGTTGGAACATGTACACGGCAAGAGCCCACAGCCAGAGCATGTACACGGCAAGAGCCCACAGCCGAAACATGTACACAGCAAGAGCCCACAGTTGGAACATGTACACGGCAAGAGCCCACAGCCAGAGCATGTACACGGCAAGAGCCCACAGCCGAAACATGTACACAGCAAGAGCCCACAGTCGGGACATGTACATGGCAAGAGCCCACAGTCGGAACATGTACACAGCAAGAGCCCACAGTCGGAACATGTACATGGCAAGAGCCCACAGTCGGGACATGTACATGGCAAGAGCCCACAGTTGGAACATGTACACGGCAAGAGCCCATAGCCAGAACGTGACTTTCAGCCCCTCCAGTCTTCCTTTACCAACCGCATTTGAAAAAAGCCAACTTCCTGAGTGACTCCTTGTCAGATGTGAGACGATTGCTTCAGAGAAATTCTGAACATTTAGCTTTCGTAGATTTTAAATCAGAGCATCAGAAACCTAATATTCAGATATTTTCTCCTCCCTCATAGCCTTTCTAGAGTGGACCAACATGAAAACAGATTTAAACAGAATCCCAGTGTCCTGGACTTTTGACTTCATGAAACTTTGGATAAATATAACTTTTTTTGTCTCTGAGAGTTAAAAACAAAAACAACAAAAAACAAACAGACTTAACTGACCCATAAAAAAGGCTCAAAAAACTTCTGAAAATTCAGAGTACTAAAATCACCATTTTGCAGCAATCATTATTCAGACCTCAGAAACTTAAGGATGACATTTTCCACATTTATTATAGTGAATGGGAAAGTTTTTGGCAGATGTATTTTCTCTGGACACAATTTTTAAAAGAAATCCTGATATGGTTGTAAGCACAAGTGTGCGTGCTCTTACGTGTTCTGGATCCCTCTCCCGTCCATCAGACATCGTGTTCTCCGGTTTTCTCCTCCCTAAGAGATGTGAAATGAACGCCTTGCCGTTTGAACCCTCCCGAGGACGCACAGATGCGTCTTCAATGTTAATGCTTTGTGCCTTACAACGACCGTGCGAGCCTTGCCTTTCCAAGTGGTTTATGGTTCAAGTAAAACATGGGGTGGGCTGGCTAAGTCTTCAGGGATGGGGAGGAGTTCCAGAACTGTTCACGCCTTAGCAATGACCCTGCAATATATTAGGAAGAAAGTACAAAACCATATGCTGGGGAGGAGGAGGGCTCTGCGGCCGGCTCATTCATCACGCTCCCAGCCCACACCCCGGGGGACGCTCTGCCGTTGGGTCTTCTCCAAGGCCTCGTACAGCCAAGACATGTTCCCACACTGCACTCCCTTCTTTAATTTGGAGTGTAAAGCCAGCACAGGAAAATTTCCAATTTTTGGCTTCTGGATCAGATGGCAGGGAGAGGAAATTGACCAGGTCTGAATGGAGTTGGGGTTCATTTGTTTTTAAACCATCAGTTAACACAACAGAAGAAAATCTTCCCAAATCATAGACCGTGTACACTTTGCGTTGGGTGAGTTTACACGTTAGGAATGCAATTCCATCTGGAATGGAAAGGGGCAAGTTTCAAAGCAGGGGTTGGGGGTGGGGGGAGCATACCAGCTTTCCAGGGAAACAAAGTCACCAAACACTGGTGATCATTTCTGACTACATGTTAAAGAACCGTCACTTGGGTCTGCAAGGGACAAGCCCTTTTAGTCATTGTTTGGGACGATGTGCTGAGACAGATGCGATGTATGTGCCTAACAACACCACCCTTTTCCTCTTCATTAATTGAAGGTTTGAAATGAATCAGTCTTATGGGAAAAATTGTGGCAACCATTCCAGAGAAACATAAAATCAAATTTTATATTCATTCTCTGACTAAATGAAATGTTTTTGGGGAGTGAAAGAAGTGTCACATGCCTAGGACATTTTTTCACAGTGAAAATGGAGGGATTGACCCTCAGGCTCATTGGTTGTGAGAACTGGCCATAACTACAGTGGAGAAGCTGTGGTGCAGGGGCTGAGCCTATGGAGCAGGATGCACCTAAGCAGGGCTCTGGTGCCTGCCCAGTGTATCTTTCGGGTGTGTTGTCTTTGGAGGTGGCCGGGTGATGCTCCAGCTCAGTTTGAAGCTGACCACTGGGTATGCCAGCCCCAGGGCCATCTGGGAGGGGACCTGCTGCAGGCCAAGTTTAGCCGCAGCCTGTGCCCAGCCCAGGGCCACATAGCATGAGCCATAAAGCAAAATGCAGATGGCCACTGCCCGCACTGTACTGGAGGTGCCTTGGGAGGCCAAGCTGTGAACCAAGGCCAGCTGCCCCTAGTGCCGGGCTTAGGGCTGCTCAACCAGAGGTACGGGACACGCTCAATCAGATGCTGCTTGTTTGGGCTCCTTGAACCTTTGAGAGACTTAGGAAAGTCTGCAGCAGGAGGCAAGGCAGGTGGTTTGTATTAAAAAGTCACTGGAGGCGGCCTGCGTGTGCCTGAAAGTTGGGTGGGGTGTGGTCTCAGAATCACCAGGGCTGAGCCAACCGCGTTAGCCAGTTTGATGGGGACTCCGCTATGCCATCTGCGTGCGTGCGTCTGCGTCTGTGCGTGCGTGTGGGTGTGTGCGTGCGTCTGAACGTAGGGAGGGTCAGGCTCAACAGAAACAACGGCTTCCACCAGCTCCTCCATCCAGGAGAAAGCTGCCCGTCCAGCCATCACCCTAAGAGCAGACAACTCAGTTCCTCCCCATATGTTCCCGTCCCCTCCGAGCGGCTCCCCCAGCGCTGGAGCTCAGAGCACTGAGTCGTCAGCAGGTGAGTCCGTGCGCCGGCCATTTAGGAGGAGCACCTGCCAGTGCAGCTGCCCTCGTCTCGCTCAGCCACAAACGCCGCTGGTTTTCACAGCCAGAAGTGATGGGGCTTCTCTCCCCGGCACTGGAACCCTGGGCGGGGGAGGGGCTGGGACTCCTCACTCCTCGGGGGGGATCTTTGAGCTAATCTATCCCTCCCAATTGTTTTTTTTATAAATTTTATTGGGGGAACATTGGGGAACAGTGTATTTCTCCAGGGCTCGTCAGCTCCAAGTCATTGTCCTTCAGTCTAGTTGAGGAGGGCGCAGCTCAGCTCCAAGTCCAGTTGCCGTTTTCATTCTTTAGTTGCAGGGGGCACGGCCCACCATGCCACACAGGAATTGAACCGGCAACGTTGTTGTTGAGAGCTCATGCTCTAACCAACTGAGCCATCCGGCCGCCCTTCTGGCAGCTCAGCGGCAGCTCATTGTCTTCAATCTAGTTGTGGAGGGTGCAGCTCACTGGCCCATGTGGGAATCAAACTGGCAACCCTGTTGTTCAGAGCTCACATTCTAACCAACTGAGCCATCCGGCCACCCTATCCCTCCCAATTTTTAATGGTCACATGTGTCTCTGCTCCTCCTACCAGTGTTGATGTGGCTTCTTCTGTGTGTAGTTGTTGGGCTTCAGTTCAGCTAGATTTTAGGTGATTCTCAATGATGGTTGTTCTATAATTTAGTTGTAATTTTGATGTGGTCCTGAGAGGAGGTGAGCACAGTGTTTAATGGCTCTGCCATCTTGACTGGAATGATAGTCCATTTACATGTAATGCAATTACCACCATCTTGCTACTTGTTTCTTTTTGTCCCATCAATTTTTTTTATTCCTTTTTTCTCTTTATTATGTTTTTTTGAGTTAATTCATTTTTTAAAATTCCATTTTCTATATTTCTTTTTAAAGCTATACTTCTCAGTGGTGGTGGTGGTGGTGGTGGTGGTGTCCTTGCTCTTTTTATTTTTCTCATTTAGTGATTACTCTGGGGATAAAATTATGTATTTTAACTTATCATTTTCTATTCAGAATTAATATTGTACCACTTCGTATATATTATTCCATTTAAGTTCACTGCCCTCTGTATTATTCTTTTCATATATTTAACAATTACATATGTTAAAAATTCCATATTATAATGTTTAACAGTTTACTATGAAGAAATTAAGAAAATGAAAAAATAGTTTTTATATTTATTTATGCATTTACCACTTATAGTGCTATTCATTCCTTCCTGTATTTTCAAACTTGGATCTGGTATCACTATCATTCTCAGAGAATCCCCTTTATCGTTTCATATAGTGCAAGAAACAAACTTGCACTGGAAACAAACTTCCCTGGCTTTCATTTCTCTGAAATTTCTTCTTTCCTGCCTCATTTTAAAAGATACTTTCAATGATGTAAAATAAAGGATTGGCAGTTTTTATTTTTCAGTACTTTGAAGATGTTATTACTTTGTCTTTGGCCTCCTTTTTTCTCTGGTGAGAAGTTAGTACTCAATTGTTTTTCTCTGTGTATTAATGTTTGTTTCTTTTTTAAAATCTGACTTCTTTAAAATTTTTCTGTTTATATTTGTTTTTCAAAAGTTTTACTCTGATGTGCCTAGGTGTGGTTTTCTTTTTATTTATCTTTCTAGAGGATGTTGTACTTCTTAAATCTGCAGATTGATGCTTTACACAAAAATTGAAAATATGTTAGCCATTACTTCCCAATATTTTTCCCTGATTTTGTCTCTCCTCTCCTTCTGGGAATCCAATTGCATATTTATTTCATTGCTTATTATTCTCCCTCAGGTCACTGAGGATCTGTTTTTTTGTTTGTTTATTTGGTTGGTTGGTTGGTTGGTTTGCTTTTCAATATTTCTTGTCTGTGTTTCAGTTTGTCAAATTTCTTTTGGTCTAATGTCCAATTTATGGATACGTTCTTCTTCACTGTTTAACCTGCTGATAAGCATATCTAATTTTGATTTTTTTTTAATTTCAGATATTTTACTCTTCTGAAAATTTACCTTTGGTCTATTTATTTATAGTTTTCATTTCACTGCTACAATTCCTCCTCTGTTCATTCTTAATGTACTTGTTTGCCTTTAAATTCTCCACCATACTTAAATTTCTATTGACTGCTTTTCCTCTTGATTATGGGTTACATTTTTCCTTCTTTGTCTCATAATTTTTTTATTGTATGCTAAACATTGTATGTGACATGCTGTAAGAATTATTGTTAGTTGCTTTAATGGTTGTTTAGTTTTGTTCTGGCAGGTACTCCAATTATTGGTAGATCTTACTTATGCCGTCAGCTTGCTTTCAGTCTTTTTAGGGTGAATATATTTTGGTTTTGGTCTTGGTCCTAAGATGCAATGCTCTCTCTCTCTCTCTCTCTCTCACTCTCGCTCTCTCTTTCTCTTTCTGTCTGTCTTTCTCTCTCTATTTGCAGTAGTGAAGAAAAAGTTTCTGTTTAAAATTTCAACATTGACCAAAATAATAAAAAATAAACCAAATCTCTGTAAAGAACATCTACATGAAGAAAACATTAAAATTCTGCTGAAAGATTTAAAAGAAAACATGCCCTGTATTTAGAATAAAGAGATACTTTGGCAATACAAATTAAATGTAATTCCAATAAAATTCCAACAAAACTTTTTACCTTGTCAATTTCTAAATTTTATAAATATATTATTTTTAAATAAATTTAAAATATCTGAAGATTAAAAAGAAATGAGATAAAATATCTAGTCAGATGTTACATGTATTATGAAGCTTCAATAAGTTAAACCATTTGGTGCTTGGTATAAAAACAGGCTTCTCATCAGAGAAAAAAAGAACAATGGGGAAAAATAGAGTATAAAAATAGACTCCAATGCATATGTAAATTTAGTATATAATAAATGTACAATCATTGGGAAAGGCATGGATTTTATAAGAAATATTGTTGAACAAATAACAAAACATTTGTCATAAAAATCAATCTGGACCCTCAGTTCATGCCTTACATATCAATATAAATTCCAGGTGGACCATAAAAGGTGTAAAATCCAATTTAAAATACTAGGACAAAACATGGAAGAATTTTATTTATAAAATTTCAGAGTGGGAAAGAACTTACTAAGAAGGAAACAAAAACCCATATACCACGATTTTTTAAAACTACACATTTATGGATTTTTGCATCAGAAATTACCCACAATAAAAAGATAAATAAGTTAGGGGCAAAAAAGAATTTTGCCACTTAAAGGATAAATACAGATCTTCATTTCTTGATAGATAAAGATATCTTATACATCACTTAGGAAAAGTCATAATCTAATTTATAATTATGCAAAAGATCTGAATAAACATTTCATAGATACAGAAATACAAATGGCTTTTAAGCTTTAGGTAAAAAGCTTAACTTTACTCTTTATTAGAGTGAATAAAAATTAAAATGAGATACCATTTTATCTCAGATTGATAAAACATTTAAAAATCTTAATACATTGTATTGGTGAATTTGATTAAAAACAGGCATTTTGTACACTTTTAATGGAAGTGTGAAGTTTTGCTTTCTCTTTGGAGGCAATTGATAATTATGTACATAACTTTTGAACCAGGAATTCTCCTTAGGCACTCATTAAAAGAAAAAAAAAATGTGTAAGAATGTTCATTTTAATAGTAACAAAATGCTAGAAAAAATAATTGTCCAATAATAGGTTACTCATTAAATAATTTTCATTAAAACCATAAAATAGATTATCAAAAAATATGCGTGATTTAGAGCTATAGGCATGATAGGGAACATATCTCCAAGTTATATTTTTAATGGAAAAAAAGGAAGGTTCACTACAATAACCATAATATACTCATTTGTGTCAATAAGTAAGATCTGCATGCGCACACACGCACGCACACGCACACACACGCACACACACGCACACACGCACACACGCACACACGCACACACATGCACACACATGCACACACGCACACACACACACACACACACGCACACACACACATGCGCGTCTGTCAATCCTTGAAGGATGCATAAGAAACTTGTGGTGATGGCAGCAGCTGACGTGAAGTTTCCTGGTTGGGAGTGAGGGAGACTCCCTTCCCCGTTGCACCCTGTTCTCCAGGTTAATTTTTTTGGAGTGTGCATAAATTATTTTTATTACATATTTTAAAGCATTATTTATGGGCCCCTTTCCAAGTTTGACATTGTAGGAGGCTATGGTTATGAAATGGTCATGAAGCAGTGAGATTGGACAGACTGTCTATAAGATTCCAGGTCAGTAAGTAGGTCAAAGCTTGGGAGTTTAGAAAACTTGCCTAATGGGACTTAGTCTGAGTCATTTAATTGGTAAAACGAATGACTAATCCTCACCTCACAGAATTTTTAGACGTCTTGACTTATGTCACACTGTGCTGTAAATCATGCTTTCTTATTTATGTGCTATTCTGTCTCATTGGTAACACCACGACAGTAAAAATACCGTGTAACATATTTTGAAGTCTTTAATGTGATTGACATTTTCCTTTCGTAAACTGATAAGAGATCATTCACAGAACCCACATCTTGGCTTCCACACTCTCCTACGCTTCGGTTCTCCTCAAGAGGGAATGCTATTTTGAGCGGGACCAACTGAAATTGTGAAATGCCATAAATCTCTTTATACAGAGTATTTATAGGATTCACTGATTAAAAGACATTGAGTGTAAAACCTTGTTTGTTGATTCCAAGACATCGAATTAGTCTTTACTCTGGACAAGGGGGCGTATTCCACGACGCCTGGGTCCGTCTGTAAGATTTGTGACTGAGCAGTGTAGCATGAAGCACAACAGCTTTTCTCCTGTTCCTGGATTTCCAGGGCAGTCACTCCGAGGCCACCTCTCGTCTCAGCTGATGCACAGGCTACACTCAGAAATCCGAGTTCGTCCATCACTGTTCAATGACGAAAGCGCGTATCAGCCAGCTTCAACTCACCAAGCCTGTCCATGGTGTGCTCTGCTGGGTGCCCTGCACACGAGGCTCAGGCAAGCACAGCAGCATGGCCTCTGTCCTCCAGGAGGTAACCGCCCACTGGGGACAAGCATGAGACACACAGAGCAGAACAACACGGAGCTACAGCCAGACCTTGGAAATCAGACCCACCTCTGAAACCTAAGCGAGGAAAAAGCCAGCGTCAGGGGCTGGTTCAGAAAAGGCTGCGGTGGACATGGGAGAACTCAGCTCCACGCCAGGTGGCCACTGCTGGCCTGCCCCCCAAGGTGAGAGGAGATTGATTCTGGAGTTAGCGAGCTCTGTGCGGACAGGCTGTGCGGATGACCTGCGGCGGGAGATGCTCTGAGGGCAGGAAAAACATGTTGTGTCTCTGGTCCCATGTCTCCCGGCCTTGCGGCTGAAGAGGCACTTTTCAGACACTCCCTTGGGAACCTGTGGGTGAAGATTCTGGAGAAGCATCTCAGGCTGGCTGAAGCCGAGGTCCTGGGCTTGGGCACAGGAAAGTTCCATCGCAGTGAGAACCCAGGCCCTGGTCAGAGGCCACAGGCCTGATTCACTAGCATCTCGTTCCTTTGGTCAGAATGTGTGTTTCCTGGGTCCTTTGGTGGTCATTGAGACCGCAGTCAAACTTCCTTCAGGAGAGAGAAGTGCCAGGACTCGGTTCTGAGGGTTAAGATTCTCCCTGCCCAGGAACGAGGTGGTCAGTTGGGTAGCCTTAGGCCCTCTGAGGTGAGCTGGCATTGCTTTGATGGCAAAGTGGTTTCTCATAATGTCAGGGAGACTCAGGTAGAGCCACAGAAGGCGAGGAAGGGAATGAGGAGATGAGGCTGGCCATCTCTTCCTTTGACAAACATTGAGCACGTGTTACGTGCCAGGCAGTTTCACTGTGGCCAAATGAAGACTGGGATTCACAGAGCACCGGGGGCAGGAGACCCACAGCCAGCTCACACTGCCCAGGTCATCCTTTGGTGGTTCATGCGACAGGACTGAGACCCAAGGTCCACCCAGCCTTGAATTCCTTTTGTCTGTTTTTGTTTCCCTCCCCTGTTCTCACCCCCGAGTGCAGTGGGGACTTTGAAGGTCTGTGCCCCTCTCCACTTAGGATTCCATCCAGGTCATTTGGAATGCATTCCTGGGACTTGCTCCAGACCAATTCCCATAGCATAGAATGCTGCAAACACACAGAACCTGCTGGAAGGCTCCCTGACATCCCTGTTTCACAATTTTCTACAAACTTATGTTCCCCAGTTTGCTAGGCCCCAGAGTTCCATATATGTCTGATTTGAGGAGCAGTTGGTTTTACAGAGAAGAGAAAGCAAAACAAAGGGAACACACAGCTTTTGTATTAAGCCGTGGATTTGCTCCCAGCTCTCTTGAAATGTGGCATCTTGCATGTAATCTGTTTGCAAATGGTTCTGAAGTGGTTCAGTGTCGTGATGATGTTCTCAGCACACAGATGCGTGAGTGAACCCCCGCCGATTCGGGCCCTGGTGGTGGAGGGGGCACCGGCTCCACCAGGCTGCCCTGCAGGGAGATGGCACACTGGCACTCTCTTAGTACCCTGCCACTCCTGGCCAGGTGCTCGGTGCTCATTCTGGGTTTGTTTTTCCCACGGTGGCTTCAGTTTGGATGCTTCCAATTAAGCTTTGCCAAGCTCATCATCAGTGTCACCATCACCATCCAGGGATGTTTCCTGTGTGCCTCTTGCCAACTGTTGCCAGTTCCACTGATGGTCCTCTACTGTGTGTCATGTGCCAGGCCTTGTGCTAAACTGCAGGCAGGCGGCCATGTACAGCATCCTAGCTGAAGGATGGCATGCTGTAAGGAGCAGAGTAACATGGAAACACAACACTGCAAAATAACCCACAGTGAGCTATGCTGGAGGGATACACATGGCGTTATGGGGCAAGAGGGATCACTTCATTCTAGCTTGGGCAGAGGGGTCAAGGGCAGAGGCACCAAGGACGCCTTCTCAGAGCACCTGTGTCCTGTGGGAGAGTCAGGATGCACTAGGCAAGGGAAGCAGTAAGTTCAGAAAACCCTGCAAAGTTATCTAAACTTGGGTCCAAGGTCAAGAACAGGAGTTGAGGTCTATTCCTGGCTTGGGTCAGAGTTAGGGCTAGGACCTGGCTGAGCCCTTGGGTTCCCTCCTACATGGGCCAGCTGAGATCAAGGCATGTGCTTTCTCCTTGAAAGGATCCTCTCAGTCCTGGGCCTTCTCAGGAGCCCATCAAAGAACATCCTGCTGGCACTGCATTCCACCTGAAGGGACCCCAGATGCAAGTCCTAGGGAGTCGGTCTAGCCCGATCTGGGGGGGTCATCGGTTCTCATCATAACCTCCTGGCTTTGCCTTGGTGTCACTATGCAATTGAGACGTCTGAATAGCCATCTATCTTAGCTTTTGTATTCACTTATTCAGCAGACGTTTACCAAATACAGATTGATGATGATGATGATGGTGGTGATGATGGTGCTGGTGCTGGTGGTGAAGGTAGTGATGATGTGATGCTAGCTAGCTAGACGACAGGTAGATGGGTAGGTAGATAGATGATAGATGACAGGTAGGTAGGTAGGTAGGTAGGTAGATAGATAGATAGACAGACAGACAGACAGACAGCGTTAACCAAGCCCTTCCATAAATGTATTAGCACAATGATGGCCACCTGGGATCATCTCTTTTCATCCTTCCGACCACTCTGGGAAGTGCATATTCTTCTCAAGTTAATTATGCAGAGGGAAGAACTGAGACATAGAGCAGTCTAGTGACTTCTTCACACAGCCTGAAATTTAGGTTCCATTTCAGGTAGCCCTGACTCTCAGGTGTGACCCCGAAACAGATAGAGAGGGGAGTGGCCTCTTGGTGGAGCAAATGGACAAAGATACAAAAGCACACGTTGCACGTGGGAAAATGGCAAAAGATCCAACGTGGCTGATCACAGGTCATAGGAGGAAAATAAAGGAAAGAAGGCTGGTTTGGGGCAGGTCAGGGAGGGGCTGTAAAGCTACATGAAATGCTACAGTTCATATTTTCTTAGGTAGGCATCGGAGAGTCATTAACAAAGATGTGTCCAAGGAAAATTAATGCTGGGGTTGTGGCAATGTGCACAATTTTGTCTAAGACACTTTAATACCAGGGTTGTATGCAAACCTAGGTAAGGTGCCCGGTCTCACACTGTATCTGCTGGTGCAGAATGCGTGGCCCAGGGTGGTCAGTGTTTTTATCAGGAAGCCTACATTCCAGAGGCAGCTCCCACTGGCATTTCTATTATCCGTATCTGAATCAGTAGCCAATGATCTGATAGCTAATACTATCTATCAGTCCGGCTGGGCTAGGCAACTCCAGGAACTTTGTTCCTTAAGGTTGTCAGACTTTCTCATCTGTGTAAAGTGTGATGCAGGCAGCCTTCCCCTGACCATTCCGCCACTCCATTTGTGTGGTTTACACCATCACTCCCCATCAAATAACTAGGCGCTTCTTGATATTTCCATGGGTGGCTTGGACATATTTCAAATATAGGGAAAAACTTGAAAGAATAATTCACTGATCACCCAAATACTTGCCATGTAAATCCAATAATTATTAATATTTACATTTGCTTTCTCTGCATTTGTTTTATCTGTAGCTATTCCTAGCTTTGTTCCAGCAGAACCCTTTGAAAATGGGTACAGACGTTGTAACTGCTTCTGTAAACACGTTAGTGTGCTGCGTCCGAGAATAACAGCATGCTCTTACGTAATGACACCGTTATCCCAGCTGGGAAAATCAGCAGTCACCCCCTAACTTCATCCACTGTTTAACCCATGCTTAAATTTCCCCAATTGTCCATAAAAATTGTCTTTTATGGCATTCTTTCTCATACAAGGAATGACTTTTGGTTGTTATAACTTATTAGTGTCTTTTACTGTAGCCTAGCACCCCTCCCCCCGCCATGTATTTTATATATATATATATAATTTTGTAATGACATTGATTATTTGGGAAGACGCAGCTTGCTGTCTTGTTGGAAGTCTCATTATTTGGGGGTCTCTTGGATGGCTTCCTTGCAGTGCTGTTTAACAAGTTCCTCTGACCCCTGCGTTTCCTGCCAACTGAGGTTACGTCTGATGGCTTGAGTCGCGTGAAATGTTTGGCAAAACCAGTTGGACTTCATGTGGCTGTACTTCCTGGGCACACAGTAACTTCCCACCGTCGCTGATGCTGCTTGAGACAATGACTGGCCTGTCTCTGCATCATGAAGATCCGTTCCTCTTGAGCTTTGTGGGGTGATGTGTTGGCAGTATATGATTTTCCTCCCACCTAGTGCTTTCAGCATCTACTGATAGTCCTGGCTTGAGTCAATTGCTTCATTGGTGTATGGAAAATTGTGATTTAAGAAATGAGTTGTTCTTATATTTTACGCCTATAAAATGCTACCTTGTAATTTCATTTATGATTCTTGTATTTTATTTAGAATCCTTGTGTTTTATAGGCTAATTTCTGATATTCTGTTCTCGTAAACAACACCACACGAATACCCATTCTGCAGGCATTTTCGTGTACACAGGCCAGAATCCTTTAAGGAACAATTCCCAGAAAGAGAGATCAAATGGTAGTGTATGGGTTTGTACGTATTGCCACATTTCTCAGCAGAGGCTAAAGAGAAGCCTTCTCTCTAGCAGCTGGGTGCTACCCTGCCTTCCTCTGGGCCTGCCTCATGGAAGAGACCCACCCTCACAGGGGCTTAACAGCAGAATTAGAACAAATAACAACAAGGAGTAAGAAGACAATGCAGGTCGGCAGAAGAAAGGAAATGTTGGGTAAACAGAAAATGTAAGTGGGCAGGGACGGACTTGCCAGCGAGACCACGTTGGGGCAAAGAGCTGGAGGAAGGGAAGGAGCTGCCTCGTGAGCTCTGGGCAGAGCTGAGGGAGCAGCAAGTGTGAAGGTCCTGTGGCCTGAAGTGCCTCTAAGTTTGGACAGAAGCCTGTGTGGCCGGAGGAGGGAGACTGGGGAGCACGGCAGACGATGAGGCCCAGGGGCATGGGTGGGGCAGCGCAGGTCCCAGCAGGAGCTTTGGCCTCGCTGTGAGTGGCGGGTGCCCCTGGAGATGTGAGCAGGCGCCGCATCTTGGGATCCCCATCAACAAGTTCACTCTGGCTGCTGGTTTGAGACTTGATTCCAAGGAGGAGGATGAGCGGAGGGAAGGAGACAGGTTAGGCAGCCGCTGGACTTACCGGACGGGAGACAGTGGGTCCAGGCTGCTGGCAGGGGTGGGGCTGTGATCCGGTTTAGTGTGACGTGGCGGGATTTGCTGCAGGGCGGACTGGACCTGCCCACGGAGGGAGGCCTCTGGCTTGAGCGCCTGAAGAACAGCACACTGCCGACAGAGCTGGTGGGAGGACGTCCCGTTTGCACACATGAGTCCTTCTGAGGGCTCCTAGCCGAAATATCAAGCAGTGGGATTATTAGGTCCGGAGGTTACACACCAGGCCTGGCTGCCTTTGGCACTTGTCACGGAGCTGATGGGTGCAGTGGACGGTCAAGGGCCAGAGTGAGGAAGTGTAAAGGGTGACTTCTAGTTCTAGCTCATTCGAGCCGGCTTTACCCTCTACGACTAGCTGTGTGACGCTCACTATACTCTTTTATCCCGTGGGCCTTAGTTTCTCCATCTGTGAGATCGAGACGATCCCTTCCACCTCCCTGGTTGGTTGACAGATTCCCATAAGGAGACATGTGTGAAAGGCTGGGCACAGAGGCCACCGTGTGGCCACTGGATCATCCATGGCCCATGTTCCAGGCGCCCGCTTCTCCCTCCACACCCTTTCTCCACCCTCTTCTCATATTCTATTCTGCTGCTCATTCCTTGGAAACAATCTCAAAGGGAAGCTCCAGAAGTGACAGACAGGAGGCGGGGCACGTGCACAGGGTCCGTGCTTGGTTTGTGGCCAGGCGTAGGGTCCGAGGCAACAGGAGGTGTGAGGTGTGGGCTCAGCTGAGCAGGTCCTTGATGGAGTCTGGGGGTTGCAGAATGGTCCGTGTGTAAACCGCCTACGTCCTCATTATCCTGGGTGGTCCCTGCCTGTGGGGCTGCAGGAAGGGGATACGGTCCTTGCTCCTGTTCTCGCCAGGTGACTCCGCATCCCCGTCAGCCTGTCCTCTAAGATGCGCCCCACTGTGTCCTTATTCATCCCGAGGGTGACTTACACTATGTGGCAAACGACAAGTTTGTTAATAGTTGGTATTTTCTTTTCCCTGGATTGTTGGTTAACCCTGTTCCAAGTAGGTTTGGGCTCCTTTGACGGGAAGCTCCGGCCGAAAAGCACAAGTCCTTCCGGAACAATTGCCTCATGCCCGTTAGCAGCCTAGTGGCTGGTTCCCTGGGACAGGATTCTGCTGGGATGGGGGAGGGGAAAGGTGTGCGCCTGAGGGCAGCAGGAGACCTGGGCAGCTGGGAGAACAGGAGGGGTGTGACTCTGCAGCCCTTCCCGGATTCGCTGACCCTGGGAGGCAGCAAGACGTCACAGGTGGAGCAGGTGGGGCCCCAAGGAGGCTTGGCCCTGGCATCAGGGGTGCTTCCTGCCCAAGCTTCCCTGACAGCCCAGGAGCCACTTGCCTCCAGGGCCTTTCCCTGCTCGGCACCCCCACACTGCCAGGTTCTGTGCTGCCTCAGGAAAGGGCGAGGTGCTTGCAGAGGCCCAGATTGAGTTTCCTGCAGTGGTTGGAGTCAGCGCTGGGTCTGGGGTCCCGTGATGAAGAGGATATAAACTAACTTGTTATTTCACATCCCACTTTGAGAGCAACATTCATCCACACTCCGTGTAGTTTGAGGAATGAATTGCCCAGCAGGGGCTCAGACCCTGGCTACACTGTCCAGTGACACAGCCTGGGGACTTAAGAGCCCCAGAATTCCCCAGTGCCATCATCGGAGTGTGGGAACGGGGCATTGGAGCTGTGGGGGACCAGAGGGATGGTGCAGGCCAGCTGCTTCCTTTTCCAGGTGGCAAAGCAGAAGCCAGGGGATGGTGGGATTGACCAAGAGAACTCAGCAAGTTTGGGTGACCCGGCATAAACCCAGCCTATTGCTTCTGAGCCCAGAGCTCCCCATGCTGCACCCCATGCTGCACCCCATGCTGCACCCCATGCTGCACCCCATGCTGACTAGTCCAGCCTAGCAGGGAGAAGGACCAAGAGATGCCCGCTCCGTGTGGCACGCTTGTCAGGACCCCAGATGTGGGGGCAGGAAGGGCAGCCCGAGTCCTTTGGAGGTTTATTCTCCAAAGCTCTACATTAGGTAGAGTTCTAAATTATCATAGTTATATTAAACAATCATTTAAAATCCTTTGAGTGTATGGTTCTCAAAAATCTCTCTTTAGTGTGACACTGAATTAGGGAATTTCTGCTTTCACTTCGTGGATATTGTTTCTCATGGGTGCTGAAGGAGCTGGCTTCCACCTGCCCACCATGATGCCCTCTTCTGGGTCTGGCGGCACCACCTGCTTCTCAGGGGCAGAGCAGGATATCTTCTTGTCCATCTGTGTTGCAGTCTGTACAGTAGTCCTCTGCATAGGTCCCAGGAGGGCTAGAAACCTGCTCGGTTAGCAGCAAAATTCCTGGGAGGCAGAGCCTGAGAAATGCCACCAGGGCCTCCTGGGGTCACCTCCATGGACCAATGTTTGGATCGGTCTCAAAAGACTTGGCACCTCATCCCAAGCTCTTGTCCACCCGTCTCCCCACCCCACTTCCTCTTCTGGTTTGAGGATTCTTTTGACACTGATCTGCAGTCAGGACTCAAAAATTAAATTCTTCTGCATTATTAAATTGAGTATTTGGCTTAATGTTTTATAATCAGAGACTGGTCGAGACCCAAAAGTGTTCCACTGGTGCTAGGCATCCCTGTGGAAATTACAAGCTGGCTGAAGGACGACTGCGAAGTGTTCCCTGGTGGCCATGGTCCGTTCGTGGGACTCTGAGCATTTCTTTCCAAGCTCTAGCTCTCAGTTCCGTCAAACCTCCTGAGTGCATTTGCCAAAATAGAACTGCAAAGTGTGCAAACTGGAGTCCATCCTGTTCTTTCCTTCTCGGTTCCTCTCGCGTGGTCAGACTCTGAGGTTGTATTATACCCTGCTCAACTCCCTTGAAAAGTCTGTGTGCGATCAAACTGCGGTCAATGCATTTTGAACCCTTACTTTGTATTTCAGCAGCTCATTTGGCTCTCAAATATGAAAAAAGTGCAAATTTCCTGTTGGCTTGGATTTAGGTGATTTTTTTTTTTTTTTCTGTCTCCTACTCCAAGACAAATCCAATGAGAACATTCAGGATATCCTAGACATGGAAGCCTGAGCTCATGGATTAAAATGTCTTATTTGCCTTTCCTAGTGATGTGTTTGCTCCATGTAAAATTATAGCAGAACTTGGAGACCCAGCCATGGATGGAGTTCCTGGGAAATATGTCAATTTCATGTCTAGTTTTTATTGCTGGGATCTGGGTGCTCTGCCGGTCTAAATGCAGAATGCAACCCCAGGAACTGTGTTGGTCTATTTGTTTGGTGTATTTATTTCTGTCTCCTTCTACATGGCCTTTTGATTTCTCATTGCTCTTCTGACAGCATGTGTTTAAGTCTAGAAGTAAAACTGACAATGCTTGGTGACACCCGTTACGCGTAAGAAAATAGTGCGTCCTTCTCGGGTTGGTGAAGTGCAGGAGCATTCGGTACCTTCCGTCCAGCCCTGCAAAGTCCCCCTTAATGAGAAGATGCACAAGCATCCTCTTCCTTCTGCTAAGACATGGCCGCAATTGAGGGTGAGCAGCTGCACTTGTAAACCTCTGGCATCTCTATTCGCTTGAAGCTCTGGGGGGTCTTTGGTAAGTTCAAAGTGATCAACTGTGATTGGAGCTTGAGTTGGGAAGACGGCAAACTCACACAGTCAGTTTGTCATCTGGGTTTCTCACAGTGTGGTCTCTAGTCCACTGATTGTCCCGGGTGGTCCAACTGGTTTATCCCTTTGGGAGGAAAAGCCAATGAAATAATATACCCTTTAGGTTGTGGATATATATGAACTAAATCCATAGTCTAATGAGCTGTTGCATTTTAAAGGCTATTCATCAAGTATAAGCTTTGAGAGATGACGCAGCGTGCCCAAGTTCACATAAACGAGTGGCACAGGATGGGAACTCAGGTTGCCAGTCCCAGAGCCCGCTGATTTGTTTTGAATTGTGGTCCTTGCCGTAGAGAAGTCTAATATGGGACTAGGAGGTGTAATTAACCATATCCATTTATCTAAAGCATTTAACTTGCTTAGCCTTCTGTCTATACAAGCAATACATGTTCTTTGTTTGAAATTGGGCAAACCCCAAAGAGTATAAAGAAAAACAAAGATGGAGGCGGTCATGCCTGGGAGCGCTTCCTCTTGCATTTATTGATCAAATCAGGCATCTGATTTTGTCTGTCTCTTCTCGGAGGTTTCCCTTCTTACCAAATATTATTTGGGAAGATGATTTGCAATACTAGGTAGTATTCTGCCCTGTGCAGGTACTGTTGATGACCTAACTAACCCACTATGGTGGGGTATTCAGGTTGTTCCCTGTCATCAGTGTGATAGATAAAACTTTGCTGAGCAGCATATGCATAAGTCATCAACACCATTCAAATTGAGAAACTTGAAGTAGAACTCCTTAGTTAAAGGGTGCGTACATTTCTTTTACATTTTGTTGTCAAATTGCCCTCCAAAATTTTTACAACAATAAGACCTTTGCCAGTCTGTGAGAATACCTCCTTTCACCAAACCTTCAAAAAAAACTATCTTCATTAAAAATTAAAAACAGTGAGCATCGATTAAGCAAAATGTTATAGATTCTTATTTTCATCCCCGTTCCTTCATTAACAGTGAAGCTGGACATTTGTAATGTTTTGTTGACTATCTGTATTTCTTACTTTGTGATTTGACTGTCCATTTTTTTTCCATTGGGTTGTTCATCTTTTTCTTATTGGTTAGCAAGAAATCTTTATATAGTAAACATATGAACTTTTTTTTTTTTTTAATGTGACAAATTTTCCCAGAATGTAGTGGGATTTTTCATTTTGTTTATGATGCTTCCTTTTAATATTTCATTAAGGCAGTTAGATTTGTCTTTTTCTTTATAGTTTCTTTCTTTGTGTCATGCTGAGCAAGTCTTCCTCGTTCTAAGATCAGATAAATAGTCATCTACATTGTATTCCAATTCTTTTGCGGTTTATATCTTAGCTTTTCCTCTAACCAGTATTACAGTGTATGTCATGCATTTTTCCCCTTTTTCTCCTTAAATAATTAAGGAATTGTACCAGCTTTTTAATATTATCATCCCTTTGCCAACGATTTAAAAATGACAATTTCATTGTATGTTACATCCCTGTGTATTTCTCAGCTTCCTCTGTGGTCCCCTTTGGGGCCAACTGGTCCCTTTGGGACCAGTTGATTATTCTTTGCTGTAAGTACAGATACTGCAACAGACCTAATGGGCTGTTCTTTCATTATATTTTCAATCTTATAGGGAAACTATATATTTTTGAATATTTATTTAGTTACCACTTTACACAACTCCTGTGCATTTTGATGTTTTTTCATTATTTTTTGGATAGATAATTGTATCAGCAGCATATGAGAACATTTAACTTGCATTTTCTAGCAGTATTTCTAACATGCTATTTTGACACAATTTATGTGTTTGTTGCGATGTATATTAGTCTTACTTCTCCCATCTTATAATTTAGTTCTTTAATTTTCTCGTTTGAGTCTTACTTTAATTTTACCTCTTGTTCTTAGATTACATTTCCTCTAACAAACCTTTTTCAAAAATACCCTTCCGTCCAGCTTCCTGAAAGCAAAATTACCCCACTTTTATTTTGAGGTGCTTTTCATCAGGGTCACCCAGCTTTTGCTCATCTCCAAGTAAGAAGGAGCTGATTTTGGCCTGACATGTCCATGAAGCAGGAAGGTAGGGCCCTTTGGTTCTCTGCCCAGACCGCCAAAGGATGCTGTTCCAATCCCCTTCTTGGTGTCTAGCTCTAGGACTGGGTGGTCTGACTTTGCCCACCTCTTCCCTGTGTTCCTGTTGGCCAGCTGGAGACAAGTCCCATCCCCCCGCTGGAGTTTGCTTTGGGTAACTGCCATGCAATCTCCAGGGCCACTGATTCCAAATGCTTCTTCCGCCTACTGCTGCAACCTGCAGCCATGGTGCAAATCGGGGGTTCTAGAGTCTCCCTCCTGAACATTAAGGGAAGGCTCTGGGGTCCACTGTACTGAGACACAGCTGTGTTAATGCAATGTGTTGCCATGGAGACTGCACCCAGCAGATGTTCTTGACATTTGAGGGGGGGTGAGAAAGGGAACAATGGGAACCCTGGTCCTAGCCCTGTTGGAGATTATGCACTTTATATACACGCATGTGTTTACCTAGTTCCTCTTTAGCTTTCTCAAAAGACAGATATTAGATGCAACTTCCTTCCTCATTCAGCTAGTTTTGTGGAGGGAGGAATAGCTGAACACCCTTCCACTTAGAAATTCCAAATCGACTTAGAGAAATCGCACCATTGGTCATCAAAGACCTGTCAGCCTTCATTCACTATTAAAACACTGAGGTAAGAAAAGCATTGTATTGTCATAAATATATTTCACATGGCAAATCATTACAACACATTCAGACTATTCAAACCGTTCTTTGTTTGCATTTCTTCTCCGAGGTCCTTCAAGAAGTCTATGACTCTGAAGACTTTTCTTGGTATTAGACTTGTGAGAGGTTTAGTTCTGTCGATTCACCCTGAAATACAATGACGTGCCTCAAGTACATTCAAGTTCATCCAAATAATTTACCATGAGATATCATCTGAGGCTTTATAGTTTTAGCTCATATCATCGGTCTCCTCTTAAAATATGAGCAACACACACACACATACATATGCACACGTAGGGTTTGTACAAAGGATTTACTTTATTTTTCCAGTTTTGAGCTTTGAGACTGCCTTCTGATCCCAGGCCCTAGGCCTGGGTTTCTTTGCCTGCCACCCACACACTCTGCTTTTGCAGACGAGCCTTAGGTTTCTGTGGGCTGGCTCTGCCCTGCACACCAGAGCCCCCAGCTATGAAGCCTCCCGGTGGCAGCTATGCAGGCTCCTTGATTGTTTTGCGTCCTTCTCTGAAGGTTTGTTTCAGCAGTAGAATGTTCCTCTTTGTTTTGTTTCCTGTATGTTTCCTCCAGGCAAAGCTTGGCATTAGGCAGATCTGTTCTGGCCTCCATCCAAGCAATTCAGCAACACAAGTTTCTCATTATAAAGTGGGTTCACCTGTAGGATGGTCCCCTGGTCTGGACACCGAGCCCCCATTATTACTATTAAGGCGCTGCTTCTGTACAACATATGTTTTCAGCATAGACTGTTAATTTCCCCGTATGCATGCCCAGAGAGGTTCCTTCAGGGCTGGCACGTTTTTGTTCTTGTTGGGAATTGGGAGAGCAGCTAGCTAAATTTCCAGCTGTCCTCTTCATGTTACTATTTAAAATTAGAGATGACAAAGACAACAATTATAAAAAACCAAATCAGCAGCATGTCCGTCAGAGGATGGAGGAGGGGCCTTTCAACTGCTCTGAGTCCTGAGCCAGCACTTCCCCTTTGGGTCACCATTAAACCACGGTTATGGTTCATGTAACCGTCTTTCTGTTTTAGAGAAGGTATGGGTTACCTCAGCCCACGTGTATCATGCTACTCGAAGGCCAGTCTTTCCTTAGGTTAAAAGAGAAAGATTACACACTGGGGTCACTCTGCAAATGTTTTGCATTAGTGCAGAAATTGCCGTCATGTACTACAATGTTTAAGCACCTAAAAGTTGTCGCCAGCCACCAGGCTGCTGGGAACACTAAATCAATCTGTTGTATGCACAAAGCCAAGTCATTTATCTGTCAGGGAGTATTTCATTTAAAACATATTTCTGAGCAAAATGAAATACGTAAAATAGTCCATTTCCGTAGCGAGTCTGGCGGTCCCCATCATTTCACAGATAAAATTGTCTTTTTAATGGAGCACAGAGATCCTCAGGCTCATTGGCCTCTGCCTCCGAAGGAGCTTCTATTTGCATTATGCAAATGTCTGGTTACTGTTAGACGAAGAACCAGGGCCCCGTTTGGTCACTGAGCGTCTCGCAACCTACCTTGGAGTGTCACGCCGATGGACCTGGTATCAGAAGGTCAGCTGAGGTTTCTCGTGGTGACTTCCTGAGAAAGTATCCAGCCATTATCCAATATGAGACAGTCAGAAGCCAGAGCCCTGTTTCATAGCCACATACTGAGAGCGGGCAAGCTTTATGAAGCTTGAGTTTAATCTCCCCTCAGATTTATGCTCCTCAACTCTATGCCTCCTGGCACCCCTCGTGTCTCCACGGTCGGACACCGATTTGCATTACAGGAAGTGTACATGCCTTGTACACCTTGCATATACCCGTTCTGTGCAGTCATTCCCTTTTTCAATCATGAAAACTAAGCAAGAGTTGGATGAAAAATAACTGGCTCTCGTCCACCATTTTTGTATTTTTTCCCCATAAATAAATGAATCATTCGTAAGTTGATGCATTTAATATGGGGATCCCAGTCTGGTATCATTTCTCCAGACCTGGAATCTGATTAATGACACACCATTTCAGCTGAATTTATGTTTCTATTCACCTGGGAAAATGCAGTTTGTTCTTCCTTCACAAACAGAAAGGAACCGCTGTGCAGGAATCAGGTTTCTCGTACCTGCATGTGCCAAAGGGGTAACAGAGAAGGGCTGTGGAATACGTTTCAGAAAAGGCTGCTGGGGAAGAGAAAAGCCCTTTTGTGCATTTACAAATATTATTATTGAGTCCAAGTGTGCATCCTACTGAGTTAGTTTTCATTCCTGCAAATTTTAGCTATTTCTCCTTAAAGATGCTCCATGAATTGAGATGTTTAGGCATCTATCGCCTTACGAAGGTGCCAGCCGTGCTACGTGTCCGCTGACTGTCCCCCCTCTTACGTGCCCCATCTCAGCCAGCAAGGGCCGCTGGGGCCTCCTGGTTGAGCACCTGGAGACGACGGCAGATTTAACTACCTGATGACTTCCATACAAGCTGGTGTGCAATCACCATTCCTTAAAGATGCCTCCATGTCAGAAAGAGAGCCTGCCGCCATTTCAGTGCTTTATCCAGGGATGCAGCGGTGCACACCTGGTGTGAGGTTGTGGGACGGTAGGCATATGGCCTCACCAAAAAACAAGCAGGAACGGGTTTCAAGTCCTGGTCAATGGAGTGACGAAAACAGTCCCCAGCTGCACTGACAGAGCAGAAAAGTGATGGCTCCACATGCATGGCCAGGGTCCCTGGCTGTTCCTGCCGGGGCTGTGCCACTGCTGGCTGTGGGGAGCACCCATTGCTCCCTCCACTCTGCTCCGCTCCGGGTTTTCCCTGCACCTTTTTTCCAAGGTCTCTGCGTTGCTTTCGCGCTGCCTGCCCCGGTAGCCAGAGTCGCCTTCGTGCTCACAGGTCTTCCCTAGCTGCTGCCTGCTCTCTGGGTGAGGAGACTTTGGTGACTTCCCGGCTCCTCAGAAGCCGGACTTTGTCCTGGGCCCCTCCTCCCAAGCCTCCCTCATCCCCTCCGCACCCACTCATGGCTCCTGGCCTCCTCTCCCTTTCCTCCTGCCTGAACACCCCTCTCACCTCCCCAGACCTCCTCTGTGCCGGCTTTCACCTCCTGGGTCTGCAGGGGAGCACAGCAACCTGTCAGGGAACATTCCCTCCACCTGCACTCCTGATGAATCCCTGTGTGTCCTCACGTCTGAGTCACCATGCCAGACCTTGTGCAGGGGGCTGGGGGGCTCGCTGGCTCGAATGTCTTGACCCCTTGTGTCACTGAGCATCATCAGCTGACCTGGGCTGACTCCCGGGGGGACACACCCCATCCTCTTGCATTTCTCTTGGCCCTGGAAGACAACCTCGCTGGCCCTGTTCATTCAGTTCGTTAACAAATGTTTACCGAGCACCTGCCACGTGCCAGGCGTCTGGGTGCTGGAATGCAGCATGAGCAATGAGATTCCCGGTCCTGCGTTGGGGGCTGGATCTCAGCCACTCCAGCTGTTGCTTTGGGACGGGCACCCAGGGTCACACGGGCTTCGATGCACCTCCTGCAGCCAGACCCCAGCACACCACCCTGAACCTAAAACCCAGTGGTTGGCCGTGGGCACAGGCTTTCCCCGAGGGAATGTTCCACTAGACTTTTAGAAGCATCTCCACGGGTGGGCCCGAGGTTGGGTTTTGCAGCCTCTGTGCACCTGGTTTGACTCTGTCACCAGGATAACTGCCACCCACATCTCCAGGGCCTGTGAGTGTCCCAAGGCCTGGTGAGCGCGGGGAGACACGTGGCTGCCGAGCAGGCAGTCGCCTGAGAACTGGCTGAGCCCGGCAGCTTGAGTCAGGCCATCGGTGACTGCTCCCTGGGAGAGGAGGCGGGGGATGTCCTCATTCCCTTTGATTAGAGTGACATTTCCCAGTGGGATGAGTGGCAGAGCATACTGTGGGGTGTTTCCTTCCAGGAACTCATGTCTTGTTATCTTCCCCCTGGGGTGTGGAGTGACTGGGAGGAAGAGGAAGAGGAATTCTGCTCCCAGCACAGCCAGGAAGCAGGCCTGAGGACGGCGCGGCGGGAGCCAGGTTATAATATTAGGTCGTAATATTAGGTCGTGTGCTCTTCCTAGTTTGAATGTGTGTTTTTTATGGGTGAAGTAGCGCTTGGAGTGGAAGGGTGTGGCTACCACGCTTAATTCAAAGCACGCATGGAACGTGTCTATGCAGACAGACCCCATGAAGTCCGCACGTAGGCAGGTTATCCAGATGGTTAAGAAAGGGCAACACTACTCTTATTGAACGTAAAGAATCTGATCAAGTCAGTAATTCTTAGGCATTTCAAGTCTTCAGACAATGTTAGTTGGATTAAAATGTGTGTACAATCAAGTGACGTGTATGTGTGTGTGCGTGTGTGTGTACTTGTTGCTCACTCCACACAATGCTTTTGCACGTGGGGGCACCAGCGTTTCTGAAATCGCGACAGGGGACATTGGGAGGGACATGGGGCATTTCCTGGAGAACATCTCCAGCTCTGTCCCTCCCAGGCCCTGCACATACGCGGCTGCCGGGAAAACGCATTCGTTTTTGCACAAAGGTATCCCTGAGACCTGAGATACCGGCAGGGAGAGAAGTGTGCCTGCCGTGGCCACAGACACCTGGTGTCTCCCAGCCCCATGACCCAAGGAAGGGAACCTCTTCCTTACAGCGAAGTCACCACAGCTCTGTGCCACCTGCCTGTCAGGCACCTTGTCAACTAGGAGGTCCCCAAGGCCTGTTTAGTGGGAATAGTAGACTCCAGCTGGCTCTGTCCAGCCTGGGAACGCAGGCCGTGAGGTCTGCCCTTCTTGGTCTGCATTCCCAGGTAATGGGCCTCTAAACAGTGGCAAGGCCACTCATTGGAACTGACACTCTGTGATGGGCTCAGGCAAACACGGGGCCTGGCTGCCCTCCTGGAGCCCCGTGATGGGGGCTCACCCCGCATGGTTATCATTGGATTGAAACGATCAACGTATTTCCCATAGGTCATGGGATATCAGCCGAGCTCCAAATCGGAAAAGACTGGGCCTCATTGCCTGATTACCTGTGGCGGCCCCAGCTGAGCTCCAGGATGTGGCTTGTGAAGTACTGTTTCCTCCTGTTCACGGCCACACACAGAGGGCGGGGTGATACGTCACAGAGGCTCTTTCTTGCACATGTGCTTACTGTAGGCTTGGCAGCTGGGGACATTCTAGTAAGGGTGGGGGCCCTGGCCAGGTGCAGTGGGGCAGGTGGGAGGGCAGTGTCTGTGCTCAAGGAAGGGGCCTGGGTGTGTGAGCCATGGGAAGATGCAGTGTCCTGATTCCTGCAGCTGCCCTCGCGAAGGCCCCAGACTGGGTGAACCCCAGAAACTGAGTGTCTCACAGTTCTGGAGGCCAAGTCTGAAACCAGGCTGCTGATGGGACTGTGCCCCTGACAGGCTCGTGGCCGGGGGGTGTGATCTATTCCAGGCCTCTCCACCGCTCCGGTGGCCCCAGGCGTCCCTTGGCTTATAGACGCGCCACTCCAATCCTGTCGTTGCTTGGCCTTCTCCCCGCGTCTCCAGGTTGTCTTTTCTGTGTCCCAATTACCTCTTTCTGTACAGACACCAGTCACATCGGACTAGGGTGCCCCACCCACCCGATGACCTTGTTTTAACTTGATTACTTCTAGTACGACCCTATTTCCAAATAAGCTTGCATTCTGAAGTACTAGGGGCTAGGACTTCAACAAAACTTTTTCAGGAGACACAACTCAGAACTTAACAGAGAGGGAACACAAAGGAAATGAAACCAGTATGTTGAAGAGATGCCTGCACCCCATGTTCATTGCAACATCAAACACAGTGAACAAGATGTGGAAACAGCCTGAGTGTCTGTGGGTGACAGGTGGATAGAGACTGTGGTATATGTATACAGTGGATGGCGATTCAGTCTTTAAAAGGAGATGCCATAATTGCCAGGGGATCAAGAGCCCATTTGGGACCACGTGGCTGAGCCCGGGGCTCATGATGCTAAACGAGACGAGCGAGACACAGGACGGAAACACTGCACGATCTCACTTAGGTGAAGAATCTAAACAAGCAGAAATCCTAGGAGCAGACAGTAGCAGGCAGTGCCCAGGTGGGGAGGTTGGGGAAGTGGGGAGACGTTGGCCAAAGGTACAGAGTTGCCGTTACGCAGGAGGAATAAGCCTAGGGATCTAACACACAGCATGGCGACTGCAATAATACGACTGCACTGAGTGCTGGAAATATGCTAAGAGAGTAGATTTCAGGGGCTCCCTCACACCAAAGGGTAACCGTGAGGAGAGGGCATGCTAGTTAGCTTGAAGCTGTGGTCTTTTACTATATATATGTAAATGTATATATATGTGTATATATGTATATATATCAAACCATCATGTTGCACACCTTAGATGTATGTACTTCATATTAAAAGCAAAAAAAAAAAAGCAGGAACTGTGGTGACGGCGTGTGGTTTTGGGAAAACCCATCTGTCTGGAGAGAGCCCTGCAGGCCCTGCTCACACCTGCTGGCCCTTTGCTTCCTGATGGAGGCTGGAGAGCTGAACCCCGCTGTCTTGATACCCAGACGGAAGAGAGCAAGCGGCCTTCTTGTCACGAGGAAACTCATTGTCCACACAGCAGATGGTTTTCAGAAACTTCTGGCTGATTCGGACACAGATAGGGAGAAACCACCCTGAGCCCCGGCATCTCCTCCATGAATAAATATTCTGGAGATTGGCCTAGAACCTTCTGTAGTGGCCTAAACAAGTCGCCCTGACCTTGGGGAATGAATGCAGTGGCCTCCCCCTCAGGTGGACTGGAAGCAGAGCTCTGTGGAGCAGCCGTGAAGTTCCCCGGAGTGTCATCCAGAGACACGTGCCTTGTCACAGCCCCCTAGATCCTGACTCAAAGGCATCCCCAACTGCCACCGTGCATGAGCACAACCTGGAACAGACCAAGGTTTCGCTTGGAAAAGTTTGCCAGCAGTGTGTCAGAAGTTATTAGTGAGAGATAAAAGCCGGTGCCATCACGAGGCGCAGGAACGACGGGAGAGGGTGGACTTGACCGTGGAGGACGGGGCTGAAGGACGGAGGAGGGTGTGTGGGAGCCGTGCCGCGCGGCTCAGAACCGTGCGTTTCATCTTGCTGCCACTGCGATGCGGTGCTCCTTATTAAGCATCATTTAGCAAAGAACTGTCCCACCTCATCCCTCTCATCTCTCTCTTTAGTTTCCCTCCTGCAATTGCCAGAGGATTAAGAACCCACACGCGGCTGTAATTACACGGAGCCTGTTGTACCCCCAGGTGGAGGCCCTGGTGATGGAGCATTTGATGTGGCCGCCAGCAAATCTGGTTCCGAGTGTTTCTTTTTGAAACTCGGGTTTCTGACCTACTACATCTCCTCAGCGTGTAAATACTCATTTAAATGGTGACAGAGATCTATGTTTTCCTGCTTTGCAAAACTGTACATTAGCAGTAATTAATAATCAAATGTGCTGCAGATCTGCATTCCAGGTAGGTGTTATTGCCACTGAAACAAGAATGAAACAGAGGTTGTAGCAAAAAATACGCCAGCTGGCTCTTTGAAAAGCAGGGGCCAACTCCTGCAGATCAGTGAGGGGCACAGGGAGAGATGAGAAAAGCAGCCGCCTGACACACTTCCTTTTCCGGCACTGCTGCCAGATTCGGTTCTGTCTCCAGGAGCAGCCATGGGTCAGCACGTGGAGGTCACCGCCCTGCTGTCTGCCATGGAGCAACACGGGACACGGGTCCTGCCTGCCAGCCACACTTAGCTCCTGTAGGTGGGACCCCTGACAGCGTAAGCCTCTGCGGGTCTTACAACCGCGTCAACATCAGCATTAAGTACCCCATTCGATGCCTCAGGGACATGTCTCCTCCGTCTGGTGATGGCGAAAGTTCACATTGCTTTCCGACATGCAGAGATGGGCTCGAATTCTTGCCCAGAAGATTCTGTCCTGGGGTTTTAAAAATCCTCCATGGTCATGAGGTCCTGGAATAAATTCCCTTAAAAAATAAACAGCAGGCTTGGGGTCCATGCTACCTTGGCCAACAGGCTTAGGGGGGCTGAGGGCTCCACATGTGGAAAGTGCAGGGTCCCCACACGGCTATGGGGGGGCACCTTAGCTGGCCCCAGGAAGCAGTGAAGGTCAGTGGCAGGGACTTAGCCCGACTTGTTCTGAGGCCGGGGGGGTGGGGGGTGAAGGCGGTCAGAGGAAGCTGGTGACAGCTGTGCCCTTTGTTGGGAGTGGTGCTTGCCATGGCCTGTCCCTGCTCACAGCTCCATGTGGAAAGCCTCCTTGCTCACCAAGGCCCCAGTGCCCCTTTCCAGGCTGACCTGTCATATGGCTGCAGCCTTTTGCCCCCTCCTCTTCCTCCATCCTTCATCCCTAGCCGCGTCTGCATCCCCTGCTTTCTGGAACCTTCAGAGCCCACACTATGAAAGCCCTCTCAACATACATGTGCCCACCAGGCACTGACCTCAACTTCCTCAGGTGCCTTCCCCAGGCCCTCTGACTCCCCACATTAGCGCAGGGACCCTCCGCCTGGGGAGACCACAAGTACCTCACGATGGAGGCCTTTTCTCCCTCCTCTCTGCCAGACCTGGGGGGCCACAGAAGGCTTGTGGGTGGTGTGTCAGACGACCTTTGAATGTGCATCTCTGAAAGAATTGTGAAAGCCCCCAATTGGCTAACATGCCACGTAGCACACATGTGCATGTACGTGCACCCACAAACACAGGCAAAAAACGGGTGCAGACACCCACAATCCTGTGTGAGCTGCCCCAGCTGCCGCTCACCTTTGTTTCTCACCATTTCCCCACTCGCTCCCAAGCTCAGGTGCGAGGATCCCTGGCCCCCTGGCCACCTCCTCCGTGATTCCTCCCCAGATTGAGTGAGGGGCCCCTCCTCTGGATTCTCGGGGCATGATCCAGTTACTTCTACCATAACGACCATTCCTTTGTGTCTAAATAATCCTGATAACGTGTCGTCCTCCTTGGGCTGAGGACTTTTCGAAAGCAGGGAGAATGTCTTTCTAAAGCCCCCAGAGATAGCACATCAAGGGCGGTACATTTGGAACGAATACATCTCTCTGTCTGCAGCTATCTACACCTATACCCAGACCTTCCTTATCTGTATCTCTGTCTACATCTGCATTTGTTTCTCCATTTGTAGTCTACCTGTCGCTCTAATATTTCTATCTATATTATATATGTTTATATCTATATGCAAACCATATCCATCTACATCAAAGTATCTCTATATACCGATATTCATCTATCTATGTCCATACCTAGATTTATCTGCTTATACCTTTTTGAAAGTCTCACCCATAAGTCTGATTATATAGAGAAACCTGGAGCACGAGGCCTGTGTCTGAAAACCACGACCACACCCACTCTTCCCGGGACACCAGAGCTGAGCCCACTTGCTGCTTCTTATTCTGTTTCCTCCTCCCTCCCTTCTCCTCCCTGCCTCTGGACAACGACAGAACAGAACCACCTGCAGCTACGTGCAGTCACAGAGAGCTCTCACTTTGCCTCTAGAACTTTTTTTTTTTTCCCTGCTGCAAACAAGGCAAGGACTGATTTCCTAATGTATGGACTTCAACCTATGCCTTACATTACTGAATTTTATTACCTGCATTTTATTTTAAAACATTCTCCAGTTTAAGAACTTACCAGAACATTGACAATAGCTCTGGAAATCGCGCGCCTGCGCAGGAGAACCCGGTGCGCAGCACCACCTTGATGGACAGAGCCCGCTCCTGGAACATGTCACCTTCCAATCAAATGATCTTGAAAGAGATCTCAGAACCTGGAAGAAATCGGAAGAGCTTGGAAAGAAGATTCCTTTTCCATAAAGCAATCACTTTCCCTTACGAGCTAAGTCCCAATGAGGTTCAATCACTGACTATTTACATGGGTGTGAAATAACATAGACAGAGTGGTTTTTTTTTTAATCTGTTGTGATTTGATAAAGGCTTTCTACTCGATTTGTGTGGCTCGGACCACACAATGTCGCTGAAGTGGATCTGTGTCATCGCTGCTATAAACAAAAATGACAAACTATCCACGTTGGTCCAACAACTGACTGCAGGAGAGATGATGACATTTGTAGCTTTTTGTGCAGCTAGTCAGTGACCACAAAACTGGTCATCATACCGAGGGTCAAGAAAAGGAGAAGAAATGGAGGATCTTGGGAGGGGACACCCTCAAACTGTCATCAAAGCCAGAGCTGAGCTTTCAGAAGGAAATCGTTCAATTTTAAATTTGTTCTTATTCATAGATGAATTTTCTACATACTGAGCTGATCTAGTAATACACTGGGGACAACAACTGTTAAAGTATCTTTCGCTTCTATTTGTTACAGTTGGCCAGGAGGGGTAGTCACACAAGCTGGTTTTCTGGGGGATCCCACAGTCATGGATCTCTTGGGCCAGACCATCATTGGAAACACGTTTCCCACAGCCCATCTTGCGCGTTCTCTGCTGGGAAGTCCACGGATGCCAAAGACAGCACCCGTGAACAATCCCAGCTGCCTTCCACGGTCACTGCTACACGTTCCAGGGCCAAATGGACCTCAGAACAGACCTGAAAACTGGTGTTTCTGAAGCTGGGAGCAGACCCGCCCTGTGCTGACAAGGGGCTCTGAAAACGCAGCATGTTTACACAACACTCCTGGAGCGCACCCAGCACACTTTCCATCTCTTTTCCAAAGTACGTACAGACCCTGAGCTGGTGTGTTGCGCAGGCACTTCCCAGAAAAAAACAGCCTGAAAGGGCCTGTGACCTGCTCCCACAGCTCGAAAACAGGGTGGGATGTTTTACACCCAGCCAAGACATGGGCACACAGGAGACCTTGCTGTGTGTTAACGTGGGGGGAAAGGACTATTAAAATCGTGTCATCGTGGACTTTCAGTTTTTAGGAAACACCAGTTCTGATTGCTATGAGAAGGGAGATGATGGTGGGGGTGAGCCTGTCTGGAGGTAGCTCCATTTTCCCTGTGGCTCGTACCTAAAATAGCCTCTCCTTCCAGACCCGGCCATGGAACCCTGGAAATAATAAAGGCATTTTGTGAAGAGCTCCCTCATCTGTGGGATAAACCTGGAGTGCTGGCTTGTATCGCTCCAGGCTTATTCTCAGATCCTCCAGAGAGTGGATGTGTGTGAGAGAGAGTCAGCAGGAAAGAGCGGAGAGAGGACGGTTTAAATCATCATAACTTCATAAAACAGAGTTTTCTTGTAATATTCTTTGGTAATGTTGAGCTGAAAATAGATTTACAATCAAAATGGGCTTAATCTGATATTAAAGAATTCTCTTAAAATCCCCCAAACAATTGAGATTCTTTCCCCTTTTGGTTTCTTTTGCGTTGGCTCCTCCAAGAGGCTGTGGATGTGAAGAAAGATCTCGACGTTAATTAAAGTGACTCTGTGTTGCTTAGTGGGGACCCTTTCAGCTCCAAATGATCTGCCGCAAATGTCACCCGTTGGTTAACGAGAGGGTGCCCACGTCCCCAAGCGACAAGTCATCCTGCAGGGCCAGGACACTGCATGACATGGGGCCTTTTCGACAACAGCAGACTGTGCTTAGACCTTCTCAAGGTTCATCTCTATTTCTGAGCCCACACCCAGCACATTCAAAAGGATGAAAACCCAGGTCACGCCTGAGAATGTGACACCAAGATCTGGAATTCTGGCCTTCCCTCATTCCTTGGGTCAGAAACTGGGAAATAGGCGAATTTCCGGGAAAAGCTCATCCGGAACGCATGCCCTTTGTCTTCAGGGAGATGGCAGTGGCGTCTTCTTTAATGTAGTAAAAGGGTGTCATTTGTGCTCATCTTCTTATCCTTTTCATGTCAGGGGGCAAATCTATTTCACAGCACATCTATTACTCCAGTTGATGAGGTCAATAAAAATTCTTAATTAAAAATAATTGTATTAATAATATAATCAGGAGTCATAATTTCTATTTTTGCATGTAAAATCATTGGATTTTGAAACAAATCAGCACACCGCTCTCCGTTGCCTTCTCACTGGCCAAATTGATGAAACAGGAGAGGCTATTTTAAAATAAGACCACTGTGCTGTGGACGATTTCCTTCAAGACTGACAGCGTGTTGGAGGCGCCTGCCTCTGAGAACCACGACAGGTCACATCTCCACATCTGCACGTGACCTCCCAGCAACCCAGGCATCACTAAGCCTGGCCCTGCAAATTTGGTCAACACCCAGATCTACCTCTTGCTAAGCTCCACGCTGACTCCCACGGAACACCTCTTTCCATGTCTTCACAATCATGCCATGCTGTTGGACACAGACGAGTCGCTGTAATAGTTCTAATACAGCCATTGCCACAAGGCCAGAAACCTTAGCCCTTTCCAAGGTGCTCCAGGGTCCCCTGGCCATAGGTGGTGCTTTTCTTTGGTGAGTGGAGACAGTGAAGAGAGACCCAATCAGGACTGCTGGTGGCTACAGTGGCCCCACACAGGGTCTCCAGGGACGACTCGGAGATGAAGTGTCTCCCCGCACTCATGTTTAGTTCTTGGGGACGCTCTCAGCCCTGTGGTTTTGCAGTCACATGTGCAGTGCCTGCTCCAGCAGCTTTAAAGATAAATCATGACTGCAGACTAGTGTCACACAGGATTGATGGATCCGACAAGTGAAAGGCGAGGAGGAAATGAATGATCAGCTGAATATACCAGGCACAGGGTGGACGTGTTTTTTTTAAAACTAATGATTTCATGTAAATCTGTCTTGGCTATTGAGGTTTATGAATAAACTCGGGGCCAAATTCTTAGTCATTCAAAGGTTCTGAGATTTCAAATTGCATATTGCCTGCTGTCATGGAAGGATTCTGAGAGGATTACTGCTTTATAGCTGCTTGACTTTTGGCGCCCGCCCCAGCCCTTTATTACGTTTGGCAGGTGACAGTGGAGAACAATTTGCGATGAGTGGCTCTGGAAGCAGTGTTCCATCCCAGAGGACTTGTGGGTGGAGTCGGGGAAGAAAACCTAGTTGCTGATACATGTTGACTCTCACTTTTCGGATCTTGGCAAAGGACCTCAGATAACAAATGTATCTGTAGTGGACCAAACAGTATCCACCCCCCAAAAAAAGGTATGTCCACCCAGAACCTGTGAACGCGAACTTATTTAATAAAGTGTCTTTGCAGATGTAATTAAGGATATTGAAATGAGATGTTACTGGATTTAAGGTGAGTCCCAAACCCAATGACAGGAGTCCTCGTAAGAAGAAGGGAAGACGAAGAGGTAGGGAAGTCCCCATGAGACCGAAGGGACGCACACACAGTAGTGATGCATTGAAAAATCAAGTAGCAATAAGAATTGCTGGGAGCCAAGCACGGCACAGACTCCCTCAGAGCCTCCAGAAAGAATGACTGTGCTGATACCTGGACTTTGTACTTCTGGTCTCCAGAACTGGGAGAGGATGCATTTTAAGCTTCTAGTTTGTGGTGATTTCTTACTGTAGCCCTAGGAAGTGAAGACAGTGTTTATAATTGGTGTTCTGGCCACCGCAATTTCTATTGAAATTTGAAGTGAATGTACTATGTCCTCCCGTATGTTTTTCTACATATGCCACCTAGCTGAAATATGGGTCATGTCAGCAGGCAGATTGTTGCTGGCCAGCGGACGCCTCTGTGTCTGTAACCCTGTTACAACACACCAGACCTCAAGGGCTCCTTGAGTGGCTTCTGCCTGAGGTCAGCTTCCCTTAAGCAGAGCCTGAGGCAAGGATTTGGACTCCTGTCACTAATTGATGGAATGAACTTCTAGAAACACCTTAACATGAGCATGGCAAGCAAGAAGAGGAAGACCTGGAAGTGGGACATTGAGGGGAGCTCAGAGCTTACATTGCACCCCTTTCTGACGACACAGCTGGCCGGTGTGCCTCCATATCAGCTGGTCATTAGTTCTGACTGTGGAAGGAATAGTGGGAGGCAGCCCCAAGACTACTGGAAATTGAGGCCCTGGCCAGCTATGAGTGAGGAGGGGACCTGGGTGGGCGTCAGCAGCACCTACGACAGGTGTGCCCACAGATGGTGGGTCCCTTGCCGACACCTCTACGCATCTCCTTGAGATGTTACCCATCTCAGCACTGCCACCCTACCCAAGTCAGACAATAAATTTTGTGAACTTAACCGTCGGCTTACACAATGGAAAGTTCGAGAACTTGATTGTCCAGCCTCGTATATAATTTTAAATCAACTAGGACCTACCTATTCCATGAGCATTGGGTGGTGCTGTGTCCCCACACAAAACCAAATTCCTCCTCAACTCCCCTAAACATGGGCACTTGACATCCCCATGATGAGTGGCTATAGGCAATAGCCAAGTTGGCATTCTTGTTAGGTTTCAATATTTCAAGATGAAACTTCAAGGGAGTGGTGTGTTTTAGCGTATTTTGTTCCCTCCTCCATCCCACACCCACTGAGTCCTGAGTGTGGTCATGGGAGCTGAGGAGGCAGCTGTTCATGGGACACACTGGCTGTTTTACAGAGCCAGGCACAGGCCTGTGAGCACGTCACAGACCCGGCCGGGTGGCTGACATCTAGAACAATGTCGCTGCCTATGGGGGTGCTTTCAGAGCCCTGCCTCTGGCATCACAGGAGCGGGAAGAGAAGGATTCCCAGGTGTTAGGCGTTCGCCACGTGCAGGGAAAAGTAGCAAGGTCAAAGTCGCGGAGGTAGAGGTCAACATGTCCAATGTGTCTACTGAAATGTGGGAGTCACGGGAACAAAACAACACAGTGTGAGGTCTCTCTGAAGTGTTAAGGCAGGGTAGCTCAGGGTGGGAACCCAGGTGGGGGGGGCTGGGCACTGGCTGGTTCTGTCCCCTTCGAGTTGCCTGAAGTGGCTCTGCCTCAATTATGTCACTTGTAGCGTGGGAGTCGAAGAAAGTACCTTCTTCCTAAGGTGGTTGTGAAGATTAAACGAAGACAGTAAAATGCTCGCATCAGGGCCTGGCACACAGTGTGTGCTTTATCGTGTCTTAGCTATGAAGAGCCTAGAGCAGTGCCCGGTGCACTGCAGGAGCTCCGTAAACCTCTGTTGGTGACGATCTGGTATCTTGTGAAACTGTCTGCACATTTTATCGTCAAAGACAAGTCTTGGAGATTGTTGGTGTGTGTTTCAGTATAAGATGATTTTGTTTAAGATGATTTCCAATGGCACAGCTCTAAGACAGCTACTCCAGGAGGGTGCGTCTTGTTCTCGTGGAGACTCGGTGCCTTCCCCGAAGTCACTGTGGGTCTGTGAGGTGACATGGGTGGCGTCTCTATGCTGCACAGCCCCAGACCATTCCTGGGGAGAGCTGTGTCCAGGGAGAGGCTGGATTCTGCAGGGCCACACTTGGTCTACATGCATTTCACACCTGTGATGTGAGGCAGGCCTGGGGAGTCACATGTCTAATGACGTACGAGTGCTGGTTCATCCTGGGATGAAGGCGCGAGAAGTTCAAAGCTCCAGGTGGTATTAAGCACCCCGATGATACTCAGCTTTTCTGAGGGGGATGAGGTGTCCGTGTGTTTTCATCGCGTCACATAATCAGCCATTCCTCTAAAAGATTAGCCAAGTCGTGTGTCTTATTGTCTGTTACTATGGGATCAGGTAATAAAAGAACCATCATTATAAATATGTGCAATGGAACAAAGGAAGTTGCCATGGGAACACTGACTCTTCATTTCCAGAAATTTCTGAGCTAGATTCATGAAGTTAATGTTTCAGGGCCATAACAGTTATACCAAATACAGAAAGAAAAAAGAAAAAAAAAAGAGAAGAAAAGATAAGAAAAAGTGTCATTTTAAATAGCAGTCCCCTTAAGAAGAAAAAAAATCCCCAAACACTTTTAAAAACATTCTGAGATATTGTTATGGGGTACGATATAACATTTATTTGACATATGAATAAGAAAAACTAGGGACTCCACTTTCTGTCAGCCACATTGCAGCTCATGCTAGCACATGTGGGCAAACTACTGGGGTGTTAGCAAAATTCCAGTTTTATTCTCATTGCTGTCTGGGTGAGAATCACTCAGGGCATCCTTCCGGAAACCTGAAAGACACACAGCTATGGAATGATCGGTAATTCTGCTCTCACCTCACCTTCAATGAGAGGCTCTCCAGCCATAGCCAGAAAGTTTTCATGGCCTAGAAGGGGAAAGAAGCAAAGAAAAGCCATGTGGCTTGGGAGGCCCAGGAAAGAACTTCAAAGAAGATGGGTTCTTACACCCAGAATCGGGCCATGACTCTCTCCTTCTTTCTCCAGGAAATGCTTTGGCCTTCCAAATGCACAGCTTTTCAGAAGTTGGTCCAAGGGTTCTGAGGGTCCGGTGTGAAGGTTCCAGAATGGCTGTGGTGGTTCCAACAGGTTCTAAATGTGCATGTTTCCTGAGCTGCTCAGACCGTGATGTCCAGCTATCAGGAGGCTGGGGCGGAAGTCCAGGTCCTGGGCTGTCACGGACCCACAGTGTAATCAGTCTTCAGTGACAACCTGGCTTCTTGCCAGCAGCGCTCTCCAGCCACACGCAAACTGCTTGTGGAGATCAGTGACATTGGGACCCTGTTCAGGGTCCATGATCCGTCATCATCAGGGATTTCTGCCCCAGAGCCCATGTTACTAGTGAGCCTGGCTGCTAGGAAGGCACCCAGCCGGAGAGGAGTTCCAGAAGAATCTTGAGACTCTGGACAGTAGAATAACTCATAAGTCACCATTTGGGCACATTAGCGTCACTGGCAGGCTATCTGGGGACACAGCCAAACACCCTGCTGTGATGTAGTCATCTGTGCTGGGACCTCATACATGGACAATAACCAAGGAACAGCTGAAAAAGTGATGTGTTAAAATGCAACTGTTGGACTTCCTGAGGGCAGGTGGACAGAGGGTTGGACAGGGGACAGGTGAGTAGGTCAACATTGAAGAGTAAGGTGTTGGACACAGAGACTCCCTGGAACCCTGCCAGATGCCCTCCCTGCCAGAAGCAGCATGGGAGAGACAGCCACACTCAAACGACTTGTGGTACTTTATGTGGAAGGGCTCTGTGTTGCTTATGCTCAGTTAGTCTCTGTTGAATGCCTAGATGGATGAATGAGAGCTGCCTTTGAAGCCCAAGGGACTTCGAAATTACAAAGGTGAACGTAAGCACAATGTATTTCCAAAGTGCTTCCCCAGCTCAGTAGCAATATTGTTCAGTTCAACCAAGAATTACTGACCCCTTGTTACAGGCGAGGCCACAAGCTACCCACTGAAGGTGCCCACAGATTGCACCCTGTGCTTTCAGAAGCCCATGATGGGGGCCGTGGTCCAATGGACGTTCCTTTGGGTTGAGGACTGATGGGATAATGCAGTCTGTCCTGCTCTTGAGCTGGTGGTGAAGGATGTTGAGGATGGAAAGGCCCACACGTGGACCGACTGAGTAGGACAAGCACCGCTCCCCAGGATCCTCATGTGGGGCCTCGGGTCTCACTCTTCATCGCAGTCGGAAGTGCAAGAGGGGTTCCTAACACGGGCATATTCCAGGCTGAGCTCAGGTTCCTTGAATCGGCCCACGCCATCTGGCAAACAGCAGTTGGCAGTGATGGAGTCAGAGTATCCTAAATTCCTAAGGAGTTGCTTTTCCTAAAATTGAGATTAAGCACCTAATGGGACATCCTTGCTGACCAAGAGACCCGGCAGCTCTAAGTGGCTTGAAAGCCACTCACGTAGTCAGTGCTGAGGCCAAGCTACAGCCGCACTGCCCCTCCCCAAGCCCCTGATTCCCAGCTGAACGTTCACCATATTGTCACACGTGTGGGGATGTTTTCAGTGCTTGTCTTTACAAAGGCATTATGGGAAATAACTTGAATTAGGTCTATAACCACACATGGGTGCTTTGTTTTCACGTAGCAAAAACAGAATTGCCTGGTCTCAGTCACCTTCTCAGGGTCTTCGTCTCTAGGGGTGAAGGGAGTGCTTCTGCTAGGACTTTGAGGTCGTCTCTAGGGATGACGTATCAGGAAGTAGGTGTCCCATTAGGGTGTACAGAAGGGAACAACAATCTGTGCCACTGAATGTTAGTGCAGGCATGGCCTGTACACTCCCTGCAAGTCATTAGCAGGCAGACAAGTCCCCTTGCACATTTGCATATGTTCCATTTTATCCATTGCCTTTTGCTATCAAGTTACCCTGGAGATGACTTCTCAGTGATTGAAACAGGGAATTTTCTAGCCCCAGAGTTGCCCGCTTCTTAGTCCAGTCTGCTCACCCTCTGCCTCTTGCCCACCAAGGATACCCCGTCTCTGACAAACACTTGCCGCACTAAGTGGCTCCCAGGACCCTGAGGAGCCTGTTAGCACCTTCCCTCTGAAGACCCAAAACCCAACTCCATGAAATCCTCACCTGTGAGCCTTGCTTTCAGCATCCTTGACAGGATACAACAGACTCAGCCTTTCTTCCATGAGACAGACTTTCACATTCTCCAGGTTATCAATTGGATGTGCCTGTCTTCTGTGCTTCCCAGGAAAAGTGTTGCGGGTCCCTCTACCCTTTCCTCAGAGGACTGGACATCCACCCTCTCCATCCAGCATGCCTGCCCTCAGAGAGACTGCAGTTAGCTGAAGTATGTTTTAGTGCGTGTTCAGAACTGGATCCACGTGTGCGAGGACTCTACCTGAATGTCAGAGGCCTTCACCTGTTTCATTTCAGTCACCTCTTGTAGCCCCAAAGATCTCCAATGTGGGTGTGGGTTCCTGCACGCCGTGCATGTGCAGAGTCAGCCTGGCAGGCGTGGGGCGTTCAGCCAGCAGCCCCCTGATGATTTAGCATACTTTCCCATTCCCTGTGATGAGTTAGGGAGAACAAGAAGTCAAAGCCGACTGATACAATGATGATTTCCTCAGGACTCCAAGACTGAATTAATCGCGTACACCATGAGGAAGGGGTGGAGGAAACAATGGAAAGCTTCCTTTAAAGCCATCTTATTAAGGGAGAAGCATCCTGGCCTCTCTGTCGCAGGGAACCCCCAGTCTGCCTTATCAAACACAAGACGCTTGCTGGATGCAACAGGTTCCTTCCTCCAAAGCCGCGTTCTGACAGTCTCACACCCCCTGTAGGCTTTGAAATCAGTGTTCAAAGTGGACTTTCTGAATTCATGAAAACCCACAGGTCTATAATCCATCCCTAATGGAAGTCAAACATGACACCAGCGAGATAAAACGCCGTGGCCTCCCCCTCTGTTCACAGTAGGTGTCTGCGGATAATAAATATTTTATTTTACTACAAAAACAAATAACTAAACATCCCCCCTGTGTTTGTTCTGAACTCGACAGTAGCTTTTGTGAGTTTACAATATTTCAAAGCCGAGAGCGGAAACCACAGTGTCACATCAGTAACTGGGTTCGCTGTACAAAAGGAGACCAAAGCTGCTTTCATCCTCTACAAACCGCGTATTACGTGGTGCCACCGCTGCCCTTCTGCCCGGGGACTTGTTGGCATTCCTCAGCCCTGGTTTGGGGAGCAAAGAGGTGTTTGGAATCCGCCATCTCTTGACCTAAGTGGTTCCCGTGGGCCCTCCATCAACAACGATCACCAAGAAGCCACCAAAGCACAGATTGACTTGGCGCTGGGTAGCCCTCACCTCCCGGAGCCCAGAACTCGGGGCTGGTTCTCCCTGGAGTCGTCCAGAGCAGACAGACCTGTGCTAAAGTGACTCGTCTCCTGGAGACTCCAAGGCCAACTTGCAGAAGATCATCCTGTTTCATGATCTCCATTAGGCTGTAGAAATAGTAGAACTGCACATTTTAATGATTTCAAGAAAGTACTTTTGATAAGTCACAAGCTTTAAGTCAAGTAGGTAATCGAGTGAATAAAGTGGGTAACACCAACAGTCGTCCATTTCTGCTGCTAACTTCAACTACGTGTCGGGTGGCGAGCTGTTGGAGTTGGGGACATTGACAACTCTTCTGGAGCATTGTAAGGCCTTCTGCTCCTCCTAAGGGTTCTGCTATGACCTAAGGGTTGAGGGAATGTTTTCAAGTGACCCAGTCTCCAGTGCATTTGTACAAACTAGTGAGCAGACAGACTACTGCCCCAGGAACTCAACGTGGCAGTGACCAGAGCTGGGATGGCTGCAAGAAAGAGTTGGTGAAAGTGCCATGTTACTTAAATTTCATTTTCGTTTGCCAATCTCACCATTGCTTTTTCTGGGTTTCAAAGGATATGGGTCTAAGTGAATTTTCACAGCAGCACTGAAGGGTGGCCAGATTGTCATCATGGTGTGCACTTGCAACATGTGTTCTAGCTCTGTAATGATTTACTGCATGTGTCACCTTGGAGGCTGCGTTTGGATGAGATTAATATGTAATTCACGGAACTTTGAATAAAGCAGATTGCTCTCCACCATTTGGGTGGGCCTCATCCAATCAGTTGAAGGCATGAATAGCACAAAAAGATTGACTTCCCAAGCCAGATGGAATTGTCCAGCAGAAAGCCTACAGCCTGAAACTGCACCGTCGGCTCTCCTGGGCCTGCCTCCTGCCTGCCCACACTGCAGATTTGCACTTGCCGACCTTCATAGTCATGTGGGTCAATTACGTATAACTTTCATTCCCTTAAACACATCCTATTGGTTCAGTTTTTCTGGAGGAGCCTCACTAGTATGACCTCCCAGTCAAACCCAATATGAATGAGATAACCTATAATAAGAAAAACACAGTAATGTGGTTGCTAACTTGTGAATTAATGTGAATTCTACTCAAGGATCAAAGAGCCCCAGAAAAATGTGTATATTTTGACTTTGCTGAGCTGTCTCAGTGCTACCCCTCCAGACTTTACTGAAGATAAGAATACCGCTTTGAATTTACTGCAACCAGTTTTTACTGAAATTGATAACTGTTTAAATGTCTTCTTTTAAAGGATCCTCATGAGCAGGAAAGAGATGTTCGGCTCTTTTTAAAGGAAAGCGTGTAGAAAGCATTATGGTCTCCTTTTTGCAATAGATCCTCGGAAGCTCAGTGTCAAATGTGGTACTGGATTACATGATTGGTACAGTTTCTTACAAAAAACAGTCTTCTTCCTCTTTTCCTTGTTGCCATTGCCTGTTCCCACTTTACTGTCTGCCTCCAAGTGGCTAGATGTGATTTTAGGGAGACGGGGCAGAAATACATGTCTTGGTCGTGGCACATGCTCGTGTCCTCCCTTCACCTTTTGCACACTCACTCTCAGCCTGAGATGCCTGCGGCGGGCTCCGGTCCATGGGCTCAGCTATCAGGACACCCAACCAGAGATCAGAGGGTGGTTAGAAAACAATCAGATTATTCCTCTCCCTGTGAGGTGCCTTGGGCTGCCTGTGTCTGTCCTGACCTATTCTCTCTCCTTCCCTGATCTGGCCAGAAAAGTACTTCCTGCAGGCTCAACTTTGGGAAGTCATGGGGGAAAAAAAGGGCTGGATATTTGAGGCGAAACCTAGCTATTCATGACCCAAATCAAAGCACTTTCAGACACTTTCAGGCACTAAAAGTCTCCGAGATAGATATTGCAAAGGTCACTGCCAAAGGAGGATAAAGGCCAGGAGAGAAGGACGTGGGATAAATATCAAGGCCCAAGTGTCACCACTTCCCGGGAGCCACCCTGAGTCCGTCAGACAGTCAGGTCCACGGGAGACAGCGTCTGGGATGCAGTCCTGGGCCCCTGGAGTTGGGAGGATGGGGAGGTTCAGATGTCCTAGCACACCTCGTCTTAGCCTGGGCGGGCGGTCCTGGCCACGTGGCCTGAGAAATGCCATCCTGTCGTGTGTCCCCACTTCCTGTGGCTGCCGTAACAACCACAAGCTGGATGACTTCAAACAACAGAAATGTATTTTCTCACAGTTTTGGAGGCTACAAGTCTAAAATCAGTATCACTGGGCCACAATCAAGGTTCCAGCAGGGAGGGTTGAGAGGAAATTCCATTCTCTGGCCCTTCCCCATTCTGGTGGCAGCTGTCATTACTGGGCATGTGGCCTCGTTAGTCCAGTCTCTGCATCTGTGGTCACATGGCTTTCCTGCTTCTGTTCATGTCAAATCTTCATCTGCCGCCCTCTTATCAAGACCCTGTGATGGTACTTAGGACCCACCTAGGTAATCTCCCCACCCCTGAATCCTTCGTTTCGTCACATCTGCAAAGTCTTTGCACCCAAGGAAGTATTCAGAGGTTCCAGGGACTCGAACCTTGTATCTTTGGGGGCCCTTATTCTGCCTCTTCCCGCGATGTGCACATCAGTGGTCCACTGCCCGGCCGGCATCCCTTGTTTCGGGCAACCTGTGGGTCCTACACCAAGGTGCCTGTGACCTCTGGGCCCTGGGGCACACCTTGCCGCCAGCCTTGCAGCAGCTCGTGTGGGTTTGTCCCACGTGCTCTCTTGTGCTGTGGGGACCGCCCTGAGTTCTCCGAGCATGCTGGTCTCCCTGGCCAGTCTGTCGGCTTTGTGTGCTGAAATGAGACCCTAAATATTCCTTTAATACAGTTTGGGAAACTTTTTTATGTGTTCCAGTGGTTTATATCATGATTTTTACTGTACTAAAATTTACATGCCCTTTTTAAAAAAATAATATTGTCATGTAAATTTTTGTAAGCTCTAGATTTATTTTACGACCCATAAACTTAGACAATATATTAAAATCTTGGAAGAATTTAATATCAGCAGCAGATTATCCTAAAAAGAAAAAAAAACACACACCTAATTCCTGGTTATTACAGGGACAGAGTCATATCAAGTATGTTAAAAGGTTTAATAGCTGTTAGTAAATTTTACTGCGGCTGTCAATAACTCCATAATATATTGGGCCAGTTAATAGGTCAATGGAACATATTTATATCTTGCTATAAACTGTTTACCCAAGAACAAACTAATTTCTAATGATAATGAAACACGGAGTCAATAAATATTAATTTTAGCATTTCTAATTTAAATACAATTTTTCACATCTGCCATAAACGTTGGGCTGGCAACATTAAGACATATATTATTGGATTTGTGTACCAAGGACAAACGTGTTAAAAATTAAGTGCGGTGTTTCCCCGAAAATAAGACCTAGCTGGACCATCAGCTCTAATGCGTCTGTTGGAGCAAAGATTAATATAAGACCTGGTCTTATTTTAATATAATATAAGACCAGTTCTTTAATATAATATAATAATATAATATAATATAATATAATATAATATAATATAATATAATATAATATAATATATAATATAATACCGGGTCTTATATTAAATAATATAAGGCTGGGTCTTATACTAATTTTTGCTCCAAAAGGTGCATTAGAGCTGATGGTCCAGCTAGGTCTTATTTTCCGGGAAACATAGTAACACAATTCTTGTGAGTGACACAACCTTCAAGGTGTGGGATTCCTTATTTTGTTATTAAAACCATAATAATTATTAGGATGCCATTTAAAATATTTGTTCAAACACTATACATTTTAATATATTGTTAAAAAATGAACATTTTTAAGTGCGTCTTTATTTTGACAGTTGAGTACATTTTTTAATAATGCGATATAATTGTGTTAGTTTTCTATTGCAACCTTAACAAATAATCAAAAACTTGGTGGCTTCAGCAATACCAATTTATTATCCTCCTGTTAGGGAGATCAGAGGTCCAATGGGGCTCTCTTTTTAAAAATAGACTTTTAAAAAGTCACAGCAAGTTTTCGTATTTAACACATTTTAAAATCACAGACGATTTCTTAATTCTAAAGTCTTTTATTTGGTTATGTAGGAGTTGAATAAACTCAGTTTTGCATCTCAACTGCATAAACGCAGCAGATGGGAACCTCCCTTTATGTGATGGGCATGTTTCTAATGAAAAAAACAATGCCATAAATTAATTGCGTTTCTAACAGATTTGAGGGGTTAGTGAATGAATTGTCTGTGATGAGCCCTTTTGTGAAACAATCACACAGGGGAAGTACGTGTTTTAAGATGCTTTCATCTCATGGGATCTCCTGAAGAGAAATGCACAGGCCCATGGGAAACACAGAGGCACCTTAGCCCCAGCACCTCTCTCCCTCATGGACAAGCATGGAGCTCCCTCTGCCTGGCAGCTGTCTGTCCATCTGTTTGTGCATATCACTGATAGTGCCCGAGTCGCTGCCACACTCAAGGCCTCCTGGCTGAGTTTCAATGCTTCTTATCGATGTTTCCAATGTCACTTGCTGTTATGGACTAAATTCCAGCCCCCTACCCCCTGCCAAAAAAAATCCATATGTTGAATCCCTAAACCCCGGTACCACAGAATGACTGCGTTTGGAGATAAGTCCTTTAAAGGGGTGACAAAGTTAAAAAGAAAGCTTCAGGGAGTATCCTTACCCAGTGTGATGGGTGTCCTTAGAACAACAGGAGATTAGGACACAGACACACAGAGGCACAGCCATGTGCGGACACAGGGAGAAGATGGCTGCCTACACGCCAAGGAAAGACGCCTCAGGAGGGACCAGCCCTATGACAGCTCGATCTCAGGCTTCTGGCCTGCAGATCTGTGAGGAAATAATTTCACACCGTTTCAGTTGCCGGGTCTATAGTGCTTTCTGATAGCCGCCCAGGCAGACTAAGACACATGCTGAACCATGAATCTTAATTTTCAATTATATCACTTTAGTTTTGAGAGAACTGTAAGTCAAAAACATTTCCATGGGGAAGCCAGGGGTTCGTGGTCTAATAATTGTGTGGTGGGGTCCATCCTGGGCACTGGAGGATGGTAGCAGCATCCCCCACCCCTACCCATTAGATCCCAGCAGCACCCCTCCAAGCTGGAATAATCCAAAGAGTCTCCAAACATTGCCCATTGTCCCCCAGGGTGGGGGTGGGTGACAAAGCTACCCCTGGTTGAGAATGCATCTGAGATGCACCTACTCTGAAGACACATGCACCGTGTGTGTGTGTGTGTGTGTGTGTGTGTGTGTGTCCATGACTCCTTAAGAGTATGCATCCTATAAAGAAGGCCAGAGTGGAAGGGGCCTCAGCATCCCCAGGTCAGCCCATACTTTTCACATGAGGTCACAGACCAGCAGGAGGAGTGTTGCCCAAAGCCAGGGGACACTGGTGGCAGGGCCAGCACCAGGCCATGGCTTTGCCCCCCTCTCTCTACAGAGCACGGAGCCACCTCCTCTGGTTTCCATGGGAGGACCGGGGGGCAGAGGCAGAGGGCAGTGTGGTGGCTGAGGCAAGTCTGGGACCAGCAGGGAAGCCAGCCCAGGGGCCATACTGTGACTGCCCCACGCTGGGAGGTGCCTCCTGCCCTCTGGGACCTCTCTCCAGTGAAGTTCATAAATGCGCTGCATTCCTCCCAGCTGCCTCTAACGCTGCTGCAGGTCACCAGCAGGTGGCACTGCTGAGAGCAAAGACGACCAAGGTCATCTGGGTCCCAAGCAGGTTGGTTCTGTTTGCCCCTCTGGGCCTGGTGTCCTTGCCCTGCCTCACCCAGGCTGCCTCCTCTGCCCTCCAGCTCCCCATGGGAGAAGGAGAGAGAAGTCAGGATGTTGGTTGTCCCAGCATCCTCCCTGAGAGGCTCTGGGCCGGGCAGTGGCTGCCTCTCCTGAACTCCTTGCCCCCCAGCAAAGCCCTCAGCATGTGACAGTACTGCCCTCTCCTGCCTCTGCCTCTGCCCCTTCAGGCAAGGGCCCTAAGGGCTTTCTGTGGTTGCTCGTCCCCAGGTTTCATTGTCTCTTGCTGACTTCCCACAGCTCTTCTGTAACCCCTGCATGTGCCACCTGGGTGGGTGACAAGCTCCCTGGTGGAGACCCGTCTTTGATTTTTCCTGAGCTGAGTCTCCAGCCGGTGGCCGTCGTCGTCCTGCTTTGTAAAGGTCACTACTGCCTTCAGTTTTCTCTTTTATGTCTAAACTGACACAATTCCCCCAATGAATGTGTGATATTAAATATTAGGCTTTAAGAATCTAGTCTTTTATTAATATATTTTAATATTTAATGCTAACATTTTATGTGGAGTTCTCAGTCAAATTAATCTAGTAAATTTTGCTAATAAAATTAATTTTCCCCTATTTTACCTTTTGAATAGCTAAGATTATGGTGGAGTAAAAATAATTAGATTTCTTTGGGGTGAGTGGTGGGGAGAACGATTTATTTTCCTGAAAATCCTTTCTCCTCTGCATCCGCTTCTAATCTCGTGTAAGGCATCTCAGGTGCTCAGATATTGGCCCTGAGATGAAGCTGGATGCGACCCTTCCAAATGCTTCTTTGATGATTTTTAGAGTTTTAGAATTGGGAACGCCTTGTAGAAAATCGAATGCTCCCCTAGTTTTATGGATGAGAGATGGGTAGCTTCTGTCGTTCCACACGCAGGAGTTACTTCCACTAAGAGGCCTCCCTGCCTTCCAACACCTTCGCTACATGCAGAGTGGGCCGGCAGAAGTCTTTCCACAATTGGATGGATCTCTAAATCAGTCACTGAGTCACATAGCGAGTTGGAATGTGCTGTACCCTCATCTTCCCAGCCTGTGCCGCTGACGTGCTCTTTCCTCCTCTTCTTCCTCCTTCAGGGCGTGCTTAGGACCCCAGCCCCCAGCTAAAGGAGAGGTCAGATGTTCCCACCTGAAGCTTCTGACCCTGGTGTCACTTCTCTCCCGTCCCAGAGGCCCAGGCCCTGGCTCTCCTCCACTCTGCTCAGAGCCCTTCCCCAGTCGGCTCCCACCCAGCTCCCACTGGGCGATCCTCCGTAATCTGGAATTTTCCCTGACTTGCCCTCTTCCAAATTTGCTTTCCCTGGGGACCATCCCACACTACTGTGTTTCTCCGAAAATAAGACCTAACTGGAAAATAAGCCCTAGCATGATTTTTCAGGAGGGCATCCCCTGAACATAAGCCCTAATGTGTCTTTTGGAGCAAGACTTAATATAAGACCCGGTCTTATTTTCAGGGAAACATGGTACTGAATTGTCAGGTAGGAAAGTAGCCCTATATCCAAGGTAGATTTGGGGCTGCACACTGGACTATATCTCATAGGGTGTTAGGGGCAGCCAAGTCCTGAGTGTGCTAACACCCCACCAAGGGTTTTCCTTCCGAACAGCCCCAAAGCACTAGTGATGGAAGGAAAACAGCACAGCCAGTGAGCTGGGGACGCTGGCTGTTGCCTTGTCCCCGTGGTCCTCAATGTGCCTTTTCTGTGGGTGGTGGCAGGCCCAGCCCCTCCCACTGTGCTGCCCCCGCCAGCCCTCTGTCTCCCCAAGGGCTCCTCCCCCTCCTGAGCAGGCCCACACCTCCATGACGCCTTGGCTCGCTCTGGGTTTTTCTGCCTGGAATGTCCCATTTCCCTCTCCTTCCCCATATTACTTCCTTACTTAAAATGTGTTTTGATTTTTTTTTTTTTAAATAACAGATCATAAAGAGAAGAGGATATATATCAACCATGATTCCAGGACCCAAATTTAATATCTTGCACCTATATTTCAGTCCCTTTTTTATTGCACGTGTATTTTTGTATTGTCTTTAAAAAGCTTCAGAATTTAATATTCAGAGATGATTTCTATATACCAAACGAAACTTAAGTCTCAGGCCCCTGACCCGTGCTGGGTTCCTGGTGATTTTTAATTCTCTCTCCCAAGGAGGCCACACAAGTTGCACGGTTTTCAAGCACCTAAAATCCTGGAACCGTTGTGGTTCATACACACGAGTTGTCCCAAGGCATTGCAATCTCTTTATGAATAGGATTCTGGGGTTGCCAGTGGATCGTGGGGGTGAATCAGAGTTTACTCCCTTAGTGCAGGCCCTGGGGCTCTTCCAATCTTGCTCTCACAAATAACACAGCAAGCAACATGTTTATGCATTAATCTCTGTCCACATTTCTTATTATTTCCTTGGAATAGGCTTCCAGTAGGAGGATTACTGGGGAAAAGAGTAGAAATGGATTTATGGTTCCGGATACTCATTGGCAAACCACTTCCCCTGTCGGACAGTCAGCATGATGAGAATTGTACCCCTCTGTCCCCTGCCGCAATTTAGAAATAAGCATTTTTAAATTCCTGTCAATTTGGCAGGTGACAAATGGGATCTTCTTGTTCCAACCTTAACTATTTGATTACTTGCAAGTTTGAACTTTTTTCATAACCACTGTCCCTTTGTATTTATGTTTTGTAAATATTTTGATACCCTTGAGTCTTCACACTTTTCTTTAAATCAACACATATGCACATTTGTGCATTTAAGGATGTTAATCCCTGTGCATCATACTGGCTTGTCGTATAGTTTTCCTAGTTTGATACATGCTTTTTAATTTTTCACATTGGAAATGTCTGACATGAAAAACTTTTTGACATTGGAAGTTTTAAAATCATAAATGGTTACTTTATTGATGTTTTTACTATATTGCCTTTTCCTTTGCATTTTTAATTAGAAAGTCCTCGTACATGCAAAGGTCAAATCATATCGTGCATTATTTGATTTCTGTGTTTAACTTATTATTTCATCTAGTGTTAGTTTCAGTATATGACATGAGAAGAGTATTTAGTTTGATATTTTTTTATGCTTAGCCGGCCAGGGGTGCCGTCTCTATTTATCAAATAACCAGCCCATCCATCACTAGTTTGCAAGGACTCCTTCATCACATCTCAAGTGCCTGAGCATCTTCGGGGCTGCTACAGAATGACCGGTCTGTCCCACAGACGCTGTTCCCGGACACGGGATTCATGACGACTGATTGTCACGTACATTCATAGATGAGAGGACAAGAGCTGGCTCGTTACTCTCATTGGGACAAATTGAGGATTTTCTAAAAAGTCCCATTTCCTTAAGACACTTGGCTTATCAAATATAACACACATGTTTAGAAGTGCATAAAACATAAATGTAGAACTTAACAGATTACTGTGAAATCCGCATCCATGAAGCTACTACCACCCAAGTCCAGACAGGAAACCTTGGAGGACCCGCGAGGCCGGGTGCCTGACCCAGATTCCGCCGCCCTCCTCCCCACAAGGAAGCACCGTTCTGGCTGTTAGGGCAGCACAGCCCTGCTTTTCTCTATATTTTTAGCTAAGTAGGCATCCTAAGACCCTGTAATGTGATTTTGTACATTTTTGAACTTTATATTAGGTTGGTGCAAAAGTGATGGTGGTTTTTGCAGTTATTTTTAACCTTTAAACTGCAATTACTTTTGCACCAATCTATAAATGAACTTGTATGTACATAGACTTTGTATAAAAGGATTTAGGGTCTTTTGTTTATAGCTTCTTTTGCTCATTATTTTGTTGTTGAAACACATCCAAATAGTTATGTCTAGTTTTAGTTCTATCACGTTCCTTACTATGTACTGTTCACTCGAATCACTACCCTACCGTACATGCATCTGTTTCACTGTTGCTGAAAATTTGGATCGCTTCTGTTCTGAGGCTCGTACACATAATGCTGCCATGGGTTCCTGTCCGTGTCTCCCAGGGCATGTGCTGCAACACGTTCTCTTAAACATACACATTCACATAACATATATGCATGTGTTTAATCTGGGTAGGTAATACCCACGTGTTTCAGCCTGTCAAACCCGTTTATCCCTCCACCAGCAGGGAACCAGAGCTTCCACTGTACCCATTGGCACCACTCCTTGGTATTATCTTCTGCACTTTCGCCTTCCAGGTGGGTGTGACACAGTCCCTCCTGTGGTTTTCATTTACATTTCCCTGGTGACCAATAGAGTCGAGCACCTCTTCATAGGATGTCTGCTATTGGGACTTCCTCCTTTGTGAGGTGCCTGTTTGTGTTTTGGGCCCATTTTACTTGGGTCCTCTGTCCGTTCTGCGTTGCTTTCTAGAGATTTCTTTATGTACTCTAGGTTTGAGCCTTTCGCTGGTGTATGAATTGCAAACTTGTTCTCCATTTCGTGGCTGTGCTTTCCCATGCTTGATGGTGTCTGCTGATGAAAAGACACTCTCATTGTCAATGTATTCAAATGTAACCACGAAATCCTTTTTCAATGCTTTATGGGTTCTGTCTAAGAAACCTTTGTCTACCCAGAAATTATGAAGATGTTTTTTCTAGTAAGTCTTCTAAACACTGTTCCCTTTGGCCTTTCACATTTCAGTCTATAATCCTTTGGAATATATTTTGCATGTAGGGCAAATTAGTGACCCAAGTTAATGTTTCTGATATGCACACCCAGTTTTCCCAGCATTGTTTTGAAAGTCCCTCCTTTCCCCACTGTCTTGCAGTCACACCTTTGATGTCAATCAATTGTCATATGTGCACAGATTGGCTTCTGGCCTTTTCATTCAGTCCTGTCTGTATATTGGAGCACCGCTTTGCCCAATACTCACTGTCTTCATTAATATGGCAGTATAATAATGTTTAATTTCTGGGAAAGCCTTTCTTCCCTTTTCTTCTTTTTTTAAGATGGCCACTTTGGATTGCCATGAATTTTAAAATCAGCTATACAGTCGGTCCAAATGGAGAGCCACTTTATAACCACTGTACTCCCATTCAGAATCTACGGATCCACTTCAGGGGTGACCCCTTTATGCTATTGTGTCATCCAATTCACAAACAGTGTATGTCTTTATTATTTACCTCATCTTTAACTTAATTTAATAAGTTTATAGTTTCTTACATAGATGTCTTGCCCATCTTATGTGCAATACTTACTTCTATGTACTCATTTTTTAAAATCATATTGCACATGAAACTTCTACAATTTTCACTTTTCGCTTAATGGGACTACACAGAATGACTTATATATGTTAACTTTCTACCTAGAAAGACTTTTAAAGTCACTTATTAATTTACAAATTAATATTAAGATTCTTTGGGGCTATTGATATACACAGTTATTTATTATCTTATTTACTTTTATTATTTTCAAAAATCAGAGTTTTGGTTCTTCCTTTGCAGTGATTCTTTCAGCTTTTCTTAGACTGTCTTGCCAGCTGGAATAGCGAGAACATCCAGTATAATTTGAAAAGAAATGGGGACAACAGACAACTTGACATTGTTCTTTATAATTTAGTCTTCCACGTGATTTTTAGAACCACTTTCTTCAAGGTAAATAAAATCCCACTGACATTTTGATAGGGATGGCATTTCATCATCTGCATCATAAATGATTGTCACAACCAGGAGCAAGGGTTTCTATTTATTTATGTCATTGTAGAAATATAGTGTTTTCTTCTTTTGGTACCTTTATCTTCCTTATATGTGTGAACCTACAGGTTTCTGGGGTTTTTTTGTTTTTGTGTTTTTTTGGGGGGTTTTTTTTGGTTTGTTTTTTGTTTTGTTTTTTGGTTTTGCTTTCTATTGTGAGAGGGCTATAAATTCCTAAACATCTTCTAACTGGCTGTTGCTGATATCCAGAAGCGCTGTTAATGCTTACACATTTGCCTTGCACATTCTTAGGTTCTTGTTATGTTTTCTATTTGATTCTTTTGAGTTTTCTAAGTTAATATAATATTTGCAGCAAACACACAGGCTTGTCTTCTCTTTAAAATAGTTGCATCACTTACATCTGAGTTATTTTTAAAACCTCAAGTGATTTTATTCTTTTACTATTCTTTTGTTATTCATCTCTAATGTTATTAAATTTTTGCTTATAAGATTTCTGTACTTTGAAATCTATTAAAGCTTATTTAGATTTTCACCTGTGACTTTGTGTATGGCCTGCCATGGAGATAATTTTGTACATATTTAGTGAATATTTGAAGAAAGATAAAAACTTTATTTACAGGGTAGACATACGAGTATGTGCGTGTGTGTGATTGTATACTCTTGTGCACAGACACACACCTTAATGATAAAACACTACCTGTAGCTCCATACTTATTCAGGTATAGGTGTTTGTGTGTGATGGAACTTGTTAATTTTGTCAATTAAACCCTCTACAGGCTCACATTTTTCCGTCTATTAGATTTTCCAAGCCGGAGAATGTAGATTAACATCTCCCTCTTTGACAGTGGTTTCGTTAATTCATAATTTTGTTCATAGTTCTTTTTCCTTGATATAGTTTGATTCATGTTGTTCTTTGTTTGCAGAATGATGACTGCTCTTCCTTCTCAGGTTGTTTTAGTTTTCGTCAGTATCACACATATACTCCTTTTTCCTATTTAAATAGCTCTCTCTGCCTTGAGTTCTATTTGGTTATGAATAGTGCCGCATTTGCTTTTCTTTTTGTCAGCATTTGACTCTCTGACTCTTTACTTTAAAAATGTCTATATTATGGGTTGAATGTGTGTGTACAAGCAAAGCTGAACTGTGTGTAATTTCTGTTTACTCATCTGCAAATCTTTTAATAGAAAAATTTGAGGTCGTCACAGTTGTTATCACTGATATATTTTGGCTTTATTTCTGTCATCGTTCTTTTGTTTTGTTTTCTATTTGGTAATACAATTGAATTTTAATCCTCTTGGTTAAATGATCCAATGGGTCTTTCAGGGGTCGTAGGCTGGCCCCACCCACCACACAGCAGCCCTGCAGCCTCGCCGGAGAGTGATGTGAACGCCACAGGCTGTAGCTGCACTAGGGACCCTGGGAGTGAGGGTTTGGTGCAGCCTCTTGCCAATACTGCGGAGGCAGGTCCCCAGGGAACTCGCAGCACATGCTTGAACCTGTGAAGTGTGTGTTCCTCCTTTCCTGTGATCGTTGTTTTACCACGGGGAAATTCTGGTCCATTTTTAACGAAAGCAATAAGAGTGGTGCTGGGAAAGTCAGCATCATCTGAGAACTCACCCTTTTGTGCTGAAAGACAATGTCAGCAACCTACAGCTCAGTAAGAGTGAAACAGGCAAAAGTAAATGTAAAGCAATGTCTCTGCCCCAATTCAATCTGATGTTCATGGTTAATTATAGTGTGTTTTTCACTCGTCACTCTCCACCCCAAGCTCTGGGGCGTCTGGTGTAAAGCAGTTAGTGTCATTTACCTGAGAAGAACAGGTCATCACAGGTAATCAACTCGACCTCCTTTGGGTCCTATAGGCAGCAGAATCTCCCTGCAAAGTGAAGTACCAATAACTGCCATTCATAAATAATCAACGTCTTTGAATATTTGTCCAAAGTTTGTTATTTCCTTGCCAGACTGACTTAACACCATCATTTTCCCTAGGTGGGTCACAATCAAGAAAGTGATCATGTGACAATAGCCAAGGACACACTGAGCTTTGATTTCTCCTTCTCGTAAATAAGCGTGTGTGTATATACACATATACAAATATTCTCCAGATGAAAATCATTCAGAAGCTCCCTTTGCCTAAGAAAAAGCCCAGCGGTGACGTTAGCGTGATGCCCTGATGCCCCACCCACCTCGATCTGCCTTCCTTACCCCATTTCCCAAACGACATCCTTCACTGATGTCAAACTTCATAGAGTTCCCCAAACGAGTCTTTGGGCATGCTATGCCTTCTTCCTGGCGTATAATAAACCCTTAATAAATGTTCACTTGGAAGTAATAAATGAGGGAGAACTGAGAGGAGGAGATAAAGTTACATGAAAAACGAGGAACATTGACAGGAGGCAGCAGAGTCTCGTCACATCGGGCTGGAGGTGCTGTGGAAAGGCTCGTCCCTGGTCAGTCTCTCCCCGCGGTAAGAAGCAGGTATGACCTCTTTCATTGTTTCATTTTTGGAGCCTTGTCCCATCAGGAAGGAGACATGCAGACATGTAGATGTGAGGATGCGTGACCCTCCTCCCCCGAGGAGCAAGAAGCGGGACAGAGGTAGCAGCAGAGTGATACACCAGGTGGAGGCAGCTGCGCGTGCGACGGGACGTGTGTCTGCAACCAGAGCACATGTGTACCTGCAGCGCAAACGTCTCTGAAGGAGCGGATTATGCCTCTTCCTCAGGTCATGTTGCGTCTTTTAAATATTAATCGGAGAAACTGGAAAGCTTTAATGTGCCTCCATCTCTGGAGAGGCTTGCGCAGGATGTGAGAGCTCAACCTCACTGACTCAGCACAGGCACTGTAAGTGCCCCGCTAATGAGCAAAATAAAGCATCCTCATAATTGGACATAAAAGGGCACACCACACAGACTTGCCAGGATACCAGGCTGCGAGGGAGGGCCTGTGCTGGCACAGTGTGTCCATTTGTCCCTGGGCCGATCTCCACTGGCTGCAACATGTGCGAGGATATCCAGGCTCTTTCATTCATGTCTTGTGCAACTGGACTTTTTCAAAGAGCCCTTGTTCAGCCCAACACTATTCCTACACTGGCCAAATTGAAAACATCAGTCCACCCTCCAGAGTTAGAGTACTTTATCATGATTTATATGTGGGAACGTGAGCCTTGCCAAGAAACACATGACCTCTGCCCAATATTAATAATTGCAGATGGAGACCAAGTCCATTACATGGAATAATTCTGTACATGGCTGAATTTATTTAAAGAGAAAAAAATGAAAAGATGAGACTCTCACTTCCCAGCCACGGGAGTGAGTGAATGTTAGATGATAAACGTGTGTGGGCAGCAGCTTTCGTGTGTAATATGAGCGAACAAGCAGAGTGTCTGAGGACTTCCCGAAGATCGACTTGCCATGAAATACTGTAGAGCTGTGAGTACCGGCAGCGGTCAGCCTGTACACACTGCATATCCAGTTGGACAAAGGGGACAAGCCCTCATCTATAGCATTTGCCAATTTTTGTGGCACGGATCTGACACGATGCCACACACCAGTGCCTACGTAGTATTTTCACCACACAGATAAAATTGGCAGATAACTTCCAGAGCATACATAGGGGAGAGTGCACTAAAGTCCGTAGGAAGCAATTTGTTTATTTGGGGAAAATAAATCGTATTTTTAAGAAGATGAAAGTCTTAAATTTATGAATTATAAGATTATAGGCTTTGATATTTAATAACAGCTGTGTTTAAAATCCAACTCACAGAATTCCTGAAAACTTCACAGTTGGCTCTGGAGAGCCAGTGCAAGATGGTTCCAGCACACCCATGGGTCAAGGGCGGACGCTGCAAGTGTACGTGTGTGTTTTTAAGAAAAGTCCATGGACAGAAGAGTGAATCTGAGTGCAACATACCACATTTCAATGCAGTTCACCTTTTCCTAGTGTCTCATTGCAGTTTGGCCTTTGGAGGGGCAGCCACTTCAAGCATGAGCCAATGGACGCTGGGACCTGTTGTCCTTGAGCTGAGTCCTGAGAGACTTCAAAATCTATCATGTGTATATTTCAGAAAGTCATGCTAGCTTGCACATTTTTTTCTCAGTATCTAAATCTTTTAAGACATTCCTGCTTCGGGTACGATGGAGTGAGCCAGAGTGTTCTATTTCTTTCTATCGTCTCTGAAACAGAAATCAGAGAAGGTAAGAGACTTGGCCTCTTTTCTAAGGTGGCTGTGAATACACGAGCCAGGTCTCATGGATTCGGTGACGCCTGATGAGGAACAGAGAAACCAGTGACCAAGAGGCACCACCGGTGGAGCCAACATGGAGGGGAAAGGCTGTTGGGAATGAGAGCGGGGATGTCCCGGGCATTCTGGAACAGTCAGGTTTGGGGGGGAAGGCGGCATGGCGTGGGCTCTGCGTCTCGCTAGCTCCTTGCCCCACTCCACTGAGTCTAAATAAAGTGGTGTGGTACCCGCCAGTGCTTCCCTTGAGGCAGGGCACCTGATATCTGCTCTGTGGTTTTGGATGGAGTGGAATGTGCTCGTGATGGGCCCATTTACACATCATGGATCATGGAGCAGAGGCTTGCCTGGTGACACAAGGTACCTATCGACTAAAACACAGATCTTTCTTAAAGCTCAGGGTTCCAAATGCAGTTTCAAGGTAGAAATAGAGAAGCACCAAAGAATCGCACAGCTTGGGTTGTGCAATGAACATGTGGCAGCTGTGAATGTGGTTGGGACGCAGGCCCACCACCAAGCTCACCATCGGCCATTGTCAAGACACCAAGGTGTGGAGCAAGTCCACTTGCCTCATGGCCACGCCTCCCACGAGGACACTACCTCATGACTGAATCAGGGCTCTTGGCCTGGACCAGCCCGGGGACGTGGGTCAGAGGAAACCATCATACTGAGGGTTTTTAAGGACTTTGAGTGAAAGGCTCACGGCTGAAGGCCCATCCTGACTGGTACATATTTGCTGCATCATGAAGTGGCAGATTCTCCAGAAGTGTGACTGCATCTTTCAATTGTCTTCCACTCCTGGACCCCTATAAGTCTTATTAACATTGCCAAATGCTATAGTAGTCACATAGGAATTCAAGGAAGCATGAAGCTTCTGGAGAATAAGGGGATCGCCAGCAAGGGGAGAGGGTTCCTAATCTGACAGCTTTACAAAAAGGTCCAAAAATGCAAAGGAATGCCTATCTTTACCTTAGCCTTAGCCGTTTGTTTGACACACTTTCCTGAAGGCTGTTCACGTGGCTTGCATTACTGCTGGAGGGGCTTGGTCAAGCTACTTTATAAGTGACTGGCCTCTGGATAGAAGGTTCTGGAAGGGAACCCGTGCCTGGACACGGTCCCTGCTCCACTGTGTGCAGAGCACACCAGGACAAGAGCTCAACCCAGGAAACAGCTCCGAGCATGAGGACAATTGACCTGTTCGGTGACAAGGACGTGTGCTCACAAGGTAAAGAATGGTGACAAGTCAATTCTGTTTTTGAAAAATCCATCAGATTAATTAAAATACGGTGTAGTACAGGGGAGCTAATTAATACCCTCCGCCTCCCTCCCCTTATCTGCCGCTTTGCTCTCTCCTCAGCCCCCTCGTTCTCACCTCCTCGGGATCACAGCCTCCGAGGTGGGCTTCACCTGACGACAGAGTTTAGCACAGGCTGACAGTGAGGTAAACTGACACAAACAATTTGTGTCTGTTTCTAGAGGAAATAAAATCAGCTAGTTATTAGTGTTGTCATTTCCAATCCTTTCCGATTATTTGATTATAATAAAAGCACAAAAAAATCAGAAGAGGAGACCTTTTTTATGGCATAATTGGTCTTTAAAATTGTCCTATTTTATGGTGCATTTTATCAAAAACGAAAGTGACTCTTGAGCCTTGCATGAAGACATTCATAGAAATTATTAAAGCTGTGACACCAAATTACCTGGGAGATTCCGGGAGATATTTGGCTGGTTCATCTGTCAACCTGTAGGCAGCTTCTACTCTGGGTGTTAGCCATGCTTGATTGTCCACGACAGTCCTGCCTCCCAAGGGGAAACTTTTAAGATGAAAAAACATAATCAGAGGGGACCCTCCACAAGGCAGAAGCCAAAAGGATTCCAAAATGGACCCCGTGGGCTGGATTGTTTGGGAAGCCTGAACAGAGCCTGTCAAACGATCTGTCTGTAGCAATTATTCTGATAAATCTGCCACCCAGTTGTGCCTTCACTCTTGCATCGTTTCACAAGGTGTCTCCAGGAAGCACAGGTCCCTGTCGGGGTTCCCTCTGACTAGCCGAGGAAGAGGAATGAGAGACTGTGTGTAGATCGGGTCTGTTGGAAAAATCCCTCAGATACTAGCCATAGTTCATCTCCTTTCACAAATCCTAGACTTGACCTATTAGTGTAAATACAAGGGGATCTTTTGTCATTCAGCGTCTTGCCAGCAGTTACGTGTCCTTACCGCGAGCACACAGAGTGCCTCTGCGATATGGAGCCCATTCTACGAGCCCGTCGGACATTGCTGCACCAGTTGAGCTCACTTTACCGAGCAAATTGCAACAGCAATTGAAGTGTTTTCCATTTCAATGGCTGGGAAAAAATACACTCTAAAAGGTCCAGTTAAAATATTAGACAAATAAATGAATGAGTTCTCTGAATTGTAAAAGGCAAAAAATAAGTGACGAAAAATCAAACATTGACCCAAATCTGGGAATCTGACACGGCCTGAAGGGGGCGTGGCACTGGTGGCCAGGGTGCCCCTGCCAAACCCAGCCCCATTACGTGGGGTATTTCACAGTTTGTGTGGCCTCATAAAAAGGTAGTTTATAGCCAAATATGGCCAAGCCTTGCTTAGTGTGGTAAACCCGATGAATCAAGGACAACCTGCGTATAGGACCTGCTATTTTCATGACATATCGGCACGCAAGGCAGGGAACAGCTCAGAGCATGTTCCAAGGAGCCTGTTGAATAGTCAAAAGGAGACCCTGGCTGTGATGCTTTCTCCTTGCCAATGACAGGTGACATGCACATTCCTGGACTGGGTCAGTTGGTGCGGAGGGCAGCGGAAACAAGTCATGATTCTTCGAGAGCACAGTGGATGCAGAAGCAAGAAAAACCCAAACCTCGGTCCCAGTGGCTTACAGGCCATTGGAAGGGACCCGGGGGGGGGGGGATTGAAACAGAAAAGATGACCTCGCTGGCTTTCTTATCTCAGGATGCTACTTAAAAACTGTGTGACCTTGGGCAAGGTCACTGTTCCCCCCAGCCCTTCCTATGTCTTTTAATTTTTACCTAAAGATTTTAGTCTTTCACCATAAATGGGTCTTTTTCTTTGTAACGATGTAGTTTTATTTTGCCAAACTTCTAACTTCCAAGCCTTTCCCTTGCGTGTTCTGGCTGAGTTTCCTCCCACTGGGGAGGGTATGATTAGCTCGCTGTGTGGAGGGAGCTGAGGCTGGTCCTCTGGCCCGTTACTCTCTTGCTTCCTGTGGCATCACCTTCCTCACGAGGAAAGATCTTAGGTTCCATTCAGGGGTCTCAGAAATCAACACGTAACTTCACAGAAGGGTAGAACCTGGGAGGCCCACTAGGTGAGCCTGTCATGGTTTACCTGGAATGTGCACGCACACACACACACACACACACACACACACACACACACTCATACACACACTGATGCGCACATATGAAGCCGCACTTACCCATGCACCCCACACACACAGGCCTGGCTGGACACTGAGAATGCAGTGGGGACCTGACTCAGTTGCCACAATGGCTCAATGAGTTTTAATGATCTGTCATGTGACTGCTCGCCCAGCCAGCAGGACAGCGTAGGGAGAGTGTCTTGTTCACCTGGCAGAGGGCAGGCACTCAGCAATGCCAGGGAGGTGCCCTGGGTTGGAAGGTGGCATTAATCCTGTCCCAGGACATGTGGCACAGCCACGTCCATGGGACCTCTCCCTCCCAGGCTGTGACTGTGACCATCTGGCCTCCCGACGCCTTCCGGGCCTCCCCACTTCTTGGCTCCTGGTTTGCCTTCCTTGGGCGTTTCCTTTTCTCCGCGGCCCCTGCCCAGCCCAGCCTGGGATGCCATGTCTTCACAGAGGGTCATTCCTCCAAATCCTTTTGGCCTGACCCGCTGCCACCGAGCAGGGGGAGTGTTCTGCCTCCCTGACTCTACCATCCGTCTGCTTCTCCTGCCACCAGGGAAAGTGCTCACACGGTAAAGAATGGTGAAAACTCAATTCCATTTTTGAAAAAATGGCTCACATCCGAGCAATGCAGGCCCATGGGCTCAGCTGCCGTCCAAGACTTGTGTAGATGGTGGCCTGACCTCTCAGGCAACACATCCCCTAGGAAAGGCCAGTTCCCCACTGTCCCCGTGTGCTGTGCAGCGGCCAGACCCCCGGATGGTGGCTGAGAGCAGTATGTGGGGGTTTGGGCTCCTTCACCTCCTGGGTGAAAGCATCTCCAGACAGCTGACAGGCAGACCCCAGTTCCCAGGGGTAGAGAAATGTGACAGCGTTTGTCTCCGCCACACATTCTCCTAAAGCTGGCCATGCTAGAGTGAGTCCACAGGGTAGAAAATAAAGAGAAACCTGTAAGTGGCTTTGTGATCTGCGAGGCCAGAGTAAATCTGTCACACCTGAATTTGGGGAGGTTGTGACGGGGTGGGGTGTCACAGGTTGTCACAACGCACCACTTTCCGTGAGTCCCTACTGTTACGAAAGGGGCATTGATCCTGTGTGCTGACCCCACCCTTTTCAGGGGCTCAGAATTCACTTTTCAGAATGGAATGCTGCCTCACTGGCTTATAAATGTTTATTTTCTACTTTGCATATGCAGTGGTAGAGCAGGATTTTTGCATTATATCAACTTTTTAATATTCAATGGGAAAATGTAAAAAGATGTGAGGAAATGTTTAAATTATGTATAGAAAGAGCTGAGCACATATTGGATGTGAAAGTGTAGCATGAATGTTGGCTCAGTTATGGAAGAAAATGGGACAGGACTCACCTACTTATGCTCAGAGACCGTCTGGTTTTCACCATGCTGATTAAATGGATTCCCGTTTGCCAACCTGGGAAGTAAAAGTAATCCTGGATAGAGTCCAGAGATTGGGTTTATTTTTTGTTTGTTTTTTCCTTTTTTTGTTGTTGTTGTTTTTTTGTTTCTTCCTTCCTTGTCCTTCCTTTGAGGGCAGCTTGGCTTATTCTCCAGGCAAAGCCCACCCACGTTGGCTATTTGTGCCTTTTCCAGTGGATGGGAGTCACCTTGAGCTCTTCCCATTCAGAACAAAGCTGGAACAAAGCAGGGGAACAACAAATGTTTGTTGAATGAATGCAGGGTGATGGCTAGCCAATCTTGGTCTCTCAAGGTCTAGTAAGAGCTCCTCAGGGAGAGAGGAGGTGGAAAGCATCCCAGGTGAGGAGGCAGAATGGAAGATGATTGACAGTAAAGGGTGTGGGGTGCTGGGAAGAGAGAAGAGTCGACTGGCTGTTGCCACTGGTCAGCCAGGCCACCACTGTCTTGGCTGCACCAGATACCATCTGAGGGCTGTCTGTTCCAGTTCTTGCAGTCTTGGTTCCAGGGAACGTTTTCTTCTTTTATTTCCTCTCTCAAGATGACCAGCAGTCAGTTATTCACCACTTTCCACCCCTAAACCTGCTCAATTTGAGGACAGTGATTTTCTGGCCTCTTTCTCTAGAGGAGAACTAGTTCTATTGCCTCATGTCCCTTGCACAGCCAGTTCTCATGTTGGTAGGACATGAGAAAAGATGTGGCTGTAATTGATAAGAGAGAGAGAGAAAGAAAAAACTCAGCCGTGTTAAATAGAGATGTTGACTTAATCCTGGCGTCCCCAGCAATTAAAGCAGTATATTTGGGTAGGGAGTTTTAATTGAAGAAATATAAAATGTTCATTGGTATAATGTGCATATTAATTTAATATAATGTGAATAAGAAGTCACTTGAGATGGGAGGGGAAACAGGCCCCATAGGGCTATTGCCATGACATGCAACCAAGGCAGGTCCTCATTAATCCTCTGGAAGGGGCTCCGTGTGGCCGGGGGGAATGAGGTGGTGCCTGGCTTGGCCTCCAAGACACGCCCAGTCCCCCACGGGGCCTCCTATGTCGTGATTAGAGACAGTGTCAAATAAGAAAAATTCAAGGCATAGCTACTAAAACCTCATGGCATTGAACTAGAAAATGGCACCAACCCTCGTCAGAACACTTTTTGGGAGGGGTGTGGGGGAAGGGGGACCCTTATGGTTTAATTGAAGCTTCTGATTCAATCAGGATTCTTCTGCACCGTAGCGGGACCATATTTTCCAAAAGTAATAGATAACAATATTTAATAATAATAATAATAAAATGAAGACGTGTAGCCGCCAAAATGTGAAGGGACTGAAAAGGTCACAGTGATAATATTTGAAATCAAGGCTGCCCTGGGGGATCTACAATGTGTTGTTTCTACACCTTTGTACGATGCATGTGTTACCACTTTGTAGAAATTGAAAACAAAGTTAAATGTACTCAGTAAAAGATGGTACTGCCCACAACTTGTCCTAGAATCACCCAGAAGGCGCACCAGCCTCTGGGAGACCCTAAGAGTCCTCAGTGGCACTTCCTTTCTCAACCTGGAAGCCGGGAAGTGGGCACCAAGCCTGGGTGTTTCTCTAAAACTTGGCACAGAGATGCTCGTGGAAGATGGCGATGGAGACCAGCCTTTGTCTCCTCTGTTGAGGGGAGGATGAGCTCCTGTCCCACCTCCCTGCTCTGCATTCTAGATCAATAGACATTAACGCTAACCACTTCCCCAAAAAGCGAGATAATGTGGGATAATGTGGACTCCTGAGCTCTTTTTCTGTGCTCTCGTTGAAACAGCATTGGCTTTTTCTAGAAAGATTTGTCTGATCCCTATTTCACGCTAAAAGTTGCGAACGAAAAGACATTTAGCCCAATTTACAAACATTCCCAACCACGCATAAATCCTATGTTTTTGCCAGGATCGTGAATAAGATAATCAGTGTTTTAATAGTATGATTTGCTCGAAACCTGACTTCTAGACAGGATGCATTACTCCAGCGGTGCTTGCTGTCCACTCTATGTGGAGAGACGCTATTAGTATTCATCCATTTGCTCAACAAACGTTTACCCAGCACAGAGCGTGAGCCAGCACACTGCTGGGCCATTAGTCTGCTGGGGGATCGATAAGGGTTATAATCAAGTGTGGCGATGGTTAGGATGGAAGCCCTCACGGCAATGGGCTCCTGGTTCGGTTCTATGGGGATCAGGAGTGACTTCTTGGAAGGAATGACGTCTAAACCTAGTGAGGCCCAGTAAACGTTGAGCAGCTCAAGAGAGTGGAGAGAGATGTAAGGCTGGGGAGGGCCTAGGTCAATCTCAAGTCAGTACCTCCTCTCCCTGGCGTGGACCTAGAAAGATCTCACACTCGGTCACCCAGCCAAGCAATGAAGGGAGAATGGATGGAGGGCCTCCATTTTGCTTCAAGTGAAAGACCATTTTAGAGCAATTGCTTTGGTTGTCTTTCCAGGTCAGGGCCAGGTGATAGGTTGTCTCGGTCATTCCTACCTGCAGGACCAGGAGCAGAGTGCAGGACAGAGGGTCCTTTATCCTCACAGCACCTGAGAAGGTTCTCCTGCAGCTCAGACTGAGGAGCCTGAAGCTGGGAGCACGAGGTTTGAGCCCCACGAGGGCCGTCCTCTGTGGATTGCCCTGAGTTAGCCAATGACCCCAGCATGGGCAGCGTTTCTTCCTGCCCCGGTGGGTAGCTGAGCAGTCCTGGCCTCTGTCAGGGCCCCTGAAGTCCATATGATTTTGTGTCGTACCCACTGGGCTTACCTTCCCCTCTGGCCTGGAGTGGCTGATCAGAGCTGCTGCTGGGGCCCTGGCAAGGACACAGCCCCAGTGAACCCCCTCCCAAAGCTTCAGTCACCCTTTCTCACAGACCTGGAAATTCAGACATACCTGAATGGGCCGAGGAGGGGACAGCAGGTCCTGTGGTCCCCAGCATCCAGAGAAGGGACATGTCAAGGGACCACAGAGAATGGGCAAGACTGTCTCCTAACTCGCTCCTCACTGTCCCACCTTTGGGCCACTCAGGTTCCACCCCTTGCTCTGCACGTGCCAGCTTTACCCAAACCTGTCCGGAACGAGGCTTACGGAAAAACAGTCATGTTCCAGGGCGCAACTGTGTGCTAAGCTAAGGCCTGGCACCCATGCCATCCACTCTCTGTCTCTTAGAGAACCCGGCAAGGGCACCTCCAGTTCTGCGTATTTGTAAGGTGGCCTTGGTGGCAGTGGTTTTCCTGCTTCTGCCTGGGCTCCATTTGGATGAGGCAGACTTTTCCAGAATCCTTAGGACAGAGAAGGACTGCCCAAATAAAGGAATCGCGTGCTCACTCAGATGACAGATTCGGGCACCTTCTCAGCTGGGGCACTTTGCAATTGAAATAGATTCTGGACAAAGCTGGGAGAATAAATGAGCTGAGGCAATATCTGACAACTGCTGGTTGCCAACCATCTAAGTATTTCCAAACACTTTTTAAATATGCGACCTCTTCAACATGTAATAAGATTAATTTTCCCATTATTTCTAGTATTTTCTTTTAAGTTGGTAACACTTTAAGAGTCCAGTCATTAAACATTCATTTGCTATTCATGGAACTAGCAGTGATCCTAATGAATTCATTTGATATTCATGTGCTTGTCACATGCACTTTTGCGGAAACGCCATTGTGTGCAGTCTCTCCTTGGCCGGATGCCTTCTTAGGGCCTCAACTATCGCATCCGATCTGACTCTGCAGCCTGCACAGCTCGTGTGTTCTATGGTTCTGGGCTTTGTAAAAAGCTAAGGTGCTTCAGAAAATATTCTGCTACATCTGCTACCTTGGACCTTGCAGAGTCACACCGACACCCAATCTTGTAATGCCCCTTGAACTTCATGCCCCCCTGGTCTCTCTCTCCGCACACCCAGCTGGGCTGACTACCCACCTTGTACTCCCTAAACACGGACGGATTCTTGAGCATTTGAAGGGATACCAAGGATCCTCTCAACTGAGGGAATGCCCACGCCATCTCATCTTCAGGACGAGAAAACCAAATTGAGTCCCTGCTCCTCTGCTAACATGTGTCTTCAGTGGCTTCTCATCAATACAAATCTACCATTCAGAAGTCTAGTCTCCAGTTCCCATTAATGCAACACCGCGCTGGGTCTTCATTAGCTTAACGACAAGTGTGGAATGAAAGCAGGCTAAGGTCTTTCTCATCAGTGAGATGAGGATGGAGCAGCTTTGCGTTTCCGTGTGCGTGACATTACAACGTGCTTCTCCATCCTGCTAGTATTTCTGGTGCTCAACAACCTCAGCAGTGGGATTACTTTCTCCATCTCATGGATGGAAAAGTGATGCTCTAACAAGGTACGCATCTTGCCCGGAGAGAAGGGGAGCTGGCCTGCAAGTCCGTACACCTGCTCGGGCCCCTGAGGTAGCTGCCTCACCTGCTCCTCCAGGAAGAGGAAAAGCATTTTGTTCAGCAGGAAAAGGCAAACACTGTGGCCCATCATGGAGCGAGTGGCCTACAGCAGGAGTCTGGAGAGGCATCGTAGCCCCTGACTCAGGACACAGAGAAAAGGGAGTTTCTCCCAAGAGGCAGGTGGGAAGCTGGAGAAGTGGGGTACCCAGGAGCTCCCACACTTATCCCAGGGAAGGCCAAAAGGTGGGATTCTTTCAGTGTGTCTTCCAGGCATCACAGGACTACATCCATGAGGAGTAGACACAGCCTTTGTGAGCTATTCCATGTGTTGAGCTTCTGGGCCCACAGTGTAGGAAACCAGATTGCAAATCCAGATAACTAAGAAACTTTGGGGAAGAAGAAGCAGGGGGTAGGAGACCACGTGGGGAGGCCCTTGCTGAGCTCCTTTCATTTTGATTTTCTGTTATGTTTTCCCGTCCCTGATCAAATGCATTATCACAGATTTAGTTTAATTACCATATCAGGTGGAGATTCATTTTTCCTGATACAATTACAAGACTGGCAAGTAGTGTCTTACAAGTGACTCAGAGTCACATTGATAAAAATTGTGATCGTAATTGATGCGATGCCCACATGATCTGATGGCAAAATTGATTATTTTAATTGTGTCAAGGGGGATTCTCTGCCTGCATTACCTGGTTTCCCCACATCACCCAACAAAGGTGTCTATGTGTTTCTTCTCAGAGTCCGGCAGGCTGGACTGATCAGACAGGCTGCTGCTCTGGGGATGAAATTCCAGCATCCAATACACCCATCCTCACCTGAGTCCCCTGCAAACATGCCAGCTGGTCAGAAAAGAATTCACTTGAATCAGTTAAAGATGCAACAACAATAACAGCAGGGTCCGTTGTATGACGTGCTCAGATGTTTTATACATAGACGTTTATAAATAGAGACCTGTTCATAAAGTCACTGAATAATTTCTGTGTTTTACATCTTAATGAATGGCCTCTGCCATATCAGGACATTCAAGCTAAAAGCTATTCAAATATGTATTAACTGTGTTCACATGACACAAAATGGCCACCTCTCTACAAAGCAAGCGCATTATTAATTTCTTCACGAAATATCTGAACAAGATTTTTCAATTAATTTTTTCCTGTTGTGTTTGCCTCCACCTGACACCACAGATGTGATGTTGTCTTTTTCACAGCTGGAGACAAACTAAAATGGCCTCTGGGATAATGTGACTATGTCAAGCGACAAAGAATATGGCATTTAAAGCAAGAGAATTCCTATATTCATGGCGAAACTTTGCCCTTTCTCATGCTCCTTTCTTAGCTCATTCAGATGAGTGTCTGCAATTTCCTGACCTACCAATTAGTTCTTGAATGAGCAGGTTGGAAAACCACCCCGTGTCACATCCACGGCTAATACCCTCGTTTATGGGACCTTGACCTCCGCCAGCCAGCCTTCTCCTGACTGCAGTGTGATGAATAGTTCCGTGCTGGTCGAATGGCGGTCCTCAGATTGGTCCCCTGCCAGCAAAATAGATCTCGTGTGCATGCCGGTGCATGCGTACATATGCGAGGATGTGCATGTGTGTGTGCTGACACTTCCAGGTGAGAGCCACCCTGACCTTTGTCAGCAGCCATGTATGGGCCACACCACTGTCCCCACCTACAAAGTGGACTTGATGACTATGACTCTGTCTGTATCCGTAGCTTCTAAATAAACAGGAAGACAAATGAAATAACTCAGATTGATGACTATGCATTAGAACAGCAAGGAAAGCCTGTTGTTTGAATTTCATTTATGTAGAAATTAAACTTGGTTGAACTGGTTTGTTTGTGGCAACAGTTGGTGGCTCCAGCCTGTTTTTCAATGTCAATGCAGATTGTTTTCTCCTAAAAGCTGCTCTCACCTCCCTACCTGTCTTCTGCAGCCTCAGAGCATCTCAGGTGATGGTCTTAAATGGAATAAGTTTAATTATGGGGGTGAAAAAGGTAAAATGGGTGCGGTTTTGTCTTGTCTTTCTCGTGTTTGATTTAGATTACTGTCTGTTTTACTGTTCATCTAAGCAGGGTATATATTCATACTTTTAGTGAATTATTTACTCAGGTAAAATAATTTATTGAGCATCTATTCGGCAATAACCCTTAATACTCATTTATTCGTTCAGTCATTCAACAAATAACAATAAGGGCTCTGTCTAGAGAGCTTCTTGCATCCCCTAAGAGAATAAGAAAGCATGTCCTTCCCAGCTCCTGAAGACGATAGCTGCTTACAATGTGACAAAACAACCACAAAAATGTGCCATTGTAGCTGGCTCTCCAACTAAGTGATCCTCATTCACCAGCCTCAGAGAAGGGAGGATGGTAATCGTTACCTCTTGTTTGGCCCTTTGTGTGAGTTGGTAGTGGTCAAAACTATGAATGTTCAACACGAGTCCTAGGTCTTCAGGAAGACACAGTGCTTGGTGTCCTGTGGGCTACAAGGCCCCCCTCACCCGTCTTTGTTTCCTGAACCACATTTGGTCCAGGGCATTCCACTTGTCATGCACTGCTATAGGCATCGAATGAGACCAAGACCCAGCTGTCAGTTCATCTAATGTGGGGAGACAGAGAAATGTACAAGGCAAAACCCTGTGGAGGAAATTTACTGTGGGGCTACTTCAGTCTGGAGAGTCAGAGAAGGTCTCTCTGTAGATGTGACTTTCCAGCTAAAACCAAATGAGTCCAAAGAAACAGCTTTGTAGAAATCTAAGGAAGAACAATTGATGAATAAAGCAATAAAGAGGGAAGGGCGGAAAAGGCAGAGACTGAAGCCTGGTAGGGGTGGAGGTGGTGAGAGATCAATGATTGTATCATGGCAGTGAGCAGGGATCAGATCACAGGGACCGAGGGAAAGTCTAGATGTGTTTTTTAATTGTAATGGAAAGTCAATCCAAGGTTTTAAGTGGTAGAGCATCATAACTGAATTTAAGGTTTTAAAAGTTTCCCCTAGACTGGAGAACACATTTTTTTTTTTTTTTTGGGGGGGGTGGACAGGGAATGGAAGCATGAAGACACTCTAAAGCTTCAGCTATGCATCTACCTTAAATGGCACATTGACCTTAATCCAATTCTTAGTTAACAGGTCCCCCATTTTCAGAATGTCCCATACACCTTCAGCTCTGAACCTACATCGATGGTAGATATACAAGACGATGGTATGCTCAGTCACACCCCCCACCCCACCCCCGCCACGCTTCTTCAGCAGCGGAGGTGGGTGATGGGCTCAGCCCGCTGAGCCTCTGGGCCCCTGACCACTGCCCGGGCACCCTGCACCATTGTCTCCCAACAGCGAACTAGGGCGATACCCACTGCATCTACCCCTCAGTGTAAGGCAGGCACCAGCAACGAATGTGTACAATGCCACTGCAGTTCAAAATAATACCGTGTTTCCCCGAAAATAAGACAAGGTCTTATATTAATTTTTGTTCCAAAAGATGCATTAGGGTGTATTTTCAGGGGATGTATTATTTTTTCATGTACAACAATCTACATTTATTCAAATACAGTCATGTCATCTTCTTCTGGAACATCGTCATAACGTACTAAATGTGTCCGTCTGGCTGACGATCTTAACTGGAGCTTATTTTGGGGGTAGGTCTTATTTTCAGGGAAACATGGTAGCAAAAATATTGCCCTGATTTTCCCTTCGGCCAGGATCCAAGCAAACTCTAAGTTCATGTAACAAGAATTGTTTTATCCTGAGAGTAATTCAGTGGCAATTGGAGCCCTTGTGACCCTAAGTCACTTGAAAATGTTTGATGTACCTTCAGATCTGTAGAAAGAGACAGAGGTACTCTCTGAACACGGTCGTGAACGCGTATTGCTTTGTGTCGGCTCAGTATTCAGCCTCCCCCCTGACCCTGGGAACTCTCCTCACTTCAATCACACGTCTCTCCTGGGGCCACCAACCACAGGATTCCACCCTCTGAGTAAAGCAACTGGTCTAAACATGGACATGTGATCCAGAAGGAACCACGGGAGCCCACGTGGCCACTGATGCACGTGCATCAAAGGAGAGAGTCTCTCTGCTGAGCTCAGAGGCTGTGACACGAAGGCAGTTCCTGGCCACCTTTCCTGATGTGTGGATTCTGTCAGTCTGTCAGTCTGTCTGCAGAATGATGCCAAATGGAGACCAAAAATGAGACAAAGAAACAGGTGTGAGTGGGAGAGAGAGAGAAAGAGAGAGAGAGTGAGCTCTGGTCACCTTGAGTCCCCTGTCACAGGTACTCGGTCCTTGGTTTCCACAGTTTTATAAAATAATCGCAGTCTCCTTCCATGACCCATCCACTAATACGCTAATGGCTTGCATATCATTTGACTCAGGTATCTGTCCCTCAAAACAAGAAGAGGCTGGATGTGGTTTTACAGCCTGGATGTGTCTGAGCTTCAGAAATCCCAATGTGGGGCTCAACCCCGTCTCCTCTCAGACTTTTGCAGGGAGAGGAATTTAGCCCAGCTGCTTCCTCCCATCACGAGCAAACTGCGCGCAAACACAGTCTTTGATGGAGTCATTCACTCATGTAGCTCGTCCTAAAGCTCACTCGGGGGAGGTGTGGGCAATTGGAGCCGATTAGAGCAAGGCCAGGTCCTCCGTGGGTCCGGCCGTCGGCATCATCTCCGGCACAAATTCCATCCAATTGCTCAGACAGCCTTTGCCTTTCTGAACCATCTGACTGGTTTATTTCTCCAGATGTTTTGTGATCTCATCTCTTATTAATGTCTCTAGGATTTTGCCTGCCACCAGGGTCAGACATGCTGTCTCCTCACTGGTTACTCTCCGAGTCCCTTTCTTAGAGACCAGGGTTTGCCGTCCTTCAATCTGTCAGCGTCTCTCATTCCAAAAGCAGCCTTTAAAAAATCTAATATTGAAAGAGTGTGCTCGTCACCGCCCTTATGAATGATGGTGGACAGACCTTAATTCGCTGAGAAGCCTGTTCCCCTTTCTAATATTTTAACTCGTATAATTGGCCCAATGGCACCTTGATCCTTCCCCCCATAGTCTCTTATGCCCAATATCGCCTCCCTTTCCGTTGCGATGTTCAAACCCACCTTCTGTTTACTTTGTGTGCTGTTTCGTCGCCCTTCCTAAGGAAACATCTTTCCATCTAGCAGTTCAGCGACTGACTGCTGGCGCCTCAGCAGACGGCATTTCACTGGCTCTGAGCAGCACCCAGTCTCCTGTTCCTGCTTTGTGACCTGTTGACCTCCGCAGACAATAGGGGCCCCAGAGCCCCCTTGCGCACAGATAGGCTTGCATTTGGGCCACTGACCTGGCCGGGATTGCAATCTGGGGTCCTTTTCCTCTTTTGACACAACTGTGTTTCATCTACTGGGAATCTTTACCTTTGAGATTCCACTAGAGAAGCCATTCTATCTGGAGAGTCACTGCAGAGGGTCAGCTCCTGAACGTGACACTCACACGCAAGTCTGGGACATAGCGGCTAGGTTTCCCCTTCCTACCAACAGGTGTGCATTAGAGGACTCTGGGAAGGTAAAAGAGGCGTGTCGTGAAGTCTTTGCAAAGGGGAAAGGGGACCTGAATTAGCCAGCACCCTCCACGCCCAGGTGCAACCCATTAGTTACAGGGCACGTCACTCCCAATGCCACCGATTGTCTGCCATCATCCTCTTGATCTCTCGAGTGAACCATCTATGTCTGGAGGCCAAGAAGGTGTTTCTCATTTGCATCCCAGATGGACAAAGTCAGGGCAATAACAGGGAAAGAGCTGAACTAAATATGATCATAAGAAAGAAAATCTCCAGGCACTTGCCATGGGGGGAAATGTCCCTTCATTCTCAGGGTGGATCCTTCAGAAATGGATGATCCATGGCCCTGAATGGACCTCCTCATCCATGGGGCTGGGAAGGAGAGCTCAGTGGATAGCCTGGTCACTCAGTTTCCTGGACCTTGAAAGTGGCAGTGCCATCCTAGTAGCAGCATTCAGAATGTGCAAGGCAAGATACAAAGTATAATCCCCAAGAGTTTCAATCAGAAACTAAATTTAGGCGACAGCCATCAAAACCCGGCAAAGGGCACCACTCGGTAACTCCACCTGTTGACTTCATGTCCCCTCCAAACAGCCTTGTCGCCACTGCTTGGTCCCCTCTGATGACAGCACGCGGGCACAGAGAAGAGGCGGCCTGATATTGATATTAGCAGGGGTGACAACAGGCAATTCTTCAGAGGGCAAAGGGACTTGTGTCTCATTTTCAAGGGCTATGCTTTACTTAACTACGGCTAATTAGCTGTGATCCTCCTGTAAGCAATAAAAACATTACATCTGCTCTCTACTAACTGGCTATGCAACAGAAATCGGTTTTCCCCAACTTCCTCTCAGTGGGGTTAGCAATATCTTCAAAAGCCCCAGCTGGTATTTCTCCCCATCTCCAGAGCATCTGAAGTCCGAGGCAGGTCTGCACACACCATTCGTGGACTGGGGAACATCTTGCCTTCAGACTGTAGTGCTGTCAGTTTATCTGTCTGTCTTTCCCTCCAGCTTCTCGGCTGTTCCTTTATCAGGTTACTTTCCACTGTGGAAATCAAAAGCATTTCCACTCCTAGGTTTTCTAGACCAAGCCATGTTAAAGCTTTTCACCAGGCCTCTACAGCACAGCCAGATTGCCAGCTTAATGCCTCTGCCTCTCCTTGCGAATGTGCCTTGGATGTCACGTCTAGGGAGACACAAGCCAGGCCGAGCAGCTCAGCAACACGGGACACGATCACTTTCACAGGAAACGCAGACTCGCGAACAACAGCTGCGACTGGGTTTCATGTATTGTCTGAGTTCTAGTTACCTGACACCTTCGTGATGGAGCTGTCCTTTTCTTTCCCTAAGTCTAGAAAAAACATGTTTCTGAAGCGAAATGTGCCTTTCCCTGGAAATAGGTAGAACATTTGACCTAAAACAGGGGAACGTCCCTGCCCTCTTGTTTTGCAAGGGTGGAGTGGCTCCCGCAACTGCAGAACTGGCCTCACTCACACCGAATCCAGTTCACGTTTTCCGTGCTTTGGAGAAGTGCTCTCTTCCCTCCGTGATTGTTGCCGTCATTACACAAATGATCTGCTCCACTGTCACTTCTAGTCAAAGGTGTCATCTAAAATTAAAAATTCATGTAAAAACTAGAGATGTGACTTTTAAGCAGACGGTGGAGACCTGATCTGATTTCACAAGCCATGTTTTACTTAACCCTTCCATGCCCGTGGTTGTGTGCAGAGTGGGATTGGTGTGGAGACTGGAGATTTCTGAGCTGGCCACCTGGAAGACGTCTGCATGAAGATGTTAGGCTGGCCCAGCAAAATCCCACAGACAGGGGCTTCCACCACAGAAATGTGTTTTCTCACAAGCCGGGTGGCTGGCTGTAAGCCTGAGATCAGGTGTCAGCAGGGCTGTTTTATCTGAGGCCTCTCTCCTCGGCTTGTAGATGGCTGTTTTCTCTCTGGGTTTTCACATGGACTTCCGTCTGTGTGCATCTTGTCCAAACTCCTTCTTCTGTTAAGGACCCCGGTCTTATTAGATTAGCGCTCACCCGAATGGCCTCATTTTAACATAGTTAAGGGCCCTAGCTCTACTACAGTCACATTCTGAAGTTCTGGGGGACAGGACTATAACATATGAATTTGGAAACACACAACTCACCCCATAACATTGTCTCGCTACCCTCTAAGGTGAACAAGAGGCCAAACGGGAAGGTCCAGTTGTCTGGGGGCATCTCTGTTGCCCATGGATCCAGCTACACAAGACAACCATTGCATTTGAGGTGGAGAAATTGCGTTCCCAACTGCGGAAGCAGGGCTCTTAGATTCGGAACAATTTCTCGAACCCTTTAAATTTTAGGAGCTGCAAAACCAATGGAAGACCAACATGCTTACTTTTATAACAACAGTTTCCATTTGATTGGGCTTTATAATATTAATAAATCCATGAGGAAGAGAGGTGAAGCATGCTATTATGATGCATTTCAATTTTAAAAGTATCTAAATTAGCACACAGCACAATTAACTTGTTTGGGGGTTTTCAGAGTAGGATTCTATGAGTTTTAACCTATGTACAGGTCCATGTAACCAGCACCTCCACCAGGATGCACGACGGTTCCATCACCCACAAAACGTGTCTCGTGCCCCCTTTGCAGTCAAATCCTCCCAGGCCCACTGAAATGTTCTCCTTCTGTATGATTTAGCTTTTGTGAGAATCTCACACAAATGGAATCAGTCAAAATATAACCTTTGGAGAGGTGTGTGTTTGCCCCAGCATAATGTCTTTGAGATTCATCTATGTTGGATGCATTAATAGTTTATTCCTTTTTATTGCTGAGTAGTATTCCATTGCATGGATGTGCCTCAATTTGTTCATCCATTCTCTCATTGAAAAATATTTGCATTCGTTCCCATTTTCAGTGATTAGGAATAAAACTGCTATAAACTTTTGCATATAGGTTTGTATGTGAATATATGTTTTCATTTTTCTTGAGTAAATATGGTAAGTGTATATTTAACTTTATAAGAAACTGTCAAACATTTCCAGAGAGGCCGGACCGTTTTGCCCTTATCCCAACAACGTATGAGAGTTCTAGTCAGGCTGCATCACACCAGCATTCGATGCTGTCAACGTTTGTGTGTGTTCTTGTTTGTTTGTTTTTGCCATTCCAATGGTTTGTGAGTTTGATTTGCATTAGTCTGTTAGCTAATGAGGTTGAGTATCTTTTCATGGGCTTATTTGCCATCTGTATGTCTTTTTTGATGAAGCACCTTTTCAAACCATTTACCTGTTTTTTAATTGAGTTGCTTGTTCTCTTATCATTGACTTTTGAGAGTTCTTTATATGTTTCCATTCAACTCCTTTTCAGATATGTAACTTGCAAATATTTTCTCCCAGCCTGTAGCTTGTCTTTTAATTTGCTTTTTTGGACTTGTATCTGAAAACTCTCCCTACCCTAAAGTCATGAATATTTCTCCAATGTTTCCTTCTAGAAGCCTTAAGGTTTAAGCTTTATGTTTAGATCTGTGATCTATGTTGAGTTAGCTTTTGTATAATGTACGGGATACATGTTGAAATGAATGGTTTTGCATATGAATGTAGAGCTACTGAAAGACTCTTCTTTCTCCGTTGAATTGCCTTTGTAATTTGGTGAGAAACCAGTTGAATTCCTAGATGGGCTCACTGGTGAACTCTACAAAATATTTAAGGAAGAAATTATACCAATTCTCTGCAACGTTTTTGGAGGATAGAAGCAGAGGGAATGCGTCCTAACTCATTCTATGGGCCACCATTACCCTAGTACCAAAACCAGACAAAGATATTTTGAGAAAACTACAGACCAATATCTCTCAAGAATAGAGATGCAAATATCCTCAACAAAATATTGACAAATTGAATCCAAAAAAGTATAAAATGAATTATGTACCACAACCAAGTGAGATTTATCCTATGTATGCAAGACTGGTTCAACATTCAAAATTGATTAATGTAATCTAATACAGACTAAAAAATATAATTTGCATGAACATATCGATAGATACAGAAAAAGGATTTGACAAAATCCAACACCTGCTCATGATAAAAATTCTCAGTAAACTATGATTATATAGGAAGCCCGTCAACTTGAAAAAGAATATCAACAGAAACCCTACAGCTAACATGATACCTAATGGCAAGAAACTCAAAGCTTCCCCGCTGAGATCAGATACAAGGGAAGGATGTCTCCCATCACCACTTCTTTTCAGCATCATACTGGATGTTCTGGCCAGTGCAATAAGGTAACAAAAAGGTACACAGATTGAGAAGGAAACAAATAAAACTGTCTTTGTTTGCATATGACACAATCATTATTAGAAAATGCAAAAGAATTGATAAAAATAAACCTGGAACTAATGAGTAGTTATAACACAGTTGCAGGATACAAGGTTAATATCAATAAGATGATTCGTTTCCTATGTACCAGCAACGAATATGTGGAATTTAAAGCCAAAAACACAACACTGTTTATATTCACACCCCAAAACATGAAATTCTTAGGTATAGAGCTAATAAAACATGTACAAGAACAACATGAGTAAAACTTTAAATCTCTGATAAATGAAATCAAAGAAGAATTAACTAAATGGAGATCTAGTCTATGTTCACGGATAGGGAGACAGCGTTGCCAAGATGTCAGTTCTCTCCATCTTGACCTATAGACTCAGTGCAATCCCAGTCGAAAGCACAGCAAGTTATTTTGTGGATGTCCATAAAATGATTCTAAATTTTATGTGGAGCGGCAAAGGACCTAGAATAACCAACAAAATATTAATATTGAAGGAGTAGGACAGAGTTGGACGACTGATTCTACCCAACTTCAAGACTTACTGTAAAAGTACATTAGTCAAAACAGTATGGTTTGGTGAAAGCATAGACAAATAAGTGAATGGAACAGCACTGAAAGCCCAGAAATAGACTCACATAAATATAATCAACTGATCTTTGATAAAGGAGCAAAGACAATATAATGGCACAAAGAGTGTTTTCAACAAATGGTACTGGAACAAATGGACATCCATATGCAAAAAAAATAAAGAAAGAAAGAAAGAACTCTAGACACAGACCTTACGCATTTAACAAAAATTAACTCAAAGTGGATCACAGACCTAAATGTAAACACAAAATTATAAAACTACTAGAAGATAACATAGGAGAAAATCTAGATGACCTTGGGTATGGCAAACAAACAACCCAAATAAAAAATAAGCCAAAGACTTTAACAGACACCTCACCAAAGAAGATACACAAATGACAAATAAGAATAGGAAAAGATGCTCCACATCATATGTCATCAAGGAAATGTAAACTAAAACAACAATGAGATATCATTACACACGTATCAGAATAGCCAAAATCTGGAACACTGACAACACCAAATGCTGGTGAGGATATGGAGCCACAGGAACGTTCATTCGTTGCTGTTGGGAATGCAAAATGGCACATCCAATTTGGAAGACAGTTTGGCAGTTTCTTACAAAATTAAGCATATTCTTATTATATAGTCCAGCAATCGCACTCCTTGGTATGTACCCAAAGGAGTTGAAAATGTATGTCCACACAAAAACCTGTACATGGAAGTTCATAGCAGCATTACCCATAATTGCTAAAAATTGGAAGCAACCAAGATGTCTTTCAGTACGTGGATGGATAAACTGTGGTACATCCAATGGAATATTATTTAGTGCTAAAAAGAAATGAGCTATCAAGCTATGAAAAGACATGGAAGAAACATAAATACATATGACTAAGTGAAAAAAATTGGAAAAGGCTACTTGCTTACTATATGATTCTAACCATATGATATTCTAAAAAGGCAAAACTACGGAGCCAATAAAAAGATCAGTGGTTTCTGGGGTTTGGTGTGGGGGGGGGATGATTGGGGGGTGGCACAGAGATGATTCGTGGCAGTGAAAATTATGGCAGTGAAAATTGTATGATGTTACTATGATGGAAATATCATTATATATTTGTTCAAACCCATAGAACGTGTAACATCAAGAATGAATCCCAAGGTAAACTGTGGACTTTGGATATTTCAGTTTTTTTGCCTCTCCATATGCATTTTACAGTCAGCTTATAAATATCAATCCTGTAGGGGTTTTATCGGAAGTGTGTTAAATCTACATATCAGTTTGGGGAAATCCAACAGGTTAACTACCTTGAGTCCTTGAGCCATGAATACAGTATGTCTCCCCACACCGTGTTTAATTTCTTTCATCAGCATTTTCGACACCAAATCCTTTACATATCTTATTAGATTTACACCTAAATAGTTTATTTTTTGGATCCATTGTATTTTTATATAGTTTTCAATTAGGGGTTGCCAGTATATAGAAATACGGTTGATTTTTAAGTGCTGTCCTTGATTCCTCTGACCTTGAGAAGCTCACTGATTATAGGGGCTCTTGTTCTGTAGAGTTCTCAGGATTTTCAATGCAGACTATCATGTTATCTACAAATAAGGACCATTTTATTTCTTTTTTCCATTCTCTATGTCTTTTAATTCTTTTTTCATGTTTTATCACACTAGCTAAGACTTCATTTTTACTTGTTTTGCTGTTTTTCATGTTTTAATAAATGAGGCAATTATACGAGTATTTAGAATGGTAAATCACAAGATCACATGATTAGTAGTTGCTTTAATGGAAGCTGGAATCCCCGAGTTTGGTTTCAGTTCCAACTTACTTTCCACTCTTCCCCATAGGACCACAGACACAGAAAGACAAAGGAGACAGTCTGGCTCCTTACGTAGTTTTTCTATGGACTTTTGACTTCGTCATAACATTTTGTTGAACTTGATCCCTGAAGATACAGCCCCTTCTCTCCATGGTTTTAGTCACCAGCATCTAGGGTGACTTGGACCTCAGCCCTGAGGAGGTGGTCATTTCCAGCCATGAAACCTTTCAGCAGTCACTGTGCAGTCCCCAGGCCTGCAGAACAAATTCCGAGTGCTTTTAATGTGATGAGCTGAATGGAGAAGTTAAAGTGAGAGACGGATTCAGCCCATGCCTCCCTCCAGCAGCGACATCACTTTTCACTCTATGGGCCACTGGGAGGTGATGATGGTGAATGAGAAATGTCCACTGCAATCGAGCCCACCCACTCATGGCTGCCGTTGGGGGCTCTGGGTGGAGTGAATGACAGCAGGCTAGGCTCACCAACCAGCGTCACTGGACCAGCAAGGCCACATACCCACTAACTGACAGGGACGGAGGCACATCCAGTTGGATACTCAGTGCCATCAGTCACATGCCTGACTTCCTGCCTGGGTTTTCGGCTTCCCTGGAATGAGCCCTACCATCAGTAAAGTGGTCTTCTGACAGGAAGTGCCCGGTTGGGGCTACTGGAGCTTTTCCTGCACCACCTTCCCCCAAGACCACGCATAGCCTGTATCACAGCAGTGAAATCCATTTTATCAAAACAGTAAAATATAAAAACCTTGTTTGGGAAACGGCCTGAAGGTTGGTAGGGCCTTTTTTTCAAAGCAAAAGTAGATGAGAAGAGGCCTTAACGTCCCTGAAATTTTTTTAATGCAGAATGTACCGGGTGAGGAGACGGAAAAGCCAGAAGACTTCAAAACTGTCAACAAATATGTTCATTCTCTTCTTTTTTATCCTTTCGAATGTGTTTGACTGAAAAGAATGCAGTGAGTGTTACCACACAAACATGGACCACATACCTTGCACCTTACATCCAGTAGCTTCTGCTGTCCTGGGTGCAGCTTCTATGCCTGCACCATTTGCAAATGGCTACCATGATGCCACAGTCTTCCATGCCTGTGAGAAACGGAGGGAGGGTTTGATTTGGCGATTGCAATTCTGAAGACGTCTCTTTGGGGATTTTCTGCTATTCCTTGCCCCACTACAAACTTTGTTGATCACTCATGTAGGTTTCTTTTATTAATCCAGTTAGTTAGGGTACAGTTTTTAACAAGTAAACTTGTGGGTTTTCCTCTCTCCTAGATTTTGCAATTTCAAATGCACATCAAATAATTGTATTGGCCCAACAAATGATTATGTAAGGATGCCACCTTTCTCCACTATTGAATAAACTGTGAAATCTTAAAGGAGTTTCCATAGAGATTGACAGACGCAGAGCCTTTAAGAAACTCGTTAATTAGTTAATGTTTCTTAAATGCTTTGGAAATAAAAGCTCTCTGTAAGTGGGAAGGGCCATTATTATACCATTGTTCACCCTGACAGGCACAGCTGCTGCTTCAGAGAGCTTTTCGCACAAAAATAAGAAGTGCCAGATCTGCGTCACATGCTCGGTTGTACTATGAGGGAAAGCAAAAGGGGCTTTGCTCTTGGAGCCCCCACACAGGAACCTGACAAGCTGGAGGGAGGAGAAAGGGGCTGCTCGTGGGAATCTCTCTGCGGAAGAGGGAAGCGTGGGCTCAGCTTCCTCCTCCCTGGTGTCTGCTGTGTCTCCTTGCAGGCTAGCAGCTTTCCTTAATACTGAGTGGCAGGTTGTGCAAGCGGGTGTCTTCCAACTGCATTAGCAGGGACTCCGAGGCCAACGTGGGTGTTGCCTGGTTGGGGTCCATTTGGCCCTTCCGGTCGGCTTCTGTAGGACCAGGACCAGGTGTGGTGTGGTTGCATAGTTTTGGGGCATCAGCATTTGAGATGAAAGATGACCCCCACAGAGGGGGCTGGTGTCCCTCGAGAGGGACTTTGTCCCGGAGGCATGATATCTGAGCATCTGAGTCACACCTTGTTTGGCCCTGTATGTACAGGTGAAGGTCGGAAAGATGACGAAGCCTGCCCAATTTAAAGCACTGCGCACCCATGATCTGGCACCTAGAGAGGGCCGGGCTGGGGCCACGGGCAGGCATATTGCATCACATGGTAAGATATCCATGTGAACTAACAGCCACCAAAGACTGTGTGACTGGGAGATTCTTGTCTTGTTTTTTACTTATGAAATTGTCATTTATTTGAGAAAGGAAGCATAGCTGCTTGGGAGAGTCTATCTCACTGGCCTGGCTCATCTTGAATTTGGCTCCACGGGTAGCCAGAGGGTCAGCCAGAGGAGCGCAGGGCCCCAGAAGGATGGAGGTGTCTGATGCTGGGTCTCCACACCCACGTAAGGACCAGTGAGGACATGTGGTGGACTGAGAATGATCAGCAGGACTGTAGAAGTCAGTGCTTATATTTCTTTTTGAGGTAATCTATTTTATACTCAAACTTTCATTTATAATTTGGAAATAACTCATCCAAGAAATAAGTTCTAGGACCTAAATGGCATGCAGAGCTATGTGATTCTAAGAGACAAACTATTTGAGCAGGAGCAACAGACAGGTAGTAAGTGTGCTGTGATCCAGAGTCGCAAAGGATCCCCATGGTCTGACTGCATCACTTGCTGTGTGACCTTGGACAAGTCACTTAACCTCTCTGAATGAAATGTTCAAAGAATGCTAGCCCCATAGGTTTTGTGGCCAGGTTAAATGATACATTTTTGAAGGACTTTGTAAACTGCACACTTAAAGGTTTACTCAGATTTTAATCAACCATGACAGAACCACTCTGTCATTCATTCAAGTAATATTTTGGAAAACTGTGGTCTGGTCTAAGTGTATGAGGGGTTCAGAGAAGGACCGGCTGCAGACCAGAGAGCCTGCAAGTGTTACTTTTTCTATAAAACTAGCAAATGTATGCAAAAAACAAAACCACGGCTCACTGTTGTCATATCCTTGCAAACATCACAAGCAAGAGAAAAAAGAAATACTGGGATCCTAGTTAAATGGCGAACCTAATATTGTCTTTGTATTAATTTTGTATGAAAACATACACATCTTCCAGGTTTTAGGAATCTGTTAGGCTACTCCTGCCGGATGTACCATCAAGAGGATTTTCTGAGCTGCATTCGTGCACTAATGATGCCATTTAGTTCACAGGGAATTGGACTGGCAGCCAGGCTGTGACTTGCTTCCCTGTACAGATGGGACAAGTCATCATGAGGAGAGACTGGGGTTCGCTGGAGGATGTTGTCATACACGCATAACAGACTCACAGTCAGACTACGAATTGAGTTTCTTTGGAGGTGCCTGAGTGAGCTGGATTCCTACCTGATAACGGCCTGGCCTTTTGTTGACCCGTTAGTGTGGCCACAGCCCCCCGTGTCAGGGTGCATCAGAGTCGCCCTCCCACTAAGGGTCAACACAGCTTCTCCCGCCGTGTCAGGAGGAAGGCGCTTTGCAAGCAGACTCCCTCACCAGCTGGCCCATCATCTCGGTGTCATAAGCGACTCCATGTTGCCCTTCTGTCAAAATGGATTTTCAGGCGAGAGATGCAATCCCTTCCCATGCATCAGCATATGTGACACTATTGATTTGATATTGACTCCCAGCCATCTTTCTGGGCTGCATTCCAACAGGTGGCCAGGCAGACACCATTTTCCCCAGAGTGTCAGTCTAAGAAAATGTGCAAGTTGTCTAAAAAAAAAAAAAAAAACTTGCATTAAAACAAACTTCTAAAGATTATTTCTGAAGGCAAGGGGGGCTACAAGTCGATGCCGTGTGTTATGGTGGGAAAGGGACAGGGGACCACTGCAGCAGGGGTGGTATTTATTGGAATCAATGCATTCCTTTATTCATTCAGTGGCTGGCTTGAATGATGCCCGTATTTTCCCAAAGCACTGTCGTTCCATTTCTGAATCCTTACCTTCCCCATGTCTACCCTGTGTCTTTTGGATAGAAAGCATTCTTGTTAGCTATGGGAGCCCGGGGGAGTGGGCCTTTCCTCCCGCCAGCATCCCACAGGCACAGTGGAGACTGGCTTTGCCGCCCTGCCGGTTCCCAAGGCCTAACGAGCCCTGCCAGGGGGCAAATCCAATCCCTGCTGTCCATGTCACCTGCCAGCCCAACCCCGCTGTGGGTCTACAGGACCATGGCCGCCTGGCTCACGTCCTTCCTCATCTAACTGCTAGAATCTGGCCAAAGTCCTCGCAAATGACAGGCCTCCGGTTAATACGTTTGTATTCTCTAAGAGCTCAACAATCTTTCCGAATTCAGAGACCATGCCACGGAGTCAGACGAGGCCAAGGGAGTCTGTTGGTTTGCTGACGGTGGAAAACGATCGGCCGATGGCTTTCTCCCTTCCAAGGACGGGAGTCTGGAGACTCATTTGAGAGCTTTCTAGTCGGGGACTTCTGACTGGATTGTCTCGTCTCTATTTCTTCATTTAGCCAAAAGGAAAATATTGAAAAACAGCATTCAGTGTGTATTTTGTGTTGTCCATACTGGAGCCAAACACGTCACTCGGCGACACCTCGCCAGAGATACGCAGCACAAAGCCTCCTGCAAATACACGGCTGCACGGGTGGGATGAATAATACATCACACGTGGGGTGCACTTGGGCGTCTGCTTCATATGTTCCTGTGTAGTTATAGCTAATTAATCAGGTGACCATCGACACCAAAAAGCTATAAAATCATGAAAACCAATAGGAATGTTCTCTCAGGCAAAGGTGCCACCGGGCAGGGTGGTGAGGAGGGAAATCTGAGAAAGATTTCCATAGTAAACTAATGAAAACCCCGGCGCAGTTCTTCTGAGAACACTTGAAAAGGAGGTATACTTGTTTTTCCCCTTTCTCTCAGAAGTAACAGTTACAAAGGAAGTGCTTTGTGATGAAAATTAGGGAAAGAATTTGTAGAATTCAGAACTGCTAATGAAATAAGGAAATAATCTTGATGAACGTGGGGCATGTTATGCAGTCCCTCGTGAAAAGAATGACGCTAAGTCCAGTTTAATAACTGAAAAAGCAGCACAGTGACTGCTAGGTTTTCCCAAGAAGCAACATCTGTATGAGAGACACCTGCGTGCAGAGATGCGTCCCCCACCTAGAGTCTTCTCTGCGGGGAGCCCTTGTCACAGCACTGTGGGTACCTTTCCAGGTGGGCCCCTTGCACCCTTTCCTCTCCCCAGGTGCACCAGGCTCCCCCCACATGCCCTGGACTCCTGCCTATGGAAACTGCCATTAGCTCCTTCCTCACCAGCCCCGGCCAAGCTCTGAGCACCTCCTGGGTCATTCTGTTGGTTTCCTGGCACGTGTTCACTTCTTTGAGTCACTCCATTCATTCTTACAGTCTGCACTGCAGCCAAAATAACTTGCCTAAGATACCATCTCAAATACTTCACCTTGATCAAAATGTTACATGGCTTTCTAGCACCTACAAACGAAGTTCAAGGTCCTCTATGCCCGAACTCCTAACCCCAATCTACTGACTCATACAGCATGTCCTGTTCTCCCCTGCGAGAACCGCCTCCAGTGGCGAGAAGCCTGTTCTTACCTCCCTTATGATTTTCCCAGTCTCTGGGGAACCCCGCTCCCTCCCCCACCTGACCCTTCTATTGCTGTTTCCATAAAGGGAGCAGTGGACAATGGCCGAGAGGCTGGGCTCTGGAGCCACACAGCCTGGGCTTCAAGCCACTCCCTGGCTATCTCACGAATGGGGGGAGTTGACTGGCCTCTACGTGCCTCAGTTTCCTCATCTGTCAATAACAGCATCTACATTTAAGAATGTAGGTGGTCAGCTGCGGTGACCACCGAGCCTGTATCACCCAGTGCTTGGAGCAGGGCCCACAATGGGCGGCTGGCTGAAACTGTGTCTGAGACACTGCCAAGCAGAGCTCCCTCCAGGAGACTCTCCCCACACCTGCTGGCTCCCTCGCCATCCCCCCGCCACCCCCATGCTGCCCCTTTGACACTTAGTCCAGTCAGAGCCCTCCCTTGGGTGTGGCTGTGTCCTCATCACCCAACTGGATTAAAACCTCCTGAGGTCAAAGACACACATGTCACCTTTTATACTCCCAGCTCCAAGTGCATAGGGAGCATTGGAGGTTTCTTGACAATAATGCTGCTCGATTTCAGGCAAGTTTCAAAGAGTAAGTGGGAAGTTGGATAAAGGATACAGAACTCCTCACATCGAGGAAGGCCTTTTACCAAGTGGAAGTCTGCAAAAACCATTACTGCGTTTGCCAAAATATGGAATTAATACTCCTGTACCTTTCGTATGCAAAGGGTGACTTAGCAATCCCACGAGACTTCAAATAGTTTTCATGAGTTTTCTATCAGGTCCTTGAATTGGCCGTTTTCTTGGGACTGAACTGAGTCAATTTCATCAAAATTGAAGAAGCAGTTGGTGTGTGTAGATATAGTCTCTGATGGTGAATTTAATCAGACCCAAATGTCACACCTTGAGGGATTCAAACCACCACCAATTTTGTCTTTACTTCTCGTTCAAGGTCTGTCTCTCCTTTTTTTTTTTTTTAATCCAGAGGTTTTAGTCAGTTTATCTTGCTTTTCTTGTATCTGAGGATCCAGGTCTCCTCACCAAAGGCACAAACAGGTCACAAGCACAGCGGGCTTTGCTTCCTCCAGGGCCTAAGTCACCCCTGGGCTGTGAATTAGGTGCTGAGGGAGGTGGGTTGATCCCCTGAAGCCGTGAGCGCACCCTAGCTCTCGGGGGCTTAGTTAATTCACACTCCTAGCTGTCTAATCCTTCAGCCTGACCCAGTAATGAATGACGGTGAGCAAAACTCTCTCTTAGGAGGAGAGAAATCATCTACATGGGTCATTCAACTTTTGCAGGGCACGGGGTTTCATCTGCAGCGCAGAGGAGAGGAAATTGTCTTAATGGGTTGATGGTGCATGGAAAGCGGGCAGTCGCTTCTGGTCTTTTATGAAGCTCACCCAGAGTCATGAGGAACACACCAAGCTCCCCACCCTCCCCTTCCTTCCTGCAAAGTCCCGCAGAGAACAGACGGAGGGCACTGGACTCAGATCCTGTCTTTAGGTGTAAATGTTGCCTAATGTCAGCTGCCATCAGCGTCCCTTTATGTCCATTGCAGCTCTGAACTCTACCGTCCGTGCCCAGGGTCTCTCCAGTACTTCGGCCCTTTTTCTGGTGGCAGTGCAATGCCTACTTGCACACTGTTCCACATAATTCCATGTAAAGCTTATCCACGAAACCCATATTCATTTTCTGGTGCTCTAAAGACAAGGTACCTGCAGAGTGGGGCAAGTGTATCCCTGGTCGCCTTTGGTGTGTGTGGTTCCTAAGAGAACAAGGTATGCTGTACAATGGAATTACTAGATTTCTATTAAATTGTGGCTCAGGGACCCATCAGTGGGATGCCAGCGACTTTCCACTGGCTTTGTTTATCACAGAGAAGGGAACTGAATTAGCATAAAATGCTCCAAAGTAGTGAAAAGGATTTTTTAGCACCCTCTCTCTTTGACCTACTGTTGACCTGGCCTAATTTGTATTATCTCTGGGATGCTTTAACAGATCATTTTCCTTTGTTAAAATTAGGTCAGATTAGAGAATTATGATCCCACATTTATTCTGCTCAAAAGACAGTCATTTCTGCTTCTGAAATAATAACCCTCTCTGCACTGAGATCTTTCTTGTTAAATAAAACACATGCCTTACATTGCCTCTTAAATTACTAACTGTGGTGCTGCCTCTTGCAACTGTGATTACTGCTGAATGAGTGTTTACCGGCGCTGTCTTTCTAAGCCCCTGGGAATGAGATCGGTCATTCATAAATTGCCTATTGATCAGTCGAAACTAGAAACTAGACCCACATCTTTGGAAGGAATTATTAGACTTTGGGTAACATTTGCCCTGGATCATTCGGAGGTCTGAGTGCACTTTTCTCATAACTGTGAGGCTCCTGATTAATGGCTGGTGTTTATGCAAAGCGCTCAGAAGTGGAAATGCCAGGCCAGGCGCACCCCCTCCCCGGCCCCGCGTCCCTTTCTCAGGCATGGCTCCCCCCACTTTCACAAGGGACTTCTTTTTTTTTAGACAAGAGATTTGCAAAATGAAAAAAGACACATACAAACATGATTTATGATCTGTTTAATGTTTAGACACTGGGTAATTTTATAATTGATACAGTGTTTTAACCTTTGATTTTTTTTTTTATAAAATGCAAATTTAGTAATTTTCCTGGCAGTGGTTTATGCACACACACAAAAGAATGTGGTGAAAATAAAGCCCTCTGATGACTCTTTGCCAGGCCTGGCCAAGTGCCCTGTCGATGTGGGTGTGTGGCCTGGCGTGCACACAGGTGGGGGTGCACAGGGGAGACGCAGGGAGTCACCCCAGGAACACTATGCTGATACTCCTTTAACAACAAGAGAGGAAGTGCGCTGCAGCAAATGCTCTGTGCACCCCAAACTGATTAACTGCGGTGCCAAACAGCTTTATTCTGCTTAATAAGAAATTAGATCACAATGGGGATTTGCAGAAATTACCTTGAAATATTTGTGTGTTTGAATGATTGAACAATTTGTGCTAAAAATTGCTTTACCCAGGTTTGAATCCTAAGCCTGTGAGCAAATGCACGGCGGGCTAATCGGCATTCCAGAAGGTAAGCCCTCTCCAGTTCCTGGCCCCGGCCTGCGTGCAAGGGGACAAGCCGGGCTTCCCAGAGGCTGCGAGCTTGCCGATGCCACCCCCCCACCCCCACCTACGCAGCCCCATCCACAGATTTGGATGGAGAACTTACAGTGAATTTGGAATCAATTAAATCTTAATACTCACTCAGAGCCTGGGACAGCGTCTTTTAATTATTCACAAATGCTCTCCATTGTCAATGCAGTTTACAGGGCCCGTGTCAACGGCGGTGTCCAGCCCATTAAAACCCGTGGGCTTTGAAAGCAATGGAGGTAGAAATTGAAGGGAACTCGCACGGTTTCATTAGAAGGAAAAAAAAAAAAAAAAAAAAAAAACCCAGCCGGATGCACGGCTCCTTGAATAAGTTCTGAAAATCTTTTAAGTCAACCTTCTGTTTTAGTCAACAGGGAAGTTTTGACCCTTAACCTCTCAACAACCATCCGTTTCATTATTTATCTGAGGGAATCTGAGAGTTTTTGTTCTTTCACAAAAGTCCCTGACACCAGGATATTTTTAATAGCTGAAATTTTTCATTCTTGTCACTAGGCCTTTTGAAAATACAGGTATTTTCATACAACACGTAGCTAATGAGTGAGGCTTCAGACCCCAACCTTTGTGTGTAATCACGGTGCGGGGCCGGGAGAAGCCCCACTAGTGAGGTACATGAAAATTAATTATTGAGCTTCCTGCTTTATCCTCCTCATCTGTTTGATATTCTCTAGCACAGAAGGAACCAGACAATTAAATTACTCCTCCCTCTGCCTCTCACAAAGCCCTCTGCACCTTTTCTTCCACTCCAGAGGCCGGAAGCCTGTCTGTTTGCAAAGGGTAAATTGTAGGGAGAAAAAGGCAGAGCGGAGGGTGCAAAAACAGGCGATTCTGTTTTCCTCCACATGCGGGTCTTTCAAGCGCCTCCGGAATGCGTCCCCTTTGGACTGTGGCTTGTGGTCTCTGCACCATCCATACAGCAGCTTGAATTCGCGTTCCTTCCCTCTCTGTCAGTTTGCAACCCCCTCCTGCGTCTCAGATAAATATATAAAACCTCCTATCCACTAGTGAAGATAGTAGTTGAATCAATTAATTTGTTTTATTGACTAATAAAGCTGTTGTTCTCTGTTCTAGGCGACCCCATCTAAAGCCAAGGGTAGTTTTCTCGCACAGCTGATGGCACGTGCAGGAAGTGGGGTGTACAAGTGTGTGTGCGCACACGTGTGTGTCTGCACACTCGGGCTCCAGTGCTTTTTTTCTGCTTCGGGTACAGGAGAAGAAGAGAGAAAAGCACGGCTAGAACAGGCTCAGGAAAAGTGATGCCCTCCTTCGTACCTGGGGTGAGAAGGCCGCTTCCTTTAGCACCGGGGGGCTCATAGCAGGGGCATGTGATGTCCTGCATGTATATGAATCCCTCTGCTGACAGGGAGCAAGCGGCTGTGATCAGCTCAGGGAGGGGCCTGTGGTCCTTCACAACTTCAGCACCTCAGGCCGTGAGGCACCCATGCCTCACAGCTCTGCAGCGTGGACTCAATGCCAGACTCCAGGGCTTGGGGTCAAAGGTCAGAGGCCAGGGTCCAGCCTCTTTCTACCACCCCAACCCCCACCCCCCCCCGGGAGGTAGTCGTTGCTCCTTCTGGCTGGAAACCCATGGTTCTCAGTAATTCCATGAGGAATTACTGATTAACCCAGAAATTAGATTTCAGATGAAAACTCCTTTCCCCACACTGTTCAGCTGGTTCGTAAATGGGAAAGTAGTAAACGTTGGTTCTGCAACAACCCGTACACACACTGAATACACACCGGACGTCATGTGCAGAAACACTCTCAGTTTCATGAGCAAGTACGTTACGGACATGGGTGACTTTTGCTGGAAAACACAGGCACCTAGAGGCCGGGCTGGGGTGTGGGGTTCAGGTGCGTGACACACCCACTCTGTGAGGCTGCTCAGCGGTGCCTCCCTGAGCCTCTGACCTTGACCTCCCTGTGCCCCCGACCCTGATGAAGGACGCTCACCTCCCCCTCACGCTTCCTCATGGCACCATCCAAACCTCTGCACCTGCTCTGGTGTGCACACCATCATGCATGCAAACTCACTCACACTCACAAACACCCACACTCACGTACCTACTATTTCACTCCTCGCCACAGCTGCCCTCCCCCCACACCCAGATTCAGGGGCAGGTAGCACAGTGAGGCACCTGGGGGGTAATCAGTGCATAGCGATTGAGGCAGGGAGTGCATTCATGGGTTCCCTGGGCACGAAGCACCTGAGATGGGGTGGGTGGGGGAAGGAGACAGCCGACACCCCTGGGCAGAGGGCAGGAGGCCCAAGGCCTGTGTTCCCAGGGGCGGGAGAGGGCCCTGTGAGTATCAGCCACTGGGGTGAGAGTGCTCTGGGTCCTTCCAGCCCAGCCTTCGCTGTCCCTGTCAGCTCACTCTCTCCCTGCTTGGGTGTCTCTTCTCTGCAGGAGAAACAGGGGAGGAAGGAATAAAGGGGAGAAAGAGGAAACAACACAGAGCCTTTCAGAGCTGCCTGTTCCCCCAACACACATGCGTGCACACACATGCACACACATGCACACACATGCACACACCTACACACGCACACACACTCTCCCTATCTTCCACTAGGCAGAAGAGACTAGCTTCCCCCTTACAGGACCCACCCGCACTCTGTGTAAGCATTCCCACTTCTGGAATGGAGGGGTCTTCCGGGTGGTCTCGGTGGATCCCAGGTCTGAGGCCTGTGTGGCAGTCCTGGGGTGAAAGAATCCCTTATATTGACCGCGGCACGCTCTCAGAACAATGACTACATTACTGCAGAGCAGAGCGGAAAGGGGGCCAGGTGACACGGTTCTCCTGGGTGTGTCCCCACACCTACAGGCCCTGCATCCCCTACCATGTAGAGGAGCTCTGGTCCACACTGCCTTCCATTCTGAGTTGTATGAGACTCCGATGAGGTGACGCACGCACGCCCCGCTCTGCCCCATAAGGCCCATGGAACTGGTGGGCTTAGGACCCTGTGTCTTCCCTCAGCAGAATGTCAGGTGAGTTCCCGCCCCCCAGCTGTCTCACACTTGCACTCCCTGGTCCAGCTGTGAGGATTCACGCCCTTTTCTCACACAACTGGAGATAACAATTGGTTCCACTGGGAGAGGTGATGGGCTCTCATCCAGGACATGGTCACCCCACGTGGGCACATCCTGCCTCTGCCCTCAGGACATCCATGAGCAGATGATGGCGGGGCAAAGGGGCTTGGCATGTGCCCTTGGTCCTCGGAAGGGCACAGTGTGATGAAGCCCCAACTGCAATCATTGTTCAGGGGAACACCATATCTTCAGTGTTTTAAAACACACAATCTGCACAAACATGCCTTTAAAAATTACTTTTTGGTGCATCAAAGGGCCAAATTCACTGCTTGTCATTGTCATTTTAAGCCTACGTGATCAATTTGTGGTGGCAGAATAGAAGGGACTGAGACCCTGCCTGGGAGACAGCTATCAGGGCTGGTCAGCCACGTGTCCATCACAATGAGTCTGGACACCAAGGGGCCCAACTGTCAGGGACCAGTCCCTCGTCACCCACGGGCAGGCAGAATGGCTTTCAAAACACCAGGCTGCCTGTCTTATATAGTTTGTCCCCATGATGCCCCTTTCCTGGTTGTTCCTAGGAACACGCTGCTTTCCATCATCCGAAGAGAGTCTAGTTTTGACCGGTCAGGAAGACAAAACTTCAGGAGAAGCAATGAGAATTTTCAGTTTTTAGTGGGATATGTTGGCTTCACGTACACACAGTCATAAATCCAAGACTTTTATTTAAGTTTATTACTTGAACCAAGAGGGTGATGCAAGGAAAACTTACAGAAACATTGTCTACCCCCCACATGGATCTCTACAAATGCTGTGCTGTTTGTCACCCCAGTTCGCAAAAAGAAAGCCCCAAGGAGGTGACCCACGCTGTGCTGCATCCCAGGAAGCACGGAGCCCCCTGGGTGTCCGCTCTGGCTGTCTCTGCATCCAGTGGCCCCTCACTGAGGTGACAGGGGCCTAGGAGACAGGACTTTGTTGTGCTTTTTTGCTGATAGAAATATCAAGAAAGAAGTGATGGGACAAATTGAGAAATTAAATTGCAATAAATTACTGAGGCCAGATGGTATCCACCTGAGAGTTGTCGAGGAGGGAAAGAGGGCAGTAGCTACGCGACTATCACAATATAGAATTCAGCCTTTCAAGTCGCCGTGGTCACCAAAGCTGGCCAGTCATGGGGCCGACTCTGTAGAGAAATCACGGACACCGTCAATGTGTGAACCCTTCAGTTATTTTGCAGTGGATTCCTCACACCCGTGATGTGTGTGGAAATGCCCCCAAGTTTGTGCGTTAACGACTTGGAAGAGATGATACATATTTGTATGGACAGCACACCAATTTATTTCTATTAGGAGGGAAAAACAAACAAAACAGGTAACTTGAAAACCTCATAGAAGTCTCCAGTAGAAAAAGTGCTCAAAATGTTTGTACATGCAGAGGCTGAAGGCGGCGGGAAGACTGATGGCGTTATCTGAAGATACCAGCTCCTAAAACCCACAGCCACCAGCCTTCCTTGGTTGTCCCTTCTGCAATGAAACTAACTTGTCCTCTGGAAAATGCTTTTTCCTGTGGTGGAGATGTTTAATACCCTGGGCTAGTTTGAAAAATAAATACATAAAATTATCTTTAATTAAAATCAAACAACAAATTGGATGAAAATAATTGCCATAAACATGACCAAGGGTCAACCCTAATATGCAAAAGGCTCTTACAAATCAGTTAGAAAACCTGAATATTCCACCAGATAAATGGGCAAAGGCCATAAATAATTCAGTAAAGAGAAAGCATAGATAACTAATAAGCAGGAGAGAAAACACTCAGCCTCAACTAGATATCAAAAAAAATGTAAATGTAAACAAATTTATAAGACGTAATTTTCCACCCATGACATTAGCAAAATACTAATGATGATTGTCACTGCTAGTGCGGGGACCATGGGGGACCCTCTCAGAGGGGGCCCGTGTGGGTGTGAAGCATCACAACCTCAGACGGATACCTTCTCGTAAGTTCCACAAGTCTGTCAGTGCTTATACCATTTAACTCAGGATAGAAGCACATGTCTAAGGATATAAGGACATAACCTCAAGTACACGACATGCTTTAGGCACCAAAGTGCTCAGCCCAATAATGGAAATTAACTATTTTTCATGACAGTGAATAGTTAGAAAGTGTGGTCTGTCCAGACAACGCAGTATTTGTTGGCCATTGAAAAACCTAAGTGAAAACACAGGTTGGAAGTCATATCTGGTTGCCAATTGTTGAAGGAAATAAACGGGAATATAAATGGTGGCCTCTTTAGTGGTCAATTTGTAGATGACTTGTTTGCTGGGCACTTGCTGGTCCAGGAGTCGGGAGTAGCATCACTTTGACACTGAGGAAAATCAACTTCACCAGCAAATCTGACGCCTTCAGACCCTACTTTCCAAAATGCAGTAAACCACATGCAACGCGGTGGATGGAGACGAGGGAGATTAAGCTGTTACCAGAGTCACAGACCAAGTCAACTGCTGAGTTTGGTTATTTTGTCTAATTATATCCGTTTATGCTTGTTTTCGTTGTTTTTCATTTCAGCTCCCATTTAGCCCAGGCTTACGGAGTGCCAGGTGTTCTGCTAAACACTTTAAAAACATTATCTCATTTAGCCGCAAGATGGGACCATTCCAATTTTACGGTTGTGAATACTGAGGGCGAGAGAGATGCACTGGCAGGGCTGCCTCTTTGCACAACTCTTGGCACTTCCTGCAGTGACCCTGGAGCCGGGCAGGGCTCCAACCACAGGGCAACCTGTCAAGGGGTTGGTGGTACGGCAGCCGTGTTCTTAACCTTCATGACTTGTCTGTCGCCCCTCCACCATGGAAAGGTCCCTTCAAAATGCTACTCTTTCTGAGATTCTCAAGGGCAAGGATATGTCTACACCGAGATGCGGGTCATCTCATCGACTGTCTGCTGAATGCCTGCTGTGTGCCTGGCACTGTGCTAAAAGCCGGGAACCCGCAGAGAACGGGAATGTGCAGTGTGTGACACACATTCAATCTAACACAATCTGAGAAATGCCATTTCTAAAGATGCAGGGTTGGAGGAGGCATCACGGTGACCCACGCAACGCCAAATCCAGGGCTGGGGCTTGGCCGAATCCATTCTTTCAACCCCAAATGCATAGATGCGGATGTGGCCCTTCCTTACGAGAGGGGGCAGCTAATGGAACTGAAAGGGGATGTGTTTCTGCTTATACGCACTGAGTGCTTACTGCACAAAGACCAGAAAGCCCACAGACAAGTGAGACTGTGCCCAAGCACTCACGATACTTCCAACCTACAGAAAAGAACAAACTTCCTTAATTAGGATTCTTTAGAATTAAACACTTAAAGGATTTCCAGAAGCTCTCTGCTTTGGGGCATAAGTTAATCGCAGGCTGTGATCAGGAAGAAACTGGCCTCTCTTTGTACAACTGCCACAGAAGCGACGGGGGACGTGCGTGCCCTCCTCTCGGACACTCAGCGCTGGTCACTGGCGCATTAGGACGGGAGGCAGGATGCTGCCTGATGAATCTGCCGGTTCTGATCTTGGATGTGATTAGTACAAAGTCAGCTGTCTCGCAACAACCAGACTTCCTGTGCCTTTGCACTTCTCATCTGATAGGTAAGCACACAACTAGTTAACTCTCCCCTTTCTTTCTCCTTTTCTCACCGACTCTGCTGGAGGCAATTACAGCAATGCTGCATTTGTCAATCACATTCATTCGTGCATGGTTTCCTGAAATAATTATCAGGTGAGTGGCATCTCTGTGCCTGGAGAACCGGCTTGGAAACCACAAGCCCCAGAGTATTAATTACTGAGCGCAAAAATTTGCAGAGAAGCAAGTCTTTTAATGGTAGAACTGACGTAACATGATTGTTTTGATTTTTTTTACTAACATGACAATCATTGCCGTCCCCCTGGTCATCACCACAGATCAGCTCGAATTATCTGGGGAGGCCATTACCAAGCCGGGTACCATTTGATACAATGAGGCGCATGCTTCCTGGCACGGTGTTTGTTGATTTTCAGAACACAGCAAAGCCTGAGAGTCAACAACTGGAATAAAAGTGGACTTCCACCAAGCGAGCCAGAGGGACACGCTTTGGCATGGCAGGGCGGATTCTTTGGTGGTTCCATTTTGCTGGAAGAAACACTTTTAAGAGGGTGTCTTTTTACATCCCTCACTACCGTGCTCTCTCCACAGGCCTTGGTTCCTGATTTAGGGGATGTAGGACACCAGCATTTTGTTAAATTTAACATGAAAGGTAGATTACACCTTTTTCTAGAGGCTCAGTTCACGCATGTTATCAAAACCCATATATCACAACACTCGGTCCCCTGGTAAGGAGAGGAAATGTTTTCTGGTCTGTGTGTTCTCTTCTTGAAGAGGAATCTATCGAACTGAGGAAAGTGAGGAGAAAACATTAAAAGAAAGTGATTTAAAAAATCTGTTTGGAGGACTCGGCAGAGGGTGGAGGCTGGTGTTCTAGGTCTTCCAGCTCGCAGCAATCGTTCTGCTTTCCTCTCGGATTGCTGTCTCATCCATCTTCCACTATAGGCTTTCTCCAAAGGGTCCTGCCTCTCTCTTTCTCATTCTTGGATTCCATTCTCTCTCTCTCTCTCTCTCTCTCTCTCTCTCTCTCTGTTTATTTTTCCTAGGCTTGAAATAGACTTGTATTCCCTTGGCACTGATCTCACTTTCAGAGTCTGAGCCCTCTGTTTGGCCAGTCTCTAGAGCACTTTCTCAAGCACCCACACTTTGCAGCCTTAATTTCCTGGGTTTTCTTAGTCAAGGGCCAGTTGCAAGAATGAGAGGTACAGTGTCCTCTAGCATGTACAGGAAGGGCTCCCCATAAGTGCAGGTCCTCAGCTGGCTGTGTCCCTCGCGAGTGGCTCTCCCTCCTCAGACTCCAGGTGGAAGGATGAAGAGTGAGCTGGGAGACCTGGTCCCGGCGCCGAGGGTCCTCCCCACACCTGGGCTGCCCAGACCTTCCTTTGCTGCCTATCACCGCATCTCTTCTGATTAAGATGAAAGTCACTCTCTTCAGTTTATGCTGTTTTGGGTCCTACTTTTGTATCCTCACACAATTTGAAACTTTACCTGTTGTTGTTGTTTTGTTGTGGGTTTTTTTTTTTGGGGGGGGAGAGGGTATTGGAAATTACATCTTTCAGTCCCCACATGTTACCTGCTAGAAGTTGCCCTGCCCCCATCAGCCACCTAATTCCTTCTGAAGTCTCCGAGTTTATTAGGATCAACAATCAGGCCACCAACTGAGGCTTAATGGTCACAGAAGTTCCCCCTCCTCCAGCAAAATGCCCAGTGAATTCAGCAGGCTCCTCACATCTCATTCTTATGAAAAACAGAAGCCCAGAAGGGGCAGAGACAATCCTGACAGGTGGGCAGACATAATAGACATAGTAGCTGAGTAGACCTGGGTCTGGCCACCAGGGCAGCCGTCCCTGACCCCGGCCTCCCTGTCTTTGGATCCAGCTCACAGACACTGCTCTGTTTGCAAAAGATGAGATGGGAAAACCCACCTCCTGGCAAATAGAAAGCACCCACTGAACTTCCCATTTGCAAATTCAAAAAGCAAAGGATGGAATTCCCTAAGATTTCCTTCCAATCAGAATCAAAATGCTACCTAGAGGTAGCCCCTAAACACTGAACCTGATGCTTATCCCTCAAGCACCCCTTCAACCCCAAGAAGCACAGAGAGCCCTGAGCTCTGCCTTAAAGACGGAGGTCAAAATGAGCAACCAGTGGAGCGGAAACCAAAGGGGCCTGCGCCCCCTCGCTCCGCCCCTGCGGTGCATGTCCAGGGGAGGCCTTAGTGTCCCATCTCACACTGCATGGACTGGATACTCATGTCCAGCTCTGCACACTGAGGCCTGTAACAAACACACCCCAGAGAGACAGATTGAATCCATGGATGCCCCACCCACCGTGAGACTGGAGAAGACTGATGGCTGTGATGGCTGGGCAGGTATTAGAAGCCTAAAACCTGCCCAGGTGAAGCAGGTGAAACTCACCTGCTGTGACTCACCTGCTGTGACCCAGAGTGTCTGGCTGGTGAGCTTCCGACGTGTCCAGTAGGAGCCAAGAGGAAGCAGAGGGCGTTGGCGCATAGACCTGGGCCTGGCCGCGGGCAGCCTCCGTCTTCCCCTCACCCGCACACTGGGCATGTGGCCCACGCCCTGCAGCAGGTACAAGGCCAGCAGTCTCAGCCAGGGCAAGGCTCCCGTGGTGCCCTCCACCCGGGAACAGAGAAAGCCCAGGACCAGCTGCAGGGCCTCAGGTCCCGTAGCTCTTGGTCCCTGCTTGTGGGCACCCCATCAGGCTCAGCCTCCACCCTGCCCTGCTCAGAGGTGGGGAGCTGGCCCCCCTCGGGGTGTGAATGCTGGGAAGTTTCGGTTTGAAATCCATCCTGCCCCTGCTCCCAGCTGAAGCCCTGGTGTCAGGAGCGTCACAGATGAGTGCCCTTTCCTAAGGTGCACGAATGCCCTGTGGGCAGCTGTGGCCAGCACAGGTGATGGCAGAACCTTCCAAAAAAGGTGAGTCCCTTAGAGAGTGTGCCTGGCCCCAAGCTCCACCTCTTACATGTTTGAAAGAAGCAACGCTTTATATTTGGCTTCTTCTAGACAAGAGTGGTAATTGCTCCCACATCCCTCTTAAGAGCAGATTGGATTAAAAACTGTGCCCTACAACCACCCATGACTATTTCCAGTTCCCAGAACTACGGCCTGGCCTGGCCTGGCATCATTCTAGCCTGGGCACTGCCTCCTGTTCAGCAGCTGAGGCAGAACCAGCTGACCTCGGCCAGGACAGCTGCAATGCCCAATCTGTCCTATACACATAGGGCACTGGCTGCTGGTGGCGGGCGCCAGGCATGAGATGAACAGGGAACTTCTACGGTGCCAGACCAGGTGCCACAGACCCTACGTACATTCCCTCTTTTAATCAGAATAGCTCCATAACTTGCAGAGTGTGTGTGAGACAAAAACACAGGGCCTCTTGTTCAAAAAATTATTAAACATTTCAAGACCATGAGAACAGAGCATTAAGTCTTGTGAGTTCAGGGCCTTGAGCGACCAGTTTGGATTCTAAGCTACTTCCATTACTTTCTCCAGGAAATGGGGTAATTTAAAGACCAGGAGATGGGAAGAGGGAGCCCAGAGCCCAAGGAGCTCCTGGGGCGTGGGGGTGATGTGGGACATCAGGAATGAAGCACGCCCACCTGCCAAGTGGTTCCCACCTCGGGGCCTTTGCACTGCTGTGCCCTTTTCCCAAATATCTTTTCCCCAGACTCCCCACCCCCGCATCCTCACACCTTTCTTCAATCTGCTGTACTTGGGTTCAGGGGAGCCAAGGGTTTTCCATGTCTCAGAAAACATTGTTTTCAAAGTCAAACAATCTGCACTTCTAATTGTTTAAACATATCCAGGAAGGGTGTGTGTGTCCTTATAGAAAAAGTATGTTGGTTCTCGCCCCCGGTCAGACTTCTTCTCTGACTAGAGGAGATCAAGGTGAGAATAGGCGCAGATTGGAGCGGAAGTTAGAACCCGCTAGGGAACGGCACCAGGGCGAGGACACATAAGCAGGTCCTGTGGTGCGAAGGAGCAGCCCTGACTTTGCCCACATCACCCTGAGCGAGTCACTCAAGCTCTCCTAGAAGCAGAGGTTCAGTGCCTGCCGGTGAGGCCCAGGGCCCTGGCCCCAGCGCTATGCGATGCCCAGCCAGCGAGCCAGGCTGCTCACTGCCCCTACCTTTGGAGGGCACACGGGCAGGGCATAGACAGAGCCCTTGCCTGGGCTGCCTAAGGGCCACTCGGCTCGGAACTGCCTGCTATTGATCTTTCTTGGGCTCCAGACATCTCTTCATAGTCCCCGGCCACCTCTCCCCGCTGGTCGGGGTGCTCTGGACTGGGGGTGATACACATGCACCTCCCGTTTGCAACTTAGCATCACCAGTGGAAGCCTACAATCTGACTGAGCTTCTGGACGGTTTTCTCCACCATCTGTGGGGTCAGGGTGCCCCTTCTCGCTAAGGAGCCCTGGGAAAACTTTAGTGCTGCTTTTTATAATCTGCAGGGCTCTTGGGATCCATAAGAATCTTTTATTTCCTCTCTTTTCTCCAGAATGGCACACTGATTCTTTCCATGAAAGCTGTCTCGTCCCTTCAAACCCACTCGTGGCTCCCACATTGAAGGGCAGCCATCAGGGGCTTTGGAAACTGGAACAGGGCTACCATTCAATGGACGGTGGCCTCAAAGGGTAACTTCTGCTTTGGGTTTGGTTTCTTAAAATCTCACCCAGCACCACTCCTGGGGAGAAGCTCCAGGTAACATCAGTTATGCCACCTGGGCTGGGGGTGGGGGGGAAGCTGACTGCCCAGGGAGCTTTGCGACAGCAAAGTCCTACTCTGAGGAGGGGGCAATCCCACAACCAGCGTCACCAGGTTAGCCAGAGTGGGTCCTGGGCATAGCTGAGTCCCCACTCATCCTGAGTGACAGCCAGGGCAGTGGCATCCGTGGTGGTCCAGCCCATGCCTGAAGCCCAGAGAGCTGAGCATGCTGGGAGCCTAGCACAGCACACAGATTAGACTTAAGCCTTTAGTCTCTCTCAAGTGCTTAAATAACCACCTCTCCAGACTCCTGGCAGCGCTCTTCAGACCAGCCACCTGCAGCAGCATTTTACCTCCATTCTTTACCAATCACTTTCCAGGTCTGTGTTGTACTCACCTCTGCTAAGGTAACAGCAAGAACTGCCCAAGTCTTGCCCTCCTATTTAATGAGCTGGTTCTCACACCGCCTCCCTCACATAAGAAGGAAAGCAAGGCAACACCTTAGAATCCCTTAAAGTGCCTTGGGGCCTGTAGGGACCAACCCCAAGAGACACTCCACGAGCACCTGCCAAGACCCCTCTGCCGGAAGCCACCAGGAATTCAGCTATCTCTCTAGCAGCTTCCATCAGAGGACTCACACCCATTTTGCCTCTTGGCGGAAGGAGACTCACAGAACTTTTCCTGCACATGTATATCCTTTCTTCCCAAGCAGACTGCACGGTCCCTGTGGGGAGGACCCTATGTCACATGCCTGCACTAGTGCAGATCTGCACATAGAGTTTGGACATGGTTTTGTTGGAGAGAGAGAAAGAGAGAGGAGGCAACCTCAGCTGAAGGAGGGCGTGTGGACAGGCTGCCTCTGGTTTAGCAGCAGGCAACTAGGGCAACTCACGGAAACTCGGAGTCTCTTCTCTACATTGGAAATAATCACGGGAAGGTCTACACCGCACGGGGGCGTTAAGGGTCAAACGGGCAATGGTTCAGTGGAAGAAATGTGTAATTCATAAAATCTAAGCTGAGGGTTGGCAGCCGCTGACCCTCGGAGGGCAGAGGACCCACAACTCCTTACCATACTGAGATGCCAGGTCTGTCTGCCTCTTGGAAGGTGCTTTCCCAATACACGGTTCTCAGGCTATGAGTGGATTCTTCCCACCTTGTGCTTCAGACCAAGACTGAGAAGAAGGTTGGAGTCTCTGGACCTGAAGGTAACTTCCAGAGACACAGCTGAAGGGCAGTGTGAACACAGAGCAGGTGGGAGCCCCAGGCCACGCTCCTTGCCCCACCTTATCCCAGGTGAGCTACTCGCCCAGGACAGGAAGCTGTGGGCGGAGCTCAGGTTACTCACCTGGAGCCAATCCAAAGGTGTACATCACTGAGCTGATCCACAGGGGTTCAATCCTGGGGACTGATGGGCTGTGGAGAAGACACCTAAGAAGGCGTTGCCTGTGGGGAAGAAGATAGGTTCCATCCACTGCCTCCCATCCCCGATTGGTCAGGAGCTGTCCCACGGGGTGTCAACTGCCTCACACTTGCCAGATGGCACACATATTTGAAAGGGTAGGGGAGTGCCCCATGGGGTGGTGCAGAAAGCTCGGGATGCCTGCCGCAGCTGAGGACAGGTACACCTGCCATTCCTGGCCGTGTCCACAGTGGCTGGAGTGAGCAGGTGAGGCCAGAGGATGTGACGTGAGTGAGAAGGGTATCTAACCCATTCCACAAGGAGGTTGTCATAGCTCAGGGGTTGAAAGGAAGCCATGCAATGGAAAAGTACTTCCTACGCCAGTTACCAGGACCTGAATGTATTGTGGCGGCTGAATCAGCAGACTCCATGACTAGGAGATAGAGCAAATTGAAACGGAATTCAAAATAAGTAGTTGGTAAAGCCTCCACAGGATAAAGAATACATTAATATCAGGGTTGCCAAAAAATATATACTAGGGGACACGTTAGTCAACATTGCTCAAGCAGTAGTTCGCCGTAATCAGAAGTGTCTGGACACTGATGGTAACCACTTTGAGCACCTCTTGTAATTGCAGAAGTCAAACGTGACGTGTATTCATCTTTTGTTATTGGTATATATTGAGTAGTACAATTTTAATACAGTTTTTCTTTCTTAAAATGTGTATACATTTTTTGGCACCCTCTGTATATGTAGAATAATAACAAGTGGTTATAAAAAAAAGACTAGGTGGTTACAAAACAAGAAGACATAGTTATAAAAAAACAAAATCAATTAGAAATTATTCAAATGAAAAGTGCTGTTATGGAAAAACTCAATAGATGACTAAATAGTTAATGAGTCACTAATGAAACTTAATTAATTAACTATGAGACAGAACCAAGAAAATTACCTGGACTACAGCACAGAGAGTCACAGATACAGACACAAAAAAATCCATGGAAGAGAGTGAAGAGGAATGAAGCTATAATAGATTGAGCCGATCCAACATACATACATCTTTGAGATTTGGTGAGTGAAAACAGAAAGATGATGGTGAGACAATATTTGAACTGACGATAACAGAACTTCCTAGAATACAGGTATGAAATGAGTTAGATTTAAGACTCCAACCAAGTGCCTAGCAGGATCAATAAGAAGAACCCACATGCAGACATGCCAAGGTGTAACTGCAGAACAGCAGGAAAGGAGAAAGTAAAGACACAGGTTAATTACAAAATAACAATCCAATCAATGGGAGATGTCTGCCAGCTTCAACAGAGACTAGGAAACAATGAACTGACATCACCAAGATGCTGAAAGAGAAAAACTGTGGACCTCAGATTCCATCTTCAAGTCACCATTCAAGAATGAGGTTAAAATAAGGAGGTTTTCAGACAGAGGAGTCAGAAAGTCAGATCCCTGCTGGAAAATACTTAGGGATGCCTTGCAGCAAAAACAAAACAAGCAAAAAAATCTCACAAAAAAATATTCAGGAATCAATGATGAACAGCACAAAAATAAGTAAGTAAATAAATAAATAATATGCTTTAGAAAAACGGCAAAAACAAACTGACATAAAGTAGCATCATAATAATGAAATAATAACATAGGTATTAACTTCTAGGTCTGCGTGATGGACTGAATGTTTGTGTGCCCCCCAATTCATATGGAGAAGCCCTAGCCCTGAGGTGAGGCCTGCATTTGGAGGTGAAGCCTCTAAAGAAGTAATTAAGTTAAAATGAGGTCATAAGTGTGGGGCCCTGATCTGGTATCATTAGTGTCCTTATAAGAAGAGACCCCAGAGAGGTTCCTTTCTTATTCTCTCTCTCTCTCTCTCTCTCTCTCTCTCTCTCCACGTGAGGACACAGCAAGAATGTGGCTATCTGCAAGCCAGGAAGAGAGCTCTCACCAGAAACCAACACTCTGGACCTTGACCTGGGACATCTCTCCTTCAGAACTGTGAGAAAATAAATATCTGTTGTTTATTTAAGCTGCCCAGTCTGTGCTATTTTGCTGTGGCAGCCTGAGCTAAGACAGTATATGTCAAGAAGCTCAAAATAAACTCCCAGGCAATAGTGTGGGAGTTGGGAGAAGGTTTAGGAGGAAATAAAAGTATGCTGAGGTTCTTGTCGATTCACATTTAATCTTTGCTAGAATGTGTGTTTAAATTTGAAAGCTTACCACTAAAATTAGTAATAAAAGATATTATCCTCCATCCGGTAAAGGGAAAATGGGTCAGGATATGTGCAGATTGAGTGAACAAGCAACAAGGTGACACATTTTGAATATATTTTGTGGGAAATGCATATAAAACACTATGGCCACATGGAAAGAATAGTGGATGTGAAGATAAAATGTCTGACTTTAAAGACATAATCATTCTTTAAAAAGAAGAGAAATAACAGTAAGTATAATTAGGTATTCTTCTCTGCTTTGTGTATTCTTTGGTTTGAGATACCCACAAGTCCAGACTGCCCCAGTGTCAGTATAAAGCCTAGAAATTGGTATGGATTCTGACACTCATCACTCCTGACAAACCAGTATCTGCATTTTATGGTCAAGGTGAATCTCATAACTGATCGTATTTTCTTTATTGCTTTGGCTGCTGGGAAAAAACAGATTTTTATTTGTGACTAGTCTAGTGGCTGTGAAAGACATTACAAGATCCACTTACCCTGCATACGTTTTCTCCACTTTGCTATTCAAAATCCATTTTCCCTTTGAGCTAATGTCTTCATCTCATCAATTTGTCTTGCTCTCCCAACTACTGGCTGTGTGACCTTGGGCAAGTAACTTACTTCCTTGCACCTCACGTCTATAAAACTACAGTAATTAATAGTTGTGTGTGTGTGTGCGCGCATGCGTGTCACTCAGAATAGGTGGGCAGGTAGGCAGGGTACAGGTGGGCTCAGTAAAATGCGGGCCCTCGACCTCTCGTCGCCCCCTTCTTGACGACACAGTTTTGCTGCCGCTTCAGGCAATGGGATGGGCTGGAGTATAAATTAATGATAAGACTTATTTGTCAAAGACCCGGTAAGAATGGGCTGCACAGAGCTGGGCATGAAGGATTTTCCAGGAAGGACTTGTCATGCTCTCTGTCATGCTCCTAGGAGACAGATGAACAGACAAATAAGTAAATAAGTAAATTCATAGAGAGGGATGAGAGGTTGTGCAAAGACACAGCAGCCATCACGTGGTGTTGGAAAGTGAGAGAGGTGGAAACTTGAATGCGTACTGTGCGCCTGGCCAGCGAGCGTGAAAACAACGCTGCTGTGCTGTGAGTAAATCGTGTGGGTGCCAGCCCTCAGAGCCCAGACGAAACCCACGCTCAAGGGCCAAGAAATCCAAGCTTTTTCTAAGCATTTTGCCCATGTCTGGCACTGTGCTAATATGTCACATAGATTATTCTATTTCATCCAGGACCTGACTAAGGAATGAAGAGTTTAGGTAACGTTCCCAAGGTCAGACAGCTGCACCCCAAAGCTGTGGCCCCAGGGTCCCAGCCTGCAGCCATGGTGAGCCCAGGGCCTGGTCCTTGGAACATCTGGGCTTCCCACAGCATCATGCCTGTGTCCCCCGTGCCTCTTGCCAAGTAGAGGGGAAACACCAGCCTTGTCAAGGTCAGTTTCCCCCAGCGGTGACAGCGGTGCCCTTGTGGGCTGTGCAGGGCTTGGCCATACGCTGTTCATTGCCAGCTGGGAAAGTGGAGCTCAGAGGAACAGGAGGTCTGGGAGCCCGTGGTACCGTCCCTCCCAGGATCAGGACAGGTCCATCCTGTGCTCCTGGGCTGACCATCGCCCCGGTGAGCCCCACGCCTAACCATGACATGAGAACTGTACAGTGGAACTAATGAGCTTTGGGCAAAGACTCAGCAATTGCAGTTGTGCAGTTCCAAAGCAGCACGTGTTTTCAAGACAGTGTGGTAGCTGTGGTTGTCACCTAGGGGTTACAGAGCCTGTGTTGTCCCCTCCCTTAGGGACTCCCAGGGCCTGAACACCCTCCCCACCCCAGGGCCCCCTCTCCATACACCTCTGCCTCCAACCCTGCTTCTGCATCACTCGCCTCTTCATTTCTCTAAATCGTACATCCTCTCCTTACTTTGGAGGGAAGCTGTCAGCTAGGTCAGTTCATACTATCATGTGAACGATGGCTCCCAAGCAGCCCTGTTTGAAAAGAAAACATCTGTCCCACTGTCATATATTTCAATAATTCATTCCTTTTTATTGCCGACCAGTGTTTCATTCTGCGGCTTGTATCACTGGCCTTTTTTCCCTGTACCTGGTGATGGCAGTTGGGTTGTTTCCATCCTTTTGGCCCTTAAAAAATAAAGCCACTGTGCACTTTGCATATTTCTGCTTTTCAAAAACAAAAATCTCTTAAGAAAGAAATAGCCCTGACAAGACAGCTTGTCTGAATACGCCTGGCCAGGAGACCAGCACCCACCACCTCCGTCCCACCCACGCTTTGGCGTGTCAGAGGCCTTCTGAGGGCCCGATAGCTCAGCTTTCTTCCATGACCCTAGGCCCTCGCTCTCACTTTCAGCCTTGGACCAGCCCCTTCCCCAGAACCAGCCCCTTTGAAGCTGCGCTACTACTTAGAGCCAAAGGACGTGGACGAGCCCTGATGTGCACAATTTACATGGGGCTTGTACAGCTGGGAAAACAGGCCAAGGCATATTTTAGGAAGTACATCGGACTTGATGAATTGGAAATGCATTTGCCATTGTTTGTTCCTGGGAAGTCCGCGTCATCGCTCTCCAGCCAGTCTGACTCAGTTTCCTCTCTGGAGCCATCTGAATTTTCCAGGATTCTTTTTCCAGTCAGACCCCTCATGCCGGTGGCTGCAGGATGCCGTGGCCTCTGAGGCTGCATGCTCTGCCCTCACAGGGGCACAGGCCTGAATGTTACCGTGACACTCTAAGATCCGAATCGCTGGTTCCTGCAAAAAGCCAGGAAAGGGGCCGCGGCCGTACAACCTTACCAGGGCAGGGCCGCCACAAACAGGGCCATGCGCCTTTAAGAAGCAAAAATTAATGCAAAGCTTATTACAATCCCAGTGGTTGCTAGCGCTCTCTCTCTTCCACTGCCCAAGTGTCTGAATTTCAGCTTCAGATGAGTGTGGCCTGTTGGGATTTGAGCTGCCAGTTTAATTAGTGTTCAGTAATTTCAATAATGAGTGACAATTCATCGGGGCTTTTAGGTTGGTCTTCTGTTCAGAAGCAAATCAATAATCCACAGTTTTTCCCCTTCTTTACAGACAAGAAAGTGGCATGTGAGTTACATCAGATGAGAGAAAATAAATGAGGAAACGTTGCAGTCCCTCAGTAACTTGAGAGGCAATTGGCTTTAATGGCATGGGCAGCCTCCCGGTTTGTTGATGTTATTGGAGGAACAGAAAGGTCATTAGTAGCGGGGAAGAGGCTCTAGGATTCTCACAGTAAACAGTTTGCCCTAGCTGTAACCATAGTGATTTGGGTAAATGAACACAGGTATACGGATTACTACTGTATTCCCCAGGCTGCCTGTATTATTGCCTCCCAAGATATAAAAACAATTGAGGCTAATTGTATGAGAGTCAGTTTATTACAAACATAAATGGAAAGAAAAAAAGAAAACCAGAGATGTTCTTTTCAAAGACGCCCCCACCTCTCTATGGCGCCTCCATCTGTATCTCTAATCTGCGCTTTTGCTGGTGTCTGATGTTCGCCGGCCACCAGCTCGACCTCAGTCACGTGTGGAGAGGCAGATACCAAGCCTGCAGACGAAGTGTGGCTGAAGTCAGGGCTTTGTGGATTTGGAGATCTGGCTGTACGTGGGCTGTCACCATGCCCTGAAGTGCACAGGACCAGCAATTACTTTTGTACCGCTGGTGGCTGCACCGGGCAGAGGTGCTTCAAAGCCAAGGAAAGGCATTTATCTCAGCTGAGGCAGGGGTGGCACGTCTTTCCCCAGCCAGTGGCTGAAAAGTTCCCTGCATCACGGCAGTGCCCTGCCAGTCTGCCAGAGCTGCGGCTTTTTTGTAAACTCACATGATCTCTTTTGTTACAGCTACAAAGACTCCGTCTTCATAAGGTGTTGTGATTTGCGGTATACAAACCCATTAAAAAACCACAAATGAAATCCCCAGCTGGGAAGGTCAAGTCTAATGAGGTGGGCTGTTGTGAGGGGTGGTAGCTCACAGCATCCCCCATGTAGGCCAGAGGTGCTGCTAGGGAACAGCTGCTTATAATTATTATCATCTGACACTTTTCATCCACCTCAGGTGCGACGTTTTTTCTCACAAGAGAACAGATTAATTGTATATCAACTGATATCCATAAAAAAGGGTTTGATAGAAGGCTTAATAAAGTAACTTTAAATAGGCGATCCCACTGAAATTCTAATGTGTATATTCTTAATTAATTTACCCTCTACTGTACCGTCACTCAGGTGCATTCTGTTTTCTTTTGCACCCATTGACAAGAGGGCCTGAAATGACAGAGGAAACCAGGACAGGTGCACCAGGAACTCACACTCGCCTCCTGTCACACCTGCCCACACAGGAAAAGGCAGAAGAGGACAAATGGAAAACGCAACTCGGAGGCCATGCTCAAATTGTCACTGGGGTCTGTGTCCACACAGACGCAGAGCGTCCTGAGGCCAAAGCACCCACTTCTGCCTGTTAGAATTGCCACAATTCCTCTGTCTCTGGTGAGAAGTCACAACCACATGAAAATATAGTATTGAAACAAGAGGAGGAGAAAGAGGAGACGAGGAGGAGGAGACGAGAGAGAGAGAGAGAGAGAGAGAGAGAGAGAGAGAGGAAGAGGTGAAGAAGGAGAACGAGGAGAAGGAGGCGCAGGAGGAGACGCAGGAGGAGACGCAGGAGGAGACGCAGGAGGAGGCGCAGGAGGAAAGGAGAGGCACCCCAGCCCTGATCACTCTGGAGAGTAACCGTTGAGCCAGAGAAGAATCAACATGTGTTGGAAGCCAGCCTGTGGGGTGATGTGTGCCTGCAGTTCATCAGCTGCCATGGAGGGAGCCGAGCAGACGCACTTGGCCCTGCTCTAGAACAGCCTCACCAAGAACCAGCCCTTGAGCAACGCTCTTGAATGGCCTGATTCTGCTGCGCTGGCGAAACTGCAGACTTTCCTCGCAGGGCTAAAAGCCACTCCTACGTTGTAAGGGAAAGGAGAGTAATAAAACAAGGCAGGTGGGATGAAGTGCTTTTGTCCAAAAGATCTGGGTGGAAATCAACATGGGGTTGATCCAGACAGAAGCTACCACTGCGTTGTCCAAAAACCAGCATGGTCTTGGTCAGTCACATGCAAGCTTACAGCACCATGTGAAAAACAAGACTATTAAAACTCCACACCCAGTATCCCACCTCATGCACTTCCCTAAGGGGAGCCAAGATGATTTTTCTAGTTGTCAGAAAGAACAGGACCCTGAAGAGGTTGCCAGGAGTACCTGTGGGGAAAAAGGAGACCCTCCCACATAGCTTCTGAAGCCACTGGTCTCCTGGCCTGAGAGGTGAACACCGCCTGCAGGAAGAACAATCTAGAACCCTCAGCGCCCACACTGAGGCTGGCGCCACCTACCTTATAGGATGTCTGGTTCCCCATATATGCAGCCATCAATGATTTGCTGAGTCCCTACATGGTGCCAGGAGCTGCCATGTACACTGGGAAGGTGACACGACCCCATCCTGCCTTCATGGAGCTCACATTCTACCTGTGGATTCAAAAAAGACAAAAAGTATAATCTCTGAGAGTCATCAGTGCTGTGGGAGCACAGATTACTTACAGCACTGGTGGGCATGAGCGGTCTCTGCCCGGGGACCTGGCCTGGCAAGGGTGGCCAGCAGGAGCAGCAAGGTACAGTGAGATGGGCACGTGGCTCACAGTGACGCGAAACCTCTGGAACTTCATGAGCTGAAGAGGGCCACACCCAGGCACTAGGGAACAGTGATGACAACAACTCCGGCTGCCATGGGAACAGCGCTGTGCTCAGGGGAGAGCAGAGCAGAGGGCCCTCTAAGACACGGACAGTGGAGCTGCAGAAAGGTGCCAGTGATGTGACCGAGGGCTCTGGCTACAGGATAGAAAGACAGGGCCAGATCGGGACCCTTGGGGACAGAGAACCACACTACGGGAATGTGGGGAGCTCTCCCTGGGTTGTGTCCTGAGTCCTCACGGACAGAGAGAAGAAAACTGGGAGAGGAGCTGGCTGGAGGTATCAGAAGCTCAATTTGAGATGCTATGAGACAGCGGGGGGGGGGGTGCTAAGGCAGGCAGGCAGGCAGTCAGGAGGCGTGATGCAGGCGTTCCTGGTCAGTGCTAACACGGAAAACAAGGAAGGGAGGCGTGAGAACAGACGGCCACATTTGTGATTCCTGTCACCGTTAATCTGGCCTAGAACCGAGTGTCACCTAAAACATGTGTCAATGAAACCTGAAAAATAATTAGACACACACACACACACCCATGTACACACAGAGACATAGATGCACACAGGTACACACACATGCACACATACACATACCCACGTGCATATACACATGTGTACATCTGTACATGTGCACATACACACATATGTGTGTGCACATATATACACAGCTACAGGGCGCGCGCACACACGCTTAGGGCCCTCAGGTCCTTTGGCAGTCAGTTTACCACTGAGACAAGATTTGTTCCGGCAAAACTCATGCAGGTGCGACGTTTGGAGGCTTTTTCCTCCTGCGACTGGGAGTGATGTCTCCCGCTCTTGCATAGTGCTGCCCTAAGGAACTTTGACTGAGTGGACCCCCCGAGATGGGACTCCAGGAAGACACAGGAGCTGGGATGGAGCTTTCCTGTCCCCTTCCTGAGAAGACACAAGGGTCGCTTTGCCAAGGGACTTGCATAGGAAAACCGAAATCTCCTTGCCAGTCAGGAACCTGGAAACAAGGGGAGGCCCACGGCTGGTTTGCTGTGCTCTGGCCTGGAGACTCGGTGGCAAGCGCTCAGGTCCCTTGAAGGGCAGTTGGCCGCCCGCCACCCCACTCACAGCCTGTGTTGCCACAGGCCCAGCCAAGGGCAACGAGAGCAGGCCACGCGGGCATCTTCTAGGAGATGCCCTCGGGCTCCCTTAGGCCCTCATTGCAGCTCTCCTGCCTGCCAGATAGACTCCATGCTGAGCACCCTCCCGCCCATTGTGTGACCCCACACCTGTCTGACCTCCACCACGGACGTTCGTAACCCTGATACTTGGCCAAGCTGAGTTACTGACTGTTCCATAGACGCTGCCTACTTTGTGCCCCACAGGCCTTGGCTCAGGCTGCTCCCTCATTACCACAAACATCCCATGACTCTCACTGACTCAACAGACCTTATGCTGAAGACAGCCACTGAGCCTGGATCTCTCAGACCAGCGGCCAGGCCAGGGCCAGCGTGACACCCCAAAGCTGGGCAAAAACTGAAGACATCCACTAGTACTGTGTCTCCTAGATGGACTTTCCCCAACAACTAGATGTTCAATTTTACGGAGAAAAACAATGAGACGTTGTTTACGTTGAAAAACAATGAGATGGTGGAAACCCTTCAGCCAGAGACATGGCATTGTACTAACAGCTACCGGGGACTGCATCTTGGAAGGAATCAGGGCCGCCAGTGCATCAGCAATACGGTGCCTCTTGAACCGAAAGGATATGGAGGTGCTACGTTGAGTGTTGGATGACTCTGAGGAATCCATCTGCCAAGGGGAAGACTGAAGAATCTTCACCATGACTGCCTGCCATCCTGTTGTCTATTTGGTATCTACCCACAAGCTGTTCCTGCGGGCAGGGGAGGTGGGGGCCCAGAGCTCTCCAGATAGGGAAGTGCTGTGCTATGTTCTTTCCCAGATATATCTCGTGAAATCTTCACCAACCTTCTGAAAAGCGCCGTGGTTATCCCATTTTGCAGATGAGGAAACTGAGTCTCAGCTAGAGCAAATAAACTATCTGGAGTCACCTGACATGGTGGAAAAGGCGGAGTCTTAACAGTGGGATTGGTGCCGTCAAGGAATGTCTTAAGGCTGCCCCTGACTCTGAGCAAATGGAAGCATATTGTCTACCTAACATCACGGTTGATAATGTAGCTCCTTGTAGCCAATCAAAGAGAAAAATGAATAATAAGAATTGAAAAACACAATCCACAAAACACATTTTATTCTGTGGAGGTGAAATAACCAGCTATGGCTCACTTTGACTCTCAGCTGACAGGTCTGAAGAGACCTCCGTAAGCTTCAACCTCTGCGTCACGCAAGAACCCAGACAAGAGTGCTCAGTGACAGAGATGTGATCCCCCGGAACTCAGGAAGAATCAGAGGCCACACAGGTGTGCTGGGCCTCCCCTGCGGTGACTGTGGAAGTCACATCAACGGCGACCAGTTCATCAACAATTAGGGCTTTGGTGAGCGTGCCTCACCCTGACAATACTTCTCACATAACGAGTTGCCCTTCTAGTCTGACTGCCTTGTTCTTTCATGCCGAACTTCTTGTCTCAGCAGGATGTGACAGAATCTGCTGACCTTCCCGGCAAGCTCCCCCATCATGTTCTCCTGTGAAGCAGAAAGATGCAACAAACACAGGCTCCAACGGGGAGTGGGGCAGAGTGCTCAGAGAGATAGATTCAGCAAATACTGGGCATGGCTGCCTGTGAGGCAACAGGCACCCATAGTGTGTGAAGAATGGGTGCCCACTGTGTGTGAGAAATAGGCCCCTACTATGTGTGAGGAATAGACACCCACTGTGTGAGAAATAGGGCACCCACTGTGTGTGAGAAATAGGGCACCCATTGTGAGAAATGGGCATCCACTGTGTGTGAGGCTGGCCTCTGGATGCCCCCTACTTTGTAGAACACTCTCTTTTCATCCAGGCCTTTTTCTAGGAGACACGGGATAGTACAGAGAAGTTTCCAGATGGAATGCATGGAAGTCAGAACCTGTCCCTAGGCCTCAAGGTCTGCAGCCTATGGGACAAAGACTAGGCGGCAGTGTGCCCTCTCCAGGCATGTGATGCAGGGCAGGGAGAGTGGGGGACACCTGGGCTCTGCCCCTCTCCTGCCAGGCTAGGCTTCAGTTCTTTGGGCTTCAACTTGCCTGTCCTAAAGTAAGGGATTTGAAAGAGGGGGTGTCTACGTCCCCCATCCCCACGCCACCTGAAGCCCCTTCTTGTCCCTTTATCAGTCCCTCCTGTGAGGTTCTTCCAGGCTTCAGGCTGCAGGGACCCAGCCCAGGAACGGTCCTAGGAGGCCACATCGGCCTGCTCTCCGGGGCTGGGCTGTGATGGGGTGTGGGGGTCAGAGCTGCGGGAAGAGCCGTAGGAGGGGGCAGTATAGAACTCTCTCCACAAGGGCATCTCTGTGGGCAATTTCCACCATCTTCCTGGCTGCAATCAGAGGGAAGCAATGAGACCCAGTCTTTGTTTTAAATATGTGCCCTCTGAGGGTAGGGTCGGGAGGCAGTAGTGGGGTGGGGGCCACAGCTGAGAGAGAAGGCAAAAGTCGTGCAGGCGTTTTGAAAACTGTCACTTTAAAATATGGGTAACTGCACACAGGCTTCCAGGCAGGGCCAGCCCCCTGCTGATGGGGAAAGGAGCTGGTGGGAAGGAAAGCCTGCAAACCCCCCGAATTAGACCTGAGCCTGCGCTTGGGGAAACTTACATTTGTTTTCAAAAAGAGAAAGCGAACTGGCCAGCCAAGGCCGGCATGTGCATGCTTTCTCATCAGATCAGATGTACAACAGAGAGAGTGTGAATAAAGCACATACGAACACACACGCGTGTACATCACCACGGCTGTACCTTGACGCCTATACCTAAAACTCTTCCCTGTTACCCTAGAAATACGAAATGATCAATGATTTTGAACTTCAAGCTGGATGATGGCTTTGGAGAACTTCAAAAGTCCACCATGTGGCCATGAGTTGTCCTTTATAAACTGGCCACAAGTGGGGTCAAATGATTAAATTTCATGATCTGAGGTGCATTGAAATCACGTGCATGGCTTTTAAATCCCAGTAGTTGGTTTCTTTCTTTTTTTTTTTTTTAATATCTGCCAAACAGAACAATGAGACCCTTTTAAATTCCCCAGTGAGCAACTATTAAAACCACAATTTACAACTGTGCATATCATCTAACGTGTTAACCAGGTGTTCCAGTGTTATTGTTTGAAATTCTACCTTGTTTTAAATCAAATGAAGAAAAGCCAAAAGTCCAATTAAAGTCCCACATTGCCTCTTTATCGTGGGTAGGTGAAAGACATTTGTTATAGATTTAATGGCAGAAATCTCATAAAATGCTAGACCATCCTTTTTTTCTTCTCAGTTTCTTATTTCTTGCTTAGATTCCCACAGCTTACTGGCATTTCCTGTTCCTAACTGAAGAAAAAATAGAATAAATCTAGGAATTTCTGGCTTAATTTTAGTAGCATCCTGGACACTCTCGCTGAATTCGACAATTGAGTGTTGTCATGGGATATTAAAATCGTGCAGTGGGCCCATTTAGGAGATTATTCCCCTTAATAAGTTCCATGCCTCTCTGGACCCTCTCTGCCAACATGTGTCCATTGTATTTAATAGTTCAGTGACAACAAATTTATGTTGCTAAGCTCCAAAAAGTAAACCCACCCCAAATACCTCCCCAAGCTGCAGACATCGACCAAGGTAATATGGAATTCAGTTGTCCTCACTGGACCATAATTATTTCCAGACTCGAACTGCCTGTTTTTGTCTTTGGCCATTTTCCCCGTTCCATTTTGACCCTGCCATACTTCGCCTTTGTGGTTTTCTACTTAGAGTTCATTGTCACCTCCCCGCCCATCACTGACTCTTCTGCAGACCTTTCCCTTCGCGGCCCATCTAGCTCACCTCGCTCTTTCGCCTGTTTGGCCATCAAGCAAACACACCTGGTTCCCTTGGACCGACGACCACCTTCCTTCTCTAGGGAAAGGAAGGACATGAGACAAAAATTTTCTGTAGTCCTCGCTGCACTATAATAAGTAGGATAATCTGATAAATCAGATCCATTTTTTCCTTTTCACAGGGATTGTGAAACTGCAAAAAAAAAAAAAAAAAGTGTCAGTTACAGCACATCTGTTCTCCTTTACGCCTTATTTAAGAAAATAATTCTTGCCAGATTTTTACCCACCCATAATAATTACCCCATTTTTACAGATGTGGTTTTTAACAGCTTCATTTTGGCCCCAAATCTTTTATACAATTTGCAATGAATTTGCTTCTTGGCTTGCACTTCATTATGCTTTGGCAATAAAGGGACGGAGGAACAGGAACTTGTTCCCAGAACTAAACTTTTTAGTGATGTTTTTACAAACCAGTTGGCCAGGGTAGAAATGATCACTGTCACCGTGGTCGTTATTATTATTACCATCATCAGCATCATCATTAGCAGCACTACAAGCTTTGCACTTGAGCATTTAATTTGGCAGTCACCCTGCGATTGTTTTTCTTTATTCTTAATTATCTACTCCCTTTTTGAGCTCCAGCCCAGAGCAGGGCTGCTCTTGCAATTCCCCTGATGCTGTTAACGATGGCAGGACTTTCCCCCACAGACGTGTCCAGCAGCACCAATACCTGCCACGGGCTGCACACAGACTTAATTTAGCACCGAGGGTGCTGCAAAGGGGCCTCAGACACAGCCCTGCTCTTGATGAGCTCCCAGCACCCTGGGGGTTGCAGACAGGGACAGGATATGGGACAGTTCACAGCAGGACTCAAACCCAGAGCCAGCTAAGAACTAATGAAGTCAAGCAGCGTCAGTCACTGCCAGGAAACTCTGAGCACATCCGGAGGAGCAGCCATGAGCGATGTGGGGCCTCAGCTGGAATAATTGTTGAAGGGAACAAAGGACAGACCGTGTTTTAAGTACAAGGCACTTGGAAATGGGTTGTGTCATTTAATGACCATGGTAAATGTCGGTGGCAAATGTAGATGGGGAAACTGAGGCTCAGAGACGTCACATGTTGCGAGAAGCTCCTGTGGCCTGCAGGTGTCATGCTGTGGCACACTGGGGCTCAGGCCGTTCTGGGGAACTTCCCTGTGTATTGTATCTCTTGAGAGACTAGAATTGGGGCCCTGACCAGAACCTATGCAAGCAGCCTTGGGTGATACAGGTCTCAAATGGCAGGGCCTTCCTTGGACAGCATGAGCTCCCTGCTAGCCGGGTAGCCACTTGAGGATACAGAACAGGAGAAATAGGAAACAACTCTAAATAAAATAGGCTACAGTCAGAGAAAGGCACTCATGCCACCTGGGCCAGCTGTGGTCCTTTCCCCACAATCACAGGGTGGGTGCTCACACTGGGCCATCAAAAGCCTCCCCCAGTCACCCACAATTCCCAGGAACTGATGGTCCCAGAATGGCTAGACATCCCTACTTCTGATGAATTTCATTGGATCTTTTCTTCCCTTATGTTTTGCACCAGGTTGACACAGGCATGAAAATTATTCTTTCCTTTAATTTCCACTAAAAAACTAAAATCAAACATACAAAAAGTCACACAAGCAAATGAAATTCACTCTCAGGAGAATCAGAGTTTCCTGACTAGGGATAGATGGGTGTATCCCACATCCCGGGTAATAGGACAGATCCCACATCTGGAGTAGATGGAAAGGCTGCCATCACCGGAAGGAAACCAGAAATGGAGTATTTGATGACCCTATTCCTTTAAACACATTTCTCAACTGTTTTCAGAACTCAGAACCTCCGCCTCCCAAACTGCGGTTGGACCTTGGACTCTCACCTCTTCTTTTCCTGCCTCTTCCCTCCCAGAATCCCCCACAAAGTCCCTCCATTTCCTCCTCCTGGTCGAGTCCGCCTTTGCCAGCTGCTACTTTCAGTCGGGCGCCAGACCTCCCCAAGTGGAAGCTGAGAAATCAAGTTCTTGGGCCCATGGCCCCTAGGCTTGGTCTAGGCTGGCAGGCTTGCCTTTTCCCAGGTAGGAAGGCATTGTTCAAAGCGTGCAAAGAAGAACCCGGAAGAATCAAGCAAAGCCCTTGACTGAGATGCACAGGCAGCTGCAAGGTGAGTCCTCATCCCAAGTCTCCCAGCACAGAGGGCTCTTAGGACGGCTTCCGATGGCCTCTGCTGCTGTTGACCCGGGCCCTCTGCAGGCACCTGTTGTTGGGTCAGCCCAGCGCCCAGGTCTGGGGCCGCGGCAGGACAGCGGCAGGCCCACGTGGGCAGTGGGGGGCATCCAGAGTGACAGGGAGTGCAGCTTGCGGGGGGGTGGAGAGGACTCACTCCCTTAATGAATTTAGATGAGATTCAGCTGCCTCTGCTACTTAATTCACTCCGCGGCCTTGGTGTTGGAAGCGATGAGCAGAGGGAGCCGGAGTAAATCTCGTGACTTGGTGTTAGAGTGGCTCCGACAACAGGCACGGGAGCTCCTGGCCCCGGGCGCCCCCCGCCCCGGCTCGGCTCGGCAGGGCTCCGCCCCCACCCCCGGGGTCCCCCCCCCAAGCCCCGACCAGTAGAGCAGCAGCGCGGCTGACGTTCCCGTGCCCTGCGCTGGGTGGTCTGGGGACTGCGCCCGCTTCCGAGCTCATTTGCCTGCAAACGCCCTCACCTTGTCAGCGCCAATAATTATCCAGTCGGCGCTACTCAGAGCTGCCATTCCTTAAGATTGGATTAGATTGAAGAGGCTGAGGCCCCGCTCCTCTGCGCATTTTCTCAGTCAGTTAGCTAGTCACTGGGGGCTCGCCGAGGCCTACAGCAGAGTTACACTAACTTTCTCTCCCCTTCCTTATTACGGAGCTTAATAACAGCAGGCAGTGTATTAATATGTAAGAGATCAAGAGATTATTGATTAGAGTCACTTGCCTAATATCCCCTGTCCGTCATGTAGTTCAGCAGCCCTTTCATGATTTTTTGTGTCAGGCCATTTAAATATTCATGACCGAGTTGCTTTGTACCTCCACGGCTGAATTTCTAATTAATCTGTCAAAAGAAATACAATATGCCCGGAAGCCTTATTATTATAAGGGTCAGCTGAAACAGAGATGGCCTGGCGAGGCCTAAGGGGTAATTAATTATAACAATACAGTGTTTACCTTGTGTGGTACCTGCGGCCTAAATGAGCGCTAAATTAGACTCAAACCACTGCAGTCTGCGTTTGAAGCGCCCTGATCTGCCAGCCTAGATTGTAATGACGGGAGGAGAGAGCCGAGAGCGCGGCTATGTAACAACATAATCAGCAATTATAGCTGCGAAATGGGGAGAAGGGGGAATTTTATCTCATTAGAAAAGCCCAAGTAGAAAGTTTTTTTTTCTGTCACCAGCTCTTTTCTTTAGAATTCAAATGAATCCACTCTAAAGGTGAGGGATCTCAACTCTAATTCCAGTGCAGAGAGCTGGCCTAATTAGTGGTATACTTTGGCTAAAATATGAATGACATTTGTTCCAGCTTGCAGAGGCCTATTAATAGAGGGTGTCAGAGTGAAACATTAAGTGTATCATTCTTCTGTCAATTTATTTCTGTCATTATTGTTTCTTTATTTCCTCTGCCACATTATGGTCACTAATTTCTTCTCACTTTTATGAGATTCTTAATGTGGGCCTTTAATGAACTCCAAAAACTCAACCACAACTCTGAAATTAAAATACTAGGCTGCTGTCAGGGTGGCATGGCAGAGTAAAACTTGAATAGTATCATTCTTCTGTCAATTTATTTCTGTCATGATTTTTCTTTATACCCTGCCACATTATGCCCACTAGTTTAATTCCATTTTTATGTGACTTGTTAATGTGAATTTTAGGTGGCTTTTAATCACCTCCAAATTTGTAGAATATCACAATAAATCATAACTGTATCCTCTCTTATGACAATTTATTTCTGTCATTATTTTTTATTTCTCCTTCCTTATTACAACTCCGAGTTTCATCTCCTCCTCTGTGACCTTTACATTGTTGCATTTTAAAAAGAAGCACATCGAAACTTTGCTCTTTCTCTAACTAAAAGAGGGAAGCCATTTTATGGGGCTTTGGCTTTCCTGGCCCTGGCAGTCACAGGTGAGCTCCGGCCAGCAGGATGTGTGTCTCCGAGGAGTGGAGCACTAACTGGGAATCAGGGAGGCAAGTGTTGCTGGGGAAAAACAAAACAAAACAAAACAAACTGGTATTGTTAAGTGATAGACGGAGGGGGAGACAATGGGTTGAGTTCTGAAAAGATTGCTTATTTCATTCCTGCAAAGAGTCTGGTGATTGTGCTACTTGGGGAAGAGAAAATCGCTCACATGAATGAGTTGTACGATGACTATTGATTTTGGTCTCTCAAGTTCATTTTTTAAAACAGGTGTGCACAGTATGGCCCCTTGTCCAAATCTACCCCCCCACCTTTTTTTAAATAGCTATGTACTAAGAATAGGGTTTACATTTTTAAATGGTTAGAAAAATGCAGCAAAAGAAGAAGAATATTTTTTTACATGCGAAAATCATAGGAAATCCAAATTTTGGTGTCCATAAATAAAGATTTACTAGAACCCCATGGGACATTCCTTTAAGTATTGTCTATGGCAGCTTTCATGTTACAATGACAGAGTTGAGTAGTTATGACAGAGAGTATACGGCCCCAGTGCCTAAAATATGTACTCTCTGGTCCTTTACAAATAAAGTCTATTGGCCCTATTTTAAGGAAAACGAAATAGTTTAGCAGTACTAATATTTCTTCAGATGGACTTTGACAAAGACTTTGGGTGCAAAATTCAGAGAGAATTTGCAAATTGGTTCAAACAAGCCGAGTAGCTAGAATGCTGAGCTTCTATGTCTGTTCTCTGAGCTGCATTCTGGGTGGTTGAACTCATATTTCAGGAAGGGCTTCCATTCATTTATGGCTTCATAAACCATTTGCTGTGTTTCAAGTCTGCAGCAGGGATTGATCACATCAGGGTACCAGGCCCTTGAGAAATGGAGGTGTTGAAGGCGTGGTCTCTTCGGGTCCTCCTCCCCCGCAGGAACACCCATTTCAGTCCTTTAAGAGGAAGAAGTCCAAATAGCCCTTATTAATATGAGTTAAAATGTTTAGGTGGGGGCAGCAGGGAGGCTGGGCCATCATAGCCTAAAGCTGATACACAATTTACCTTAACAAAACTTGTGGAGCACATGACATTGTCCAGGTACTTGCTTGGCAGTGGGAGTTCAAGAATGCAGCACTTGAAAGACACCCTGCCTTCAAGGAACTCCCATTGTCACCTTTTACCATGAAGGATCCTACCTATGGCACTTCTTACATTGTTTTCAACTCTTATTTTACCTTCAGGAATGGGAAGGATTGAATTTAAAACTTGACGCAAATACCTACCAGCCTGCTCAAGCCATGGAACCCATGGTTTTCTAGACTCATTTCCAGGGCATCCAAAACAACAAAGGTTATGGCTCCCCTTGCTATATGATTAAGTTCCCAGTCCTGTTCCCACCACAGGCTGACCCCATTCCAACCCCTAAAGGAAGCTTCTGGCTGCTAAACTCTGATAGACTCTCCCTCCAACCTGTGACTTGGGACTTGCTGTCCCTTGATCTCACTCCCAGGAGCACCTGCCTTCCCTTCAGTCTTTTGTGCTTGTGGGCTCCAACTGCTCCAGAACTTTCTGATTTTCTCACCCAGAAACCGAGACATAGGATCTCAATCCAGCTGCTTAGAATATATCCTCACAGCTGGGCTGCCCTGAGCTCACACACCGTGCTCACTCTCGTCATATCTCGTTCTTGCTCTGGCTCTCACACAGAATAATTGGGTTTATTTTTCAATGATTCCTCACATATTGTTAATTCCATGTTATTTCTGTCCATGCTTTGCTCCATTTATAATTGATGTCGACTAGATAATAACTTTTACATTTTAAGTCACCAACTTAAGATTGTATGAGATACATTTTCCTGCGTTAAAGATTTCCACCAACATGTTTTTCAAAAGGCTTCAAATAATAATAATAATAAATAATACTCAAGAAACTAGCATTTGATTGGAACACCCTCAACATGATAAAGGACATCTATGAGTTACCTACAAGTGACATCACACGTAAAATAACACTTCCCCCTGTGATCAGGAATAGGACAAGCATGTCCACTCTCCCAGCTGTTACTCAGCATTTTGCTGGAGCTTCTATCAGGGCAATTAGGCAAGAAAAAGAAATAAAAGATATTCAGATTGGACAGAATGATGTAAACTTACCTCTATTTTCAGATGACAACATTTTATATGTATACTTAAAGAATTCATAGAAAAGTATTAGAGCTAATAAATGAGTTCAGCAAAGTTGCAGGATACAAGGTTTATAGAAAATATCAATTATATCTATACACTAGTGAGGAACGACCTAAAAACAAAATTAAGAAAATAATTCAACCTACAATAAAATAAAAAACAAATAAAATACTTAGGAGTCAATTTAACAAAATAAATAGAAGATTTATGCACTGGAAACTACAAAAAAAATCACTGGAAGGCATTAAGGAAGACTTAAGTAAATGGAAAGATACCCAATGTTGATGGATTAGATAACTTCATATTGTTAAAATGGCAATATTCCCCAAGTTGATCTACAGAATCAGTGCAATCTCTATCAAAATTCCAGCTGGCTTTTTTTGCAGAAATTGACAAGCTGACCCTAAATTCATATGGAAATACAAGGGACTCAGAATAGTTAAAACAACCTTGAAAAAAAATCTAAGTTGGAAACTAACGCGTTTCGATTTTCAAACTTAATATATAGCTACAAAAATCAAGACAGTGTGGTGCTGGCGTAAGGGTAGACACATAAATCAATGGAATACAATTGAGAGTCCAGAAATATATCCACACGTGTATGGTCAATTGATTTTTCACAAGTGCCAAGACATTTCTATGGAGAAAGAACAGTCTTTTCGACAAACAGAGTGCCAAATGAATTTCTACATGCGACAAATGGAGTGTGACCCCCTACCTCACACCATATACAAGGATTATCTCAATTGGATCAAATACCTAAATGTAAGAACTAAAGCTGTAAAATTCTTAGAAGGAAACATAGGTTTGAATCTTTGTAACCTTGGATTAGCAAATGTTTCTTAGATATGACACCTAAAGCATAAGTAAAAAATAAAATAAAATAAAATAAATTTGACTTCATCAAAATGGAAAAGTTTTGTGCTTCAAAGGACACTACCAAGAAAGTGAGAAGAGCACAAAGAATGGGATAAAAAGTCGAAAATCGTTCATTGTAGGGCTGTATTATCCAGAATATATAAAGAATTTTACAATTCAACAATCAAAATGCAAATAACCCAATTTAAAACATGCAAAGAATGTGAATAGACATTTCTCTAAATAATATGTAAAATGGCCAATAAGCATATGCAAAGATGCTCAACATTAGTCATTAGGAAAATGCAAATCAAAACTGCTTCACACCATCAAGGTTGGCTGTAATAAAGAAGGCAGGAAATAACCAGTGTTGGCGAGAATGTGGAGAAACTGGGACCCTCACATATTCCTGGTGGGAATGAAAATGGTGCAGCTACTTTGGAAAAGTCTGGAAGTTCCTCATATGAGTCAGAAATTCATTCCACTCCAAGGTATACAGCTAAGAGAAGCGAAAACATGTATACACACACACACAATTTACACAAGTGTTCATGGCAGTATTATTCCTAATAGCCAAAAAGTGGAAACAACTGCCAAATGAATAAACAAAATGTGACTTGTCCAGCCAAACAGAGGAATGAAGTACTGACACCTGCTTTGATATTGTTGAACCTTGAAAACATCATGCTAAGTGAAAGAAGCCAGAAACAAAAGGTTTCAAGTTGTGTGAGTGCACCTGTTTGAAATGTCCACAGCAGGCAAATCCGTGGAGATAGGAGGTAGATCAGTGGTTGCTGGGTGGAGGAGAAATCAAGGAGTCTCTGCTAATGGGTACAGAGTTCTGGGGGGGAGTGAGGGCAATGTTCTGGCATTAAATGGTGGTGATGGTGGCATAAACTTGTGAAAATACAAAACTCTCATTGAAGTATGCGTTGTAAGAGTGTGAATGTTATGCTATGTGAATTATATCTTTTAAAAAGGTCATGCAATTATATCATAGGACTAAAATTTTAGTGATTACTCTCTGATTATTGGGCATTTCTGTGTCCCTTGTACACCCCCCACTGGAGGCACCTCTTTCTACTGTTAGTCCCTGACATGACCACATTTCCACAGGACCACCTTCCCCAGGGGTTCCCTTGGAGGTCCCAGTCCAGTTGTTCGTTTGAGTGGTTACCCTGCCTGCCTTCCAGCACCTCCACCCCAACACACACACACACACACACACACACACACACACACAGACGCACACACACGATTTCCCCTGGAGGATACAGAGAAGTTGAAAATCAATGTGGGCCTTTTCAAAAATAGTACTGTCCATGAACACCAGGGCATCTGTGGACGCTGTGCTGGTTTCTATATGTATATACAGAAAAAAATATGTAGATATGATATAAGTGTATATGCTTTTTTGTATATATACACATTTGTATTATACATACATATTATGAAAATTTCCAAACACACAGAAATGATGGAAAAACACCATGCAATAAACGGCTGTGAACCTTCACTCTAGCTCTAATTGTTCACATTTTGCCACATTTGTTATCTCCCTCTGTGTGTTTCTATACACATATTTTTTCTGTATTTGAAAATTTTCTTACTATTAGAAAGTTGGAAGCCTCATGATATTTAAATTATAAATATTTCACCGTGTATCACTGAAGAATATACCCTTCTGCATAGTCACTGCTAAACTGAAAACAATTATAGATAAGTTCATAGTATTATCTGATACCCAGATCAAAGTCTAATTGTCCTAATTATCCCAAGAATGTCATTGATAAAATCCAATTTAGAACCACATTAATTTCTGGTTGTTTCTATGTCACTCCAGTCTCTTTTAGTCTGGAATATTCCACCCCCTACTTTTTTTTGTTTTTTTTTTTTCCTATGGCAATATCTTTTTGAAAAATCCAAGGTAGTTATCTTGTAGAATATCTTATAGTCCGAATTTTTTTTTTTAATTATTCCCTCACCATTATAGTTTAACTCTTTCCTCCAGGCCTGTATTACCTCTAGGCTGGACGTTTGGTTTAGAAATAGATTATAATTTAATTATTCTTAAATATTGGATTAATATAGATTTTTTTTTTAATTTAGAAAGTAGTGAAAAATTTTAAATCACCCATATTCTCTTTCCTTCTCAAAATTATTTTCCGTATTTTCTCGAGTCTTTTCTAAACATTCACTTGGTGTTCATTCATTCATTCATTCAATAAATACACTTTATTTACTTTACGGTCTATCTATTAAATACCTCACACATACCAGGAATGGTACGGCCTCGTTTCAGTGATTGAACTCAGGCTATCTAAACACATTTTAATTCTGCTTTTTTCGCTACACATTTTACTGTAAGCAATTTTCTGTGTTTTCACGCAATCTGTAATCTTCATTGTATTTAATTTATATATTCTTAATATTCTTCCAAAATTCAAAAGCAAATGTTATCACTACAACCAGTGAAATAGTACAAAGATACAAAAATAAAAAATAGTAATATCTGTTTTCTGTTTCCTCAGCCTTTCCAGGTGGCCTATGCCAACCCACCCTAGCCTGGCTTCCGGGTGTTTCCGGCTTTGAATGGCTACAAAGCATGGACTCCATTGGGTAGGTGAGGCAGTGGTGGTTCAAGGTAAGCCAAGGGCCTGGGATCTACTGTAATGTATCCTGCACATTGGACTCCTTGTGATATACCTTTACTGATAGAACCACCTTGCTCATTAAACAGCAGCTGCTGCAGTGTCTGTTCACCCCCAGACATGAACCACCTAGAAATTCTAGAGACTGGAGACTGGCTGGCCTTAGACTCAGAATATGGGGGTAGGATCCCGGGGTCTACATTGAAAACAAGCTCAGCCAAGGAGACCTGAAACTTTCCTGGGGGTACTGACTCCTTGGCATTTAATTCGAAGTTCCCATTTCTTGGCAGCTTTGTCCTATGTCTATTCACAAGCCAGCAGGAAACAGAGCAAAGGGAGTGGGCTGGCATCGCAAGCACACTGATGGTGGTGGTGATGAGGTAGGAGGGTGAGACTGAATCAGCATCTGGATACTCAGAGGCAGCGAGGGGTGGGACTAGAGGGGTGCACAAGGAGAGGGCTCCCCCATGCTCGCCACACTCTGTCCACCCCCCATCTCCTGCTTGGCTGGAGCATCCGTTCTCTGCCTCTGAAATCACCGTGCATTGAATGGCCACTATACTTGTCCATGATGCTGGGCCAGCCAGGCCCCTGACCACAGACCAAAACATGGTTGCCTGCCAACGCACGGCGACATCCTGGCATCTTTATTCAGGTTTGTTGCCTAGACCCCTAACAGGATTGTTGACAGTCACTACTGTTTTCAGAATGATGTCATTTTAATCTGAACAAAACATTTTCCTCAAAGATAGCATAAAGATTTTTCTAATGATAAAAGAATGGCATGTTCATTGCCAAGCCATTCAAAGTTACGCAGACACTGTCGCTACCATTTGATGTACATAATTCCACTGCATATGGTTCATGGGTATGCACAATACACAAATACACAATAACACAATATAGGGTTGTATGATATTAACTACAAACCTACAACCTCATTTTAATCTTACATGGCATTTTATTTTATGCTTATTTCATAATTTGCCCTACCAGTTCTTTGCTATATAAAGTTTCAGTCTCTTAAAATAGTTCTTCTTTTAAAAACAATGTAGAGAAAAACCTTGTCTCTATGGTTATCGTTCATGAATTCCCTGAAGTTGACCATTGAAAATAAAATGAATGACTATGAACAATACTGAAGTTTACACCACACTGTGGTCATTTCCTTTCACTAAATCTGTACACATTTCTTTCTTCCTGATAGTTGAAAATATCCATTTCTTCATATCATATTCAACATTGCATTTTATTTTATTTCTCACAGCTTAATTTTTGCATGTTTCATTTTTGCACCTTTTTATTATGTTTTCATTCTAATAGCAAAAATACAATCTCAGGTTAATTTTTATTTTCTTATTACAAGTGATTCTTAACATCTTTCCATTTGCTTAACTCCGTTTCTATTTCTCTGACCATTTTTATCCCGCATTAACCTTTTTGAATTGATCTGTAGGAAGCCTTTCTGCAGTAAGCCTACTGGCTTTCTCTGTACTCTCTGGGATGCATTTTCCGTACAGATTTTTGCATTGTGTTTGTTTGTTTTGATTGTTTTTGCTTGTTTGTTAAGGTATGTATGATTTTTATTTTCCTAGCTAAATCTCTTTATTTCTTTTTGCTTATGGTTTCACCCTCTGATTTAAGCTTAAAAATACTCTCCTTCTCAAGATCATGTATTTATTTCTTCTATTTCATCTGTAGCTTTACTTTTCATATTAAAGCTGTAATACATCTGGACTTAATTTTGGTATATACAGAAGGTGCCCCCAAAAATGTGTACACATTTTAAGACAGGAAAAAAACTGTATTAAAATTGTAATGCTTAATATATACCGATGACAAAAGATGAATACAAGTCATGTGTATATATTTTTTTGGCAACCTCTGTATTATGAGGCATTAGGAAGCTTCTAGCCCACAGAGTACCATTGTGCCAATAAGAAAAAGGGAAAACATAAGTTAGCATATTATTATTTATCAATAATAATAGTAAGCACAAATTACAATTTTTACAAAATAAATTAATAGAAAATGAATATTAGTACTTACATAGTGATTCATGACACTGAAAGTACTTGTAGTTTCTGTTGGAAGCACAGCAATATTATTGTGATAAATTAAACAAATAGCTATAGCATGAAGTGTTCACATTCTTAGGCAGGACACTAACCGGAATAGGTTTGTAGTTGTGAGGTGCTTTTGTTGTTTGTTTGTTTGTTTGTTTGTTCCACTTACTTTCTTCCTCACTTACGTTTACAACAAATCACCGTGGATGTGGACATCAATGGACGTGATCCTCATTGGTAGAGACTCTGGTCCTACTGGATGTTTCTAGATTAACAAGATTGTTCAATAATTGAACCCGTTCTTCCCCTTAAGTCAGAAGCGCACTGATACATATCTACCATGTCAGAACGAGGCACTTGACTGTCATATGCGAGGAAATAGCCATGATGCACGAGCTTGTGTTCAACCAGGATTCTTTACTGCCATCTGCTTGAAAATTCTCAGTGCAAACATACAGGCACCCATCTCTGGAGTCAACAAAGGCAAAATACAAATGTGCAAAACTTTGATAAAATAACAGTTATGTGAAAGACAGCCCTTTTGTTGTCCTTGTGAAAGACACACCTGGACATCTATGTGTGGCACCCCAAAGACGCTGGGCTCCTTCCACCTCACTCCCCAAAGGTCTATTGAGGGCCTCCTCGTCATTTATTAAACAACTTATTTCTCACATTGATTTAAAATGCCACCTAAAAGCACATACTTAATTACTTCACACACTCGGGGTTTTTTCATTCTTTCTTGTTTTGTTGATCTCGTTTTGCACCATCCCTGCCTTGCATTGGTTAGTTCCACAGTGTGTCTAGTATCTGGTACAGCCTGCCCCTCCTCAATATTCATACTGTTGGTCCAGAAATGTTCTGACTATTTTGCATGTTTATCTTTTACATTAACCTTAGAACTCATTTTGTCCATTGCTACAACCTACCCCACAAAAAAATGCCCTGTTGGAATTTTATTGGGATGATGTGGAGCCTAGAAAATCATTTGGGGAGGATTCTCATCTCTACAGTATTGAGTCTTTCTAAAAGCATGGTTTGCATATCATTTATTCAAATCCTGTTTTATGTCTCTTATTAGGTTTTCATTGTTTTCTTCGTGTATTTTCCTCTGCGTTTCTTGGTAATTATTATATTGCTCAGTGGTTTATACAGCGGTGTCGCTATTGTCACTGGACCCTTATCTCTATTTTATTATCAAATGATGATTGTTGGCATATAAAAAGGTAAATTGATTTTTGTTTATTTATTTTAAATTATGTCACTGAAATCTTATTATTTCTAATATTTATAGTAATTCTTTTAAATTCTTAAATTTTGCAAGTATACAACGTTGAGGTTTTTTTTTTCAAATAATGAAAAATGTGCTCCCCCATCCTAATGGTTATTTCCTTTTGCTCTTCTGAACTCACTGCATTGAGTTAGCATATCCTAAACAATGTGAGAAAGTAGTGGGTAGCAAATGAGCAAGCTTTGGTGACCTGATATTTTTTCTAGAACACCTCCATCCAATGACACAGGTTGCCCTCCATCCTCTGGTAATTTTCCCTTTCCTCCACCAACCTTAACCAGCCAAGTTTTCCCAGAATGCACAGGGTGGGGAACCTCGGCAGGCTGAGGATGGCTAAGGGCCCCCCAATACTTCACCTGCTTGCAGTTGAGGTCATGGGGCAACACCCCGGACTCAGCTCCTTCCGCAGAGCATCTGAGCTAAGAGGCCCCTTCTACTCATAAGAAGTTGAGGCCCCCCAAAGTATGTTGGAGGGTCTCCCTCAAAATGCCAGCAGTTAAGGGGAGCAGGAGTCTCCCCCTCATCCAGTGATGGTGGGATAGAAGGGAGGCAGGTGCTTCTGAGGGGCTGGGTGGGTCTTAAGACCAAGTTCAAGTTCTGGGTCATCTGCTCCATTGTCTGTTCACTGACAGGTGAAACACCTACTATTGCCTTGTGCTGGATTCTGGGGATGTAGAAACAAAGACAAGTTCTCACCGGCAGAGCGGAAGCTTAGCTGGAGCTGGGGGTCCTCTGACACGCAGGTATTGGAGGCAGGCCTATCTGAGGACTTGGCATCCATGCAGCGAGGTTGCACATTCACCAGGCACACATGGGAAGTGTTCTGGGGTGTCAGAGGCGGGGACCGGGATGAAGATCAAGGGCACGGCAGGAGAGAACAGCCACCAGTAACTTGCCTTGGGACCTGAGATCATGCCCCACGTCTCAGGAGCCTGTGCATTTCCTTATCCTGGATGCTGGCACGTGAGTCCACCTTCCTGCATGGGTTTTCTGGGACCCTCTACATGGGTGTTTAAACTAGAAAGGCCATAGGTTCTAGAGTGTTTAATCTTTACAGGATAAACTCAGCAATCTTCAGGCTTAACTTTAAAATACATTTGTCTTTTAGAATGTCATCCCTTTTAGAATGTGGAGATATTTGCTGGGACTTGGAGCAAAGCCTAAGGGGCCTCGGACTGCATTCCGAACACAGGCTGCCCTGGGAACTTCCCAAGTTCTGTTGACAATCCGGGGAGTTAACTGAGTGCTGGGAGGGATTCGGGAATCCAGGGGTTCCTTTGCCCCTGGAGTTTCATTACACGCAACCCCCCAAATATCTAGCAAGTTGCTCCCTTATCCTACACGACCTCATCCTTTTAACTAACTACAGGCTGAGGACTGTGAAAGGGGATTAAAGCCCCTGATTTTAAAGAAAGACTACTTCCCATTTGAATTACTTTTAAACACACCACTTTGCCTCTAATTTAAAATGAATAATAGGCTTAGAGCAGACAACAAAAGATAAGTGTATCAGGAATCTCGTGATTTGCCAGCAAGTGGAATAGAATGGTAGAAATGTGCTAATGCAGAGATTTTTTTTTTCCTTTTCTTTTTTTAAGCATCATTATCTGAGGGACACCTTTTTTGGTATTCAAATAAGAAAACTGACTTCTCTCCAATGCCCACTTGAGCTTTTGTTCTGCCCTAATTGAAAGCAAACCTGTACATGGAAAATGACCCTTACAGATAGGAAAGGTTTAGGTTGGGTTAAAAAAAAAAAAAAAAAAAAAATTAATCTTTTTTTTTTTTTTTTTTTTTGCAGTGAACACTGAACTTAAGACGGTAGCTTTCATCTTGTTGTTTGTGCTTTTTTATTTCATTTTCTGTCTTAATGACCGATCAGAATAGAAGAGGCATTCCACAGTCCCAGGTTTGCCTAGGAAGATGCAAAATTCAGCCACCAAGCCTGGAGGGCCCTGAAATTAAAGATTCTAAAATTTTGTTTTTAATTAAACATGTGTTTTTGGAAAACTTCTGGCCTTTAAAATACTTTCATATTCAATCCTCTTTTGAATCTGTCCGTGGATAGAGAGAAAGCCATAAGAAGGGTGCTTTTTAAAAATGCAGAGGAAGACGAGCCACTTTGGAAATAAAAGTAGAACCAGGTGGACACAGTGGGCCAGCATATGCACCTAGAGGTGTGTGTGTGTGGAGAAGGTAGAGGGTCCAACGCAGAAGCTGGGCGGGTGGCCGTGCCTCCAGGGTGGCCAGCCCACGAACACTCTAGATTCTGCTTCTCCAGGTCCAGCCTTTGCCTGGAGCTTCTACACAGGACTGGCTCGTCACTGTGTGTGCAGGGCTCCCGGAAGAAGCCAGCAGATACCCGGCAAGGCTGAGCAGCTGTCTCTTCGGGGCTTTCAGAAACTCCAGTCAGTTGGCTACTGACTGACTTCCTAATGCACACTCTTCTAATTCTTAATTAGAGTGACATAGCTAATTAATAAGTTTTTTCCAATTATAAATTAACTTAGGATCAGAACTCTGGCTTTGCATGTAATTTCCTATAATCGCTAAAGCTACTGCAAAAACATGCCTCCTGCCAACCGTAACTTTTAACACAGACAGACAAGTTCTCACTGGGTTTACATTTTACAGCAAATTATCTCTGTTGGGATTTATGAAGAGAAAATTTTTTTTTTAAATCAGAGGGGGTTTTTTTGTTGTTGTTCCCCCCACACACACTCTCCCTCCCCTTTTCTTTAGCACCCCCTTTGGATCATTCCTTTCAAAGATTTGAGGGGAGTTCATCTCAATATTTTAATGTTGTTAGGGGGTAGGAAAAGAGAAAGAACAGGTGATAATTCGTTTTTGCTCATAACCGTTGCCACCTTTTCATGGTTCCTGCAAAAATGATTTGGGAGGTGCTGGCATGCTGCTCATTTATAGAATCTTAACTGGAGAGACACTTATCTCTTTAGTAATGAAGCGGTGTAATTAAAGGTGGGCCTGCAGACCGGGCCAGCCCTGGCAACATGTCACATCCCTAGCTGCCACAATTCCTCAGTGGTTTATCAAAGACTACTTCTTTAATATGGAGATTACACTTATGTACTTGTCTGAACTTGAAAGGCATTTGCCTAATTTACTTATTAATGAGATGTAAATCTATTTGTATGGCACGTCACAAGTTTCCCCCCCGAAATCGCTGCTACTTAAACGGTGATAAACCCTATGATTTAAACGAAAAATAATACATTTAGCTTTCCACATTCATTCTGTTAAAAATTGATATAGTCTATGTTAAATTTATTAATATTGCTTGCTGTCATTCAGTTTGCAGCTCTGGCTGAAATATGGCTTGACAGCGGCCGCATTAAAGATGTATGCCATTGTATTCAACAAAGATTAATGAAGCCCGGTAAAAATAGCTGTAAAAGAGAAAGTGATCCGAATGTAAAACCAGTGAATTAAATGAGGCCGCGCATACCATTTGTTAATATGCATGAGGAGGGAGGCAGCGAATGAAAATGTCTCTATGCAAAGTTCATTTGGGAATGTTTCAATATTGTCTGGATATCCCCCAACTACTGAAGAGCAGCATAATGGAGCCCAGCGGTCCACAGGGCCGGGCGTGCCTGTGCCCTGACCCCCTCCGTGCCACAGGCTGGGGTGGGGCCTCTGGCCAGAGACCCGCCTGCACCCAGCCACCTACGTGTTTCACTGTCCTTGGTTTTCTCCAGGTCGCCCTTCAAAGCACCCACCTCAAGACCACTGGCCTGCCTCAGCCTCTGTCTGCGTGAAGAATGCACAAGAAGCATTTCTTCTGGGGTTTCGGCTCCAAGTTCAGATCCTGTAGCATCATGTCTGTACCAGGCTGGGCGCCCAGTAGCACACCGGAGATTGAATCTTTCAGGGCCTCGGTCCTTTTCTTTCCCCAAGTGAAGAGAGAAGTTAGCCCTTCACCATCCAAGCATTTGGACCTCATCAGATGAAGGAGCTACCCAAGCCCAAATCGTCCTTCGAGTGTTTCAGGGGCTTAGGTCTGGGGGGCATCGCAGGCTGTGCCTGGCCAGCCGCGTGCACGTTGAGCCCACCGGGAGACTGGCACCTGTGATCTGAATGACTGGGGAGCGCTTTCTTTGTGCTGTTTGGGGGGTGATTTATTTCCACAGTTCTCATTATAAAATACTGCTGGTGTCAGACCCACCAGGTTAAGACTTCCAAATAAATTAACAGTGACAGAAAATTGTATGCAGTAATCATAATATAAACCCGGCATGTTTATCAATCCAGAAGGTGTTTTGATAGATTGAAGCCATTCCTGATAGGTATTTCTCCCCAAGGTTTGCCTGGATGGAGGTCAAAGGCTGTCCAGAAGGAAATATTTTGAAGTATTGTTTTCCTTTTAGAATTTGCTTGGGATGGGTGTTGTCTGCATGTGTGTGTTGGTTTTAATTGGGAGTCAGTGACAACAGAGGAGTTCGTGTTTCTGCCTGACTGGCAGCTTGGAGGCAGTTGGGGGGCAGGGTACACACACGGAGGGTGACACCCCGTAGAAAGTGCTGCCTGGAGCACAGGATTTCCCAGAAGGGTGAATACAGGTGTTCCTGCTCAGAACAGTTTAGAAGGATTGTTGTTCCATGGCTCAGCAAATGTCACTCCATTCTGCAGTCTCAACAGGTAGCGAGCTTCCCCAAGAATGCCCCAGGCTGTGCAAGGACTCCGTGCGTGGGCATGTTCTGGGGCCTTCCCGTGCTAGGCCTCCAGGAAAGATGTGCGGGGCTCACTCCAACAGTGGCTGCAGCTAGGGCTGAAGACAGGAAAGTGGCTGCCTTCCCTGGGGATGTCCCCCAAAAGGGGTGACGTAGGCCAGTATTTTAAGGTGACAGATTGACACAGAGAGGTCGATGCTGTGATTAAAAGCCATGAGAGGCAGCAGTGTGGAGGAAATTACTTTTCAACTGTTGGCTCCCCTGCCTACTAAAGTCACCTGCCATCTCCCCTGGGCCTGACCCCAATCCCAAATTCACCACTCACCCTGCCATCTCCACCAGGAATTGAACCTGCCAGGCCTCGGGCTCACTGCTACTCCAGAAGCCAGGTCAGCTGGTGTCCTCGCACCTGGAGAGCCACTGAGCCTCACAACCTGCAGCTGTCATCTAAGGAGGATGCCTCGGAAGCAGGCTTCCATTGAAGGAAGTCCTGCTCACAGCTGGGTCTGTGGCTGGGAACTTTTGCTTGGCCATCCTCATCCAGTGAAAACACTGCCCTGTGGGGTGCCATGGTGGCCCTGCCCAGGCTCGCTGTGGCATCAGAGATGATGGAGGTCTAGGCCGTCCGCAGGCCACTTCTGGAAGCAGAGAGCCAGGAGAACCAGGTGGACCCAGCGACAGTCCCATGACGACAGGATATTGAGTCGTCTGTCCCAGGACTGCAGGGACCTTAAAAGTCACTTTTGACGCCTCCCCATACTTTCCCAGACTCGTAGATGGGTTGCCCTTTCTGATTTGAGGGCTGTCTGCTAGGATAGCTGTAAAAGGCCTGTTCGCTATGGAATGTGAAAACAGTGAATCCATATTTACAAGATTTACCCCAGTTGTTCAGTTTTTCTAAATCAAAGGAATGGAGGTAGGAAGATCTGACCTCCTGCATTATACCAAACACACTCTGAGGTCGTCCCTTGCTTTGGGGCCAGTGCCCTACACAAATCCCCACAGAAGAGCATGGCTGTTTCAAGGCGAGTTTGATGAAGCAAGAATACCTAGGTGTGTACGTCTCCTGCAATTGTCCGAAAGATTTCTCTCCATGGTTTCCTGGGAGCAGGAAGGCAAGGCCTCACCCTGTAATCACACTGCAGGCTGATTATTTGGTTCTGCTCATTTGTTGTCTAGTCATTTCCACAGGAGGCCCGTGGACCCGCAGAGACCGCAACGCCACAAGTCCCCAGCCCCTCCCAGCCTTCTCCCGCCAGAGCAGGGCCGAGCATCGTGAATGAGTTCACCCATTTGGGTGCCTCTAGCAAAGCCCTGCAGACTGGGAGGCTCATGGCAACAGAAAGTTTCTTTCTCCCAGTTCTGGAAGCTGGAAGTCTAAGATCGGGGCGCCTGGTGAGAGCCCCCCTCACGGCCTGCAGACAAACACCATCTTGCTGTGTCCTCACACGGCGGAGGGAGGGGGGTGAACAAGCTCTGGTGACTCTACAAGGGCGCCAAGCTCGCCCCTGAGGGTCCCACCCTCATAACCTCATCTAATCCTAGTCACTTGCAAAGGCCCCACCTCTTAATGCCACCACATTGGGGGGGAGTAGGGTTTCAATGTGTGAATTTGGGGGGACACAGACATTCAGTCCACAGTACATCCCTCGGATCACGTTGGCAATGCAAGTCCCACCCGCCAGCTTCTGCACAGTGACTGCAAACTTAACGATCTTTAGCTGAAAGGGGCTATAGGGGTCACTGTGGGGACAAAGCCAGGAGTGCAGTTTCCGGGCCCTCAGCCTCACATGGAAAGGTGCTCACTCCGGTAGTAAGTGGCCATCAACTGTGATTGAATGGTCATCAGCTGTGGCTAAACCAGTGAGCCATTGGCCACTAATGTAACTGCTGTGGCTACGCTAGCAGCAAATGGGGGCTAGCAAGAAAAATGGGGGCTAGCAAGAAGATGGTGGCTAAGCTAGCAAGAGCGGATTGCAGTTAGCAAGGGGTTGGTTGGTTGGCAGAGAAGCGGGTGGCAGGTTGCGGATTGTGTGGCTCCTGCTTCCTGTGTCTCCAACCCAGCCTCCAGTGAGACTATAGTGGTATGGACCCCCCTATCTATGGCTCTGTGGGTGTTCCTTTTTGGCCTCACCATATCCTGCATTCTTATGTGGGGCGTGAGACCAGAGTCCCCGCATGCCACCTGGCATGACACACTGTGTAACAGTCACTTAGCCGAAATTCCATTTCAAAGAGAAGGCTGCTGAAACACAAACATGTTTTGCGATGTACCCAAGGTCCCATAGTGGATTTAAACAGAGCACCTACCAACCCAAGTTCAGGGTCTTGACCAACCAAGTTTTCAGAGTTTGGGACCACGATGGTGATTCAGTCTCTGACCTGGAAAGGCAGGTGTTGTTGTCAAGAAGAACTGAGACTGAATTGCGAACACCTAAGAGCAGTTGTCTTTACGCCATAAGCCTCAGCTATAGTCACCAGATTGTTAAAGTAATAAACATTTGTGTGGCTTGGATTCAACGTTACGTTTTAGGGAATACATTGAAAATAAACATTCAGATGTTATTCGCTTGACTGACCTCTGAGCAATTAAATAAAATGAGTTTATGATGTAAAATGCTGTCTTAACAACTTCAAACGTACTGCAGAGCAGGCCACATTCAAGTAGCAAAGAGTCTTAGACTGAAAGAAACACAGTGGCACTGACTGTGTAGCCGAGTGCCTCAGAAACACCAGGGCTGCACGTGTGGTGTGGCTTGGTAGTTAGGACATTAATTAATGACCACATAGAGGAATGTCTGTGTGCCCAGCAGATGGTCAACAAGCCCAGGAGAACATTATCATCTGAATTGCAAAGAAGGCTGGCAGCTTCCTGTCCCTACCCCCTGCCCAGATCTGCCAGCCTGCCGGAAGAGTGCTGGCTATCACCAGGGCTGGTGTCAAGCAGGGTTGGGACAGGCTGCCAGGGGCTGCCATCTCAGCATCATGGGCGTGCCCAAGGGAGGACAGGTGAGTGAGTGAGCCAAGATGCGGAGTCATCAGCTTCTGTTTTGGGAGGGGTTTTTGTTTTGTTTTCATTTAAAACTGCAAAGGGGCCACTCAGGCAAGGCTGACCTCTGAGAACCAGGTTCACTTTTCTCTCTTTTTGAGCTCAGGAGCCTTGCTGCAAATGGGGTAAGGAAAACACAAATACGACAGAGGAAATCAATGCCAAGGACCCGCCCTGCAGGCATTTGGGGCTTCCGAGCAGGTATCCCCCTCTGCAGCACCCTTGTCCCATCAAGCTGAGCAGCTGCCCTCCCAAGGAGACGTCCAGGGCTGCTGTGCAGGGCGTGTGCTTCTGGCCTGGGGAGGTGGCCAGCTGGGTGACAGGCAGTGCTCAGGAGACAGGGCACCACGTTTTGTAGCTAAGCACCACAGGACGAGTTGAATAATGGTTGGTATTAGCAGAACTCATGGGTCCTGAGAAGCCTGTGGAATAATCTGCTCTGTCCTGAACTGAAGCAAGTATCACTCAATCAAAAGTGTAAGGGCAAAGGATGAAGAAAAAACTTTCTTTTACTCTCAAGTGGAGAGTGAATTTGAGATTCTGATTTATGAGTGACCATCCTGTTTACTCTTTAAACAAATCATTTCACTCAATTACTAGCTATGCAAAATATACACAGGATTACTGCATGCTTAGGTATTGGAATCCTGGTCTGCTTATAAAAAGTTCAAGGTAGAAACACATTAATTGGATGATTCAAAAATTAAACACAGACTTGCCTTAGGTGTTTAGAATTCAGTATACTTTGTTCTTACCTATTTTTATACTTACTTCTCTTCTTTATTTCATCTGTCTCTGGAATACAGCCCTTATAATATAGTTATTCCTCTGCATTTTATTTCCAAATATTTACTTTCCCTGATTTTTTAACTAAAACAACCGCAGAGTTTAAAAATAAGCAATGTGGGTCTAATCAGTGGACACAAACAATTCATTAATAATTAAGGCACCCATCAGGCAGCGTGTGTGGCCAGCATCAACAGGGACATACATTTTTTAAGCCCCAAAGTAGAAAAACAAAAGATCCAGAAATTAGAAATTTCTAGAAATGATTGGAAAAAAAGCCAGAGACAGGACTATATGGCAAGTGTCTTAACTGCAGGAATCGTTTCCCACCCAGCAGCACTGCCCATTTGGTTATGAGATAAAGTTTCTGTTTGTTTGCTTGTTTGTTTGGACTGAAGAGGCTGTTAATGAAAAGTATGTCTCACAAGGACAAGTCGTATAACATCGATAGTGACAGGTGACGAAAGCTGCTTTGCTGTTCAGAGAAAGGTTTGTCCCCCTCCATTGTCACATCCAGCCTCAAACCAGCCACAAGTTTCACTATTATGATCTCAAAGCCCCTTTTATGGATGGAGGAACTGAGACTTAAGACTCAAAAACAAAGCAGAAAAGTCCAATAGCACCACTCTGCCCAGAGCGATGTCTCCACCCATATTTACTGAGGAAATGAGAAAATTAGCCTCAGCAGAGACAGCGGGCTGTCCCATGCACAGAGCTGGGCTGCAGTCACTGCTTTGCATTGGCCAGTTTAGCTGCCCTGAGAGAGCCCCACAGAAGCATCTGCCCGCACCAAACTGTGAGCTCAGTGAGAGCAACCAAGGGTACGACACGTTACCAGGCCTGGTGTGTTTGCAAATACAGAACTAGCCCCCCTTTGAGCGGAGTTGTGGGGCTGACGCTGGATGTAAACCACACTCACTAGCTCCCACTTTTTTGGCAGCCACCCCTCTGCTGCGACTTCCAGATGAGGGCAGGTGAGTCATGTGTCTGCATGTGCACTCGGCACTCGGTGACAAATCATTTTTATGCCACTTGTCATCGCTAGGAGGAACCTGACTTCTCTCTTCCATGGGAAGTCCATTGTCGAGGTTTGCGAACCCAGATAAAAGCAGAATCCCATTTCTCCTGGGCTTTTAGTTCGTGAAGCTGACAGTAATGGCAATACCATCTAACGGGTGTGCTCTCCATGCACAAATCCCATGCACTTATCAGCCTTGCACTTAAGCCTAAAGCAACACACCCAGGAGGATACTGGCCACATTTTTTGAGGTGAGACTCAGAGAAGATGAGCGCTGTGTCCAGGTAATGCAACGGGAAGGGGACAAGCTGACGTCCATCCATGCTTGTAGGCTGGGCTCTCTGAGAAGGGAGACAGAGCTTAAGGGAACTGTTCACTCTGTACTTTAAAACGGCACCTCCCTCCTGTGAAGGATGGGGCATCTGCTTACGACACCAAAGGCTGCCCAGGAAGGCCACATTCAGGCCTCACCAGTCTCTGTCCTCAGGCACGTTCTCCTCCAGGGAGCCATCCCCAGGGACAGGGTTTCTCAAGACACCAAGGGCTCACCAGGGTCCCACAAGTCCCCTCTGGGACACAGGGGTCCCCATTTCAGAACTAAAACCTGGCACAGAATATGGACATTCCAACAAGACTGATCAGGGAGGAGGGCAGCCAGCAGCACACGCCCCTGCGGTTGGGTGAGTCCCATTCCTCGTGGACAGCCTGAACCCTTGGCCAACACAAGAGAGCACAAAGGCCTGGCTGTGGTGGCCCCACTGGGGACAGCTCTCGACAGCAGGTCTAGCTCCAGAGCTCACTACGGAGTCGCCAAGGCTATTGTGTGACCTGCATGGCAGCTCCACTTCTTGCTCTGTGCAGCTCTGCCTCCTTACCCCCTTCCACAGGCACCGGTCCCCAGTCTGCTTCCTGGTCCCTAACCTGAGATGCATGTGTCTCTCAGTGATTTCATTTGGATGCATAGGGTCCCCATCAACCTTGCATCAGAAATGTGTTGACACCCCTGCTCTTCCTTCTAGAATGACAGCAAACTGTCACGGCCCTCCTTTGCTGGCATTCCTTTGTCTTCAGTGCCTGGACCCCCAGAGCACGACTCACGTGGCCTGTCCAGCACCTCCCTCTCCAGGCGTGTCCACTGATTAAGGGAGTTTTTTGTCTCCAGTTCTGTTTGCCTGTGTTGACATCTACACTGAAGCCGTCTCTGAGTAATCACCCAAAGTTTCTTCTTTGCAGCAAGAATGTTCAAAACCCCCTTGTCATTGGGGGGAACCAGGGCAAGACAGCCAGTAGCCCTTTGCCCATGCTGAAGGAAAAACCGGTATTGCTAATAGCAACAACAAAACCTCTTTCCAAATCCTGCTTTGACGAAAGTGAAATCATTCAAGGGGGGGAGTGTAGCTTGAATTCTGAAGGCTGATTTCTGAGTTCCCTGCGTCTGCAGCCTTGGTGCCAGCCGGGAGCCCAAGCGCCAGGCCCCGTCACTTCTGGGTGTGGGCTTGGACAACCAGTGAGGCTGGGAAGGAGCTCCTGGGCGTCCTGGAACAAGTGGGCGTCAGGCACACGGGGCACAAAGAGAAAGAAAGCAACACCCTGTTTTCTTCCATCGTTGCCTTTTCATGAGTTGTGAATGTTTGCTGTGTGCCAATCGCCTGCGTGGTGTTAGTTCGTTAGTTAATTAGTTTTTTAGAATTAGTTAACAGCGGAGCCATGTAAGGTCATAAAAAGGGCCACAGGGTAGAAAAAAATGTCTGTGACAGTGAACACAAACCAAAAACCTAACCAAATTACAAGGTGAAACACTGTTACCGGAGTTGTTGACCTGCTAGAAATCCGATGCACTCAGGGGCTGGCTCATTCCAGGGCCCCGCTTCTAAGTGGGGTCCATGCCAGGCAGGTGGGCCCATCAGAGGTGCTACTGGCCATGTTCGAGGAATCCTGCCTCGTTCCTGAAGAGCATGGAAAATTCTTCCTACTTCCAACACATTTCTGATGCAAGGTTGATGGGGACCCTATGCATCCAAATGAAATCACTGAGAGACACATGCATCTCAGTTTGGGGACCAGGAAGCAGACAGAGAGCGGGCACGCCTCCACTGAAAGTCATAGGTGAGAACTAAGTTTTCTATTTCCACCTCTGCGTGGAGGTTTTGGAGAAAAGGCACTCTCAGTGCCTCAGCCAGGAGCACGATGCCGAGCTGGTCCTGTGCGGAGAGGACTGTCATCCTCCAGTACAACAGTCACTGCATTTGTATGACACACTTTAGAGGGAGCTGGTAGGTATGACTGACTTGTCCTCACATTTTAAATCCAAGAGTCCCCACCGGCAGTTTCCATCACCAAAATCACCAATGAAGTGAATTTAATGGCCCAAGTTTGGTCTCCAGACATGCGCGTGGGAGTTTCACTAGCCCAATGTTTTGGCAGTTTTTTAATATTAGGCTTGAACCAATCGAAGTTTAGAGAAGACAGGAGACAGGCCCATTGAAGAGACGGTTCCGGACAAGCCGGGAATTCCGGCCTGGGGCGTGCAGCATGTCCAGTGCCGGGTCAGTGCTGCGATGTCTCAGGCCCACCGCTTGGCCCTGCAGTAAAAGGGCTCATCCGTGGGACTCACCCCACCAGCGCATCCACTGTGGGTCTTTGCTTAAGGACTTAGAGGCAAAGCACTTACAGGTTCCCAAGCCAGTGACATTTGAAGCTCACTGTACATTATTGAATATTGTCCAGAGAGCAAACACAGGGCTTATCCTAGTAGCATCTAGTTAGGTTATAGATGTTTGTTATTTACCACAAATAGAAGGAAAGAGCAGGACAGTGACATTGGGAGAAACTGAAGGGGAGAGAGGGAGGGATTCCGAGATGGAAAGATGCAGAAAGAGAAACAGGGAGGGTTCGGCTCTGGTGATCCCGGGAAACACGGTGACCTCGTCTGGCGCCACTGTCCTTTCCACTTTTGGATCTGCCTCCCATTCACTCTCCACTCTCTCTGCTCGTGGGCGGCTCTGAATAGCACACGTTTGCCAAGTCGCGGTGACAGTGTCCTATCCCTCGCGCAGGGCTCACTGAGAGCCTGGCTCAGAGGGGTCCTTTTCTACATCCCTGAGGATAGTTCAGGAATGTCCCACTCTCCTCATTATGTAACCAGAGGATACTACAGGAATAAAGGTTCTTGGGGGGCTCAATAAAGGTGCAGGAGGGGCTGACTAAGGTCATCTCATTTTAGAAACTAGATCAGTTATTTGATAAAGTTCAAAAGAAACAGCCAGATTCAGCTTGTTTAGCTCTTCAGGAATTGCAAATTAAAACCACAATGGGATATCAGTACACACCTATCAGAATGTCAAAATAAAACAATAGTGAAGATATCAAATGCTAGCATGAACAATGAGCGAACGGAGGTGGGGAAACAGTCTCTTAAAAAGTAAACTCGCAATTATCAGACAATCCAGGAATTGGGTTCCTGACTATTGTCCCAGAAAAATGAAGATCTTATGTTCGTACAAAAACCTGGACACCTATATTTATAGCAGATCTATTTGTAATAGCACAAAACTGGACAAGACCCAGTAGTTCTTCAGTAGGCGAGAAGCTCAACAAAGTGCCTATGTGGAATACTACTCGGCAACAGAAAAGAAAGAAGTATCAATACACACAGCCACTGGACACATCTTAAGGGAACTGTCCTGAGGGAAAGGAGCCAGTCTCAGGTCACACACTGGATGGTTCTGTTTATATGACACTCTACATATTACAAATTACAGCTACGGAGGAGAGAGTAGTGCTTGTCAAGGGTTAGAGATGGAGGAGGACAGAGGGTGTGGCTATAAAAGGGGGGCCCTAGGGAGGCTAGAACAGGTCTGCATTCCGACATGGTGGTGGCTGCTTTCATGAATCTATGCACGGATACAATGGCAAAGAATTCTCACACAGACGCACACACTCACACACACTCACACACTCACACACTCATGCATGCATGTAAAACAGATGAACCTGAAAAAGCTCTCTGGGTTCTGCCAATGCCAGTGTCCTGGGTCTGATAATGTACTGTAGTTACGTAAGATGTAACCTTTGGAGGGAATGTGGTGCAGGGTCTGTGAGACTCTCTCTACATTTGGTAACTAGCTGTGAATGTGTAACTATTTAAAACCAAAATAAATAAGCAAATAAGGAAGAAGGGAGAGGAGAGAGAGAGAAAGAAAGGGAAGAAGACGGAGAAGGAGGAGGCGAGGAGGGAGGCAGAGGGCAGGAGGGCGGGACGGCGAGTGGCAGGCTGCGTCAGTGACCCCCTGGCCCATTCTACCTTTGCAGGGATGAGCCTGTTTTGATAAATAGCATCAGCTCGTGCACGAAGACCTCATTACTTATCAGGTAGCAACAGCCCTCAGTAAATATGTGTTGTTTGTTCACTACATGGTAATTATCAAGAAAAGATCAGACGATCACTAAAACAGGTTATCGCGACGAACAAAAAGTCATTAGAACAGACATTTCTTTGGTCCTTACAGGGGAGAAGGGTTTTTATAAAGAATTATGCAGCTTAAAAATGTTCTTAATTCAATAAAGAAGCAGCTAGTTTTAATGTTTTTAACTATGAATGACATGAAATAATTTTAATACCATCACAGTAAGTGGCATTTAAAGGTGGGTGAGAGGTTTGTCTGCAACTGACATACCCTGTCATCTTGCCAACCTCAGGGACCAGGCTCCCATCCCATCTACCAGATAATTTCCCATTTGTTTCAGGGGCTCAATGTAGGTAGAGTTGATGAAAAATGTGAGTTCCTTGCTATTATAAATAATTTCTTTCCTGGTAATATAATTTCAAAAACAAATATATTGATAGTTGGATCAAGAATTTTGAAAATGTTAAGTTACAGAGACTTAAAATCTGGTACAGCTGGTTATGACCCATGACCCACTTGTGTTGTCATGAAATCAATTTAGAGAGCTGCAGCCAGCGTTTTTTTAAAAAATAAAACTAAATTTAAAAAATAGAAAATATTAAAGATCTTGGCTTATACTAGAGATAAGCAGTGTTCTGTGAAACTTTTCTTAATTAGGGATGTGTGTGTGTACACTCACACACACTGCGTAGTGATGTCAGAAAGTTTACAAATAGTTATAAAGTATATATTCCAGAATACATACATATATATATATATATAAAACAATCGGATTAGTGACTTCTCTCACATTTTTAATTTGCCCATTCTGCTCCTGAGTTTAAATTCACTAAGCCCCAATATGCCCGTGTTAGCATATTAAATATTGAGTTTGAATATCCTTGTGAAAGTTAAATGTGGTGATGTTTATAAAAGGACTTTGTAAACGCTAAAGCTTTGCCCAGATGTGGGGCCTTCTGCTGCTGATACTCTTGGAAAACTGAGGATGTTCTAAAGGGCAACAACTTTGAACACTCAGTGCTTTGCGGGTTTCAGGCCTGAGAAGGCAGAGCATCAAAATGGTATAGTTCCAGGGCAAGGTCTAACTTCCCTCCATGTTAGCCTTGTTAGCGTGATGGGTTCAGCCAACTGGCTGCTTTTTTTTTTGTTTTTCATTTGCAGCCCAATCTCCTTGTAAGTTTCCAGGGGGGAATCATAGGCTTTTTCTCCTGCTCCCAGCGAGCAGTCCTGTAGGGATCACCAGGTTTGCTGTGGTAACTTCCCTGTGTTGCATCATCTCCACTGCCCCTCACTGTCAGCCAGGGCCCTAGTCAGGTGGGGCCCCACCCTCATCCACAGCGCTGTCTGCATCCACCAAGTCCTGGGATTCTGGACGGTTTCCCTGAGGAATGCCAGCTGCCTGGGGAGAGCTCAGAGTGCCCATCTGACACGTGTGACAGCTACACTTGGCCACCATTCTGTGGCTTTATCTCTCCCTCCCTCCCTAGACTTTGAGAGCGTGACATGATAAGTCTTCTCTCATTTGACAGATGCAAAGACTGAGGCTCAGAGAGACCACAGCAGAATCAGTCGATGGCCAAGTTTAAATTCAAAACCTAGCATTCTGCCTACGCACGCTCGTCCATCTCTGCAACACCAGGAATGTTGGTACCATGTTTGTTTGTGAATGTCAGCTAGAGCTCCTGGAAGCACAGGACACTGAGAGCTCTACCTGTAGCCTGAAAGCCTTGGACAGTCAAAGTGCAAATGCACCGTTATATCCAAAATCTCTTAAGAAAGCTAAGTATTTAATTCCCCTTTATTTTCAAGAGACTCTAGGTTCATGTCTGGATGTTCTACACATGTGTAACATCCCAAGGTGAAAGGCAGGGCATGTGTGAAACCCATTTTTAAAATGTGAAAAATTGGAGGAAGGTGGTCAAAAGGTCCAAACGTCCAGTTACAAGATAAATACGTGCTAGGGATGTCATGTGCAGCGTGGGGACTGTCACTGACACTGCTGTATGCTACACGGGAAAGTTGTTAAGAAAGTACGTCCTGTGAGTTTCTAGGTACATCCGAGGAGAGAATGCTTTCCTTTCTTCCTTTCTTTCTCTTCTTTTTCTTGCATCTGGACGAGGAGATGGGTGTTAGCCGAGCCTATGGTGGTGATCGTGTCCCAATATGTGTAAACCAGATCGTCATGCTGTGCGCCTCAAACTTATACAGTGATGGATGTCAATTAAACTCGAAAAAAGGAAACTAAAAATAGTCTCAGCAAGAAATCTTGAAATAATAAAAGTCTACTCATCATTATGCAACAATGTTCTTTTTAAATAAAAGAATGAGGCCGGAAAAGGTGACTTGTGCAAGGTCACAGGGCAAATTAGCCCAAAGCCATGACCCAGGTAGTAGGACCCACTGACCCAGGCGAGAGGACCAGAGGGCTCAGCGACCCGTGCAGACCTGAGAGGCACAGTGGGGCGCACTCTCTGCTCCGCTCTCTTTGTTTTCAGTTCTCCTTGAGGTCCAAGGAGCACGTGTCTGCTGACATACAACACTCCAATCATTTCACAAATTACATATTACAAAATTGGTAGCCTCTCAGTCTTCTGGATATGCATAACAATTGTGGGCTCTTCCATATTTCTCTGACTTCTGGTCTTACAAGTGACACCATGTTGATGACCTGGAGACATACAACAAAATCTACATTCTTAATTCAAATTAACATGGAGGAGGATGGATGGGCAGACACCACAGTTTCTATGACAGATTCATATGGTACATGAGTCCCCATGGCCTCCCGTTCTGTGAGACCAGAGCCTGTGTGTCTTTCACTTTTATGGGAACCAAGCATTTCTCTGGGTGAAGTGCGTCCTGCTGTCACACCTGATGGGTAGGTTTTGAACCCCTACATCGGGCTCTCCTTAGGTTTCTCCCATGGGTCCCACGCACACTCACGCTGACGTGGCCCATCTCCACTGGCTGATACGTCACAAGGCTCTTTCAGGGTTTATGCGTTTGGGGAATGTGCACACTTTTCCTGACCATGGTCCCATTTGAATAGTAGCTAATACTAGTACCAGAAGGTCCCAGAGCTTTTCCTGGGAAGCAGATAGAAATGCCCTGGCTTGGTGCCATGCAAAGCTAATCCGACTCACTTCAACCCAGAAACTCGTTTTGTGCAATAACAATTCCTTATAGTGGATTAAACTTAAGAAGATGAAAGTGAGACTAGTTTATTTTTCATGTTTATACATTTTGATGAAAGCCTTCTGTGGAAGAAAACTCGGTGATACATGTCCCCACACAGATTTCCATCAAGGCCATGACAACACAGGATCCCCCCGAGCCTTGGGGGCCTAGATTCTGCCTCTTAAACAGGTGTCAGAGAGCAAGACTGGCCTCCCAGGGCCAGAGCCCTCCACTCCCACCCTCACAGGGAAAAGGGCGCTCGGAGTGGGGGGTGTGCTCTGCTGGCAGCCACGTGTCCTCAGTCCACGGCCCCGCACACCAAGTTGAAGGAAGCACCTGGGTGCTCTCAGCTTCCTGGGCTGCAATTTATCGTCCCACATTCACCCTTGATCTGTGTTTTCCAAACTTCACAACAAAACTTCAAGAAAAAAACTATTAGCTGCAAATTAGATATTCTGGTGGAAGCCTAGAATTATTTTTCAGGACAGAGGGCTCAATTTCCCACTCTCAGGTGTATGATTAAAATCAATTAAATCACTCTTCCAATGTCAGCCGCAAGATTCTCCTGACAAATGAAATTATCCGAGGAAAGAGTTCTCCTCACTCTTCAGCCCTTCTCAGCCGTGCTCTCACCGCAGAGGAGATCAAAATGCTCAGCTCAGGGATTTCCGAGATATTTTCCATAAGAACAGGAGCAATCTCTGGACCCCTGTGTACGTCGTCGCGGACGTCTCTGGTGGCCAGATTTGATGGCCTCTGTACGTGGAGATGGATTCACAACTAACGAACAGGAAACACGACTACAGAAGTTTAACCATTTGGGGGCTGAGCGGCCTTCTTTACATAAATTCATGTGGGTTTTTTTTGTTTTTTTGCAGGAATATGAACAAGCCCTTCACATTCAGGATGTAACCTTTGCATGTCTCTTTTTATGCAGAAGACAATTCTCGGTGCCTTTTTCCAACTGAAAAAGCTGTCTTTTCAGCCCCAAGAGGTCATTGGTGGGTTTTTTAAACCACCACAGAAGCACACCGACACCTTACTGTCCTTCTGGAGGCTCTGAGGGCTGGCACAACTCAGCCAGTGCGCTCCTTGAAAAATCGAGCCAGAGAGCTCTTTCCACGGGAAAATACAACGGAGAATATTCCCATGGAAATCAGGAGTTTAGTGACAAAGATTTCTGGCTGACAGAGGTGCTCAGGTGTGGTTCCACATTACCTGCAGCAAATTATTTACCTCTTAATTCGTCAAAACATACGGGTTTGGGTGTGACATTTTGCCCAAGAGACATTATCAATATGATACTGTGCTCATTTGGTTTGGCATTCTGTTTCCCCAAAGAGGATTGAACAAATGTTTGCTGCCTTCTGGAAGTTTCCTTCCCCGGCATCACCCCCGCCCATCCCTCCCTTCTTGTCAAGCTCATGGGTGAAAGGCCTGCTGCTGATGTCTTTGTTTCCCCTCTCTGTGTTTCCAGTCCAGGACTTCACACCAGAAAACACTCCCACAGACGGGCACACCACATCCTGAGTATCTGGCCGGACAGGTGCCACCTGCAGTGTGGCTTTGCTGGCTCTGAGCTGTCCCTCCCATGGCACCTCCCTCAGCCAAGAGTCCCTCTCTCTCATCCTGTGTGAACTCAGTCCTTCTTCACACGGAGGCTAGCGCAGCGATGTTCCAACAACATTCATTCAGCAAGTCACTGCCCCCTGTCACTCCACCAGGCTTTGTGCAGAAGCCCGGGCCGGGCCAGCTCTCCCCTACGGCCTTCCTCACCCGCCCTGCTCCTCACTCAGGCTCACCTCCCATCCTCTCTCCGCACACCACCCGGTTGGCTGGCCACACCACACCTGAACAGTCCCCAGATGCCCACAGCCCTTCTCAACTTGATTGTCTGCCGTTGCCATCCTGTGTGGAATGCTCAACCTCTTGGCTGTTGTTCAAGGAAAAATTCACATGTGGAGTCCTGGGTTCCGGGGTAAGCCCGTGTGTGCCCGCCAGCACTAAACCTCACTGTTGGTGATCATGCGTGTGTCACTTAAAGACGCTTAACGTCCCTACGACTCTGTCTCATCTGAACCACGGCGGCAAGGGCACGTCTAACTCCACTTCATGTGAAGATTAAATGAGACCCACTGTGGGGCTCAGCACAGAAGCCCCCTGGTAACTTCTCAGTGGGTGCTCCTGGACCTCTACATGCCATGTCCTTGGTGAACCCTCCCAGAGGCTCCCAGGCACAGGGCACCTCCGCGCTGCACAATTTTGTTGCAGAATCTTTGGCTGTCTCTGGTCTGGGGGCTCCTGAGGCCAGGCCTTTTCTATGCGCATAGTTTTATTCCTGTAGTGTGGAGCAGTGCCTGGCACCTGGTGAATGGCAATGAATAAAGGAATGTTCAATTTTCTGAAATTTCAACTTGATTCGGAAAGACAATGGCCAAATGCAGACCTCTCCACTTTCGAGCGGAACATTGTACAACAATCTCTACAGCAGAAGACTGGCCAGTGGTGCGCAGAGGTCAAATCCCAGTCCTTGCTGTCCACTAAGGCTGCTGAGTGTGGGAAGACCCCCAAGGACAGCCCCAGCCCCAGGCTTGACAGAGAGGGCAGTTAGACGCCAGCAGAGCAGCGTTTGTTGGGCAAACTGAAGCAATGGTAACTGTGACAGCCATGTCGCCCTGTGCCAAGGCCAGTCATGACAAAGGCCTCCAGTTCCTCCTCCAAGGACATTCCAGAGTCCTCCATTTTCATTCATTTTAGCAGCCACTACCAGCCCATCCCACCCCCACATTTCTTGACTGAATTACATCAAGAGCTCCCTAACTAGCTTTCTGCTTCATTCTTGCCCACACCTGCCCCTTCAACAGCCTACTCATCCCCCCTCAATGGCTCACACTTCCCCTTCAATGGCCCACTCCTCCCCCCTCAACGGCCCACTCCTCCCCTTTCAATGACCCACTTCTCCCCCCCAATGGCCCACTCATCCCCCCTCAATGGCCCACTCCTCCCCTTCAATGGCCCACTTCTCCCCCTCAATGGCCCACTCATCCCCCATCAATGGCCCACTCCTCCCCTTCAGACGCCCACTCCTCCCCTTCAATGGCCCACTTCTCCCCCCCAATGGCCCACTCATCCCCTCTCAATGGCCCACTCCTCCCCTTCAATGGCCCACTCCTCCCCTTCAATGGCCCACTTCTCCCCTTCAATGGCCCACTCCTCCCCTTCAATGGCCCCTCTCCTCCCCTTCAATGGCCCACTTCTCCCCTTCAATGGCCCACTCCTCCCCTTCAATGGCCCCTCTCCTCCCCTTCAATGGCCCACTCCTCCCCTTCAATGGCCCACTCCTCCCCTTCAATGGCCCACTTCTCCCCCCAATGGCCCACTCATCCCCCCTCAATGGCCCACTCCTCCCCTTCAATGGCCCACTCCTCCCCTTCAATGGCCCACTTCTCCCCCCCCAATGGCCCACTCATTCCCCCTCAATGGCCCACTTCTCCCCCCAATGGCCCACTCATCCCCCCTCAATGGCCCACTCCTCCCCTTCAATGGCCCACTCCTCCCCTTCAATGGCCCACTTCTCCCCCCAATGGCCCACTCATCCCCCCTCAATGGCCCACTCCTCCCCTTCAATGGCCCACTTCTCCCCTTCAATGGCCCACCCCTCCCCTTCAATGGCCCCTCTCCTCCCCTTCAATGGCCCACTCCTCCCCCTCAATGGCCCACTCCTCCCCTTCAATGGCCCACTCCTCCCCCTCAATGGCCCACTTCTCACCCCCAATGGCCCACTCATCCCCCCTCAATGGCCCACTCCTCCCCTTCAATGGCCCACTCCTCCCCTTCAATGGCCCACTCCTCCCCTTCAATGGCCCACTCCTCCCCTTCAATGGCCCACTCCTCCCCTTCAATGGCCCCTCTCCTCCCCTTCAATGGCCCACTCCTCCCCTTCAATGGCCCACTCCTCCCCCTCAATGGCCCACTCCTCCCCTTCAGTGGCCCACTCCTCCCCTTCAATGGCCCCTCTCCTCCCCTTCAATGGCCCCTCTCCTCCCCTTCAATGGCCCCTCTCCTCCCCTTCAATGGCCCACTCCTCCCCTTCAATGGCCCCTCTCCTCCCCTTCAATGGCCCACTCCTCCCCTTCAATGGCCCCTCTCCTCCCCTTCAATGGCCCACTCCTCCCCTTCAATGGCCCACTCCTCCCCTTCAATGGCCCCTCTCCTCCCCTTCAATGGCCCACTCCTCCCCGGATGCCTCCATCCCCAAATGTTACATTAGTCTCTGAATATAGTCCAAATCCTCACCCTGGCTGCAAAATTGTTTCATCAGCACTGAATCTGACTCTTTTGATGTTCTCATTCACGCATTTCCTTCTTCTACTATGACTTTCCTTTGTATATGTGTACATGTGTGTACATGAATGAGGATCATTTCTCAGCTGAGAAATTTGAAGGCTACAAAGGCTACAATTTTAATTCCAAAGAGATCTTTACATATGAATGATGTTAGCCCTCCTTGGTCATGTCCCTTGGCATTTCCATATTGTCAGACTTTTCAGTTTTTCCTTTTTATGTAGTTATTATTTTTACCATCTGGTTTCTGCCATGCCATTGGCTAAACATTTAGAAAGTCCGCAGATGTCTCAATATTATGAAAATATTTCCTGCTTTTACAGTTTTTGTGTTGATTATATAAATGGATATATATTATCATATGAGTATGTATATGTATATACGTAACATTAACACACAAGTTAACATTAGTTAACTAGTTTTCATAACTAATTATTTATTAAATTAACTATTCTTTACCTGTTGATTTCAAATCCCTTTGTCCTTTTAAAATTCTATATTTCCTTCCATTTTAGAGTTTTCATTCTAATCTATTGATTCATCTGTTGTTTCTGGACCTGTCCTACACTGTTAATTATTGTATCTTAAAAATAAGTTCTAATATTCCCTACTAATGTTTCTTCCTTTTAATTTTTTTTCTTATATGATTCTTCTGTCTATTCTACCAAGTGAATTTTAGAATAATTTTGTCTAGTTCCCTACCCCTCAAAAATAACTTTTCTAGGAAATAATATTACTCAATAATAAAAAGGGATAAAATATTAACACACACTACAACATGGATAAATCTTAAAATAATTATTCTGGGTGAAATAAAGCAGACCAGGAAAAAAAAAAAAGAGTACATGTTATCTGATTTCATTTATATAAAATCCAGGAAATGCAAACTAATATGCAGTGACAGAAAGCAGACCAGTGGTTGTCTGGAGAGTGAGGGAGCAGACAGGGGGAAAAGAGACAGATTACAGAAGGACACCAGGAGACTTTGGGGGTCATGGATATGTGCATTATCGTGTACACGTATGTGAAAACCTACCAATTTTTATACTTTTAGTATGTGCAGTTTATTGTATGTCAGTGGTACCTCATCAAAAATCTTAAAACCCATAGTGGACTTAGAAAAAAATCACGTAAGGAGAAGTGATAGCATATTTGATCCTGCGTGAAATTCTCATAACCCTCTCTGCTGTGCCTTCACTTACATCCGTGGTGTGCGGTTTAAAACATGGGCCTGCATCTTACTTAGTAACTTTATTTTATATACTGTACTTATTTTTTAATTATAAATAGATTTTTATTATTTTTTACTGATTAGTGCAGAAGTATGAGTAAGTGCTTTTTAGATTTTTTCTCACAACATAAACACTCTCCCTATTAAAATATATATATATATATATATATATATATATATAAAGAAGAAAGTCTTATGACTTGGTTTTATAACCTGAAGCTGTTGCTTTTAAATGTTTACCTTATCATTGATCACCTTATTGAACACGCTGATTTGTTCCATTTTTTTTTCTTTCTGGTAGATTCTCTTTCATTTTGTGGGGGACTGGACTATAAGCAAGCAATTATGGTAGGTGCACATATGGTCATTTTGTCTCTTTCTTGGGGGAGTATGCCTCTCAGGTCAACTCTTATATCTCGGTCTATTTCAATCAGTAGAATTTTCTGAAAGCGTTAAATTTAAGTGGAGAAAATAGACATCCTTAATCTGGTCCTAATTTCAGTAGAAATGCCTCAAATTTTTCACTCTACATATTGGCCAATTATATATCTAAAATGGTCTCAATACTTAGGAACTGTGATTTTAATCTTACTGTTCTGAGGCAACGTGAGGATTCAATGCTGATTTTCTTTCTCCTGTATTTTGGATATCTAACCAAAAACATGATGTGCATGATAGTGGTCAGATATATGGGTGTGCTTATAGACTTTCTACCTTCCTCCACTTCTCTATTGTTCTAGCTGTACAAATTATAAGCCCTGGTATCTGGTAATCGCTCTACCCGATTCTTTTTCAAAATTATCTTGGTCCTGGCCCTTGACACACTTTTCAAAAATTCTTATGGAGAGCAAGTTTCCAGAGAAAACCACTCTTGGGGTTTTTATTCAAATTGAATTATTTTTCGATTAACTCACCTTTTTGATTAACCGTGAAATTATCATCTTTCTTTACTGAGTCTTTCCTTCCATGAACTTTCTATCTGTTCATTTATTTAGGTCTAAATTCTTTAATACAGTTTAATATTGTTTCCATAAATGTCTTACTCATCTTAGATTAAGTTTAGGTAATTTATAAATTATGCAGCTATAGTAAAATATATTTAATTGTATCTTATTTATAATTACTTGTTGCAGGTATATGGAAATGTTAATTTGGGGGTAAAACTTTGATTCTTGTAAACTTCTGGACTCTCTTGTTCGTTCTAATAATGTCTCTGTAGATGTTCTATAATGCTTATGTTGATAATTGTATCCACTGGGATTGAGGAGGGATGTCTGTCCTCCTTTTGAATTCTCATAATGTCCCTTCCCCTTCCCCTTCCCCTCTTTCTGTTGCACTGGTTAGGGTCTTTAGTATAACGCTTAAATAAGAGTGGTGATAGGGTGGCCCCGTTTCTTGTTCCTGATTTCCTCACCTAAAAGGACGTGCTTCCAATGTGTCTTACTCTTAAGTATGACTTTTGCCATAGAATTTTTTGGTAGTTGAGAAACGTATCTTCTTTTTGTAGTGTGCTAAGAGTTTAAAAAAAAAAAAAGTCTTCTGGATATTATTAATTTTTTTCTGAATGTAGGAAGTTGGTCATAGTTTACCCCTCTAACCTGTTAATTTGGCAAACTACCCGAATACATTTCTCTATTATTATATCATTTTTACACGTGTAGGATTAAAACCTTACTAGGTCATAATGAGCTTCTGAGAAACATTTCTAGATAAGCTTTTTTTGTTCTTTTGTTAATATTCCTTTTAGTATTTTAAAATCTATGTTTAGGAGCTAGCGTGGTCTAAGCTTTTCCTTTATTGTGTAATTCTCATCCCACTTTTGGTATCAGTGTAATGTGAGCACCATGAAATGAATTGTAAGGATTCCACTCCTAGCTGGTGCCTGAGACAGTCTGAATGAGGTTCCACATTCGTTTATCTGAGACAATGAGTGAGATTTCCCTTCAAGTTTTTGGTAAAATTCAAATTCACCTGCAGAACTATCTGAAGCTGGTGATGTTTTTGGAGTAGGTTTTTAAAATTTTATTTCGTTTACTTAATCATTATAGATTCATTCAGAGTTTCTATTTATCTTTATGTAAATTTACAAAATTTCAATTTTTCTACAAAAGTATCCATTTTTTATCCAAGGTAAGCTTCCTGATGTACTGGCACAAACTTTCCACAGTAATCACTTTGTTGTTTTATTGACATATGTAACATGAATACAGAAAGGGCATACAGTGATACAACATAAGAATGGAATTAATGAAAAAGCCATGTAACTATTCCTAGGTTTTAAGAAGAGAGACTATGTCCAGCCCTCCAGAGTTCCAAATTATTCCTTCTTAGCCACAAACTCTTCCCTCTAGAGGTAACCACCATTCTGATTTTTGTGAAAATCATTTCCTTGCTTTTCCTTATAGTTTTATAACTTACAAATATATCAACAAGGTATATGCTGTGGATATTTGTGTATTTTTGAACTTTAATAAATAAACAGAATTGTGCTTTATGTAGTCGATTATGCCTTACTTCTTTTACTCAACATTGTTTGAAAAATCCATCTCCATTACTGTGTATAGCTGTAATGTGTAAATTTTCATTGAAGTATAGGATTCCATTATACACATATATCACAGTTTAGCTATCCGTTTTACTATTGATGGACATTTGGATTATAGCCAACGTATGCCAATTACTAATCGTGTTGCTATGAACAGTCTTGCAAATGTCTCCACACCTACAGCACATTGTTGCGTGTTAAGAAATCGCGTTTTTTTCAACTATATCAGGTAGTATGAAAATGTTCTTCAAAACAGTCATACTGTTTACACTCTCAGCATGTTTCGTTGATTCACATAACTTAAAATTGCGGACTTCTTAACTTCCATCAATCAGTTGTACGTTGACAGAAATAAAATTATAATCTTACTTTGCATTTCCAATAGTACTAATAAAATATATCACCTTTACATATTTTATTGCACATTTGGATTTCCTCTTTTGTGAGATATTTGAGCAACTCTTTTGCCCATATTTATAATGGGTTGTCTATTTCTTTCTTATTGAATAGTAGGAGTTCTTTATGTATTACAGATACTAGATTTTTTTGGTTATATGTGTCATATATCATCTCCAGTCTGTGATCTGTCTTTTCATTTTCTTTATGGTATCTTCGTTCTTTAATTAAGACTTTATTTTTTAGAGCAGTTTTAGGCTTATATGATCATTTGAAAGCTTTGTGGTTTGTCTCTCACAGTTCACACCTGAAATTGATTTCTGTGCAGGGTATAAAGTAATAGTTGCACTTCATTTTGAAATGTGGACACCCACTTGGCTCAGTACCATTCATAGAAAAGGTGTCCATCCCCACAGCTCTGGTGAGTCACCTCTGCCATGTACCATTCTGTACATTGATTGGTCTACTTCTGGGCTGCCTTTTTTATTCATTTTGTCAAGTTGTCTTTCCTTGTGTCAGTAAGACAATGTCTTATTTACTATGGCTTTGTAATAAATATTGATATTTGAGAGAGCAAAACCAACTTTCTTACTATAGTGAATGACATTAATTTATATGTAATGTTTTGGTAAATATTTCCTATGTTCTTAAAATAATGTATGGTATCTTATGATTGCATGTGGGCATCTAGGTCAGTTTATTATATAAAGACTAGTCATTGTTACTGTCAAGTCTTATATAGCCTTAAAAATATATTTTACCTTCTTTACCTATCAATTTCTAAGAGAAATCTAATATGCTTATGGATTTGTCACTTCTTCCTTATAAGTCTGTCAATTTTGTCTTATACATACTTACAGAATGGACACAGGAGCAGTTATGTTCAATATCGTTATTTTTTTTTTCTTTTTGCACAACTGCTTGTTGAGTTCCTACCATCTGATAGGATTTCTCTGGATACTACGGTTATGGCTGCAATATAACACACAGAAGCCCCTACCCACGTGGAGTCTACATTATTGTTATTTTATCTTGGTGATTTTTTTTCTTACTATTAATTAATTATAGACTTCTTAATAGTTAGTAACGGTGTTACATTAAATACTATTCTCTTTATTATAACTGCATTAGTTTTCTTTTTGCTAGTATTATCCTAGTATATCTTTCCCCACCTTTTTATTTTTAATCTTAGATGAGACATTATGCTTTAGATGAGTCTTTTAAAAATAAAATTAGCTAGATCTCTGTAATTTCTTCCTACAAATTTCAAACTTTTAACAGTGACCTTAACCTATTTAAATAAATACACTAGAGGAGACTGTCTCTTCCCATTCCTCTGACTTCATGAAGAAAAGTCCTATTTATTGGGTCCATGATCCCAACAATATTTATTATAATCAATTACATATTTGGATAATTTTTACCATATAATATGTTATAAATATATTTTTAGTATTTCTCTGTGGTTTGCCCTCTTTTATTATCTTGCACTAGATTTACAATTTTATTTACTTTCCTTTTTCCTCTTTATTGACTTCCAGAATCTCTAAAGACTTTTTATTTACTATTATTTTTATGGCCAATTTTAAAGACTTAATATACATAATTAATGCATAGCATCTAACACTTATCAATGCCTTTGAGTTATTCTAAAAAAATACATGATCTTTAACTTGTATCACTCCCCAAAACGTCCGTCTTAATTGCATTATATTTTAGTGCAGTCTTTTTTGTGAACCCTAATTATTATTTTTTGTTGTTGCTTTATAGCATGTGCTTGCTTAAATTTACAACTATTTAACTTGATAGCTTATCCTTGGACTGACTTCCTCCCTTCCTGTATCTGTTCCCTATTCCGCACTCCTGTTTCCTAGAATTAAATTCCCAAGGGAACTATTGGAACATAAGCTTTCATCTCAGCCTCTGCTCTGGGGGGAACCCCAGTTAAGACTTAAGGATGGAGTAGAGAAATTGGAAGGGTGAGAACAGAGTTAAATTTTCAAATCACTGATGGGAACAAAATGCTGACTTCAGAAACACAAAATATCTTATCATACAGTGAATGCTAATGTTGGTGACTTCGTCTTTATAGTGACACAAATTACTTGTTTGTACCATTTCCTCCAGTGACCCTCAGCTACCCAGGTGTAGATAATGAGGAGGTAGGAACTGGTCTAACTGAGGTTTGGAGATTGGCCAAGGAAGTATGACAGGGCAATCATGAGTGGCATGTGGGGGTCCTTGGAAAGAGAGTGAGTTAGAAAGTAGGCCATGAGCTCTAAGCCATTGAGAGATGGAATTAAAGACAAGAAGGAGGGTCAGTGATAACTGCGGAGAAAGTCGAGAGGTCTGGTCTATTGGGTGTGACGAGGGCGGAAAGAGGTGCAATAAGTAGACATGCAGGCACAGGTAGAGCAGAGGGAGATTGAAGTCATGTGCTGTCTTGCTGGATCGCAAAAGAAATGCACAATAGGAAACCAAGCAAGGCTAGTAGCTGGCAGGGGACCGCTGAGGTAACCTCTCACAGCCTCCTCCAGATGCAGACTCCACAGATTTTCAAATACCTTCTTTGGCAGTTGTTCCTACTGACACCTCATGCCTCATTTGGTACTTTGTATTTAAACTTATTTTTACCGAAAGAAACTTTCAGCTGAGAAATCAAATTCCTAGGCAGGAATTACATAACTTTCAGTTCATACATTGTCCTTTACTGTTGTTTTGAGGAGCAGTAATGAAATTTTATTTCTTTGCACTTGACTTACAGAAATCAAAATTCCCAAGAGGAAAAAAAAAAAAAAGAAAAAAGGAAAAGAATCCACCAGAGGGAGCTTAGAGTTGCAAATCCCTTAGAATTAACTTTCCTTCTTCCTTTCTTTCTCTCTCTCCCTCAAAAATCAACACCTCAAAGTATGTTTTGGTTTCCATTTGTTTTTGCAGTAGTAAATATTTTATTACTTAAAAAGGGAAGCAGTGTTTGTTCTTAATTGTTTTTGATTAAATATGCTAATTACATTTTGGAATACTAATGACACATGGTACTGAATGTTTTAATAATGCAGTGAAATAAGCTGGCAAATGTAACAACAAATTAACCTGAAATGGCTACACAGCTTTCCTCATTTTAAATGGTAATAATACAAAACAGACAAAAAAAGCAAAATTGTGTCATCTAATGCGGAGGGAAAACAAAACTTTATTAAGCAATTTTTGGCATTTTAATGTAAAATAATTCATTAAGAATCTCATCTTTTCTAGAACCCAGAGAACAGTCAGGTTGTTTGGCTGCCTCTAATCTGTCAGAATTCCTGTCCCACAAATCAAAATACAATCAGGTCCTTGGTGGTAACTGAGACCCCTTCTCCTTGCATGGTCATAGGAGGATGACACCAGCCCAGAACTCCGGACAGAGTGTGTCAGGGACAGCCCAGAAGCCCACGTGCCCCTCCAGCCCCAGGCAGTCCATCAAAAACCAGCATGCAATTCCTCTTTATGTCCATCCAAGGTGCGCCATTGCCAACAAGAAAGTGGGGAAGGGAGAATATTTGTCCTGGGGGACATGCGGTTTAAACTCTGTCTCCACTGTCTTGTGCCCTGAACACAGCCTCTGTGGACCAGGGCTGTGAGCGGGCCAGGACAGCAGCCCATCCCGTGAGGACGGAGGGCTGTGCAGAAAGCAGCTTCCCTACACTGTGCTTCACACGTGCTCCTGAGGGACACAGACACATGGACACCCTGGGAAGGGGTCTTGGGGAAAAAATCAAACCATCAACCTCTAGAGCAGTGGTTTTCAGCCAAGGGTGACTTGACCCCAGGGAACATTTGGTAATGTCTGGAGACATTCTGGGTTGTCACAGCTGAGGGTGCTCCTGGTATCTAATGAGCAGAGGCTAGGGATGCTGCTAAAAATCCCTCAATGTACTGGACAGCCCCCCATAGCAAAGGCCCCATCCCAAACGCCAGTGATGCAGCAGTCAGGAACACTACCTAGACCCAACTACCAAGTCCCAGCAGATGGTAAGGAAAGAGAAGCACGGGGGGTGACACGGATGCCCTCTGCAAACTGCCCACCTGGAGCTTCACAGGGCAAGCCACATGTTCCCTTCAGCATGAAATCACTAAGGAAAAAAGTGGGGAGGAAAGGAAAACTGAGAGGGAGAGGGAGGCGGAGGCAGTGGGAGAGGAAGAGGGGGAGAGGGAGGAGGGAGGGAGAAGGAGAGGGGGAGAGAGGGAGGGGGAGGGAAAGGGGGAGAGAAGGGGAGGAGATTAAAAGAGATTCCATAAACACCAACCAATTAAAATACATGGATCTTATTTTGATCCTGATTTGAACAGTAAATTGTTAAAGAGTTAGAAAGTTGCCAAAGAAATTTGAACCCAAATTGGGTATTTAATGGCAGTATAAGAAACACTGTAAAATGTTTAGGGGAATAATGGTATTTTGTGTGCATATGTGGGTGTATCCTTATTTTTACCAGTATAACCTAAAATTTTATTAGTTTGGTATTTGATTTAAAATATTCCAGAGTTGGGGGTGGAAGGATGCAGGATATCAATGAAGCAGGAAAACTATTGCTTAAGCTGAGTGATGGTGTATGGAGGGTTATCTCCTTCTATTTCTGTAAACATTTGAAATTTTGCAGAGTAATATGTTTCAAGGAAGTCTATTCTTGTTATTATTATTAAAATCAGAGAGCCCATGCATCGACTTCATGGAAAATTCCCCGAAGTGGCTGTCATCGTCCACAGGAGAATGGCTGCCTTAGTGACAGCCTGGCCAGAGACCTACGTCTGCAGGCAGGAGGCCAGAGAAGAGCAGTGGGAGCCAGGGGGCCTGGCCGGTGCCCATAGCCCGAGGCAGCGGAGTGCTCCCAGCTTCCATTGGCCGCTCTGTGAAGTGGACGGAGCCAATCACACCCCTCCCCTAGCCACTCTGAGACTCCCGCGAAGTTGTGGAGCCCAGTCCCACGGACTCCAAAGCCCCTCAAGGATGTGCCCCAGGCCCAGCCCTCCGAGGATGGCCAAGAGCCGGTGTCCAGAGCAAAGAGGCTCGTGTCACCCTTGAGGGGTTCAAGGACGTGCAGCCTTGTGGGACCAGTGCTGGAGAGTGCTGTGGACCCCAGAAGGGTGAGGTCCAGGCACGGGCCTGTGCGCTGGGAAGGGGCTGTGAGGGAGCTTGGGGAAGGCCAGGCGCACTACGTCTGAGCCTCTGAGCGTTTGGTGAACCTCAGGACTGTGCAGGGACCCTGGAGCGTGCCCCTCCCCAGGGGCTGGCCCACTCTGAGAGGCGGGACACCTGCTGAACACCGCTCTGCCAGGTAGCTTCATCAGCCTCGGAAATGGAGAACCAGGTCTGGACAAAGGTAAAAGCCTGGAGAGATTGATTTGGGGACTCGCTAAAGGATTCAGATCCTCCGTCCTCACCGCGGAGCCACTGAAGAATTCCGGAGAGGCCAGGCCAGAACTATGCTTAAGAAGGTCCTGAATATTTGTAGGGAACTATTGTTTAGGTAGCAGGTGACAAGGTCTTACACGATGGGCAACGGCACGCAAACTTTTCTGTTAAGAGGAAGTTCAAAGCTTAAGGAGTCGAAGGACCCATATGGTCTCTGTGGCATATTGTTCTACGTTAAACATTTTTTACAAACCTTTACAAGTATAAGCACTCTTAGCTCAAGGGCTGTACAAGACCAGGCTGTGGGGGCTGTGGTGCTCGGCCCTAAATGGGAGGATGGGTGGCGAGAAAGGCCACTGGGGGTCGGTTCACATACAGTCTGCAAGGCCTGCTCATCACCATGGTGACAGCCTCCCTTCTGCCCAGAGGACCGGTTTGGTGGACCTCCTGCGTGCTCAGCCCTACCTCCTGTCCCACCGGGGTTAGTCCTGGCAACTGCTCTGCTAGGAGGTCTGATTCAGCGGAAAACCCTGATGTCTGCAGGGCTAGCTGACCCTCTTCCTCTGCTCTGTGACCTTGGGCAGTGCGGGTAACCCCTGAACCTCAGTGTCCCAACTGTAAAACAGGCACAGCAGTCAAACCGTGGAGGTGAACTGTATCACGTGAGGGTCACAGGAGGTCATGGCTCTGAAGCACCAAGATATTAGCACTATCATCCGCAGGAACCTTAACGAGCAGTAAGTGACGTCTACAAGGGCTGTTCCAGGTGGTTATTATGCCTCAGTTCTCACAATAGCTTTGTGAAATAGGCACTCGTTTTACCAGTGGGAGAACTGAAGACACACAGAGCATGACCTGCCCAGTGGCTGCCGGGACCGTGTGCAGCTTTTCTGCTGCTTTCTCCAGCAGTCACAGGAAGATGATGTAAAGCTGAGCCTCACATGCACTGAATGCGCTGAGCACAGACCTGGTGACTTAGACAGGCTGAGTACACGGGATTCACATTCCTCTTCTTAGGAGGTGATTTTGCAAAATAGCGATCATCAGGGTTTGGCCCATGGGGGCTTGATGTGGCCACAATATGAGCTACATAGGGTGACCAAATTGTCCCCTTTGCCTAAGATGTTCCAGGTGCTAAAATGGAAGGGCCTGACGCCTAGGAGATCGGTCCCCCACCCCAGAGGCCCTCGTGGGGTGGTGAGACATGAGCTTGCAGACAACGCCCAGGCGTCAGTTGCTCACCACTCAGCCCAGGGCAGGGGTAAGGTGGATCTCCTCTCTGTGTCTGGGTAGATGGGGGCAGTGTGTCCGGTGGGGGCACTTCCATGACCAGTCTCCCCCAAGGCTCTGACCCCTGTGCCTGTTCCCCAGCTGCCTTCCCATATCAAAAGTTATTGATGATGTCTCTGATCTTATTCCAGATAAGTATTCATTTTATTCCAATTTTGTATCCTTTTCTTTAAAAACCTCTTCCAAATTGTATACACTTTAGGCCTCATCAAACCTCATCCACGTCTGGGTCTGGGGCAGGGGACAAGGGAGTGGGTTCAGGGTCTGGCATGGCCTGTACTTCTCAGGAGTCACAGATACACTCACATGTTTATATGATAAGGCGTGCAAATGTCTCGATTAGAAAATTAAGGACATGTTTGGGGTGGACATTGAGTTTCTCTTTTTCTTGTTAAAGCTCCTGTTACTTTGTCAGGCTTTCAACGAGAAAGACCAAAAAGTTACAAAATCTTAGCTGGTCTCCCTGCAACAAAGCCAGTTGTAAGCTTGCACGTGAGAGGGGGTTGCTAGGACTCAGCCCCCAGCTGGGCATCCGCAGGCGGGAGGGGCTGCCAAGCTTTTCCGGGGAAAGGACAGCCTGAAAGCTTCCATTCATAGGCTCAGAGCAGCCCAGCCTCTCCCCTCATGACTTCTGTGGCACCTGAGGTGTTTGCAAGGTGCCAAAAGAAATGACACACTCGAGTTATTGTAATAAAATAGCCTTTTTACTAGTGCGCCCTCTGTGATTTGGTTACAAGGCAAACACTCCCACGGTCATAGTTGTCCCCTCCAGGCAGCGCCCCCTCTTCTCAGTGACCCTCCCCTGCTTTGCATTCCCCAGGGGTGCTCCAATATGAGTTCTAAAGAAGGAATAACAATCACGTGTCCTCGGCAGACCCCACGACTGACGGAGCCCTGCAATGACCCAGGGGGAAGCCCAGCGGCTTCAGGGCTGTGCCTGAGTGGCAAGGGCTGGAAGGCAGGGGGTGTTTCTATCCCAGTGAGATTGTTGGGAGGACAGAGGGGACCCAAGGACACATTCGGCTGTCCCTGATACTTGGCAGCCATGAATAAAAATCAAAGGAGCAAAAGCAACTAACTACTCCAAGGTCCTTAGTGTCCCCACAGGTCTCATGGTGGGTTCTGAGCACCCCTGGTCCATGGGGGAGCAACACGTATGAAAAGAAAAGGAGGGGTGCAGGACTGAACGGGGAGCCCCCAGACCATGACTCAGAACTGACCAGAGACCAAGAAGTGGGGATAAATGGCCTGGCATTTGGACCATAACCCTGTTTGTGTCTGGGGGGAGGGGGGCCACGTCTAGGGGTCCATCACCTTGACCTTAAAGGTGAAGCTGACCCTTAAGGAAGAGCTGGAGGCTGTCAGCCAAGCACACGCCTCACAGCTGGCCAGCGTCCTTCCTGGAAGGGCAAGGGGACGACACATCCATGTCTGCCATGGGCACCTCGTTTGCAAAATAGGAGTAAGAACTGCCTGGCAACGTGGGTCTTAGTATTAGGCAAATAATACCTATAATACACGTGGCCTGGAAGAGGCCATCAGTACAAACAACCAAACGTGTGCTGAGTCACCCACAGCAGGGTTTTCTGCAGAAATGAAGCCATCGGGAGGTAAGTCCCAGATATGACTGTGGGACACCTGAGACCTGCAATTGGCAGGTCTTGCTAATCAGCTGATCAGAGGACCATCATTGCTGCATGACGCCCTCTGTCGCACTCTGATTGTTAATGTCTTCCTACCACACTGACGCCTATTCACCTGAGCACAGGTAGGGGCCCTCTGCCAACCCTCCTCCTACCTTGGGCAGGTTGGCGCTCCCTCAGACTCCTGTCCCTGCTGCCATTGCATACGTGTGCGGTTAGTGCCATGGGGACAGAGACCTCTGCCACTGTCATCACTGCTATGTTCCTTCAGTTCAGGCACCTGACAGATATTTCAGAATTGACTGCTCATTACTGAAATTTGCAAACAGCTATAGCTGTTTAGAACATGACTGGCTCTGAGACAGGACCGGGAAGGGCCGTCAGGTGTGTGGCGAAGATCTCGAAAAGGAAATCATGGGCCCAAAGAGAAGAAGCCTGCGGAGCCCTGACCAGGCGGTGCATCCGATACCAGTGGAGACATCACGCTTAACCGTGGAGCACAGACCACAGTCGGGCCCACAGGGAAGGCCCGCCCACAAGCAGAGTTTAGTCACCACTGTTTCTGCCCCGGTGAGCCTAACAACCAGCTAAGACAAGGGAAGGAAAAGACAGTGTAAATATTAGGAAGAAAGGATGAAATTCTCGCTCTTTCCTACCTAGAAAGTCAAAACGTTATCAACTGAAAGTAATGTTAATGTTGAGAAGGTATTTTACTGTTAATTTTGTACTGCGCCATTTTCCTGGTTTTCCTTATATGACCACTGTTAATGGAGGTGGACCCCTGAGTCGACGGGCTGTGATATCTCCCTACAGGACACAGTAAAAAACTCAACCTCCCTGATGAACAGAGAAATTCAAAATTTAAATGTAATGAGCCAGGGGGCTTTGCCCCTGATATTGGCACATTTTTTAAAGGTAGGGTAGGGAGGGTGTGCTGGACAGTATGCGTTTGTCCAAATGTTTGGGAAGTTGCATCCGTGAGTGAGTATACGTGATCATCAAACGCTTGTTGGTGTCTTTCCTGTGGAAATGTCAGCACGAGCCTGTTAATATATATGTACAAGGATACCATTGCAAACAGGTTTGGAAAAGCAAAAATCTCAATGAACCTAAATGGTAGACCCCTAGGTATCATATAAACGCAGAGTTATGGGATATTTATATGTCCACAGCATTTGTTAGATTTAAGAAAATAAAAAACACATTGCAGAATAAGATGTACTGGCATGATTTCATTTCTGTTTACAATGGGTCAGACACACTCATACACATATCACATGTGATCACCCAGATAAGCCTTGCCCAATTTTTAGAAAAGGGGTCCAACTTCTTTACAAAAATGGAAGCTCTTCTAGTTCAAATGTCCGTTCTCCATATTTCTACCAGGAATGGGTAAAATAGCTTTGACCCTTTGCTAATCACAGAAGTATAAAGTCACATTTCATCATTTCTGTAATGTACATTTCCCTGACTTCTGGTCAGTTTGAACAATTTTGCCCATATTTCTCCTGGCTTGTTTGTCTTTTTCTTGTAAAATTTTCTTGTCAAAATTTATATATATATAAATTTATAAATTTATATTTATATATATATATTACTTATAACATATATTATATATATATAATATATATAATAAATATTAACCTTATTCACTATCTGCTTTGCAAAATTTTACCAAATCTATTCTCGGTTTAGTGACTATTTTTAGGTTATATTTCATTATTAAAATAGTTAAAAATTTTACATACTGAAGTGGATCTGTCTTTTCTTTTAAAATTGCTGAGCTTCTTAAGATATTATAGTAAATCTGTAGTTATGTCTCACCTTAAAATTTGTGTTTCTCTGACGACCAGGGATGTGATGTGTATAGATTAGATAGATAGATAGATAGAGAGATAGATAGATAGATAGATAGACAGATACACAGGTGATAGATAGAGTAGATGTTATATATAGAGAGATTAGACATTTTAATGTCCACATTTATGAAAGTCATATTTTGCCTATTTTCAACTGTGTTCTTTTTTTAATTTGCAACATAGGAATTCTTCAATGATTCTGGAATTGGGTCCTTTGTTAGATATACTTATTGCAAATATCAGCTCCTCTACCATGGCTTGACTTTTATCACTTAATGATATCATTTGGTGCACAGAAATTCCTACTTTAATGAGTTCAATGTATCACTCTATTTCTCTGGTGTATTCATTTCCAAGAGCTGCTATAACAAAGTACCACAAACAGGATAACATAGAGCGATACAAATTTGCTGTCTCACAGTTTTGGAGTCTACGACTCCAAAATCAAGGTGTCCACGAGGCCGTGTTCCCTCTGAAAGCTGGGGAAGAAGGATCCTTCCTTGCCTTTTGCATCTCCTGGTAGTCCCAGATGTGCCGTGGTTTGTGGTAGCATAATTCCAGTCTCTGCCTCCATCTTCACTTGGTATTCCCCTGTGTTTTGACATGGTCTTCCCTCTAACGTGTTGTCTTTGTGTCCAAATGTCCCCTTTTTAAGGACACCAGTTATGTTGGATCTTACTTGTTCCCTCTACACAGACCCTGTTTCCTAGTACGTCACATGCTAACGTACTAGGATTGGGATTTCGACATACCTCTTTTAGGGGTACATATACAATTCATAACCTATGGTAAGTGCTTTTGTATCCTCTTGTATCTTTGCCTACCCTGTGAGGCCCCCTGGGCTTTGGAGAGATTTAACTACATTAAGTCTCTGTTTGTTTGTTTCTTAAAAACTTAACCCAAAGCCGCCCCTTCTCGTTTCCTCACTGCCTGTGTAGCGCAGGACGCGACACTACCCCAAGATCTTGGAAATATTATTTTGTTTTCTTCTAAAAGCCTGACCATTTTAGCTTGATCATTTAATCTAGTATCTCTTTCAAATTAATTTTTGTGAATTGTGTAAGATAGTTATTTTTATGCAGCACCCATATTGAAAACAACCCTCCTTTCTCCCACTGAATTGCAGTAGGGACTATATCATAAATCAGGTGACACACTGATCCACTTACCTGTCCCTCTACAAATACCACACTGTTGTAATCATTGTGACCTTATAGGAAGTCTTGGTATCTCATAGAGTAAACTCTCCAGCTTTCTTCTTCTCTAGTGTCGTTTTGATTATTCTAGGTCCTTTGCATTTCTACGTAAATTCTATATAAATTTTTACTTATAAATATATAATTATTTTTATGTTTATCTTTATCTACATAAATGTTTACTTAGTTTCATACACATGAAAAAAAAAACCTGCTGGCACACTAATTGGACTTTCACTGAAATTAATGTCATTTTGGAGAAATAGTAACATAATAATAATGTTAAGTCATTTAATCGATAAAGGTAACATATTTTGCTAGTTATTTAGATCTTCTTTAATTTCTCTCGGTAATGATTTATAGTTTTCAGTATAGAAGTCTTGCATATCTTTCAAAAGTATTTGATATTTTTGATACTGTGTTGAATGGTATTGTTTAAATTTTTATTTTCCATTTATTTGTTGCTAGTACATAGAAATACAATTGATTTTATATGTTGGCCTGGTATACAGGAACTTTACTATAGTCACTTATTGTTGCTAATAACTTATTGGTAGATTCTTTTGAAAGTTATATATACACAATCACGTTATGTGTACCTGAAATTTTTGTTTCTCTTATTACAATTTTATTAGGATTTAAAAAACAATTTCCTTGCCTGCTCAAACCAGTATCTTCGGTAAAATGTTGAGTACAATTTGTGATATTATACATCGTTCGCTTATTATTGACCCCAGTGGGAAAGCATTCGATCATTTGTTATTAAGTATAATGTTAGCTATAGGTATTTTGTTTTGTTTTGCATAGATAGACCCTTTATCACATTAATGATATTTTCTTCTATTTTTAATTTGCTGACATGTTTTATCATGAATAGGTGTTTAATTTTATAAAATGTTCTTTCTACATTTATTGCAATGATCGTAGATTTTTCTCTTCCTTTTTCTGTTAATATGGTGAATTACTTTGATTATGTCAGTTAAGGTAATTTAATTTTATATTTTATAGAAATCGTGGAAAAATCTCACTCAGTTATGATGTATTATTCTATTTACATATTGTTGAATTTCATTTGCTAATATATTTGTGTATGATTTTGTATACTTGTTTGTGTGTGATGGCATATTGTTATTTCCTTTCCATGTAACGCCCTTGTCAGGTTTCGTACCAAAGTTTTATTGACCTGTAGATTTTGTTTAAGATATGATATAGCTTTCTTAAATGTTTCATATAATTCAAAAGATAATCTATTTAGGCTTAGAATTCTCTTTAAGGGAAAATTTCTCATTTTTGATACACTTTCTTTAGCAAATGTTGAGATTTTCCGTTTTCTTTTTGTGTCAATTTCTCTAAGTTGTGTTTTTCAAAGAATTTATCCATTTTATCCAAATTTTCAAGCTGAACGGCATAAAGTTTTAAATCCACTTAATATTCTTTAGACGTCTGTAGGATCTATTTCCTTTTTCATTCCTGATACTGGTGATTTTCGGTTTTTTGTTTTGTTTTGTTTCTCTCTCTCTCTCTCTCTCTCTCTCTCTCTCTCTCTCTCTCTCTCTTTTATTTCTTCCTAGGGATTTATCATTTTTATTACTCATTTCAGAAAAAAAAAACACATCATTTTAGTTTTGTTCATTGTTCTATTATATGTTTGTTTTATATTTTATTGATGTCTGCTTTTATTATTATTGTTATTTCATCTACTTTATTTGGGTTTAATTTGTTGTTATTTTTCTAACTTCTTAAATTGGAAGCTTAGAGCGTTGACTTTAAACTCATAAAGAGAAATAGAGAGAGAGAGAGAGACAGATACAGAGATGCAAACACATATAGACATACATTATATGTGTATATTAAATATATATGTGTATCTATACTTATATTTCCTGGTTTCTATTTTAATTTCTTCTTTGATTCATAGAGTATTTGTCAATATATATTTTTAAATTTCCAGACATTTGGAGATTTTTTTTTTCTGTTATTGAGTTTTAATTAATTGCCTAGTGGCCAGAGACTATACACTATAAGATTCCAGTCTTTTGAAATTCATTGAAAGTTGCTTTATTGCCCAAAATAGTATCTATTTCAATAAATGGGCCCTAAAAAATTTGTATTCTTCGGCTCTGGAGTGTAGTGTTCCATATATTTATTCAGCCTATGCAGTTAATTGTACTTTTCAAATCTTCTGTATCCTTTCTGATGTTTTGTCTAATGTTCTTAGAGTCAGTGAGAGGAGTGTTAAAAATTATCCAAATATCATTGCAGTTTTTTGTATTCTTCCTTTTAGGTCTGACAACTTTTAGCTTATATACTTTGAAGCTATTTTAATAGGTGAATTTGCATTTCAATTGTTATATCTTCCTGTTGATTTGACTCTTTTATTTTTATTAAATATCATTTTTTCACTCTCATAATAATTCTGACCTTGAAGTGTAACTCTCTCATGTTAAAATAGGCATACTAGTTTTTGTTTAGTATTTATATGGCACTGGTTAGTACTTCTATGGCATTGGTTAGTAGTGTTTCTATGACATTTGTTAGTATTTCTATGGCATATCTTTTATCTATCCTTTTACTTTCAGCATTGCTGTGTCTTTATAAAAAAAAATATGTCTTCTATAAACAACATTGAGAAGGAAGGGAACAATTCTATCTTCTAAACATAAGATACTTGCAAGGTAGGAAATCAAGCATTAAAAGAACCCTTTTAAGAATGTCACGGAAGAAGCGATGTCCTAAGAAATGATATTTCAGTTAAGGCAGGAAGTGGAGAGGCTGAGCATGTGGGAGAACTGGTCTACCATAGAGGGGCACAGCCCAGGCCATAGTGCATAGATTTTGGAGAACAACAGGACAGAGGGAGCACAGAACAACACTGAACTAGGAATACAGGAGAGAAAGAAGCTGGTCCTAGGGGCCTCCCAATATTCCAGACCATGGGTGTCGTTTTCTAGAGTGTGAGCCTAGCTGAGCATGTGCTCTGTTGACTCTGACGGATATGCCTCTCTCTCCTCAGAGGGGTTGTCATTTGTCTTTGTCAGATTATTAAGGTCCATTCTCATTGTTGACACCCTCTGTGGGCTACAGTATCTCAGTGGTAAAATGGGTATCGTCTCAAACCTTGTGAGTCAGCAAGACAATGGCAGGACTCCACCCCGTGTCCTCCTCCTCTGAAGGAAAATGGAGGAAGTCCCCTTTCTCCTACATCTTTTCCTGTCTTCCCAGACTCAGGGGCAGAGCGAGCCTAGCCTAACCATTGAGCATCTCTAGGACTTATGTGTGCAATGAATGAATGAAACAGGGCTCATAATGACGTTCCCTCAAAGGCCACATGACACTAGTGGCCGAACTCTTTCCCAAATTTTCTTGTTCCATTCTCTCTCTAACAGGATAATCTAGACTCTTGCCAACCTCAAAAGGAGCAAACCCCACCCCACCCCACCCACTAGGAATCCCATAGCTGCCATGGGCCCTCAGGTCACATGCTTCACTGGAAAGCCCCATAGGCTGGGGCTGAATAGAAAAGTAGAAAGTCATATTCGAGTTGCAAACTCTATGAATCCATGTGTAATTTCTAAATTGAATTGGCCCTCTTGTGACTTAAAAACAGCTCATATAAATTACTTGAGAATAGGGATTTTTCTATTCCCTATGATTTCATTATATAAAACACTGCTAAAGCCATTATTGATTATGTTACAATTTGTTCTTCAGTTTGCCTTCCCTTTGGAAGTGCCATGTCTGATACAGGTTATGGATGGCGTCGGCCACTCTCACACACTTTCCCTGATCTCCCACCAGCCTTAGGGTTTCTGTGTCTTCGATACCCTGACATCATGTTTCTCATGAAGAAATGTAAAGTGAGGCCCCACGCTATCTGTTTGGCATGTGCCAGGCTGCCGTCATCCTCAGAGCCAGCTCCATGTCCCCTTCAGATGGCCATGGGCCTTGTTCTGCTCCTGGCTCGAGCACGAGAAGGTGAGTACCCCACTGGCGTGTGGCAGACTGGCAACCCTTATGTCCAGCTCACAGGAAAGGGCACAACTATCTGGAAACGACAAAAGGGAGATTCAACTGGAACTTCCTAGCATGTTTATTCTCATCACCTTGAGAAGATCACATGGCCTCTTGATTAAAGATTATCATCAATTTTCTTGGATTCATTCCCTGAGACCCATGTGGATAGATTATGAGCATGCCCTCTTCATGTTCCATTAAATGGCATCAGATGTGTGACCCAGAATATCCCAGACAATGCCTGAGACGGCAAAGTGCCTGAGCACAGATTTCCTCACCAAAACTGTTCTACAGATATGGGTGTTTAAATGGAAATTAATGGAAATTAGGTAAGTTAAAAATGCAATTCGTCGCACTAGCCACATTCCAAGTGTTCAGTAGGCACCTGTGCAGAGGCCTTGGGTGGGGGTGAGCTTGGGACCACGGACAGAACATTCTACCAGTGCAGAAAGTTCTGGTCACAGCATGGCCCTGGAGAGAAGGCATCTCTGCTTCTCACACACCGGCTGACTGTTTGTCCAAGCCTTCACTGCAGCTCTACTCTCCATGTGACATGTCCAAATGTCCGTCTCTCTCCCCTCCAGGTTAGGAAACCCCTGGAGGGCCAAAGCAGGTCCCTCAGCCCTCTGACTGCACAGCACAGTCAGGCCGTGAAAACCAGAGAGAGGGGAATTCTGATACGGCTTCCAACACAATGGAGTGTAGAAAACAAAAGCAATTATAGTGAGTGTGAGGTCAAATTGAGCTTGCTATAATAAGCTGGATCAAACTTACATACTTTTAAAAGGCTTTGATTAAAGCCAAGCCAGTGGGTCAACCTTTCTGAAAATCTTGGGTGGAAGGAGGCCACGGGTACAGTCTGAGAGGGAGCTAGAAATGATAGGGCTTACGAGGTGGGTTTTAAAACCCAGACACATGGATTTTCTGAATTTGTTTAAAAATGTATATTGAAAAATCAACCATTTTTATTTAAAAAAAAAATCCTATTTTGGGAGTATATCACTTTGCTAGAGCTAACACAACAAATTGCTACAAACCAATGGCTGAAAAGAAGAGACACGTATTCTCCCATGATTTTGGAGGCCAGAAGTCTGAAATCCAGGTGTGGGCAGGCTGTGCTCCCTCCAAACACTCCAGGGGAGGTTCCTTCTCACCCCTTCCAGCGGCTGGTGCTTCCAGGAGCCCCCGGGCTTGTCACTGCATCACTCTAATCATTGCCTCTGTCTTCACATGGCCTTTTCCTTTTCTGTCCCTTATAAGGACACTTGCTGTTGGATTTAGGGGCCACCAGGATGACCCAGGATCATCTCACCTTGAGATCCTTAACTCAGTGACATCTGCAAAGACCCTCTTTCCAAATAAGGTCACAGTCCCAGGGACTTGGAGGTGGGCCTATATTTTGAAGAGACCCCCATTTAGTCCACTATGGGGGTTACTATCTAGTTCATGTAAGAAATGAAAACATTGTTTAGCTCTATCACATCATTGGGAAGGTCCATGCCAGGTATTACTGATTCAGAAAGAGTGATCACAGAGAGTATGGCTGACGCAGCCTGGGGAGTCTCGGAAGGAAGGAAGGCTAAGGTTCTGTCACTAACGTTCTGTCACCTGCAGGTATAGACTACAGAAAAGCAAGTCCAGAGAAAACCTGGACGAGGAAGAGCCCGGCCACACAGAGACACCCGCTTTTTTCTTTTGGAGCTGGTTTTGATGCCTGTCTGACGGAGTCTCTCCTCCAGCTCTCCATCCATCCTCCCCCAGCCTGCGGCTCCTGGGCCAGTGCTCAGACCCAGAGTGATGAATGAGAAGGTGCTTGCATCTGCACGGGACACTCTGACAATATTCATTTCATTTCACTTCTGACCTTTATGTTATCCTGCAAACCCATGGGTCTGGGCTGCATAATAATATCTGAGCATCAGAAATGAGTGTTTAGAGTGTCATCCAACTCATGTTTACTTGACCTTATGGTTTTAGAGCCCATATTAATCTTAATTGCACTGTTAAAACATAGTAAATATCTTTATACAAATTAAGTGATAATAGGAATTTGTGGAGGTTTTCATTTTTCATGAATTAATCTTAAAATAAGCTGATTATACAAATCTTTAACCAAGCAGTGACTAATCCAGAATACAAACATGACTTTGATCAGATACATTCAAACAAACATTTTGGTGGCAAATATTAGCAGAAACTAGGCAATAATTGGGAGATGGCATTCAGTGACTGACAATTGTGAAAGCAAAAGGAGGGGTGACAACTGTGAAAGTAAGAGAGGTGGCCAGACGTGCTCAGGGCTTCCAGCCACATCCTAGTCCTGGATCCATTCTGGAGTCACTGTCAGCATTAAGTGGCTTTGAATAAAGCAAACTGAAGCTTCTGGGGCAAGAAGCAGGACTTTGTGTGAAAGTCACGTGTTGCGGAAGAGCTGAGAAAAGACTGTGTGTTAAAGGCATCCCTATTAAGTTGTGTTTTCTTTTGAGAGAAATACCTTTACTCAACAATTACTCAGCCTATGCCCACTGACAGACACTCTACTGACCGAGTGCTATAATTTCAGCTTCACAAAGTACCTCATAACTGAGCTTATTGACTGCTTTGCTTTGGCCAACGGGAAGCTCAGCACGGAATGCACGGTACATTCGTAATAATAGTCCAGGGCCACATGGTATGCACTTCTCTTTAAAATTCCATGTGCGATACTTGACAAATAGAATATTTAAAATGTACATGTAAAACATGAAGCACAATACAATTTAGAGCCATGAGCCCACATCAAAAATTAAACCCAAACCTCTGCCCCTGCTGCATGTGTCCTCCATCCCATTTCCCTGGCCCCAGGAAGTTACCTCCACCTGAATTTTAAATCCATTTCTACTTTGCTTTTTGGATTTAAGTAGTTATCTCAGATATGTAGGTATGCTTACACAGTATTTTGTTAAATTTTACTAGTTTCTGAGCCTTATAAAATCATATTGTACTCTACATATTGTTCTAGAATTTTTTTTTTACTTGAATTCCTAGGATGTATTCACACTGTTGCATGTAGCTGGGTTTCCATTGCTTTATAATTGTTCATTTTAAGACTCTACCAGAATTTCTTCATCTATTTTTTTGTTGATGAATTTAGGGTGATATCTGGTTTTACTACTATGAACAATACTTCTAAGGATATTTATGTGCACACCTCCTGGCATACATATGCAAAAGGTTCTGCTATAGATCTAAGTACAAAATTATTTAGTCAAATATTTATATTTATTTGTAAAATAATGCCAAATTATTTTTCAAAGTAGTTGCTGCAAATTATGCTTGATCTGGCAGAGAAGAAAAAGCCTTCTTGATTCACAGATTTTTCAACATTTGGAATTATCAAACTTCCAAATTTGCTTCTATGTTCATGAGAGAGATTGGCTATGCAATTTTCCTTTCTCATATTATGCTTGTCAGGTTTTATATGGGGGTGTCATAAGCCTCATTAAGATAACTTACCAGCACAGCAGGTAAGCTTTCCATTTACGAAAATTCTAATGCATTCATTTAATTGTCGTAATGATCATAGGACTATTTAGGTTTTTTATTTTTCCTTTGTGTGAGTTGATAAGTTGTATTTTTATAAGAATTTACCCATTTTATCTAATTTTTCCATTTTAATGTAAAGTTTTAATAACTTTTTATCATTTATTTAATTTCTGCCATTTATAGACCAATGTCCCATTTTCATTCCTAAAATTGTTTTTATGGTGCCTTCTCACTTTTTATTAATCTTTCCATTCTGCTATTGATTTTCTATGATTTTTAAGTTACGTGTGTAGCTCATCAATTTGGAGTCTTTGATTATTTCTAATAGGTTGCATGAAAGGATTCGCATTTCTCTTGATTTATAAATAAGAATGAGAAGCAAGCAAAGTAGGAGAAAAACTGAGACAGTTGTGTCAAGAAAACCACCAGGAAATGTTTCAAGGGACAGGAAGTGATACCCACATTGCCTGCTGCAGGTTGGGCACATTAGAGGGACAAGGACCAGTGACTTGGGCGAGTGGACCATAAAATAGCCGCTCAGTGAGTTGGTGGGAGGAGCTCTGAGTGGGGGAGGAGCCAGAGGGAGGGAGGCGGGGACAGTGCGGACGGCGGCTGACGTATTGGGTTTGTGTGCAGGGAACCTCCGTGCCCCCACTCATGGTGCACAGTAAGAAATCACAAGGGAAAAATGACCACCTGCTTATCTTTCCTAATGTATTCTGGGTTCTATAAACTGAGAGAAAATTCTTACATGGCAGCTGGATAAATGAAACATCTAGAAACGTGGAGTGTGTAGAACGCGGGGCCATTTCTTCATTTCCTAACCAAGTGTTTCTCTTTAGTGTAGATGGACCGAATTCAGCTCCCCAAGTCACAGAGTAGTTACAGCCTAAGAGGCAGACTTTTAAAATAAAAATTCCCAAGAAATGTTTTCTTCTAAATTCTGAGGCCTGAAAATGAATACAGACCCATTGCAAAACTAACACTTTTAATTTGAAAACTAGTACATTCACACAGTTAAAAAAATTTAAAAATCAAGAAGTATAGAAAGATAGAAAAATGAAGGCATGATCTGCTTTTCACTGTCCATCTCAAGTCTCGTTTTCCGAGGCAACAACCGCCAACAGTTTATTTCATGCCTATAAGCATATCCTGTATTTTTATACAAATAAGATCATATTAAACGCTCTGCTCTTCAGCTTGTTTTCACTTAATAAAATACCATGAAGCTCACCCCATGTCATCACATGGAGGTCTGCCTCATTTTTCCCTATTGCCACAAACGTACTATTTTATGTGTATATTTTTATGTAAATGGTCCCTTATCAATTTCATGTTGCTTCTTGATTTGGGTGTTTTGTTTTGTTTTGTTTTTTCCTTCTGCAAACCATCCTGCAGCAAACATTCTTTCACATATCTCTTGGAGTTTGGGTAAACATATCTATAGGATAAATTCATTGCAACAGATATCCAATTTAAAATTTTGCCAGATTTTGCCAAATTGCCTCTAAAACCATATTTCCAGTGACACTCTTTCCTACTGAGTGTGAATACCTCTATTGTACATCCTTGCCAAGACTTACATGATCGATTGCATCAATGGCCTCAATTTTTCACCCCTGGGCCGCGTCCTTGGTCATGTGACTTTGCAATCCCTCTCACTGAAATGGGGGAGACGTTCTCTGCTTTGGACTTGCTCTGGCGCATGGGGGGAAGCCTTAGGCTGCACTGGCCTCCTTCCTGGCACTGTTCCTCTAGGTGGACTGCGCATGGCCCCTGGATAAACTGCTGAATGAGCTGCATTAATGCACAGGGGTAAGTGACCCAGAGCTTCTCAGTCCTCGTCAGTCCCATCCAGGTGGCAGCTGCCATTTCTGCCCAGTTAGCGACCTCTGTCCTAAGTGGAGTCCCAGGGGCTTGGGTGCCAGCTTTCCTCTAGGCACCTTGCTCAAAAGCATGTCACCCATTTCCTTACTCTTCCGCTTGAGCAGATGCAGTCTGCGTCTCTCTGCTCTGATTCTGGTGTCAGGCAGAGATTCTTCTGGTCTCCAGCAGTGGAGATGACCGTGAGGTCGCAGGTCATGGTTTATTAAATGGAAGCATGTGTTCTAGCTCCAGACCCTTCTGCTGGACTCATGCATCTCAGTTTGAATGCCTGACAACCAGAGCTGGGACTGGGTGAGGGGGTGTGAGATGAGTGAGCGAGGAGAGCCCAAATGTCAGCAGGCACCCACTTCCACCTTTGGCACCCCTGACTGCACTCTAGCCCCAACCTTGATGATGTCCAGGGCATTCTTTAAATCACCCTCCATTTCTCCCTGTGTAGCCTGAACTCCTCTGATGCCTGAATGTGTTTGTTTGTTTGTTTGTTTGTTTGTTTTGTCATTCTCCACAATCGTAGATGCCCTGAGGCCAGTCTTTAGAAATGGGAGGCAATGATCTCCTGTGCAAAGTATTTGAACCGCAACGCAAAACACAGCAAAAGCAGAGAAGTCAGGAAACAGAGGAAATCCTGAAATCATTTCCTCTATTTAAAATAGTTACTCAAAAAGAGTAATAAGAAAACTCCCCCTACAGGCGTTTTGTGGTTAATGCAAAGTAAACAGATAAATGTTCTGCAAAATATTTGCTCATCTATCAAGACCATGCAGAATATTTTTGTTCGACTTCTTCAAAACAAAACCGCGTCACCATGGCTTCCAGAAACTGCTGTCCCCAGGGAGATGAATAATGCAGCAAGAATGCCCCACCCCCACCCCCAGTCCCTCAGGCCACAACTGCCAAGTTCAACAGCAATGCTGAAGGGGCTTTTCTTGCAAAGAGATGAAAATTATCCTGCACGTTCTTATTCTTATCCGCATAAATTCACTGGGCCAAAGAAAAGTGTTTTAATGGGGGAATATTTGATTCCTTCCAACTTGAAGATGAGGAATGAAAGAAGATGAGATGCCACATAAAAGTCAGTTGTCACCAAAGCCCTCACTGACCTTGGGAGCAAACACATACTCGATAAATAACTAAACCAGAACCACAACTGGCTGTAACCCACAACCAAACTGCCTGTCTGTCTGCAAACCTACTCTGCTCTTGTCACACCTTCACGTCCTTACGCTGGCATGTATTGTAAGACCTGCAAGCAAGGCGTGTTTAAATATTTGATTCCAAATTAGAAGGAAAGTCTGCCAGAAAATCACTTCAAATTAAATACAGTGGTGTTTTATGGGAATCCCTCCCAGCTGCCCCAGGAGAAGAAATGCACGGCGCTCCCCGTTTGTCGTGGGCACTTTGAGTGAAATTAGCTGTCCAGTGTTGGCCCCGGGTGTGACAGGAAGCCCACACTGTGGTCAGCCCCCCGGGGGTTAGAAGGTGGGGTCAGGGTAACCTCCTGGTCACAAAAGAGTATTATTCCCTCTGGCATGCTTGTTACTTTGCAGTTCCATATATTATGAGCCCGAAAGTTGAAAAAGCTCTGGGTTTTTGTTAAGGTGTTCTCAAACTGCTAATTATTTCCTGCTGTCTTGAGGTGCTAAATACATAAACACATGGACTCCTCAGCTTAAAAAATTAGGGCTTCATTTTTCTTCCAGATGAATCAGCATGAAGGAGAATCTCATACACCGAGATCTTACACAAATTATGACTAAATCCTGCACGGGGGAGTAGTGCCCGGGTCAGACAGACCTCAGACTGGCAGGGTGGGGCTCGCTCCTCGGAGCAGCAGAGAGAGGAGTCTGAGCTGGTCCCTTGGACTCAGCGATGCCTTCAAATTGGCAGTGTTTGGGCACACACAGGATAGTCGGGAAGATGTGAATCTTGCCACAGGCCAACACATTTTGATAAATAAAAGCGCAGTCTTCATAGGCTTTGTGTGGGCATGAGACATGTAAAAATATTTTGTCCATTTGGCTAAATGAACATTTGCATCTCCCGAGAGAGGCTTTATACATTCTAAAGCTCAGTAGCAGTGTGCCCTAAATTGCATTAACGTGTAAGTTACTCTACATTAAATGTCAACACTTCATAGTTAAATGTCAACACTTCATGGTTAATTTAAGGATGTCCCCAGAATCTGTCCTAGCTTTTCCAGGAGCGTAGAACTCTTCTCCCATCCCCGACCCCCGGGCCATGAAGACAAGGTGGGATTAGGCCAGGCTGGTTTCATTGAAGGAAAGTAAGAAACGAGCCCCTGCCTCGTATACCTGTGTGCCCTGATTCCTGGGTGGGTATGGGCCATGCATGCAGACAACGGGAGTGTGGATTGCATGAGGAGGTGACAAGGGTGACCACTCCTGCAATGACATCTGGTGGGAGTCGTGTGGAGCAGACAGGGGTCATGCCAGCCCAAGGTCTCAGGACATTAGCCATGCCATAGTATCCAGGGTCCCAGGAGCCCAGCAGTCCCACCCAAGGCTTGTGATGGCCAGAGCTGGTGAGCCAGACCTGAGGCAGAAGGAGCCGAGAGCCGTCAGCGCCCCCAATCCTGCAGCTGCAACGAGGCAAACAGACCCTCAGCCTCTCGTCAGACCTCATGCCTTCACAGCCACCTCCTGCAGGAACACACAAGCCTCGCCTCCCCACTCGCCCTTCTGCTCTCCAGGCAGGGAGGGGACCATGTTCACATCTGAGTCTCAGACTGGATGGAGTAGAATGAGGGAGTCGATTTGGGCAAAGTCAGGACTTGGGGTGTAGTTTCCCAATTATTTGTAATGAAAATGAAAACTCAAGATACAGCCATCCAATGAGCAATGGAAAGGTTCTTAGCATCACTAGTCACTAGGGAAACGCACATCAAAACCTCAGTGAGGTAGCACTTCATACCCATCAGAATGGCTGTGATCAAAGAAGTAAAAAGCACAAAAATGGAAAATACCAAGTTGGGCCAGGATGCGAAGAAATTGGAACATTGATGCCTCGGTGGTGGGAATGTGAAATAATACAGCCCCTGTGGGAAATGGTCTGGCAGTGCCTTGAAAAGTTAACCGGAGAATTACCATGGACGCGAGGTTTCCCCTTCTAGGCACACACCCAGTGCTCAGAAAAGCTTTGTTCACAACGGCCGAGATGTGGAAACAACCCAAACGTCCTGTGACAGCAGTGTGTTATGATATGTACATGCAATGGAATATTAGTCAGCCATAAAAAGAAATGAAATGATGACACAGGTTACAACATAGAAGAAGCTTGAAAACATTATACTCAGCAAAATAAGTCAGAATCAAAAGTAAAAATAGTATATGGTGCCACTTGTATGAGGTCCCCAGAACAGGCAATTTCACAGAGACAGAAGGGGACCAGTGGTCAGGGACAGGGGCTGGGGTCGGGGACAAGGGGAGCTAGTGTTTAATGGGGACAGAGTTTTAGCTGGGATGATAGAAAACTTCTGGAAATAGTGGTGATGGTTTTGCATCATTGTGAATACACTTAACGCCACTGGATCGTACACTTAAAGATGGTAAAACAGGGAAATTTTATGTCATTATATTTCACCACAATAAAAACACTGGAAAATAAAAATAATGCAAAGCTGATGATACAAAGACAAAACTCATTAACGTGAGCTCACAGAGGGGTTGGCTGCAAAAGGGCCTTGACCTTCACTCAGATCCCATCTCCCTTGACCTCAACTTCTGCTTCTTTGCTGGCCCCACCCCCACTCCCAAGCCTGGGAACAGAGTAAAGTAACTCTAATTTGAAGGAGGAGAATAAATTTCCCATGGAAATGCCACACGTCAAAAAGCTGGAGGTGGAGACTGGAGGGTTCTCTTCCCCAAAGGAGCTGGGGGAGCATTTGCAATGAGCATGTTTTCCTGGGAAAATGCAGCTGTTGTCTGTATCCTTTGAAGGTGAAGGAACGGGCATTTGCATGCCCAGAGGTATTTTAAGCTAAGGCTTCTATTTGCTCCTATTACATATTAAGCATTACCGCCCCTCCTACCCCTTTACCCCCTAAAAAATCGATATATGATTATAACCAACTTAAAATCAGCTTTTCCTCTCTTACTAAAAATTCAGTATGAAACAAATGGAGTGGAATTGCCCTCACATTCTGAGAGTCACACCAGAGAGAAGTGTCAATATACATCTTGTGAATGTATGCAATAGATCAATTGAACCAAAGTGGCCAGATTCTACCCTGTTAGCCCGCGCAGGTTTTATTTTCTTTTCACAAAATATTCCCCTTTCCCGAAGAACATAATCGTGCCTATAAAATCATTTATTGGCCACTGTTCATGACATCTTCCATCACACGTCATAGTTTATGAAGAGCCATGACAAGCACGAGAGGCGCTTTTCCAAGTGGTAAAGGCCCATGTCACTCAATCGCATCCTACAACGCAGGGTACATTCCACCGCCCCACCCACCCCCACCCCCAGCCCCCGCAACCCTTTTAGCACATCTGTTTATTTGCCCAATATCTCAGCGGCCATTGTAGCTCTTCCCAGTAAATGAAACTCTCCACATCTCAGTTACCCCCACCAAGAATGAACAGGCCTCCCCCACACCCCAGAAAGGAAGAGTCTGAAGCAGGGCACCGCGGTCGGTGCAGCGCAGCACAGCCCCTAGCACCATTGGCTGGCTTGTTTAGCAAAGGTGGGCGGAGGTTACCCTGCCCTTCCTTCTCCAGGATGCCCGCGGCTCTGCTCTCGCCTCCCACACCGCACCCTGGCTCAAGGGCATACTGGTCGGGTTAGGGTCCTTCTTCCCCTTCCCTTGCAAACCTCCACCTCACTGTCCTCTCCACCCCTTTCCCGAGCCAGTGGCTGGCTCCTGTTGCCTCTTCTTGGTGAAGTTTCTGGAGGCTGCATTTTTGTCCCTTGGTCATACACACCCACTCCTGTAGCTCACTGGGCCCCAGTCTCAATCCATTCCATGCTGTGCCTGGAATGCCTTCCTCCATTGCACCCTTTGCCCAGGACCATCCAGGCTGCCATGGCCCGCCCGTCCGCCGGTTCCCTCCTTAGCTTGGTCTGCACACCGGCCCACCGACAGGCCCAGCACATTCTCGCTTTTCCCGTCTGAGACTTCCTGTCCACGCCTCTCTAGGTACTGCTCACTGTCTACACCGCGCTAGTGACATCAATGCACGCGGAAGCGATCCCTAACTTCAAGGCAGGTAAGAGGCTGTACTTCCTCAGCTGGACTATGATCAACTCGAAGGAAGGGTTTGCGGAGCCTTTTCCATAAACTTCCAGCCCGTATTTAGCACAATACTGTACCTTCTGCAAATTCTCAACAAACGCACATTAATTGAATATGGAGATCAGTGTTGTTTGCGCTGGGAGATACGTGCCCTTACTGGATTTGTCTCCCACTGGACTATCTAGAAATGATAACAAAGGTGGGTTTCCAACCACTTTCTTCTACTCTCGGAGTGTGCATAGTTGAAATGAGCTCTGGAGCCCCGAAGTCATTAAGGCATTATTCCTGGGCCCACTGCCAGCGGGACAAGGCGGCCCCTACCCAACTGTGAGAACACATGGCGAGGGGCTTTGTCCTCTTGGTGCCATGGAATGCCTGATTTTAACTCTCTGTGTCCCAGGATAAGGTCAAAGTCCCCTTTCCGGTTTGCGAACAACCCTCAGCACATGCCGATGAAAGAACTGGCGTTTGTAAAGCTGCCGCTATGAACCAAGACGGTGTGCACATCCACCAAAGACTCCAATGTAGAAAAGCGGTGATACAGGCCTGAACTGGGGAGCGTACAGGAAGCTCTGGGTATTGAAATGGAGCCTGTGGGCCTGGGGGCCTGACATTGGAAGACCCCTCCCAGCTCCCTGTGTAGATTCCTCTTCTGAATACTGAAAGGGAAGAGGGGTGTACATGGATATTTTCCATCAGTATAGTAATATAATTTATTAGGCGAACACAGAAAATTTACATAATGTAGGATGCTTTCTTCACATAATAAAAGTGTCCTACATCAAATAAATTTTCTGTGCTCATGCACTAATAATTTATTTGCATCGTTGGATAATTAGGATAGAGTTACGCAAAGTATTCTCTCACATCGCTTTTCATTGTTCCCTATATTTCTGATTATATCTAATTCATCAATCCTAAATGTACATATTTATATTTTGACTTCCTCAATTACTTTAGTGAGTGATTTAGCTAGGTTTTTTTTTTTTTCAATTTTTTTTTAAAGAACTAGCAAGATATCTATTTCAATTTTGTTGCTTTCTTCTAGTTCCTAAATTTCTCTAATTTTCTAATTCCTTAATGTTTCCTTCTATCATTATTAATTTCATTCTTCCATTTTCTTCAGATAATAACAATTTATTGACTTGGTAATTCCATTGCCCACTGGTGTCCATTTAAGACAGCAAGGCCCAACCTGCTCTTTTTGTACTTTATGTGGGGGCTTTTATTTCTGTTGTCTACTTTGTAGGTAAACTGATTTCTGTCTCTCTAGATGTTTAATGGAAATCTCTTGTACTTTGAGTCTGTTAACCTGACCATGTCTCTGAGTCAGTTGCATTTTCCTGTTTCTCTCATTACACCCAAGTGAGCTTCTTTGACCAGTAGATTCAGTTAGTTTGCTCCCTTTTCTCAAATGCACTGATGACTCATGATCTGCATCTTTACTGTCTTCCATATTTACATTCTTCACTCTGAATTAATGCAATTTCTTGGTCCTTTATCTGCAGAGGAATGCCATTTCTTAGCATGTCCTCTGCTTCATGAATTTGCCTTTGTGTATTGTTGTTTCTGCTCATTGATGCTTATACTTAGTTTCCAATTTATGCCTTAATACAGTGTTTCCCCAAAAATAAGACCTAGCCGGACCATCAGCTCTAATGCGTCTTTTGGAGCAAAGATTAATATAAGATCTGGTCTTATGTTGTATTATATTATATAAGACCCGGTCTTATATTATATTAAAATAAGACCAGGTCTTATATTAATTTTTGCTCCAAAAGACGCATTAGAGCTGATGGTCCGGCTAGGTCTTATTTTCGGGGAAACACGGTACTTATTTATTTCTTAAACTTACTTACTGGATTAAGCAGCCACCATTATCTTTCTTGTCTTATTATCTTATCATTCATCTCTGTTTACAAAGTTGATGTTTCATTAATACCCTTGAGAATGTGAAGCTATAAATATTTCTCTATTTTCCTCTATTTACTGAACTACACCTTATTTTAAGGGGTTTTTGTCTTTCAAATTCATGTTACAGGCTTGTCTTTTCTTTTTCATTGCAGAAGTTTTACCTGGGCTTCATGTTATTTTATCGCTGTATGTCCACCTTTGAATAAGATGTTGCCGTTGGCCATATTGCAGGACATCTCCCATCCCTTCTCTTCCAGCCACACCGGGACAGCTGCTCTGCTACAACTCTGCAGAGCATTTATAGACCACGCCCCACGTGCTGCAGGTGGCCTGTTTCTGTCCTAAAGGAGTGTGAGAATTCTGGGAGAATCATGGTGATCCTTCCAAATTAAACCCCCATAGAAACATATTTCTGTGTTGTACACTAAGGAAGCCACTGCCCCCACAGCCACCCCAAGGACACATCTAAGGAGGTGACAGAAAGAAGAGGGGCCAGGAGGCATGCTAGGACTTAGGAATGGCAGCAAGCACCTTCCGAAAACCTCAATTTTGGTCTGGACAGAAATGTGTAGTTTTCCCAACTGGGAACTGATTATTTTCTGAACTTTTCAGAGGGAACCGTACACCATTGTGTGCCAGGAAATAATAATGTTCTGAATAGTGAAATTTTCGTTAAATAAACTCATTTGCATAACAAATTTGAGAGACACAGACACAGTGAAACCATTCACCTGGCCACACAGGTAAAAAGACAAAGGCCAAATACTGAGGTGAAGACGGCGGAGGGAGGACGGACTGCGATGGCTCTGGCAGCTCTCACTCTCGTGTTTTCTCCTGATTGCCTGGAAGATTGTTTCTTACCAAACAGACTAACTTCTTAGCATTGGCGCCCCAGAGGAATTTGTGCTGTGCGTGTTTTCATCGAGGCTCTGCTAAACAGCAGCTGCTCCATTTCACATGGATGCAGAGAGGGCCCAGAGAGGGTCATTTCTCCAAAAAAAAAAAAGTCTCGGTGCCCCATATTTGCATCTGCCTTGATGGAGGACTGAAGCTGAGACTCTCCTCGGATGTGTTCACCCTGCTAGATCTCCTCCGGCCTCAGCCCATCGTGGGCAGGAGCCAGAGGACAGCGAGGTGGAAAGGGTGTCACTGGTAGGTGCCAGGGCTGGGATTCCATAGAGGTGACAGAAAGGTGTTTCATGAACTTAGTTGCAAGGACAGAGACAAAGGAGCCGGAGACACTAAATCATACCATGAATCCTGCCCACCCCTAAGTCCAGAGTGTCACTTTTACAGCTCAGGTCAGAACGCTGGCTTCCAAGTGATGGCCAAGGCTCCACGTCCATGAAAAACCACGGATACTGGGTCCAGGCCATGTGAACCCTCCTGAGCGGATGGACAGTATCAAATAGTGAACCTCAAATTTCATATTCACCCAGGACCTCAGAATGTGACTTTATCTGGAAGTAGGATCTTGGCAGATATAATTAGTTAAGATGAGCTCATCTTGGATTAGGTGGGCTCTAAATCCATTGACCAGCATACTTTATAAGAACACCACATAGGACGGAGCTGGAGGCTGGAGAGATGTGTTGACAAGCCATGGGACACCAAAGATTGCAGACAGCCCCCGGAAGCTGGAAGAAGCATGGAAGGACCGCCCCCATGGGCCTCCAGAAGGAATCAACCTTGCCAGCATCTTGCCGTTGGACTTCTACCTTCCAGAACTGGAAGAGAACGTATTTCTGTGTTTCAGGACACCCAGTTTGTGGTACTTTGTTACAACAGCCCTGGGAAACTGAGGCAGACAGGTAAGCAGGTGTACTTCCTGCCCCTTCAAACGAGAGGGTGCCCTGCCATGTGGCCCACTGTGCTCATTCCAGTGGTTCTTACAGCAACAGCCTACCGAAATCATCCTTTTCTCATTTTCCCCCTAAAACAAGACATTCTGCCATTTAATTCTTACAGAACAGTAACATGGGCAATTGGCCCAGGTGGCTCAAGTCTGTGTCTACAGAAGAAGCTGCTGAGGCCAAAATGGGACCTGATGGGAGAGAGCAGAGCAGAGTCACTCTGTCTCCACTTGTCTCATTCTACTTCCATCCAGGTACTTCTGAAGAGCGTGTCCCATGTACCTGCTAAAACAGGTGACCGCCTAGCTCCTCATCACATACTGAGTCACTGGTCTGTGCCGAGGTGCCCCCACCTCATACCCCAGTGGCCAGCCCTCAGAGTGGCAGAGCCACATGGTCCTGTGCAGGCTCCCTTCCCTTTTGTCCCCTAGGGCCACTGCACACTACAGAGGTAAATAGCATACGAACTGAAAATACCTCTTTCTTCTCATATAGTAAAAACCTAAGCAAACTAACCCAGACAAATAAGTGCTCCCAGCCCCACGGAGAACTGGGCATCCAGGTGTGGGCGAGGGTGGAAACTTCTCCATTCAAATTCCAGCAGGCTCTCCCAGGCACCCTTTCCTGGCCTGCCCGGGGTTAGCATGGGTCATCACCCCATGTGGAAAAGGCAGATGTTCATTTCTAGAACTTTTATCAGCTGAGTAAGTGAAATCAAAGCCCCAGTTGTAGGCCTTGATCCTAAATGAGCCAGAGTCAGAAGAAAGGTGCCTGGGACCCCTGTGTGACTCTCAGCCCCTCAGGGCTCCCGACGTCCTGTAACACGCTGCACAGGAGCCCGGAGAACTGCGACACAATAGCAGGGCAGCGTGTGGCCCCTTTGTCTTCATAAAACAATCTGCATTTGAGGAGTGCCATCTCTCCTGGATCTAAGCTCGTGGAAGGGACACACCCAAGGTCCTGGCATCCTCCCACCACGATCAGCCTTCTCTTGCCACACACCTCCACCCAGAACAGGTGGCATACCCTTTCGTTCCTGTGGGGTAGAGACTTTCTGCACCCAGATTCTGAGACAACTGCACCCCAGACTTACAGTGAAACTCTGCTCTAGTCCAGCAGGCAGACTCTCTGGATGGCAACTGTAGGAACTTAGTAATCAGTCTCTCCCAGCAACGCACGGCGTCAAAACCTTTGCTTGCTAGGGACTCACACGGCCTAGTTGCCAGTCAAACTGAAGAATGACTTTGGTTTCCTCGCCGGTCGGTGCCGGGCCTTTCTTCAGAGCATAAGACCCACTGCTTCCATTAGCCAGGCCCACGGACAACAGGGTTTATAGGTGATGAAAATATACTTGAAAGTAGTTTTTAAAAATCTTATCCCCAGTACGTGGCACGGGTGTAGGTGCTGGTGAGTTGAGCCCAGCATCATCTGTTGAGTCAGGCAGAGTTAGGACGTTTTCCTTCCCCGGGTTGTTTTGCACACATTGTCTATGCTGGAGTCGGATGGAACCAGGACCCAGCACACAGGCAGCTCATGGAGGCCGTGGCACCTTGACCAGAGCAAGGATGCAGAGAGAGAGAGACAGAGATGGGGCCCCTGAATAGCCAGAAACATCTGGAACTACGAAAAATCATTACACGGGCTATGGATTCTGAACCCAGGTGAGCAGATTCAAAAGGCTCCCCACCCTCGCTCTTGGCCTCTGGAAACCTGGCTCTGAGGAGGGCACCCCGATGTGTGTAGAGCCCTCAGGGCTGCACAAGTGACATGCCAGCTCTGCTGCACGGGTGGAGCCCCAGTGCCAGCAGGTGGGCAGGTCTGATGCCAGCTCATTCTCACTGAGGATGAGCATGGCCTGGGCAATATTATCATTCAAGAGGCTCAGAGAAGTAGAGATTTTCAACATTAGGCACGCATTTCAAAAACTAAGTGTTAAGAATAAATTCAAATTTCTTGTGTTTGTAAAACCAAGAACTATGTTTTCTAACACACACACACACACACACACACACACACACACACGAAGCCCTCATGTATAGCATGCTTGCACATAACAAGCAGCATTTGACATGTTGCTTCATTTACCATTTATTATTTAAATGATTTTTTGGTGATGCATGCACCAACAGACTATGGAATAATTTAATTGTTCCTGATATCATTGATTTTCTTCTTAATAAATGAAGTTACATGATGTATTCGGCAGTCTTACACATAATAGGAGATCTTTGCAATGGATTTACTTTGATAATAGTGGTGTTTTTACTCTGTCAGGTCCTTAGAATATAATTTTTCCACAACAAACAGCAGCTCTGACTGTTTTGAGTGAGGGGTTTTCATTCCTCTAAACTATTACGAACATCTGGGGGCCGTGCATCTGTGGAAATGCACTGTCTTCCAGAAAGGATTTGGCATTTGCAAAGTTGTAAGCCAGAGGGGCTTAAACTAGACAAAGTCACTTGTCCCTTTCAACCAAACCAAAGCCCAGGAGGTCTGCAAGTGTCATCGGCAGCCTCCCCTGATGGCCTCTGCTTTGCTGCCAGCACTGGGCTCTCAGTGAAGCTCAACCAGCCAGAAAGCTAAAACTGAAAATATTCTTCATCTGCTAAATATCAGAAGGTAGCCCCCTTTATCCTTTTTTTGTTTTAAAAATATTTTTGTTGTCGCCATGACAATTAGTCAATAAGGAAAAGAAGTCACTCGTGTACTTGATTCAGCAAATTTCACCATGCTGGTTGGACGGATGGGCAAGCTGTGGCCAGCAAGACTGGGTGGATGTGTGAAGGCGGCAGGTGTGTCTCTGAACACCTGGGAGGTGGGTTTGGATCCCGCGACCTTGGTGCGGCTGCCACCATCTGTCATTGTAGCTCCCAAACGGCGACCCCTCCCTTCGTGGCCATTCCCTTCCCCAATCTGGGTCTTCAAGTGTCCGGACTATGGGGTCTTTGTCCTGGGAACTTAGTTGTCCCAAGATGTTGGGCAGGATCCATGCTGGTGGGCAGTGGCCCTGCTGACTTGTGGTTCTTTACCACACCCTTCTCTGCCATCTCCTCCTCTTCTGGAAGGTTCTTCCACAGTAAGTGGGCCCATAAGAGACACCACTGTCATGGGCTCCTGTTGGTTCTGCCTCTGACTGCCACCCACCTTCGCCCTAACCATTGGACAGCCACTCTGACCCTCTGAGTCACCCAGGTTGGGGACAGAGCATGTGTTTTAAACCTGACTCTAGAGAACTTCACTGCCCTTGCTACAGTGTCACATGGCCATCCTATTGTCACAAACCTTCTGTCCCATTCAACCTTTGTCCCTTCTTTGCCCTTGGTGTTGCTTTTTGGTCAGCCCCCTTCCTGCCCCTCCCCGGGACCTCTGTGTGGTACAGGGGCCTGTCAGCAGCAGAGCTCTTTTTGCCTAGGAAGCCTAATTAATGAGTCCACTAATTAGTGGCAAAAAGCAAGCCCCACATTCTAGGTTTAGTTTATATGTTTTCTTCATGTGACCATGACTGGGAAAATCAGGCTGTGTGATCCAGTTGGGTCTCCCGAGTGATGGAAGCTTTTCCAGGGGCCTGGGCCACATGGCTCGCATTTGTGCTTCACGTTCTCCCACAGCCAACACCACCTGTGCATCCTGTGGCTGCACAGCTCACTCCTCATGATCAGGACAATTCTGACCTATAGGCGATCACCACCTGTGTTCCTTAGAAACGTTTGCGAGGTCGTAGACCACTGTTGGACTAGTCAGTTACTTTGCTACAAATGCTGCTCTTGAAGGTGTCCTCGGGTGAGTGATCTGGTCACAGGCTCTGTTCAATCATGGATGACATGATGAAGACAGGAGTCCTCGGGGCCAGCAAGGAGCCAGGGGGACCTGGCCAGGCCTGGGCTCCCAGAGCTGCCAGGAAGCCTGATGCACAGGCCGGGGTTCAGGGGGAGGCTGAAGGCTTCACTGTGTGGGTGGCATTCAGGGAAAGGTCCCTGTGGGTCCCACAGTACCCCTCCCCCCTTACCCAAGGGAAGGTTTCAAAGGACAAGGCTTCTTTATGGAAGGCCGGGCAGCTCCTGCTTGCCTGAATGTGTCCACCTGGGCAGTGCACTGCTAGGGGAAATGTTCTTTGTGGACACACAGGTTCTAATGTTTGCAGAAGTTTGGGCAGGACAAGGGAATATCCCCAATTTGTGCCCTGACAAATGCCAGGATGGCAGGTCAACTGGCAGCCCCATCACCACAATAAAGCTAAGAGTGTGTAACTAGCCAGCTGTAGTTTATTTTCAACAAAATGGAAATATAGCCTTTCGGTCCCCCTGCATTGTTGGAGTGGGGTGAAGGTATTTTCTGGGACCCCACAGAAAGAAGTAGTAAAGAGTTTGTTGGACATTTGGAAATCACTTGGTAAGAAATTCTGATGCAGTGGGTTGGGGATGTATTACTCCCAAAGTTTTCTGTTAGGGACCAGCTTGGGAAGAATCAAACCACTTTCCTGAGGAACTTCTCCTAGACGTTTCTCTCTGGGGGTGACAACTTCTGGGCTGGGTGAGCTAAATGTCAAACGCTGACTGTGATGCTTGGATTCCACAGGGAAAGACACCAAGTTATTGCAACTTTATATGCATTCAGATGGAAGCAGGTAATAATAACGGTTTACTGTGAAATGAAAACAAGGTAATGACTGCGTTCATTAGCAAAATGGCATCTGCTGGACTAGCATTAGCAGTTATCGAATCGCAGGCAATAATAGGAATGTGAAATTAATTTCATTGAAGGAATTGAAGAATGATTTATTTACAGTGAATATCCATTCTATTTGAAACTTCACTGACTCCATTAAAAAAATACAGCTGTATCTTTCTTGAATGTGCAGCTCAAAACTAACCATTCAAAATCTCATTATTTTATGTTTTTTTAAAGCGTACTTAAAAAGAAAATCTCCACCATAGTGCCAATTCAACTCTCAGATGAGGATTGCAAAAATGTGAGAAATGATAGTTTAGGTTACATGACTCCTCTGCTTTGCTTGGTCTAATAGCAATTCTTAGTCATTTTTTTTTTTTTTTTTTTTTTACAGTACTAGGGAATAATGGACAAAGAGAAAAGTGAGCAAATCATACATGCAGAGTTCGATGAATTTCTTTCTATGTATATACCTGTGTGTGACTACAACCCAGATCAAAATATAGAACATTCCAGCACTTGAGAAAATTCCCCGCCCTCCGGCCAAGGCCCACACTCCCAGGAACATGAGCTTGGTCGGAATGTAAGCTTTTTATAAATGGAATCATATCATATCTGCTCCTTGGTTTCTGGCTCCCTTCCCACACCACAGCGTTTTGAGAGTCGTCACATGTTGTCACGTTCAGCAAGCAGCTCGTTCATTTCTATTGTCCCATCCCAGTCTTCACGTTGTTTACTTGGATTCCACATATGATTGACTTTGTGACCAGTTGCCACTGAGTCATGTACAGTGACCTGCCTCATCTCGGATGGTCCTGTGTCGGTCGCGTGCAGCTGGAAGCATCAGAGGACAGGAAGTAGGGATGGCGCCCACTGGCGGGACCCGGGGTGAGCAGACCCGGGGCTGCTCTGACCTTGGGCCCCTGGCTGTGAACAGTGACCGAGGATGCTGGTCCAGGGTCCTGAGGCAGGCGACTGACAAAAGGGCCCTGGGGACTTGTGAGAGGCACTCGGAGGGTCCAGCATCAGGCAGCATGTCATTGGGGCCCCCAGTCCCTACGCACTAACACGTGGGCCACGCACCGTATTTACCAGGGACTTTTCTCGTCACTTCTGAGCCCTGGTTGCAAACCTTAACTTTCATTTCTTGCCCTGGTTCTGACACACTGCACATGGACACAGAAAGAACCCCGGCTCCGCTCACTGATGTGGTCCTGTGTCTCCTCACAGAGCTGGTTATTTTATGAAAGCTCTCTTGAGGTGTGAGCCCCAGCAGCCTTCTTCTCCATATGGATTTATTAATTAGCCAGCTGAGTGGGAAACCATCCCCTTTTCTTATTTGTTGTTGTTTAAAGATTTGAGCTGATTATCTAAACAAACAGTACTCTTCAAACTGTCCCTCAAGTAGAATTGTTAATCCTATCTTATATTTTTGCTAAAATAATATAGGATTCATCTTCTCCAGTTACATCATTTCAACTTTTCAAGGACTGGCCAAGTTGGGCATGGATGAAATACCCAAGTGCAATCTCATCCTTCCAGGTGTCCCAGAGGGACAGGGAATAAAACAACGTGATAGCTTCATGGCCAATAGGTGCTAACAGTTTTAAAGAGCTCCTGTCAACCATTAGCTGCAATCCAAAACTGCTTTTAAAACAGAAACTACAGTTTAAAAGTCTACCTGGCCAGTTACAAAGCTTGAGGGGAAAATGACTTGAGCATGTGTCCCCTGCCTTTTCTCCCAGTCTGGAAGAAGCTGAAGTCATGAACTGTTACACCTATCACCAAAAGAAAGCAACGCCACATTTGATTTACGGCATTCATCAATTCATGGTCATAATAAAAATCAGTGGGGTGGGGGGCAGCTACCATCGCAAGCAAGCCCGTTTGTGTTTCCTACAAAGAGGCGTGCAGCTCTGGCCCATGAACGTTTTGGAAGAACACCCATCCTGAGAATTCCTTTGTAAAGCAAACAGCAAGAACGACAGCTCTGAGCAGCAGGGTGCTGATTGGATCTTGGGATACAGTCAGATGAGCAATTTAAGTAGAAATTAATGTGTGTGGCTGCTCAGTGAACAGGGGGACCTGAGAAAGGAGGGAGCAGGTGCCACCCTGCCTCCTGTCACCTGCCCTGTGCATCCACAGGTGAGGCGACCAACCGGGTGAGGCCCCCATCTGCCACTGCTTGCTTCCTCCTCCAGGGGGCTCTGCTTTAGGGTAAATATTGCCTCCTACGGTTTCTGTTACACTAGAAACCAGGAAAGGCAGAAGGGCTTGGGTATGCCAGTACCTGTGAATGTCACTTTATTTGGAGGCATTTTCTTTGCAAATAGAAGTTCAGCTCTAGTCGAACAGGGGTGACTGATGAAGCCCTGGAACTGCTCCTAATTGCACACAACAAACCATGTTGCAAATCTATCCTATCTGATGTCTGGAAATGTTCCCAAAGCGCCTACATAGGGTAAAGGTCACAGAGTTCTGCCTGTAAAAAATTCCTAAATAAAACTGTTGGATACAGTGGTGTGTTTCCCCAGGATCAGCAGGTGTGCTTCCTGTGTGACCCTCCGTCCATGAGGCAATGTCCAGGGACTTTGGGAAAGAAGCCCTGGCCACCTGCATGCGGTCAGACGCGGGGACCACAAGTAAGTTGTGACTGTGACAATTGTTTGCCTTGCCACAAATCGATGGATCTAATAAAAACTCTTTATGTATTTCTGAGTGTTGATTTACTTAACCCAGTTTTAAGAAAAGTAGAAAATCTACAGGGAGCACGGGAGCAGGGGCTGTACCTTCACATCATAGAATTACCTGGAGAGATTGTTTTAAATGCCCGCCTGAGCCCCCTGCAGAACTCTGACAAAACTGGTCTAAGCAAGTGCCCGGCGTCGCTGACTTGACTGCAGCCAGAGCTGAGGACCAGAGACCATGGACCAAAGCACAGCTCAGATCGGGACGTTAGGTAGAGGCCTTCGAAAAAAGGACGAAAGAACTGGCTGAGTGACATGCCGCTGGCTCACTTTACAATCCTCAATTAAAACAATCAGTAGGTGTGCCCCGGAGGACAGCACACGGCAGGAAGTAGAATTTAGCCGCGAACACTACCAACATGTGGATAAGGCATCAGTAAGGGCCTGGAAACCAGATGGAACAATGCTTTGATGGTCAAAAGAAGGGGACTCCCTCAGAGTCATGGGGTCCATGACAGCAAGCATCAGGACAAGCTTGATGGAATCAATTAAACCTTCTGGAACTTTCTATCTGTCACCTATGTTACTCCCCCAACAGTTTAATTGATGGACTCATTAAGTGCAGTTTCCAAGACGAAAGGTGTCGTTGATTGAGCTTCCAAATAGATCAGTGCCTTTCTAGTTTGTTACAGAGTAAACTCTGCTAAAACAACCCAGTTAGGCTGGATGTAGCCATTGATCAGGCAACAAAATGATGAGAAGCTATTGCATTCTGAGTGAATGTGGAAGCCTACAGTCTCCAATAACCTGATGATCTTACCACAGCTCCCGAGAGTCTGGAATCTGAGGTCTGAGTTCCTTATGCACCCGAGACATTGTCAACCCCCAACCAAGACAGAGGGTCAGAGGAGGTGACCCAAAGGTCTCTGTCCGGAGCAGTGAGGCCCAACTTGTCTACATTCTGTAGAGCAGAGTTCACACGGCCCAGAGGTCTCCTGGCCAGAACAAGCTGACGCTCAGTCTCCCAGGCTCTGCTGCCTCCCAGCCCTCCCAGTATCATTCTAGAAGCGATCCTTAAAAACAATGGCTGAGACTCACCAGCAACAGCCTCGGTCTCTTTCGTCTACCACAGCAACAGGAAAACTCATTGACATGAGAGCCACTGGCCTGATTTTCCACCCGCATCCTGCCTCAGCCTCATCTTTCCAAGACCTGAGCCCATCTTTCTGTTCTTGCTGGCCGGGTCCAGCGGTGCAAGTTTGCATTTCTAGGTTAGAACTGGGAATGTGAGCAAAAGAGCAGCAGCTGAAAGTCTGCCTTTGATATGCTTCCAGCCTGGCCAGAGGAGGAAATATTAGGCTTTGCACCAGAAACCTCTTTTCATGCACTATGAAATTCAAGTCAAGAGTCGGACGTCCAAGGATTTAGATAAGTGCCCTAGCAGTGGCAAAGTCACGGGCATTTAGTAAACCCCAGGTCAATCCTGAAATCCTGAAGCAGCTTTGCCCCCAGACGGCTATGTATCGAAAACAGGAAATTTTAGGAAAGCTTGGATTGCATCCATGACTGGGAAAACGGTCTTCAAATTCTCTTGAAATGCTGTATCTCCAAATTAAAAAACAAAAGACTCATGTAACGTTCTCTGCCACCACAAAGTTACACACCACGCTTAAAACATCATAGGCTTTTAGTGAGAAAACAGGGAACCACATTTGCAGAACTTCCCATAACCAAAGTCACCCGACCCGGTGCCCGCCCAAAGCCACACCGTGGGCGTCTGCTCTCTGAGAGGCTCTAGGACGACCCTCTCCCTGGGACCCACTGGCCCCTGTCACATTCCCTTTGTTCCTGTTGTCACTAACTTTGCTTAACGGCCTTGTTCTCTGGGACTTAGCATCTCTGAAGTGAAGAAACAGGCCTGGCTCTCTGAGGCTGGAGTTGGGGGATTTGCTCTGTGTCTGAGACCCCAGAGTGTGGAGGGCAAGAGCACGCATGCTACGATGGGACCGAGTGTTCAGTCCATGTGTTTTTCTAAATGGATGCTCAATATTTTAAGTGGCACGTCAGTTACTCTGGGGTGCTCTTATCCAGTTCACTCCATCAGCTTCAATAAATGCCAAATTAAAAAGAAAAAAAAAAAGAAATAGCATGATCTTCAGTGTGTATGTGTGTGTGGCAGAGAATTCAAACTTCTGAAAGAAAAACAAAAGAAATTAACAAGGCACAGGAACAGAAAAAAAGGAGTGGGAGAGGAAAGGCTGACAGGTTTCTCCACGCTGACATTTAATGGTTCCTTCCAGCCACTGGTGTCCCAGGAAGAGGGCTTCTCCTCGCCTTCCAGGGGTCACGCCACTCCTCTGGGCTTCACCTTCCTATTTTCTGTACCTTTTGGGCACACCTTTGGAGTGTGTGTGCAGGGTGGCTTCCTACGTGGGCCCCTGGTGAGGGGAAAGGTCCAGAGGACAGCATCTGGTAAATGAGAAAGGCTGGGAGAGGCAGAGCAAGCAGGAGGCCACCATGAGGAGCTTGGGAAAGAGAGGGCCCATGATGTGGACAATGAAATGTGCCTGTTGGGCCTGGTATCAGTCCCAGTTCACAGTCAGTAAGATCACACCCACGACAAATACTAATTCTCGTGCCCAAAATGGGCCAAAAGTGAGGACCGAACAGCTAGAGCCTGAATGCCCGGGGAAAGGGGAGCCGGAAGTAAAGACCTGTAGATTCCCCATCTCAGATGCCCCCCCACTGCCCGGCTCTCTGGGGGCAGGAAGGTCGCAGCCACACCTGTGAGCCTCTTGTTGGAACCAGCAGTGGGCCACCGAAGAGAACCGAGGATGGCTTTCCCTGATTGGCCATTTGCTCTGGACATACGTCCTGGAAGCTCATTTGACATTATCAGTTCCCATCCATCAGCTCTGACAATGCTGAGAGCAAGTTCCATGAGAGTCAGGGCAGGTAACCCTTGGCGCGCTTGGCAGACCAAGCATTAGGAATGAACATTTAGCATGCATCCTTTGATGTTTTCCAAATGGCCTACACAGGGGCTGTCAGCACGAAGAATTATTTTATTACATTTTCAGATGTAACCGGGAAATCTCGTTTGGAGCCACCGTGTCTCCATGTTAAAACAGCACAGACTGATTTTCTGTAACTGAGGAACAAATTGATCCCAGCGAACGTAGCAGGAGGAAGTGCTATAGCACCTGCAGGGATGGGAAGGAGAGTAGTCGGCCACGCAGGGACTGACTGCAGGGGGACCAGAGCGGCCGGAGCCTGAGCTGGAGCCCGAAACGGAGCCCAAGACAGAGCCCGCGCCCTCCTCCACACCCGTGTCCCCGCAAGTCTTCTCCCCTGTGGGGCCTCTGTTCGTTTGTAAAAGGAGGGTCCAGAGGAGGACCATGGCTCTAGAGGAGAAATGAGGAGCACGTGGAGAACGTGGAGTCTTCACCTCCCTATAACGAGCACGGGTCTGGGTTTCTATAGCGACAGACAAATATTTGGATTTCGAGACAACCATATTTGGCCCTCCAACAGGGCCTGGACAAAGCCTCGGACGTGTGGGGTCATGGAAATCATGGTCCCCCTTCCCTCTGGTCTGATTGTTTGAACCCCTCTGGAGAAAAGCCCCACCCCTCCTCAAACACAGCTCGGGGGTGTTGGTAAGAAAAGGCCAAGAGCAGGACAGGAGGCTGGGCCGTGGCTCAGCCTGTGTGCATGTGTGCTCATGCGTGTGCATTGTGTACACATGCACCTGGTGTGACTTGCACTGGTGCACGTGTATGCACGTGTTAGTGTATGTTTGCCTGTGTACACATGTGTATTCAATGTGTGCATGTGTGGGTGGGCATGCGTGTATCAGGGAGTGTCACCTTTTTGCTCTCAGGCTCCCCTGGAGATTGCAGCCATTTCCGTGCAGGCCAAGTGCTTCCCCAGTGGTCTGTCCGTTCCATGTTTCCAGCCTAGCCAGTGACCTCCAAAGCCACTGTGCTGCTGAGAAACGACTGGCTACTGGAAAGTTTACTTTGAGGGAAAGAAAAACAGAACCATGTAGGAGGTCCCCTGCCTTCCCTAGGACGAGCCCCTGTTAGGGTGCTTGTGAACCCATCATGCCACATGCACCTGTCGTCACGGAGCCACGTGCATGGAGCTCAGGCATAATAATGAGAGAGACCCAGCCCTTGACAGGGTCCAGGCTGGGGGCTGCGTACAGAGAGGGAATGGGGTGGGACAGTAGAAGCTGGGGTGTACACCAGGCAGAGCCCCTGCTCCGTGCATGTCCATGGCAGGTAGAGGGCTAGGGACGCCAGCCTTCAGGGGATCTGCAGCTAAAGAGATGAGGTGAGGGGCTGGGCGGGGGTGCCCTGGGGCTGTAGTTTGGACTTGACTCTGCAGGCAGAGAGGGGCTGGCCTCGGGTGGACCCAGTGGGAGCCAGGCTGGGTCCTAACAGGCTCTTGCTCACAGGGCCGGGCCGGTAGGGCACTCATCTTCTTGCAGACTCAGTTTCCTTTTCTGTGTGCTGGAGACTGAGAAACCTCACAGGGGTGGGAGCATCAAATGAGGATTTCACAGGAAACCCTGAGCATGGTGCCTCCTGGCGGAGAAGTGCCTACAAAGCCAGGCTTGCCTGCAGCCACACCAGGCCTGGGAGCCACCCTGGGCACATGCTCAAAGTGGGGGTCGAACCAGGCTCGATTCTGCACCCACAACCAGCTCAGTTCCTGGAAAGGTCAACCAGTGGAAATGAGCATCAGAAACAGAATGTTTGCACACGTGGGGTGGGGAGAGAACGGCATGCCTGGCGACCTGTCATCACATCCCTTCCCCCCATAGGGAAGTGGACAGGTAAGGTGCCTGAGTCTGGCTTGCAGGGCACATGCTCAGTGGTGGGGTGCAAGGTGGGTGAGGAGGGAAAAAATGAGCCCCTGGGGATTTTGCCCTATTTCTAGTCAGAGGAGGAAAGCCCAGGATGCCCTGTGAGAGGCGCGAGCCCCGTGTGGGACATGGAAGAATGACCCAGCTGTCGTGGCCCCAGAAGCGGCCACCGCCCATGGTTCACACCGAAAGCACTCTATGCTCTGCTCCTTCTCTGAAAACATTTCCTATCACTAAACTGACCGCACTCCTTGCCTCCAAGTCACCGTCTTAATGATACGATTCTTAAGAAACTTGAGGCTCCTTCTCGGGCAACTGTGGGAAGAAACAGCTGAAACCATCACAGACAGCCCAGAGCTCCTGGGTGACAGCTGGCACCTAAAGTCTGCCCACCCCTCACCCACAGACGCCCAGCATCCTAGGAGGGAGAGGCTGGCCGTGCCCATATTTACCGCCCAGGTGTGCAGGGCACAGGCGGGGCTGAGATGGCCGTGGCAGCCTCGTGGCTGTGGACTCAGGCCGGTGCCATGGAACCCGCTGAGGGAGGGGAGAAGCAGGCCCCGCTCATGCTCTGTGTCCTGAGGATCAGAAAAGCGCCCTGAAGAGGTACAGAATAGGCCGGGAAACCCTAACTCAGATGTCACCTCAAGAGGAGCCTCCAAGCAGGGCAGGACGGTGGTGCAAGCCGAGCCTGATCAAACACAAGGAAGCGTCTGGAAGACACTGAGCAAACCTGCCGCCCTGAGGACACTGGCTTAGCCAACAGCTCAACACAGAATGGAGTTTAACTCCCACCTCCTCGAAACCCCCTTAAACCCACGGAAGCGGGAAACCTGCCAGTGAGGCCTGAAGGGGAGAGGAAGGGATGTGTAAACCACTAATTACCAGAGGGATAGACACCCTGCATTGTGCTAAATTTGGAATCGATGAAAGAATCAAAAGTGTCACCTAAGGTACAAGTCTGCATTGGTGCATTGGAGGTGTGACGTTAGCTGACAAACTCAGAAGGAAGATTATATTGCAGTTTAATAGTATGCAGCTTGCATTTCCAAGGCAAGTGTCCTTTCTGAGGAAAACTTACTGCTGAGAGTCAAAGTGAGCGGAAATAAAAGAAAATGTGGCCTTTGGTTTTTGCTCTGCCTCTGAAGGGCCTGCCCTTGCAGAACAGGAAATGAAAGCAGGGTTTCCCTACTGGAAACATCTTTCCATCTTGAATCAACTGTCACAACCACCTTTACCAAAAGAAAATGTCGCAGTGAGCTGTGGGCAAGACATCTTGATTCCAGTGGTGTCACTACAGCCCTGAAAGCTAGACATAAATTACCAAAATACCCTTTGAACACTGGTCCATTAGAAGCTTCAAAGAGAATCTGGAATGCCACAGAAGTGGGAAATTACCTGCGACCAAGCCCGTGGCACACAGGCTAGTGCTTGTCTCTCCAGACTCTGCACACTTCATCACAAAATTGCATGCTTAGTGAGACGCAGGGCCTGTGTCATACAGATGAGAGACGGGGTGTCCTGAGAACATCGGACAGAAGCAACAGTCAACACCCGCCAGGTCTGCTGAGTATCCAGCACATATCTCTAAGCAGAGAGAGTGTTTTCTCCCCCAGCTTCTGGACTCTGTTTCCAGCTGTTGGTGGTCACCAAACCGGTGTGAATAGATGCAAGGAGAAGCTCCTGGAAGTGCGCTGGCCTCACCTGCAGCTCCCAGCAAATTTACATGAAATTGATTGTTGATGGATCCTCTCTCCCCAGCAGCTGATCTCCTGGCAATGAGTGTTCCCCCATTTGGCCAGTTAATTCCTTCTCTGTGAGAGAACCCCCACACACACATACATAGAAAGCAACACAATGAGAAAAGCAAAGGAAATTGGCTTCTGTTCCTCCAATTTCCTGCAGAGGCTGGCGGGTGCGATTACTTTGGACAGCCCTCCAGGCAGCCATGCCTTCTCTGCAAAGGTGTTTGTAACCTCAGGGTGAGGCTGGCAGGCTGGGGATGAAATGAGAGGCTCGGGGTGGCCAGCACGGTTGGCTCAGAGGAGAGGGAGCAGGGAGCAGGAGGCCTGATTGAAAATGCATCGCAGTTACAGATTACTTCGCATGAGATGTCTGGCTTCTGCGTTGCCCATTGTCGGTGGTGGTGATGGGCAACAACGGACTTGGCTTCGGCTTGGCTCTCAGTGGCCAGATGCACTGGACTGAAATGCAGAGCAGACCGGGAGCTTAGCCACCGGGAGGCAGCCATCGGGCCTGGGAAGAGGCCAGCTCTGTGGAGCCAGGTCCCCGTGGAGTCCTGCTGCCTGCACCCTTCTCCTACCCAACAAGCCAAGCTGACACAAATTAGGAACCCTGGCGGGGGTGGTGAAAAATCTCCCATAACCTTGCAGATCAGCCGAGGGACTGCTTCACCCTGAGTCCAGGTCCACATTTGAGGGGGGATAAAGGAAGCAGTGGGGAGGCTGGAGGCGAAGTCTCCCCACTCCCCACCCATCACTGCCCACCAGCTGTCTACAGACCTCAGGAGAATAAAGTAGAGGATGTGACTGGATAGTCACACCTCCAGATGCAGAGCATCATCGTCGTTATTATTGACACCAGGCAAGATGTGTCTTTTCCCTGTCTCAGGGAGTATAGTTCAAAACAAAAATAGATGATAATGGCGACCTGTCACTAGAAAGCTGTGTCTTGACTGGTTTCCAGCATGAGCGGATAAGGGAAGCTTAAGACTATTCTAGCTCACACTGTGAGGAACCATCTAGTCCTCATGTGTATGAGAAAATTTTAAATTATGACAGTAAAATACACCTTCCAGTGAACTGTTAATTTGTAACTAGTGTGTGGTTTTCTTTTGTGAACAAACTCTGCTTTGCTTCCCTTTCCTCTGTTGATGGAGATCCAGACTGCACCTCAGTCCTTTTATTATGAAGAGCGTCCTTCTACTACCTCCTTGGATGTGTGGTGAGAGTTTCTTTACAAAGACACCTGGAAGCAGCACGGCAGAGCTGGGGGTGCGGGTACCCTGCGCTTGCCCAGGTCTTACAAACTTACTTTCTAAAGTGGATGTAACAGCTTACACTCCGTGGGGGGCAGAATAATGGCTTTGCAGAGTGGTCTCATCCTAATCCCTCCAACCTATGACTAATTTATGTTACACGGCAACAAGATGAGCAAATTAGCTAATCAGCCGACTTTAAAATGAGATTACCCTGGATTATCCATGCGGGCCCAGTGTCGTCACAAGGTCCTTTAAATAGGGAAGACGGAGACAGGACAGTCAGTGGACAAGTGATGCAGTATGAGAGAGCCTGTATTGGCCACTGCCGGTTTTGATGATGGAGGAAGGTACCAGGCGCCGAAGGCTGTGGGCGTCTCTAGAAGCTGGAAAAGGCAAGAAAGCAGGTTCTCTGCTGGAGCCTCCAGAGGAACCAGCCCTGCTGACACGTCAGTTTCAGCCCAGTGAGTCCCATTTCCGACTTCCACTCTCCAGAACTGTCAGATAAATTTGTTGTTTTCAGCCACTGCGTTTGTAGTAATTTATTATAGCAGAAAGAGGAACTAATAGACATTCGTACCAGCACTGTTTGCATTCCAGTTCCCCCACATCCCTGCAAACACTAAGTGGCATCCAGCTTACCAACACTTTTCCATTTAATGGGTAGAAAAACATCTCACCGCAGGTTTACTTTGTATTTCCCTGGCGAACAAGGAAGTTGAGCTGTTTTCCTAAGATACTGATAATTGTGATTTCCTCTGCTGCAGTTTCCCGATTTATATACTTTGCCCATTTTACTATTGTGTGGTTTGTCTTTTTCTTATTAATTAGAGGGATTTCTTGAAATATTCTGAATACTGATCCTTGGGAAATTATATCAGTGGCTATATGAGTTTCTAGGGCCTCCCTCACAAAGCAACACAAACTGGATGGCTTAAAACACCAGACACTTATTCTCACAGTTCTGGAGGCGAGAAGTCCGAAATCAGGGCGTCTGCAGGGCCCTGTCGCCTCAGTGCTGCTAGAAGGGGCTGCTCCCAGCTCCTGGGGGCCCCAGGTGTTCCTCAGTTTGTGGCAGTCACTCCAGTCTCTGCCTGTCTTCACATGGCCTTTTCCCTGTGTTTCTGTGTCTCGGCCAAATTTTTCTCTCTTTGTAAGTATTTTAGTCATATTGGAGTAGAGGCCCACCGACTCCTGTATGACCTCAGCTTAACTAATGACATGTGCAACTCCCTTATCTCCAAAGAAAGCCACACTCTGAGGTACTTGGGGTTAGAATTTCAACATATCTGTTTTGCAGGGGACGTAATCCAACCCATAACAGTTGTAAATACTGTCTACCAAATTATAGCTCATTATTTACATTCGTTTATGAAGTTAGATATTTTGGTCAAACAGAAATATCTAGTTTTAATGCACCCATATTTATCAAGTTTATTTTATTGTTAGGGCTACTTGTATCTTCTTTATGAAATGCTTCTCTATCAAGATGTCAGAAGAGAATTTGTCAATAACTATTAAAAAAAAAAAAAACAGTAGCCACAAGTATTCTTCACATCACTCAAAAACAAAACAAAACAAACGACAAAGGTTCAGACAGTTTTATTTCTTTTCTATAGTTCATCATATCTTAAGAACAGGTCATTTACATCTTATGCAAGCTATTCTAGAAAATCGAAATAGAAACAAAGCTCTCCAACTTATTCATGAGTTTAGAATAACCTTGAAATCCACATTAGCAAACAACACTTGAAGAAAAGAAAATTGAACTGTCTTGTTTATTAACACAGACTCGAAATCCTAAGTTTAGCCAACGAGTACCGTAAAGTATCAAAAAATATGTATTGGCAAAGTAAAACTTATCCCAGAAATGTAAGGCTGGTTTAATTTTATCTAAGCTGTTAATATTATTCACCTCACAAACAAATGATGGGTGAGAAACCATGCATATAGAATCATCTCACTAGAAGCATCATGCAAAGCTCAATAAAATTCCACAATCCTTCCAAATTCAAAAATGAAACTTTGGAAGAGATAAAAGACAAAAACACAGAAAGAAAGAGGTAAAGGTATTGTTATTTGCAAATAGTGATTATATACCCGAAAGAACCGAGAAAAGCAACTGTTAAAACCAGTACAAGCAGTATGAGAATTTAGTGGCTGCAAAAGTTAATACGTAAAATCTATGGCTTGCATATGTATGAAAAATAATCAGATCAGAAATCAAATGAGGGGAGAAAATCATATTCTTTAATATTAGCAACAAAGTTAACAACAACAAAAGAAAACTTCAACTGAGAAACATAAAATTAATCTTGAATAAATTTCAACACATACATTGTACTTGGCTAGAAAGATTTAATATTGTAAAGATAGCAATTCTCTCCAAGTTAATCTATAAAGGTAATTAGATCCCAAGCAAGATACCAATGAGAGTTTTGAGACAAAGATGATGAGTTATCTTAATGTTCATATAAACAGACCAACTTACAAGAAAAGACGGAGAAATTCTCAAAAAATAAATTATTGCATACTAAGTTTAGTGGATATTAATATGCATTTGAAAACTGCAAAAATTAAAGCAGTTAGGTACTGACTGAGAAATTGGAAGTGAAATTAGGGAGAGAGATTTTAAAAGGCCACGTATAAACAAACTACATCTGGGAATTTTAAATGGGATGAAGGAGGCATTTCAAATCCATAAGGAAAAGATCAAAGAGCAGACATTTGGAATTCCTACCTCTCTGTTTTCACCAAAATTATTTCCAGATAAATCAGAGATTTAAATGTAAAAATGAAAGTATAAAACTATTAGAAGAAAAAAATTGAGAGCATTTTTATTTTTAATATTATCTTGAAGTGGGCAAGACCTTCTTGGCAAAACATACAATCCAGAAGTCAAAAAGGGCAAGTATGATCCATTTAACCACATAGTTAATACAAAATTTAAAACATTGTATCAGAAATCAAATAAAAGAAAAAAAAATCTGACAAAAAGATATTAATTAAGAAAAAATGTAATGTGGGTGGTGATGCGCTATACAAATTATCAGAAAAAAAGAAAATAATTCATTAGAAAAATTAACATAGGCTACCAAATAAAAAGTAAATAAATAAACATGGCCCGTAAAATCTGGGAAGGCTCTTCATTTGTAATTAAAGAAATAGTGTTTAGGAAACAATCGCTACCTGTCAAGGCCTGGAGGGTGACAGCTTAGCACTTTCAACTGTGTGGCACTGACAGGATTATAAGGACGGGATTCTACAATACAATTATTATTTCCAAATAAAATTAACCCATCAGTTCCACTTCCTGGAATTTATTCTACAGATGAAGTTCTCAAAGAAACATATAGGTGGATGTTCAGGGCAGCAAAACTCTGCAAAAGGCCTGAGTGCTGAGTGCAGTACGGCAGACACCCGCTCTGTTCTAACTGCCATCAAACAAAGAGAAGAAGCTGAGTGGACTGCAAGGCAGACCTCCCAGGTTATGATGTCAGACAAAAATCCAAGTTTCAAATGATGTTGTGATGTGATTACGTGTTGTAATTTTTCCAAAAGGGTCAAAAAGAATAAAATTTCTTGGAGTTTACCCAAGAAACAAAAGGATGAACAGTAATTAAACGTGTCGAGTGGGACTGGAGAAAGGAAGACGGGCGTCTTTATTTTAATTTTAATTAGTGGAAAGGGGGACGATTAGGGCCTTTTACACCAGGCCCATGTATCACTTTGAGAATATAAAATAGTAAAGAATTGATTCTAAAACTAGACGGCAGAATTTTTAAAAAGATAGGTTTATTAGAGCCTTGAAAAAACATTATCTTGGGGATGCCATGTCTCTAATTAAAAGCATACTTTTGTGCCTAACCCTTTAGTGTTTCCTGTCCAGCTCTGATTCTTATTTTCAAATGTCTTTCTTTATCTACGTGTGCCTTGAAGTGGACATTCTGCATGTTTCCTTCTGAGCACCCTGCAATAGATTATATTCCATTTCCTGGTCCTCGGAAGATAGAGATCCCGTCCGCAGAGGGGAAGCAGCGAGGCAAGGGGGCCTCTGCCAGGACACTCAGTGTGGATTTCCTCCCCATGCCTTCACATGCTTATCAGCGCTTCCAGATATGCACGTCTCTGGGAAATGTCTCATCTCACCTCACCATTTCTGCCTTCAGCTTATTGACACTAACCCACAGTGGGTGCTGGCTAACCCCAAGCTCAGACAAAGGTGTGCAGAGAGAGACGGACAGATGGACAGAGAGACAGACGCAGAGCCCTTTAATGAATTTACCCAAGGACTCTAAACCTAGAAAAGAAGCTAAGTTTGTTTCAGCATCCTTGTTAAGTTTTGTGTCTTATGGTTTAATATTATTTTTATTTTGAATCCTATATCCTTATCTTTTCAAAATTGAGCGTCGAAGGTTTTCATTCAGGCCCGGCCACAATGTAGGGTGGGTTGGCAGCTCTAAAGACCATTTGTCCAGGGACGCTGCTGTTTGTTAGAAGGTCCTTTTAAAAAGAACACCCCAAACACCTAGTTTCCATTTGACTATTGTGCAAAGTGGTGCTGCAGCTTCTCTATAAGCAGTTCGTCCCACTTTATCTTCAAGGCCGTTACGTGTGGTAATGAACGTACCAATACTCCAGAGATCACTCTCCACGAGTCCCAGGCACCAGTTAGGTTCAGGGAGTGACACACTGACACCGGTAGACACAGACGTCCGATAACGTTTACTGGCCAGACAAGAAAATGACTAATGGATTTGTGACGATCTACGAGGATGCTTATTCTTCCCAAAGCAGCAACAATTTTACACCCCTTCTTTATTAGAATAAAGGCAAATGTAGACAAATTGGGCTCAATTTGAAATGCACTCACAACTATTCCTTGGAATGTCATTATCCGCATCACGGAGTTGGGGTCTCCAATGTTCTTGTCATCTGTCCCAAAAAGACTTTGCAATGGCCCCAAATTGCCCTCCTCCTGCATGGAGCTATTAGAAGGCCACTCTGCCTTTTTTTCTCTCTTCACAACTATTGCAAGGATTTTATCGTTTTCCCCATTTAGTGAAAAAAAAAAGGAATTAGAGTGGGAAAGATCTGGCACTCTAAATTTTAGCATAAATGTCAAGGTGAAAAGAATGGCAAACCCTAAGAAACTCCCTAATAAAGACTGGGAAGAGTCTTATTTTATTTCAGTGACAACCTGCACTTCCAACACGAGTCTCAAACCATAAACGGCTGAGGCCATCTGAAGTACGAAGTCGCTTTAACACATTGCCAGAGAATAAACCGTTTGCAACACGTAATTTGGACTCTAAACCTGAACAGCCTTTTCAAAGTTTGGGTTTACACACAGAGCTGTGTGTTGCCCCTGCCAAGGACAGACACACAGTAAAAGGCATTTTTCATGGATCCTTCATTCCTTTTTTATTATTATTACAGAGGCTCCAGGAAGAGCCCAGAATCAGCTGATGTGCAAGAGAAAGAAACAACTACCAAGTCAGGTATTTACACACATCTGTGGCTTCAAAATCTCAATCTAAAAGGGAAGCATTCTGTTAATATTTTTTATATTCCTCAAAATCTAAACGTTTGACATACCACAGTAACAATGTCTGGGTTCTTAGCTGATTTGTGGGGTTTCCTTGGGTCTTTGAAGTTGTGAATCTGAAATACAGGGAGATACACTGGGAGGTGTACAGGGATCCAGGCTCTGAGTTGGAAGTTTGAATGAACAGAATATGTGACTTACGCTGAGAACCAAACAGAGCCAGAATTCCACTGCCTTATTTTATATTTTTAATTAAAATAAAAACATATATTCACATATTGTAAATTAACATTTTAAAATATACATGTACCTGTAACACTGTATAAAGTAAAATAAATGAAGAAGGAGGTAAATACATGTTACTATGGTAAAATAAATAAGGAAGAAACTAATATTACATCACTGAAATTTCAAATCACAGAAAAAAAAAATGAATTAAAATAAACCTTTCCTCTCCTGCCTGATCGCTATTTCCCAGAGGTAGCCACTTTTAATAGTTTCAGTGCTTTTCTGTAAGTTACCACTGTAACTAAATAATGAAGTCATAATCTTATTTCCAGATTTACCCATTTTATATATTATCGACTGACTTCACTGTATATAAAATTATGAATTGAGCTTACTTTCATTACTTTCACCTTTCTTTCCTTTCTACCTCTCACTGAATACAAGTTATACATTTATAACTTTAATAATATATCTACGTTCTAAAAGCGTAACTTTATATAAAATCTATTGAACTCTATTGCCAGGAAAGTCAGGAAATTAGAACACATCATTTTTTTATTTTATTTCTCTTTACCCAACCTCTGAATTGTGTTAAATTATTTTGTACACATTGTCAATATTTTCAGTAATTATACTCTGTCCCATAACTATAATTGTTTTTCATGATTTATCTGTAATCATATTTGTCAAATTTAAATGTGTGTATGAAATAATTTAAGAAACTTTTTAAAAGATATTGAAACCAATTGGCTGCCAACCACATTGGAATAACTGGAACCAAATTAGTCCTGTCATCATAAACAATGATGATGCTGGATAAAATATATGAAACAATTATCACCAGGCATAGAACAACTGACCACATCAGACCTAGGTACTTGAGAGGAGGGACACTCACAAAGTGAGCTCCCCAATTTCCTCAGTTCCCCACCAAGGGACAACTGCCAACCATGGTGCAGAGCCTAGCAATCTCAGTGAGTTTCAGAGGTGGACATCAGAGCAGCTAATGTGGCTCAAAATTGGGGGGCAGGGGATAGCATCAAACAGGAGGAAGGGGTGCAAAGAGGGAATTCCAGAATCCATGTTGAAAAGCCTTGCTGAAAGCCATGTTGAAAAGTCTGTGCCTAAGGGCTGGGCTATTCATTTGCAGAGCAAAGTCACCTGAAGTTTCTCAGATGGCAGATGAACCAGGACTAAATGTAGCACACAGCAATAAAACAGTGAGGGGAGAAAAGAAACCTTGGGCATATTGGAGTCTGGGCCCTCCCTAAGGGGAGAGGCCTCATGAACACATCCTAAACGCCACAAGTGTGCAAGTGAGACGTAACAAAGGCCTCACCTGAGGAGTAAAGACCACATCCTAGGGGAAGAGCTAACTAAATAGCTCTAATAAAGTGTAAAACTAAACTCAGGTAGGAGCTACAGGAAGACAGTGTTTTGACATTAATTCCAACAAGTTAGGCCAGCTTGGAAAGCCCTTAGGTTTTCCACAGCCCTGCACAAACAAAGTATAAAACCAGGCCTACACAACTCCACAAGCTCAGCCTATACCTGAACTGCCGGCTAGAACAAGAGTCAATTCTCTTCAGGGGTAGGTGACAGACTCCAGAGCTGCTGTAACCAATGATGTCCAACGCCCAACGTTCAATCAAAAATCACTAGATGTATCCATACATAGGAAAATTTGAATCCAGTCAATAGAGACTAAACCTGAGATGGTCCTGGTGTTGATTTTAGGAGACAGAGTGTTTAAAGCAGCTAGTATAAATACGTTCAAAGAATCAAACACAATTGTTGAAAAGGTCAAATAATTAAAGAAAATATTGTCTTCATGATTCAACAGATAAGAACTCTAAGAAAATATGTGGAAACTATGTAAAGGATCCAAATGGAAATTCTAGACCTGAAAAGTAAATACTAAAATTAATATTTCACTAGCTGCACCTAATAGCAGAGGAAAGAGTCAGTGAGTGTGTAGTCAAATCAACAGAAATTATCCAATCTGAAGAATAGGAAGAGAAAACAGATTTGAAGGGAAATAAACAGACTCTTGGAGATCTGTGGACAATATCAGTTGTTCTTGGAATCCTAAAAAGAGAAGAGAGTAAGATTGGAGGGAAAAAATACCGTGTTTTGCTGTGTATAATGCATAGTTTTTTTTGCCCAAATATGTGAGGGAAAAATAAGGATGCGCATTATACATGGGCAGTACTAATTCTGTATCTGGATAAATGTTTTTAATTCTTTTATTTATGCTTATGAGTTAAAAGTATAACTCTAAAAATCAATAACAATTCCTGTATGCAAAATAATACCCTGGAAAACGATAATCAGTTTTGTTGAACTTACGACAAACTTGTAACGACAAAGAGTTCTTTGCCTTCTATGATGTGTAAATATCATAAATTTGTTACCAGTACATAAAATTTCTTGTGTCTTGTGCTTTGTAATTATTTGTTACATAAAATTTCTTGTACCATAATGTTAAAAAGCTAAATGCTAAAATTCCTTTATAATACAAAAAATAAGTACCTAAATGTAAACAAATAAAAATTTGAATTGAAACATTAAAATAAATTTTTTTTTCCTGAAAGTTTGGGCTAAAAACGTGGCTGCACATTATCCATGGCAAAATGCAGTACTTGAAGAAGCAATGACTGGAAATGTCAGACATTTTATGAAAAAACAACATTGATTTACAGATTTAAGAAGTTCAGTCAATCTCAAGAAGTATAAATATAGAGAAAACTACAACTAGGCAAATGATAGTCATACTGCTAAAAAACAAAAACAAAGAAAAAACACTGAAAGCAGCCAGTTAAAAAAAAAAAGATAAACACTACCGATTTCTCACAGGAACAATAAAGGCCACAAGACAATGAGAAAAAATTGGTTTCGAGAACTGAGAAGAAAACATTGCTAACCTTTACTATTGCCATTTAAATATCCTTCAAAACTGAAAATGAAATAAAGATGTTTTCAGATAAACAAAAGCAGAGAGAACTCAACATCAGGAACTTGTTCTACACACACACACAAAAAAAATGCTATAGAATATTCTTTAGGCCAAAGGAACCAGATGGAAAGTGGGATCTATCGGAAAGAAAAAAGAAGACCAAAAATGATAAGTAGAGGGGTAAATATTTAAGAATTATGTTTACTTACTTCCTAAGATTTACTTAAAAAAAAAAATGATGAACATTGAAAGCCAAAATAAAAACATTATAAGACAAAGTTCGTAATGAATGTATAAATAAAAGATACGAGAACAATTTCTCAAAGTATGGGGATAGAATAGAAATATACTATTGTGCGCCTAGTAAGTCTTTAAACTGCAAAGTATGAAGTTTGTAGCAGGTAGTGGGGAGTGTCAGGTATCTAATAGAAAGAAGGAAATGTGAGGTAAGAAACATGAAATGTCAGATGTTAAGGATGAAATGTGACATTGAAAAACTACATTTAAAGCTTTAAATAGATAAGTTTAGCATGCATATTGTTAGTAACACTAAAACTAAATAACGAAGGATGGCTAAGAAGCCAATAAAGGAAATAAAATACAACAATAAAAATACTTGATTTACACAGAAGGCAGAAAAGGGGTAAAGGAAAAAAACAAAAAAGGAAAGATGGTAGACTTAAACCAAACATCAACAATTACATTAAAATGGAAGCTGGCATGACTCTATTAAAATCAAAGTAGTTTTGAAGGCAAAGAATATTATACAGCATAAAGAGGGACATTACAAAATGGAAAAAAAAAAAAAAAAAAAAAAAAGCCCATGCTTTATCTGGAAGACACAAAAACCTGAAATATATTGCAACTAAAACCAAAACATCCAAATTTATGAATAAAACTGACAGACTTAAAGAGAGAAATAGACAAATCCCATTCATAATCAGAGATCATATGCCACTTAATTTCTACTATTTCAAGAAAAGCAAGCAATGAGTTATCTTTACCTCCTTTTAAGAGGTCACTATATTTATTTATTCTGTGACATCACCATTCTCATAGTTCATTCTCCTGGAGTGTTTCCTCAAGAACTGTCTGCAAACAGCACTATAGGACTTAGGATGGAGGGCAGTTTAATGCACGGACTCAGAACACAGATTTCTTTGTCATGCACGTTTGTGGACACAAAAGATACTATCTTGCCCCCATCCTATCACTTGAAGGAGCTGTTGTTTCAGCAGTTTGAATGAGATTAAAATCTAAATTTGATTGTGAACAATGTGGGTTTTAATAAGTAATTTTTCACTCAACCTTGTTGGTTTTCATCTGGAAATGTCTAAAGAAGAGTGGATGAAACATTTACATGATAAATGAAGTGTCCTGAATTCATGTGATAGAATGAGGACATTTCTCAAAGCAACTCAGAACAGCAACCTTTCTCTAGAATGCTCTCCCTCCGTCCTGTAGCGCAGTAGTGGGTGGTGGGGCTCTTTTGCGAGTTTCTAGTCTATGAAATGTAAACGGTCATAGTAATTAAAATATGGCCCCGTTTCCCAAACTCACAGTTAATTCCTTATCTTTCATTGTTTCTTTGGTAATGTTTAACTGATAAACTATCCCAAAGAATGTAGGCAACCTTATGTATTACTGTATCCTGTGCTATGAAAGAGTATATCATAGGTGACCCACGCGTTTTCAGCTGCTTATCTTTACCATCCTCATTTCAAAATTTCTAGGTATAGTATAACATTTCGATGGTAAAAAGCTGACAAATCATTTTTTTCCCCTCACCAAGCTCTTTCTACTCTATGGGGCATTCTACATAGCATATGGTGTGTGTGTGTGTGTGTGTATAAATATATATATGTACATATATATAAATATATATATATATATATATATATATATATATATATATGTATAGATAGATAGATATAGATGCATATATATACATATGTATATATACATGTATATTATATAAATATATATAATATGTATATCTTTATATATATTTAAATTCCCACCATAATTCCTGGGTTATATTTGTAGATAGCACCACATAAAGAACTTTAAAAGTGTTTCTTCGAGAAGGTGACTTCATAGGAATGGCGGCAGCGGGGCGCACTTTTTGAGTTCTCCTCCGGATCTTATCGCAAACAGGACATCTATAACCCATCAAAGGACTCTCTTCTCATCACATAGAACAGCTAAGAGACTCATGCAAGGATTACTTGAAGGTGGGCAAATTGGGCGAGCCAGGGAAGAGGGAAGAGAGCGGAGTGGAGACGCGGCTGGCATCCGCAGCTGCAGAGATGCGGGGGATCCCAGGACGTAAGAGAGAACACAAAAGCCAGGAGGTGGGATCTTTCCCTGAGTCCCACAGCTGATCTCTCCCACTGAGGGAGCAGCATATCCAGCATTTGAGGCAATAACCTCAGTAAGACCTCCAGTTGGGCTCTAGGCCGGACAAAGGACAAACTCCATACCTGGGCCCCTCCCCCCCCTTCCAATCCTATACCCGCCCTTCCAGGGACTTAAACTGGCCCCTGAACTGAGGAGTAGTGTCAGATTACAGAGGAGCCTTAGTGCTCAGGCTCTGAGAAGACCCAGCTCTGACCCAAGGAAGAGGCTGGGAAGAGTGTGATTTTTGCTGGGCTAGGAGAGAAGAGACTCCTCCACCCCCAGCCACCACCTTTTCTGGCCTGCGGGAAGAGTGTGACATGGCTGGGCTGGGAGAGAGAAGACCCCTCCATCCCCAGCCCCCACCCTTTCTGGCCTGCCTAGGGTGGGGCAATTACAACAGCAGAGGCTCTCCCAGGGATCAGCAGTAAGTGGCAGACTCAGCTCTGGGCTTTCAGCAGCTCAGAAATCTCCCGCCCACCACACACACACACACACACACACACACACACACACGCGCGGAAGAAGTGCCCTAAGACTCAGGAGAACTGGACACAGGGCTGGTGGTGCTACTCTCAGTGAGCATATGTGCAGGCAAGAGCAGAAACTGCACTGACTTTGTAGAAACTACCATCCAGACCCCTCAGCCCCACGCATCTAAATCTGCAGTCCCAATGTCACTCTGGGCACCAGGTGACCGGCTCTGCCTGCACAATACGCAGGGGACTCTTTGGTACAGCAGAGGACAACCTGCAGATTACTTGGTGGGCTTAAGCCAAGACTGGCGCTGCTTTTTGTTCTGTTTTGTTTTGTTTTTATATCTTTGACATTTTGCCTGTGTTGAGTGGGGGTTGTCGGTTGTTTTTACATGTGAATGTATTTGATTTTTTCTCTGTTGTTGTTGTTGTTGTGCTTGGTGATTTCCTTTGTTCTGAAATTGCTCTACCAGGGCCCAGCTTAGAGGCACAAGATTCAACACACCCAGAGGCCAACTCCAGACAAAACCAGAGTACTACCGGGTTTGACCTACAAGTGACACACCCAGAGGGAATTCTCTACAGGCACAAGAGCCCATAGAGGCCAAATCACATTTAAGTGGTCAACCCTCACGCAGCAGAACACCCTGCAGTGGGCAGAGCCAAGTCTCACAACTAGTCAGCCTAGGAGTTAACCCCACCTACTCACAAGTGAAAAGCAATTAAAGAACTTCTTTAACAGGACAATATACACAACACAAGAGTCACCCTTGGAGCACATGCAGAGGAGAAGAAGGAAGTAGTGCAAGTCAAATATAAAGGACACATACTACATAAGATAACCCAGCAAGAACTAAGAACTCTAGGGGATCTACCTAATACATCGAACAAACACAGAGAGTCAGCTAGAATGAGGCAACAAAGAAACATACCCCAAATAAAAGAAAAGAAGAAACCTCCAGAAATGGAACCAAATGAAACAGAGGTAACCAACCTATCAGAGACAGAGTTCAGAACACTGATGATAAGAATGTTTAAGGAGCTTAGAGACAACATAAAGAAGGATAGAGAAATCATAATGAACAACCAGTTAGAACTAAAGAACACAATTACTGAAATAAAGAACTCACTTGAAGGAATTAACAGCAGGTTAGATGAAGCAGAGGATCGAATCAGCGACTTAGAAGACAAGTTAGCAGAGATCACCCAAACAGAACAACAGAAAGAAAAAAGAATAAAAAACAATGAAGATGGTTTAAGAGACCTCTGGGATAACATCAAAGCAACAACATGCGCATCATAGGAATACCAGAAGATGAAGAGAGGAAGCAAGGGATCAAGAATATATTTGAAGCAATAATGTCCGAAAACTTCCCTAACCAGATGAAGGAAACCAACATACAAGCCCAGGAAGTGCAGAGAGTTCCAACCAGGATAAACCCAAACAGGTCCACACCAAGACACATTATAGTTAAAATGGCAAAGGTTAAAGACAAAGAGAGAATCCTAAAAGCAGCAAGAGAAAGACAGAGGGTTACATACAAGGGAACTCCCATAAGACTATCAAATGACTTTTCTACAGAAACATTGAAGGCCAGGAGGGAGCGGCAGGAGATACTCAAAGTGGTGGAAAACAAAGGCCTACAACCTACATTGCTTTATCCAGCAAGGCTATCATTTAAAGTTGATGGAGAGATAAAGAATAAGTTAAAGGATTTTATTACCACCAAGCCAGCATTGCAAGAAATACTAAAAGGACTTCTGTAAATAGCAGAAAGATGAAAACAATCTAAATACAAATTTTAAAATGGCAATAACTATGTACCTATCAATAATCACTTTAAATGTAAACAGATTAAATGCTCCAATCAAGAGACATAGGGTGGCTGAGTGGATAAGAAAGCAAGACCCTTGTATATGCTGTATACAAGAGACTCACCTCAGATCAAAAGACACACACAGGCTGAAAGTGAAGGGTTGGAGTAAGATATTTCATGCAAATGGAAATAAGAAAAAAGCTGGAGTTGCAATACTTATATCTGACAAAATAGACTTTAAAATGAAGAACATATTAAAAGACAAAGATGGGCACTATATAATAATAAAGGGATCGATCCGACAAGAGGACATGACCCTAGTAAACATCTATGCACCCAACATAGGAGCACCTAAATATATAAAAAAAGATATTGACTGACATAAAGACAGAGATCAACAGTAACACTATCATAGTAGGGGACTTCAACATACCTCTGACAACAAGGGACAGGTCTTCCAGACAGAAAATCCTCTAACAACAAGGGACAGGTCTTCCAGACAGAAAATCCTCTGACAACAAGGGACAGGTCTTCCAGACAGAAAATCAATATGGAAACAATGGCCTTAAAAGACACATTGGACCACTTGGATTGAATAGATATTTTCAGAGCATTTCACCCCAAAGCTGCAGAATACACATTCTTCTCAAGCGCACATGGAACATTTTCCAAGATGACCATATGTTAGGCCACAAAACAAGTCTTGATAAATTTAAGAAAATTGAAATCATACCAATTGTCTTCTCTAACCACAGTGCTATGAAATTAGAAATGAACTACAGGAAATAAACTGGAAGACACACCAATTCATGGAGGCTGAATAACATGTAAATAATGAATGGGTCATCCTGGAGATCAAGGAAGAAATCAAAAGATATCTCGAGACAAATGAAAATGAAAACACGACGACCCAAAATCTATGGGATGCAGCGAAAGCAGTCCTAAGAGGGAAATTCATAGCATTGCAGGCCTACCTAATGAAACAAGAAACATCACTAATCAACAGTTTATCTTCATACTTAAGGGATCTGGAAAAAGAACAGCAAAATAAGCCCAAAGGGAGTACAAGGAAGGAGATAATAAAGACCAGAGCAGAAATAAATGAAATAGAAACCAGAAAAACAATACAAAAGATTAATGAATTCAAAAGTTGGTTCTTAGAGAAGATAAACAAAATTGACAAACCCTTAGCCAGACTCATTTAAAAAAAGAGAGAGAGAGGACCCAAATTAATAAAATCAGAAATGAAAGAGGAGAAGTGACAACAGACACCACAGAAATAAAAAACATTTTAAGAAATTACTATGAGCAAATATATGCCAACAAATTTGACAATCTGGAAGAAATGGACAATTTTCTAGAGGCATACAACCTTCCAAGGCTAACTCAAGAAGAAACAGAAAACCTGAATAGACTGATTACCACTAGGGACATTGAATCAGTAATCAACAGTCTCCCAACAAACAAAAGCCCTGGACCAGATGGCTTTACAGGTGAATTTTACAAAACGTTCAAAAAAGAATTATCACCTATTCTCCTCAAGCTCTTCCAAAAAATCCAGAAGGAAGGAAGACTCCCAAACACTTTTTACGAAGTCACTATCACCCTGATCCCAAAATCAGACAAAGACACCACAAAAAAAGTAAACTACAAGCCAATATCTCTAATGAATATAGATGCAAAAATCCTCAACAAAATATTAGCGAACAGAATTCAGCAATACATTAAAAAGATCATACAGCATGATCAAGTGGGATTCAGCCCTGGTATGCAAGGGTGGTTCAACATCTGCAAATCAATTCATGTGATACACCACATTAACAAAATGAAAAACAAAAATCACATGATCATATCAATAGATGCAGAAAAAGCATTTGATAAAATCCAGCAGCGATTTATGATAAAAACCCTTAAGAAAGTGGGAATAGGGAGATCATATCTCAACATAATAAAGGCCATATATGATAAACCCACAGCTAACATCATACTCAATGGGGAAAAGTTAAAACCATTCCCCTTAAGATCAGGAATAAGGCAAGGTTGCCCACTTTCTCCACTTCTATTCAACATAGTGCTGGAAGTTCTAGCCACAGCAATCAGACAAGAAAAAGAAATAAAAGGCATCCAAATCGGTAAGGAGGAAGTAAAATTGTCATTATATGCAGATGACATGGTACTATATAGAGAGAACACAAAAGACTCCACCAAGAAACTATTAGAGCTGATAGATGAATTTAGTAAAGTACCAGGATACAAAATTAATATTCAGAAATCAGTTGCATTTGTATATACCAATAATAAAACATCAGAAGGAGAAATTAAAAAAACAATCCCATTTACAATTGCTCCAAAGACTATAAAATACCTGGGAATAAATTTAACCAAAGAAGTAAAAGATCTGTACTCAGAAAATTATAAGACACTGAAGAAAGAAATGAAAGAAGATACAAATAGATGGAAACACATACCATATTCATGGATAGGAAGAATTAATATAGTTAAAATGTCCATACTGCCTAAGGCAATATACATATTCAACGCAATTCCTATCAAACTACCAATGACGTTTTTCACAGAAATAGAACATATAATCCTAAAATTTATATGGGACCATAAAAGACCCCGGATAGCCTCAGCAATCTTGAGAAATAAGAACAAAGTGGGAGGTATAACATTACCTGACATCAAATTATACTACAAGGCTACAGTAATCAAAACAGCATGGTACTGGCATAAAAACAGACACACAGATCAATGGAACAGAATAGAGAGTCCAGAAATAAATCCATGCCTATATGGCCATTTAATCTACGACACTGGACGCAAGAATGTTCGGTGGGGTAATGACAGTCTATTCAATAAATGGTGCTGGAAAATCTGGACAGACACACGCAAAAAAATGAAGCTGGACCACCTCCTTACACCATATACAAAAATAAATTCAAAATGGCTTAAAGACTTAAATGTAAGATCTGAAACCATAAAATTCCTAGAAGAAAATATACGAAGAAACTTCACAGACATTACCCGGAGTAAGATTTTTACTGATATATCCCCTCACGTGAGGGATGTAAGAGAAAAAATAAACATGTGAGATTACATCAAACTAAAAAGTTTTTTCACAGCAAAGGAAACCATCAATAAAATAAAAAGGGATCCTACTGAATGGGAAAAGATATTTGCCAATGATATATCTGATAAGGGGTTAATATCACAAATTTATAAAAAAAACTCACTCAACTCAACTCCAAAAAAACAAACAACCCAATTAAAAAATGGGCAGAGGACATGAAGAGACATTTTTCTAAAAAGGACATACAGATGGCAAACAGACATATGAAGAAATGCTCAACCTCACTAACCATCAGAGAAATGCAAATAAAAACCACAATGAGATACCACCTCACCCCAGTCAAAATGGCTATCATCAATAAATCAACAAACAACAAGTGCTGGCGTGGATGTGGAGAAAAGGGAACGCTTGTGCACTGTTGGTGGGATTGCAGATTGGTGCAGCCACTATGGAAAACAGTATGGAGGTATCTCAAAAATCTGAAAATGGAACTACCTTATGATCCAGCAATTCCACTCCTAGGTATCTATCTGGAGAAATCCAAAACTCTAATTCAAAAAGCTTTATGCACTCCTATGTTTATTGCAGCACTATACACAATAGCCAAGACATGGAAACAACTGAAACGCCCATTGGTAGATGACTGGATTAAGAAACTGTGGTACATTTATACAATGGAGTATTACGCAGCCATAAAGAAGAAAGAAATCTTACCATTTGCAACAACATGGATGGACCTAGAGAACATTATGTTAAGTGAAATAAGTCAGACAGAGAAAGACAAATACCATATGATCTCACTTATATGTGGAATCTAAAGAAAAGAGTAAGTGAATGAACTAATCAGAAACAGTTTTGGAGACATAGAGGGAAAATCTGAGGGTTGCTAGATGGGCAGGGGGTGGGGTTAAGGGGGAAGGTGAGGGGATTAGAAAACAGTCGGTGACCACAAGATTGCCACAGGGGTTTTGAAAATCAATTTGGGGAACGTAATCAATAATGTAAAGATTTTGTAGGGTATCTGATGGACACTTGTCTCATTGGGGAGACCACCTCAGGGATGATGTAGATGCCTGATCACTGCACTGTACACCTGAAGCTGAAGCTGAACAATAATAAATGTCAACTATAATTATATATATATATATATATATATATATATATATATATATATATATATATATGTATGTATATACTTACAAGAAGCAGAGTACAGCATTAGGAATAGAGACAATGGAAATGTAATGGCTCTGTGCAATGTCAGAGGCATAGTGGATGGGGGGAGGGGGGTTCACACAGTGTGAGGGATATAAATGATAAACATCTGAGTATTACTTTGTCTTGTGTACCTGAAACTAATAAAAAATATATATACGGGAAAAAAAAAAGTGTTTCTTCAACTCTTTTCCACCAACATTTATCATTTATACCCTTTTAGGTTAGTTTATGTTATTATTTTATGGTATTAATTTTATCATACTTTGTCATAAAATCCCCTTGGCTGCCTGCATTTAAAGGTGTGAAGAAAATATAATAAAGGCTGACTTTCTAAGGAACTTAAAAGGCAAAACACTTTTTGAATCACGCTATGAGGAGGCAGACAGAGAAAGCCTCTGATTAAATCCACTTTCTGCTGAAAATTTCTAAGCATTATATTAATGACCTTGAAGATTGTCCAGCAGAAATATCTTGTGGGTATGAATTTCTTCAAAGGTTGAAATATAGGTTAGAACTCTCCAGAGGTCCCTGTGATATCAAATAAAAAGCTTAATCAATTTGTAGAAGCAAAAAGTGGACATGCTTTAGAGCACCAGAAATTGATACTCTGAAATCTACAACTATCGGAACTGAAAGTAACTAAGTTGCAGTCTGATAAGATATCTTTCTGCTGGTGTCTCTCCTGCTTGAGCAGACATGAAAAGAAAAACAAATTTCAGTAGATTTGAAATCAACGGGACTTTGTAAACATGTCAGAATGTCCATGCTGTAAAAATGTCATTTTATCTGGCCAAAGGTTAAATCCCCTATCCTGCTAAACACCTTGGCACAGAGATACATTCAGTCATTATCAACTATTACCCCCTATACAGTGTGACTGTGAAGCGCAGGCCTAACCAGGGTGTATCTGGTGTTGCGTCCACGGCCTCCCAGTCTATGTACAAAAGGCCAGGCAGCAGGCACATGCCTGAGTATTTGTGTGAAACACAAGTACCTCTAGAACCGATGGAATTAACCAGACCTTTTCAAACAGAAAAAGGCAACTTCCCAGATTAAAGAAGTGCCTGTCTGTGTCTGTCTGTCCTCATTTTCGTTACCGCGTGCAGGGTTTCACCAGGACGCACACACCATGACTGACACCTCCTCTAGCTGCCAGGTAGGGAGTATACTCGCTGAGCGCGTCTCCTTGCGGGTCTACAACTTTGCTCACAAGAAAGCAGCAACCTGTTCCTGATGAGCAGGAGACACGCACATGGACCAGTGGGCTCATGATGATCCTGAAAGTTTGGAAAAGTCACTTGACAATGATTCACTCTGCCTGTGATAACACACTAAGCTCTGTGTCTCCCAGGTGAAGTGTCACATTGAATGACTGGATTTGAACTCCAATGTCCTTAACTGAGGAGGGTGTCAGTTTGCTTTCTTCAGTGTCCTCCAAAGCATTGTGAGCCTGTTCTGCCAGGTGGACGTGCAGATTTATCCCAACGTCTGCTCACTTCGTGTCTCTGTCACATTTTGGCCATTCTCACAATATTTCGAACGTTATTTGCTATGCTGATCTGTGGTCAGTGATCTTTGAGGTGTTTCTACCGTGTTTTCCCGAAAATAAAACCTAGCCAGACCATCAGCTCTAACACGTCCTTTGGAGCAAAAATTGATATAAGGCCCAGTCTTATTTTAATATAATGTAATACAGGGTCTTATATTAATTTTTGCTCCAAAAGATGCATTAGAGCTGATGGTCTACCTAGGTCTTATTTTGGGGGAAACACGGTATTGCAATTGTTTGGGGACACCAGGAGCCACGCCCATATAAGACCGCAAGCTTGACTGATAGATGCTGTGTGTGTTCTGACTGTTCCATCAATAGGCCGTTCCCCCATCTCGCTCCCTCTCCTCCGGTCTCCCTATTCCCTGAAACACAGCAATATTGAAATTAGGCCAATGAATCACCTGACAATGGCCTCTGTGTGTTCAAGTGAAAAGAAGGGTCAGTCAATGGATGCAGCAAACCTCCTTTTCTGTCTCATTTGAAGAACTTGCCACAGCCACCCTGGACTTTAGCAGCCGGCACCCTGATCAGTCAGCAGCCCGAACATCAGGGCCAGAGCCTCCACCAGCAAGATTGGGAGTTGCTCAGATGATGGTTAGCAGGTCTTAGCGACAAAGTGTTTTTTAACTAAGACATGTACATCGTTTTCTTAGACGTAATGCTACCGCACACTTAATAGACTACAGTATGGTGTAAACGTAACTTTTATGTGCACTGGAAAAACAAACAATTTATGTGACTGGCTTTATTGTGATGTTTGCTTCATTGGCCTGTGATGCCGAACCTGTGATATCGCTGAGCTATGGCTGTAAAAAGAAAGGCAGCTGTGTGTGTGTATCTTGGTTTTTAATAAGTGAACTAGCATAGAACACATTGGAAAATTCAGAAAACAGTCTATGATTTATTCATTGTTTTTATTTTCCCAGATTTCAAAGCTAAATAATAAAGGGAGGAATGTGATGAAAGGAAAGTTGACACACATGGAAAAAGTTTCAGAAAAGTCAACATATGTACGTTAGGAATACATAAGAAGCATGCAGAAGAAAACTATTAGTGAAAGGGTTTTTTTTTGTTTTTTTTTCTTTTTTGCTATGGAAACTTTTCTTCCCTTAAATGTATGTTTTTATAGATAATGAACTCCCCAGCACCAAAACAATAATTATAATAATCCATCATCCACATAGGCATACTATTGTAAAAATTTTAAATATTCGTGGTACCTAGGCAGAAGAAAAAATTACTTACACTTCTGATAATAAATACTTCTAATAATAAATCAATCTTACCCAGAAATACACTAAATGCTAGAGCACAACATAACATCATCTACAAAGTTTTGAGGGAAATTATATTGACGTCCAAACCATCATTTATATGATTTATAAATTGTATCCCTTGTACCTATTCTAAAGGAAAAGCACTCAAAGATGAACTTCAGCAACCTGAAAAATAAATCAAAATAATCATTGCAGGAAAAGGGAATTCATAATATAAGAAATGAAAAGTAGAAAGTTACACAAATTCAAGAGTTAATATCTATAGTTCTTACATGATAATGAAACTAATTGCAGACGTCAACAAATTCTGAGAGGTGGAAAAACACTGTAAAGTAATGTAATAACAATAATAGAAATAATTATCTTCATGAAAAGTTCAATTATTGTAACAAAAGCTGAGAGGTGGGTAGAAAAAGGGAGGCAATGAAAGTGTGGCAGATTTTTTCATCTATCAGACGGACAGAAGTGTCGGTAGGTGCTGTTAACTAAAGAAATAAAATAACTAGGCATCAGTAAGAAATCTGCAAAATCTGCTCCTGTGTAAAAGACTAAAGAATTCTATCCTTCCTCCAAATTAATCTACAAATTTAAAGTAATTCCAATAAAATCCCCAGCAGATGTATTTTTAAAATGCTAAAATAATCATAATGTTTATTTGAAAAAAATAATCATATCAGGGTAAAAAGCGGAATGAGGGGACTTGTCTAAGCACACATTAGCACACATTAAAGATCAATGTTGTACTGGTACAGAAATAGACAGATACATAAAACAGAAGAAAACATCTTGAAACAGACCCCGAATATGATAGCAACATTTCAAATCAAGAGGAAATGACTATTCATTTAGGAAAAAAAATAAATGAGATTCAGGCCTCGGATAAACTCCAAAGCGATATAAATTTATCATGAAATCATAAAATAGAAGAAAATACATGATAAAATATCAGGACCATATGAGAATGGGGAAAGCCTATCTGAAGATGACACCGAAAGCAAAACGCTAAAGAAAATATTGGTGGCTTTAACTGTATACAAATGTTACACTGCTGGAGATCAAAAAATAACACAGGCACATTAAAATGCTAATTATAAATTGAAAAAAAAACGTTTGGATGCTAACGTATGTAAGTGTTGCTTTTATAAATTAATACCAATAAATAAAAGCCTCAATGGAGAAATGGGTGAAAGAACAGGGAGGACACCAAGATGAATCACAAATTCCTAATAAACTCATACTATTCAAAGGTGTAAACTGTTAGACTAGAAAATATTCACATAGCTAGAAGGATGGGTGGAAGGAAGGAAGGAAGGAAGGAAGGAAGGAAGGAAGGAAGGAAGGAAGGAAGGAAGGAAGGAAGGAAGGAAGGAAGGAAGAAGAGATAATTCCTGGTGAGAATAACAGCATACAGAAAGAACACTCATGCCCTGCCATTGGCAGTTTAAATTGATACAACCTTCCTGGAAGACATTTTGGCAAGAAAAATAAAGCAATGTCACTGCCGGCAATTTACCCTAAGCAAATCGCCGTGCACACACACACCCACAGGTAGATGTAGCTAAAGTGATATTTCTCAAAGGGACATTTATAGGAACAAAAATACACTGATTAAGAAAAAGCCCAGTGATCACCACCAATACAGAGATGGCATAAATAATGACATTGAGAGAGAGCCTCACGGGAGACAGATGTTACAAGGAATTATGTAATATATCTTTGTAAGATTAAAAAAAAGGACATTTGCATAAAAAATACAATATAAGTTTATCTTGTTTCAGTGAGCATCACATATTTCTACCTTGAAATCGTTATAAGTGTCTAAATCTCAATCTCTTAAAGAAAACAGGTTAAGAGATGGAAAGCAAGCAACACGCCATTTTCTTGCATAGTTGAGAAATGGAGTTCAGGAGTTTTTGTCTTTGGTGACTATCACTTCGCTTTGCATTCACCATTCTGAACAGGTGGGTGAATTTGCAACGAGCGGGAAAGATCCTGGGTGTACTCAGGAAACCCAGAGTGACCGACCCCTCTAACGCATGGGGGTGCCACCTGGATATTAAACCAATCTCACTCTGACCTTCCAGCATATGGCGAAACTATTACAAAGACGTTGTGATAAGAAAAAGTACAGTTTGTGACTGTTGCATGGATGGGTCACGCTTGGCTGATAACACCAACTGGCAGAATGAGTGCAATTTTTAAAATATGAAACCCAAATTTTTATCAAAGGAGAAGTAAAACATTATAGCTTTAGGTTCATTAAACCCGGCTCACATTCTGGGATTCCAAAAATAAAGCACTGGCTGTTTCAAATTGCAGCTTGACCAAATCACTCCGATCAAGCCCCAGACACTGGGGTAGAAGCACGTGCAGGGCTGTTCCCAACCCTGTGATGTGCTCCAGGGGCCCCCGCAAGGCTCCTTCCTCCCCCGCTCCCCGGGGAAACACACGGCAGCCGCAGAGGCCATGCTGGTTCATCACAGTGGGGGTGGCAGGTTTCCCTGCCCTGTCCACACCCCCAGCCCACCCCTCAGGACTGTGCCCTGCTCCTGTCACCTATGAAGGGGTAACCGGTTGTCCTTGCACAGCAATGCACCCTTCCACCGAATGCATGCCGCCCACCACAACCCATGCTGCCTCCTGGGGATGTGCGCTTTGGGCAGCCCCTGCTTGGGGCACAGGTCAGTGTGAATTCCAGAGGCACATTTGACTTGCCAGCTGGGGATCTACAGGCAGATGCTGTCCCTTCTGAGCCTTACCACCCTGAGCAGGAAGAAGCCGTGAGAACTGTCCCTGCCTCACGGGCTGCTGTGACTATTGCTCAGCTCATGTGCTTGGCCCAACATACGGGAGCCAGGATTGGGAGCCATGGTTATTACCAGCTGCTGCCAACACTGAAAGAAGAAGGGGAGATGCACAAAGGGCAGGGCTGCACCATTCAGGGTGCGCCCCCGGCTCCTTCCTTTCCTCTTAGCATCTCGGGGCTGCTTCTGAAGAAGCCTGCCTTCCCTGGCTCCATCCCTGTCACCATTTCTCGCTGGCATTGTCCCTTGTCCTCTCCTCTCTCCTTTCCCTTCTCTGAGAAGGACTTTTAGGTCCCCCAGGTGACACCTTCCCCCCGGCTCAGGTGAACTTCGGTACCATCTTGGTCTTCACTGTCCTTCACACTCAAACCCCCAGAGGGGGCCCATTTCCACCCCCACACCTGCCTCACATCCACCACCTCTAGGTGCCCTGAAAGTCACCTGCTCTCTCAGAAGTCTTGAACAAGTGCCCTCTGAATTTATCTTCTTTCCTCTGAATAAATAAAGGACCGTGTAGACCATTGTAAGACTCATTTAAAAAAAAAAAAAAAAAAGATATATTTTGCCTCAAGTACAGAGTGATCAAATTCATGGGCCAAATGAACGTTATATTTATCCTACTCACAACAACATAGTCATTATTTTTTTATTGATCAATAGAATTCAGGTTGCTACGAGATAGAAAATTACATCACCAATAAAGTCGGAATAGCAGCATTTAAAATTAGCCTTGTGAATAAATAGAAACATGTGGCCAAATAACGAAAATTATTTTTATAATTCTGCTCCCCTTTGGGTGGGCCCTGGTACCAGTGAATGCCCCCGCCCCCCCCCGCCCCCCCAATTTGTCAGCCTCCAAATCCTTACTCCTCACTTTTTGTGTGAAATCAGACAACGGACTACTTTTATACCAAGTTTCTTTCCTTTTGTTTGGGGGGAGGGGATAATTAAATAAAATTAGCTGTGATGGTACAAGGCAAGCTTTGCAATATAGCGTTCCAGGCGCAATAAAAGATTTCTCCACTGAGAGCAAGTTCTTATTCACCTAGAACTGATCTTATAATTCAAATACACTCTGGCTGTGAAATCTCGCCAACAATGTCCTTCTGAGCGATACCGTCTTAAACGCAGGCACTGAAAACTGGGGGATGCTGCTAATAACAGTGCCGCAGTAATTAATTGCTATAAAATTTGCAAAATAAAAAGAACATTGGGAACAAAGCGATATAATATTTACCAGTGCTGAAAATGAGAAATAAATATTCAACATGCCCTTTTTGAGTCACACAAGCAAGCACTTTTGAATAATAAGGCAGGAGGAAGTCTTTTACACAGGAAAAGCTAATGATTTCTGCATTTTGCTGCTGGTGAGGAATTGAAGGATGGCTGATTTGAATCTTCCTTCAATCTCCCATCAATAAAACACAGACAAGGCAGAGGCGAAAGCCGATCTGGGGGAGTCATGCTTTTATAATTGCTTTTTACCCTCAGGCATTTGAAATCCAGAGGGTCAGGAGTCCTTGTGAGAAAGCCCGTGCAGCCAAGAGGCCCAGTCAAAACCCTGAGACACAAATTAATTTGTTTGTGGGGCTCAGGTCTAATTTGTGGAAAGAGAACGCTGCGTGGCACTTTATAACGTTATAACCTAATTAAAGACGGATCCGTGTAAAATATTTATGCAAACTTTACCAAACCCAAAGATTTTAATCTCATTTGGGAAGTTAGCCGACTTGTGGGACCAAAAACAATTCCTAAAACAAGCTTTTGGACCAGGAATCCGGAAGGCAAACTATTAAAAAAAAAAAAAAAAAGCTATTGCTAAACTTTAACTCGTTTCAGTACCTATTAGTCATTTTAATTAGGGAGGCCTAATCTCACGCCAGGTTTTCTGACTCTGCTTGGTTACTGGGTAAGTCCAGATTTCTTTATTCAACTACACTGTAACCTCCTTTTTTTTTTTTCTTCCACCCACTTTATCCATGATGGGAAATGGAAGTGAAAATTTGCATTTCTTAGGATTTTGCAATCTGCCAGTCTAAGCCTACCTGGGACTGGTTCGGCCCAGAGCCCCACCGAGGAGCTCTTTAATAAGCGTACAGCAGGGTAAGCTGAAGGGAGCCAAGCGGCCAGAAAAAAAGGAGTGAACAAAACCTAGTGTGACCGGAGCACAGAGATTTGGGGGTCTCGTCCGCATTCAGTATATTATCCATCATACCGCAAATGAACACTTCGCCGGGACTCCAGATAAATCCCGGGCTGCCTTAGTCCTCGTTAGTTTACCTACTAAAGGACTAATGAGATCAAAACCTAAGTAAACATAGTACAACACAAACGCTTTCAAGCGTCTGTTATTTGCCGAACCCATCCTCACCAGAGCAGTACGTTCCTAGTCTGGACCAGAATTTATTCCTCCGGTATTATTTTTGAGGATGGCACCCCCTGGCACCTTCATGGACAGGATCCCTGGCAGCCCAGGGCCCACTCACCCCACCAGGCCAGCTGACATGGCAGAGCCCAGGCTCCCACAAGGCAGGGGCCCTGCTGAACCCACAGGTTTGGCGGTGGACGCCCTGAAGGTCCTCACTGGCCGGATTTGCTCTGAGACTAGAGGGGAGTGGCTGCCACCCCCACCCCCACCCCAGGGCTTCCCCTGGTGGGAGAGGCTCCCACAGGCTTGGGGTAGATTCCTAAAATCAGTTCCTCAGAGCAGGACCGCAGAGCTCATCCTGGGCAGAACTTTTAACTTTTTTTTTTTATTTGGTAAAAATATATATAACATGAAATCTGCTGTTTTAACCATTTTAAGTGTACAGTTTATGGCATCGATTACCTTCACAAAGTTGTGCAACCTTGACCACTATTTCCAAAACTTTTCCATCATCCCAAACAGAACCTGTAACTGCTGAAGAATAACTCCCCTTTCTCCCCCACACCCCCAGCTCCTGGAAGCCTCCAATCTACCTTCTGTCTCTATGAATTCTGGGCACATCCTTTGATGCCTCAAGTTTCTTTTTCCAGAGTGTTCTTGTCAAGGAGAGGGAGAGAAGGTCATTGAGAGGATATTCATCATGAATGGGGGTGGGAGGGTAGAGAAGAAGGGTGTCCAGGAGCTGCTGGGACCACTGGAGGAAGGAGCTCCCTGGGCCCAATGTGGGCTACACTTGAAAAAAAAGGTTTTCAACCTCAAAAGCCATTCTGGGAAGGCCCTGGCTAAGGGTCCAAAGGGATGAAGGAAGAGGCCATTCTCAGGTATTTGCATCTTGCTTGGACCACAGAGGTGGAAACTTCCAGTAACGTATCATCCAAGCTCCCAGCCTAAGCCATGAAGCTGCAGTCACCTGGCAGGTGAGATGGCCAAGTCTGCACAGGTAAGAGGCCACCCACAGCGAGCTCTTCCCCATGCCAGACTTCCAGCTCCTGGCTGAAGAAAGTATTTCTGGAACTCGGGCAACATTTCTGCAGGCTGAGTCTTTCAGCTGGTGTCATAGAGATTCCGTTTCCCTCTGCTTCGGAGAACACAGCTTCTGAGAGCAAATGAGGAACGTTTCCAGAGAAAGATGGAATAAATGAATTCAGTTCCATTGAGGCAGGCAACCACCAAAGACCACCTGGGTCCATGTCCAGTCCAGCACCTGCACGACCTCTCTTAGCTTTAGAAGCACCTGACCCCTTCCTGCCGCGGAAGTGCCACCCATGCAATTAGGTGACACTTTCCCAACGAAGCAGACTTTTCTGTTGGGCTCTGTGTTTTAAAGCTGATGTGTGAGAAAACGGCTATAATGTGTCTTGTTTTAGAACTACATCTGACCCATTCTAAGGGTCCCCAGTGTCCTATAAAATGCTCCCCTCCTAAGGAAGAACTTAATGAAAGTCAGCCGTAAATCACCATATTTAACATTTACATTTGTTTACTCTGCACCTGACTTAAAACTGTTGGTTGACCTTGCCCGACATGTGCTGAGGTCGGCTTGGCTTACTTAGCGGCGCCCAGGACACCAGCCAATGGCGCCCACCCCCGCCTTGGGAGACCCTCCCCCCCAGTCTGATTTGGGAGGTAAAAATGGACTCTCCTAGCCAACCTCTAACCAAATGTTATGTTTGACTCTTTCCCCAAGGGCAAACCTAATGACGTCCATGAAACCCAAACCAGATTGCTATTTTATTTTCGTAATAGCGACCCACAACAAGACGCTGAAAAAAAGCTAATACAAGTAAGTAAGCATTCTGAGCTGTTCGTATACGTTCTTTAAAAATACCCCTTGAGTTTTAATTCTCCTGAATGGTTTTCCTGAAGACAATCCTTCATGGGTGAAAACAACAGCAGATTGGAAGGACAGGAAGGGACGTGGGTGGCAATACTGGTAGCAATTTGCTTTGTGCATTAATTCACCCTGTCGGGAAGTATCCACTGGGTCCCCCTCAGGCCAGGTCATTTGGACTAGCTTCCGAGCAGCCTCCCTGCCAGTGGACGGAAAATCTGCCAATCAGTATCAATAAAATGTCCCTCATGTCTTGAATGAAGCATTCCTTGAATGATGAAACAAAAAACAAAGTGACTTCCAACCTTCCCGGTTCTGGGTCTAAAAGAAACTATTTTTATTAGTCATTTCAGGCATTTCTTCCATCCAAATCTGAAGGATTACGTTTTGAATCTATTCTGAAGAGAAAAAAACAGGAGGCCATGCCGCCCCGAGGCACAGCTGATGGAGGGGAGCAGGTTGGAAAGAGGTCTCATGGATCATGACAGCACACTGCACAGCCTCCCCCTCCCAGGTCGAGATGGCCATCGTCAGGTGAATTTTCATTTTCCATACCTATAACGCGTCTTTCGTTGAAAAAAGACCACTTACCATCTATACTGATAATAACTGTGTGTACTTACAGTTATTATCAGTGTTGATGGTGGTTGATTAAATGGCGTGACTTCCGGAGCCTCTCTGAGCTGTGCTTTTCTTAACTGAGAGACGCTGACTGACACCCACCATTTCCCAAAGTACAAGAGCAGCAGGTGCTGTGCCAGAGAGGCCAGTGGACCAGTGGATTTGGAAAATGCAGGATTAAGGAAAGGTACAGTCTCTTCCCTCAGGCATCCCAGCTTCTCCCCTCTCCACGTGCCCTGTCAAGTGTCTGCGAGGGGGGCTGGGTGGGGTACTGGCCAGGGCCACTCCCTCAGACCACACAGAGAAGTGGACGGACCAGAGTGACAGGGCTTTTCTCCTGTGCATCTGAAATCGGGCCGTCCATTTGGAAGAATGTCAGAGGACACTTCTCTGAGCAGTAAAGTGTCACAGTTTTTATTGCCAGGAAGTGTTAGACAACTGTCTCTGTCGTGAGCCTGCAGTAAATTTGCACTTGGTTTCTATCAGCACTGAGCCTTCTTATTTTCACACTTCTCAGCTATTAAAGATGTGCTCTGGGCAGAAGTTAAAACACGCTCTAGACACTCAAAAATGTGACATCCCGCAGCTGATAAAGCTTCCTGTGCTCACTGGTGTGGCGGGTTAAGAAAAGATTCTGATGCTAAGAAGTGTGTATCCATGATCCCAGAGTAAATTACTATAAAGCTGCGTTTATATTCAACTTAGTGACTCATACAAATGGTGTGAGCAGCGGAGAAAACATAATCAAAATTCAGAGAAGAGGCCAAAAAGAGGGGCGAGAAGTAAATGGAAAAATACATAAACAAGGGAAGTTGGGTGCCCCAGGAAAAGCGCTCTGGGCTGCCTGGAAGAAAAGCATTTTAAGTAAAAGGAATGTTATTTGTACTACCTTTTTCAAATAAGGAGCCCGATGCAGGAGGCAAAGATTTTTCTGTTGCTGTGTCCACTTGGGAGAATATTTTCAACAGCACTACGTCTAAGGTTCTGTTTTAAAATTTTAAATGTGCATCCAAATAACACCCTGCTGGTCATTAAAAAATAAATCACAGCCAGCTGCTGACTGGTCCCTATACCAGGTCTGGCAAAACTTTACACGAGACTTCGGGAAGAAAAAAAAAAGTATGCGCTGATATGATCCGTAGAATATGTACCATTCGCTTAAAGCCATTGTATGCCCACATGAAAATGTAACTCTCTAGGAAAGCAATTAATCAGTGCTGGTATTAAAAATAGAATTGGATGTAAGCTATATAGATTAATACTCTAAAAAACAATCAAAACTGAACAGAAATTCCTAAAGGAGAGGTGCATATTTTCTGACTGTTCAGACACGATGAGATTTGGGGAAAATAGGACCTTTTACAAAGTGATTATTATACCGGGGCCGTAACATTTTACTAACACAAATGCATAAGGTGACTCTGGAGATGAACAATAAAACAATTTTATAATGGGCTTAAACAGCCAGAAAGACTCAGCGTCCATGTTGTCTAGCCAAACAGCTTCCCCTTGGTTCTGTGGTTTTGGGGACCTCTCCGTGCAGGGTCTGTTTGGAGCCCCTTGAAGATGAAATGCTATCCAAGGCACCTCTCCTGGAGTTGCACTCTTGACGGAGCTAAGGTGCCTGCCCTTTCACAACTGTCCTGCTTTGTGCGCTGGCTCTCTCTGGCCCCCTCCCAGTCTGTAAAATGGAGGTAAATTAAACCTATGACGAAGAGGCAGAAGTTGAAACCCTCTGCCAAATTGCAGTGCCAGCTTCCCGAAGCCTCTGCCGGCCTGCTTTCCCGAGGTGGCCGCCGGCCGACTGCCTCCTCCCCTCGCCCGGGCCACTTCAGAATGTGTCTGGAAACGGCTCTGCAGATGGCCTCGTAGGTTTTACAGGAAATATTACTTAAACATTGAAAAGGATCACATTTCTCCTGTTAGGAATTACAAATCTGGATTTCATTTTCTCTCTCGCTTTTTTCCCCCCTCCAAACCCTGGGAAAAAATGTAACTGTTATATATGACATGCAGGAAGCATTTGGGAATTTTTTTTTTAACACACCCCTAGCTCTGGCTCAGTCTCTCACTCTTTATATATATTTACACACATGCATATAAAATATACTTACATAGAGCACATAAATACACAGACTCACAACCGTGTTATTTCATTTACACGTAAACATTGCACAGGAGGAAGAAATCTGTTGTGCAAATTTAGAGGTCTGCCTCTTCTCCCCTTTTCCTTCTTTTTTTAATCTTCTATAGTATAAGAAAAAAATTCACCAGTCAGTTCACTTGGATAACTAAATCGTGAACTGCTTCTCTCTCACTGGCCTCTCTTTTTGCATTTGATGTAGATGCATGAAGACCAGGGGGATTTTTATTGTTGAGAAAATGATTAGCATCAATAAACAATTAAAATAGTAGCGAGGAATATGAGTTTGACGGAAGCTGTCCTGTTTCATAGGCGTTTTCCTCGTGATCGTGAAATAAGCACTCCTCAGGGAGGGTGAGTCCCACGTACAGTCTTTATTAAGTGCCCACATCCTGATTTTAGAAAACGGCTCCCCAGAAGGGAAGTGCACCGACATGGATGGAGGTTAGGCGGAAGTGAGGACCAGCGAGGGCACGACAGGGACAGGGGGACAGGAAGGCTGTGTGTTCTCCTCCCTGAGTGCAGAGGAGCCTCTGGAGGTCCCCTCCCCTGCCACCCACTGCAGGTGGCCTCAGAGAGACCCAGCCCTGCTGAGATCAGGGAGAGCCATCACCTGTGCTCAGAAATTCGATGCTACAGTTTGCTTTTGCATGTTTCTCATGAACCCACAAAGGGAGAAAGAGACCCAAACAAACAGCAACCCTGTCCCCTGCCCCACAGGCCCGGGCAGGAGGTGTGGGGGGTGCAAGTCTCTAGTTCCTGCTGTGACTGTGGTGCTGGATGGAGGAGCCAGGATCAATGTCAGGTTTCTATTAGGCTCGCAGCCAGTCCCTGAGACTTCAAGTGCATGCTGCAGCAGTGCCAGACCCCTCGCTCGCTGTGCCTGAGTCTGTGGCCGTGTGCACTGCCTGGCTGTAGGGTTTTTCCTCAGGGTGGAAACACAGTAGACAAGGCCCATGCAGCTGCCCAGCCATGACGTCCTGCCTCCCTGAGCTCCGGCCCCTTCTCCGGCCACAAAGGCGCCCAGCCAGGGGCCCCAGCGCTGCCCAGCTCCACCTCCTCTCCCCTCGCGGCACAGACGCCTCTCCAGCCATCTGGAACCGCCTTCCTGTCTCCACCTCATTAATTCGCCATCTCATTTCATACTTCCTCAGAAAATGTCTCTTTTCTCCTCTGTCTCTCTTGCACCCTGTCCTAAAATACCTGTTTGCCTCAGCGAGTTTACAGTCCTGCGATTGCCCACGGCGTCCCAGAGCCCAGGGACACTGGACGGCACAGAACCCAGGAAAGGGGCCAGCCTTCCTGGGGGTCAGAGGCCTGGGCACCCGCACGTGGCTACCCCAGCATCCCCTGACCACAGGGGCTTCCATCTGCCGAGAGGGGCAGGTGGGACCAGGGAAGGACCCCAGCAGAGCGGCGGGCGACAACACGGGCCCAGCAGCTGCAGGGAAGGTGAGCAGGTGCCCCGGGGGCATCACTTCGGCTGTGGGGGGGGGCCCTTCCAGCCCCCACTCTCCACCCTGTTAGAGAGACAGATGGCAATCCCTGTGACATTCTCAGAGAGAGCTCCCCGAGGGTAGCGACCACTCCTGCACCAGCCTGGCTCTCGGTTTGGATGCTGTGACAATAACCAGAGGGAGGAGACGAGAAGCTTGCCCTGGAGGCCAGGAGGCAAAAGAGTGGGGGGGGGGGTGCAGGGGCCCCCACCCCAGGCCAGCTCCTGGGGCGGCCCCACCTTGTGCAGTGGCCATCTCTCTGGAAACCTTCCCATGCCGACATGTGTAAGCTGTCCCCTCCCAGGGTCACGTAGCACAGACACTAAAGTTGGAAAGATGTGTGGCTTCATGGGACCCTCACCAGGCCTGGGAAGGGGCAGACTCTCATGGTCACCCCCCCTGCAAACGAGGAAGTGTCCAGACTCTCTCCCACCCTCACACTGCATCTACCCTGGGTTGATGTCTTCGCCCGTCCCAAAGCAACCACTAGGCCGCCTCCTGTTGGGAGAGATGGCCACTGGGGAAGCTATGCCAACCCCAGTGGGGTTGCAGAACAGGCCTGAGCAGCCCAGACGAGGATCCCAACCCTCCTAAGGGCAGTCACAACATGATACTGACCGGCCTTGGTGCCCACGGCCACAGGAAGGTAGGCATGCCTGCCACTCGGCAGTCCCAAGAGTCTCCTGGCACACGGAGGAGAAACGTCTAGGAAGACAGATCCCAAAGTTTGAAGCAATTAGAGGGGTCAAGTGGAAGGTCACTGCTAGGAGTGCGATATTTGGGACTCTTCAGAGAAAGCTAAGTGTGTTGCAATGACCCCAGACACGCTACCACTCAATGTTTTAAACATGCCTCCACTCACACACGAAAGTGACAGGTGTGGGGAAGTGTGCCCCGTCTGCAACCCAACAAGACCCACGCACGCTAATTGAAAAAACTCAGAGACCCACTGTACACGCACCACTGTATGTACTTAAGTGTATTTGTACATATATCGCGCACATGCTATATGCTAAATAAATAGTTGTCGAGTGAATGGGTGTGAGACTGGAGGAACATCTGCCTGTAAAGCTGTCGGGTTGGATTTAACGCCCGGGCCGTACTACTTAGAGTTAATTTTCCTACTCGTACGACAAACACAAACCATTTTTTCCTTTCCTCCACCTTCTGTTCTCCCGAACTTCTCTTTGGAACTTGTCTAAGTGTTATTTTCATGTTTTAATGAACGGGTCAGGCAGGGTCCTTCGCTCAGGATTGCTGTGCTGGCCGTGGGGGGCCAAGGTCCGGGGGTAGCCCAGGAGGGAGCAAGTGCTCCCGTGGTGGTAGCTGCAGCCTGCACTTCATCGGAAGCCCCTGTGCTTGAACATGAAACCCCCTGCCCGTGTTTTTCAGGGTTCAAAGAGCAAGCTGACAATGAGTTAGGAACTCACTTCAGACCCCTTCACTTCAGACCCCTTGATTTGCTGTGTGCTACAACCTCTGCGTGGCTTCTGGAACTTAACTGCAAACCCAGGAAGAGGCAGCAGAGGAAGCAGGAATAAAACGTATGTCCTAATCAACGTGGGACAAGGGGGCACTCTTTTAGGAAAGAGGCTTGTCTGAAATGTGAATGAAAGAATCCCAGCGTCCCAACTTGTGCATTAACCGTCCAGCCCCGAAGGGCTGGCACCACACAAAGTCAGGGCCAGCCCGAGGAAAGCCGGATTTCCCCCAGGGCTGAAAACAGTCCTGGATGCTACCAAAACTGACGCTTCTCAAGTCGCGCCAAAGAATTAGCCAGAGCAGCCCCGACCCGACCAGCAGCGCGAACCCACCGCACTCTGCCCAGCGAGGCACCAAGGTCCTGAGCAGCTTTGGGCAGTGCCCAACACGCTGGTCTCTGGTGACAGGAAAACACGACTTTTACACGACTTAGTTCTGGGTGGACGTGGCCAGGAGGTGAGGTGGAGACAGAGGTCAGACATGAGGGCAAAATCAGGATCAGAACCACCCAAGAAAAGCTGCCCGGGTTGCTGTGTGCCCAGGAAAGGACGGAGCCCGGTGCCAGCCTGCGGGGTCATCCTTGGTGGCTTGTTGCAGTGGGTCCAACACCCCGGCTCTGAGACCATTGTTCGCAAGTCCGTGATACGGGTAAAGCTTCTAACCGCCACCCACCCCCATCCGTAGGTCAGTACCTGTTCTTCATGGTTCCAGTCACTTTTGGTACAGAAATGGGAGAGGACTGGTCTCCCCGACACCCTGCAAGTGCCCCCCCACCCCATCTGCTATCCCCATGTTCCAGGTACACAGCACCTGGCACAGGGATCTCTTCGCTCCTGGGAGGCCGAGGGGAAGCCAGCCTGGGCCAGGCCTGTGTCGTGCTCTGAAGCAGCCTCCAGGAGCATCTGTCCTGAGAAAGAGACACCTGCCCTGGAAACGAAACTTAGTGGGCGGTTTCATAGACCTCACATTTCTCTGGAAGGGCTTGAATGGGAAAATTCCACCACAGGACACCATTTATTGAAAAGAATGTAAGCGCTTTATTCACTGTAGAATGCTTGTCTTTGGGAAGAAAAAAGTCTATTTCAGTTTCATCATTTATACACCCTTCCCAAGATCCACCAGTTCTTTTAAATACAACAAAACAAAACAAAACAAAACAAAACAAAATGCTACTCTGCCTCATTAATAATAACAGCGTGCAATTGCAGAATATTCTCTGGTAATGACCACTAGAGCCTCTGTGGCTTTTGTCACCCTGATGGTAAGGTGAAATTGGGATTAGCAGGGCTTTCCATTTTTAAATAAGCCAAACAAATTTGAAAAAAATCTTTTTTTTTTTTTTTTTTTTTTTAAATCTAAGTGAGCACATTGAGCACTGCCGGGCACAGAGGGGGGTGGGCAGCAAAGCCAGGCAGGCCAGCGTGTTGGGGTTCGTCTTTGTGCTAGCAGCATGCTCCTGGCACCGGCTCTGGCAGCCCCGGCTGGCTGCCTTGTGCCGCGCCCACCTGGGGGACGGCACCGTGGCACAACCCCGGACATCTCACAGGAAAGGACACTGTTCCCGCTCCTCCCTCCCAGCCTGCCTCCTCTGTGCCCCGAAATATTTGTGTTCCTCAACAGGGCCCCGTCCTCCCAGCTTCCTGTGGAAGAATGCAGCCGGGCCGGCCCCTCGCGTGCTCAGCTATCTGCTTGGCACAGGCCCCGCTCAGCTGGGACTTTGCTAAGGATCTCGCTTTCCTGGGCAAACACAGCTTCACCTGCCCTCCAAGTCCCTCTCTCCTGCTTCCCCAGCCCTCCCAGCTGAGTTATGTTAATCAGGTGGGGGACACAAGGTAACATTGAAGTAATTCAGCCAATTAGGCCCTGAATTGTTTGCATCCAACAGCATTTTGTATTTCTGCAAATGTGTGAAATGCAAAGTGTGCCCTCCAGCAAAAACGACAGCAGCCATGTACTGGCAGCGTGTCAACAGATCCTGGGAGCGGGCCCTGCCGGCTAATAGAGGCGCGCATATGCTGGGGAAGGCTGGTCTTCTTTATGTGTGTGAGCGCCGGCGCGGGAGGCAGAGCTGGGGGTCTTGGTGGCAGATGGGCAAGGGTAACAGGGATTGGCTAATCCCAGATCTGCATTCTCTTCTTCACGTAGCAACTGGGGAAAGATGGGGCCAGCTGTCAAATGGAAGACTTTCATGGTCCCTTGCACACAACAGCTGCACACGCCCTGCCTGCTTGGTTCTAAATTATTAAACATCTTTTTAGTTTGTTCCAGCTGCAGGCATCAGTGTGTTTATGCAGCCTTTGTGCATTTTACATATGATTCCTTCTCCCCTCCTCTCATCAAAATGCTGTTTGTAAAAGTCATTATCCCATCTGTGCCCCAGTTTGGCCAAACAGCCTAAGACAAATCCAATGCCATTCTCCTTCTAGGACAATTTGGGAGTTGAAGATGATTGCTGTGACTTGAGACTTCAGGGGGCTGCCGCACTCTCTCAGCCACCTGTAAGAGGCGGTGTCATCGGCACAGCTCAGGGTGCCCGGGCATAATGGAGTCTCCGCAAGTAAGACTTCATTGTTGGGGGTTTACGGCTTGAGAGAAAACACAGGGGCAGAGGAAACGAAACACGGCTCCTCCGTCTGCACAGGGTTTCGAGGAGGGAGGGCAGTGGGGAGGCTTCTTAAAATCCTGGCTCCCTGGCAGCTCCTGTCCCTGAAGCGTTCAACAACACGAAGACGGTTACTATTTTCTGTCATGAATATTCACAAACAGGTATAAATAAAGTGCCACTGCTTCAATGGCCTCCTTTGGCAAAGAAGTCATTGATGGATAGGCCTGAACCATCTTGAAAGCGATAAGGTCACCAACACACCCTGGCAGGTCAGAGCCTGACCTGATGTGTCAATTATGTTCCTGAACCCAGAAATGATTTGTTGGAAGTGATTGCTTCCTGCAGGATATTGTGGTGGCAGCCAGATTTCAGCTCAAAATAAAAGTCACCAGCAACAGTTGCTGTGTTTGCAGCCAACATTAACTCCTTCATCCAAAGCTCGCCGTGCTCCCGGGCCATGGGGCCAGTGATCTGGGGACGGCTTGGCCGCTCTGTCCCACTCCTCCAGAGCCATGGCCGCTGGAGGTCTGGGTGTTGTCTTGCCCTTCACTCACCTGCAGTGTCACTTCCTGGCCCTGCTCCGTTGCCATTGGTTTATTTTTAGTGTAGTGACACATGCTTCAAACGGGCTTCATGACGGCGCCTGAGTATGGTATTTCCCAGAGAATGTCTGTCAGTAATTGTCCACAGCCCTGTTTCCCCACTATATCCTGGGCACAGCCAGCACAGTGCCCGGCGTGGCTCTCCTCACAGGGCCGAGAGGGGCAATAGGCAGCTTTCCTGGAGCCGCCGATGACTGTCAGAAACACTTCCAGACTGGGGAGTGGGGAGGCACTGCCAGAAGCTGGAATTCTCCCAAACCCAGGCAGCGCTTGCTAAAAAGATGCCAGGAGGGCTACAGAGAGAAGCCAGAGCGAAGACGCCCTAGTCTGCTCAGGGCTGGGGGCCGCAGGGGGCCAGGGCTATACCTGCGAAGCCTGGGAGACACGGAGATGCGGCCGTGGGAATCACCAGGGTATTGATAGTACATTTCAGAATGCCCAAGAGCCCCCTGAAATACCATCTCTCTGTCTCCAGAAAACACTGCAGTGCCGAGGCCAGATCAGGAGGCGAGGCCTTACAGCCCTCAGCAAAGCGCCCCTTCCCCGGAGGAGAGGGACAGCTCCAAGAATGAAGTTTTGACTTCCGTATCCTAAAAGGCAAGTCGGCTCCTTTGGCCCTTTTGTGGGACAGGCCTGCACTTGCAGGACGGAGACACCCTCGTCCTAACTGTCAAATATCACTTAGTGGGAACGGAATTTGCTCTGAAATGTCTTAGTGAAATCCTAAGCACTTATCAAACTTCACTTCCTTTCACTGCAGCTGCTGAAAATCTCCAAGGACGATGAGGAAACCAAAATTTCCAGGGGACGTGAATTCCAGCTTCGGCTAATTTTGAGGACAATGATTTCTCTCCTTTATGAGGTGCATAATGAGGCGGCCCATAGTCTCAGCAGAGCCAGGCTCTGGCAGGCAGGGCGGGGAGGAGAGCAGGGGTCCCCGTCCCCAAGGCTGGGGAACGCAGGAAAAGTGGGCTTCACACTAGACAAATGACTCTTTTGTTTTACTTCGTTTTTAATTAGCCTCCTTTTTAATGACCGGAGTTAATAAGTGTCAAAAGGTGCAAAACACAGCGTGGTTTTATTTCTAAAATAGGAATTTGCCTTTAATCTCTGGGGTGCTGGGTGAGTCTCATCTGCGCAGGCAGTGCCTCCGATTGGCTTTGCCATCACAGGCCAGCAGTCCCTGGGCACTTGCCTGCCGGCACAGTGGGTAGCAAGCAGCCGCTGCGATGGCTTGGGGTCTGGGCTCCCAGCACAACGAGCTGCAAGCTCCCACTGCAACACACCTCTGCGAGTTCGCTCTGGGTTCCCCTGACAGCCCCAAAGGAGTAAACTGGGGGCACCGTTCTCGGAGCTGCCTGTATTGGAGAGCAGGAAATGGCCAAAGGGGTGGCAGGTGGTTTTACTCCAGCAGCCCCGAAAGACAGCACAGCTCCCATGTTGCCAGGCGACGGGCAAGGTCCGAACTGCAGCGTTGGCAGCTGAGTTCACTCTCCTCCTTCCGCCATTACCATTGCCTCGTGGCTCATTTCACCTTCCTCATTTCCTTTACTTCCTCCGTCGGTGTCAAGGCACAGGAGGGACCCAGAAGCACATGGGGTAAAGGGCACACAGCTGCTGCTGGCTCTAAGACTTTTCCTGGTACTGCCTGCCAGGGTGCCAGAATCTCTTGTGTGTGTGCACGCGCACGTCTTCCCCGCTCTGGTTTTGGGGCGGGGATGAGTCCCATTCCATTAGACTTCTGTAGTATAAAGCCACCAAGGGGGTAAGAATCCTCCCTGCTGAGTGACAGACAGAGCCAGCATCCCCTTTCCGTTTCCTTGGACCCAGTGCTACAGGTGTGCAAGAGGCAGATGCTGGTACAGGCTGCCCAGACTGCCTCACCGGGGAGAGCAGTGGTATTAATTCTGTGGCATTTCATTTGTGGCATGGGTAAATATCCCCCAAAGGCCAGACTCCAACCACAGTGATCCATTTGTTTCTGCTCAAACAGAGTGAATAAACAGTTGATGGTCAGTGGTGAAGGGCTGACGCAGGATCCAAACCACGGAACCACTTGACAGAAATGTATTATCCATCACACAAGCCACGTTCGAAGCTGCTTCCTTTTCTGCTACAATAAAATCACATGAACGCAAAGCCTTGCACCTTAGTCTACCCTGACGGTTATCCGATCTGTCAAAGACTTTTGAGTAAAACCTAAAGCAAATGTGCCTGGGGGGTCCAGACGAAATGGGTGACTGGATTCCAGAGGCTATTTGTAACAAGAGAGCCGAGAAGCGGGGGTCCACCTCCAGAGACTTTCTGGCAAACTCCCAAGTCATTAGGAAAAGCTCAACTCCACTCAAGATGAGCAGACGTCCTGAAGGCCACAGAGGAGCTAACCGTGATGGGTTTTGCGGTGGATGTATTAAAATGCACTGCTAAATATATACACATAAATAAAAACAGGCTGGCAGTTTAGCTTTGTTTGTGCAGGTAATTTCCATAAAAATTAATATTCCTGACTTTACTGGAACTAAATAATTAAGGAAGAAAGTATATTACAATAATAAAATTATCAACAGAGTTTTGACAAGCAGTCATGTGCTTGTAAATGAAATTTATTTAGGTGCCACTCAAAACATTGTAATTAAGAGGTACAGAATGCATTACCAGATGGTTCCTGTTTAGTATCTATTTCCTTTAGAGAACAAGGGGATTGTATTGAGCACTAACTAGCACCCGAAATACCCGATCACCCCAAGCTGCCAAAACAGCACCCCCATATGACGTTTCTGTAGTGTGAAATACAGTTGCTAAACACATGCATAATATACAGTTATGCAATCACAAGTTAAAAATAGACAAAAGGATGGAGAGATAATGACTGTGAAAATATCAGGGCTTTAAAACCAAAACTTAAGAAGTTAGTAAAAATGCATTCTGATACTACACGGCTGCTAAATTCTTCTGCTGTGCCACGAAGTTACTGAGGAGCCCAAAGGAGTGAGTCAGGTGGCATGTGTCTGGTGAAGACACTAGGATCACTCCGTTCCTTTACTCAAATGACAATGACGAGCTTATTTTCCCGGGATGACAATCATAAAAGTGGTTACCTGCTACGTGGGGGAGACCGTCAGAGGCAATCACCTGAGAGCCAGAGGACTCAAAACTGCTCCTTGCACACGTAACGTCTCTGAGCCTCAGGGACGTACACCAAGCGAGCTGCCCAAGGTCACACAGGAGTTGGTTGGTACATTGCTTTGCTCCAGCTGCCTTAGCAAAGTCCCACAGACAGGGAGAAGGGGGCTCAACCAACAGACTTTGATTTTCTCACAGTTCTGGAGACCAGAAGCCTGCGATCAGGGTGTGGTTTCTGGGAGGCCTCACTCTTTGGCGTGTAGACGGCCACCTTCTCCCTGTGTCCTCACACGACCGTCCCTCTGTGCCTTCTGTGCCCTGACCTTTTCTTGCAAGGACACCAGTCACATGGGAGGAGACCACCCCAATGGCCTCGTGGAACCTTCTTTACCTCTTTAAAGACCCATCTCCAAATGCAATCACATTCTGAGGTCCTGAAGGTTAGGGCCTCAACATACGAATTTTGAGGGGCACAGTTTAGTCCATAACAGGCAGTGATCCTAGCGTCTCGTGCCAACCAGTCTTTTGCTTTGTCCCCCATATCCTGAGACTTAAGGATGCCCGGAAGCCCATCCAATGCAAAAGGTCTCTGTCAAAAATAAGCTGTTACTATCATGGCAAGTAAGTCTTTATAAGCACACGTGTCTCACAGGACAGGACAGGACAGAGCCCCAGCAGCCCCTCACCACGCAATGACCTCTCCCCATATTGTGGTGGGTGGGGAGAAGGAGGCGGAATTGGAGGCTGTGGTCTGGCCGGAAGTTCAGTGCCCCTGGTGGGAGGGCACAGCCTTGTGGTCCGGGCCGCTGCCGTGCAGCTTACTGACTCCTGGAGCAGCAGACAGCAGGGCTGGGAAGTGGGAGCAGTGTACCCCCAGCTGCGGTGGGCGGAGGAAGTGCCAGCCAGGGGCCAATCCAGGAGGGGGTTCAAGTGGGGCAACAGCCTGGCAGGGGAAGAAATTGGCTGCAACGGGGAGGATTGAGCAAATAAGAAACTGTATTAAGGCTAACGGGAGCTGGGTATTCATTGTCTAATAAGGGAGAAACGATTATCCAAAAGGGGAGCCTAGAGTGAGACCTGAGGCTGGACTGGACTTGAAGGTATTGGTGTAGAGACATGGTTTTCACAGATCGATGTAAGAAGAAATACAGACGTAAATGCATCCATTTCCTGGCTCTGTCCACTGAGCGAGGGCAGGGGTGGGGGGTGTGAACTTAGCAACACCCCAGTCACAGGGAGCACGTGTAGTGCCAGATCTTGGCTTCTAAATGCCAACCTCCACTAAAAGGAACCTGGGCTCCCCAGGGAAATGGCCGATTCCAGGGCTGGGCTGGGAAAGTGACAAGGATATGCCGGAACATCCTTTACTATCAGAAAACAGACAAGCTTGCAACACGAGGAAGGCATATGCAAAGGTAACAGGAACAACTTCAAGGGCAGCTGATGGCCAAACCTCAGACAACTGGGGCGGCAAGATACATAAATACATACATACATACATACATACATGTAATGGATTATAATACAGGGAGTGAAATAGGGCTTAATGTACACACAGTGACATAAACAAACAAACAAGCAAATAAATAAAGAGAAAAGAAGATGGTTCCTTACATTTGAATGCTGACTGATAAACACAGAAGGAACAATGGAGGTAGAAAATCATCATTTGGAAAACATGCTAATAATTCACATAAGCAAGAAACATGGATGGATGCTAAGTGAGTAAACATACAGTAAGAAATGGTGTTCCATAAAGTCTCAAAATACCTGCTCTCAGAATATGTGTCCATAAGAACGGGGTGGGGGTGTCACTGTGCAGAGGACAGACCTAGCAGATGTCACCGTAATCAAATAACCAAAGTGCACCCCACTAGAAATGACCCAAACTGACATCGTGCCCCATGGTGACAAGCACATAGCACTTCTTATGTGCTCTTCTGGAAAAAATAGAAACCACAGATCTAATCATGAGAAACCCTTGAAGAAACACACGTTGAAGGATACTCTGCAAAATGACTGGCCCATAGTCTTCTAAACTGTCAAGGTTATGAAGGTCAAAGACGAAGGAACTGTTCAAGATGGAAGGAGCCTAGACAGGCGTGACCTCAGGACATGGCGTGGCCTGGTCCAGACCACAGGTCCCAAAGGGACACAGCTCAGGGAGAAACATGAAGGCGAGAGGATATGAGGGAGGTCTTTGTGCTATGCTTGCAACCTTTCCGTGTTGGAAATTGTTTTACAATAAAAAGTTAAAAAAAAAAAAAAATACAGCATCGTGAAGTTCTTTGCCATCTACATGATGAAAGCACACCATTAGCTAACCTCTTAGAAAGGTGTGGCCGTGAAAAAGAAACATTCCAAATGACCAGGACACAGAGGGTGAGGAAAAATAAACATTTCAGATACAAAAGGATATTAAGTCATATTCTTTCTTACAAGGCTGGTGTGTGTGCACCTGTGTATATATCCTCTTTCAAAGGCATGTTGGCAGTATATACCTTCAGACTTAGAATATATTTTTTCCTCTGACCTAACAATTGCACTTCTGGGAATCTGTCCTATAGAAATAATTCAGGAAAAGGTTTATGTCCAAATTTATTCATTGCAGAGTTATTTATAAAAGCAAAAGTTTGGAATCAGCCTAACTGTTCAACCAGAGGGAAATGGATTCATAAATGTGGAGATTTACTCAGCAGAATTATAAGGAGCCACTGAAAGCAGTGTGTATAAGGAGGTCATGATATGGGGAAATTCTAGTATTTGTTTAAAAGAAAAAGAAACGCAACTTTTGGTAGAAAATGATTGAATGGACACTGTATATTTAAAAAGTATGTATTTAATCTAACCTTTAAAGACTAGAAAAATAGCAAGGTGCTCATCTATGAATGAAAGCATTAGTGATTTTCTTCTTCTTTCCATTTTCTGTACTCTCCCCAAACCTGGTAATATGTGTTTTATAATGAGAAAACAAGATCGACTTGTTTTTGTTTTGCTTTGTAAAGAAATTGAACTATGAAACTTTAAATGCTGGGAACTACAAAAGAAATAAAAAGTCCGACTGATTCAACGCCAGAGGGGACAAGAACTGGAATTCGTTATCTTACTCGTGATAAGATGAGGGTTCCAGGCTTTTGGGTCAGGACAGAACCTTTGCGGCGGACGGCAGGGACTACGAGGCAGAATGGAGGGATGATGCATTTCCAAGGAACCATCGTGGGCATTTGGACAGAGGACCGAGTCAGCATAGTGTAAAGGGGGGTGGCGGCGGCCGACTAAGAGACAGGAAAACCCTGATCCTGCCTTTGAGGTCTCCAACAGTCTGGCCCTTCCCAAAGACTCCTCAAAAGACCCCAAGGCTCTTACTCGCCCCACAGATAAAAAGGAGTTGATGCAGTTGTTGGGGTGATTAAGACAGCAGTTACCCTCAGGGCTGGGGCGCTGATAGGGAAGAAACCCTGGAGGCGCTGAACTAGGAACCCAGAGCCAGCAGGGTGAGAGACTCGGGAAACAGGTCCCCGCGGGGACAAGAGGAGCAAGATGGGCAAAGCTGAGGAGGAACGGAACCGGAGGATGCCCCGAAAAACATCGCTCTGCATGCAGGAGCATGAGGGGGCCCTGGATTTGGCATTTTTCTCAAGTATTTGGTCTTTAAAGGAATCGTTCGGAAGTCAGATTGCAAGGTTCATTTTAGCACCAACTTAAAATTATGGGATGGAAGCCTAAGCTTCGCCCATGACAATAAGGGCCAGACAAGGCACTTCATGGAATATTTCACCTGTTTTCTCATTTCTAAATGGTACTTAAATTAAGATCAACTGACTTGTTATAGCGAGTACAACATCCATATGCCTGTGAAGTTTCCTCGTGGACACAGGGAAGGAGAATAGAGAGACCTGGAAACGACCTACTGGCAATTTCACAGCCACAGGTATTTGTGACCAAGTGATTTAATGTCATTAGCACATGTTCAGCAACACTTACAGTGAAAGTTTGTTTCAGATATTCCCATCCCTGCAAACATAGCCGCCGTTGTTACATGGAACATACCACCAGCACCAGTGGTGCTGTTCCTACTAGACATTGCATCCCTCTGTACCCAAGCGTCAGTGACATCACTTGTTCTTAAAGAAACAGCATGATTTGGGGGCAGACATGTGGGGGTGACAGCAAGACTCTTTGAGGAGATCACTCCGGAGAAAATCTATGCTGGTGAGTTACCTGGCCTTGCAGGAGTCTCAGGGACAGCATATGGCCAAGCTGCGTGTCCAGGCAATTTTTGAATTTCCAATCTCCTTTGGAGTTAATTTATTGATAAATTGTCTCTCCGTTCACTCAGTTTTAAGTGCAAGAAATTTACTTCTCTCCACACCAATATGAAACGATTCTTAATGTTTTCTGCTTGCACATTCTAAAAATCTTAAATGGCGCAGGGGCTCAGGTCAAAACGCCTGGTAAGGAGACCCAGACCTCACTAAGTGACTTCTCATCGCACTGGGAGTCTCTGCTCCCTTACAGAGCACAACCCTTTGATGTCCTTTCTGAGTGTGCAGGGAAATTCTTCGTGTGTGGGCCTCTGATTTTCACAGAAGCACATTAATCTGCTCAAACACTACCTTCCGTGTCAGGCAGGACCTGTGTGCCCACTGCCAGGGACCAGGGCAGCTCCCATCGCAGGTGTATCACAGCCACCTCATGTTTGACCCCCAGCCCACCTTCTCTTCTCCCAGCCCCTCCACTGCACGTGCCTCAAGCTTGGACCATTTTTGGAAACATGGCCTTGTCACTCTTGAAGTCCCAGCAAATTCTAATTTATTGTCCTCATTCCATCAAATCACATCCAGTACAAGTGTGTCAGCTGGATAGCATAACTTTCTTCTCTCTACGCGCAACGGAATTTACCCACAACTTTATTTGATACTATACTAATTTTTCTCCCCCAAGAATGCAGCAATCCCGAGCCACCCAGGACTCGCCCATGCAAGTCTTTGCAAATGGTGTCCAAGAGGCCCACAACCAGGCGACCACGGGCTGATGGGTGCCTGTTCAGACTGAACTGTTTGGTTCTCCCTCCCTAGGTTTTGTGAGTCGAGGGGGAACATTTCAAGGGGTACGTGTCTGGAGCTGTAACAGGCAGAGAAATACAAGTTCCTGGGAAGAACGAGGTGCTTTCAGTGGTCCCATTGGTCCCAATTTCCCTGAAATTGGCCAAGTCTAAGACATCACCAAGGGTCCCCCGTATTCTAAGCAACTCCCTCTGACAAATCCATAAACTGTCAATCACACCAGCCCCTGGCTGCTCCCCAGTTGCCACCTCCAGCTTCTCTCAGTGGAAAACCCAGCCAAAGCCACCTCATCTTGGTAAACAAGTGAAGAAAGATTTTTCCAGAAGCCACAGGGTGAACTGCTTTCTGGAAATTGGTTGTTAGCTGCAGGCTTCTGTTTTTTCGTCTGTCTTCCACTTTAAAGCCAGTGCTGCTGCCACCGCCGCCAACACAATGACAAGAGGTCAGAGAGCACCAGTTGTGCATGAAAGATGTGAAAATTTACTGCAAATGAGACAAGAGCACTAAATTCATTTTTATTCAAATTACTGTCATCATACATTACCACGTCCCCTGTAAACATTGTGCTTCAGACAGGGTGACAGCATATTATTATTTGTGAGATTATACTATTATTAAGCTATTACCATGTCACCCCCTGCTTGAAACAATGACTCAGCTCAGTTCTGCATAATAGGACAAGTGAGGCAGACAAGCGGAGGTGACAGAAAGGTTAGTTTTAAGAAGGCAGGCGGGTGGAGAGTGACAGCTGGCACTTATGGGCTCACGGAATGAGAGGCCTGTGCATGTTTTCATTTGGGGACCTTCCAAATCATATCATGACACCAAAGACTTTGTTTCATCTCCTTCAGAACACCGATTGCCCCAGCATCACTGATTAGTGCAATGGCTGCCTTCAAAACCGAAAGGACAGGAAGCTTTCAGTGCAAAGGAGCGACCCCCAGGTTAGCACCTGCCTCCTGACGAGGGTTCCTTTTGCTGTGATGTCAGGCTAACAGTGGGTGTCCATCCACGCCTGCAGGGAGGGCAGAGAGCTGGTCCTGCTGGCACTCTGACCATCCAGGGGCACAGAGCGCGAGACGGAGCCCTTGCCAGCTCCACTGCCTCTGCACATCCTGCAGGAGAGTGGTCTCAGAGCCTTTGCCTCCGGTTCTCGAGGGCTCGCTAAGATTAAAATGGTATAGCCTGTGGGCTCACAGGCCATTGGTGTAGCACGCCATCCAGTTCCTGGAACATATAGATCACACTGGGCCTTCCTCTCACCTTCAGTGAATACTTGGCGACAACCCCCTATCAGAACCAACTAAGTAGCCTACTTGACAATGTCTGCTTGATTTGTGGGACTTTTTCTGTCTCCACTGCCGCTACCCCAGTGTCAGTGGAGACAGAGAAGACGCTGATCACCTGTGGTAGCTTTTGCATTTTCTTAAGGTTCCCAGCAGTCTGCACTGTCTCCTCCCACTGAGGGCGCACACCCAGGCCTGGACGAGCCCCCCGGCAGCCCTGCAGGTGTCAGAGCCATTCCCCCTGGCGTAAGACAGCCCCGTTCTGCAGCCTTGTTTGCTGTGCGTGGATCTCGGGTTCACCTCCCCACCAGTCCTGCTCTGTGAGGTGGCTGCTGGTTATGTGGGAAGACATTTATGTAAATTGAGTTTGCTTCACGCTCTCTTTTCAGTGTTTTGCAGGCTCCTGTGGACAAAAATGACATTTTGTGAAATCAGGTACAGAGCACGTATCGGATGAGTTTTGTTCTAAATTAGTTGGGAAGGAATCTTGTGAAATAGAACAAACCGAGGGGCACATTGGTGCCTTACTGATGATCACATTTCAGTCTTGGTGAAAAAATAACGGGGCAGTTCAGAAGGTTTGCAGCCTCAGAGGCTGTGTCTGTGTGGAATCCTGGCAACGCCCGTGCCACCCCGACTCCTAGGCTTGGCGGTTAGAAGCATCTTTTGAAAGACAGCGTCCCACGCTTTAAGAACAGGACTTTGATTTCTTGAAAGCTGTGTTGCACGTACTATTCTGATAAATTGTCCTGAAACAATTAAGAAGCTGAGATATTGGCAAAGTTGAACCATCAACAACAGGTTTTGAGCTGGATCTTTTCCCACTGGCAGGCTGTTTTTTTCATTCTGCCTGTGCTTTTCCTACTAGGTTCCTGGATGGCAAAGGCACGCCTCACCCCTCCCACTGGGGATCGTGTCTCTCTCCCTCCAACACCATCCCACTCATCTTTCTTTCTTCAAGGAACAGATTCTCACTCCCACAGCCAAGGGTCGCCTCTGCTTCGGGAACCCACCGTCCAAAATTGTCTCCACTCGGTCACCCCGGGGCTTCTCTTCAGTACTAGGGTGGACCACATAGCATCCCCCAACCCCACCATCACGATTACAAAAGCGTCCCTTCCCTCTTTTATCCAAACATGCAACTTAACTCTTGGTCATTAATCTCTCCCCATCTCTTCCGGTCACAAATCCTCAACAGACCAAATTCTCTTCTTCACAATTCGCTCTCAAGTTTCTGGCATCAGTGGAGTTCTGTACAAGGGGCCGAATATGCCGTTTTTCTTCCACGTCTGCTTTGTGTCAGAGCGATAACCATAATTGTGAAAGGAGAAAGTTGAAAGAGTTCGCTAGGTTTCATCAAGGGACAGTCTGGTGAGATATTGCACATGCGTGGCTTTGCAGAATCGCATGCTAGAAAGTGTCCACGGACCTTCTGGTCCGTCTCCTATCCTCACACACGTAAAACTGTCTGTCTTTCAGGAGATATGACCAAGTCCAGGGGAGATGAAATGTGATAAGCAAATTCGTTCCGTGGCGTGCCCAAGCTGGCTTGGCCAGCAGTGGCAGAGCGCGACTGACCCCAGGTCTGGCGGTGAGCCCTGTGCCCCTGCCCCTCTGCCACCTTGGAAAAAGAGCTCGGCACCCACACCACTCTACTTCCCAGCACAGCCAGGAGTCAGCACTGTTCTGGGGTGGAGGACAGAAACCAGTTGTGTGGTCCATCATTATGCCACATGGACGAAAAGAAATCTAGTAGCAACAGATTCCTGGAGAAGGAAAAAACGAACAGCAAACAGGAGAGCAACAGAGACCAAGTAGCTGTGTGTTTCTGTGTAATGTTAGGATGGTAACTATTTGAAGCACAGTTTCTGATCCTCAGAGCAGCTTTTGTCCACTGGCCCACGGCTGCCCACTGGCTCTGACAAAACATGAGATCTGCAGGAAGAAGGATGAATCCTGGAGCTCCAGGCTGGGCCAGCTCCACCAGCTATCCACACGGAAGCCCTCAGGGGGTTTTTCAAGCTGGTCATGCACCGAAGAAGTGGAGGGGCTGCGATGAGTGTGGTGCCACCAGCTCCCCCTCTGGCAGGATCGCCTGAGTCTTTACCAGCTACTACGTCCTCGTCACCTGCACAGCCTGGCCATTCCCAAACGGAGAGCCTCGAATCTAGACATTCTGACCACTTGTGGACTGGATGGACACCCAGACCAGTGGGCAGCTCTCCAGGCCCAGCCCCCACACACCTGCGTGAGGAAGTCTGCCCATAGCTCCAGAACACACCACGCCCAACCTATGAGAAGGTTGCTTCTGAGAGAAGACAGGTCTTTCCATAAGTAGGGTGGTACTGCATGCGAGCGGAATCAGAAGTGCCCCGGGAATTGTGAGGCAAATCTTTTACTGTGGTAGTTACAGGAGTGCGTTCCGGAGTCGGGATGCTGAGTTTGAACCTGAGGTCAGCCACATGTGACTCAGGCAGGTACTTAACCTTCTTCTGCCCCAGTCTCATGTCTGGGAATGGGGTGATAACACTGGGCCCTGCTACATGGAATCAGGCCTGCATTGAGGGTTGGATGACCACAGTAAGAGGTTGTTCTGCCCATGCAGGTTTCCTGTGAGGTGGCTTCCCAGAGGCAGCCCGCCTGCTGGGCTCTCCACTGTATACCCATTGCCTGGTGTAATGGGTGTTCAGTGTGATTGAATAAATGGACACGGCACATGTCGCCTACTCCACAGGCACATCGATGGAGCTCAGCCTGCCCACGAGACTCACGCATGGCAAACCCACAGCAAGCAGATGGCCACAAGGATCGCCTCAGCCAAACTGACCTCTGCTGAGTCAATATTCAAGCCAGCAAAATGGAAGACAGCTGCCCACCCTCCCACATCTGAGCTGACACCGGAGGGAGTGACTGTCCATCTTTCATTTTTAAGTAAAGCCCAAAGGGGCCCAAAGAGTGCGGGTGACTACTGTCAGGGAGAACAGGGACACCATCACTGTTTAAGATCGGCCCCTCCCAGCAGCTGATAAACCCCCTGATAGCAGATGCCACGCTTGTGGTTTCTATGACTGGATTCCCAGCACCCACCAAGTGCCGGCACACTGCAGGTACCTAACAAAGACGTGTTCACTAAACAAATAAGCATGTGTCTCACTTTCCCATGAGGCTGTGAACCCTTTGAGGTCGGGTCCCACATTCCAGCTCTGTATCCACCAAGGCTAACACGTGCCCAGCTCATAGCTGCCTTCATGAGTGATTGCTGCCGGAATGGAGGAAGGCGGCCATGGCGATTCCAAGGAAATGTGAGGTGTTTGGAGCCAACAACAAGTGTGCATGTGTGTTTCCTGGGCTGCCCTCCTGAACCTCCCACGTGGCCCCCTCCTTCCCCATGGCCAAAGGCTTAGGGGTGCATAGGGCACAGTGGAGGCTGGATTGGGGTGGCCCTCATGTTCCTCAGACTGTCCACCAGCCTCTTCCTCACCGTGGCCTCCATAAAACAGCATCCATGAAAGCCACATGCTGGCCTTGCAGACACATCTTCAATCAAAGGAGTCCCCTTACTCCTCTTCACGTCAGATTGCTACCTCGGATGTCCCTTTCTGGGGCCCTGGCTCTGCCCCCATCCCTGTCCTGTCTTACTAAACGTCATCACGCCGCGGTCCTTGCCTTGAGGACGGGACCATGTTTTGTCATCCTTTACACTCAGTGCTACAGAGCAACGGCCTCAGTGATAACTATCGAGCTGGACAATGACCTTCTCAAGTCCATTCACCGTCCGGCTTGAGGAGGGACATGGTGTTGTGTTTGCCTCAAAATTAAACCACCACAAACTCGCTCCTTGGAGTTTTCCTTGGAAAACGCCATGGGAAATACCTGTGCAATAGCACTGCAATTCAGCTGAAGAACCAACATCCACATAGATCCTATGAGCTCAATGAATAAAGACACACGGATTACTCTCTGGGAGTATTTTAAACAAACATGCAAATTATGTGATAACTCTTTTAGGTGGATTATACTAGAATGGACTGAAAATTATCAGCTATATCAAGTCCTCCCCCAAACAGGAAACAATTTTTTCCTTCCTTGTGTGTATGACAACCAGGGGTCCAGTATGGACAGAAATGGGACCATGCAGACAAAGAACATGGCCAGGAACCTTAAATAGTAGCAACTTGACTGTATCACTAGCAAAATCTTTAGTACTGGTAAAACTCTTTCTTCTCACAATGGTGCTAGTAAAGCCAAATCGAGTTAGATGCAAAATGAAAGTGGTTTAAGGTCCATGGGACACTGATGTCTGGGGACAATGAAAGTCCCCCTGACAACAAGATTTAAGCTGACCAAGACCAGCCCATGACCACTGGCGAGAGTGTACAAGTTTCTATCTGGGGACGGGGGGTGGTCATAGGCCAAATCTGGCCCTTTCCCTGTTTTTTAAACAAAGTTTTATTAGAACACACTCACACCCATTCATTTACCAGTTGTTTGTGGCTGCTTTCAGGCTACAATGATAGGGTTGAATAGTTGCACCAAAGACCGTATGGCCCATGAAGCAGAAAATATTTACTATCTGACCCTCTACAGGAAAGAACCGTGACATTGGTCCTAAGTGAATAAGCTAAGGAAGTAACATTGCAGGGGGGGTTCTGTACTGAGTCATCTGCACACCTTAGCTCAGCCATCCTTGTAACAACCCCTAACGTAGGAGTTACTATGGTCCACACCTTCCACGTGAGGTCACTGAGGTTCTGCCGAAGGACAGGACCAGCCTGGTTCCAATGGGGAGGGGGCAGCAGAACTGGGCCTGGCCCCAGGCCACGTGCGTCGACAGCCCTGCGCACGGTTCGTCTGACAACGCTGAGCACAAGTGCAGCTCCCTCTTGGAGGGTCCTCCCTCATCTCAGGGTGGTAACCTCTTCGCTACACCTGGCTCACCCCACCGATCCATCCTACAGAATTAAATGTGACTCCCAGGTATTGCAGTCGTATGATTTCAGGGTTTCCATGAGACAAAGCAAGGCTGAAAGTGGCATTCCTGGTACCCTGAAAATCTCCGCCTATAGTGTCACAATTATATTTCAGGTGTCCACTGATTTACGGGACAGGGGTCTAAAAAGTCTTCCCAGTGTGGTGAGGCAGGTGTGTCACGAGCTGGATGTGGGATAGATGTTTCTTTTTGAAACACGGGGGTATTTCTAGAAGCGCGGTCTTCATCCATTGTAGATGCTCTCGGAAGCTGTGATCTTAATTAGCCAAGGAGATAAGGGGGGAGGGGCAGTACCGAGGACAGATAATCCTCTAGTTCCAGCCTTCTCTGATCCCTCAAATCTACAGCAGCTCATAGGTGTTTCTGCGTAAAGAAATATTAGGTTAGTGCAAAAGTAATTGCAGTTTAAAAGGTTAAAAATAATTGCAAAAACCGCCATTACTTTTGCACCAACCCAACATGTTAAATTCAAATAAGGCATCTCCTACCTTTGCTACTAAAAGAAAGTGTGGAACTTTTTTTTTTTTTTTAGATTAAACACTAGATTTTTATACTGCTTCACAAACTCTTATTGTTAAAAAAAATTGTCTGGGACAGAGCTGCTGCTTCAGAACAAACAGAAATCATTTCAAACTGCCTGAAAGAAAAAAGCACTGGGGAGGGACGCTGTGAAGCACCTACCGCACATTAGCTGGCAAGCTCAGCCCTCCCTGCTGCCCGCCCTCCCTTCTGCGGGCCAGTCCCTTCCTTTTCTTGCGCCACGAAGAAGTCAGGAGTAATCAAGCGTGCATGCTATGCATACAGAGCAGAGGCAGCCGTGTGCCTGAAACAGCACTGGCCCCGGTAATGCAGGGACTACCACACGGCAGGCAGGGGACGTGGACACTGAGCTCGTGCTCTGCAAGCATTGCCATCTCCCCAATGATACCAGACTCAGACTCTCCCTCAGATGAGCTCCCGTCCCTCAATGCAGAGGCTGGGGGGCTAACGGACGGCCGAATGTAGGGGAGACAGAGAAGGAACGTACACTGCCTTCACTGATAGTCTGCCAGTGTCTAACCTGTGTGCAGAGCTCTGTCACACTGACCCTGGGGACAGTGCCCGATGGCACAGGAGCACAGGCCCCTGAGAAGATGCCTGTTCTCAAGGCTGAAGCCAGGAACCCTGGGGTGTCACCTCACCAGCAAGGCTCATGGAGTTGGCATGGAGTCTGAGCTCCAGGCCCTGCCAAGGTGCAGCCTGGCACCTCACCTACTCAGCACTGACCGGCCTGCTGGCCCGGCAGGCAGGGGATGGCAGGGGCCCTACCTCACAGCCCTGGGCCCTTCTCCTGAGCTGATTCTCCGATGTGTTTCCTGACTGGTTGGCTGCCGTTAGGCCTGCGTGGGTGCTGGGGGAGGAGTCTCCTGAGTCAGGCTGCTGGTGGGGACGCCTGCACGCTCAGCTCTGAAAAACCTCCCATCCGGAAGCCTGGCCGTGTCAAGCCCATGGTTTGATTTTTTGTATTTCACTGGAAAAGAAAGTCCCTCCATTGCAGCCATGGCCCTCCTTGAGCTGAGGGTGGCAGCTGAGGCACAGACCCTCAGGGTAAAACACGGGCACAGGTGAGCCCTGAGCTCAGCAAGGTGAGTGCCAGATGATGAGCAGGGTCAGGAGGAAGGGGGCTGGGGACGCTAGGGTTGAAACCCACTTCTCAGTGAGTGAGACAGGACCCCTGGGCATCTACAGTGGAGGGCCTTGCCCCCTCTGTTGGTCAGCTCAGACCCTTCGAAGGGGGGTGGGTGAGGAGGAGCAAGCAGACCCAGGTGGACTCATTACATCCCAGGACAGGCACTGAGGGAGGAGGGATAAGCGACCGCTCAGAGCCATGGCTCAGACCCTCTAGCTGCAGAGAGAACGGTTATGCCCAGCACCTACTGGTTTGAGCTCTGTCAAGTTCCTCATGTAACTGGGGCAGTGCCAGTCCGACCTGCTGCATCAGGGCAGAATTCCACCCCACAAAGAGCTAACGGCACGACACAAAGGCATCACTGCATCTCGCACGTGAACCGGCCGTGGACCTGACCCAGGGTCTCTGGCTTCACTCAGATCCGCACAGAGGATCTCAGGAAATCTGAATTCCAGCAAAGTTCCCAACAAAGAAGCTGCCCTTCCACATCCCTCGATGGCTGCAGGGGGTCTCAGGGTGGCTGGGTGTCAGGTCCCAAGTCCCACGTCAGGGGCCGTGCGTCCTCAGCTTTGCCTCCTGCCACCATTGTGCCCGGTGGTTGCTGGGTGCCTGGAACTTGTGAAAGCTGCTGGATGACAAATTCACCCACCTTACTCCAGCCCTTTCTGAACGTGGGATCGCGAGTGTTTGCCACTGCTGAAGCAACATCGTTTCTCTTATCCTACTGGGCTCCACACGAGCAGTGGAGGCACTTGCCTTGATTGCAAAGTCGCAGACACCAGGAGAATTTGCTGATTGCTAATGAGGAAGCCCAGGTTTGGTTCATACCATCTGGGACCCTCTTGCTGTGGGCTGAGAATAGAACGAGGAGTTTGACATAACACACCATATTAAGCAGGCAGTGACTTTGTTACGGGCTCAGCATAACTTTTCATGTCTGCTGTACGCCAAGAGCTTAGCCTGAAACACCTTTTTCCAGAATATGAAACATAATATCGCGTGCTCATTGCATTATTTAAAAAGGGGCAATGTGGTTCATAACTTTACATTTATTGCATACTTTTAAGCCACTTGACCCATATAAATATTGCTATAGAGTTGCCCTCAGTTATTAAATTCTTATTGCTTATAAAAGGGGCAACAGGAAGTATATAGCCTGCAGTGGGAGGTGTGCGGAGAGCTGCAAGGCCGGGAGACCAGGCGGGGTGTGCGGGTCGCAGGGAGCAAGTGGGTTTCAGTGCTGTTCTCTGCTTTCAAGCCTGGGACAGGGTTTTATTTTTTTCCTCCCTCGTTGTGGGCAGCAGCCTGTTTTACTTCAGCTCAAAGAATCATGTATTGACATGGCTAAGCGACATTTTGCCTTTCTGCTAATTAAAATGGAACCCCACTTTTAAAAGAAATTGGTTGAAATATTATTTTTTTTTTATTTCTTTTTTATTTCAGAGGCACAGCTGAGACCAGATGAAAACAGGGCCTCCCATGCATCAGGGTTCCAAGTCGAGTCGCCTCACTGAGAAAGGGAGCAGCACACTGAGCCTTCCCTGGCAGGCTCGTGTTCCTGTCAACACCGCCTCCTGGTTCTCCTAGGAGGCTGGCCGGCTCCCGCCGCAGCGCACACCTGCCCCGGTGGAGACAGGCTCCGCCAACACGTGCCGACAGAGGCTCTCTCCTGGTGTGCACATTTTGGAAATGACAGAATGACCATAAGCACTTGAAGACACCTCAAAGCTGTTCGACAGAGAAAGTTTCCAAAAAGCAAGTTTCCTTGAGTGCCAGTGTGGCCCATTCAGGCCAGCCCCACGTCTGGAAAACACACTGCAGGGAGATGGCATCTGACCGTCCCCAGCACGAATGGGAGTGCAGAGCCATGGGGTCCCAGGCTGTTCTGGAGACATGATTCTTCCACACATAGTAAGAACACGGGTGTGGGGTGATACGTGGCATCACCAGCCCTTGCATATTTGGGACACGGCACTGGCAACGTGTTAACAAGGGCAATTGCACTCCCCCCACCCCTTGCTTAGGGCAGAACCTCTACACTTACAGGTTACTGCTGTCAACGCAGGACCTTTTTCCTGCTGTCACTTCTTTCAGAGATGAAGGGGAAGGTTTCCCTTAGCCTACAGCATTTAGTGTGCAAACCCTCCACCACCACATCGTGAAGCCGCAGAAATCATGAAGCCAGCCTGCGACCTTCCAGTGCAGTGACAGGACAGGCGTCCCTGGAGCAGTGGATGGCTCCTCTGATATTTGGAAAAGTGTCATGTTTTCTTTACAGAAAAAGCTGTCAGGTTGCTGTTGGCATACAGCACAACACTTCCTGGGTTGTGATTTGCTTGGTGGCTACAAAATGTCACCTGGGCACATGACATGTTTTTGTTTTGCTCACAGTCACTCTGTACTTAAGATATTCAAATGGAGCCAAGAGAAAGGCCAGATCTGAGCCCTGGTCCATCCTCAGCTCCGTTACACACCCTCCACTTCCTGCAGAAGGAGTGACCGTTTGCAAACCCAGAATGCGCTCCTCTGAGGGCAGTGGCCTGACTCCCTCGTTTGGGCTGAATGAAAAGACTCTGCCAATGCTTGCTTACCCTGTTGATGTGCTCTTTAGAAAACCTCTGGAACAAAGACAGCAATTACGGACCACAGCTGGTCATGCTGTTTTAAAAAAATAGAGGATATAATGTGAATAACTTAAGAAGACCACCACCAGCCCCCCTCACCGCCCTCTACCCCGGAGGGTTGGCCAAGCTGGGCTGTGGTTCCTGAAAGAGGACAGATGGCTAAAGTTAGCTGGTCACCTGTGCATGTCACCCGCAACTTGTCAGTGTAATCTGGCCGTTGTACTGCGGTCAGCCTCAATCTCCCAGCCTGGATAACACTCATTTGCAAATTCCTTGTTTCTCCCATTCCTGGGTACTACTCTTAGAAGCACACAGCAGGATTTAGACGTAATAAATAGTCAGTGATTTAGGTGACATGAGAAAAGAGCTTGAGGAAATATAGTATCCGTGTTATTTTCTTTTTACTGCTTTGAAGACCTGAAATAGGAAAAATCTGTCCCTCTGCAAGTCTTGTGTCTGACAGACAGAAGTGCAGACGTTTAAATAATGTCCGTCTTTTTTTGTTTTTTGGTGTGTTATTTTTTTTTTTCTGTTGTGAATTTAGCACATAAAAGAAACACGATCTAAGGAAGGGATCCTGCAAAATTCAACTGACTATCCGAAAGTGGTGCTGGAGATAAAAGCAATTCCCTTTGCGGAGTTTCTCTCCAGCCCTAGGAGGGCGAAGCGGTTTGGTTCAAGGAACAGGGGAATCCTATCCTAAAGATGACAAATGCAAAAAAAAAAAAAAATCCAGCCCCAGCGACTCCCTGGTTTCCCGGTCCTTTTGCTCCAGGGGTTGGAGTCAAGTGCAAAATAGAAAGAAAACAATAGCACAGCCACAGCGAGGATTTATCCCTGGGTGATACCATCGGGGAGTGTTTCAGGCCACAGTGAAAAACATAATCACATTCCGAGCTGACCATACCAGTCATTTAGCCCCTAGAATGCAGACTTGAGGATGGAGGTGAAATGGCAGAGGGGTTTCGTTTATTTTTTAAAGGTTTGAGTGATTTGAAAAACATGTCGTGCAAACCAAAAACATGCCCTAATTGCCACCAAGAACACCCCTGTCTGCTGGGACGGTAGCGAGAGAGCTCTGTGGTTAGGGCAGATTTCAAGACATTCTCTCTCCTTCAACTCTTTGTGCGAAAAATACAGAACCTGTTACCATGTCTTTCCCAGAAGTCGGAAATTAATTTCTTGCATTTATATACATACAAATTGCAGCTCTGGACACCTGCCCTTCACGATCCTGCCTCTGGATTGTGATAACTAGCCAGTTCTGCCAGATTTCCATTGAATATAAATTAGGAAGCACCGGGAAATATGGCCTTAGTGCATTAGGACTTGCATTAAGATTTTTGGTTTTTCAGTTTTCTGTTTCTTTGTCTCCATTGTTGCTGAAATAAAACTGCTGCACCCTGCAACCACAGGGCCCGTGTGGCCAGATGCATGTGGCCAGATGCTGGCTGCATCCTTGGAAGGCAAACACCCTGAAATAGTACAGGGACCAGTACCTGTGACCTGCAGGGGGACTGTGGCAACATGGCATATTTCAGTGTCACTAAGAATGCAGCTGGCAACTTCCCACTTCCACCCCAAAGACAGCAGTCGGGGGTGATTCCTCCTGGGCATTTGCTGGTGGCCCTCCTGGTACTTTAAGGGACTACCTGAAAGGTATGGAGGGTTACAAAATCTACCGCAGACACTGGACAGAGAACAAGGTACTTGCCACTACACAAGATACTGTTTCAAGACAGGATTCCATATGTAATCTATTTTCTAAAGTCAGAGGTGATTTTAATAGGAAAGCCGAAAAAAAAAAAAAGAAGAAAAAGAAAAAGGAACTGGATGAATGGACTCCTCTTAAAATGGAGGTTTTTTCTGGGGAAAAAATCCTTCCCCTGGCATTTCCTTGGAATTGAACTGTGGCCAGCCACTGGCAGCTTTGTATAAAAAGATTCATGTTTCGTCCCTTTGGACGTCACCATTGGTCAACGGTGCTGGTGGCACAAATATACCTGCTGAAGAGTCCTGCTCAGAAGATACCCTTCAGGAGGACAAAAATCCACATTAACCAAATCAGGTGTTTTCACTTAAAAATATGAGCGTTCTTCCCCTATTGCATTAGAGCAATGTGAACATGTCTAATCTGGAGCAAGGCATGTTTCACAGCTATGTTTACATTATGCTTAGCTGGCTGTTCTGCTCACGTAACTCACTTCATACTTAAAAAAAGATTGCAGGAAAAAATTAACATCTTTTTTTTTTTCCTCCTTGAACATTTCAAGGCAAGCACCTACCTTCTAATGGTAGAACTTTATTTTCTTCCTCATAGTAATATATGGTACTGAAATTCCAAAGGTTTCTGGTGCATTTCAGCTGTCACCTCAAGTCAAAACCATAGACTCCAGCTATAAAAGAATATAATAAATTTAACCTGACCTAACTGGGGATTTTTAAGCAGCCAATTTTTTTTTAATTGTGTATCTGTGAGCTCCCTATGCCCACATATAAATGCTTTTTTTCTTGCCTGGTTCTTTCTTGAGTTCAAACATGTGTACCTATGTGAAATTATCTATGCTTACATAAAATGCTTTCAAAGATTTGAAGGGAGATGCCACTTTGGAAGAAAATGCAATTCTAAGATAAACTTTAAATGAGGTATTTGACCGAGCTGCCTCGCTCCTGAATTTTCCGTGCAGTCCTGTCCTGGGCAACTATTGTAGGATCCTTCCAGCGGGTTCTTCCTCTCCAAGAAAGGTGTATGGCCGGCCTGGGCCCAGGGACACCCTGATCCCCTCCCAGGCAGTTCACTATTTAGCGCTCACCAGCCTGCTATCTGATAGACCGAAGTAAAAACTTCCGCACTCCAGTTCAAATGTAATCAATGTTTTTGTTTAGCAGCCTTTGTAGATTGAGTCTTTGTTAGGCGGCGAGCACGTCTTGTTTCTCGAACACCCGCGGAAATCCCGGCGTCAGAGTGCCCCCAAAAGGCAGCCCGGGAAATGAGCAGGGGCGCGCTGACCTTTATCGAGACAGCTAAGGTTATGCACATAACATTTGCTTGTTTACTTTGCAAAATAAGCAACGAGTTGGAAACTCCGGGCTCCGCCGGCGCCTCCGCGCACTTAAAAAACAACAGCACAAACCAAGGCCGCTGGTCGTCCCAGCTCCGCGCGCGGAGCCCTTATCTGCTTTGCTCTGTATCTATCGTGATGCAACTTTAATAGCGTTCGCCAAGTCGGCTCAGAAAATCACAGCTGTAGCTGGAGGCAAAGAAAAAAAAGAGGAACAAAACCCCGCTAAAACGAGGTCCTTCGCTCTTGCCTCACCTAGGAGCCTGGTGGCGAGGGGGCAGGGGCCACCGGATCGATGGCCGCAGCGGGCTGATGGCCACTGGTCGTTTTGATGGATATGACTGTAAAAAAAAAAAGTCCAGATTGGTTCACAGTGGACCTCAAACCATGTCAGCTAAAACCAAAGAGACAAAAAAGTGACAGCTGTGGAGAGTGCACTGCAGGCAGTCAACGGCGCCTGTGATTTATTGTTCCATCTGCCTCGCGCTGTGAGGACAAGTTCCCCCTGATTTGGTTAAAATGAAAAGGACCTCAGAGAGCGCGACGTGGGTTTTGAAAATGTGCAGAAACTTTTTTTTATTTCCTGATTTATGTCCCTTTCCCCCTCCAGAAATTCAGCCCTGCTCCGGGAGCTTGGCAGGAGAGAGAGTTTGCCCCCCCCCCCCACGGCCGCCCCATTTCGGGGACGCAGGCCGAGCGCCCCCCCCCTGTACCCGCCGGTGCGCTGTGCGGGGGCGCGCGGGGCCCGCGGTGCAGTGGGCTCGCGGCGGCAGCGGGTGCAGATCCGCGGGGACAGGGCGGGTGGGGTGCCCAGGGAGCCGAACCCCAAAGATGGGGCAGGACCCGTGGAGCGCCCCATGCGGGTCCTGACTGCACCCTCCCCACACCGTCACTCCCCGGAAGTTCAGCCCCCTGTACTCGGATTCTAATAAAAGTTTTATGCCGGTCAGCACATTTTCAGCCAATTTCCCATGAAGAGGCCTGTTGGTTTCGGTGGTGCATGGAAAGTTCTGCTCTCGCCTGCCTTAGCTCTGGCCCCTGGAGCCCTGACCCGGTGGCCAGCACTTCCTGGCTGGACGTTTTAGACCTCACAGGTCCAACCTGGTGTCAAAAGCTGGCCTGTCTTCTGTCTCAGGATGTTGGTTTTACCTCTCAAGTGTTTCCTGAATTTGTGAAAATTCCTTTTCTAGCCGCTTGTCCATAGTGGCTTAATGTTCAAAAAATATTTACTTTTTTTTTTTTTTTTTCTTGAGAGAGAGAGAAAAAAGAAAAGGGGAGGATGGGGTGGGGGAAGGGACTGAGAAAGTGGCAGAAACAGGGAGAAAGAGGAGGCTTGGCAGCTACTGTGGAGCAGGGGCTGCCCCCAGGGGGCCAGTTCTACTTTGGGAACGTGTTCCTGTCAGGCCGGGGTCAGCATCTTTTACCTCTTTTTTCCATTATTCAAAATAAGTATTGATGTTATGTTTTAGCTATTTAAAAGCCAGCTGCCTTGCTCATTTCAGATACTTTTCCTGGTATGATTATATGTGGTAATAGCTGGTCTGTGTATCGTCTTTCACAAAATCTAGCCTTTCAGAGCCTCAGTCTTCAAATGATATCAATCAAAATTTATGCAATTCAAAATCCATATGTATAGAGTCCCAGTTCACCTCATTTCATGATAATAGTAAACCACATGTTGTGGACATGTCTAAAACACTTTTCCCGTTCTTGACTGTGTTAACCCTACCGGCACCCTATGCTGTGCAGCCTGCCCAAGTGAGCAGCGTAGTACATTGATTAATACTCGGCAACAACGGAAATCTTGAATAACAAACATGGTGAAAGAGGTAAAGGCAAACTAATAAAACAAGGAGAGTGTCAATAATACTTGAAGATGTGTGTTAACATGAACAACCAAGGACAACCAGATTGTCTCTTATTAACCATTTCAAGGTCGATCTTCATTCAAAATAGATGTAGTGACAAGTGGGAAATAAGCCATTTGGTCCAGCCGGGTCCTTCCTTGAGTTGGTGGGGGGGGCTGTGGAGACCTCACTCCGACCTGGCCAGCTCCTGAGGCTGGCCTGCTGCTTTTGCACGGGTGCCTGGAGCAGAGAGTGAGCAGGGACAGGGAGAATCACTGTGAAATTAACCCATCATTATTATGCCTTCATCCTAGGTGGGAAAACTTAAAGTGGGGTTTTGGAGAGTTCATTTGCATTAGCTTTGAGACCTGGTCAACAGAAGGCATAAAGCTTTTTGTTGTTGTTGTTGTTGTTCCTTCAAAGAATAGCTGATAAGTAGGTGCCTCCAGAAGACAGTAATTCCCGTACTTGGGTGTTAGGTCCAGATGGGCGTGTTAGAATCGTGCACAGACGGTTAATAACTACGCAGATATGTACCCTTTAAATGACGCAATCCTTCATGCGATCTATTTTTATCAAAGGCAAAATTGGTAACTGTTGGTAGTCACACAATAGCATTTGCCTCTGACAGGATGCATTATTTACTTCGGATTTAATATACATTACAAATAAGATTTGCTTTCATGGAAAAGCATTAAAACATTTGGCAGGAGGAGAACTGAACATTTTCCTTAATTTGTTTTGGCAACTCTGAAAAATAGAGGTCATTACACACACTTCTCCATTCCAGAAACATAACAAGGAACAAATATTTTAAGAAAATCGAGATATAATTAGAAATCCCACAAATGTCTTCAGAACCGAGCAGGCGTGAGGCAAAGGTGAGTGTAACCTGCACGCTGTAGCCACGGGGGCCCATGGAATGGACTTTCCAAGGAACTGAAAATGAGAGGTGAACATCCTGAGAGCATCACTTTTGGAAATCCTTAAAAAACACACAACATAACATCCATTATCCAGCATCCAACTGAACTGGTTTCATGTTTTCCCCCTGAAAACAGGGGTGTTTCATGCACCTCCCTGTGTATTCACATCTGTCACGTGATATCAAACGTTTATATGAAAATTAATACTGAAAAATTAAGCACACTTTTGTTTTGATTAACTGCAATCAGTTCCTAAAACCACAAGGTGGAAAAGCAGTGAGCACTGCAAATGTGTCTTCCCTCTCTGCCCTCCAAATGAGCCAAGCCGAAGCAGGAAAGCTGTTGACAAATTAATACTTTAAGAAAATAAACTATGGTCATGTTCAACACAGAGCAACTTTATCCTGATTAATTTGTGTTGGAGGCTCTCCAGCCCCCATTTACAAAGCCCGGCAGTTTGTACAAATGTAATTTCCTAATATTTACATGAGGAAAGCCTCAGCAGTTAAGCTTTGCCTCCAGTGTGAGTTTTGTGGTTTGTAAAAAGACAATAAAAATACAGAGAGGTAATTGTAAGCACATTTGAAAAAGAAAGGAAGAAAGAAAGGATTTTTTTTTTCTATCCTCCCTGCACAGCCCTATAAAAATGGGCTGTGTGTGCTGACGCTCAGAAGGGAAGAAGCGAGCGTTCAGCCAGCGGAGTTTTAAGTAATGTAACACCTCACGCGGACTAACACAGCCAGGCACTGAACACAGCTGAGAGCCGGCCGAACACACACGGTTGTTCCTAACGTGGATCTTTTGCGTCCTGACCTAATTCATCTTTGTCCATCTACGTGGGCTTGTCATTTTATGCCTTTATTTATATCTCATGGAAGGCACTGGTATGACTGTCTGATTTAATAAATAGGAAAAAAGAAAAATGCAGTTGTAATGTGTTGCTTTGTTCTGAGAATATTAAAAAAATAACCTTTAGTTTTAATGAGATTTTCCCCATCAGTTTACACAATTTTCCAGATGCAAAATGAGCTTTTGGCTGTAAAATATTTTATCACATTGTCTTACACAATAAAGATTAGATGTTTTCTCTCTCTCAACTGCACTGCAATTATTTTTTAGTGTTTGCAAATCATAATATCATTTAAAAACCATATTTTATACCTCATCTAAAATACTTTTATAGCAGTATGATGAAAAAATAGCATTCTATTTAACTACTCTTTTTAAGTGGCTGTTATGTGCTGTAGTATAATTTCCCAGGAAAAGGCATAGCTGAAAAGCTTAGCTTTCCTTGAAAACATCTCTCTCAAGCAGCATCTTTGCAAAAATCCTCAGAATTTAATTCCCCCGACTGGAAAGCCCAGAGTGCCTGAATGTAAAAATAGTAGCCCTGTCATTTCACATTCATTAAGTGTGAAACTCAGAAATTAATAATGTAAAAATATGCTTTTTAATTAGTCTTACATTCTGCCCAATGTACTTAAATGGGATCAGCAGCTCCCTAATGATTTTTTTCTTAATAAAGTATTAGCCTGTGATGCACTGAGGTTGACAGGTATGATAAACTGGAAAGTACTTTTGGAGGCGTATGAATGATACCAAAATAGTACTCGCCCATTTAAATGTAATTAACATCAGGGAGCAATATTACAAGAGAAGCCGGCAAGATTTTTATTTCAGGTTTTTTTTTTTTCATTTCTTATTTTATGAGTAGTTTGATGATTGCGGCAGTGATTTTATAATTTAATTACCTTTGCTGAAAGCTAAGCTTCCACTAATAGCAGGTCAACAGGACCATAAAGCAGTCTTCAAAAATATTAAAAAGAAAGTAAATTCCCTTAGATAGATTCTTCAAGTATAATGTATGCGTGTACGAGTGTGTATGGATATGTATGTACACATATATGTGCACATGTGTATGTGTATGTGTGTGTGTGTGTCTACACACAGATACATAGAGACAGACAGATAAATGGACATTTGCTGTGTCTGCGTTTGTCTACTCGGGAAGTATTTCACTTGTGGTGACGAGGACCTTTGGGAAGAAACTATGGCTACTTGTCCTCTGAAGAGAATTGATGGCAGGAATTCTTCAACACCTCAGTTTGGGAAAAGGCAAAAGAAGACCCAAAAAAGTGTATTTGATCAAACACATACATATGTCAAGTCACTGCAGAATAAGAAACTCAAGTCAATTGTCACCTGATTGTCCTCTAATGTGCAGCCTCCGAAAGACAGCTGCCACTTTGATTGGCTCTACTATTTTAAGTCACCAATAATACATGGGAAATGGATTTCTTAACACATATGCATGCTGACTATCACCGCTGTTTACTCAAGGACTTACCCTCAGATCTAGGAGTATCTGAGTCCCCAGTGATGGCCCCTTTCAACTCAGTAAACATGAGTGACGCGGCATGTAAAATATGACAAAACCCCAAAAGTCTTGAGTTTACCCCTTACCAAAGAGGGGTGGCCACAGACCAGGTTCCATACCTATTGTGGGAGGGTCTCCTGGGAGCCTGTGGGAAGCTGAGAGCTGGAGTGACAAGTGTCTGATAGACTTTCATGGGCAACCACACAGCAGCTGAAGACCATTGGGAGAGCGCCCCAGAACGAACACTTACGACCCACAATCTGTCTGTCCACGGAGCCCACAGAGTCTCAGGAATTCCTTCCTAATTAACCTCAAGGACCAAAGATAGAGCAGGCCCATGACTCAGTTTACCCAGACAGCCCTTGCTGAGCCCTGACAGCACCTACATTCTCATATGTTCCAGAAGCAAACTAGAGTAGGAAGAATGTCAGGTCAGTCAGTTGGCCACATCTGTGGAATTTAGCTCAGTGGTTGTAAGTCCTGCCTATTCTCTAATTGCATCTTCCTCATGGATACATTCCTCCTCATACACATATTTACACCAGCTTTCAACATTTATTGGAAACCCTTCAAGAGGAGACAGAGCAGCTGTGTTAGGGAGATTCCTGAGCCCTGGACAATGGGCTGTGATTTCTGTATTTACACGACTCTATCAATCATTTCTCTGGTGTATTTTTAGAAGGATAAAGGGGAGCACTTGTATAAGGTACACTGATTTTCATACTTCCTTACAATTCATGTGGACAAAGTTTCAACTGGAAGCTCCCTGAGGGCAGGTCACTGAGTCATTGCCAGCTCCTGGCACCAAACCCAAGCACATGGCACGTGTAGAACGAGTGTCAGATGAGTGAAAGAAAGTCGGATATTAAGTCTTCTCAGTGTCACCTCAGATCCAGTCAAAGCCTTGATAGGTGTTGTTTTCTGGGTGCTTTTCTGACATAAATTGGACATCCATGATTCAGTTTTTTAGCCCATCACACAAAGTACTTAAAAAGTTACTGCCACCCTGAAAACACAGTTAGAAGATGAGTAAGTCCTGGAGATCTAACACACAGCATAGAGATTATAGTCAACGATACTGTATTATAAACTTCAGAGTTGCCAAGAGACTAGATCTTAATTGTCCTCACAACACAAAAAGGAATGATAATTATGTGACGTGACAGAGGTGTTAGCTGGCACCACGGTGGTAATCGTGTTGTAATATGTGAGTATCAAGTCAGCATGTTGTACGTCTAAAACTTACACGCTGTTATGTGTCAATTAGATCTCGATACAAAAGAAGGAGACACAAAAGATGGCTGCAGAAAGCCAAGTGTTTGAGGCATCAGAGGACGGGGACCTGTCTTTACAGCCCTTAAGCATTCAGATGTCATCACTTCCTAAACCAGCCAGTGGAAAGCGAGTCTTCACTTCTACTGGGCATTTCATCATATGGATACTTCTGAAGATTGGCAATAAGCTTACCTAAAAACATGAATTATAGCTAATACGAAAGATTTCTGTTACTCCTATAAAATGGATAGTTTTTTTCTCTTACCATTTTACATGTTTGCCCTTGCTATAGATTCTTTCTACTTTGTGGCAGAAATATCAAAGTGTTGACTAAGTTTTGGACCAGTGATTATTTTAATTACATTCATTGTTTCATAAAGAATTTTTTTCAAAATGATTTAATGCACGTATTAATGTGTCCTTGAATCATATAGAATAAATAATTTAAACTGATTTTAGGAATCTGGGACTTTTATAAAATCTCACTGAACTTCAAGTTGTTTAGAGAGTATTGGGACTGCCATATTAATAAACTAGACTCCATAACTGCATTCCATACAAAAGTAAAGCCAATGAAAACTAAGTGAAAACTACCTATGAATAAACCAGGGTAATATTTCAGAGCAGAGCTTCGAGACATGATCATGGCCAGCCAAATAGACTCTACTTATTGGGCATGTGTTAATGACGTCATTTGCAAACGAGGGAACTGAGGTTCAGAGAGTGTGGCTTCCCCAAGGCTCCGCATCATCTGCAGGATATTCACAAGAGGCAAAGCCAAGAGGACACCAGAAGCCAAGGGGGTTGACTCACCTACTAAGTAACCTCTCAAAGGATGCTAGAGATGGTCCAGGTGTTGGGGGACCTTCACCTGGAAGAGTGTTGATAGCTTGCATTTGGTACCAACTATCTAGGTCCTGAGATGCAGAGATTTTTGAGTATGATGACTTGGGAAATATTTGTAGTCACCTCCATTTCACCAAGTATATTTCAGTACCCTCACATGTAGCATGAGGGCTGTGTGGGCAGTAATTTAGAGAATGAAAGTCATGCCAAGCTCACCCCATTTATTTGCATTAACTTGATTGCAAATTTCATTAAGGCAGGATTAAAAATCCAAGAAATAGTGACTATTACTAAAAAATGGTATCCATGAAAATAACAAAATATACAATTAATAATTTAGCTCCAATGAGTCCCCTGAGTTCCTTTGTCCTCTCACTTTTGTTTTCTTTCTTCTCTGCTCCTTCCTCTGCCCGCCTCTTTCTTCTCTTCCCTTCTTTCTTTCTCCTTTCCTTCCTTTCTAATTCTCAAAGCCAGCTGTGTGGTTGACATCGCTTCCTTTGTATCAGACTTTATCTTCCTGAAAAATACAGCCTGGGCCATTCCCTTCAGGGGGGTTTCATTTCTTCCCAAATGAAGGGATTTGCACTGAGATTTTCACCTTATGGGAAGGGAACCAGGGTCTCCCATACTGTCTGGACAATCCTGGGGGCCGGACACCTGTTTTCTGGAAACTTTAGTATTAAGTTTGTGGTCAACCAGGGTCACCACAGAGCAGACAGCCCACGTGTTACAGAGGGCTGCTGAATTATCCATCCCCCCCATGACAGACCAGTGGGTCATGGACCCTCTGCTTGCAGACCCACCAAGAGAGCAGCTCCAGGCAGACAGGACATGCCTGCTGCCCGCCCGGCCTCGCCTCCGAGGCCGCTCCAGTTACCAAGGTGCGATGGTCCCAAAGTGTACTTTTTGTGGATCCACAAAGGATTCCAGTTTGCTTGAGTGTGAAATGAAACCAGAGTCATTGGTGGAGACTTAAAGACAAATCACTGAACACAAATGGATGAAGCTAGAGCACACATCACTAAAATCAAAAGACTTGCTTCTAGGGGACACAAGAGTCCCAACCCTGGAATGGAGGAGCAGAGACATCATGCCGGGGACATGTTTCCTTCCCGGGAGGATGGGACAGCTCCCATAACAGGCTTTCTTATGGCCAAGCCATGCACTGGTATTTGTGCAGGAACCCGAGGGACTGCTTGTTTACTGACTAGATGAAAGAACACGAGGCAGGGTTAGGGACGCGGGGCTGGGAGAGACCAGGGACATCCCCGGGACACCAGGAAGATACAAAGCACTGCAAATGGTCCTGGTACACAAGTTCCAAGGATTTAATCACCCAAAAGTGTTTCTGCGTTCCAAGGAAAAGTTTTTCTGCATTTCCCTGCAGAGACCCAGGATAAAGATGCAACCTGGCCACCGCGGGTCTTTGTCCAGAGTCACTCTTGCCTCCAGCCAGACAAAGGGTGTGCCCGGCAGCCGCACTGCCAACACCTACACTTGCATTCTCCCATTCCATTCCACCCGAGGCCACACAAGGGAGACGCTCTACTGGGTCCAAAGTTCAGAAACAAATCAGGATTTCAAATGGAATGTCAATCTGGATATGCAAGATGACATTTCACCGAGAAAAGAAAACAAATTCATTATTAGGTTTCATAACTTGTCCAAACAGTGAAGTAATGGACGAAAGTTATAACAGTTGGTGAAGACTACAAAAAAAAAAAAAAAAACATTCTTGAGCAATCAGTTGACAAATATAATGAAATAATTCATCCCAGAGCTGTGTTTTGGCAGGAAATATTCCTAGTCCTGGAGCCCCCTCCATGGTGTGTGAAGTACACCCCAGCTCAAGCAGGACGAGTGTGGCTTAGAGAAACCCTCTTAAGGCCCGAGACTCGGGGGAGGCAGCTCATGGCTGCCCTGACCTGTCGTTAGAACTCGCAGTGATGGTGCATATTGCGGAGGGAAACAGCGAACTGAGTGCTAACGTTCATGCATCTGTTGTAGGCAGAGCAACTGTCTCCCAGCTCAGGAATTGCCATGGTGCTGCCAGCTGATGTTCAAAGGCAGGATCACAGTGCCGTGGTACAAACACACAATCTTCACATCCTGTGATGTGCAGGGCGAGTCACCTGCTTGGTGAAGTGCAACGTGGTGGCAAGAACAGAACGAGATGGCGTGGAACTACGAGCCCAGGACAGAGGCTGTCCAAGGGATGTCGGTCTAAACCAAAGTCCATTTAACTATTGTCAGAGGAAGAGACACTTGACAATTTAGCCTGAATAATCCTGACGCGGTTCTTGGCCAAATTGGGGCACTGAGCTCTTTGATCAGAGGTGTGACGGGCCTGGCAATTCGTCACACTTTTGGAAGAAGGCCTGCATGACAATGGCAGGGGCTGGTGATGGACCTGGAGGCTCTCTAGGGTTCACCTGTGAGAGCATCCCACCCTAGGGAGGGTTCAAATACTGAACTGAGAACCCACCTCCCTCCCATGAGGGCCAGTGAGGCAAGCTTGCCAAAGCTGACCTTTGCATGGGGGAGGCAAACATTGCCTGCTATCCAGACAACCTCTAGGATTAATCTAAAATAAGGACAGGTTGGTGGGCTCAGGAATTTACTCTGATGTCACAGCTGCCGAGGGAAAGGATTCTCTGCCCCAAGATCCATAGCCTGAAACTGAGAGGGGCTCAGCCTCTCGCTGAGTGCTTCCACAGATTTGGCAGCACAGGGAACTTCTGACTGCTTCCTGCTACAAGCGGCTCTCCCACCGTGTTTGCCTAGAGTGCACTCATCAGAAGACACAGTCACTCATCTCGCGAGGGGTGAATTTTTACAGAGTAAATCCAAAATGCTACTGGGAGTATGGGATGGAAAATCAGGTCTTTCATAATCCTTAACACTTCCACTAATGAACAGCAGATGGGGCTACAAAAACCACCAGATTTAAGACGTGGGGGAAGAAAGAACCTTCCAATCTAAAACCCGACTCACTCAGAACCATTTCAAAGTATAAATAGGGAGGGCTCCTCTTCGTGGTTTCAAGTATCAGCGAGTCTGTTTCCTGCTGGAACCTTGGCACAGGATTGCGGATATTCTCCTGAGTTAAAATTAATTTTTTTAACATGGTAGCCTTTTAAATAACTCCTCCTCCTGTGTTCCTCTAAGCATGTTACAATATGATTTGCTAGATGACAAAACAATTATCTGTAATTAATTTAATTACAGAAATCCCCCCCACACCCCAATTTCTCAGAACGGAGACAAAACCTCTAGAGTCCAGTCTTATTGCCGTGTCATGCAACTACACACACCTATGTATTCCATGCACGCACGTTCCTGAAATAGTCATTTTATCCAGTTAGGTTTAATAGCCTGAAGAAACCATCACAGCCTGAAGATACTTAGATATCAAGTTCAGGCCATGCACCGACTTATGTAAAATTACACAAATATGAAGGATGCAGGGGAACTGGACAAGTGAGTGTCTTGTTGAAAAACAGCACAGGCCGAACCCGGAAATCAATTTCTCCCACTTGACTCAGCAAGTGAAGACCACAAGCCCTTGGATTTCCTTGTGGCGACAGCAGAGAGCCCATCCTGAGCAGTCGCTGCAGCCGGGGCCATGCCTTCTGAGGCTTCCCTGGTTCCAAGATGTTTTCTTAGCAGCCAGCCGAGTCCACCTGGGGAAAGAGACGAGCCAGGAGCAGATGGATAGATGCCACTTCTGGACAAATTCCGTCCACACGTGTGTCAGTGAATCGAAAACTGCTAGATATGGCTGTGCACTGGGGTCCACTCTGAACCCAGAGAAAGAAGGAGAACGCTCCTGCCTCCGGCAAGAAGGAGATGCGCTGTAGCTGCGATTTTATGCTTGTGATATAGATTGGAGCAGTTAACAAGTATACATTGTTTCCAAACAAGCTTAAATCTGCATTTTATGTGTGCAAGTTTCCAGCTGTAATGGGATTATGATGTCAGCAGCTGCAGCGGGCAATAGAGGTAGCAGGCAGCTGTTCAAATAGAGGACTAATGGTGATTAATTCTTATTACATGTCTGAAGATTTCACAAAGAGTTCAAGACCCAACCCTTCCCACAGGGGATGAACTGAAGGAGGAGCATTCCTGGAGAAAGGGACTCGGAGGGCAGCGCTCCGTGCTCACGGCGCGGCCACGACTGTCACACTCGCCAGCCCAGTCCTTGCGTCGTTCAGCTCTTAATTCGGTTCAGTGTTTTTCCCAGCCAGATACTCCAGGTGTCTGCAGGGTCACACTTAAATAAGTCGGGATACAGTGACTGCTCACTCTGTCCCCCACCAGGCCGAGGCCAGGCGTTCATCACGTCCCCTCTTTGGAAAATGCTGCCATCAGTTCTGGGAACATGACCCACTCTGCCAGGGAGCACAGTGTCCCAGGCTGGGCTCACTGGCAGCCTGGAGCTTTACAGGCTTGGCTGGTGGGCAGCAGCTGTGTGTGGAAACCAAGATCTCTCACAGGCCCTTGGAAAACTCTTTTAAAAATCCATGTTAACTGTTATCTCCAACCATGAGTGCATCTTGAGTCAGGTAACAGGGCAGTAAGGCGTTTGTTCATTTCTGAGGTTTTCTGTAACTTGGATTCTTATAAAAGGTGGTCTGTTTCCCTGTACCTTTGAATAGAAACTTGAATATTATGTTCTTAATGGGGGAAATTTAAAATAAAATTTAAAAATATGATGCCACAAAATAAGAAAATTATATAAACTATAGCTAAAATTATGCTTAAAGTAACGGGATAATTTTGCTATAAAAAATTAAAATAAGAGAAACTTATTTTGCAAACTGTAATGCAAAATATGCTATAAATTGAAGTTTGGAAGTATGTAGTCTGGAAGTCAACAGGGGTTCCTCCTCCTGGGTCAGCAGTTGACTAGCTAGAAGGGACTGGAAAAGCAGCTTGTCCATTTGTAAAGTTTCTTTGTCAATCGAGGGTAAAGAGGGCACGTCCATCTTTAAAATGCGTTCCCTTTAAAGGAAGAACAATGATCTTGTCACAATGGTGTAAGTAGATACTGGACTCAGAACCCACCAACAGGAAGCCAGACAAGTCTTCACCACCCATAGCTGGACTACCATGTTTCCCCAAAAATAAGACCTCGCCAGACCATCAGCTCTAATGTGTCTTTTGGAGCAAAAATTAATATAAGACCCGGTCTTATTTTACTATAATATAAGACCAGGTATAATATAATATAATATAATATAATATAATATAATATAATATAATATAATATAATATAATATAATATAATATAATATAATATAATATAATATAATATGATATGATACAATATAATACCAGGTCTTATATAAATTTTTGCTCCAAAAGACACATTAGAGCTGGTGGTCTTATTTCTGGGGAAACACAGTAGCTTTCTTGCAGAAGCTTCTCAGGCGCCGTTTCCTGCACTGGGTGGAAATCAGCGTTGTTAATGTGTACGCTGACCGACTAAATTCAGAGGGGAAAGAAGCAGGCAGTGACTATTGCAGGGGGCCAGTAAGCAGAGGCCGGGTATGTCCAGGAAGGGACCCTGAGACCATGACCACTGAGGGTAGGACATCGTCAGGCGCTGCATGTTGCCCCTGGCCCCTCCTGGGATGGGATCTAGTACGTTGCTTCTTTTTGCATTCCCCTACACAGGTCAGGAGCAGACAGGCTGACATGGAAATGAGGCAGAACAATGACGGCATCATGTTCAGCTTGGCCTTCTGGCACTGACAGAAGTCCTGGGCTTCAAGGAGGGAAACAAAGAGCCCTTGTGTCCCGCTTCCTATCTCGGCAAAGATCAGATTGCTCAGTCCTCACTCCCCCCTTCACTCTATTACACAAAAAAAAAAAGGAGGAGGAGGAGAATTACAGCACCTAAGCCAGAGATCAAGTCTGAACCCCCTCACAACAGTCTCGCTCTGCTGGGGAGGGAGCAGCGGCTGTGGAATCCCACTTCGAGCACTGGATCCCTGATCCACGGCTGCTCACATAACTCACAGGTTCCGGGGCCTCCAGCCTTCCTACCCGGCTTCCCTGGGAAAACGTTTCGAGCTCGCCTAGTTTTCCTGACAGCATTACTGCACCTCAGTAACTTCATTACCACGGGTGACTGTTGTTGAGGTGATTTTATTTTGAAATGAAACTGGAGCAACCTAGCAGTGACCACTTCCATCTCGTCCTTGCCTGCATCCTTCCCTCAGGAAGGTCGAAGGGTCTTCCGAAGCAGATCTGAGCAGCATTCATCCCAAAGCGGGGTGTCCCCAGAGTGCCTTTTACTGGAAGCTTCCAACTGGGCAAAGTCAATCGGAGGGAAAAGCAAGAATTAGGGACGCACTTAACCTACAGTTTCCCTTGCTCAGGGCCTTGGTCTTGGGGCCCTGTTGACTTTGGTTGAGTGGGCACTGAGACAGGCCTTCTGAGTCCTCTTTAAGGACAATTTCCCACTGGAGGTGGGGGGGCTAGGCAGCTGGACCCTGGTCTGAGGGCTCTCAGCCCGTTTGTGCACGGGTGTCCCCAGTGCTTTGCAAGCTGCAGCAGATGAAGTTTCCATTCAGCCTTGTGTCAGGGCCCAGAGAGAAGCGGTCACAGCTGCTGTGCTCCGCAAGCTCTAACAGCCAGAGGTAGGGGTCCTGGAGGGGTGCCAGGAGCTGCCTGAGAGGTCAGAGGGAGGCGGAGGCTGTGGGGCTGCAAGGGGGAGTGCGGAAGGAGGTTGTAATGGGATGGCAGGATGCCCGGGATTCATGGGGCATAAAGACTGGGAGGAGGGTGGGGCAGTGAGGGATTGTGGGGAGGCAGAAGCCAGGCTGGAGCAACACGGAGAAAACTGGGATGTGTCACAGAGAGTGGCCCAGAAAGGCAGGTCAAATGGAACAGATGCAGCATCGAGACACACTTTCCAATCTGGTTTTAAAGTGTCAACAAAAACCTAGCAGCACATCTTAAATAATAAATTGCAAAATGCCGATTGGATCCCAAAGAAAGTATATCTTTCTCTGCACAAAGGCCAGTGTTTCCATACTTTGCACACTTTGCCTACGAAAATGGGCAAATTAAGGTATGTTTGTGTTGCCCAGACGAGGATGCTCCACAGGTTACAGACAATGTCTCGTGACAAAACTGCTCAAATTCCTGAGTTGCATAGGATAGATATATTTCTAAAACCGATTACTTCTGATTTTCCCACTGCTTTATTTCAATTTCCACTCCTCTGCTTCAATGAAAATAAACTTTTCTCCTGACAGAGCACACAGCCCTGCGCGGTTGGGCTTATTCAGATCATGCCTGCAATTCCTCCTCCTTGTTGGGCAAAAGAGAGACTACAATCCAGGAGGTGAATGAGCCAAGGGCAGCCATCGATGAGCCTCGGTGGGCATCCAGGGACCAGAGAACTAAAGGACAGTGCCGGGGCGTGAGAGGCAGGAGGGACGACGCAGACGGGGAGAAAGCAGCGAGAGAAGCCCAGGTGAAGAGGTGCATGGATGGGATAGACAGGTTAGGACAGGAGGAGGGCAGGCACATGCCTGGATGCCAATATTCTTTGCCAAGACTACATGACAGGCCCTAAGCTCAGAAAACTGGCAAGGGAGCCATCCAAAGGCCATTGCCATCTTCTGTTCATTCTCGCTTGCATTCATACCTACCACCTTCTAGCAAACCATATACCTCATTTGTTTCTCATGATTATTTTGTTCTGTCCATCCCACGCCACCAGAAAGGAAGCACCGTGAGGGTAGGAATTGTCTGCTTGCTTCATTGATCAATCCCCAGTGCCTCGAGCAGTGCCTGATACATGGGGGACGCTCCATAAATGTAACAATTAAATACCCCTGTAATAAATGAAAGAAGTCAAACGCATGATCGTTCTAACTGGCACTTCTGTAGTGTCACAAGGAAACAAGAACATGGAAACTTGAGGGACTTTAGAAATGGTTCTATCCGCCCAGAAACATCAAGTGGCGACTCAAGATAACTTAGGAAATTTGAGCCAGTCAAGTTTATTGCATGTCACCAGCAAGTACCTTCTGGGACCTAGGGAATTAGCAAACAAATTCCACAAACCACTGGCAGTTATTTTTAGCGAGGTAGTGGCAAACGAGAGCCTAGAGGAGAAATGGCAAGAATGGATGTGAGAGTGATTTTTTAACTCGAAAAGAAGATTGATCCTGATTCTTACCATCTGGGAGCTAACCTAAATCCCTAGGAAAATAAGGCTCCCTCCAGCCAATGTAAAATTAAGGAGACATAGCAATCCATACTCATTAATAGTTCCATAAAACACCAAGAAGAAAAGGACTCTCTCACTCTCACTCCAGTTTCCTGGCTGGTTGCAGGCAGTCGTCTTAGAAAGGCATATAGTAAATATATTTACATTGTTTATGAATGTGCCTTGATTGCAGTTAAACAATTGATGGAGGTTAATCCCATTTGGTTTGTATAAAAAATGGTTGTTCAGAGCCTGAAAACATTTCTGAGTGATGACAAATTGGGTTTACTGATTTGGGGAGATAGCCTGTAGGGATGGGAACTGATGAAAAATACACGGGCAGTTGGGATATCGAAGCAGGTAAATGATTTAAAGCAGATTTGGAAGCAGTTTGTTAAAAGAGGGTTGCCAAGAGAGTTGCCCACCCTCATCGGGGAGGTGGGGGTGTCTCTTCCCTTTAGCACACAGTCCAAAGCAGGATGTAACTGCCCCCTCCCCACCGCACCTCTCCTCTTGTCCTAGACCTTGGGGCTGTGAGCCAGTAACTTGCTAATGACTGGGTCAGTGGCCATGCCACTGGGTACCGCTAGGACCACCGTGCCCAAGCAGGCAGGGCCAGGAGAGCCCTACAGATCACTGCTGTCTTCAGCCACAAGAAAGCGGGCGCTTGGAGAGAGCAGAGCTCTGGGCATTCAAGGGGTGCCTGAACCCCCTTGATTTGCAGTTGAGAATAAAGTCAGAGAGAGAGGGGGAGGGAGCGCACTGCATACCCTGACTCGTGACTGATGGGGACAAAACCCCAACCTGCTTCCTTGGCTACCAGCTGCCGCCTCTTCTCTTCAAAGAGAACGGGGCCATTCTGACACAATCTAGTTCTCTCACCCTTTCCGGAAGGACAAGTTCTCATCCATCACTTATTTTTAGCCCACCTTGGCAAGTTTCCAGTTGCCCAAGGCACAGAGGTGACCTGTTATTTTTTTTCTACGTTTATAGAACATTCTGAGGAATGGAAAAAAAAGCATTAAAAAAAACAAACAAAAAAAACATTCTATGTACCCACAGGTGAGCTGCAAGAACAACACGTCTTTTCATATATTCAGTTATCTACGAGTTGATATATATATATATATGTTAACATATATGCATACACATATGTATATACATATATCAACACACACATACACATATGTGCATGGTGCAGTGAAAAGAATGTGGAATCATGAATTTGGGGTCTGTCTCTGAGACCTGCTGCCTCTCTATCCTGCCTGGGCAAGCACTGAACCTGTTTGAACACCTTTCCCTACTTATAAAACAAGGTATTTAACAAGTTTCCTACAGTTGAGCACAGGAGATAACTAAAATAATGGTGCTAACATAATAGCCATGATGGGACAATGAATACTTTCATCACTGAGCCTTCAGAGTTCCCTTCTGCTCCATTGCATGAAGTCTCCCTACTTGGCTTATTACATCCTTCCTATCAGAGGTAGAGGGGCCAGGGTCTGACCCTAATCACTGGTCCAGCAGAGCAAGGGGCAAGAGTGTAACAGCTGTGCTTAGAGTGCTGGTTCCTGGGACGACCCTCAGGAGGCATGTGAATTGCTCCACATCTTCAAATAGTTTTGAGTTTAGTTAAAGAGATGCCACAGCATGGCCATGACTGGAGTAGCAGTCAGTGCCATCTCCAGCACTGCCCAGCCCCATTTCGGCACCCAAGCCTCCTTGACCTTCCAAAGGTAGCTCAAAAACTCAACTCTTCTTCAGTGCACACTGCCGTTTTAATCAATTCATCCTCTGTGGCCAGTACCTTGCCCAGCGTTACATTTAGTATCACGTTTCATCCTCTCACTTATCCTCGTGTGGCCTTACTTTCATCATTTACTTCGCTTGTAAGGAAACAGAGTAACTGGACAAGTTGGGAACTTACCCGATGACCCACAGCTAATACAGCACTTCACTCGTTGTAGATCTCCATAAATATGTGTCAAATGGTTGAATAAAAGAACTGGGACTTGAACCCAGAGCTCCCTAGTGGTCAGTGACACAGCAGGGGCCAGAGTGAGTGACGGGAAGGGGTGAAGAAAGCATGGAGGGCTTGGTGCTAGAGGGGGTTAATGAGGAATAAGAGTGTCATGGCTCCCGTCTGAGCTGGGTGGTCGCTGAGAGTGCAAGAGGGCTGGTGGGGAGATGCCTGAGGCCCTTCTGGAGGGCAGTCCAGCAGGCAGAGTCCCCGTCTTTCTCTGCTATATGGCACCCTCCCGGTGTCCATCTCTGTCTGCCTTGGCTCGTCTCTCCTTCCACTTTCAAAATTTGGTGTCTTACTGATTGTGAGGCACCTTTCAGGGACTCTCCTCCTTAGACCCGCTAGCACAGGAAACTTCTGGATTCCTAAGGCTTGCCCATGGGAGCGAACGCCTGCACTCTCAGATTCTGTGGACTTTGTGTGAGAAATGCCTGGCTGGGACCTCCCACTTCCGCCAATGGCCTCTCTGGTTTCTTCAGTCACTGCAGAGCTGAGGTTTCCTGGGCTGAGCTTTGTGGCAGCTCAGGAGGGGACACCCGGACCGTGCTGTCAGCTGCAGGGAGGGCCCTGTGCCTGGCCCTGGGTGAAAAGCCCAGGGAAGGAGGATGACCCAGTTTCCTGGGAGAAGGACTGGCTGGGGCCAGAGCCTGGGATAGCTCCCCCTTCCTGCTCAGGGACCATAAATTAAAGGAGTCCTGCGGTAAGCAGAAGGTGGGTACTTCTTCATATGCTGACACTCTCTTACTTCCATCTCCCTGCAAAGAAGACTTCCCTTCAAAGAAAGACAGTGTCATAGAGGAACAGGCAGTGTGTATGTGGGGGGTGGGGGGCGGGGTCTTTACGTAAATGGAGAGAAGCTGTGCCGAGCCTGGGAAGCCTCAAGCACGAAACAGCCAGTGGCCCAGTCTGAGCTCTCTTACCAAGCCAAGGGGCCCCCCAGGCAGTTACCCCCCAGGCTGCTTTAAGCCAGACTTTTTTATAAACTCCTGGTCCCTAAATAACAAAGTCAAACATGAGACTCAAATAGGAGACCAAAATTGCAAGCAGCTACATTTTTTACTTCAGATAAAAGAGAAAATGCATTGACTGTGTATGCTCAGGGTTTCATGACAAATCCCACTTTGGGCTGTGAAACTGACAGGAATCCATCTCAAGGTAGCATTGGGCATCTCACCCCAGGTCTGCTGGTGACCTGGTGTGTGTGTGTGGGGGGGGGGGTTCTCTAGAAAGAGAGAGACACACAAGACGAGGCACATCTGAGAGCTTGGATCGGGGAGGAAACACAGATGGACAAATGGACTGAACACGCTCTGTCTCTGGGAGAAGAGTCTCAGATGAAAAACAAATAAAAACTATATTCTGCTGGGGGGTGAGGAACCCAGTTAAAATAGTCATTTAAACATTTTTCAAAGTGAAAATCTCATTTCTGTGCTGCAGAGATAAAAATTAACCTGACGTAGACCACAGGCTGGAGTTTTCTTTGTTTGGACAATCAGGGATTCTTTCCCAAAAAAAGTCACTATTTTCAGTTAGTGGCAAAGAAGGGGAAACGAGGCAGTGTCTCCTGCACTCCCTGGTGGAGATGTCCAGGGCAGGGAGGTGGCCGGACCAGGCTGGGTGGGGAGGGGAGCAGCCACGGGAAGTCAGCCCCAGCCTCACTCATTCGCTCACCCACCGTCTTGTCACTCATTCATCCATCTGGGTATTCGCTCAGTTACACACTCATCTTTCCCTTTCTCACACTCTCCTCCCAGAAGCCCCCCAGTTGCCCTGTCCCCCACAGTCTCCTGCACCCTTCCCGTAACAGATAATGTTCCTACTAGGCTGCAGCCCCTTGTGGGCCAAGATCTGCCTCATGAGGCAGGTGCACTCTCTGCTATGACCTGTCCCCAACTCAGTGCCTGGCCCTGGCTAAAGCTCATGGGAAAACGCAGAGTAGGATGCTTTGTCTGTCTCGGGGGCCACACCCACTCTAGTGGCTATAACAGTGGCATAGGCTTTATTGGGAAGATTTCTGCATGAGGGCGCTGTTGATAAGAGTGATGGCAGGCTACCAATGAACCACGGTGGGTTGTTGGAGGACCGAGGGAAGGTGCTGGCTCGGGAAATGGAAACAGGCTCCTGGGAGAAGGTCTCCACCCACCGCTTCTCCACTGGAGGAGTCTCAGTGGCACACCAGCCGCCTGCTGGGCACCAGTGACTAGGCAGCTGCTCAAAGCAGTGCAGTCCTTACCACGGGAGGTTCGCAAGTTGGGGGCGTGGCCCATGAGTACGCAGGAAGTCACACTGAGGGGTATTAGGGGCTGTGATGGGGCTTGGAGGATGTGGGGTGTGGGCCGGAAGAACACAGGCCAGGCTTCAGAGGCTGGGAAGGCCTCCCAGATGAAGGGTACACAGTGAAGGGCTGAAGCTTGGGGTGCAGAAGAGCGTTTGCAGGATGAAAACTCACATGTAAAGTGGCCTGGAAGGATTTCGCAGACACGAGTAACAGCAGGTCGGTCAGCACCAGAATGCACACAGCCTGGGCTTTTTAACTCAGACACTGAGAAGCCACTGCCGACGGCCCCACCCCCACAGCCGAGCAGGTCAGTTACCTAATCGGACTGAACAAACCTCAGAAATGGGGCGGAGGCAGGAAGACCAGCCTCCCGAACGGGCGGGCCTCGCTTTGATGTGCTGTGCTGCATAGAGCTTCACAGATGCTGCGTTTTTTCACAGATTGAAGGCCAGACACCCTCCACCAGCAAAGAGATTATGACACGCTAAAGGCTCAGATGATGGTTAGCAGTTTTTAGCAATAAAGTACTTTTTAAATCAAGGTATTACATTGTTCAGACATAAGGCTATCGCACACTTAATAGACTACAGCATAGTACAAACGTAACGTTTATGTGCACGGGGAAACCACACAATTCGTGTGACTTGATGTTTTGGGATCTTGCTTTATTGTGGTTGTCTGGCACTGAACCTGAAAGATCTCCAAGGTATGACTGTACCAGGGCCTTTGAAAGAAAGAATTGCCCTGTCAGATGCCACAAGGGCCAAGGAGACCCCCCACCCACCCCTGAGATGCCTCAATGACCGGACCGGGCCCCACGCACCAGAGCACTCCCTGGGCTCTCATGTACCTGGGCCACTCCTGGCTCGCTGAGTTTGGGAAGATTTCCCTTCTCTGTGCCCCAGTTTCTTCCCCTTCAAACTGAAAGGACAAAATGTTCTGGAAGGTTCTCTCAGTGCACGTGCACTGTGATGGAGGTAATTTCTCTGTGGGGAGCAGAGTGATGTGCACACAGAGGAGAATATAAAGGCTGCAGCATCTGATGTGGTTTTAACATAATGGGTGTCACACAGCGGGGGGCCCATCGTGGGGAGGGGACTTCTACCTCTGCAGGGTCTGGTGGGGGCATAGCTAATGGCTGCAGGGGAACCCTGGCATGGAGGAGGGGAGGGGTATGCTGCTGCTGGTGATACTAATGATACCGAGAGTTCAGCGCGAAAATTAGTCTACAGAGAACATGGCACTGCAGAGAAGGCTGGTGCCCACAGTAGGTCAGCCAGACAATGAGTCATTGGCCAGTGCTCAGAGACAGCTCAGGTGACTTAGATGATTGGTCCTTTGGTGATGGGGACACTGCTATAAAGCTGGCTTGTCTTTTCATTGTGACTTTAAAGCATCACTGTATGAGGGATGCCATTTATATTTGCTGTGATGTGGCCTAAAGTCTTTTTGATGGGAACAAGAGGTCCCCTGGCTTCCAGAACCCACTCTATTTGGCTGGGTGGATTCTGAGTGAGCATGGTTTGGGGGCTGTGGGGGGTGCGGGGGACACGAGCAGGATTAGTGTGCTCCATTGTCACCTCGCTGGTTGGCTGATAAACAAAAACCAAGGGAAGGGAGACAAAACAGAAGAGGGATGTTGTGTTCAAGCCAGAGGAACCCTGAGAAAGAGCAACGGCTCCTGCAACCTAGAGACTTGGGGGGTAGAACTGACACACAGCACACTGTTCAGTTTCTTGGGTCATTTTCATGTGTATCAAAGGACACCATTTGGGCCCTGCAGGGGAACTCCAGTGTCTACAGGCAGGCGGCCGTGTTTCACGTCCATCTCCCATGACGGGGAGGAAGTCCCTTAGAATGTACCGCTGCCCTCATTTTAGAATGTGTTCCTTGGTCATAGGGCCATTAAAGAAATAACGAATTTTCATTCAACACCTAAATGTAGCCTCAGTGAAAGCAACTGTGTAGAGAGAGTCCTTGAAAACAAAGTTTGAAATGTAGTGACATGGATTATATTTCTTTCTTTCATTTTACATAAAGGTCAGTTCTTGGTTTGGTGCCCACACAGGATCTAGGTGCCAGACTCAAGCCTCCTCTTCCAGTGTGGCATCATCAGAGTAGCTCTTGACACTCATATGGGCCGATCTGTCTTGAGTCAAATCTACAGCTTACACTTTCTTGGGGCTGCACAGCAGGACACCCCGGCACCCCTTAATCCAAGTCTCAAGCCAGGCATCTGTTCTTGGAGCAGAGACACAGGAAGCACACCATAAGAGGAGGAGAGAGAGACTCTGAACACAGACCCTGAGCGGTTTGAACAGAATCAAGCAAACCCTCACCCAGGACGGGTCCCCAGCTCGCCCGCCCTCCTCACCCTCTGGTTTGCATCACTTTCAAATATCAAAAGCAGCAAGGAGCTTCGGTGGGGAGTGAGGAGAGAGAGCATTCTGCCGCCTTGTCGACACTCCCCAGATGGCTCCAGCTACAGTCCTCTCTCTTGTGAGTTTCTTACCCAAACGAAATCATCTCGTCTGGGGCTGCCTCTGCCTGGGTTTTGTTATTGTTCATATTCTCCTTGAGAGAGAAGTGTGAGGCAGCTAAAAGCATTCCTTTGGAGATGCTATCTAATCACGGGGGATTTCCAGAGACTCTGGAGCCAAGGAGGGCGGTGTGTGTGTGTGTGTGTGTGTGTGTGTGTGTGTACGTGTGCGTACACTCTTACATGGGGGTTTGTCCCTCTGCCCTCCTCAGGTAGCAGTGAAACTTCTCAGTTTGGCAATGTAGATTGTTATGGGCCTCGGTCCTGAATGCATGACAGTGTTGCATTTTTAATTACGATTATATTAAATGAACTTGATCGGTGACACTCTCCTGATTCACAGAGCATTTTTATAACATTTATTAAAGACAGGCCAAAGTTTATTTTACACTCAGTAATAAATGGGGACACAAAAATGCAGCCATTGGCACAATGGCCCTAGCACGTTAGTTTCATCCACAAACGGCGTATTATTCTAGCTCAATAAGTAACGGGACAAATAAAATTGAAGTCCTATTCAACATTTGAGCATCTTACTTAATAACAACAGATGCTCTGAGCGGTGGCATTTTGAAAGAGCTCTGTCTGCTGCTGGTGATGAAATGGCAGGACATTTGGCACCCTCTCGCATCACACCATTTGAAAACCGTGGAGTCACATAAATGGCCAATGAGAGGTGGGAAGATGCAGCTCCGGTCTGCATAGCACAAGTCATTTCATTCCAGCGATGCAAAACAGCAGAGCTGCCTTTCAAAAGAAAAGTCTGTAAAACTTGCCAGACCATAGATAAAGTCTTTAGCGGCAGAGGGAACACACACACACACACACACACACACACACACACACACACACACCCAGCACCACCACACACTGGTGAAAAACAGACTTAATAAAGCAGTTTTAATAAAGAAATGCTATTTTCCCATCTAGTGTTGTGTCATGACTTGAACATTATTAAAAGTGAGTAGATCTACATCCCTAGGCAGAGCAAGGCCGGACTGGCCCCCTGAGGAGATGCCTTCTCCTGGCACAGCCCACACACAGACCCTTGAAGGGGAAGCAGACGGTGTGACGGGGGGACCCACAAGGCATGAAAAGCAAACCATCCAAAAGGATGGTCTGACTTCCTTACAGTCCGAGGCACTGCCCATTCTCCACCCAGACCCTTAGGAAGTGGTAAACATAGGCGAGTGGCTAACTTCCTGCTTTAAGATTTGGGAGCTCTCCACGAGGTCAGTGCGTAGAGTAAAGATGCCTAGGCCTCCCTCCAATACCGTCTGCCTCCTCACCTGTGGGATGAGCTGGATGCAAGAGTTCAAACCCCACACATCGGACATTTTCCCTTACTGTCCCCTTTCAGATGACAGCCCCCGCTCCCCGGTGTGACCTCTCAGCCAGCTGCGTGATACAGAGCGTGCTGCCCAAGTTAGGAGATGTTCTGTCCATTTCTCAAGGAAAACTGGAGAGGAGATGTGATTGCTCAGGTTATCCAAAATTGCTGGGACTCCAGATGCTTATGTGTTGGAGGCAGCAGATGAGAACAAGACTTCAGGTCCCTCAGGCTGCCTCAGCGTGTTCCAGGGCAGCCCACGGCACCTCCCTCTCCCCTTCCCAGGCTCTCACATCCAAAGGGGTCCTGAAGAACCAGTTAGCAGCAGGGCTTTAAGGTTTTGGGAGGGGAGCTTCAAGGGGTTCTCATGGGGCCCTCAAGATGGTTTGAGCAGAACAGAAAGAAACCAGAACCAAAATCCCTTTTATCTTCGAGAAAAGGGCTTGGATGACCAGGTTGAACATCCCAGAAAGAGACTACTGGGGCAGTGGCGTGGCTTTGGATTGATTTTACCTGTTGAAGGGCCTTGGCCCAAGTCTTTGGGGGGGGGGGGGGGGGGCGTGGCAGTCTTGGTTTCTCATGAGAATCCAAAACATCATCACCATGGTGACCGACACATGGCCAGGCCCAGCAAGGCCCCGTCAGCGGGTCCTGAGCTCTGGGGGACGTGCGTAGGCTCTTAACCATTTTGCAGTTTGGTCCCCTGAATGACGGAAAAATACAAATACGACCAGGCTCCTCCCTGCTGTTTTGTTCTCAGAACCCGCGTTAGAGAGAAGATGCATGGACAGGTGCTTTGCACTCTGAAGCCCCTTCTCTGAACAGAGCCCAGGATCCACCTTCCTCGGCGGGCAGCATGTCCGTCCCCAGCACTTGTAGGTGACACACGCCTGCAGTCGGCACAGATGTGCAGGGCAGCTCAGTCCAAACCACACGATGCCTGTGCAACCAGCGGCGTCTAGTCCCGCAGAGAACCTGTCTTGTCTTCCTAGGTTCAATTTTGACGTCTGTCATTCAACACAAAACCGCACTTGCCATTCGATGTGGTGAATCCGAGGAGGGAGAGTGCGAAGCCAAAACTTGGGGCCATCGCCACATGTTTGTTTCGAGTGTCATTGAACATAAACCTTTCTGGCTAAGAGCTGATTGGTTGGTTTTTATTTCAGCCCAGAGTGATTTTTTAAATGACTAATTTATAAAATCTTTGAAAATAAGAGTTTCTAATGGAAGTGCTTACACAACCATAACTCTGGCGTTGCAAATGGCACCATTGTCGTTAAGGGTGTGTTGTTGTTTGTTTTATGCTAATCTGCCTTCAGTGTGACAGACTGTCACCTGCACAGGGGGTACCGTTCAGCACTATATTAGCCCATATGGCACAAGCTAAATTGTATCGAAGCTACGGGCTAATTACGGATGAGTTAATAAGGCCAGGCAGAGCGAGCCCGGCCAGCCCTTGGAGGACCCCCTGCCAGTCCCCAAAGTGAATTAGCCCCATTTGAGCTTTTCAATGCTTCACAGTTTGGTCTCTGAGAACAAATCCGTAGCTCCATTTTCCGTATACTTTGTGTCCTGTCCATGTTCCCACGGTGTTGAAGTTAGACGTAAAAACTCTGGATGCCCTTGACACCTTCTCTAATAACTGATTTTCTTATAAAACAGCTTAGATTTCAACACAAAAGGAGGAACCACGACTCAGGGACAGATGCAGGCATTACTGACGTGATTTGAGTTTTAAGACAGAAAACTTCAATACACTGTACGCATTAAGGCTCTAAACACAGACGCTTTGGGCCGTTAATTAGAGTTGAGAGGTGGCAAGCCCAAGCTCATTGTGGTAACACGTCCACCAGGTTTGTAATCGGAAGAAGCAAACACTGAATTTAGATGGAATGCATTATCTCGTTTGAAAACCTTTCTTTTAAAATCTATTTTGGTTTTCTGGCAACTTCCTCTATAGCCCTTCACCCAAGCACCGGCAGGCTGTCCCTTCCTGTGGGGGGACGGACACATGTCGTCTGCCACTTCTCCCAGCTCCACCTCTGTCCCCAGCGAGGGGGGCAGATTTCCTTCCAGCCTGGAGGGTAAGCCCTGCAGGCCCGTCCTTGGAGACCCACATCCACGCTGCTCTGTTAATCAAGTGGCACTGGGAACACGGGACACATTTGGCTGCTCCCTCCCAAATCAAGCCCAGGCTGCTTGTGAAATGCCAGCCTAGGGAGTCAGATTTCTTGGGTGACACCCTCAGCTTCTCCCTGTGTAGTCTTTAGATGTCTCAATTAACTGGGACAGCGACTCGCAACGCATGACAATCTGCCACTTTACTCATATTTGCAAATAACTGCACTTTCCATCCCCAGGAAAAGTTCAGACTCTGAGACGCTAAGCCAGCCAGCCTCCCTTCGTCTTGACACCTCACATGAAGTTTCTGAGCACCAGCAAATGCCTCTCTCTCTATTTTGAATCAAACACAAGCTTTATTTTCATTGTCTGTCTCTATTCTCAATTAGGCCATTGGCATCTAAACTAAAAACCCACAAAGGCCAGGAAAAACAGAAAAAAGAAACAGGCAAGCCAGTCGGTCTGTCTGCACATGAGAGGCAGTGGGACCCCGCCGTCCCATCCCTGACCAGATGGGCTCCGGCCGGCCAGTTACCCTCCTCATGGCTCCACTTCCTCATCTCTGAAGGGACCGGCCAGGCCCACTTCATGAGTTTTATGGAGCTCAGTCAAGTGGGATCATCTGATGCTAGTGTCTGGGGCAGCGTCAGAACCCAGCAAAGAGCGGGAAACACACAGACTTATGTAGGAACCAGGCAAGCGAGCGGGAAGGTCGGAACAGCACGGACCTGGACTCCACAGGATCTGGAGCGCATGACTAGGGCTGGGATACAGCAGAGCGCTGAAGTAGCTGATCACACGCCCCGGTGCCCCCAGGCTCAAGAAGTCATGGGGAGAGGTGACCCTTCAGCTCAGGAACCCGGATCAGAGCCTTCCTTGGTCTAAAGAGGATGCCTACTGACATGTGTTCTGGCATCTATGACTCGGGGTCTGACACAGGGTATACATCACAAAGAATTCACTAGGCACATTTGTCCTTAAGCAGTTGTGGGACTAGATCCTCAGTCTAGGTGGGGCTGCCCTTCTGTGTCTGATGCTGGAGCCAGGAGCCCATGGGACCAGCAATCAGGGAGGGAGGATGGCTGTCAACGGGACGGGCAGGCCGAGCTGGCTCTGGGCTGGACCCCAGGGGCTGGGCTGGAACCTGAGTGTGCTCTCAGCACCTCTCGGCCCCCGGACTTGGCTGCTGGGGAGGAACCTGCAGGAGCAGGACATGGGCGCCTGCGTCACAGCCCTAACCAGCCCCAGGCCCAGGGGCGGAGGAGAGAAGGTCCGCTGGGTCGACAAGAGGGCCACATCCGCTGCTCAGAAGTGATGCTGCGGAAGCTGCGAGAACACCTGATGTCCACCCCCGGGCCCAGCCCCTCCCTACGGGGGCCCCTCTGTAGGGAAGGGACTCTAAGCTGACCCCTACGAACCCACCCAGTGCCAGACCGAGGGTGAATTCAGTAAGACAACTGAATCTCTCAATTCATGTAAAAGTAAGGCTTGTGAGAGTGGATCAAACGTGTCCATGCCAAGTTTCTACTCTAAGTCAGACGTGTCCGTGGTCCATGTATGGGCTTCAGAACTGAACTTGCTTGGGTGCTGAGGGGCTTCTGAGGGCAAGAGCAGGCCCAGCTGGGCTGCAAGTGCATCACCGTGGGGGGCCTTGCACCCAAGGATGGGTGGCACGGTCAGGCGTTGCCAAAGGAAAGAGAGACCCGTTTCCTCTCAGGGACTGCCCTCCATGGGATGAAAACTGAGCTGGTTTCACATTGAAGGTGAAAAGCCCCTGCGCTCTGGAATTCCTGGGAGGAGGGCCTATAATTCACTCCCTCCGGGCATTACTGAATCTTGCAGCATCAGCTGCTCAGGTAATGAACTTCACCCCCGAGGCCACCGTCTCCCTGGTTCCAAGTTCACAGAGGACCCGTGTTCCCACAAGCACAGGTGTTTTTCACTCTCGCTCTGGTGAGAGGCAGACCATGTATGAGGGAAAGCTGCAGAGTCCTGGATTTCCGTCCATGCCAATCACGACACCCTCACCTCATGCCCCCGCCCCTCTCCTCGCAGCAAGCCATACCCAGTAGACACACAGGCTCCAGGCAGGGATGGGGGAGGAAGGGAGGGCACCCACTGTGGGGCCAGGGTTTGCAAGGATAATGCGGTAGAACCAGCTTTCTGCCTCAGCAAACGCAGGGCGGATGCTCAGCTTTACCCTCCAGATAGCAGAGAACACACAAGTACTGGGCAGCACAACTTGGAGGGCACTGCTGGCATCTAGTGGGTAGTGGCTGTGGAGGCTGCTAAACACCCTACAGTGCCCAGGGTGGCCCCACCGGGCACTACCTGCCCCAAATATCGATAGTGCTGAAAAACCCTGCTTTATGGGGAGAAGTCGGTACCTCTACCTAATTCCACATCTTTACTTGCCCAGCCAAAGACCTGTCATCTCCTGCCAAGGAGTCATCGTGGGTGCCTGAGATGGAAGATGTCAGTTCTGCAGTTGTGTAGGAAAGGGCGTGGATTGGCCCAAAGAACCAAAGCAACAGGAAACGATAAGGTGATCATTTTCCCTACCTCTCCCAAATATCCAGAGAAGTGGGGTAAAACTCACTTTCCTGGTCTATAAACTATCCACATGCCCTCCTGCAAAGGGGACAGAGGACGAATTGTCCTCCTGCCGGTACCTTCTTCCACACCGAGGTCGTGGTGACCTGTGACAGGACCAATGTTTTAAATACAGAGGCCACCTAACTGGCAAATCTCAAGATCCGTAAAAGACATAGAACGATGCCAAACGTAGAACTCTAGCGACTAAAAGAGGCAGCGACAGGCCGGAGTGCCCAGAGGGAGCCCGCATTGCCCGGCGGTGCGTGAGGGAAAATGGCTAGCTCAGGCCACGCAGGAGGAGGGAACCGGGTTTACTGCCCGGAGAGCTGAAAGGAGTCCCAGGTCATCATGGACTCTCTGAAAACACCCCAGTGGCTCCCATAATAGATAGTGGCTGCTTCAAGCTCTCCACATAGCCAGCCATCATGGAAGACCTCAACAAAGATGGTTCCAGTACCTCCAGCAACCTAACCCATGGATGGGACCCAAGACAATCGTCCCCAAAGCCAGCCGCACCATCAGGAGGGCACCAATGAGTGTTCTGCTTGTTTCACCTGCAGCAAACGTTCTAAAATATAATGGCTAACACTTAACACTGCCCTTCCTGTAAGGCAGGCACTTGCTCAGCATTTGCATATTCTATTTAGTTCATCCCTGTGACGTAGGAGCTGTGATCATCTCTGATTTCCCCCATGAGAACACAGAGAGGTCAGGTGACTTGTCCAAGGCCACACAGTGAGCCTGATTTCAAACCCAGGTACCCTGACTTCAGAGACCTCACTGTTAGCTAAGATACCAGCCCAGAAGCTCTGCCTTTCTGAGGCTCTGTCTTCTCATTGGCGGAATGGCCTTGATGGCACCTAGGTGTGTATGGGGGGGGGTCACTCCACAAATATGGTGGAACCCACGAGCTCTGTGACTGCTGTTCCAAGGCCACACCAACCCATCAGTCCTGCCCAGCTGAGGGCCTGGGTCCTCACGGGGGCATGAGAGAATGTTGTCAGACGTCTCCTCCTCCCTGTCCACACCTGGCATCTGAGATTCTGTACTACAGTCCTGAGACGGGTTCTACCCAAAACTCCTGCTTGGCATAAGAGGACCACTGGCCGAAGCTGGCACATCTTTCAAGCGAGACATGCCCTTGAGCTTATCTCGGTGGGATGGCAGCCAGGCAGCCAGTGTTCTGTAACTTCCTTTAGAGACCCTTGTTCATATAGATAAGTGTTCCCACTGGTTCCTTCTGGTTGGTTATTCCTACTACCATGTTTCCTCGAAAATAAAACTGGGTCTTATACTGTATTTCCCCCAAAATAAGACCTGGTCTTATATTAATTTTTGCTCCAAAATACTCTTTAGGGCGTATTTTCAGGGGATGTCTTATTTTTTCATGTACAACAATCTACATTTATTCGAATACAGTCATGTCATCTTCTTCTGGAACATTGTTACAATATATTAAATGCATCCGTCTGGCTGACGATCTTCACTGGGGCTTATTTTCAGGGTAGGTCTTATTTTCGGGGAAACCCGGTAATACCCCTTCTCTTCAAAGACATCTGAAGGCTGGACCATTTAACAGCACACTGTGTTTGCAATACAAATTATTGATTGTCTGTTTTTAGACCATTTTCTCACACAGCCTCCTGTTGTGAGTTGAGAATGGAGTTCCACTAGGAAAGGGCACGCTTTTCTCAAGTTCAACCACCAAACACTTCTGTGTTACAAGACTCACAGGATGTTCTTTATTTTATTTCTTCCTAGAGGTGCTGCTAGTCAGGGCAGAAGGAAATGCACCACTCTGTGCTTTTCCAGGGTGCACCAACGTGCACAAACGACAGTGGGAAGGTAGGACTCCTGACATACAGAGGGGCTTTACTTATGATGAAACAGAGATCTGGAGCCAGAGCAATCACAGAGCTTTTTCCTTTTACGAAAACAGCGCTGCTGGCCTGATGGCTAGCACTAGGCAGAGGACACGTATGTGGCTGGGTTTTGAAAACTCTCACAAACATCTTTTAACGTCCTGAGCTGAGACGGAGAATTTCCCACAGGGCTCATCAGTGACAACAGATTGATTTATATTTGCAATTGGAAAGGTAAAAAGGAGGGTAAACGCTAAGGTCTGGGCCCATCACCAGGAGAGCTTGGGGACGGCGTGTGTGCGTGCGTGCGTGTGTGTGTGTGTGTGTGTGTGTGTGTGTGTGGATGGGGGTGGGTGCCTCACAAGCAATGACAGGCTGGGGGGGTGAAGCTGTGATTGTATATACTTTGCAGAGCATTTGGAAGTTTACAAATATCCAGATGTTTGGAGTCATAAAGTTAGCTTTCTGCCCAAAAGCGACACTGAAGTTGGCCATTGTCTCCAGAAGTTGGGGATCCTGCAACCCCAGCCAGGCTGGAGGTGCCTGGCACAAGCGTGTCTGCGTGGGATTCCTCGGTCACGCTGGGTAATTTAATTTTAGCATGAATTGTCATCATACGCCATACAGCTGGTGTTTTGCAAAGAAAAATAATATTCTAAAATAGATGCCTTTCCTAAGGTGGCATGTCGATCAAATCCCGTCAACTGTTTCACAACCTACTAATTAGATTAAGCCAATTTAATGATTCAAGCATGTAAAATGCCTTACCTTACCTCTCCCTCCTTCACTAACGCACACATAGGCAGAGAATTAGGTGGGATAATTTTAAGGCCAGACCCATATAAGCTGGGAGATTCAAATTAAGGTTTAATTAACCTGCTTAGTACAAGAATCTCTGAACAGCGGGAGATTTTACACACTGTTACGTGTGGTCTGTAATAACCGGGCCCAACAGGCTTCTCCACAACCATTACGGGCGCCAGGTACCTGCCTTGGCCTGTGTACTTGATCGAATGTCTGGAGCCTGTCGATTCCAGAAGAAAAACATTTGGAGATAGACTTGCAGCTCATCCTTAGGCAGTGTGTACATACTCAGAAGAGTCTGGGAAGAGAAGGTTGCGTTCGCTCCAGGACCTGTGATGTTGTAAACAGCCAGTTGGATTTGTCAAACGATTGACTGGTAAATATATGCGCTATTGATTGCCAGCTCAGACCGTTTCTCACACAACAGCCCGTGGTGAGTTGAAAGTAGAGCTGAACCTGTAACCCGGACCCTTTATTCCAATTTAACCGGTTGAACACTCATGGGACCAGCCGCATCGTTTGCTTTTATCTCTGCGTTAGATAAAGAATCGGTTGGGCTCAGTCCTCGGCATCTATGTGGCTGAATATATTACCACCTTTGCGAGCAGTGGAGAGTGTTGGAGGGTGACTTATACTATGAACTGCTGCCCACTTCCCTTCTTGTCGCAGCCTAATTCCATGCAAATATGAAGACCAAGAGTCTGGGACCCATTGATAGTCAAGGTATTTTTCTCTTTCGTAGCCAACACATCGCTTTCCTGAGCTAAAGAAACGGTCAGACGCTGTGCATTATAAGGACATCATGGGAAGATTGACATGCCATCTAAATCATGGCTTTGTGTGTGAGAGTGGGTTGACTAGGATGAAAAGAGCCTCTCACACAGACAAATGACAAGTAGAAGCAGGAAAGACCCTTCATTGACTGGATTAAAGGGTCCTTCGTAGAATCTTGTACGAGTTCGTGGTGAGAATTTTCACGTCAGTAGCTGTTCCCTTCCCCGTTTATGACCCATCACAACTTCCTCTCTGCTCCCCACCATACTCTAAATCTAACATGATAGAACTTACTTGGAAAATTCTTCCTACTAGAGACGCCAAGTCCTTCAATGAGATTTCCTGTGGAAGAGGGGTGGCCAAGGACAGTTACCAAGACTGGGGTTAGACGTGCCACAGTTTCAGGAACCTGCCTGGAGAAGGCCACACAAGCTAGCAAGGCCTCTGCATTCCAGCCTCCTGGGAGAGGAGGCAACTCCGTCGGCCTCCGGTCAGCCCACTAATCATTGGCTCTTCCTCTTAGCCCTAAAGTTGCAGCCAGATGGAGGCTCCTTGTGGTGAATCATTCCAGGTTTATATCATGAGTATCTATAAAATAAATATATCAATGTTCATATCCATTCACTGGGCAGAAAAATTCCAGACAACTGAAATTACACAGTGTGTAATTGCTCCTATATGAACTATTTTTTGAGAAGCCAAATAAACCTAGTTGATGAAATGAAGTCTGTACAGAAAAACTCCAGCTGATGAAATGGAAAGGACGATAGAATGAATAATCGCCAGTTTGCACACCCCAAGGAAATAGCTGATGTGAGAAATGAGCATCAGTGTCTGAAACCTGGGGGCGACACCTTTGCGAACTTTGCGACGGGAATATCAGGCTGCGGTGGGAACCCATTGATCAACTGTAATATCATGAAAAGTGGACAACTAGACAATGTGAGTCTCATGATGTCGTACGATGTGGAAACGAAGGATCTTTGCCAAATACGTTGAACCTAAATCTAATCAAGTCTTTAGAATTAGCTTCCAGTTTACAGGAAATGTGGGGAAACTCTAAGGTGTTAAATGACACATGAGAAAACGAGAGACATCACTTCCAAAGCACAGCTGAGTTAGTTCCTTCAGCAAGTCAGAGCCGTGACATAAAACAAAATGGAGGTGCTTTACATTTAAAGAGACCTAACAGCCAAAGGTAAAGGGTAAACCTTGTATGAATCTGGATTTACACGAACCAGCTTCCATCAGACCTGAGACAACTGAGGACGTTTGAGTAGGGGTGGGGTATTAGATGGTTCCAAATGTATAGTTTCCTGTGTTGTGTGAAATGATTCACCTCAAGGAGCCTGCCATCTACGTGTCTGACTGCATCTTACATGAGAAAAGGTCAGTATTAGAGTTTCACAATGAGATATATAGAAGTAAAATGAGATAACATCTAGAATTTGCTTTTAAACACTTCAGCAAAAAAACATCAAGTAAGGCAAAATTCTAATAATTATTGAATCTCACTGATGGGTATTGGGGAGTTCATTGTGCAATTTCCTTCTTCAGTGGCTGTATTTGACATTTTTCTTAAGAAAAGAAATCATGCTGTTGCTATGGATGGATGGACGGACGGACGGACGGACAGATGGACGGATGGATGGACGGACGGACGGATGGATCAGTGGATGGATGGATGGATGGATGGATGGATGGATGGGTGGATGGAAGAAAAGAAAGAAGAAAGGAAGGAAGGAAGGAAGGAAGGAAGGAAGGAAGGAAGGAAGGAAGGAAGGAAAGAAGTTGGGTGACACCCTACATTTCATATGCACACCTTGTCCATCAGAGGTCATCGTGCCCATATTTACCAAAATATGGTCTCATGTTACACACAAGACCCAACTGCCAAAGCAGACACCATCATCCATGGTGCTGATGAGAACCTGGTCCTTCCCAGAGTTCCAACAGAGCTTCTGCCTGAGAGCCGGGGCTCAGCAAGTCACCGTGTATCTGAGCTTTATTTGAATGCTCAGCCTTGATCAGAGACAGCCCTTTAATCAGTAGTAATTTGTCTTAAAACATTCATTTGAGGACAATAATACTTCAAGTTCTGTTGAATTATAAACTTAATTTTAAAATAGAGTACTGGAAACGTTCTTCCTTCTATACCCCTTTACTCTCAATTCTGAGTCCTGCGAAATATTTAAAAGAGGGAGAAACTTGCCAAAATCATAAATGTTTTGATGACTCTTGAACAAATGTTTTTCAAGTATCTGAACTATTAGAGGGCTATGAAATCTATTTAAAGGTTATGATCAGCATTTTTTTAAAAGAAAAACAAGATAGAATAAAGTAGATAAGCATCAACATGCATTTTATATAAGCATTGACTTCTCAAATGTTTGTTTCAACTATGTAAGCACGAGTCCTGAATCATGATATAAAATGTATTCTTGCTCTGTGTTGCCCTTAAAAATGTCGGCTGAACGTAGTTATAGAAATAAATACGGTGCTGTGGACTTTCACACAATTTACTCTTTTAACTCAGATGGACACATCATGTTTATTCATTATTAAACATCATTTCCAAAGACTGTACAAGGTTTGAATAAGTTAAGGAGAAATATATAACACAACACTGGATTTCCTTAAAATTACGGTCACCTGTTCTGACTTGGACATCTGGAATGAATTATTGTCCCTGTCGGATGTAATTGAGAGGAACAAGAAAAGTTAGTGCCATACAGAGCAAGAAAGTAGAGTTTAAAATATTTGGCATTTCTTCAACTAACACTACGCAACCCATCCCCATTACAAGAGTGCAAGAAAACATATGCTAAACAGTGGGCTCAGACACTACACTTGAGAAGTGTGCTTCAGAAGGGAAATGAATACACTCTAAATGGAGGAGAGAGCACTTTCTTTAATTAGCTCTTGGATGTGATGTCACTGTGAACTTTTCTGACCTCTAGGACTTTCTGCCATCCTACGCAGCTCCCTACTGTCTTTCGCCTTGCCAATGGCAGCCATCTTCTGGACCTCCACACCTGAGATGGAAGAGTCACCTTACAGGTGTTGGCACCTTGGTGTCTGAACCTTCTCACTCACTGCTCATCTCAGCTGAGAAGATGTCACTGCTTCTTCCAGGGGCTAATCACAGAGGCTGCAGCATTTCAGCTACTAAGCAACAGAGCCCAGCAGAGCAAGGTGTGGGTGGGGCCAGAGGAAAAAGAGCCTAGAACACACTCTGCCACGGCTGCTACTCCCAACCTGAGGACAAAGAAGGAGGTGGCCTGAGCACAGCTGCCTTGGGACCCACCCTGCCCCCTCACATTTGGAAGGTTCTTGCTTTGGACATTTCTCAATCCTTGCTTTTCATACCAATCTATCTGCCATGAGGGGTCTCCTGAGTCCCCATGGACTCCCGCCCTGCCTTCAGACAGCTTACTACAGCATCTCATTCTTTAACCCTTATTTTTTTGCCCATGCACTAGGTTGAATAGTGTACCCTAAAAATGCACCCAGCAGGAAGCTGTAAATGTGACCTTATTTGGAAACAGGGTCTTTGCAGGTGTTATCAAGTTAAGATGAGGTCACACTAGACTAGGACGGACCCTACTCCAATATGACTGGTGTCCTTAGAAGGACAGGGTGGTATGCAAGGGAACACGTACAGGGACAATGCCATGTGAAGACAGAGACAGAGAGTAGAGTGACGCTTCTGTAAACCAAGGATAGCGAGGGTTGCTAGCATCACCAGAGCCAGGATGAGACAAGGACAGAGCCTCCCCTAAAGTCTTCAGAGGGAGTATGGCCCTGCCCACACTTTGTTCTCAGACTGTTGACTTCTAGAATGATGAGAGAATAATTTGTGTTGTCTTAAGCTCTCCAGTTTGTGGCAATTTGTTACAACCACCCTAGGAAACTAACAGAACCCACAGGCTAAGTGCAGATTTAGGAAGACAGGGACAGTGAAGTACCCAAATGAGTGCAAAATGAACACTGCACAGAAGAAGCCCGGCTGCCATTTTCTTTGAATGTGGGCAGCCAGGGCGGGAAACACACACTGCCCTTGTAGATGCCCTTAGGCAGGTGGGCCTGCTCCATCTGGAAAGGGGCCAAACCCGGGGAGGCCACCAATGCCTTTCTCCATCCACCTGCAGTACTTATGGGTAATGGAATTTCTCCTGAGATGAGGACCTTGTTGGCTGCCTTGGGTCTGGGTGTGTGTGTGTGTGTGTGTGTGTGTACACGCTTCTGTCTTCTCTGGTGTTTGCAGAAAGGTCATGGACTACACTGAATTTTTGAAGAAATGGCACAAATGAGAGAAATGAATGAATAAGAAAATAAAGTGGATTCTTATTCATCGGTTATGGTTAGGCCAGACCTGACAAGCCATCCTCTGGGCTGTATGTAGGGAGCCCACACTTATCCACAGGTTCTTCTTCCCTCAGCCCCACCCGCCATTGCGGGCACACTTGACAGAAACTTCCTGAAGACAGAGCACTTCCAGGACGAGATGGAGGAAATCAGAATGGCGGAATCACGGGCAGCGGGTGCTTATGCGAGGCCTGGACTCCTCTGATCCTATGGGCCAGGCAGGCCCAGGAGGAAACACTGCCTCTCACAAGCCCAGTGTTCTGGAACCAGGTTCACTCACGCCAGCCCAAACATGGCGCTGTATTGGAAAGAGTACAGAGGGAATTTCACAGAAATCCAGAATAGGCCAGAGGCTTCCACGGGCTAAAGCCCACTCGTGGGTCTGGATTTCTAGAGATTCCTACGATTCTGCAGCAGGAGTTACAGCTGCTCACTAACCTGGTGCACAGAAGACGAGAGAAGAGACCAGTGGCAGCAGCACAGTCAGTGCTCTCCACAAGAAGAATATTGAAGTTATGATTTCCAAGGGAACAACCCCCTTATCTCAACTTGGTGAACCAGAGGTCCCTGATCAGCAGAAAAGTTGGTTATCTTTGGTCACGTGTCTACGCCAAGCCAATCCGTTGTGGGCAGCATGACAAGGCCCCATGACACAGTCAGGGCTGCTTGGAGGAGAGGGGCTGCAAGTAGGGTCTGCAACAGAGGGTCACGTGGCAGGCAGCCCAGCCAACAGATGTGTGGCCAGCGAGGTGTGGGATGAGCACGAGCCCCTGCCTCTGCCTGCTGCTCACACCCTTCTCTGACCTGCAGGTGCAAATACATGCACACCCCTGTGTGGAGCTATACACACCACACAGCAACACACACACACCACACAAGTCCTCGTGACCATGCTCCCAGCTACACTCAGACCCTCAGACCGGCGCTGTGTGCACGTGCACTCCTGCACACACGTTCCCATAGACCCACGGCTCCCTCCCATACACACACGCCCTCATGTGCATACGTGTGCAGACCTACAGACATGGCCCGTCAGCCCTCTGCAGAGACATATGTGCCTGTGCACAGCAACGCACGAATGTCTGTTCTTGTACGAATGCAGAAACTAACATGCACGGACAGTCCGAGACGACGTGCACACAGCACACACAGGCCCATGCGGGGTAGGTCCGAGCTGCGGGAGGTTTCATTAGTTCATGTGTCTTTCACCGCTCCCCACAGGTGGCTCTGCCTCGAAGACCGTCTGCTGAGAAAGCGGCTTCTGGGCCTTGTGGGCACAGGAAGCCCTGAGTTCACTATTGATTTCTGCCTCTCACTCGCACCAGGACCGGCTCATCAGAGATGAGCTGGGTGGTCTACAGGCAGTCCCGAGCACAGGAAACCCGGAGCCCACAGTTTGCTCATGACAAGAGGCTGCTGAGAGGAGCAGACGCCCCTCCGGCCAGAATCCTGACCTGCTGGGGGATGGGGGTGAGGGGGCCGCACACAGCCAGGAGGAGAAAGCCTCTGAACGTAAACCTCATGTCCAAGGCAGCGACCTGCAGTGTCACGAGCTGACCTCAGGATTCCTGCTGCCTGGTTTGAATCCTGATCCCCTTTCCTGGGGCTGCTCACCCTCTCTACTCACCTCCCTCACCTCCGAAAAGGTGGGGGGTCTGGGACTGCAAGAGAAGCCCCAGGCCCCTGGAGGAGAGCAGCGGGAGGCAGCTGAGACCGCCCCGAAGCGGGCCAGCCCTCTCGGAACTAACCCCCGTCCCTCCGCACCTCACCTGCAATCTCAAATGCTGCTTGCACTTCCAAACAGAATTTTTAAAAGTGAAAATCAATGTGCTCTAACAGAAAGCACAAATGTTCAATTACGAGAGAAATGGGGCGATAAAGAACACATTACGTAAGCCGACTGGTTAATTGTGCGGGTGTTAACCACCTAGAAACGCCAGTGGACTTGCGGCTATGCAATGAGGCACGGCTGCCTCCGCCGGAAACAAACCACAAGGCAACTCAGAGAATCGAGAACAATGAATGCTGCCACTTACTGTCCTGTCTGCAGGCAGGGGAACGAATCCCCACGCGCCCATCCTGAGAAGGTCCCACGGGGTCTTCCTCCGATTACCGCTTACCTTAGTAACCGCGGCTCCATCAGAAGCAGAGGCTGCAGCAGCTGCACTCCAGCAGTTACAGGAAAGGCACCCGCACTCCCCACCACCCCGCCCTGTGCATAAGCCTTTGTCCCAGGCAGAAAGTTAGTGTCACAGATGCATGACGTCCCAGAGAAAATGCGGGCGCTGCTTCAGGCCAGCACACCGTCAGCCCCTGTCCCTGCCCCTGGCCAGCCATGCCCCACAGTGCACCACACACTTATTCCTCCTTTGCTATCAGGTAGACCCTCCAGGCACCTTCTGTGTTTTTTCCGAGCATCTGCTGTATGAGGCCACTATGATGTCTGAGGACCCAAGGCCAAAGCTTGCTCTCTCAGCCACTCTGGCCAGCAGCCAGCAGAGTTCGGGTACCCCACCTGAGGGCAAGCACATTTGCACCTGTTTGGGCCCCTCCTGTCCTGAAGGAGGCTTTATGTTCTCTGGCTGCATCAGGTGAGTGCCCCGTGGGCAGTGAGACCTGGATGCCCATCGTCACCCACAGCTCAGCTGCCAAACTCTCAAGAGTGCAGGTGGTCACTAGGACGGTACCCTCTGGGCTCCTCTGTGTGGGACTCAAGGCCCTCTCTCCTGCGATTTTACCAGACCAGTAGTGGCATTCAGGGACATGCTTGTTCACACAGACCCTCCCCTGGCTGGCCGGGAGAGAGAGGACCACCTTGTATTAGGTTGATGCAAAGTAATTGTGGTTTAAAAGGTTAAAAATAATTGCAAAAACTATAATTGCTTTTGCACCAACCTAATAGAAAGCAATAAAACAAAAGGATCAGTTGCCCAGATTTTGGAGCCAGCCTGCCTGGGTTCAAACCCCAGCTCTTCTCATTTCCTGGTGGGGTGATTCCTCCAGGCCTCACCTGCAGTGACTCCGATGAAGGTCACTCACTGGGAGGAGTGGGTGAGAGAAGATCCAGAGCTCTTTGCCCGGCAGAGGGCCTGAGATGGGCACCCCCAATGTTCCCCGTTACTGTCATCATTGCATGTGAGTCTGCTCTGGCCTGGAGCCCCATGGAAACAGGACAGCTGCACCCTTGCCCTGCAGAGTGCTGGGTCCAGTGTCATGTCACCACATCATGGTGATGAGGACCCTGGGACACGTCTGCCCAGGGCCCAGACTCTCCAGGGATGAAGCAGGGGTTCCCACTGCCATTCAACTGACCCCAAGAGCCACCCCCCAACGGGATCCAGTGCCTGTCCAGCAAGAGCTCCGATTCCCTCCTCTCCCAGGTTCCTCCACCCACCTGAAGGCCTCTGGTCAGTGACTCGTGCTTTCGGGCAAGGTGGGATGTGGGGCTGCTGCGTGGCTCTGCTCAGGAAGCAGCTCACACGTGCCAGATCCATGCGTGCCCAGCTGGGGGTCTGAAAACGTCCTGGAAAGAAGCAAATGACTCGATTTCATCAACAGCATACGTGCTCATTCGAAAGAAATGATTCCCACTTCACACCTTACTGTAATTTTCCAATTAATTGTGATTTAAATATGGTAATGTGGCTAACTAGGTTGAGTATCAGCTTAAAGACTTTCCGAATAATGAAGCGAGAGCTCCTGGTACCCACACAGAGGAGGAAATTTCCACTGAGCGCAGCAGAAGCAGCCCTGGGACGGCCAGCCCCAGCCGGGCGGTGAGGCCAGACTGATGGGACAGATAGGTCCTGGCACCCTGCTGGGTCCCCCCTTGGTTCCCCTGGCAGACAGTGTCAGCAGGTCCCCTTATGGTACATTTGAGGGGTCCTGGGGAGATCCCTGACTCCAAAACACCCCCTTACCAGCCTGCTGTAGCTACCCAGTTCATCCGCATTACTGTTTCTTTATTCTGCCTCTGTACGCCTTGGCCCCAGACACAAAGTACCCAGCCAGGTCCCCTTGGACATGTTGACCTGGTCACTGCCAGGTGGAAGGCATCCTTCCTTCCCTGCATAGAGCCCAGGACAGGCAGAGATGAAGGCGGGCTTTTGGGCACAGCTGGCCCACCATGGCCTGAGCTCCCTGGGGCTCATTCTCCCCTCCCCAGGTGAGGTGAGCCGAAGGGGCCTCGGACAGAGTGGCAGAGGGAGCTGTCAGTGGGACAGATGTACACACAGCCCAGCTGCCATGTCCCAGCCCACGCATCATCCGCCATAGCCCATATCCCAGGGGCCATATCTGAATGATTGAGTTTGAACCGTGCTCTGCCCTCCCCCGGATTACCTACAACACAACATTCCCTCTCCAGACCTCCGCTGCCTCCCTGTCTCTTACCAGGGCTGATAAAGAGGCTGACCTTGAGCGTTGTTGTAAAGATTAAATAGGATCAAGTACATGAAAGCGAACACGAGTAGTAAAGCCCTCCACGTCAGGAGACAGAGGGTGATAGCCCAAAGTCAACTGGGGAGGGATAGGGGAACAGCGCAGGGGGTAGCTCTCCTCCTGGGTGACAGGAAACTTGTGCCTGGCTGATAAGTGGGCAGGATGGCCCTGGCATCAGGTCCCCCAAAACCCTAGGTGATGGTTGTAAGACAAGGTGCCCTTGAAGGCCTGTGACATCACTGCCTGGCATTGCTCCTGGCATTGCTCTTGACGTCCTCCCACTAAATTTACTTTTCATTCATTCATTCATTCACTGAACATAGATTTTTGAGGGACTTATACTACACCAGATCGCATGCTAAGCAATGAGAATGTAACAGTGGATAAGGTAGAGAAAGTCCTGCCCCAAGGAGCTCATGTGTTGATGGGGGTACAATGCACTGAAACGCATCCTTCCCAAATTCATGGGTGGAAACTCTAACCCTATGTGACTATTGGAGATGCGCCCTTTAGGAGGTGACTGAGCTTAAATGAGGTCATAAGGGTGGAGCCTGATCGATGGAATTGGTGCCCTTGTGAAAAGGAGCAACACCAGAGATGTCCCCTGCCCCCCTTCCTCCCTTGCTCTCTCTCTGACACAGTCAGAAGGCAGCCATCTGCACACCGGGTGAAGAGGCCTCACTAGAAACCCAATCTTGCTGGAACCTTGCTCTTGGACTTTTCAACCTCTAGAACTGTGAGGAATGAAGTTCTCTTGTCTGGGCCCCCCAGGCAGAGGTAGTTTGCTATGGCAGCCTGAGCTAAGACAGGAAGGACAGATAATAAGTAGACAGGTATCGTAGATCAGTATGTAAGTACTAATATGTAAGTGCTGGGGAAAATACGTTGCAATAAAATGGAATAGGGGGCGCAGCTCACCCCAGAAGGACAGGGAACAGGCAGGTGGACCAGCAGTGACTTCCAGCCTCCAGATGGAGCCGGGCAGGACCTGCCCGGTGCTGACAATCTGCAACGATTCGTTCCCGTGACCAGACATTAATGGTTCATTTATCTGAACATTACCTTCCGGTTATAAATTGGAGAGTTACTTCAGACTTTGCCAGTCACTGTCGATTTATGAAGGCGAGTATGATAAACACACAGCCTAATGGGGGAAGTTTGCTTACTTAGTGCCCTAATTAAGTAACGGAAGTGCAGAGAGCTCTGTTTGTCAGTACAGAAGGGAGCGTTTAGCTCCAATTCACAAGAGGCAGACAGGGAGCCATCGTGGCTGAGAGACAATAGCAATGACAATAGAAACACCAGAGAAACCGGTCAACACCTTCCAGGGACAGCCAGGATTTCCTCTGTGTTCCTGTCCGAGGGAAAGAATCAAAGACGTGGAATTGTCGGGCCCAAACCCACATTCAGGCAGAAGCTTGCACCTTCCTAAACTCCCAAGGTCCTGCCTTCCGTGGCAGGACAGATGAAGCCCACGGGAAGTCATGGACCCTCACCCCTCGGACCTTCAGGTCCAAGTCTGACATTTGCAACTGGCCTCAGCGCTCATGCTACAACGTCTTCATACAGCAAAGGACCAGGGAGCCACCGCCCCGGAGCAGCAGCTGCCTACTCAGAGCGACTTAATCTGCGCCCTTTGGTGCAACGGACGCAGGGCCCAGCCATCGTTTCCGTTTTAGAGACGAGGAAAGGCAGAAGCGGAGGGAGCCCCCGCCCCCTTTGGCCAGATGCGTTCTGAGAGGTATTCCAGCGACCGCATTAACGCTCGCTGTCAGACTGCCTGCGGGGGAGGTGGTCCCTACAGTATAGACCATGCAGACACTGGCCTGGGGGCCACCATGAAACTCCTCCCCCAGCCTGCGGAACATTCCTGAATGTGCAGCTTTGGCTGTGAACCACTGACATTCGGACCCTTTCCTGGGGTTTACCACCGTCTCTTCCTGCTCACTGCCCTCCCCCGGGAGAGTCCATTCCCCAGAGACTACAAACTCTGGGTGGACTGGCACCAACCAAGTCTGACTTATGTTTGGGTCTGCCCCCTGTGTTAGAAGGAAGAACTTGGCACACCCCAGCGCCTGCACGACGCATGGACGGACAGGTGGGGAGGCAGCGCGGTGTAACCCTTCCCCAAGGTGGACGCGATGACATTCTGGGTGAGCAGAGCACAGGCACAACCGCCAGAGTGATTAGGAACGAATGACCTGGGATGAGGATGCTCAGGAGACTGCAGTGCAGTGTGAGACGGCCAGGCCTCAGGGCTTAGGGGACCAGTGAAACCAAGTCTGGTTAGCGCTAATGAACTAACTGAGCCAGAAGTTTGCCATAAAAAATATCCAAAACATCACATTTCCAACATACGAGAATTTTTTGTGTCTGAGATTTAACATTGCTTATATTTTTAATTACGTATTGGAACGGGAAACCATTCCAGTGCTCCAACATTCTAACTCCTCCCACCACCCCCACCCCACCCCCATCACGTCCCACAGACAGCTCCTTCTGTGTCCCCAAGCAGACAGTGGCAGGGGCATTCCTTTCCAAGCACACCTTGCAGGCCCTGACACCTGATCTGGGGTTCCACTGTAGAGACTCTTCAGAGCAGGACTCTGGGAACACCCCTTCTTGCAGGCTTGAAGCTTGGAGAACCTCCCCTAGGGCATGCCACGGGCCCTGCCAGGAAACTGTTTTCACCAGCATTTACTTACTGATGTTTCATAAGAAAGGTACCAGTTTTATAGATGAAGAAACTAGAGATTCAGGGAAGTTCATAGATTTGTTCAAGATCTGACAGCTAGAAAACAGCAGGGTGGAGATTCCGCGTCTCAGACCGAAGACTCTGCCACCATGCGAGATGGCCTCTCCCGGGGGCTATGCTGCCCTTCTCCATGGTTTTCCCAACTCCCATACCTCACCCTGTCCTCCACACTCTTTCCGTCGACCTAAATCCACCCAGCCAGTCAGAGCCAAAACAGCCCTCTGAAGACAATGGTCTTAGTCCATTGCAGCTGCTGTACCAAAGTACTACCGACTGGGGGGCTTATAAACAACAGAAATATATTTCTCCCAGTTCTGGAGGCTGGAAGTCTGAGATCTGGGGACAGCGTGGTCGGGTGAGGACCCTCTTCCAGGTTGAATAAGTTCCTTAGTGTCCTCACATGGCAGAAGGGGCGAGGTCACTTCTGGGGTCGCTCTTATGCAGGCACTACTCCCACTTATGGGGGTTCACCCAGGACCTAAGCGTGTGCCAAAGGCCCCTCCTCCTACAGTACCACCTTGGGGGCTGGCTTTCAGCATGTGAATTGGTGTGGCGGGTGGGGGCAGGGGGACACAAACATGCAGACCCTAGCAGACATGTTCCCAGGAGTCCACAGTGACTCTCCTGCACAAATGTCGTTGTTACTGCTGCTCTTCTTACTTTCCAAACTTCTGGCATGTGTCCCTCCTTCCCCTTTGCACCTGTGTTGTCTGCCCTTCTAGCCCCAAAGCTCTTTCTCTGCTTAGTCAAACTCTTTTGTCATCACACCTCCCCTCTCCCGCTACTGTTCGGCCTTTGCTCACGCTGTTAGTCTTGCTGGAAGGGCGACCAGATTTCTCCAGCCTTCAAGCGTTAGTTTAAGTCCTGGCCTGACGCCCCCTGGGACTCCTCCATGGCAATTAGCAGAGCCCAGCACAGAGCAGAGCCCAGCACCTACTGATTCATTTATCCCTTCATTGCATTATCAGTTACGCAATAAAGTTGGTCTCTGTTTCAACCCCGCTACCTGACAGTTCGTATTTGTTTGTCTGTCACTGGATCCAGACAACTGTAACAGAGTTGTTGTAACCAAATGCCATCCATTTCGATTGGTGGCTTGGTACACACCATCTCGAAACAAAATGGAGCTGATAAAAACTGCTGATGTGTGTTTGTTAGTCTAATAGGATCAGTGACATGCACTGCGGAGATGGGGGATGAAGGGTCCTGGACAGACAGCTCTGGTCCTCCCAATTATCAGCTGATTTAATGTCCCTGACAATACACCAAGGCCACAAAACAGGTGGGAACCAGTGACTTCTCATGATATCTTACGCATGTGCCCTGTTTTGGGACAGCTTGAAGACCTAGTTTGTCGGAGAGTAGTTGGTAGCTGATTTTTCACTCATCCAAACACCTAATGTCCATGTTTGAATCCTCAGTGTCTCTGCCACTTGTCCATCTACTTTATGACATAGTTTTTCCCCATCTATCATTTTAGTCCATGTTCTGTGCAGTGTGATGTCCTGAGTACATGGAAAAATTAATCAGATCCCTGATCTTTTGGGTCTTTGAAATTTCCCCAACTCTCTCCCCTCAGAACCTGCCACTTCCTTTGCCTCCACTAGTTGTGTGGCCGACCCCCCACTCTCCCTGAAGGCCCCCTTTAAGGTCTCTTCCTCACGGGGGCGTTCCTTCACCCCCAGCTCCCCACACCAGGTTCTCTGCACTCTTACCACACATCGCGCGTCCCTGTTTACACAACTCAGAAGGTGTGCAGTCATTTGCTTGCTCAGCTCACTTTCTCTACAGATGTGAGGCTCCATCAGGGCAGAGACCTTCTCTATCTAGCGGTGACATGGTGTCACCACCTTGAAAGCATTAGTAAGTATTTCAACCAATGAATAACTGTTCAAATTAAAACCATGAATTCAGTGTGCCGATGCCAACAGCCCCCCAACCCCTTAATGCTCTGTCGGAGGGGCTTTCCTTCAATATTTTCCAAAAGGGAAACTCAAATTGCCCCGAGGCGCTTGGGGATGCAACCGCCACACACATGACAAGGCTTGTGAGAGAGGCCCCAACTTACAAAACAGCCAATTCTGGTGTCATCTTTCTTCCTTTTCCTCCACAGAACAGAAGTCGTGTGGAATAAGGTCCCATGGCCTCCTCTATAAACATGTTTGGATGTTTCTCACTTAGGTCAACATTGACAGTCATTGGAAGTGGCACATTTAAACACAAAAAGCACAAGGCATTAACAGATTCAGCCACTAAGGGCCCTGCACCCTTTACAGGAAAAGTCCTTAAATAAACGTAACAGGCCTAAATTGTGTAAATGTCAGGGCTTTCGAAGCCACTTGCTCCCGTGCCCTTGATGGGCCTTTTCCCAGCATTCTGCCTCTGTGTCCACAGAGGACACGGGCTGGCAAGTGGGAAGCGGGCATCCTGGCACTTGTCCGGCCACAGTCCCAGGGAAGCCAGGCGGGGATGGGCACGTGATCCCAAACTGCACTTGTGTGAATTATACCTGCTAGAAAGCTGCACCCCCACACTCCATGGCCCTGTATCCGGGGGCGGGGGGGTATGTCAGCTGTGTCCACTGCACATTTTGGGTGTTTTGTCCCCAGGAAACTGCTTTATCACACTACAGCCTCTCTGGGTGAGTGCACATAACACCCTGCAGCCCACTGGCATTTTTATCCTTCCAAAGCTCCTCTGTCTGCACTGTCTCAACGTGACCCCCCCTCCAGTGCACCTATGGAGAGGTTTAACAGGTAAGGTTCCCATGTGTTAATGGGACATCAAGGCATAAAGCAGATGCCTGATTAATCACAACTCCCTGGCCAGGGGCTCCCCTCCATGTAGCACACGCCCCTCCATTCACACCTGTACAGGTGTCAGCCACCCCATCAGTGAAGGCCCAACTCCACTGGGACCACTTCTGAGGTCCATGTGTCTTTGAGTTAAGGTCTCAGTGGAGCATCATTTCTCAGAGACCCAGCTCATGGCTGAGACGCTGGCCTGCGGAGCCACGGGCCTCTCAGCTTGAACCTGGGCCTCGCTGGCTTGGCACCCCCCTGGGGACCTGCCTGGCTGGACGCAGAAGTGTTCCTTCCAGGCACCGCTATGGGAGGACAGACACCCTGAGAGAGGTTTGACTCAGTAGGACGGGGGAAAGCCATTTTTCAGGACAAAGCTTCTAGCTTAGGTTTTGCCATGATCCCCCTAAAGCCAGGTGACTTCACTGATGGAAGCCTGGTCACCACCACCAGTGAAGGTGCCAAAAAGGGTGTGTTTAAGGGTCAGGTTAAGTCACCTGAGCCGCAACAATGGCCAGTGAAACAACTGTCATGAGGGCTTCTGTGCTCTTAGCATCAAGTGCAGTAAGTTGGGTTGGGGTGGAAGCCACGGATCCATCCTCCCCAAACTCTTTGCAAACTGAAACCAGGCTCTCCCTTTCCTCTCTGCCATCCCCTACTCTTGGTGTCTCCCGGACTCCCTGCAGTTGGCCTCCCACTGGAAGCCTGGACTTGACTTTTCCAGGTCCCAGCCAGAGGAGCTAGAGTAGGTACAACCATGAGGGCAGGTATCAACCGACTTTCCCAGGTCACTGGGGATGGGTAACACTCCTCCAGGAGTCACCAAGATGAAGTTAAGGAGCCTCAGGAAAACTGGTGCCTTCAGAGTCTGTGCTGGATTGACTAGAGTCCCCCAAATTCATGTCCACCTGGGACCTGGGCATCTGGCCTTATTTGTAAGTAGATTCTTTGCAGATGTGATCAATCCAGATGGGGCCACCCTGAACTCGGGTGGCTCCTAAATCCAATGGGAGGTGTCCTTAGAAGAAGAGGGAAACGTGCACATAGAGAAGGGCATGCAATCCGGGGACCGGGGTGGAGATTAGAGCGAGACACCTGCAAGCTACAGAGCACCGAGGAGCACCCGGGGCCACAGCAGAAGCTGGGAGAGGCAGGAAGGAGCCGCCCTGGAGCCTCCGAGGGAGCGCCACCCTCACTGACACGTGATTTCAGGCTTCTGGTCTCCAAAGCTGTGAGACAAAAAAAGTCTGTGGTTTTAGCCACACAGTTTGAGATATTTTGTAATAGCAGCTTCGAGAAACTAATTTGGGGTCCACGGCACTCTGCCCTCTCCAGGACCAGGAATGGGGACATTGTTCAGGAATACGCCGTGGAGGGTCCAGTGTGTGCCCACAGGCCTGAAGGCCACAGGATCACACAGGCGACCCACAGGTCAGGAGACCCCACGCACATCTTTTTCCACCATGTCAAACCATTCCCCACCCCCCTCGTCTTGTCCTTGATCTGAGGGGCCAGCAGTGAAGGTCATAGCGACAGGCCCAGTTGTCCTCATGGTAGCTCCACCCACTTGCAGCCACTCTGGCACCTGGCTTGTGACCTGCTCTCCAGATGGACCCGCGGAGGCTCGGCTCCGCACAGTGGCCTGTGGCTGGCGCAGCGGCAGGCGGCTACAGGTTTCTGAGGCTAAACGCCACTCACAGTCATTTTGCAGAGGCAGCGTGGGTTGCCCCAGACCCTGCCCCTTATTAGCATAATAGTCTCAGTCCAGAAGGAGAGCAGAAAGGGGAGAAGGCAAGCAGCTGCCCCTCTGCCAAGCCTGCCCGCCCCTTTGCTGCCGGTCCTGCCAGGCCTGGGCGAGGAAGCCTGGTGCCATCTGTCGTAAGGGGTGGGCCACTATTCCAAAGGGACCTGGTGCTCCAGAAATCAGGGGAGAGAGTCTGACTTCAGGGGGCCGTGTCCTTGTCTGAGCGCCCTGTGGGTGGGCCCACCTCTGGGTGGCTGAGGCTCCTGGCCATGTGTGTGGAGGCTGGCAGCATCTGAGGCCGTCACGAGGGTGGAATCTTCATGATGAGATCTGTGTCCTCATGAGAAGACACTGGGGTGCTTGCATTCCTTCTCTGCTGTCCATCTTGTGGGCACACAGCAAGAGGACGGTCATCTGGAACTAGGAAGGGCCCCCACCAAACACCGACTGGCCCAGAATGGCGAGATTAAACGTCTGCTGGGGGAGTGCCTGCTCTGTGGTATTTGCTATGACTGTCCACAGGGACTGCAACAGAGGAGAGCACAAGATTTGGACTCGGGGGTCCCTGAGGCGGAGATGAGCCACGCTGCCGAGGGAACACAGGCTTAGTCCTCCCTGCCGGGAAATGGGGACAACACGCTTCCCTCTGCTGGGCCTCGGTATCCTGGGCACAAATAACAGCCACCTTCTGCCGCCTCGGAGCTGTCAGGGAGCAATCACACTCCGTCAACAGGAAAGTTCCCTGAAAATGTCCCCACTTGCCTCTGGGGATGCACCGCGTCTGGACAAATGGAAACCTTCACGTTTAGCTTCTTCCCGGGCCTGCAGGGCTGAGATCCTTGCTCTTGGTGACATTCCGGGACTGCTGAGAAGAAGGCCTCATATATTGGAATTTTTCATCCAGCGAACTCCCATACGCTTTATTTCTTTCCCAAGACCTTCAGCACCGTGTTTGCTCAAACAGAGATTTAATAAAGTGGTAGAGTGGTCTTCCAGTGGGAGATTTCCCTGCTCTCTCCTTCTCAAACCCAGAACAAACACGACGCCCTAAGACTGCTCTTCCAAGGCAGAGGCTGGCTGGGAGCCTTCACTTCCTTTCAGGGCCACACACTCATTCTAGAGGCCTGTGCCTCCCCTGCACTTATATTGAGTCCCTAATCTCCAATATGATGATATTTGAAGGTGAGGCCTTTTGGGAGGTGATTAGGGTTACATGAGGTCATGAGGGTGGGACGCTGATGTGACAGGGTTGGTGTCCTTGTAAGAAGAGAGCCCAGCATTCTCTCTCTCTCTCTCTCTCTCTCTCTCTCTCTCTCTATCTCTCTTTCTCTCTCTCTCTCTCTCTCTCTCTCATTTTTCACCCACCCATATACTGAGGAAAGGCCACGTGAGGACACAGAGAGATGGTGGCCACCTACAAGCCAAGGGGAGAGTCCTGGGACTTAAACCTGCCTTGTGGGCCCCTTGACTTCCAGCATCTAGAGCTGTGAGAAATAAAAGCCGCTGTTTAAGTCCCCTGGTCTCTGGCACTTTGTTATGGCGGCTGGAGCTGACGAAGGCAGGGCCTGTCTTGCACGCCTGCCACCCAGCTGACTCACCCCTCTGCGCCCCACTCTATGCCTGTCTTGTCTGCCAAGTTCCTAGGGCAGCCCGATGCCGGGCCCTGTCTCAGAGCTCTTTGGCAGTTATGGTTTACTCAGGCCGGGGCAGCTCTCAGCAGGCCACGCAGAGCCACACCAGACATTCTGCGGTCATAGGAGGCGCCGGCCTGTGGGGTAACTGTTTCTGGACTCGTGTCCTTGCCGTGGGCCCCACCTGGGCAGCCTCCTGGGCCTCAGGCACAGCCATCCAGGCCTGGTTCCCTTCCAGCTGCAGCCGCCCTGTGGAGGTGAGCCTGTGCCCCTCAGGGAGGGCCAAGCACATTAACGCACGCGGCAGACGTGCCATGCCCTTGGCACAGGCTGCTGTACCAGCTGCAGCTCCAACAACTGTCATCTGACATCCTGATGTGGACCAGCGCCCAGAGCCAGGAGGCCTGGGCAGCCCACTGGTCTGTCCCCCACCACGCCCGGACCCCTGGGCCCAGCCGCCAGACAAACAGGTGTATGCCAGCCTGTTGCAGGTCCTCAGAGGAGGCTGAGGGCTCGGGAGAGGCCTCTGAGGGGCGAGCAGATGAAGAGAACAAAGGAGGTTAGGCCGTGCTTGACAAGCTCATTGATACCACTTTAGGGGGAGCAGGCCTGTGTGGTGAGAACAGGTTGCTCCTAATGGATGCGCCACCTGCAGACACCGCCAGAGAGAATAAGCTGTCAGGCTGCTCCGCGGGCCGTGCCACTCCCTGCCAGTCCCCAGGCTCTGTGCTCCTGTGGCCTTTGTGTGGCAGCTACAGGTAAGAAGGGATCCAGCACTGGGGGAATAATCGGGCTTTCTAATAAAAGCTGTCCGGTACCGAGTTCCACGTGTTAGCCTTGCCCTGGCAGGCTGGGTGTGTCAAGGGAAGCCTCACACCTGTGGGGCAGCTGTGGGGCCCCTGTGAGACAGGTGTGTTTTTTTTAAAGCCCCGTTTTGCACATGCAAAGACTTGGACTCCGAAAGGTTCGATTTTCCCAAGGTCACATCAAGGTAGAAGGCGGCAGAGTCCAGATCTGCACCTGGACCGTTCACATCCCATGCCTCCTGTTGCTGTGCAATTCTGTCTCACAGTGGAGGGAAGGTCCTGAGGGATGTTTTCCCTGCAGAGTTCAGCACCTGAGCGGTTGCCATGGAGAGGGGTGCTATGCCCCAAACCCTGTCTCCATAAGACGCCAAACCCTGTCTCCATAAGTCTTTAAGGCAAATGACAAGGCAAAGCCAAATAGGACTCAAAGAAAGCCCGAAGGCAGAGCCCACAGCCCAAGGTCACTCTGATCTCCATCACGTGGCTGGGGCAGTGTGGCTTGGCCATTCTTGGGGGCTGGCTCTAAGGAACACCTTCCTGACTTTTCTCCTTATTCTAGAAATAAAACAGAACAAAGTTACGTCCACATAGAAGACGCCCAGAGCTCCTGATGTGATGCAGGTCAGAAGCTGCCACTGTCTGTGAACAGCAGGCAGAATTGTCCCCTTTGTTCACGGGGGGTAGGGGTGCCATGGGGTGAGGACCCACATCCCAGCAGGAGGACAGGCCCTCATGACGCAGTCCCACCGGCGAGTCCAGATGCCTCAGAGCCTTCCTTAGCCCCAGCTCAGACAGGACTGGCGCTGGTGGTGAGGACGTGGCCCAGGGACTATGCACCCGACCGGTCAAGTCCGACTGTTCAAGAACAAATAAATACGCTGAGGGTCTGCACTGCAACTGCCATGGCTGACTATTTTTGTATCACGTCAATTAAAATAAAAATGGAACACTTCCTGCTTCTAATTTAATCATGATGAATGTATTCATCTGTTCATTCATTCTTTCCTTTGCCTCCCAAGCCGACATAGTAAATACCCCATCCAGTACCTCTGCCCAGGGTGGATTCATACATATATTCACCAACCGCATGGGGTTTCCGTGGCTGCTGTAACAAATTACCAGAAACGCAGGGCCTTAAATCATCTGGAATGTATTCTGTCACAGTCTGGAGGCCACAAGTGCAAAACCAGTTTCACTGGGCTGAAGTCGAGGTGTCGGCAGGGTTGTGGTCCCCAGGGCACTGAGGGGGCATCTGCTGCTGCCCCTTCCAGCTGCTGGTGGCAGCCAGCATTTCTTGGCTTATGGCTGCATCACTCTAATGTCCACCTCCGTGGATACATGGCCTGCTCCTCTTCTGCCATGTCGATCTCCTCTACCTGTCTCATATAAGGGCACTTCTGACGGCATTTAGTGCCCATCCAGACAATCCAGGATGACTTCCCCATCTTGAGACCCTTCACTGAATCACATCTACAGTCTCTGCTATGTAAGGGAACACGTGGGTTCCAGGAACTAGGACCTATGTCTTCGGGGGCCACTATGTATTCTACAGCACCCACTACTGTGGGGCCAGCTAATGGCAGCACACATAGATGGGATGAGATGCACTGTCAGCTATGGTGTTTTGGAAGATTACGTCGTATATTTTCCCCTTCCTTCACCTTAGGGATGCTACAGAAAATGACTCAGCAACCCCAGTGTGCGTCCAGGTCAATTTGACGGACACCCAAGCAGGGAATGCCTCTGGCTGCTAGGATAATGGATGCATTTGCTCTTTTCTATGTTTTCCAAATGTTTCTGGGACAGGGCGTCACCTTTTTCTGTCTGTCTGCTGTACTCTGGTCCCTGTGTATCCTGGCACCCACTCCCAAAGCAGGCACCCCACACATGCGTAGAATAAATGGACCTTTATGATCAGGAAAGAATGGGTATTGTGAAACGTAATGAGAACCCGTACATGGCTTACCAGCTGGTCCCAGGTCCGCCCCGCTACTGGCTGGCACGTGTGTGCAGCCCCTTCGGCTACACCTGCTGGACTGGGGTTCTATTGCTTCGATCTGCACCCTTCTCCCCTCCCCCGGCCCCCTTTGGGCAGCTGCTATGCAGCTCCTGCCAGGTTGGGTCTACAACCCAGCCACTGCAGCCTGGGCGCCCAGGGCACTCCTGGGAATTGCATTGATGTGGTAATGACAGCAGAGCCACACCTGCAATAGCTGCTGTTTATGGCCATAACTCAGCCCACAGCACTGGGTTTCTAAAGCTCAAACCCACAGGACAACGGCTGTTTTATTACCCTTTGCAGTGGAAGAAACAGGGGCTTGGAGAATTAAGTGACTTGCCCAAGGTCACTCAGCTGGTAAGTGGCCAGGCTGGGACTGAACCTGGGGCTGCATGGTTTTTAAGCCTGGAGTTTTCCCAGAAAACCAGAGCAAGACAAAAAATCAAGGAAGCCTGATCAAACTGGATTGTACATCACATATTCTTAAAGTTCTGTTTTCATTCCTTTCATCTAACACAATCAAACAAGAAAGAAAAAAAAGACAACCTCTTCCAAACTATACTAGCCTGCCCTCAGCTTCTCCAGATATTAAGCTGCTAAGCTTGCAGCCACGCCCACAGCACCCCCCACACACACACACCACGTGGCACAGCCACCCATTCCCTTAGGGCACTCCTACGAGTGCTACTAGATTTACTTTCCAGCTTCTCAAATTTTATTTGCCACCAATTCCTCAGTCCCAGCTATTGCCCGGGCTCCGAGTATCCCTGGTCTGGGCGAGGATGGCACCAGCGTCTGCTTGCTGCCCGGGGCGTCCCAGCCAGGACCCGTGGGCCTCGACTGCAGTGGGCCCATCGGCTCGGCCACTCCTGGCTGGTCCCATCCCAGACCCCGCCATTTGGCACCTGCGCCAATGCTCATGAGCGCAGTGAGTGGAGTGTCGACCTGGCAGGCGCATGCCAAGCAGGACAGGGCATCTGCCCAAACACCCTGGCACGGCCCAGACTTCTGGATGGAAGTGGAATGTTTCCCTTTGATGTTCTTTCACTCTCACCCTTTAAGAGCACTTAATTCACCCCGAAAGTGAAGTAGGTTATTTACGACCCCAGCCATCGCATGCTGGCAAGGGCTGCCAACACACAGATGACTGTTCTGGCATCACCGTGTGTCGGTGATGTTTGCTCAACAGCATTAAGCTGAAATATCGTTTGCCGGGGATCACTGCCCATCAGGCACTTAATTACATACAAAATTAGATTTCCTTGTGGTTTCACCGAAAGCCCAGGGTGTCAGGATAATTACTAAGAGGAAAGATAAAAATACAAGTTTATCACCCAAACTGTCCCCCCAGATAGCACCGAGCAGAAGCATGAATTGACATTCCTGAAACTCCCATCTTTTTCAGAGTCATTTGGTAGTTGGCCCCTCACCTTGGCCTGCCCAGGTGGGAATACCCTGCTGCCACGAGAAGCTAAGACTCGTCCCAATGCCCAATGTGGTCACCGCTTTTTGGGGATCTCTAAAAGAAGCCACTGTGGCCCCCCCAATTTTTCCTAATGGGTAAAATGAAATTCACAGAAATTATACCTCTGCAACTTCGGAAGTGGGAGGACCCGGACCTACCTCAGGCCTGATTCCACTGGCTAAGTGACCTTGAGCATGTCACCCACCCCTCTGAGCCTCAGGCATCACAGCTGGAAGGTGAGGTAACATGCCTCACCACCTAGGATTGCTGGGAAGGTCCTGGGAGACCATGTCTGCAGCCCCCGGCCCTGTGCCGCGGTGCACAAGAAATGGGAATGGGTACAGTGACTGTTCTGCAGGATTTTCCAGGAGGGAAGGCTTCCTGCTCCTTCCTGCTCCTTTCTCCAGCCTGGTGGCCCAAATCCCCTGCTTGCTGCACTACACGCTGCTTCACAGCCCCTTCCATGAAACGGCAGGGAGGTGGGGCTGGATGGGTTTTCTGGCCTTGGAACTCCAACTCCTGACCCCTCCACTCCTGCCTGCAGCAGCCTCCCTGCTGGAGAAGCCAGTAAGTAATGCATTCCCGCCCCGCTGGCAGAGGGGGCCGTGACCATGGCCCAGGGGATAAAGTGCTGGGTGTGAAAGGAACAGGGCAAGCCCACCGCCCACCAACCTTGCTCTCTGGCTCCTCCATGACCTCCAAAGCTCCCGCAACAAAGCCAGGCTCCCCTGCACAGAGAGTGACCCTCCATCCCTGCCCTGCCCTGCCCAGGCCCTGAGGGCCCACTGGAGGTGTGTGCCGGACTGCCCCTGATTTTAGGGGCCCAGGGCGGGGTTCCCACAGTGCCTAAGGTCCCCAGCCTCGGCTGAGGCCAGATGACGCTGTAAGTGATTTAAGGGCCAATCTGGGTAGGGAAGAGTCTGCAAAAACGTGATACCTCTGGAAGGCTGGAGGCAAGACTCATTTAAACAGCTTCTACTGTCACCGGTGTCACCAAGCTGAAGCTTGTCTTGTTTACCGGATGAAGGTTTCACACTGTGTCGACGTGCTGCCAGAACCGGCATTAAAATGAGCAGTTAGTACAAGCCAGTCATAAACATGGCAGATCCGCGAGACAGGCAGAAGCCACTTGGAGGTCCCTGGTGCGGCTTTTAAGCACTTGGCACGCTGCTAGCTCAAACTGGAGAGGGGGCTGTGCGCATCATTTGGGCCCGAGTGCAATGCACTTGAAATAATTACTTTAATCAGCAAAAGTTAATTACTTTAAATCATAAATTAATGGCAGAGCATTTGGCAGGGGCTGATGTGTGTGGCGAAGCTGTCAACTGAAAAGGCAGGTGGACTGCGACCCTGCCTCACTCACCATGGCGGGCAGGCGCTGGAGCCCACCTACTGTGCGCGCCACGGCTGCTCCATTAGGAAGAACTCTTTGTAACCGGAGAAGAGCCACCTTAAACTGTCACCTATAAAAACAGGGGCCATAAACCAGCAGACCGCGGCTAAGCAGGTGCTGCTGGAGAAGGCAGCCCTTGACAGTAATAACCTCTTAGAATGGCATCTGCCTTTATTTTATAGCACAATTGGAAAGATGGTTAAAAGTAATAAACCCAGCTGATATGTTTTATGAGTTGGTGGTTAGTAGTGTTTACTGTGGATGAAGATTTTGGAGAAGACGCTGCCGCCCTGAACGCCCCCTCCCCAGCATGGAGGGACTGAGCAGCTGGAAGGTGACGGGTCCTCCACGGAGACGCAGGCAGCCACCACGTGATTGTTTCTTGTTTTCCTCCCTGCACTGGAATGCGAGGAAGCCGGAGCAACATGGAGAGGAAAGATGAGGCTTTCGAAGGCACAGGGAACGTTTGTGAGCACATCCTTGGCGTGACTAAGCCTCAACTGGCTGTGTGGTGGGGGCGCGGTCACCCTTCAGAGTATTGGAGACGACATAAGACGGACTGTGAAGGCACCTGGCATGCTTGCTGAGGGTGTCAAGTGGTGTCCGTAAGTTTACACGAGGAGAGAAAGGGCCACTGGGGAGCTGGGTCGCCAGGGTGGCTGAGGAGCCCTCGTCCAGCCTGAAAGAATGTGTGAGGGCGTGGGGGGAAGGATTCCGCCCAGAGCCGTCACCCCACAGGGGCCAAGCAGATGATGGCCAGTTCTCCATTTGTTCATCAGACAAGGAGATCTAGTGTCCAAGTCTCACCCCAGGCACCGACAGTGTCAGGAGGAGCAAGCCAGACCCAGACCCTGCCCTGGCAACGCTTATGGTCCATAAGCAGATAGTCAAGCAGTGGCCATACAGTGTTATCAAGCTGCAATAAGAGAAGCACAGAGTTTAGGTCGGATGGACACACGTGTGTGAATCAGTACTGACTTGGGAGGGCCAGCAAATAAAATCTCCAGCCAATCTGGGGCAAGTGCAGATAGCATTCACTTCTAACAGTATTTGTGTAGAATGTCAACAGTGGTTTGATTTAAAGAGTCTCTAGTTACTAGGACTGCATTAAGAACCCCAGAGGACAAGCAGACTCAATGATCCTTTCCTCCGCGTGTATTCAAACTAGAGCTAGCAGGCAAGGCACAGAACCAAAGCACTCTTGTTTCCAGACTTGCCGATGTTGAGAGCAAAGCCTGGAGCACTCCAAAGTCTCACTAGACTTCGGGGGGTTCCATGCCACCCGCCTCAGTGCTCATGCAGGTATGACTGCCCAGCATCTCCTCCATGGGTGCTCACTCCACTTTCAGAGAATGCACAATGCAATCCCATTGGATGGCTTCCTTCCCTCACCCCACATCTTCAGGAAACCTGGTCCTCTCAGGATTCCCCAGACAACCAAACAGATCCTCGGAGATGTCATGCCATTGCAGTGTGGAACGTGCCTTTGGTGTTAAGGAGACTTGGCTTCAGGTCTGAATTCACCAGATCTTATGCGACATGGCCTAGGACTAGTTATTTGTCCCATCAACTTCTATGTCCTCATCTGTGTGCTGGACATGACAGTACTGACACCACAGTTCCTTAAGATAATTGGAAACAACAAACACAAGGAGGTGCCTAGCCCACTTCCAGGAATATCGCAGGTGTTCAGTAACTATTAGCTAACAAAATAATTGATTATCGAGGCCCAACTGCTCTCTCAGGTCTTCCCTACATGTTTTTACCCTCCCACTCATGACTCAGCGTCCAGGAACCCCGCTATCCAGGCCAGTGCCATGGACCACACAGATGGCACATCCTACGCAAGGGCACCCATACCCCCATTGCTTTGCCAGCACTTGGCCCAGCAGGGCTGGGCGTGTGGTGACGGCAGGGAGGTACCTGGCCTGATCTTAGTGTAGCCTGCTTGAGGCAGGTGATCAGAGAAGAGAGGTCCCTAGAGGCTTGAGCCACTGGGAAATCCACGGTAGTAGAACAAATTTAGACACTGGACCTGGCTTGTAACAGCCTCTCCACCAGGTTTGTTGGCCTTTGAAGGAGGAGCAGGGAGGACGGCCGTGACTGCTCAGTGTCGGTTGCAGTGAATAAAAATAACATCTCAGTACAGAGCCCAGGTCTTAAGAGTGTTGAGCACTGGAAACCAAGCGTTCCCCTGGCTGAGAACAAGGTGGGGTGCTCTTAGCAGTGAGCCTAGTCCCAAGGTGAGGGTGCTGAGAACCTGCAGACAGTTTCCTAGAGGCAAGACATCTAAGACTTACTAAATAACAAATAATGTGGCAGAAAATGAGAACCATGTCTCCCGTGTCGTTAACGTCAGTTAGTTGAGTACTCGAGGACATGGGTATTGCACCTGTTCCGAATCCTATTCCGTTCACATTCGTCAAAAGGGTGTTGGCAGAACCATCGTTAACCAGGCCCATCTTCAAAACACTCTGGGGCAAATTTAGCCTTTGGTCCCACATGGGAAATTTCCACTTTCATCAAAGTTTGTCAACAAGTCACAGGTCCACTGGTCCAACAAGTCCCGCAGGGGTTCAGTTAAATGTAGCCTGGAAGATGGGCATCTTCCTCATAATTTCCTTGGACTCATGATAAAACGCAACCCTAACAGATCCTTGTGCAAGAATGGAAAGGGCAGCTCTGAGCTCTCCACACGGCCGCCTCTCCCCATCGACTAAGCATTTGAAATACGGAGAGTGTGACAGAGAAACTGGAGTTTGAATGTTATTTACTTTTCACTAATTTAAATTTAAAGAGCCACACGCGCCTAGCAGCTGCAGTATTTCACATGGCCACCATAATCCACAATAGAAATGGCGACCACAGTCTTAGATTTTGAGGCAGCCCTTGAGGGGTGGGGTTGTAAATGAAGTCACAGTCTCCATCTCCCTGGGGGGCACCGTCATAGGGCATGTCCTACAGGGTAGGTATTCCTGCCACTGTCCACCTCACACAACTTTTTGGTGCATACACAACAGGTCCGTGTGTGTTCCACTTCCTTAAAAATCAGAAACCAAAACACAGGCCACTGGGTAATTTTCAAATGAAAAATAACAAATACAATTTCATCTCAAATTAAACACATGAAGACTACTAGGTTCATGATTTTGAAGATCAGAGGAAATTAAATGTGAATTTTGCACACAAAAAGGCAACATACACAATCCCATAAAAAAAATCATTTCAAAATAAATGTGTGACTCCCAGCAGTGCCAGTCTCCCAAGGGTTTAGGTCCATTTTCTCCCATGGGAAAGCTCTGGATGAATAAACATCGCAGGAGGCAGAGTGAGACCAACCGTGTTTCCCTGAAAATAAGACCTAGTCGGACCATCAGCTCTAATGCGTCTTTTGGAGCAAAAATTAATGAGACCCAGTATTATATGATATGATATTACATTACATTACGTTACATTACATTATATTAATTTTTGTTCCAAAAGACTCATTAGAGCTGATGGTCCGGCTAGGTCTTATTTTCGGGGAAACATGGTACCAACTTTTTCTCCCTACCATCAAAGCCTGGGAGAACTGTGGTACAGAAATGAAAGCACAATTACTCATCCACTTTATCTAGTAAACCTCAGAGAAATCGAATAGAAAAGGCACCTGTGGCCCATTAGCCCAGTGGTTAGAGTCGGGGTGGGGCGGGGGGGGGCACGGGTGTTGAAGGGACTTTGTCTGGGGTGAGTTGGAAGGATCAACCAATTAACTTCCCTCTTTAGGTGGCACTCTGAGCTCTCTAATACTGGAGTGCCCTCTAGGAATGGGTCGTGGGGACCTGGGAGCAAGAGAGAGCTGGACAGCTGCAGCTGGCTCAGTATACCCCGCCCCTCCAGGGGAAGACCAAGGGCAGCTCAGAGCGCAAGGCTGACCAAGAGGGGCCTCCCTGGGGAGGAACAAAGGGCTGCTCAGAGCCCAGCTATGGCTGCTGCAAGCACAGGATCCAAGCAGAAAAGCCGAGAAACCAACACAACCAGAGCAATCCCACACAAAGTACAAGTTCTGCCTCACACCAAACTTTAATCTTTTCCCCCAGGCATCTACTCAAGGAGCATTATTTTATTTAATTTTTTTTACTATTAATATTCCACACTCGATGTTTCTGCAAAGCAACTTCATGCAAAGAAAAAATGGACTTACCAGGAGGCCTCATTTGTCTTCAGCACCTGGGCTGTTTTAAATTAGAGAGCACCCAGCATGGGGAGCCCGTGCTATTTTAATCATTGCAATGTGTCCAGTGCTGGAGATGAACTCAAAAGGTGAATATTAAAAGTAGTTGTGGAATTCAGTCATTTCACGAATGAGCACGTAATAGCCAAAGGCAAAACCGGAAGGCAACTTCACTTCCAATCAGCGTTCCCATTTTATTGGAACCAGATTGGAATTCCTGGAAGGGAGCCTACAGATCACATCTTTAATACTCATTTTCATATACTCCAGTAAAACTGTCAGGGAGAATCAGTTGTTGAAGAGGCTTCCTGTATAACTTACAGATGTGCCTCCCCGTAGCCCATTATTTAGACCTGAAACAGAAATGTGTTTCTGATCAAGCTCCGAGACTTCCTCTCACCTGCCCAGGTTTTTGTTGGCTTTAATTTGTCGATTAATACTGGCCTTTGCACACTGCACTGACCTGCCACGCCGGGGACGTTACCCACACACACGCAGCCCAGACGGCTGGATGTGAACACAGCTTCTAGGGGAGACGAGCAGAGTGTATGGCTGAGAAACTCAAACCTGGGCTGCACCGTGACAACCTGAAATGGTGAGATGGGCTCTCAAGGAATTCTGGGAGTGCTTGCCCCGCTACACAAAGGGCCGTGATTCCTCAGCTCCGATGATACAGTCAGATGACACCGTGGGGAATGGTGACCCACCTGGCCCTCCCGCCCTTCCTTAGGAATAGGTCAAAACAAGCTGCAGTTTACTTATAATGCCTAGCCCCCCCCCCTTTTTTTTAATTCCCAGAAAATCCAGTCTCTGCCATGGGCCTGCCAAATCCCCCTGTGGAAACACTTAGGGGAGTGAGGGGCCCATTTCAAGCTTCTGTGTCCTCTTTCTTTCCCTCTTAGAGTCCAGCATTGTCAGACACTAGGCTGGAAAAATGGGGGTCGCAGTGCTGGTGGACAGGCAGGCAGATATCCAGAAAGCTCCCCAAGCTCGTGGGCCATTGCTATGGGGTAGGGGCCATGTGAAAATGGCACCCTGGCACTGCCCCAGCCCAGGCCACTCACCTCATGGCCATCTTTGCGGGGGAGTTTGGACTATTCACTAGGCAAGATGCTCAGTCAAATAGCTTTGTCTTCCCAAGAGCAGAAAATTCCCTCCTTTTTCCAAACCATGGCTTTTGAAAGGTTTTGTTAAATGAGGGGAGCCCCCAAATTAAATGAAATGCCTCTGAAACAAATGAAGCCCACAAGGCAATGGCTGAGACCCTGGGCTCCCTCCTTCCAAGACAGCCCAGCCAAACGGTAAGAGCGTGTCCCAGAGCCAGACCCCAGGGTTCCAGTCCCCGCGGTGACACACAGCTGTGCCCCCAGGCAAGTGCCTGCTCCTCCTGTGCCTCAGGTTACTGATCTGTCGAACGGGAGCGAATGTGGCGCCACCTCACACGGCTGTGACAGATCGTGGTGCAGAGTGCTCAGTGTCGGTACACAAACAGTGCTATCGCTGCTGCAACATTGTCCTTCTCAGACAAGTGTGTCTGGGCCTCCCTCACAGCCTCGGCCGACCACCTGGGCAGGAGGAGGGGCTGGCCGGCGAGGTCGGGGGTCTCTGCCGCTCATCACAGGGCTAGCTCCAGCCCTGGTGATGAGCCGTTGTGAGAACACTGTGACAGTATCTGTGCAACAGAGAACTTCACAAGAGGTAGGAAGGCCTGGCTCTGGGTCTTGAGTCTGCCTCTGCGGCTCTAGTTTGTCATTTACAAGGTGAAATGTATGACTCGTCCCCCAGCTGTGCCATCACTGACATGAGAACATATACAAGCGGGCAGAGGACAGCCTCATGCTGGACACACAGAAGACAGGGAGGAAGGGAAGCAGGTGTGGGCCGAGGGGTGGAGGGTTCCCTACAGCATCTTCACAAAGGGGATGGATTTGCCTACCACCACGTTAAGACTCTTCACTACGCACACACACCCCGACAACAAGATCACACAGCAGGCAAACAGCTGACATGAGAGCAAACACTAAAAGTGTTGCATGTAAACAGAAATTCCCTGACTTCATCCGATACACAGTGGCAAGTGTGTCATCCCACACCTAGGGATAGGACGCCACCATCTAAGTGTCCTCTGCCTTTACCAGCCTGTGGAAGCCAGTGAAATCACCACACCCACGTGGGTCCTGCTCAGAGGACTGGGGGAACGCTGCCCACATCCAATGTTTAAGCTTAGCCTTGGAAATATGTCCTCCTAGAAACCAGGCGCTATGCTCAGTGCAAGACGAAGGCCTCCCAGGCTTGGTGGAAGGCAGGATGGCGTCAGAAAGGTGTGCTCACAAGCGCAGAGTAGAGCCTGGTTCGTACAGCGTGCTCGTTCTGCTACATCAAGAGGGGTTGGGCTCTACCTTGCCAGTCACGACCTCCAAGAACAAGCCAGGCAGGTCTCACATCTAAATACCCAAGGTGCACGGAGAAATCAAGTTGTTTGCTATTCACCCTCCTCGTCTCCACAGTGAGCTTAGGGCTAAAGGCAAGACTACATTTCATGGAAAAACCCATTGATGGTGTGCTCTTTACCTTAGGACAAGATTGTCTAATGCAACCTTGCTATCTCCTCCAGTCACCTCGTCCCCAAGACCAGCAAGCACCCTGTCCGCAATATGGTGCCTGCCCCTCTGAGCTGGGTGCCTGTGACCAGGGCAGAGGGAAAGCAAATGACTCGTTCCCTGAATGAGATGACTAACGAAGGACGATGGAAGCACATGGTCGCTCTCTTACTACTTGCCAACACGTCACGTGAGTGTTCCTACCGCCCTGTCATGCAGTCACACAGTGCCGGGGTTTGTCACTCAGGATGGTGGCTATCATGCTGTCCCTCTTGCAAATATTTACCTGCTGAGTCTCAAAAAGTTAGCGTTTTCCTCTTAGAATGAATCTGATCATTTCCATGTCAGAACAGGAAATGAGAAACACACTATGGAGCTCCTTGGGACAGGCAACGCTGGACACAGAAGGAAGGGGGTCACACACAGAACTAACTGAGTATGTGGTGCTCAGAAGACATCCTAGAGCCACTGAATGGTCAGAGAAGACACTGGAAACTGCTGCCTCCAAGGCCACTCACCTCTGAGACGCCCTGCCTGCAAGTTCCCGTGTCATTGTCCTCAGACATCAAGTTTCCCTTGAAGCCTTGGGCACTTTCTTGAAATTCATTCAAACCTCAGCCTGAGTGGTGGGGTGGGACCCCCAGGAAGCTCTCTGCCCAGTAACCTACTCCCTTCCACCCCAGACGCCTAATATTCCAAGGCCACAGACAGAACAATCTTGTATTCATCAGCTAGAAAGCTCCCAACCTTCAAATTCCCACTGAGGATATAATGACTGCCCTTAAATTCATGCTAAAGTGTGAATGACTGACACCAGATTCTTTCCGACGGCAAATGAACAGAAGTAACGAGACGCAGCTTAGCATTAAAGGAATAGGAGAGAGGCACTCCTGTTTACAGAGCATCTACTATGCCCTTTGTTTATGTGACCTTGTTAAATCTTCACAGTATCCTTATGAGGGAGGTCTAGGTATCTCCATTTATAGATGGAGAAACCAAAGCTCAGAGAGGTGAATTAACTCACCTAAAGATGCCCAGCCAGGGAAATGCAGTCAGAGCTGCAAGTTGACCAATGTCTGGCAACTCCCAAAGCTGAGCTCTCACCGCTGCCTGACCTGGAAGCCCTCTGTCAGCGCTGCACTTAGCACCACACTCCTGAGTGTGGCAATGAGCGAGCTGGGGATCCCAGGGTGCAAGAGCCAGCCCCAGCCTCCCAGCAGGGCAGGGTGTGTGGGAACGAGGCTGACGGAAGTGCCCAGGAGGGAAGACGGGGCCCTGGGCACGCAGGTGCCTCTGCCTGCTGGAAGAGAGCCAAGTCGGGAAAATGAGTCATTGCAGGGCCTGATGGAGTGTGTGTGTGGGGGGTGCCCTCCCCCACCGTGTCTCCTATCAGGCCAGAAGGGCAAACAGTGGCTTCCCCCAGAGGGTGTGAGATTCCCCTAAAATGTCTGAATATCCTTTCTTTCTGGGTCCCAAAAGCCTCACCACCTATAGGGGAACGGGCTTCTTCCCTCCTCAGGCTTTCTGGGAAAACTGGAGGCCCTAGTCCTCAGATCCCAGCCAGGGCCCCTGGGGTACTGGGGCAGCAGGGAGAAATCCAGGTGAGCAGTAATGAACTTCTCACGAGCTTGGAGATAGCAGGCTCACAGACTAACCCAAAGCACAAAGATTCTTCAACTAGAAGAGAAAAACAGCCATGTGTCCATTTGTGTGTGTATGTGTGTGTGTGTGGTTTTGAGGTTACCACACAGATGGGCAGAAACAGGCCAAGGAAGCCCAAAGGGCCCCCAGCGATGGTGCTGATGGTTTGTGAAGTCACCAAGGCTGGGGAGGTCCGATGTCCTCTCAGGGTGTCAGTCTTTGTTTAGAAAATGTGAGCCTTCCCTGAGACATAGGGCCATCACATGTGCCCAGAAAGAGAAAAGGTCCCTGGCTACCCACAGCCAGACATGGGCGCTTCATGACCAGCTCCTCAAGAAATCCTGAGAAAACACATGCCAGCCCGGAGGGGAGGACGGACACACCATTCGCAGACAATTCATATTTCACACCTCCACCTTAATTCCCAAAAAAGTTCATGTTCGAGGCGAAGTTGTGTCGTCTGCTGCGTTTGTAACTACTTGACATAATGACGGAAGGGCTGGCATGCAGCGGCTACATTCTGAGGAGCCAGTCAGAGATGAACTTGAGCGGGGAGCGCAGGGAGGCCGGGCGCGGCAGAGCTGGCAGCAGGCTGCTCCCGCCCGTGCTGCCGAGCTGACAGAACAAGTGTTGCGTGAGACGTGAAGGATGGCTGCAGCGGCCGCGAGCCCTGGAGCAGGTGTTTCTCTGCCCCGCTTGCAGTGGAGCGTGGCCCCTGGCTCAGCGAGCCGCAGCCCTGCCTGGCAGCCCCTGGTGGACCTGCGTGCGCAACGGCGCTAATGATAATGGATGCGGGCCGATTAGCCAGCCCATTTGGGGTGGCACACCGAGGCCAGGCTCGGGCCACAAGACGGTGGCCCTCACAAGGGAGGCAGGGATGTTGGGGTGCTGGGGGGCTCTGGGCTGTCTCTGCGGTCCCATGCCCACGGCTGGGCTGGCCTGTGACTCGCAGAGAGGGAGCAGCACACTGAGCTCCAAGTCTCTTCTGGGCTCATCAGTGCCTGTAGTGACATTAATCCCTATTTACGAACACAGAAGGACATGTGGCCAGCTGCCGGCTCTCAGCATCAGGAAGCCGCCTCGGAAGGGCAGTCGTGCAGGCTTGCTGGCCGGCTAGGGCCGGAGCATGTCCCCGTGTGGTGCACTGCTCACCAGCCGACATCTGCCTGGTGGCAGGCTTCTGTCCACTTATCGTGTGCACCTACTGGGTGCTCTCACTGATTTAGGACACGACGTGGCCCAGAGCCAGCCTCCTGACATGGAGATGGGGCCCAGCTCCATCCACACTAGCTGTCCCCTCGGTGTAATCCCCGTGCTTCGGCGAACTCTCTCTGCCTCTGCTCCATCGCCAGAAAGTGACAGACCATGGTGATGGTGACATCACGACTCTGAGGTTATTGTAGGGGCTGGGGATAGGTGAAGTATGGGCGTAAAATTTTTAGCACTTCGATGATAGATACATATCAATTCAAATATGAAAGTAACATAATATAGTGTTGTAAATACTGTCATGTTGCTGGGGATCCGGCCATGGGAACAAGACAGATGTGGTGTTGCTCTTCTAGAAAACCCCTTTCCAGGAACAGAGGTAGTCATGTAGCTGGTCAGGTGCTCAGGGCTCCGAGAGAGGCATGTGGCAGCAGGAACAGAGGACAGAGACTTGAGGGGGCCCAGAAGGCTTCAAAGGAGGGTTATTGAAAAAGGTCCCGAGAGACCAGCTAACACTCCCTCCAACAGGAAATAAGGAGCTGGTGTTCCAGACAAGAATGCAGCCAAGGCTGGAGAGGTCGGCCCACGTGGACCAAAGGGAGGGTAGACGTGGGGCATCCACACAGGTGAGCCAGCAGGGAGAGCGGCCTGCCACTGTAGCCAACACCATCACAAACTGTTCCCATGCCAGTGCCACTGGGTCCCCAAAACAGGACCTGAGCAGGGCTGTGCCAAGTGCCCCCACAGGCAGCTGCCTGACTCCCTCCAGGGACACCCTGGGGGCTCCATTTTCTGCTCTGTAGAGGGAGAAGTTGGAGGCACAGCCCCTACGGGCTTTTTGTAAGCTAAATTTGGTGGTCAGTAATATTCAGAGGGCTGATTGGAAAGTAAGTGACATTACCTGAGCTGGTAAATTATCTCTCATGTGCCTGTGACATTAGCCAGCAGGACCCATAACTTGACTTATTAGAGGTGTGCCAGGGGGAGATTTTGAACAAGCTTCCTGCAGAAATTCAGATAACTTAGAAACTCTGGCCACCAACTTGTTTTAAGAAGCCAACTGGTCGACCTGTTTTTCTGTTTGCTCAGCAATGCAATTTTGGCATTGTTTACTGATTTTGTTTTTCCTTGGAAGAATTGGTCTGGACAAATACACCTGCTTTAAGAATTTTCCACATGTTAATAATGAAGTAATACCTTGTACAGGTAAAGTCTTTTGCTCTTTCAAAATGCTCCACAATTCATTTGTTATTTCATTTGAAGCTACCCTGCGAGGAAGGTAGGAAAAGCACAATCACATTTTCTACAGGGCAGGATGGTGGTTTACCCAGAGCTTGGTGAATTCTGGGAATAACCAGCCCCCACCTGGTTACAGGGGAATTTGGCCTGACTTAGAAGCCCCTGTCCTAGGCTGAAGTCCTGCTCACTGCCGGCAAGTCCTTGGAGAGAACAGTTCATTTTCCAAAAGGAGGCACTCTCTACACTCCTTGGTAGGCTGCTCTCTGATACGTACAAGTCCCTGCTTGTATGGGACTTGGAATAAACCAGGAATATATTGATTGAAAGTTTGGAAGCTCAAGAAAAGTGAGATTTAAAGCATGTTGAAGGGCACCCAGAAAAGCAATCAAACAGCTCGGAGTGGACAGAAATTGGGAAGGCCCACAAATGGGCTTAGAGTCACAGGGGCCAGGCCCTCATGGGCTCAAACTGGGGGAACCCCAGCCAGAGGAATGTCCACCCCCTTCCCATCCCAGGGCGTCCACAGACCTGGAGCAGCCAGATGACCAGAAACTCCAGCCTCTGGGAAGACAGCACCCACAGCCCAAGCCCCTTCCCCGCCCCATTCCCGTCTCCTTCAGGCTCCAAGTCCACGGCTGCCCTGGCTCTCTCCACACTGACCATCCCTCCACAGTGGTCCACAGGCATGACCCTTCCACTCATGGTGGACAACGCTCTGTAGAGGCAGGTTCCTCCATGCCGGCATATCAATACCTAATACAGGAGCAACTTCACTTCCAAATTTATAGCTGCAGCAAAAATATTTTCACACTGGTCATAAAATGTCCCCCTCCCCCTCTTCTCTGGGGTCTCTGGGTTCTGTATCAGGAGGTCTACCACTGGCATGGGCAGCGAGGGGGGGTGTATGGGGCATCTCTGAGGCAACGTGTTATGACGGTACAAGTTAGCGACAGGTGCAATAAAGATGTTTAGACTATCAAACTCCAAATGGAAAAATCTACCTGTCCTCTAGTTGCTAGAAAGCAGAGTTATCATTGCTGTTGTTGTTTGATGGCCTTTTTCATAGAAAAACTGTGGCATTATGGTCACAAAAAGTGAGGGTATAATTATACGTGCCAATACGCAGACTCACCAGCAACCCTCCAGGCTGTAGTGGCTGCAGTCGGCTGTCAGAGCCACAGGCCGTCCCAACGCCACCTGGCTCATGTTGTCCCTAACTCTCGATCAGGTGGAGTGCATGAGCCCAAGTTTCTGCATAGACTGCAGCCCCTTCCAGCTCAGCACTCAGCCTGGAAACAGGGTACCCCTGAAGCAGGGCCTTGTTAGTCACTGATTCTCAGCTCAGGCACACTCATCGTCACGTTCAGGTGCCACTTTAAAGGGTGCAAAGGTGACATAAACACACATGCAGAGGAAGAGGTGTCCGTGGTCCATGCCCACTCCCAACCTCCGCCCTCCTGGAGATGGCAGCGGGCACAAAGCGGTGGCTTCTCTTTAGAAGTCCACAGGTTTCCTGCCACCTCCTTCCTCCATGTCTTGCTGGACACATGACAATGACTCAGAACAGGGTGGGAGGGAACCCTGGGCACTGCCCATCCATCTTCACATCCATCCTGTGGGGTCAACACAGTCAGGCCATTTCACGTGAGGATGCTGAGCTCCGAGCCTGTGTGGCTTTCCCATGGCCAAGGGGGTCATGAGTGGCAGTGCGGGGGTTTGAACTCATGCTGGTCTAGCCCCTGAGCTGTGCTACGTCATCACCCACAGAGCCTCAGGGGTCAAAGGAACATTTCCAGCATCCACTCCCCCTCGAGTCCTCCGCTAATGCGGGAATGGCCTGGCCACCAACACAGCCATTGCCAGCCCCGCTGCACTGCAGTCACTCTCAAGACACAGCAGCCTTGCCCTGGCTGTTTGACCTGCCGTGACAGTCACCAAGTTCACCCACAGATGGGCACCAAGTGTCTCCACCGTGTGGGCACCACGCACAAACTGATGAGCATGACCACACTTGGCCCCTTCACGTGGGAGGCTCGAGGTGTCACACAGGAGCAGACAGGGCAAGTAGCTGTAGCCTAAAATGACGGTTTGGTTAGCTCGACAGGCGAGAAGGCATTTCTCCAGTTGGCTTGTTCTCTCTAAAGAAGTCAGGAGGAAAAATAAATCAGGGCCGAAAGCTCCAATCGTTGATGAGGATGGCTAAATCATATATCTGTAAAGAACACAGGTTTCTTATAAAACAGCACGCAGGACAGGTTGGAGAGGGAGATTGCCCCCGCACTTAAATCTGGGTGCCAGTTCTGCGGGCAGGGCTTAGAGCAAGTGAAACGTCCTTCTCTTTTTCAGATCAAAGCCAGAGGCAGGTCCGTGTGAGAAATGTCTATGGAGGCCAGGGAGGGACGCAGACTCCCAGGAGCCCGGGGGTCACAGGCGCAGGCTGACCCCCAGGAGCCAGAGCTGGACCCAGACCTGGGCTCCCATCGGCCCCCGGGAGGCCTCCTCCTGGAGAACAAGAGCACTGTCCCAACAGGGAAGCAGCACGCTCTCCCCCCTGCAGAGTCCCACCTGGGAGATCAGACACCACAGCTGGACAAGGGCCTGCCAGTCCCCAGAGGGGTGCCCCAGGGCACCATGACGAAGTCCATCCCTCGTGGGGGTGAGCTGCCCAGGTCCGGGAGGCACTTGTCCTTCTGGGGCCTGTAGAAGGCCCTCTGAGAAGGGGCAGGAGAAGATGAGGGCCATTATCACTTCGATATCACTCTGGGCACGGAGCACATCCCGTGGTGGAGAATTCAAGTTTGAGCAAATGCAGATTGTTTGGGGAATCGGCCCCACCACGTCCTGCCTCTGGGGTCTCGGGCGAGTCATGGAACCTCCTGAATGTAACTGTCCTCAACTGCAACAAGGGTCTGACACCATAAATGGCCTTGCAGGGCTGCTGTGCAGGCAACGACCGGAGTGAAACGCTAATTATCATTAGTATCACCATTTAATCCTTCCTGATGACTTTGTAGCAACATACGTTACCCACCCCACAGACAGTGTTTCCAGCCTGATTAGAAGAATCATGTGTGTGATTCTCACTCAGATGCCTCACACGGACTTTTCCATGCTCTGAGTACACAGCCGTCTTCTGCACCGGTGACCTTGAAAGGTCAATCACAGGTTGTTTATCTGTCCGTCTGGGCATCATCTGTGGGCCGTTCTCTGCCAGGGGCTACGTGAGAAGCCTGGCAGTGGTTGCATGCAGGGGCTGCCGTTCCCGAGGGCTGATTCCCGAAAGCCACGTGGGGGGAGCCCTGAGCACGTGTCATAACCAAGCTAAGGTGCCTGGGCGCACATGGAACCCCATCCTTCCATCTCCCACCCCCAGGTGGGGCGAAGAGGCCCATGTGGGAGCTTAGTGCCGCCGAACGCCACGGCCCACACCACCTCTTGGTCGTACAGGTCAGAATGTCACTTTTTGGCCCTCCTCTCTGCGTTGACACACTGGGGTTTATTAGGGCTTGTGAAGGACCTGAGACATGCCAAGTGGTGGGAACGGGGCAAACCGACTTCTGAACCTTGTGCAGCTTCAGCGGCTGTCCCTGCTTTCACCGAGGACCAGTCCTGGCGGGTCTTCCGTGTATGAGCCGGGACTGGGACATTGGATAAACTTCTAACGGGATCTGGAATCTGCGCCTCAAATGGACCTGCTGCATAACCACAGCAGCACGTGCGATTAGAACAGAGTGAAACCGGTTCAAGGAAGTGCCCCTGGACAAGCAGGGGACCCAGCCCTGTGTCCATGAGACTGACTGACAGCGCAGACTGGGCGAAGCCCTCACAGGCGGCTTTCTCTGGCAGAAAAACCAAATCACTATGGTCATTCCCTAATTTCTGCACTCACCAACTCCCCACCCTCCCCTCCACCAGGGCCACATAATGTTGTCTTCTTTATTAATCAATAGAGAGGAACCCTTGTTAAAGTCACAAATGGAAACGTCCTACAGGAAAGGATGTCATTTCATCCAGCTCTGTCTTCCGGGAGGGACCAGTTAGGTGATGCTAAGTCAGGTGACACGTTTCTAAGGAGGAGGGAAGGAGGGGCAGCGGGGAGGGAGGGGAGTGAAGGAGGGGCAGGGAGAGGCGGGAGCCCACACAGACACTGCACATCCAGTCTGTCTTGCAAATCGCCTCCCTTCTCCTGAGCAAACACACACAACCGGCCTGCTCTGAAAAGGCCCCTTGATTCCCAGGGACCATGGCTGATCGTTTCAGTCATGGCTTTGGGGACCGAACTGGAAATTTGATTCCATTGAAAGGGGAAGGGCAGGACAGGTGCCAGAACAGGACTTTGCCACCCTGGGTTCACTTGTTTGCATTTAGAGGCCCGGAAGCTGTGGGTCTGCAGTCCCGGGTTGTGATTTTACGAGCGCAAAGAGTAGGGGAAAGAGGTGGCCGCACAGTCCCGTCTGGCTAAGCCGGCCAAGGGCACAAGGACCCTCCCCTCCCTGGCTTCCTGGCCCTGCCCTCACAGGCTGGCTATGGGCTCCTACCCAGGACACCCCGTGACGGCAGAACAATATCCGCCGTGGCCTCCGGAGACAAGGGAAGCTGGTTCGGCGATGCCCAGGCCCTGCCTGTAGAAACCCTGCATCCGATCAAGCTGTCCCTCCCCTCGGCCAGCCATCATCCTCCCACAGGGGACGGTGCCTTCCTGACAGGCTCCGAGTGCTCCGGTCCCACGGTCCTTGAGTCCTGGTTGCCACGCTCGTACATCCTGCATAGCTATTATTTTGTGCAGCTTTTCACAGCAGAAGGAGAGAAGATAGGGCAAGAGAAAAGAAAGCTGAAAGCTTTATAATGAAATTTTAAAATCACAGACCTCCTGCTGTGAATATTTCCCAGCCTCCAAAAGCATCGGTCCTCATTTTATCCCACACGCTAGCCCAAACATACATGTGTACCACCACGTTTGGACATGTGAATACAGAGCTGACTCTTGAAAGAACAGTAATGGCAGCTGAGTGTTGTGGCCCTGAGACCAGGCTCTACATAGCTAATTGGTCACTTTGTCCAGCTGAGCAATGGGGGTGCCAGTCCGTCCCAGTCATTAAACGCTGCCAAAGTCTACGCTGCTTTCAATCATCTGGGATACCCTCCTGTTCTATGTTGCTTTCACGCAGCTGCCTGCGTGTGTCCAGCCTCTGACTGAAGCTTCTGGTTCTTTGATGAGGGTTTTCGCTAATTGAATCGAGTTCCCCTGGTTCTCTCCATAAGGAGAACGTGCTCCCCTCACTTTGGGGAAGAGTCAGGGAGCAGCACACACTCTCTCCAGTTCTTAATAAGCTTCCCAAGTGTGTCCGCTTGGTGGGGGGCTTATCTCAGGTAATGTATGAATAGCTCCACCAAATTGCCCGGAAGTCTGACACAGACCCAGGCAAACAGGGTCCCGGTTGAGAAAGAAGCTGATGGAGTGGCCACCGGATGTGAAATGTGAGCCATATTTTGGACATCAGACAGTTTGGGCTTTTATATTTGATTGTTTGGTGATTACACACACACACACACACACGCGCGCGCGCGCGCGTGCACACCCTGTAGCAGACACAACTTGAAAGATTGGCAGGACTAAGAATGGGGACGTGGACGGAAAGGACCAAGTCAGGACACACACGCGGGCTGGGTGGGCCCACTCCCCACTGGTCCCTGGCGTGGGCAGGCGCTGCCCCGGAGCAGCTCCTCTGGGGGGTAAGGACTGCACATCTCTCCCTCTGAGTGCATCGGCCAGAGATGCTGTGGCCCTCCCACCCCCCAGCCATCAGCCCACTCAAAACCACGCCAGCAGCATTTCTCATTTTGCTGCGTAATCAAGACACCAAGAGCATACTTTTCTGTGCTTTGCAAGACTTTGTCTTGGGGCCTCATGTTCCAGCACCCCCCTTAGGGATCACTTGGCTGGTGGCTGTGGGATGAAAAGGGACATTTCCATTTCTAAGCCCACAATCCCAGGCCTTTGCAGCTGGCAGAGATGTCTTTCTGCATAATAGGCACAAATAGACCCTAAAATGGCAGACTTTGTAGAAAAGGAAAACAACACGTCTTTAAGCCCAGGTAGGCCCAGAGCCCCTGGGGACTGGTTTGAGGGTGGCAGCCTCAAAAAGATTTCCAGCCTGTAGCTGAGGAAAACAACCTCTACGCCCCACGCAGCCCTGGAAGAGCTAAAATCTGCCTCGTGTTTCCTTCCACCAGCAGCCTGCACACATCTTGCCCTATTCCCAATGCTTCTGTCAGCATTTCCTCCGAGAGATCCTGCTTGCTTACTGAATCTCAAACTTGTGCCCTGAGACACCACCCGTGACAGCTGAATTGTCTTCCTAAACCTGGGTCACTAATAAGACCTTCGATTGCAAATGAGGGTCTTTTCTCAAGGATTCCTCTGGACAGAGGACCAAGCCCCCATCTGCCCCCCATTCCCAGGCTGGTGAAAGCAGAGCTGATGTCCCAAGACCTCTCTGCCGTCTCACCGCCAGACCCCGCAGGTCACCCCAGATGTCAGCTGATGCCCCGGGATATCAAGAAGAACAAAAGGCGTGCGCCCCCCATGCAGGGGGCCCCAAGCACAGCAGTACCTTTCCCCACCAGGTGGAAGTTCCTGCAGACTCTAGGAAGCCTGTACTTTTTCTGGGTCTAAAGTTGGGTGAATCGTACCCACCCCTTTTTTCTGCATCAAGAAGTCATTTCTCGTGAGCTCATGCTGGCTCTTTTTCGGTGGAAACTCCCTATAGAGCTGAGCCCTCGTGGATTCAAGAGGCAGCTGTGATGAGACACAAGAGCGCTGGGCCCAGACAAGAAGCCCTGTGTCTTCATTTACTAGCCCTGTGACCTTGAACCAAACACTGATCCCTCTGAGTCCCACTTTACTCTAACTGGGTGGATGCGAGCTTAAGTGAATCTATGTATATAGGACTGCTTTGAATAAATGGGAAAGCAAAGAAAAAATACCCTCTAACTGACATACATGCAAATATTGGGCAGGCTTCCTGCTTCAGGTCTACTCCCAAACTGGGTCGGTCCTCTGGGGTGCTGGACCTATGTCTGTCCGCAGGGAGCCCGTAACCCACCCAGAGCGGAAGCTGCTGCAAGCTCTCCCCAACCTGGCCTTTCTGGTTTTTGTTTTGTTTGGTGCTCAGGCCGCCTGTGCAGCATCTTCTGCCCAGCCTCCCGTTCGCTGGCCTCCTTATCCGTTCTCCTGAGCTCTCTCACACACCTGACAGGCTCTCATCCCTGCCACTGTTGGGCGTACCTGCAGAGACCACCAGCACCAGCCACTCTGCCTGTGCCTCCCCTCTCCACCTGCTCCCAGAGCAGAGAGGAAGTAAGACAGGCCAGGAATCCAGTGACTTGTATTACATAGGACTGGGTTCAGCTGCATGCAAAGGGAACGCACAGCACTGGTGGCTGCAACAATCAGCTGTTAGTCTCTCATTTAAGTTCAGAGGGAAGCAGTTCAAGGCTGGTTTGACCGTTTCATAGAGCCAGCAGGGACCTAAGTTCCTTTTTTCTTTCTGCCGTCATCTTCAGCACCCGGCTTCCATCTTCAAATTCACCTCATGGCCCAAAATGACTGCTAGAGTGTCAACCTTCACGTCTACATTCTAATCAGCCAGGAGAGGGAAAGGAGAAAGGGAAAACAACAGGTTCATCTCCCAAACAGGCCGACAATCTTTACCAGCCTTTCCATGCATCTCGCACAACATTTCTGCTTGTATTTCATTAGCTGGAACAAGGCAGCACCTACTTACAAAGGAGTTGCCTGAGCACCGCTACCCCCCATAAAATCTGAGTTCTCTTGCTAAGAAAGAAGGGGCAGATGGATAGTGGATGGCATTTAGCCACCTTTGCAACATTTGCCCAAGATCATCTCTAATTAATGGATATAATAAGCAGGTATATACTATGACAGTCAACCTGAGTTCATTTGACTCCTAAGCCCAAACTGGCGACTTCTAAGTGAAATGTTCTCAGTCACTCCATCCCATGCCCCCCCAGAAGGACCTGACCCAGGTCTGCTAGCACAGCCCATGGCATAACTGTCCACCTGCCAAGCACCCCACCCCCTCCCTACAGCCTGTGACACCCCCCATAACACCAGGAAGGGAGCAAGAAAGCACCTCAACTTGTTCTGGATCCCCCAAAGGCCAGGCCCAATCTGGGCACCTTCACCTGTTATTACGGGAATCCTCAAGATAAACTTGCAACCCTGAGAAGGCAGAGGCTCTGCTCCATTTGGACAGGAGAAACCAGGACTCGAGAGGTGAAGTAGCCTCCAAGACCTGGGCTAAGAAGAAGAAGGCCTGGGACTCACTGGGTCTGCTATGCCCAAAGCCCCATCTCCCCTCCACCTCACTAGTCTGCTTTCCAGAAAGCCACCATCTTTGGGTTTTCCTTCCGGGGAGGAAGACAAGTCTTTCAGTGAGGCCTGAGGGACCAAAACACCCGTGTGAGTCTTCAAGGTCTGGCTGCTCTGGAACCATCAGAGATCGGGGCAGTGTGTCCTGCTGCCCTCCCCCCCTCCCTCCCAAGCGAGGCTGCCTTTGATGAGCTCTCTTATGCTTGGGTGGGGTCTCCCAATGTTTCTGATGCATTGTAATGGGCCAGTGAATGTATACTGGGCTTCAAAGATGTCTCATTTGGGTGTCTTCTTTGGGGAATGAGGTGGGACAGAGAAATTAATTTTCTGGATAACTGAGGTTTCTGGATAACCGTAGGAGCATAACAAAATTGTGGCCATTTGTATGGAAAACTTTATAAAATGTAGCATATGCGCCCCTACACAGAACAACATAATTAAGCAGGGTATGAACATCATTTAACTCCCCCTTAATGACAAGGCCATAATTACGAACATCAATTACAGCTCTGAGCTCTGGTTTGCAGGGCGCCCTCAGGAGTCGCAGACGTGTGTAGGGCCATTTGTCCCCACACAAAACGGCCCCATTTGTTTTGCTTTCCTAATTCCTCTGGCTATTACTTTTATTAATGTATCTGGTGACTCCCTTCTCAACAAATGGCTAAGGTGTCTTGATGTCGGCACTGGTCCCAATTGCTCCTGGTCTGTCACTTTGTTTTCTCTCTGTTGTTCAGCCCTGGGCCTCCAGGTCTCTCCTCCAATGGAAAGTGCCCGGAACCTAGGCTGAGGTCCTCAGGAGAGGCCCATCGTGCTTATCCCCATGGTCACAATTGCATATTGGATGCCTGAGGTTGGCCGAGGGTTCAAGTCTGTGCGTGGAGGGGCCAGTGAATCTTGGAGCCCCCCCTTGGATTTGTGGTTGTTGCTGACATGGGACTGCTTGTCCTTCAATAGATCTGACCCCTAGTAATCGGACCAGAAATGAAGAGACAGAGCGTGGATGGCAAGCCTGCACTTACATGCTGTCATCCGCTATCTATTCCTGGGAAAATGCCTTGAGTGTCCCAGTTATGCTGTGCATGGCAGCTGGCTTTCCAGTTCCCACCAACGAGAGCTTTGAAAAGTGTACCCAGTTTCAACCTTTACCCCTTTGTATGGATTCTTGTTATCTATGAAGAAATAAAATTGAAGATAAACATGGAATCTCACTTCTGTGAATTCTGAGCTATTCAGACAATCATAAAACAACAGCAATTTGCAAGTGCACGATTTTCCCTTGAAGCAAATGAATATGTAACAATCCATTAATGTGCTGAGTTAAATACAGCAAATGCAAATCATTGTAATGATCATATTTACAAAATAAGTTCCCTTTATTTTGAAATAACTACAATTAGCTCTCCAAATGAAATCGGGGAGGTTGAAGGCTCAGATTTGATCTGCCATCAGAAACAGGATGAGAAATTGATCCTGATGCAGGTGTGCCCCCACGGATCATTTTGGTACCCTGCTGATACTTCATGACCACGAGATCTTTGGTTGTCTAGCCTCCTCAGACTGGGTTGCAGAGTCACCAAGATAATTGTATTACGAGGTTTCATGTCCAAGATGCACATGCTGTATTGAGGCGCCCATTAGATGCTGAGGGCAAGGGACTGAGGTCCTGCCTTTAATGTGAAGTTGGTCACAAGTATCCTTGTGGCTGTAGGCAGAGGAGAAGGGGTCCCAGCTCAGGGCTGCCTGACCTCTTCAGTGCCCCCTGGGGGTGGAGCGCAGGCCACATCTCCATATGCGGTCCCCAACATCGGCATCTCTTTTAGGCCACACAGGTGCACACACACATGCACACACATGCATGCACACACATCCTCCTCTGTTCCCAGATGAAGGAATAAGTGAGAGTCAAACATAATCTCCATCAGACTGCATCCCTCTTGCTACCCTATGAGCCACCACTAAATTTTCCTCATCATTATCACCTAAATAGAACTAAGTCAGGATTCTAAATATATTTCTAAGTAATGAGACAGGTTCTCAACTACATGAAGAGGAGAAATGTTACTGGGTTTAAAGGATGCTGGCACTTGTACCCCCTTGCTGCTGGAAGCGCCAGGTAACTGGGTCATCTCCTTTCTGAGTTGCATTGACAAGAGTCAATGAAGACAGGGGATGACCAAAGGGGTCATCTAATGGGCTATTACGGAATTGTGTGGCATCCTCAATAGAAGACTTTTGACCATCATAAACTAAAGTGTTATTTTGATATGCAAGAGGAGAGAAACGGTGTATGTCCTCATATAAGCTGAGACGTTGTCATGGAAGCTTTGAGGAAATTAGTAAACAGTATGAGAATGAGGGATTATGGGTATTTCAAACAGACACAAATAGAACTTAGAAAAACAGAAGCTGAGAAATCATGAAACATACTTATCTATACCCTGTAATAGAAGAGGAAAGACATTTAAAGTTATTCAAGATTCAGCCATTAAAAAAAAAATGAAGCATATTTACTACCGTCAGAATGGCAAAGCCATTACTGCCAGGGGTGCCAACTTGGTTCTGTTGTCTTTTACTCAGATAAGTCATCTTAAATTAAATATTAAAGATTAGTAAATATAATACCCATAATAAATGACACACACTAATTTAATTAAAAATAGATGGTGAATTTTACAAATGGGGCCTTATCATAATGATATAGCACGGACTTGTTATGCAGTCTTGAAAATGTGCAATCTCCATGCACATTTCACCCTTATTGTGTCTCATTAATATTTTAAAAATAGCTATTTTAATTGTCAAGCATTTGACAGACTGCTATAAAAAGTTGACACTTAAGTTTCAATTTTACAGGATGCATTTTAATGACTCCTTTCACTGCATGTTTTGTTATCCACAATCCAGTTTAAAAAAAAAAAATTAAAATGTCATTTTCCAATAGTTTTTAGAGAACAGAGTTGAGCTTGCTGCAGGCCTGCAGGAAAACATGCTTAAATCTTTACAAATAAATATGAAAATTAGAACTGTATTTTATTTCCGTTGTAGTCTGTGGTTTAGTTGTTGATTTCAAAGCCTTCAGGGGGCCCAGGAAAGGAAAGGGAGATACTCGTGGGAGTCAAGCTACACCAGAGGGAGCAGGGGCTGTCAGAGAATTTTAGCACCAGCTTTTTAAAAGGATTTCCCATTTACTCCACTTGGGATGTAAGACAAGGTGACAGATGTGACTCACAGTAGCCACTGCAAAGGAATCTTCTATTAGCAAAACAGGACACTTAGAAGCGGCATCTTGAATGTCACTGTGGAAAACGCCTATGTTATCCAGAAAAGCTGCATGTGTCCTTGAGGGCGTTAAAATCTCCTTGGCATATTCTGGGAGGAAAATCATGTCAGTCAGAGTTCTCCAATTGTCCAACCATTAGAGGAATTTGAGTGTCCTAAGGTCCCACCTGATAAGAGCCCAGTAAACCCACTGTCATCAATCCAGGAGTTGCTTTGGATTTGAAAAAGCAGTATTTGGATAAACAAAGGGGACAGATATTAAACTGATGTAGTCACATGTTTGATACTGATGACGATTTGCTGAGTGTCCACGGGACACCAGATGAAGCTCGGCGCTGCAGCTTCTTCCCTTCAAACAACCCGAAGAGGTGGGTCTTCGGACTCTATCTCTATACACAGTAACGCTGCGGCTCACAGAAACAGGCGACCTCACCCAGGGAGGACGCCCAACTGAAAGCAGCAGAATGTAACAGAAGTGCGACCGGACCCTATGACAGCAAGGGGTTAGGAAGCTTCCACTTGTAAGACATCCTGAAGGTCTGATGAGGTCGTGCGCTGACAAGAAAACTAAGGTGAGCTGTTTCCAAGTGTCAAGTCCGCGAGCTCGTTCATCAAGGTGTTCAGCCACTGGTAACTGGCGACGGTTGGTGGGGATCCATCACTCACTGCCTCACCGCATCCTTTCCCAGGGAAAAGAACAAGTCCCTCCTCAAAGTACCAGCCCTGACCCTCGCCTTCCTTCCGAATGTGCCTGGATGGATGCTGAGAGCAGAGCCCTGCCCAAGGTCGGCTGCTTTGGTGCACTGGCCACGTGCTGGTTTCTGTGCACTTCCTGCTCTGGTATGCACATCAACCAAAGGGATGCCTCAGAAAGAGAGCGTCATCCTAGACCTGCGCAGGTCTCACCTGTTTACAGCTGGACCGGGAAGGGGTCATTTGCAGAATAACAATAAAAAGGAAATGTGGGTCATGTACTTCTGTGAACTGAAGTCACTTCTGATGAATTCCTTAGAGGCCACTCTTTGCAGAGTCTCATCTGAACCGGGAGCAGAGCAGGGCTGCCCAAAGCTGTCACAGAGACACAGGGGAGTGTAATGCAGTGGATGCTGCCACGGGGTCCTATGCTGAGGGGCCTTCATTCCATGACAAAGTAGGTACAACAGAAGCTCCAAAAGCAGCTTGCTGGGCCACTGGCAGGGCGTGAGAAGCAGACGTCCCCCAGCAATACCCAGCATGCCCTGCGTCTCTTGTTGTGGCCTCTGACAGCCATAGCCTTGTATACAGAATGCATAGTGAGTCCACCACAGACTGATGCCCAGGCCAGGTGGTGGCACCTCTCCATGCCACAGGTCTAAAGGGCCCTTCCAACCTTGCCCAGGAGTGGCTCCTTGCGTGCAGATCAATCCCGTGCTCTGCACTAGTCTCCCAGGGCTATTCCGTTGGACAGCCCAGGGTCCCAGCGGGAGAGCCAATGCTGCCAGAAGCTCACTAAATGCTCACAAATGAAGTCAAGGACGAGCATAGGTTTCATGTCACCCAGCGTGCCAGGGTTTTAATCCCTGCCCTTGCCGTCTTTCTGCTTGGAATGCTTCCTTCTCTCTTATCTTTCCCCAGAGACATACTTCCCCAGAGGGGCCTTCCCTAATGAGAGATCAGGCCAAAGTCCCCTGTTACATTTGCATGTCAAGGCGCTATCTGGTGGCTACTGCTTCTCACAGTTAGGGAGAGATGATGACAGATGGATGGATAGATGATAGATAGATAGATAGATAGATAGATAGATAGATAGATAGATAGATAGATAGATGAGAGAGAGAGCGGGGGGGCTAATTTGATCTGGGCCATTGGGTACGTATTTGGTTAAACATTATTCTGGGTGTGTCTAGGAGGCTGGATGAGATTTAACACCTGAATTGCAGACTGAGTAACGAAGCGTGGCCTCGCCATTGTGTGGGCCTCCTCCACCCACTGAAGGCCTCACTAGCACTAAACAGCAGCCTAAGAGAGAACGTGCTCTCTGGTCCTGACCTTCGGAGCTGGGACACTGGTCTTCTCATGCTTGGGACTTGGACTCAGAGTGGAACTGCCCCACTGGCTCTCTTGGTCTCCAGCTTCCCGACTGAAATTCTCAGCCTCAGTAACTGCACGAACCAATGCCTTATAATTCCACACTGGTATATATAATATACAAATTTCACAAAGTGTATTTCAGCAGCAATTTTTTGCCATTTGTTGGATTATGGTTTACAAGTTCTTGCTATTCCCAGTAACACTGTATAAGCTACATGGTTGTCGCAGCTTTACCCCAAGCAACGTATGAAAGCTTCCTTCTACTCCATTCCTCACCAACACTCGGTACTGTAAGTGTTGACAAGAGGGTGGATGGAAATGCTATCTCATTGTGTTCATTTATGTCTCTCCAATTTCCAGTCGAACATTTTTCATAGGCATATTATGATTTCTATGCCCTTTATTATGAATTATCTCTTCAGACCACTTGCCTATTTTACTATTGGGATGTTCATTTTTTTTGTAATTGATTTTTAAGTATTCTTTACAAATTCTGGTAATATATATATTACAAGTGTTTTCTCTTCATCTTTGGCTTAGCTTTTATTTTCTTTGCTGTGCAGCACTCCACACCCTCAAAAAAATACGGTCAGATGTAACAACCATTTTCTTTATGTCTTGTGGTCTTCAATCTCCTTTAAGAAATCCTACCCTACTCCAAAGCCATGAGCATATGTTTTAAGATTTTCTTCTAGAAGTTAAAGTTGTGCCTTTCATATGTGAGTCTTTAATTCTGCTGGAATTTACTTTTACATGTGTCTAAGGGAAGGGTCTAATTCTGTGTTAGTTTTCTGTGGGAATAACCCATTGGTACAGCTCCGTGTGTGGAATGGCCTGGTCTGTCCCACTAATTCAGTGTCCCCACTCCAATGTACAAGGTCCCCAGGGACGCACCGCAGGGACTCTCTCTGGGCTCTTTGTGCTCCCCCTGTGGGCCTTGCCTCCCTGTCTTGATTATCAGAGCTTTACCAACAGTCTCAAAGTGGGTAGAGGGAGGCCTCAGACATTGTTCTTCTTCAAAAGTATCTTGCCATTTCTCTTTATAAATATTAGGGTCAGCTTATCACATTCCCCAAAACATCGTACCAGAATTTTTCTCAGAATTATTTTGGGTAGACTTGCTATCTTTAAGATACTGAGTTTTTTCATCTATGATCATGGTATATTTAGTTCTAATTGTATGTCTCCCAATAGGTTTTATTATTTTCTTCATCAAGATTATTGGTGTGTTTTTTCCAGGTTTATTCCTTTTTTCTCCCTAAGCTTTTTATTTTGAATTGCTCTAAAACTACAGAAAATTTGGGGGAAAAAATCAAGTAATGTATACTCAGTCTCCACCAAAATTCATGAATTATCAATATTTTACCACATATTAATGTTCATGAATAATCAGGAAGTAAGTTGCAAAAATCATGACACATCCCAAACTGATTTGCCTCTATTTCCTGTAAAAGAGAACAGTTTCCTGCATCACCACAGTACTGTTATCATAACCAAGACACTGAACATGGTTAAATATTACCAGATATATAGTTCACATTTAAATTTCTTTGCTGTCTAAAATATGTCAATAGCTGTTTTCCTCCGTCACGGAGCCAATCAAGTATTCCTCGCTGAGTTTGGGTTAACATAGCACCCATTTCAAAGTATAGCGTCCCCAGGACATCATTTTCCTTCGATCATTCATGGCACTAACACCTGGGAACTGCCCAGGTCCAGGCCAGTTGTACTGCTGACTGTCCCACAATCTACGAGTATGATGATCTCCTCATGATTGGATTAAACCTTGTCGCAGGAAGACTGCGCATCAAGAGATGCAAATTGTCAGCCGGTCCCACTGATGGTGATGCTAAGTTTGGTCTTTTGTTAAGTTAGTATTTGAAGGCTCTATTTCTCCTAAAGAGACTTCATCCTCTTTTTAATTAAGAAGCAATCTGGAGGGTAAGAGTAGGAAGCCATGTGACCATCCAGTTTCATCCAGTCATTTTGGCAACCATGCATGATCCTAGTCTGAATGAATTGTATTATTGGTCAGACAATCATATTTTCTAATTTTAAGATTCTTTCTGCATTTATTAGCTGGCCATCTCCTGTAGAGGAGAGGTTTCACCCTTCCCCTGCCTTCCCTGCTTTCCTTTCTTGACCATCACTATGGATTCATGAGTTTCTTTTTTTGCCCCAAGTTTTACAACTCATTACCATCTTTTCTTTTTGTAAAGTGAAAAATGGCGTTTGTTGTGACCTTCAAGCAAACTCAAATGTGGACAGTTTTAAATCTAAGCTTCCTCCTTTGTCCAAATACTTTTGAAACATTTCTTCTATTTCTGACAACAGCGTAATCTAGACTCTTCTTATACTTTCCCTACCCATCCTCAGACTTAGAATTGGCAATTTTTCAAAGAAGACTGGTTCATTTTAGTGGGATAACACATTTCATCAATAAGATTCTTTTACATTTTTTGTGCTATTGACTTCTTCACTACAGTGTTTGTGCTGTGAATAAATAGTATCTTGAAAATTACATTATTGGTTGCTTATTGCTAATGCATAGGAAAGAACTGATTTATGCATATTGATCTTGCATCTAGAAACTTGCCAAGCTCTTTATTCATTCTAATTATTTGTCTAGAGTTTCTTGGGTTTTCCACATATACAATCCTATCATCTGCAAATAATGACAGTTTTATTTCTTCCTTACCAATATTTATAACTTCTTGCCATATACTGTATTGTTTTATTGTGTTAGTCGCAATGTTTAATGGGGATTATGATGGCAGCATATTTATCTTGTTTGTGACATTAAAAGAATGCTTCTAATGGTTAACTATTAAGTGTGATACTTGCTATATAATTTTGACAGATGCCATTTTCTAGTTAAATATTTTTCTTGTTCTCAGTTTGATATATTTATCATTAGTTTCCATCAAGGTTTTACTATTCATCTATTGAAATTGGTTTTTCTTTCTTTTTAATCTGTAAATGTAGGAAATATAGAAATTAGCTTCTTAATATCTAAAATTTTTATAAGGACATGATGGAGTAACCTGGGTGACATGTATCCTTCCACCATGTCAAAACCAGAGGACTCAGATTTCATTCTCAGAAAATGATTGCAGCAATTGAATTAGAGTGTCACCTCAGAGTTGATTCCTTTACATTTAAAAAGTTTGGAACAGATAAGATTCCAAAAGCATAATACTTTTGCAACTAGGCACCTGCAAGATGAGACTCAATTCTGATGCCTGAGAAGCAAACTCTAAAACATACAGTTTTGTAAAATATCTTCAGGATTAATTGTATTTAATCTCACAACATTTGCTTGGAAATCACACATTAAAGAAATCATTGAAACCCTCTCCTCCGCCAACACCAGAAAAAAATAAAATACCTAGATGACTGGGCCAAATAGATGAAACAACTGTTTTCAGACATTGAACAGGGATCTTAAAACTGTGAACCTTAAGAGAAAGGCAACAGGTAATCCCCACAGTTAACTAGAATTTCTAACTTGAGGCACTTTTTATTTGACATAGAAAGGGTGATGCTAAACAGAGCACAATGGTTTTATAGAAGAATTGAGGATACAGAGATCATAGTTTCATGAGGGTGAGGCAGCTGGAAAGTGTGGGGCATAGAACTGGAGACAAAGGAGCTACACAGAGAAAGACTCCAGAACTATGCATAGTGGGGCCCTTGAACTTCTTGATCAATAAAATAGATTGATAGACTGAGAAACCATAAGCTGCACTATGCCTAGAACTCACAGATGCCTGGGAGATGTCAAAGTTCTAAGGATCCAGATTGGAGAGTCCTCACTGAATACTCAGAATATTTAAAGAAGACTCTAGAAGGTTCACACATTGGTAGCAGAGATGAGCTAGAACAGACTCAAAACACCTCTAATGAAGTTTAAAACCAAGCCTTGTAAAAATCAAACTGATCTTTAAGTAACTTAAATTCCTGCAAGAAAAAACAATCCCAGCATTTCCTGAATGAAGAAAACAAAACGAGCACACAATACCACAAAATTTACAGTGTCTAATGTTAAACAAAAAATTACAAGACATAGGAAGAAGCAGAAAAATGTAATCCATATGCAAGAGAGAAAACAAAAAATGGGAGCAGGGATAGTTAGCAAACAAAAATTTTTCAAAAACTATTATAAAAATATTTAATAATATGAAATGGGAACAAAAATGAATACTAATGAAATTTTAGAGATGAAAAGTACAATATCTGAACTGAAAAAAATTCACTCACTAGTGTTAACAATGGATGAGACACTACAAACAAAGATCAGGGTCCTGATGGCATAGCAACAAAAATACTATCCAATCTTAGCACAGAGATAATAAATGACTGGGGGGAAAAATAAATAGAGCCATAATGATATGTGATGTAATGCCAAATGGTCTAACATACATATAGTAGAAGATGCAGAAGGTGAAGACAAAGGGAGGTAGAAAAAAATGTATAAGAAAAATAGTAACTGAAAAAATTCCATGGGTCAAAAAGCTTAAGAAACTCAAAGCAGAATAAACATAAAAAATACTAAGGGATATAATCACTTATGAACAGTGATATAGGCATTAGTAAATATACTAAGAGATAAAAAGCACAGTATGTACAAAGGAGCAAAGAAATTATGACCTCTGATGTCTCATATGTAAGCCAGAAGACAATGGACTAACATCATTAAAACAGTAAACCTAGAAATGCATAAACAGCAAAACAACATTTCATAAATAAAGATGAAATAAAGACTTCACAAGCAAACCAAATCTGAAAGAAGCATTAACAGTCCTTCACTAAAGGAATGAAGATGGAAATTCTTCAGTTGAAAGATAATTATACTAGGTGGAAATATGGATTTATACAACAAATGAAGAGTCAGAAAAGGAATTATGTGGGTAAAGATAAAAGGTTTTCATCACTTTTTAAATGACCAGCATTAAGATCAACAAATATGGTTGTGAAAGTTTATCAGTAAATGAATAATAATGAAAACAAAATCTCTATTTATTTCTAATTAAAGATGTGAACTAAAACATAACATTTTTAAATTCCTAGGGTCAACCCAAGTTGTCATGAATTTTTTTGTTTCCAGATTTGTGCTAATGTAGAATATTTGGTATAACTTGCCTGTAAAATAGACAGTTTATAGATAGTTTGTGGATCTATTTTAAACCATAGGTCTATTAAATAATTCTATATATTAAAAACATTTCATCAATTATTTTTATTTTATAGGATGTGTATCTAAGGAAACTTTCCCAAACTCAAAATTAAACAAAGTTTTTGTTTGTTTCTTTGTTTGTTTTTCATATGTCATCTTCTAGGAGTTTTACAGATTTAGGTTTTACATTTAGGTTTATCATCACTTTGGGAATATATATATATATATTCCCCAAAATTTAATAAAACTAATATATATATGTACACACATATAGTTTTATTAAATTTTTCAAAGAACCATTTTATAGCTTTTTTGTTTCTGTTATTTTTTTGTTCCTTATTCCTTTAATTTCTGCCTTTATTATTTACTTCCTTATATTTCCCTATTGATTAAATTTACTGGTCTTTAAAAAGATTTCTTTAGATGGACAGTTAGATGGTGCATGTGCAGACTTTCTTCTCTTCCCATATAAGTTAAGGCTACGAATTTCCCTCTAATCATAGTTTTAGATGCATCCTACAAGTTTTGATACGTAGTTTTTCATTATTGTTTATTTTGAAAGTAATTTTCACTGTGATTTTTTTTCTTTAACATATTGGCAATTTAAAAGTATATTGCTTAATTTGCCAACCCTTGGGTTTTTTTCATTCTGTGCATGAATTTAATCAGCTGAAATTTATTGATTTATTACCCACTATATCACTATATAATTAAATTTTAAACATTCCCTAATCACTTGAAAAATATATATATTGTGTAGTTGTTTGGGGCAGTGTTATCTACCTATCTATCATCCATATAGACATATATTTTGATAGATATCAATTAGGTTAAATTTGCAAATAATGTTTTTCAAATCATTAAACTTATTTTTTGTCTGCTTAGACAATTATTTACTGATAAATGTGTGTTAAATCTTCTACTTATTTTACATTTGACTATTTCTCCTTTATGTCAGATTTTGAGACTATTATTTGATATGTATAATTTTTAAATTCCTGTATCTTCCTGATGGATTAAATCTTCTATTATTTTAAATCCCCACTTTATCTGACAATACCTTAAAATGTACTTTATCTGATATTAACATAACTATGACAATTTTCTTTGGTTTATATTTTCAATGAATGTTTTACCATCAGATTCCTTTCAGTTTCTGTTTCTATGTCTGTTGTAAACAGCATATAATTACCTATTTTTCATCCACTCCAATAATCGTTGTCTTCAGTGAAGAGTATTTAGTCTAATTACACTTAGCAATCACAGACCTTTTGGTTTTAACTATGGTGTCTCATTATTTGTATTTTATTGCCCACACTATTTCCTATGTTTATTTTTCTTTCCCTTCCTGTCTGGCCTGCTTTTGAATTAAGTATTTTTACTATTTTTTTATTTTTCCCTTTCTTATTCTAGTACTTCAACAGCTTTGGACTGTTGTGTGGGAAGGAATATTCTCCTGCTTGCCTGAGCCATTGAAACTCAGGCCTTCCTTGTTACAGCCTAAGCTCCCCTTTGACCATTGAGGGGTAGATACAGGAAGGTAAGAACTTTGTCATCGTCCATTTTTCTAGCTGCAGAGCAAGTAAGGACATTAGGCAATGTCTGGACACAGTTTTGATTGTCATAATTTGGGGATTGGGGTGCCACTGGCATATCAGAGGCCAGTCATGTGGCTAAACTACAACGAATGGAACAGCCCATCAGGATGAAAAACTATACAGTTGAGAAGTCAACAGTGCCCAGGGAGAGAAACCCTGCTGTAGAGAAATGCTTATCTCATACCTATTGCTGGAAAGGTAGGTGTTTTAATGCTGTCTTTATCATGGGCCATTCCCTAATCAGTGAACGCTCTTGTCTCCAGTGACCTTTATTAGGGAAGTGCTTAGTCTTTTGTCTCCCAATCCCCAGACTCCCAATCCCCAGTCTGGGACTCAGCACTGAGTAGACACGTAATAAACGTTATCCTTCTGACCTTTACACGTGTGGGTATCAGCCATGGTTATCCTTCCCTGCCCGTCTGTACTGAACTACTCCTTGCAGGCTGGTGGTAGCCTGCCCTGTTCTCTCTCCCAGACTTATTATGGGTTATTTGGTGCCACTCCTCTGTGCTCCCCACGCGTCTGTAAGTTCTTCCATTGACGTGCTCATCAGGTAGTTTTAGCATTGTGTATTTGCACACTGAGTAAGGTAGGGACTGGGAATTATTTCATTATCCTGTCAAATGAATGCAGGCATGAATATGTATGATTTTAAGAGAATATATCAAAAAGAAACTACAGTTTGTTAGCCAATAGATATTCGTGCATTTATATCTAGCTCAAGGAGGGACAGCTGGCTACTCCACACACCTTTTTTGTCAGGTAAGGCTTGTCCATGAGTGCTAATTTTGAAGATAGTTCTGGCACATGAAAGGGAAGCTAGGGAGTTTGGAACTGGAGTGGAATAAGGGCTCCGTGTGACTGGTGGAGCATGAAGGGACCCAGAATAGGACAGGAGACTGTCAGTTGTCCTCATAAAAGGACTTGGTCCATTGATCTCGGGAAGCTGGAGGTGATGGGCAGCCTACATTGATCATTCAAGAGTCACTTATCTTTGTGGCCTCACTTAAGAATTCAGGAGACATCCAGCAAGGCCCGTGATAATCAAAACCAGCTCACGTCATAAACAGACATGCCCCCATCCCTTTAAACAGTCACTTGCATAGCTCTTAAAACACTCTGTATCTTACACACTGAGAATAATTACATTAAGTCAAGGACATCTAGTTACCAAATAAATACTCAGTAAAATCACTAAGCCCCAGTAGGTACAAAATTGAGGACCTAGTGCCTTTTTTTTGTTGGGAAGTCCCAGCACCATTGTGTAACACGATGTAATTAGTTCTTCAGAAGTTTTAATCACTTTTCCTATAAGTTGGAGTGACACTGACAAGCAAGGCTTTCAGAACCCCCGCTCCACAACAGTGGCGTGGGGCCTTCCCCACTTCAGGCTGGCACTGTTAGTTGTTCTAGAACTTTTCTAAAACACTCAACATACTATCCCCAGCTGAGGGGCTCATTACAAACATTCCTCTGGAATAGAGGATGAGATCAGAATTTCTCATCTTCCACAAATCATTTGCTGGTGAGCATGTTATCAAAATATGAGGCGGCCCCTTCAAATGTATTTTAAACACTGTTAATGCATTTGCACATGTCACCGTCTGACAGCTCCACCGTCCCCAACTTTGCCACCAGGGAAATTTACATGCATTTGAATTCACTGGGCCAAGCACAGTCTCCCCGCACTGACAGCCCATTTAGTTTCGTGATGTGTTAATCTGTGCGGTGTTTGATAGATTTCTGTCTTTTACCCAAAACAGAGTTTGCGAAAATGATTCAGGAACAAAATTTGCAAAACAGTCACACTCCAGCCTCTTGTCACTGGAGGAAGCCTTGGAAATGTTGGGTTCCTTGTGGCCAGCCAGGCCCCAGCTCCGGGTGACCTCCCGTCGCCTGCAGCCTGCCTTGCAAGCTCTTTCTCCTTCATTTTTTTATCGTCTTCATGCACTTATTCAATTAGTCAACAGTAAAATTGATCATCCAATGTGTCCAAATGCAATAAAATGTTAAAGAATTAAATTTTCTGCCTATTTATTTTATGCCAATGAGCTCCATGTTACAAATCCCCTGATGTTTGTTTGATCATTGTATTAGTTTCCAGGGCTGCAGGAACAATTTACCACAATCTGGGCAACTTGAAACTAGAGAAATTTATTCTCTCACAGTTCAGGCGACCAGATGTCAAAAATCAAGGTGTCAACCATGTTGGGTCCTTTGGGGTTCAAAGGGAGAAACTGCCCCAGGCCTCTCTTCCAGCTTCCAGTGGTTGCTCACAATCCTCGACATTCCTTGGCTATGGCAGCGTCACTCCAAATTCTGCCTGTCTTCAGGTGGCATTGCTCCCACTTTCTCTTCCCCTTTTTATCAATTTTTCCTCCTCACTTTCTCCAATGTCATTCTCCAATGACAATTCATGAAGGTGATGGGGGAACAGAGGCACCTAAGGGCTTTCTGCCTGGCTGCCCACAGCACATCCATCCCTGCGCTCTACAAGGACATGCTCAGGTGGCTTTAGGACAGTGCAGCCAGCAGCACAGGGAGTACAGACCACAAGGGCAGTGGGACGTGGTCAGCATAAAGCCCATTGGGAGACTTGGGTCCAGGCTCTACCCCAGAAGAGTGATGAGCTCATGAGCAGTCTTCTAACTTCTAGCTGACAATATAGTATCCAAAAACAAAGCACCTGATTCTCAGCCTTTCATGGTGATAAGTCTACAGAGAGGCCTGGGCCTGCCTTGGGAAGGAGGTGACCAGCCCAGGAACTACTGAGGTTCTCCCTGTCTGTAGAAGAACAATCACTGGATTATCAGTCGTGGTTTTCTGTGTTAGGGATTTGGGCAGAGATTGGCTGGTGATTTTCCTTTTCTACATGGTATCGAACAATGTCACCCAATGGTATTTAGTTGAAGGGTCCAAGACGATCTCATTCACCTCTCTGGCTCCTTGGCAGAGATGGATGAAAGACTGGGTTTAGTGGGGACTGTTGACCAGTACCTCCATATAGCCCAGAGCAGGTGTTTCAAAAGAATCAGGTGGCAATGCGTGGCCTTTCATCACCCAGCTTCAGAAGTCACATAGCCTGACTTTTTCCATGTAGTCATAGTCATAACCTGACATGATTTAAAAGGAGGACAGAGATCCCATATTCTGATGGGAGGCATGGCAAATCATTAGTGTCCATGTGTAAAACTGCCCAGAAAACATATCCTACTGCCTAGGAAAGATATCCTAGCTCTTTCTAGCAAATGAGCTTGGGCAAATAAATCTCTATCCTCATCAACAAGAAGAAATAATACAACTTCATAGGGTGTTCTTAGAATTAAATTGTGTAATAATGTGAAGTGGTTACAACCTTTAATAATCATTAGTTATTTTTATATGCACCCTCAAGTTCTCATGAAGAGAACCCTTGAGGACATTTCAAGCTCTGACATTATATGTGACCATTCCCTTATTCATTCACTCATTTATTTACTCATTTATTCATTCATTCATTGTGTTAATATCTTAATGAACAGCCAATATTGAGGGTCTCTTATATACCAGGTCATGTGCCAGGCATTGGCAATGTCATGGTGAATGGAAATGCACATGGTTCCTGCCCCCAGGGTTGCTGGTGGGAGAAATGTATTAATCAAAACATACCCAAATATAAAGCTTTCATGGTGCCAGGTTCTACAGAGGCTCTGCAAGAGCTGGTAGTGGGAGGGATTTGATTTCAGGGAAGCCAGGAAAATAGGTTCCCTGAGGCGGTGACACTCAGCCAAAGTCAGAAGGCTGGTTGGGCATCCACTAAGCAAGGAGGGAAAGCAAGAGTGTTTCCACACAGGAAGCAAAGGTCTGGGACTAAAATGAATTATCATCGCAGCACAGGGCCCAGGGGAACTAGAGGCAGTCACCTCATCATTGCACAAGCAGAAGAAATCTACATTCACTCTTCAAAAACCACTGGTGGCAGGGCCGGCCCGATGGCTCAGGTGGTTAGAGCTCCGTGCTCCTAACTCCGAAGGCTGCCGGTTCGATTCCCACATGGGCCAGTGGGCTCTCAACCACAAGGTTGCCAGTTCAACTCCTCGAGTCCCACAAGGGATGGTGGGCTCCGCCCCCTGCAACTAATATTGAACACGGCACCTTGAGCTGAGCTGCCTCCGGGATGGCTCAGTTGGTTGGAGTGCATCCTCTCAACCACAAGGTTGCCGGTTCAACTCCCGCAAGGGATGGTGGGCTGTGCACCCTGCAACTAGAAAACGGCAACTGGACCTGGAGCTGAGCTGCGCCCTCCACAACTAAGACTGAAAGGACAACAACTTGACTTGGAAAAAAGGCCTGAAAGTACACACTGTTCCCCAATAAAGTCCTGTTTCCCTTCCCCAATAAAATCTTCAAAAAAAAATCACTGGTGGCCAATGCACAAGCACGTGCCTCACCCAACAGGGGCTTGGCCTGAAGCAGAAATGCCACAGTGGCTGGATTTCACAGGGGCTCCCGGAGCAGCATCTCCTTAAGACGAGATACCCTCCCTCCTGTGCCATGGGATGCGAAAGGCCATGACCCAAGGGAGAGGGAAAATGAAGATGCCAAGGACGGGGCAAAACTGCAGATGCAAAGACCCATAAAGGCAAGGGGAGAAGGGTCCGGAACGTGAGAGGAGCAGGACACCGGGTTCTCTGGGACGTGAAGCAGGAGATGAACCAGTGGCAGGTAGCTGTGGTGGTGGGAAGACAGTGGCTTCCCCTGAATTACTTCTATTTGCTCTGAGAGGTGTGAGCAAGGTCTCCACTGAGACATTGGAAGGGGGAGGCTACACGGGGAGCTTGAGAAGACGGGGAAAGGGAGATAGTGTGCACTCATCGTGTTGAAGAGTGGAAGAGACAACATATGGAAAGGGCAGGTGGGTTGACCTGCGTGGCTGAATGGCCTCTGAACTGGCGGTCCTGACTTTGGGTTGAGGTCACAATGGTAGATTTTTTTGCCAATGGCACCCAGCTCTGGGACTGCACATAGATGGAGAAAAAGAAGGTGCAGGAACTGGCCACACAGTGGGTCACCTGAAGAGTTTTCACCAAATGATCCACTCAAGACCATGCCTCAGGAGAGACAAGAGAAAAGGAGGGAGACACGCGTGCTAGGTGTCCAACTCCTCTTCCTTCAGATATGGGGGAGGCTCACCCGCCTTGCCCCACCCCAGGCCAATCTCCTCTGAAAGAAGTCTCTTGCTTCGGACAGCCAGGCTTCTATCATTCCCTGTCTGGAGTGACCATCTTCTATCCTACAAGCCTTCAAATGCCAACCCCAGGAAGCATTTCCTGCCAGCCTCAGCCAAGCAGCCCTCCTGTCAACGATATGGATAAGGTTGCTACGGCCCCCACTTCTGTAGCTATCTGTGTGTCCCCCACATCCCTGGTGAGCTTGAAGCACCCCAAGGGTAGAATCCATGGCCGATTTGCTCACCACTGTCTTCTAGGTCTACCACGGTTCTTGACATGCAGTAGGCACTCAATAAATGCATACTGTATTGAAAAATGTCCTCTATCCTTTGTTGTACCTAATACATCCAGGAGGACGTAAACATGCATTTGTTAGAAGTTTGAATGACCAAGGTGGACGAAGGGTGCTCTGACAGCGTCATCCCTCCCAGAAGCCCATGGAACTTTCTCTTTTACCAAAGTGGCCAAAACTAGACTCGTGAAGAGCAGCGTTTACTTCTTCAGGAAGCCGTGTCCTGGCAAACTAGCTGCATGGAGCTCATGGGCTCCCGCAGGAAAAGCCAACAGCCAATCAGAAGAGGAGGAGGCTGCCCGACCACCCCGACAGCCTCTGTGGATGCCTGCTGCCGATCCAGGTGTGCAAAGTTGGACAGCAGCCCAAGAAACCAGGCCACGCCAAGAAACCTCGAGAACTTGGGCATGATTCTTAGAAATACGAGTAAGGCTGCCAGCCAAACACTACCAAACACAACACAAATATACAACACCCAGCTCAGTGAATTGGGGGGAGAAATAGTGAATAACTTTTAGTGTAAGTATGTCCCATGTAATGTTTGGGACATATTTTATGCTGAAAATGAGTCATTTCTCTGAAGTTCAAATTGACCTAGGCTTCCTGTATTTTATTTGGCAACTCTAGGTAGGTACAAACTACCGTCCTCCCCGCTCATCCAACCATGTGGGCCACATGAGGATGGGGAGGGAAGAAGCCCTGCTCATGACAGATAGGCCTGGGTCCCTCGCCATTGGTTCAGCTCCTTCCCACCAGGAACATCAGTTCCCTCAGCCAATAGATCTTGTAGGCGTCGGCGTAACTATGCTGGGAGAGTGTAGGGGTGGGGAGTACAAGGCACACCAGTGGTTCTAAATACCAACCAGCTAGGTGGCTTCTAGTCTCGATCCAGAATGCCAACCACACGGAATGTCCAATATTGTATTTCTGGATGGGGAAATACCCAGGAACAATTTTCCGCATGGAATCATGTGGAAACTTCCGGTGTGGGTCTGCTTGAGCACCCCCTGAGCTCTTTTCCAGGGGCTGCCGTCAGAGGAGGTCCCCGAGTCTGGGCCAGGCTGCCTGCGTACTTGTGGAAAGAACAGCGTTCCCATGTTCTGCCACCAACTCAATCCCCTGCAAGGCCCACAAGGGATGAAAGCAGAGAGGACTAAAGAGGGCCTGTTCCTTCCCCAAGCACCGCACTCACGCTTGAAACAGCGGAATGCGGACCTCCTGGGCAGACTGCTGATTGTTCAAAAGAAGCCAGAAATCGAGACATAATAGTCATCAGTCTTGACGGCTGATGTGAGTATCATGATCGCAAAATTTTTTGAATGAGCTCAAGCCATGTCCACAGGCCAGATGTGGCCCCAGACCCCAGTTTGGCGCCCCTGGGGGGCTCTGCTTGGCTACCTTCTTGCAGAACAGGCTCTGGCCGCCCCATTTTCCATCTGATAACTTGAGTGCCTGATAAGCTCTTCACCTTCTGCTCTCACCTCCCTTCCCAGGACGCCAAGAGCCCAGAGGCAGGTCTGACGTGACAAATCTCCTCTGAGCCCTCTGTAAATACCGGGATATATATGGGGCGCGCGGCGCTGGTGAGGATAAATGCGTTCTGGACGCAGATCTGTCAGCACAGACCTCCGGATCACAGCTTCGTCGGCCCACGCCGTGCACACCTGCCGCTTGTCGACAGTACAGAAATGAGAAATTCGGAGGCAATTGAACACCCCGTGAATTCACACAACCAACCCACACAAAGGTATTTAGCACAGGTGTTTCCGTAATTGTGATGCATTAGGACGCTGCCTCGTGTGCAGTGGCCCTCAACACTGACACCTCCACCTGCTGGGGGAGGCTGCGGGCAGGTCTGGGCCCACGCGGGTGAGGAGATGACAGGCAAGCTTGCCAGCAGAGCCCAAACGCCCCCGGTGAGTGTTCTTGCTCACATCTCACCTCTGGGGATTCCTGCCAGCCAAACAGACCTTAAATGTCTTCTCAGCCCTGTCCTGGCCTCGCTCCCTTTCTGATTACAGAGGGTCTGCTGCGTGGCTTGCGGGAAAGGCCCCGGAAGCAGCAGCAGACAGACAAGGAAGGCAGGAGAAAAATGATCAGGCTCGCACGTGCAGCTGTGATGAACTTGGGAGATTTAAAAGGAGGTCAGTCAAGTGAGCTGTCAACTGGTAACAAGAGCCCCGGGGTGGGAAGTTCAAAGTCACACATCAGCCTGAGCCATGCACCGGGCGCCCGGGACCAGGAGCTCCGACATAAATGGATGGGGCCAGAGGTATGAGCAGCCGGGGTTGGAGTGGAGAAGGAGGAAGCCGGGCACCAGCGGGAAGGCTCCTTCGGCGGAGTGGCAAGGAGCTGAGGCGTTCCCTCCTGCACAGTCAGCCTGGCCACCTGGCTGCGCCAGCCGTCCACCCCAGCCCCAAGCTTCCTCACCTGCCAGTTGTAAGGGAACAGGTGACCTGGGGCACTGAATGCATGCAGCAGGGGCGGGAAGCCAAGCAGCAAGCCGACTTTGTAGGTACTAAAAGGGAACTCAGAGCCCCAAGTCCACCTACTCTTGTGCCCTGACACCTTGTCAACGAAGGAGAGAGCAGGGACAGAGCCAGCCAGAGGCTCACGGCTACGCACTGCAAACCCAGACACCGCTGTCTGATTGCAACAGGGCCATGGGCTGGCTCTGCAGACTGGAAATGGGGGTGGGAACACCGCAGAATGCAGTCTGAGTCCATGCCCAGACTGTGCCTGGTGCCTTTGCATATGGCGGGCACTGGCAGCAAAGGGGGCATCTGCCATCCTAAACGCCATTTGGCACCTCTTTCATTTTTTAAGTAGATTTCAATACTATCTCTCTGTCACCACATGTTGAATTTTGTCCTTCTGAGAGCCAAAGACAAGCACGAAGGGGGTGGCGTCCTAGGGATGGGAGCCTGGTGGCGAAGCCACCTTCCTGGGCAGGGCTGGGAGCCTGGCCTGGGGCCGCCGAGGGGCACTGGGGCAGGAACGAGCAGGGACCCCCCCACACCGCTCCACACCAGCCAGAGGGCCCTGCTGCCTGCAGTGCTGAGGACGAGCAGGTGACGCATGGCACACGTGTGCGTGTGAGTACAAACACGGTCACACGCATACACATGCACCGTTCACCCCTCTGTCGGCAGGGGCCAAGTCTGGCAACCGAAGCACAGTTAGTGCGACACGAGTGGGCCCAGGAGCGAGCCTCGTCCAGCTCAGTCCAGCTCTTCCTCAGATGTGAGGCCCGCAGAGCTGGGCAGCCCACCTCACACGTGGGTCAGGGACCACTGGCCTCAGATCTCCTGTCATCTGCAAATAGTCTCCTTTTTCCCTTTTTCAGTATTTACTTCTTCTTTTGCATGGATTACAAAATTAGTCTGAACTGCCATAACTGTGTTAAAGAATACCATCTAAGATGTGTACAGGATGCCAACATGGCAGAAGATACTTGCTATGGACTAAATTGTGTCCCATCAACACCCCTCCCCCAATATTCATATGTCAAAGCCCTAACCCCCACTGTGATGGTATTTTGAGGTGAGCCTTTGGAAGGAGACTGGGTTACGATGAGGTCATGAGCATGTGGCCTTCACGATGGGTGTAGGGTCTTCATAGGAAGAGACACCAGAGAGCTTGTTCACTCTCTCCCCACGTGAGGACACAGGGAGAAGGCAGCCACCTGCAGGCCAGGGGGGGAGCTCTCACCAACATCCAGCCACGATGGCACCTTGATCTCGGGCTTCCAGCCTCCAGAACTGTGAGAAGTAAACTTCCGTTGTTTAAGCCCCCAGTTTGTGGGATTTTGTTATGGCTGCCTGAGCAGACTGAGACAAATACCCTGAAGGATAGAAGCTAGAATTGGCCCTTTGTCAAACTTAACAAAAGATTGCGACCTAACATCTGCAGGTTTATCTCCCAATTTATGGGGGCAGATAAGGGACATACCCTCAGTGACACATCCAACATCCCTTCTCTGAGCTCAGTGACATGAAGAGAGCCTTCCTGAAGCAACCAAACCCTCATCCAGACACACACCTTCCTGTGAGGGTGGTGCTGGCCTCAGAAAGATCCTCTACACACACATCGAGACCCGCAAGCAGCCAGCCTCCAGTTGGGAAGTAACCCCCATAACACTACGCCCAGCAAATCTGCAGCTGCAGCCCCCAAACCCCACACCTGCCAGCTGGCATTCTCACGCTCAGGACCCCACTCCAAACCCGGGAAGAGACAGCCCCCCTGAAAGCCACTCTATGCTCATGTATTCCCCTCTCACTTCTAATTTGCTTTGTGTTGACTTTCCCTTTTTACATGAGTTAGATTCACCAGCGATGTGTAAATGTTATTGTTTTTGCTTTTACTTTCAAAGAACTGGCTCTCGGATGTATTTCACGTTTCACTAATTTCTGGGGGTCTTTTCTCTGCCGACTAAAGAATGAGGCCTCTGAAAGCTTCTGTTCTTTGAAATTCATTTAGATTTTCTTCGGGGCTTTGTTTGGTGTCCATTTGCTTTTGTATTTGGATCAAAGGGTAATCTTTTAATTGGAAGATTTTATCATTTTTATTTATATCCTCCCTTGTCACAGAAAATTTCCCATGAAGATGAGTAATTTCTGCTTTGGCAAAAGAGTCCTGCATATGTCTGTTTGCTTTTATTATTTGTATTAAAAACTTTCCCTCTGCCCTCATTTTATTTGTTTTTCCTGCCAATAGTGAATGAATGTCTTCTCTTATAACTGTATTTCTTTTATGACCCAACCATCTCCACTGCTATTTTTAATATATTTTATTTAAAAATACCTCGATGCTGTATTATTTGACCCTATCCAAGAAGTTGAATATCATTTATTCATTATTTTATTTTATTTTTTTATTTTAATACTTTATCAAAGTAAATTGACTTTTAATCTATTTCTACATTAAGCATGCTTTATCTGTATTCCTGCTCCATTTCTAATCCTTTTGTGCAGATAGACATGTAATGAGCAACGTCTTCTTAGACTTTAGTTTAAACTCACCATGGACTTGACTTTCTTTTTTTTTTTTTAAGATTTTATTGGGGAAGAGGAACAGGACTTTATTGGGGAATAGTGTGTACTTCCAGGACTTTTTTCCAAGTCAAGTTGTTATCCTTTCAATCTTAGTTGTGGAGGGTGACATTCAGCTTCAAGTTGTCCCTCCAGTCCTAGCTGTGGAGGGTGCAGCTCAGCTCCAGGTCCAGTTGCCGTTGCTAGTTGCAGGGGGCGCAGCCCACCATCCCTTGTGGGAGTTGAACCAGCAACCTTGTGGTTGAGAGGACACGCTCCAACCAACTGAGCCATCTGGGAGGCAGCTCAGCTCAAGGTGCCGTGTTCAATCTTAGTTGCAGGGGGCGGAGCCCACCATCCCTTGTGGGACTCGAGGAATTGAACTGGCAACCTTGTGGTTGAGAGCCCACTGGCCCATGTGGGAATCGAACCGGCAGCCTTCGGAGTTAGGAGCATGGAGCTCTAACCGCCTGAGCCACCAGGCCGGCCCTGGACTTGAGTTTTCTGATGGGTCAATTTAAACTCTTGTGGTCCCTGATATGATCATGCACAGATTCTTGCTGTCCTCACTTAGAGAAACTTCATCACCTACGGTTTGTGGTATTTGAACCATGACCTATCGGCCTACGTCTAACACAAATTATCTGGAAGGTAAATATTCCTTTCTACTGTAATCGTCAGATACCATCCATACATGTTAAACCAACAGTACTTATTAGCATCTCATCAACATTGTCCTTTTAACTTCTTTGATGGAGGAGGAGGGTGCTGTTCTCTTTCTAGATGTCCTTGCCCACTTTTCCTTAGTTCAGTCCCAAATTCTGGGAATATTTTTTCACTGTTTGCTTTTTGCCATCTTGTCGTCATCCTGCATTCACTGAGTAAATATGTATTTGGCTCCATTCTGCAAACTCTGCTCCAGGCATAGAAGATACAGCCGAGAGCAGAACAGCAATAGCCTTCGGTCTGAGCCCTGAAATCCTAGCAGGGGAGCAGACACTAAAAGCAGACATCATACAGCAATGAGCACCAAGGAGAAAAAGAAAGCAGAGCAGAGGAAGAAGAGATGCTTCTCAAGGGCGGTTTTCTGCAATGGTCAGGGAAGCTGATAGGTTAAGTTGGCATTTGAACCAAGACCTGAATGAAGAAAGGGAACGAGTCATGTGAGGAGCTGGCAGGGAGAGAGTCAGGCAGAAGAACAGCCAGTGCAAAGGCCCTGGGGCACGTGTGGCTTGATAATGACCAACAAGGAAGTGAATAGGGCTGGAGCAGGGAGAGAAGGGAGTCGAGACCAGTGAGGTTGGGTCATAGGAGTTGGGGAGAAGGGCTGGAATAGGAAAGGGAAATTCTGAGCAGGTTTTGAACAGAGAAGTGATTTAAATTTAAGTGTTCTCATTAAATTTTTAAAGGCTCTTTCTGGCCGCTAAGTGGAGACGAGGCTGAGGGAGAACAGGCAGGAGGGTGCGGTCCCGGTCCAGGTGCCGTGGAGTCTGGTGGAAGCATGGAGGTACTTCAAGGTCAGAGCAGGGACACACTTCAAAGCAATGCCAACAGTTTGCTGATGCATTAGAAGCAAGGAGAGAGAAAGAAAAAGGGAGTTGAGGAAGTTGGCAAAATCCTCAGTTGTTCCAAAGATCACAAGTGGGTTCGACATATCAGTTAGCCCCCCACCCGGGGTGTTTGTATTTCCTCCTGCTCTGTCAATAACTGTCCATCTCCCATTCATAGATTTCACTTAGCTCTTAAATTGGTTGTTAGTTTCACAAGCCAGCAAAAGTGTTTTTCCACAATTACACTTTTATTCAAGATTTCTTTATTTCAGGCATATTGAAGCCTTCCCGGGGTCTCTGAAGAAAAGATATATTGGTGGTAAGTTCTGGAAAGGGCAAGTCTTACAGGGTGTTTCCATTGCCTTCATGTGACAGTAATAGACTAGCTTATATTATGGGCTGAGTTATGTCCCCCAAATTCATCTATTGAAGCCCTAACTCCCCAGTGCCTCAAAATGGGACTGTATTTGGAGATTAAAGCCTTTGAAGAGATGATTCAGTCCAAAAGAAGCCATTTGGGGGTGGGGACCCTAATCCAATGGACTGCTGACCTTGTAAGAAGAGGAGACTTGGACACAGACACCGGGGATGCGAGTGCCCAGAGGAAAGGTCACGTGTGGACACAGGGAGAAGGTGGCCATTGGCCAGGCAAGGAGAGAGGCCTCAGGACTATCCAGCCCTGCGGACACCTTGATCCTGGACTTCGAGCCTCCAGAACCATCACAAAATAAATGTCTGTTATTCTGCCACCCGGTCTTTGGTAGTTTGCTGTGGCAGCCATGCGACTGCTACAGCTCACACCTTCCTTTAGGAATAATGAAAGCATGATCGCACTCTCTTCCTGCTTTGTTGCCGTTGAGAAGTTAGACGCTGTCTGATTTTTGTTCCTCTGAATGTGTTCCATTTTTCTTTTGGAGAACTTGGAGAATTGTTTGTTTTCCTGGCAAGTGGAGACTGTGACCATTATTCAGTATAATCCAATATATGGTGCAAGCCCTTTTCCCCGGTGCCGGGGTTTCTGTGAACTGCCACTAGTATAAAGGGAAACGGACACGGCCCTCACAGTGAGACCCTCCTGGTCTGGCAGGGCTCAGTTGTTCAAATACAACAGACCGTGACAACTACCATAGCAGGGGAAGATCCAGGTGCCTGGTGGTGCAGAAGACACTGGCGTCCAGATTAGGGGGTGAGACCCCAGAGAGACTCACCAGGAAGAGGCCTCGATCTTTGTCTGGACATATAAGGTTACCTGGTGCATCCAAGAGGGTGATGTGGGCACAGAGAGGGCGTTCCAAGAAGAGGGACATTTTGCAAAAGCTCAAAGGTGTGAAAACAAACCAAGGCTTGGTATGGCTGGCATCCTGGGATAGGGTCAAGAGGGCCTGGCTGGGGGGGGCTGGACCATGTTGGGAGCTAGGGGTGGACAGTGATCGAATTTGCATTTCAGACACGGAAACACGCTGTACTGCAAAACAATGGTTGCAGAGAGGAAAAAAGAGTCAGCGAGGATGGTTTTTCCTTCACAGATCAGCAGCAAACTCCATTGGCTTAAATGATGAAGAGACATGTTGGTTCTAGCAGCCACAGGCCCAGGAGTAGGGCAGGCTTCCCTCACATTTGCTCCACTGCCTGGCCTCATGCCCACCCCTGCCCATGACCACGGCCGGGAATGGAATGTGCAGACGGCCTGGAGTCATCCAGGTGGCTCCTGGACTGGAATGCAGGCAGCTTTCTGTGAGAGCTGAGGACCCAGGGAGTGGACAGACACAAACTGCCCAAAAGGAGACGTCTTTTAGGACGAGGAAGGAGGACACGAGGTCAAAGTCCAGTGAGAGCTTGGGGAGCTTTGGGGCTGTTCTGCCAAGAGGAAGCAGAGGTGGGAGGGGGTGTCGGACTGTGAAGCAGACTCACCAGGATTTAGAACAGTTCTCGGGGCCTTGGTGCTGTTTTCTACTTAACTTACCTGGATCATTACTCTTTCATTTTTGAGGATTGGTTTTCTTTTATCAATAGTTACCTAGTATTTTTATTGTATTGTATTGTGTTCTAGAACGTAATAGGGACCCCTGATGATAAATTCTTCTCTTCGGGCTCTCCAAGGCCCTCAAAGCCATAGCCTCCGTTTTTCTCTCATGTTAGTCTTTCTGTTCATTTCTTCTACATTCCAGAGGCAGTGCCTCCAGCTTTAAACTTCAGCATGACCTGTTTTCAATGCCAGCGCCTCTGCTTTGCAACACTAGCAATTGACTTAATCTCTCTAAACCTCAGTTTTCTTGTCTATAAGAACGTATTTACCTTGCTATGAAAATTAAGTGAAATAACGTATGTAAAGTGCCCGGCAAACAGAAGCTGCTTAATAAAAGCTAACCATTCTCTTTTTCGGTTTTATTTTTGTGATATCTCATTTTCACCATGATTAGGAGTATAGTTTTTGGAACGTCTATGGGTTTACAGCATCAATCCTAACTTTCATGTCCCCAGGAAGAAACTGACTTCACCGCTTCATAAGTACATCCTTCCTGAGAATGGATCAGAGCCCTTTGCCAAAATCTTCTTAGGTTTCCCATGGGAGATCACTTCCAGAGCGAGATTAGCCTCTGTACTTTTTCTTTTCTTTTTCTTTGAAACGAGGAAAGTTTTGCAATAGGATCAGCTGTTCTTTCTAATATGTATGGGAGCGGGTTGTCTGGGAGGCAGCTGGGAAGTCTCCTGTCGCTCAGTTAACAGCAAGGTGACGGCCAAGGGCAGGCTTCATGGTACGGTGAAGGGGTGACGCTGCTGACATCACAGCCCTAGGAAATGCTATGCACTAAAGAAAGGCATGTGTGACACCCCTGTCACCTGGAAGCAGTGCCTTCCTCCCTAATCCCACCACACCAACCACCCAGCCCTTGACCAGCAGCCCCAGACCTGAACTTGACATTGGGCCACATGCAAATATGTTCTCAAGTACCTACGCCAGACTCCTCTTGGGACAATTCATTTAGTACATTTTATTGAGCACCTACTATGCTATTCCTATTCTAAGAGCGGGGATGTCATTACGAACACCACCGCAAAAAGCCTTGTGGTTGCAGAGCTCCATTGAAAGGGCTGAGGCCCCATGTTGAGGCCACATTGGAACCCACTGACTTGCACCCTACCTCTGGCCAAAGGCTCCCACTCAGCGGGTGCCTGGACCTCTGCCCCCACCTGGGGCACACCGGGGATGACTCACCTGCCCCAGCCAGAGACTTCCCAAGCCCCAGCCTGGAGCGTCGCTTTTCAATGGTTCCAACTCTTCAGCTCAGTCACTGAGGTGGAATACAGGAAGTCTTTTGGATTATTCTGGAATCCCAGCTTCCTTAGGGAGTGGCTTTTATTAAGAAATTCTTTTCTTTTTTTTCTTTTTTCAACAACTCCCCCACCCAATGATTTCATGAGTATATTAATGGGAAACAGAAAGTGGGCCCAGGGGCACGTCGCGAATATTCTCCGCCACCACCAACTGTGTCATCTCCTTGGAGCTCTATCTCCTGTGCTCTTTTAAACACTCCGTTTCCAGTAAATTTAAGGTTGCCCCACTCAGTACCATGTGTCCTTTTAATGACATTTTTTTTGCTGGATTGTGTACTCAACCTTTTTTTATACAAGAGGTGCTCCTTTGAGACGCCGCCAATCTGATCTCATTGGAAGTTTATGAGAAAACCCAATCTGCGCCCGTCCTACTGCCGAGAGGGCACGAGCCAGCCTGCCAGATTTCTCCGCAGCTCCAGCGCAAACACGGCTGATCACTCCCCAGCTTTGTCCTGTGCCGACTGGCTCCAGAGTGGTCTCTGGGGCTCCACACTCCTGCCAGAATGCTCATGACATCACTCATATTATTAATAATTACAGGTTATTCACAGATGGACGGGCAGATGGACACACGGCGACAGAGATTTGTTTAATCTCAGCAAGGCTATTTCCCCTACACAGTTCCCTTTGCCCACTCTTGCTGCCTCCCTGGAGAAAAAAATTAATGAGAAAACAAAATGTCTATGAAAGAAAAATGAAAATCCTGTCAGACGTTTTAGGTATTTATTTATTTTTTTGCATTTTCCCCTCTAGGAGAAAAAATGACCCATCTCCCTTCCCTTTCTCAGAATGGTCTGTGGGACGTGTTCCTTTGTGAGCCTTTAAACTATAACCATTCCCGAAGAAAGACGAAGCCCTGTCCCTCCTCCAGCCCTCAGATCGCTGCAAGGTTTATCTGTGATGCCACGTTCACAGAGGAGGAAAGAGTGAGAGCTGATCTTCCATATGTGTGTCCGCTGCCTTGTCCACAGGGACCTCCCGGGGTTTCTGGAAGGGAGATGGAGCATTGCTTTGGGTCTCGAGCAGCAGGGGCCTTGCAAGAGGAGTTGCACTTGCTAAACACTGGACCCCTGAGCACATCTCCCTGGTCAGCTTTAGAGGTGACCAGCCCCAATTGTGCAAGACTTGAAGTCATTCAGCCAGACCACAGCTGTGCTTGGTACAGGCTGTCTGCATGAGGATGGGTGGGGAGAGCTGCCAGCCAGCTATAACCGTACAAACGATGGAGCATGTGACAGTATGGTCTGTGACATGACATCCTCCTCAGCTTATAACCAGTTGCTCTCAGTTTTTCAGTTGCACCAAAGGTCCATACTCTACCCTTATTCTCGGAGCTTATACTCCATCTAAAACGTGCTGTCTTCTATCCCTCCGTTTCCTCACTCTTCCCTTCTCGTTCGTCTCGTCCAACAGCTCCACAAAACAGGCCTTCCTGCCTCACAGTGAGTCACGGTTTAGTAAAAATGCAACACACTCCTCTGCCTTTGCAGATATCACTGTGTCTCTTCAGCTTAGTTCTGGTTCATCTCTTCCCCTAAATATGGAAGTTTCAGCCATCTTTTCTGGGATCTTAAAGGGCAGACAACCTTAAGATCTTTGCACGTCTTTGAGCCAGGCCTACCCAATTCCTGTTAGCACCGATTGTCCCTACGCACTCTAGACTTGTCACATATGTGGTCGTGGATTAAGAAACACAGCGTGTGTATTTGCAGTTGGAACAAGCAAGACAGGATTGGAGCATCATCCAATCGGCGGGGAAGGAAACCACACTTTCAGAAAGCAGCTTACCTTATAATTATCTCTCCACACAAAGTATGTTGGGGCAAAGAGATACTGATTGTGTCTTAAACACCCAGGTACTTGACTGCATTCAACCTGCATCATGCTGTTTTCCTGCCAAGTCTCTCCATGTGTTTAAACCACCTGCCATCAGCGACTCGGCCACCAGGCTTTGATTCAAGTTGTATAAACCTGGCCTACAGCTGCCAAACATTTCTCGATTGTCGAAACCCACAAATAGTGGGTCTTCCAGGGGTTCATCCCAATCCCACATTATCGACTGAGTCTGTGTTTTCCTGACCAGACCTACCCCATGCTAGACAGGTTGCCAATGCAGCTATTCTACAGAATTTACCAGTTCTCAGCTGAGGTCTTAGTTCATAGAGCATGCCTGCTGCACAGTAACTATTTAATAAATACATCTTCTTCGATAAAAAGATTCATGAATATAAAAACGTGGACTCCATCTCCCCAAATGAAATCTCCTTCATCCCAGAGCAAAAAGGGTAGGGTCCTTTTGAAATAAGTTAATGGCAGCGAGAAAAAGCCATCAGGCTGCATGGTTGACACACACTGCACACAGCTTATTAAATATTGAAACTCTTTAGAAAAGTCGCCTGACCACAGAGTCCAAATCATCCGTGATAACTGAAAATACCTGATTTCTACAAACCACACCCAACCATCCCAACCTGCTCAGTGGAAGCACCAGCCACTGGCATCAGGTTATTTTTCGAGCGCACACGTACATGTATGCCAACGCCTTCTCACTGTTCTCACCCAGTAGAAAGGCACGTGCAGACCCTTTGGCCAGGCCGGGGCTCCATTCCAGAAGCCATCCTCAGCGGCCCAGCTAACTGGCCCACATGGGGGCCCTACCCTTGACCTCAGCTTCATTAGCGCAGCACTTTAGCCTCCTGAGCCAACGAGGCCACTGAAATATAAATCAACTTCCTCTCCCCATTCCACGAGCAGAGGTGCTAATGAACGGTGCAGTGGCCAAAGAGTGCAGGGGGAGAAGAAAGAGCTTTGGGGAAGCCACAAATTGGCTACTCTACCTCTGGACAGTGGAGAAGGGGACTGTACGCTTCCTACGCAGAACTCACCCACCTAACGGGTCCTCTAGTCGCCCTCCCCCACCCCCACCAGCATATCCAGGCTTCTCAGTCTCCCCAGGGCCCCTCCCTCACCCCCTGTGTCCTCACCCACACACACACCACCTCGATTCATCCTTGCTGGTTCCAGGACTTCAAAACAAGACGGTGGTCCACCAACCCCCAACACCTCCACGCATTTAAAAAAACACACACATGTATGCTGAAATGAAAGTCACTTTGCTTCCAGATTTCCTGACCATGAAAAGATGGCTAAGCTTATCAGAGCTGGAGTTGGTGCTGTGCACGCACCTTGCCAACACCGTGGGCCTGGGCTGGTCTGCCTGTGGGACCCCTGCCATGAGGGCTGGTGGAGCCCACACCGACCACCTGCAGCCGCCCCCTCTGTCCACATCATCCCCTCTGACCAGTCACCTGCGATCCCAGAGCAGTCTGGTTCCTCTTCATAAGCATAGCTTCCACTCCCCTCTGAAACCCACATTTGTTTTGAACTTGTCACCTTGATTGCCCTTCTTGGAGTGGATATTTTCAACATCATTGCGTTACTGCTCCCTGAGCCTCATCTATGCACTGATGCTGAGGTCGGTGTGGCAGTTCCATTTTTCTTAGCAGCGCTAAGCAATCACCATTTATCTTAAGAATTGGCATCTTCCTCAAATACATTCATGAGAAGGTCGGGTGTCCCCTCCAATGAGAGTCACAGTCTTACAGAAAGCACCTCCACCGACTTCCACATCCTAAAGCTAATAGGAAAAAGAGGTAGAGAGGATGTGTTCTATGGAGGCAAGGATTTGGGGAAATAGACATTGAAATGCATGAGGTAAAAGACATCCAAAAATATAAGCTCAAAATTTCATTCCGTAATGAAACAAATACCAAGTAGAGGGGAAAATTCTAATCGCATACATAGCGATCAAGAACATATTGCATTTCTATGTAAAACAAACTGACTTCTCACAACTCCACAAGAAATTAGAATTATTCATTCATAACTTCCTAGATGAGGTTGCGCCTCTAACATCTCACTAATCCCTATTTTCATCACAACTGGGAAGGAAGAAGTAGTCAAGCTTTTCACTTTGGGGACATCTGAGCTCCTCAGAGGGCGGAAAGAGATGGCTGCAGCCTATTTTGTTTAAGTGTGCCAGCCATAATTCTGGGCCGAGGCTATGCCCCCCGTTTCTCCCCACAGAGGCTGTGGGAGGAAGACCCCCTGCATGGACACCCGTGACCCACATGCCGTGCACACAGGCCCCTGCTCCAGAGTGGAAAGGCCAACACGAGCCAGTGACCAAGGGCGTTAACAGCCAGACATCAGAAGTAAACGTCTTGGCTTCAGTCTGCAGACATTTTCTCCAAGATGAAGAGAACCCAGGTGCATTAGCTAATGGCTCATAGCGTAGAAGAACATGGCCTCCTCCTCTGATGGGTAGGTCTGCTTATTACCCCTGCCAAAATAAACACAGCTCTCCATCTGAAGTAGCGCCGGCTATGTAAAGCTGCAGCCCATTTGTGAAGCCATCAGAGGTCACAAATGGGACCGTCTCCATGTTCAGTAAAAAGGATGAGGGAGGCAACCCCCCCCCCCCACACACACACACACACTCCACCCCTACCCCAGTTTAGAATCGGTGTAGATACAAATTTTATTTTATAATTCTAAGCACAAGAACTGACTTCTAAAAAACGACAGGCCCCAACTGGACAGAGCTTCTTCCAGGTAGTTATGGGTTAGCTTGCGTTCCCGAGAGATGCTGAAGTCTCACCCCCAGGACCTGTGAACGTGACCGTACTTGGGAATAGAGTCTTTGCAGGTGATCAAGTTAAGATGAGGTCATCAGGGTGGGCCCTGAGCCAACGTGACTGGCGTCCTTATAAACAGGAGACATTGGGGCACAGAGACACACACACATAGAGGGAAGATGATGCAAAAACACAGGAAGAAGACGGCCCTGTACAAGCCAAGGAACGCCTGAGGCCACCAGAAGCCAGGGGAGAGGCCTGGAACGTATGCTCCCTCACAGGCCTCAGAAGGAACCAACCCTGCTGACACCTTGATCTTGGACTTCTGGCCTCCGGAATGTGAGACAATAAATTTCTGTTGTTGAAGCTCCAGTCTGTAGTATTTGTTATGGCAGCTGAGCTGCCTTATACAAGTGGCTGAACAATCTACCCCCTCGTTACCACTACGCCTTTGTCAGGTCACGTTTGCTCCGTCCCCTGTGTGGTCCTTCACCCACATCCTAAAGCTCCTGAACTTCCATGGTGTGATTATTAGGTGATTAGACGTAGGAGACTGAATATACAAATGAACAATGGCCAGACCATTTATAAAAACAGAACTCTGACCTACAGCCTCTGTAGCGACCAGCCGAGGAGGCCAAACCACAATGTCTACCACAATTGGCCCAGGAATGTCAGGTCAATCAATACCTGCCGGCATCCCTCGTCTTTGCTCTCACTTCTAACGCAGGACCAACCGAGAAAGCCAAATATGCTCCCCAACGAATCCCACAGTGAGCTGCCCCAGCTTCCCCAGGCCAAAGGCCTCCAGCAGGCACACATGACGTCTCCCCTTTTCTACTGCAAACCTTTCCCGCCCCTCCGCCTGCCACTGAGTGTCTGCCAGACACAAGAGAGGGTGGCCAAGCCCTTGTTAGAGCCGCTCGGAGCAATCAGCCTCTGTCTATTCTCATTGGATGGTCTTCATTGATTTCTGCAGCCGTCTCCCTTATTAGATCACAAGTTCCGTGAGGGGAGAGCTCAGTGCAAGGCACATGACTGGTTTTAGGAAATATTTGTTGAATGAGTGAATGGGTTTTGTACAACTTGTACATCTGGGAGAGAAAAGTACTGAAGAATGTGAGACACTGCCATAAAACGGGTTACTAAGGTTTGAACGCATTAGGTAGCTCCAAGCTTTGGTCAAACTGGGGGGAAAGGCCAAAGTGTGAGTTTCTAGCTTCCAATACAATATGCATTATTCTTTCAGCCTTATTTATTGTGCTATTTTTCAAATTATAATAAATTTGCTTTCTTCTGAATATTCAGATGCTTCAAAAGGTACCCAAAGGATGCAATTAGCCCCTGGGGAAATATGCTATTATGTGCACATATCATGTTTTGCATAGGCTTTCCATCATCTACATAATTTATGTGCTTCTGCATAATTTTTCCTCTTTTTATGTTTTCTATGTGTTTGTGAGATAATCTAGAAGTCAGTTTCCTACCATCACAGACACAGAAAGAACTCAAGTCCGTTTCTTCACCCAAGCTGCTTTACCTCCAGTGAACCCCCTTACAGGACCCTCAGGAGATTGGCGCCTTTCACAGGCACCAAACATCAAGGCATGGAAACCTAGAAGGTTCAGGGAGCTTTCAGGAATGAAACAGGACCTTGTCCACTTTCATAGTCTTCTGGGTATTCGCTGGGGTCTCTGATGGATGGTGCCAGCATTTTAAAGCTCTTTAAACTGTTTATAATCCTCACTTTGGTTTTGAAACAGAAAAACAATGCCAAAATTAATGGCTTTTTAAAGCTTCTGATGTGAGTCAGTTGCATACAAATTTCCCTAAAACTGAGAAAGTCCCTCATCTAGGGAACAGGTAACTTGTGTACAACTCTGGTTGGACTTTATTTTTCTTCCTCAATAGCCTTTGTGGTTTTCCACATTTTTAATTTCCATCTCTCTTGTGCTTCCTTTGCTGCTCAAATCTCCTTACAGCGCAGTTATTAGATGTGGAATAGTTGCCTCGCAAAACTGATTCCACGTGGACATGGGACTTGGGCCTGAGCAGGCTTTGTCAACAAGTCAGCCCTCCAACCAACCTTAACAAAATCCAGAACATGCCAAAAATTTTTCCTAGCCTCCTTTTTCATGAAGAACTAGTGACATACATCTAACACTGCACATGGCCCTCTTTTGGGCCAAAATATGAAGGGAAGGGGAATCACAGGTAGTTTTAGAAATTACCATACCATTTGCCTCATTTTTATTGATAAAAAAGTAGAGACCAATAGAGGTATAGTGGCCAAGCAGTGGAGGAGGGTCACTCTGGATGAATCACTGCACCGTCTGACCCTTAGTCTAGAATGATTAGGGGGAGGGGAGGAACCAGGAGGTTGGGTTTCACTAATTCATGCACATCTGTCAGCCTGCAGCATGCCCTTCTGGAAAGTAGCCAGCCAAGGAAGAGGGTGCTGCCCCCATAGACTAGAGCAAAACCAAATGACCACAGGGTCTCAGGCCTTTTCCAGGTGCCTGTGAACACAATGTACTCACACATTGCTCCCCAATCTCAGTCATGAGACCCTCTGTGCAACATAACCAAGGCCACCAAGGCCACCCCCTGAAACATCCCCACCCCCTATATATATATCATCATTGCAAAAATGCACCCAGCAGCCACCAAAAGAGGCCAAACAGAAGGTACCAGAAAACAAAGTGGCCCAGCAGATAAGACTCCATGACACATTTTTTCCAAACATGCTTAGAAAAAAACAAACAAAAAAAATTCCTATTAGAGCACAATAAGTACTTACATATTGATCATGGAAATCATTGTGTTTAAAAGAGAATGTTGGTTCAAATTTTATAATTTCTACAGAACAAATATCAACATCTCTGAGAGCCAGGCTAAACCCTCATAGAACTGACATGAGTAAGACATCCAAATGAAACATAGCTCTTCCTTTTCCCAACACAAAACATTTTCAAAAGATCGAGCAAAGGGGGAGGAAAAAAATCACTTACCTTGCTTGACATTGTTAATACCAGGTATCTGAAAATCACACCAGAAACAAAAACCCACAGCGCAAGGAAATGTACCTTCAGGCTTGTAGAATAATATGGTGTCTTTGCTTTATCGAGTTCCATGCAGAATTAGCACAGATGTGTTAGCTGAAGGACAGCCATTTCCACTGGGAGTCTTTCGTCATGACACTGACCAGCACACCACTGTCCACCACTCTCCCTCCTTCCAGATATTTCCTTTGATCTCTGCTCTCCTTCTCTCTCCTGTTCATCCCTCACTTTTCTGCCTCTTCTGATTGTTCTCCTCCTTGTCTGTTATTCTCCAAACCTGACACCTTTATTCTGATAGAGATGCTTTCTCACGTAACTTACAGAATATCCAGAATTCTTTCTAGCTTTAATACCCAGATCAACTGCCCTCTTTTGATGAATGAGCAAACTGAAACCCAGGGAGAAGAGATCAGGGGCTAGTTGAGAAAAAGGTAGGGCGAACCATAGTCCATAGTTAGCTACTCTGTGCATCTCCTGGAAGTCGTCCAAATAAAGAGCCATTGTCTTTTGGTAACAATGGAAGATGTAGCCACATGCCCAAAAGTATTAAAAGAAAAAAAAATAGCAAACCTTTGGAGAAAAGTAGTGATCTCAGTCCAGGTGTCTAACTATTCATCTCAACAAAAGTACAAAAGGAAACTAAAAATAGTGAAGAAATTGCATGGGTGTTATCCTCCCATGCCCATTGCATTTGGCCACGCGCAAGCTGAAGCTGCGTGTGAAATGGGGCACATGCAGGGAATATTCCATTTGGAAGGCATCTCTCCTCTGTAGATCAAAATTTTACATATGCCATCCACTGGAAGGACCCACGGTTTATTCAACGGCTTCACCAAGCATAATTCAACCAAGGAGGGGGTTCCTACCGGAAGCGACAGGCAGAATATTAATGGCACCAAGGTGTCACTGAAGGATTCTGATCCCATCAAGAACTATACCTTGCGCAGGAGCAGAGACCAGCAGATAGCTGGGTATTAAAGTCTAACTTGCAGGTCCCCGCCAAGCCTGCTGCACTCCGGGGACCACAGGGCCTGTCCCCAAGGGGCAGCCCCTTCCACAGAGCTTCAAGGCCTCCTCCTCCCTGACTGGGTGCCATCCTTACAACTTTCCTTCCAACGGCGGGTCCCAATGGCAGCCCAGTGATTGAATCCCTGTCGGGAGGCCACTCAAATTCCAGATGACCAGCAAGAAACCTCTTCCCAAAAGGTTCAACTGAATGAAACAGAATTCAAAGTTGAGGCACGAGACGAATAATTATAAGATGGAAACAGTATGAAGCATCTGACAAGCTTTGGAGGGCAAGTACACAGATCTTAGCTCTAATGAAACTGGCTTAAGGGAGGAGGAAGAAAAACTAAAGCAACCACAGCAAGAGTCTGCACGCGTGGAAAACATCCTTGTAATGGATGAGCGACCAAGGGGCGGAGATGCGAGAGGGCACCACTCAAACCCAGTACCGCAAGCACGTCCAGCTGCCTAGTGTTGCCCAACTGAGATCAACAATGGTGGACCCAGCCATCAACTTGTTTTTCCTAAAAATGAAAGGTGGAACAAGGCAAACTGGAACAAGCCCAAAATGAACAGAGTGCCTGGAATAACTGAGTGAACGAGTAGAGTGAGGGACTCTGTACAGAAGGACCTGACTGCTGGAATTGCCCAGGACCCCCTTCCCCCCCAGGGGGTGGGGGCATCTCATAGGACAGACTTGTCCCACTAAGATTCATTTTTATAGCACTGGGGCGAGACGGACACACCCGCTCTCTTTATGACCATTCACCAGACCTGGAGAGAACTTTCTGCATTCAATATGAATGGTAGAGAAGAACAAAACCCAAAGATTCTGTGACATCAAAAAAAAAAAAGTAAGAACTCACAATATCCAAAAAGAGCACTTCTGGAAAATGCGTACAAAAATATACTGACAAAAGGAACTTCAGTAAAGTTGCAGAGCACCTATGGTTGCTCTCAGAAATACCTTTTAAAACATAGAAGAACTCTCAGAATCAAGAGTGAAGGATTAATGAATAATCAACAGGATGAAGGCAGTGAATAATTAAAAGGGAGTCATGAAGAGCAAATTAAAGGAAAGAAATTATGTCAATACAAAATAAAAGGCTCTAAATGAGGGAAATTACCCTCAAGAAAACATCAGCTCGGTGAGCAAAGGAAAGTCATTCCTGACTTTCCATGGAGTGAGATGGGGAGGAAAAGTACAAGACAATTACAATAATGGGAGAGGATACGGCAGGTAAGAATGCAGAGGATGGAGGTGGGTTGGCTTTTCATGAAGAAGAGCCCAGAACACATGGAATAGAAGCAACAAGTGCAGAATAAATCTTTGTTAAAGATGGGAAAGCTTGACTCCGAAGGCTGAAGTGGTTTCTCACTAACCAAAACTGGATTTGCACTTAAGACAACCTCACAGACATATATTGATAAAAGTCTTGAGTTTGAAGGGTTAAGTGAAAAACAGGCAAGCATCCACGCATCAAACAAAAATAAAAGCAAAACTTGAAAGAGGTTGCTGAACAAAAAAGTAAGTCAGGTTGGCCTCAGATTTCTCCTCTACGACATTAGACATCTTCAACTTTCTGAGGGGTTTAGAATCCCAGGAAGATGGAAAGGAGACTAAAATTAATGAGTGTCTTTCTACTGTACAACTGGAAACCAAAAGACAATGTTTTGCTTGCTATTAATAGAGACTATGTTTTAAATATGCATTTTAACATTAAAATTTAATTTTAGTTAAATTAAAATTTCATTTTATTAAAATTAATTTTAAAATAGGTAATTAAATTTAAGTTAAAATATAAAAAATGTAATGTATTATTTTTAATTTAAACATTTAAAAACATAGCCACATTCAAAATTAAAACATATCAGTCAATAGGGAAGATGCAGTTACCAGTAATGGTAGCTAAATTATTGGGATTAACTCTGATTGAAAGCAACAAAAATGCTCCACAAAACAGACATCTCCTTAAAAGCAGAGGAGAAGTGAAATGGCAATAGAGGATCCCAGACCATATTCTGGAGTCGCCCAGGGAGGCAGGAATCTCAAACCGACTCAGGACCTCCATGGAGACCACACTGTTGGGCGTGGGCAGCTTTGGGGATGATGAGGTAAGACCAACACACAGCCCTTCTTCTCCCATCCCAGCGACCACAGGGAAGCCCCACTGAAACTGACCACAGGAGGAGAAGAAAGGGAAAGCAAACACATCCTATCCCTCAGAGGTTGTGACCCACACTAGCCATGGTTCCTGGCTGTGCCGTGGGCTCAGGGAGCCCAGGTGGGGCGGGTCAGCTCAGACAAGAATGAGGATTGAGTTGGGTCCAGCTACGGTAGTACCTGGAGAGACAACCGCAGAGCCTGTCCGAGGAGGGCACAGTTGTACAACATTTTAGAGTAAATGTTCACAGGGCCGCACGAGGAATTAGGCAAGGTGAGCAAGAAAGGGCAGACATCGCCGACAGCAGGGCCAGTCCCACAGACTTCATAGGCACGTGGACTGTCCACAGGCATGGTGACTTTCCCGTGCTTGCTATGGTTAAAGAAATAAACGAGAAGCCTGAAACCTGCAGGGAACATAAAACAGTAAAAGTGACGTGGAAAAGAGCCTCTAGAAGTGAAAGATACAATGATTGCAAATTTAACAAAACCAGTGGAATACCTTAACCCCCAGATCAAGAGATCGAGTTACTCCCAAACAGGAAAAAATAAAGAGAAGCACCTAGCAAAGCCACTTGGAACTGCAGAAACCGCAGGCGATAAAAGTGTTTTAAAAGAAACTCAAGGAAGATGACCATCCCCTCTGAAAGGCCTTTAGTGCAGGAATGAGTTCTTGGGCAAATAAAAATGACGTAGTAATAATAATGTCTAGTGGGGCTAAAACAGACAGAAAGACCAAAAATACCAAACAGGAGCTAGTAAATAGTTAAAATATATCAAGTTGTTTGTAGGATCTTGGAATAGGAAAAAAGATTTTGATTAACTTTAAACTTGAATAAATTAAGTTTGCATGTTGCAATTTCCAGACTAGCCCCTAAAAATGGAATCTGAGACTCTCTGAAACTTGAAAGAGCAAAAACAACGAAATGACTTCAAGGAAAACCACAAAATCTCCAATTGAAGGCAATCACAGGCAAGCAAGGAGACAAAAAGAAAGCTAGGACAGGTGGGAAAAAGGGAAACACAAAACAAAGCAGTAGATTTGAACTCCAAGCACATCAGTGAATGTGAGCTGCAAAACGTTTGCCCCCCCTTATTCGAAGTTCTTAGACATGGCCTTCCTCCGGGCAAAGAGTCCAGCCATTTCCAATAGAGCCTATTTTCCATCTCCAGCCTTCCAAACTCCAGGAACCTTAAAGAACTGGAAATCCATGAAGCCACTGTGTCGGCGATGCCAGTGGGGAGGGCGGGACAGAGGGAGAGGCTGAGAAGCAGAACGCAGGGGTGGGGAGCGAGCAGCTTGCAAAGGCTTACAGATGGCGGAAAAGAGGGTGTTTGGGTCAGGGCTGTGGATGGGGTGTGTTAGGTCCTGTTCTAGGACCCTCAGCAGATCCCAGGGATACTTCAGGCTGGGAAGTCTCTCCCAAGATGTTGGGATCCAGGCCAGGAGTCCAGGCCATTACACCTCTGCAGTGACCAGCACTGTTGGACACTTGCTGCTCCCAAGGAAGGACTTGACCTTGGGGAGGCAGCTTCCTGCCTCCAAGGGCAATTTCTGGGGAGGGACTCAGTAGTGAGCCATTAATATCAGCCAACCTTTCTGGAAGCTGGAAAAGAGAGCCCCGCCCTGAAAGGGAACCTGGGCATCTGGGTGGCTCAGCACAGCGTGCACTTCTGGGGAGATGACGTCAGGTGTATGCTAGCCACCTCCAGACAGATGTGATTCCAGCCCCCGGCTTTGAGTGAGTGGGGCTCTCTACCTGCCTTCCGGTCCCACCTGTCCTCGCCATGTCCACCTTCACCCATCCCAAAGTGTGGCCAGTCCCATTTCAGCTTCAATTTTCCTACCTGTGACCTGGCCGGGCATCACACTGCTTGCCTCCAGAAGGTGCCATGCAGATCGTAGTCTACGCTGACGCACCCCTGACGCTGTGCCACCCACAGACTGGGTCTGGATTCAAAGATAGCCAACTGGGAGAGCTTCCCGGTATTCAGACATCTCTCATGTGCAAGCTTTTCAGCCACGACTGCCAACTTTTCCAGAGTGGGTTTCTCAGTTTCCCAACAGCGTCTTCACAGATACCACGCTGAGGCTGCCCCTCTGATGGCCCTCTGGACAGGCTCTCAGGGAGACTCTAAATGCAAACAAATAATTCAAATGCATTTTGGTTAGATGTCTCCCTCAGTTTTGTTTAGATTGTTTATTTCAAGTGTAAATGCAAAGTTTTGGGAAGAAAAGGGATCAGACGCTCTGCTGTCTGTGGGATTGGTGGCGCTCAGAGGAAGGGACATAGAGCGCGTCACCGCAGCTCCTGATGGTACAGAGGTGGCGCCCTGGGCCCGGTATCCTGCCTGATTTTCCCACCTCCTCGTCTTCCTCCCTGTGCAAGGACAGGCGGGACACTATCTCTCTTCTGGGCAGCAAACTGTCTTTGCAAATATGTCCCCGTCCCTAGACCTCTAAGCTGCCTGGACATCTGTCTAGGTTCCAGCTGGAACCTAGAAGGTCACCCCCAGCTCCCCACACTTCCCGGGACAAATCACCAAACTTCTGGCAGAACTTGCAAAGACGGCACCTAGGAAGTGTCCCTGTGCAGAGCCCGCAGCCTGGCCCAGCAGGAACCAAAAAGCGGGGACAATTGAAACAATTAAACTATTTGTGGAACATGGGAGGGAATGCCTGCTGCTTCTCTTATCTTTTATTTATTATAATTAATATGTTTAACTCATGCATCTTACAGATGCATGAAACAGATACTGAGAAAATAATGAATATGTTTTATTAAAAAGTTCAGATGAAGTTGAAAAAATTGGAAGGTTAATTAATCACCCTGGTATCTAGTTACATAAGAGCATATGGACAGATGCTTTAAATTCAGTTTTAAAACAACTAGCAAAATATCTAGTTACGATCCAAATTCTTCCCCACGGTCTTCTTGGGGTAACAACGATATTATATCTTACATATTTTGTTCAACCGGGAAGATGCTATAAGCCAAAAACCAATGTGTTCATGATTCTTTTTACATATCCTAAAACATAAATACTATGATCGCCATAAATCTGACAACATTAGAATTGTGTACAATAAGATTAATGGTTTGAAATATTCCTTTCATCGTGGGGTCCAAGGTCAGGGGTTCGCAAATATGTTCCAGGGCATTTTATCAGTTACTTGAGAATTTTTAATTTTTCTTCTGTTGTCATTTGGCTGAAAGTCTAAAAAAATTATTTGTGCGATATAAAAACCTCTCTTTTACTGTGATAATTTCCCATCAAAAGCCACGTCTGTGGAATAAATTTCAGTTTCTGAAGTGACTGCTTCTCTTACTGAGGCCTGTGGAATCCCCAGGGGTGTCTCAAATATACTTGTGGGATTTTTCCTTGGCTCTTTTTCTTATAGAAACATAATTGGATTCTGATGCCACAACTTAAGGAAATAATACACTTCAAATCAACGGGCCCCTCATGCAACTGAAATCCTATTTTTCTCTTTTTTTAAAGAAAAAAGAGAGAACATCTACATACACACAAAAGCTTATATTGGGTATTTCGTTATTCAATTTTTTTTAAATGACAAAACTTGACATGTGTGTCCTGAGATCTGTGGTGGGCAGATCCTTCCCCCTCCAAGGTGGCTCATGAACCCCCTCATGGTGTCCATGCCCTCATGTAGCATACTTCCTGCCCTGGGAGTGTGAGGACACCTGTGACCTGCTCCTAACCAATCGGATCTGGCAAAGCAGTGGGATGCATGATTTTACATACTCGTGACCACATTGCCTACGATTGTAACACCTGCCTCACTAGGACACTCACCCCTCTGCTGGCTCTGTGAGCTGACCTAGAGGGAGGGCCATGTGACAAGACATTGAAGGTGATCTCCAGCCAATGGCCAGCAAGAAGGTGAGGCTGTCATCCTTCAGCTTCAAGGGGGTGAAACTTCCAACAAGCACGTGGCTTTGGAAACAGCCTTTCCCCGCTGAGCCTTCCCATGAGAATACTGTCCTGCCACCAGCACCTTCATTAACGCTTTAGAGACCGGCCAAGCCATGGCCAACTTTTCCTGACAGAAACTGTAAGACTTAATGACATGTCATTGTAAGTTGTTGAGTGTGTGGTGATATTGTCACACAGCTGCAGGTAACTAACATAGGGTCTATCCACTCCGACCTCCATATTGACAGTTGAAATAATCAGTCATGGAAATGGCCCTTCCCTGGGTTCCTTTCCACTTGAAGCCCCTTCACTCTAGTCTTCTTACCACAGACAGAGGCCACAACCCATCTCTCGTTGCTAGTGCTCTGAGGTGGGTCCCTGGCTGGGGCACCCAATGCCCTCTGATCAGGGGAGCCAGCTCTCTTCTGCCTTCATCCTCTGCTAGCACACCCTGCCCCCACCTCCGCTGCTCTGCCCCCTGGGTCTTCCGCACTGCCCTGCGTCCCCCTTACATCTCTGATCTCCTCTGAGCCCCACGGGAACCTGAGTGAAATGATCTCCATTATTCCTACCTCAGCGTGAGGAAAAGGGGCCACGTGATTTAGCCGGGGGTCCTGGGACGACCACTCGGACTTGGGAAAGCAGACCCTGCTCCTGGCCCAGCCGTCCCTGACCTGAGAACATGGTGTTCTCTCTCCCAAGTGCTGAGAACTGCTGCAAGGCCCTGGCTGTGCTGAATGCCTGCCCCTGCCTTCCTTCCCCACCTCCACCCTGCTCCAGCCACCTCTGGGGCCTCTTTACCCATCAGCTTTTAGGGGTGTTCCCCATGGAGGGGCACTGGTAGGAGGCCAGAGGTGTGGGCAGAGTGGGGCAGGGTCGCCATGGGGTGACGGACGCCTCCCTCCACCAGCAGCCACCCTCCATGTCAGGCACCCTTCTCCATGCAGCACGCTTTCGGCTGACCACCGTGTCCTGCCATCCTGGCTGAAAGAATGCCCCTGGTGACCAGCCCAGGGACATCTCACTCTCTCTTCAGATTTCCCCAAACCCTACCCACGATGGGTACACAGACCCTTTCTGAAACTCAGCTGGAACGCCCTAAATTGAATGTGTCCTCTGTTTTGTACTGAGCCCTAACCGCTGCAGGGCCCCTGCTGGGCTAGGGCACCTCTCCTGCTGAGAAGACCATTTGGGTCCCCCAGTGTCCACCCAGAAAGAACAGCCACTTCCGGAGGAGCCCTTCCTCTCTGCAGCACTCTCCCCAGAGACACCCCACCTCGGTGCTGCGTGACTGGTGCCACCTGCCACCAGGGCACCTGCATCTTCTCCAGAGTGTCACAGGATGCTTCATGGTGGCCCGGACGGCTGTCAGCGTGGCCGTGGGACTCGCATGTGCACTCCCAGCCACCTGCCCTCTCCTCCTTACCATAGAGAGTGTTACCTACTTCTCAGTTATGAAACAGCTGCTTCATTCATTATCCGCCAAAGTAGACTCACTCATCTACACTGACCCCAGGACACGTAACCTTAAGAGCCTGTGTGATAATTAAACGTAGTATTGAGAACGTCACTAAAGTCAATGACCTGGTCCGTTAACAACTTAAACACATTTCACCTTCACGTGGTTACACTGAATGACATTCTGATGATGTTAGAGAAGTGAGAACATATATAATAAAATCAGGCAGTGCTGTCGTACTGACCATCTCCATATACACAACAAATGTTTTTAAATAAACCCCAGTTGGTTCTACAAAGACGTGGTTCCTGTTACTCAAAGGACACCTGTTCTCTGACTCACAGGGTAGAAAGTTAAGATGGTTCCCCACTGCTATAGCAAGGGACTCGTACTTCACAGAGTGGGTTTATGTTCAAGGGGCTCCTTTGGGAAGCCCGAGAGACTCTGGCATGGACCATGGGGCATGGCTGCCATGGCCATCACTGAGACCCACAGATGCCAGGAACACCACCCCTGCCCCCCACACTGCAGTGGGCAGGAATGACCAGGTGGGCAAGGAGGTGCTGCCCCAACTTGCTCAGATACAGACTAGTCACCCCAGATGGCTCTAAGTCTCCAAGGATGCATTTGTTCCTGGGAACTGACAGCTCTTCCCAGGGAACATGACATTCACGAGAAAGAACATGGCCTGGTTTCAAGGGGAACCACAATTATCCTAATCCAGGCAACATTCTCAATGATTTTATATTCCATTCTTCCACAGTGAATGGTCCAGGTCACTACTTCCTAAATAAGCAGGGAAGGAAGAAATGAGTTCCAGAATATCCTGTGACTTTCAATCAAAGTGTCCCCAACCCTGAGTTTTCAAGAATGGCCCCTTCTTTGGGCACATGCTGGAGGACATTTCCCAGCTTCTCTTACCTTCAGGTATGGCCATATGACCACATGCTCTGCCCTGGAACATGGGTCAATGCAGCAATATCCAGCTGAGGCACATAAACCCATGATCTGCTGTGCACGGCTCCTTCTAGTAACTGGGACATCCAGGCCCAGCCTTGGAGCAGCCCAGGGATGGCCCACCCAACCCACCCCACCCCCATCCCTGAGACAATGTCCAGCTACCCAGGGCACTCGCTCAGGTCTGTTACATGAGCAAGAAATCAACTTCTGCTGTTGGAAGTTGGCTCTCTGCTACTCCAGACTAGCTCACTAGAACCAGCTCAGCTTCTTTCACTCAAGGCTGAGATTAAGAAGCTCAGATTCTTTCACTGAATGAGTCATTGGGTGGGCAAGACTTCAAGGTCAGCCCCTCTGTCCTGGCGGCACCCACACAGCTCTTGGGGTCGAACCCTGAGAACCTGCCTTGAATCAACAGGGCTGGGGACACAGGGACTCATAGGGCCAGCTCAGACCTTCAAGAAGGCCCCAGCTGACAGCATATTGTGATTTGTGGTGTAGCTTTTCATGCCACTCCACCTCCTGCATGAGGCTGTCTGTGTTTTTCCACATTTGCTCTCAGTATCTAGTGCCCCATAGGCACTCAGACAAGTGTGTTACAGTGAGAGATGCCATGTTACATGGAAACACATCAGTCATCCGTAAATAGCTATTCTCTTGGACCCAACATACCTCAACATACCTCAACCTTCCCTCCTTTGTCAGATGAAGAAATAACCTTTGCATTTCAAGCCGCTGAGATTTGGAGTGTTTGTTACTGCAGCACAACCTGGCCCATCCTGGCCCAACACCTACTCCTCAGGAACCGCTCACCCCAACCCTGAACCCTCCCAACCTGAGTCAATTTACCTCCTTCTGTCTTTCTAGGGCATTTTTGACATACCTTTACAAAGTGCACACTAAATACTGACTTATGTGTCTATCTCACCTGCTCTTACTAATCTTTTTATCCCCAGGACCTCATACTGAGGCCACTTGCTGAATCCATCTCAATTCTCAAACGAAATGGGCCCTCAGGCACAGCAGAGGCCACCTGCCAAAGCACAGCCGAATGGGTCGTCCCACTCCCTGGCACAAGCCTCCGGGACACTCTCATTCTGCAAGGAAATGTCAAGGTGTTTGTGATCCAAGTTACAGGCTTTCCATGCTGCCATCTGTGCCATGAGCACAGTGGAAAGTTGAGACATAGGGAAAATAAAACCCCAATCAGCGTGCAGGGTAGGAGAGGCAAGGACACGGGCTAGCAAACATGCAGCGATAAGCCTGAGCCATCGCACGTCTCCACAAGCCAGCCGCAGCTGTGCCCCGGCTCCTTGGGTCTGTCTCAGCGCCAAGCATTTGAGCACTGGGCAGTGTGCTGTGGTGTGAGTGACATTATCCTCTGTGACAGAGACACTGAGGAATGAGGGCCGTTCCCCATATGGAAGCCTGCGTGAGCAGAAAAGGTTAGGAACAGCTGTGAGCACCAGGTAAAGATTCCCGTGAGACTGCAGGCTCTGTCCTCGGAAAGCGGATCCTCAGTGCTGAAGCCACATCCGTGCAGGCCCCAAGGCTCCTTCCAGATCTGCGGGAACGTGCGCACATCCACTTTGGATGACAGAGGAGCCATTCGTTCACACGTGGGAAAGTCTAGAGAGTTTTGGGGTCAGACTCAGCCACACACACCCCCTGGTCAAGACGAGACCAAGTGTCCTGTGACTGCTCGCTTTGGTGCCCTCACAAGTCAAGTCCACTCCCGCAGGGCTCAAAGGTTCCAGGTTCCAGGCCCCCCGTGACAGCCAGGTGACAACGGCTAATCAGAGGACCAACCCTGGAATGAGTCCCCAGCACGTCCTGACCTACCAGTGCGTCACGTCGGGGAGGGGTGTCACAGCTAATTCTTTGCTAAGACTCTGTACTAGGGTCAGACTTGTATTTTCTTAGCTGACAACAAGAAGACCTCAGAAGGTGAGACCCCGAGGACATGGGTCCTGAGGCTCCGAGGGAGGGGTGTGGGTGGGAGAGGGCGGAGATGAGGGGAAGAGGGTACAGACCAGGCCAGCCCAGGTAGGTCCACACTGACACAGCTCGGGGAAAGCAGAAAGGAGGACAGAATTCCCAGCCCTGGGATCTGTGGCTTCCTGGTGGGGTGCAGTCTTCCACAGGCATGGGATGGAGGCGCGTTTGGGCCACACTGCTGGTACCCCACAGACGAGCAAGCCCCCTGCTGGTGTTAGATTCCAGCTGTTAGTGTTGAAGGTAATGAATCGTTTCTGTTATTTAAGTCACTCAGAAGAGGGTCCAGTGTCAGCGTGCCATGAAGGAGTCTCTGGCTGATGAAATCCACAGAGTGGTGTTTTTGGGGGGAAGGTTAACACACTGTCACTCTTCTAGGGGGAGGCGATGTGTCCCCTCCCAACTGAGTGAGTGGTTTTACGCTCAGAGCTGGATCAGTCCTGCACCAGGATGGAACTTCAACTTACTTAAAATGCACAGGGCCCTTGGAAAGACTCAAAGAAAACAGTCAAAGACTTGGGTGCCTAATTCACACCTTTTTGTGGGGCAGTGTGGGGTGGGGGAGGGGGACAGGAACATTAAAGAAAAAAGTCGTGACCATAACAAAACAAATGTCAACAGCAGAGATCTTAGTCTCAGGCAAAGGACAGTCCTGTACACTGAACCCACTGAGCCTGGTAGCCTCTCAGACTGCCTGTTTTCCCTGGGTTTTCTGGCTTTCTTCTACCAGGACCAACACAGGTCTGAGGACAGGTGTCTGCTGCTGCCCCGCCTACCTGTGGATTCACAGGTGGGTTTGCTACCTGTGGTCAGAGAGACTGGGGGCATCTGACAGGGACCCCATAGAGAGAAACCTCAACCAACTGCTGGAGGGCACGTGAAACTTACGTTGCCCACATTGTGTCCATTTCTTTCTTTAGGAAAAAGAAAATACAAAGATAAGCCAGTTTCAGCATTCTCAGGCAAGCAGGGCTGCCAAAGAATTTCAAGGCCCCTCTGAGGGGCTCACCTTTGTGGCCTGAGTCCTGGGGCCACACACCCCTAAAGGGTTGTCAGGATTTCCCGGCAGCCCATGGGGCTCCCCGCACCAGACTCCAACCTCACCTCTTCATGACCAATGCAACGGGCTCTGATTCAGACATCATCCCAACAGGCCTGAGACAGGGTACAAATATTTGGTGAAGTTTATTTCCTGCCATCTACAGAAATCAATCACCACCGTGATCACCAGATTCCCCAACATGTACACTCTCCCCAGGGTTCCAAGTCCCCCATCAGCTCTGGCAAGGCCCCTTCTCTAGCAGCATTTCCCATCGTGGAATGATCCCATGACCCCCTGGGGTCTTATTGACAGTAGATTTGGATGTAATAGGCCGGGTGGGGCCTGATATGTAGCATTTCAGGCATCTAAGATCTAGAGCACAGCCCACCTGAGATCAGAGAGAGCCTTAATCCCAGGTTTATCTGATACCAAAGGCTTCTTGGAATTGCTTTGCCACACCAACTTTCTGGCGTACGTGTGTGACGCCATGCTGTACCATCAAGGTCCCCAACGTGACCAGACAATATTCGATCCCATTTCACATTTGCCTTACATATGTAACTAGGACCAACTGTATGCCACAGGGACCATTGGGTACGGTGCCTGCCTTCTGTCTATGAAAGACTCTAATGAAAATCTGACATCCACTAGTAAGGGTAGATCTCAAAATAACAGAGAACTTGAGATCTTTTTATACTGCCCAGGGTAACAGGATCTTCTTGAAGAATATTTTATTCTCTGCGTGCATATTTATTCTATTATCACAGACACACACACACAAACCTATGCAATATGTGGTTCATCATGGAAATTTTTTAAAATGCAAAGAGGTATAAACAACAAATTAAAAATCATCTATAAATTCAGCATTATTCTCTTTTCCATGCATATATATCCAGAGGTCATAGTGCACATAGTTTTATACCCTTCTTTTTTACTTGACATTTCATCCATGTCATTGCCCATTAGATACTCAATAAATCTTATTTTTGAAGGCAGCGCAATACTCCCTTATAATGTATTGATTCTCCATTTCCTGCACATCTGGGTTGCTTCCTTTGGTGGGGAGTTAATACTGTAATGGACCTCTCTTTGTATACATCATTCTTCACATTTGCATTCAGTTCACCACGTTGGAGTTCCTATAGTGTGTCACGTCCTGATGTCTTTCTTAGCCTGGCCTCTTAGAGCCGCAAATAATGGTAAGGAGACACATATACCACACTGCTCTCCAGAAAGTTTGTGACATTTTAACCCTCCCAAAAATAGCCTGGAGTGAGCCTAGATTAACCCCAAACCTTCAGAAGTAATGAATTTCCTGAGTTTTTACATTGTTAAGATCGTTTGCCAAGCAGATACTCACATACTGAGTGCTCTGCTGTCCTTGGCCTAGCTAATAATGACTCACAAACCTTCCACCCCATCCTCCGAAGCGGAAAGCTCGGTGCCCTCACTCTGGCACTATTGGAAGCAAGGTCTTGAGCCAGTAATAAATGAGTGAGGGGAGCAAAACCCAGAATCTTGTAATTGATTATTTAGTGCAAAAGAGGAAGAAAATGATCACAGGTGGTGATGGCAGATGTGACAGCCCAGGATACTTGGCAAAGTATAGTGCACATTCGATTACCAGGGCAACAGCTTCTAAGGTGTGGAACATCCAAGTAAAACTCTTTTGTCCGTCCACAGCAAGGAATTAGATGTGTTTTTCTTTTCTCCACTTACTTTTCTCTCACTTTTCGAAATACTGAAATCGGTGACATCAATAGCAGGTGCTGTGTGAGATTAGATGCCTGAGTGACGGTGTAAAATCCTCTCAGTAAACGAGGCCAGCACCTACATGTTTCAGAACAGACCCTCCGTCATACCTCGAAACGGATGCATGACAGCGTGAAAGGCAGCGGCCATAGACATCAAGTTGGACCAGGGGCCCGAATCAACTCTCACACTAGGCACAATTCAAACTGCATTACTATTATTCCAAATGAGTGCACACCAATTACTTCCTAACTTTCTCTCTGCTTTTAAAAACAATCCCTTCTCTTCTCTCCTGGAGTTTCAAGGATACTCGCTGACAGTCTAATTTGATCTGATTGCACCCTCGTAGAAAAGACATCCTGCACCCCAGCCAAGCCCCTACACGATCCCACCACGCCTGAGGTCACCTCCTTGGTGTTGAGACTCGGGAAGGTGTGGGCTCCAGGACAGAAAGCCAGAAATCGTTAGTAGGCCTCTACTACATCAAAGACGACTCCATTTGTATTTTGCTACCACTATGAGGATTAATAAGCAAATGGTACATCAGCTACACCCACCTGAGTTGAGAGGCAGGTAAATACTACAGAGTAAAGGAAGAAGATGCTTGAGCTGTTCCAGGAAGGACACCAGACTGTCTACACCACGTCACTGCTGACTGAATGACAACGCAGTTTGCAAACTCCAAGTCCCAGGCAGCCGCACCCTTCCTCATTTCCCACACCCGATGGCCTGTGGCTCACCAATGAGATATCTTTCTCCCCAGTGACATTTTAATGAGACAAGAGGGGTGGGGAAATGAAACTGTTTTAGCCCCTCCAGCAAAGTCAACTATGGGAGAGCAAGAGAAATTCAAAGCAATAACAAAAAATGCAAACAAAATCACACACACAGCCGACAGAGACGCAGTACAATGAAAGTGTCCTTGCAAACAACTGTTCTGTAGGATGGAAGGCATTCCTTCTTTCCCTCTACCTGATTACATAGATCATGTTTAACTTGAATTCTCACAATTCTCAAACACTTGAGATAAGGTCATTATTGTTTATTTTCTGGTGAAAGAGCTGAATGAGGTCCAGGGAGTTCACAGGGCTGGGAAGAATCTGAGCGTAGCTCTTCCTGGTTTTCAGACATAAGCTTGTGTAACTGGACCACGCACTGCCTCCCTGCATGTCTAAGCTTCACCGCTCACGTGTTGCACTGGCCCTATCTGTCCTCATGCTCAATGGAAGTTGTGTCATTTAAAGCCAGCTTCCAGTCTGAGAGGCTATGATGTCGTGTGACTGGAGCCTTGGCTTCCCTGGAGCCATCTGTGTTTTTCATCTGTGGCCCCTGACGTATGATGCTGGATAAGTGGACCTGGACAAAAGTGCAATGTTCCATCACCAGCACAACCCCAGCCCGCCAGTAGGAGGTAAGCAGCATTTGTTTTGTACCCATTGTTTAACTAGGATCATGAAACCTGAGAAATAGGCAAAAATACAAGGATCAACCACTGTCTGCCCAACTTCCAACTGCGTCTGCATTAGTCACAATTCTTCTGATTGCAAACAACAGAACACACACAATAAAAAGTGGCTTAAGCCCAAACAAGATAACTGTCTCACGTAACAGATGTGCAGAGTACATCTGGCTACTCCAGGGCTTGATTCGTGCCCCCAGGACACTACTCTCAGTCTCTCTTCCCTGGGTTGGCTTTATTCTCAGCTTCCCCCAGGGTCTCTGCCAGCTCAGGACCACAGCCTCAGAACACAGAACACCCTGGTCTCTACCAGTACATCAACCAGGATCTCATGAGTAAGTCTTGCTGGCCCTCATTTATCTGATTGTGTCATGATCCTCTCCTTAAACTAATCCCTGCACCTAGGGAGGTGGGATGTGCTGCTTGGCTTAGGCGGAGGCAGAGTTTTCACCCAAAGATATTGATTCAGTGTTTGGTGTATGTATTCACCCAGAGGAGGGTTTGAGGTATATGGTAACTAGAGAGAGGAAAAAGGTAGGCTGGGAGGCAAAAGCAACAAGACTAGAGAAGTGTGTTTGTGGTTGCAAGTCACAGAGCTGAAGCTAAAGCAGGAATTCAAATCATAGCAAATTCAAATCATGACAAGGCATGGCCATGTCTTCACCCTTTGCACACAGTAGCAGTGGCAAGCACACGTATGCCGCACAAAATCAGAATCATCAAATGTGTGTGTGGCTCACATGGCCAAATTAGAAGACACTCTTGAGTTATCTGGCCATAAGCACTCTTGCTTTTAAGACCCGTCATAAAATAAATAAACCACTGCCTGAGCAGGAACCATGCCAACTGCCTTTCTAAGCTTAATAAAGGCATCAAAGCTAAACTTGCAAGGCCTCACATGTTTTCCAGGTCATTTCTAATAGACCCATTTTTTAACTTTCTGAAAAACTACATGAACTGTCTTGACATTTTTGTTGCAATTTGTCATCTCCAAAACAAATCAGTCTCACATGTATTTCCTGAGTATGTGTGTATCACTCAAGGCCCATTTATTCCCGCCATCCTTCTTCCATCTCTGTTCAGCAGATATTCCTTTTGAACCTGCTATATGCCAGACATTATGCTAAGCAATGGGGATCCAGAAATGAGTAAGAACCCATGCCAACCTTGAAGGAAGTCATGTTACAGTGAAGGAGTTCACTGTCAGCTCTAACTGATTTGAGACACAAGGGACAACTGGTTGTTCTTTCCAGTCCTAAATGACCTTCCATGAGTGGGCAAAACAACTAATAACTTTTAGAAAGGCAAATGGACTACTAAATATATACTCCATAACTCGGTGTCATTTCACAGGTATTGGACTTGTGGTGCTGATTGGTCACAGTGTTTTATAACCACTCTAATGGAAAATTGTGGGCTTTATGCAAGCCAGTGTGCTACAAATCTTTCTTTTGCCTTTCCAGATACCACCCACTCTCCAACCTTCTCCATCCATCTGCCCAAGGAGATGGACTTAAATCGGTCTACATAAATGGGCATCTGTACACTTTGGCTCCTGGTTGGGTTCATTCATGGGGTCAGTAGAAGGAGATCCAAGAAACAGAAAAAAAGAGAGTGAGGTTGGGACTTGTTTTGTCCCAGCTCCCTCCCTGTCAGTTCTAATGGGTTGGCTAGCCTCCATCATAGGCCGAACTTTCTGCTAAGAGATCCTCACGACACAACTGTCTTCTTCCAATCAAATAACTGTTCCCTTCATCATGCATTCAGACCAATGGATGGTGGTGCATTAGCCTCTGTGATTTCCTATACCTTCCTCAGATCTCCATAAGTAGTATCTTTATTAAATTCTCAAATTACTCAGTTTGAATGTGCAATCAATCTGTTTTCTACCCCAACTGATAAGCCCAGCTTAGCCAAAATTTCTTCAGATATCTTCTATGTATATTTGATTATCTTATAAAGGTACCTGGTATAATCTCAACACTTCCTGTCTTGTTCCCATTGGTTGCTCTAGAAACACGCACACACACCCCAAATGCATCAGCATTAACTTAAATGTGAGACAAAGCCAAGTGTTGACAAGAATGTAGAGCAACTGAAGATATCAACACACTGCCTGTGAGAGTGAAAATTAGTACAGCCACTTTTAGGAAAAGTCTTGGCAGGATCTACTGACACAAAAATACATCCACCTTGTGACCTGGCAATTCCATTCCTAATTGTATCCAGAGAAATGAGTGCATTCACCCAAAAAGGACATGCACAAGAATATCCAGAGCAGCAGTGCTTGTCATAGCCCCAAACTGGGAACAACCCAAGTGCCCATCAACAGGCCTATGAATAAACCAATCGCGGGATTTTGCAAGGAACAAGTTACTGCCACATGCAACAAGGCTGAATCTCAGGTATGATGCTGTGAGAAAGAAGCCAAGCACAAAAGGACAGATTGCATGATTCTATTTCTATAAATGTCAAGAACAAGAAAAGCTAATGTACGGTGACAGATTCCAGGGTAGCGAGTTCCCCGGGAAGGATGCATTGAGTAGAAATGGGAGTGAAGGGAACCTCTGGGGGCTGGAAATGCCCTCTATCTTGACCTGGGTATAGACATAAGTAAAAATCCATTAGAGTACCTAAAGATTGGTGGTGCCCTTTACGCACTCTGTTGCATATATGGTATACCTCCATAACAAATTAAAATTCAAAATGAGATTTGAGGCCTGTAATAATATTAAACATAAATGGTTGTTGAAATCAGATGTCTGAGTGCTCTGAAATATAGTTGTTTATCAATGTGGGTATCCAAACCCATAATAATTCATGGCCAATACTTCTTCACAGAAGCAGAGGGCAGAAGTAAGTAACCAAGTAATGATTCGGGAGATGGTTATAGTAACTTGCAATTCCTCTGCTACAGTTTTATTTCCAGCCCAGGCTCTTTTACAGTGATGAACACACCTCATGGGGAAATGAGTCATTCTGTAGAACTGTGGGCAGAAGTGAGAGGGCACAGTTATCAGGAAGGCCCAGCGACTGTCCTCTGTAATGGAAGACCTTAGTTCTGAGGTGGACACACAGGCTGGAGGAAAGAGGCAGTAAAGTGTCATATTGAGCGAACGTCCCTGGAAGAGGAAGGCATTTTTTTAAAGTCCAGAGAAAGTTTCTCCTGGAGCGGTGACACTATTTTGACGAATAAAGGGGTGACCTAGGCCCCGCCCCTGACTTCTGTTTCCACAGAAGCACCTAAATCGCTTTGCGGCCGTCCGCATCTGAAGCCAGAGATCAATATGGTCATTTGAGAGGCATTTCCAAGTGGGTCTACAGCGTGAAGGGTGTGAAGGGTTTGAAGCTGGCTGTGCCCTAGCAGTACGATGTCACGATGTCAAGTGGAAAACCATTCTCAAGGTCCAGGGCACCAGAGCTGCTCCAGTGCCTCCCCCAGGGGGCCGCCCCAGCACCTCCCAAGTGGGGTCAGGTGTGTATTGTCCTGGGTCTAGATATAAACCTCAAAAACCTGTGAGCTGATGAGAACTGTGCTTCCCACTGCACTCCATGCTCAAGGTTATGATCTGGCCCCTATTGAATTCTCTGCCCTCGCCTCGTCCCTCTCCCTCACCCACCACACACCCTAAGGACCTCCAAGAACATTCCTGGCCCTTTCTCACCTCCCTGTCCTCACCTCCCCGCCCTCTGTAAGACAGGGATCCCTCTCCTTTTACCATTGCCTCCTCACTCTCAGGCCTCAGCTGAATTCTCCTTGCCTCAGAGGACTCTTCTCTGAACCCCCACTTGGAGCAGGTCTGCCGTGGTATTATTCCCTTGCATAACATGGATACTTTTCCTATGCGGAACTCATCACAATTTATGACTGTAGAATTACTTGTGTGCCTACCTTTCTACTGTCTTATTCTTCTCTTAGACTGGACCCATAAGGAAAGAACGTCATCTGTGTTTTCCACCAAAGCACACCCAAAGCTCAGTGCAGCACAGGGAACAAATGCCAGCAGAAACAGGGGGTTAGCGACTGGGGGAGATAACGCCAGAGGGATCCCATACATATGGGGTACTCTCCTAGTTGGCTACCTCGCAAGGAAGTGGTCCTTAGCACGATTGGCGTAAAAATCAAATAGAAAATAAGTTTTAACCCTAAAACTCAATGCTGATGAGGCTGTAGAAAAAGAGCAACTCATGTGTTGCTGACAGTAGCAAGAGCAGCAGGAGGACACCTTTGGCCCGGTAACAACTATTTGGTCTCAGGAATTAATTCAAAATGAGCAAAACTACTTTTACAAAGATATACATTTCCCACGTTTTCATAGTAATTAAAGATAAAAATAACCCAAACTACATAACAAAGGGGGAACTCTTAAATAGAGTACGTCAAAGGGATGGAATTTTTCCAGCCATCTACAACTATATATGGATATTAGCATCATAACAATGACTGATCATTGTCTCATGTTAAATAGAAAAGCATAATAAACATACTAAACATTTACGCTACCAGGCACAGACATGAATAAAGAATGGAAGGGAGCACCCAAAATAAACATCTTTGTGTGAAAGAACAGAAATATATTTTTTTAATTACCCCTGAATGTTATTTTTACAGTAAATAAAGGTGAATAACTATGACAAAGCTATCTGGATCTCAAATATTTAAAAGTATTGGAAATTGATGGTTACAGATGCCAATGGCCCCTAACTCTGCCTGTTCCCCCAGCATCTTCCTCCTTCTTCAGCCCAGCGTCTTCCTCCTTCACTCAGCTCTTCTCGCTCCCACGCCTCCCCTCCTCCCACCGCAGTGCCTCACTCTGCAGACAGAAGCCCTGTTTGGAGGGAGGCAGGCACTGATGTGACTCTTCAGATGCTTTACCCCTGGAAGCAGAGGTGGGCTTCTCTCCGCTGCTCTAAGACCTGCCTGAGCAAATGGCCATCCGTCTGGATCAGACGGGCCCGCACTGGACTCTGCACAGCCTTGGAACGAGGGCGTTTGCAGAAGGCTCTTGAGGGTGCTTGGGAAGGGGGCTTTGCCCCACCCAAGAATCCCGGGGCCCAGCTGAGGTGCAGGCTGCTGACTATTCCTCCACAGCAGAGGCTTAGCCCAGGCTTCTCCTCCGAGGCTAAGCCTTTATTTGACAACCGAGAACAGTGCATTGTTTGCTATGAAAACATCCACCCTCCAAAGTAGGTCAGGAGAAGACAATCTTGAAGTCCCATGTTTGACTGACACACCAAAGAGGTCAGTGTCTCTTCAAGGTTTTACATGAAGATGATTTTTATAAAGATGGACATACAGGAACTGAGGAAAATAGACCAGCACTCACACAGTGGAAAATGACCGATTGTTTTGTGTATTGTATCCTTTTTAAAAAGAGCTAAGTATAGGGGGCGGCCAGATAGCTTGGTTAGAGCGCGGTGCTCTTAACAAGGTTGCAGGTTCGATCCCCACATGGGCTACTGTGAGCTGCACCCTCCACAACAAGATGGAAACAACTACTTGACTTGGAGCTGATGGGTCCTGGAAGAACACACTTTAATAAATAAAAGTTTCCAAAAAAATCCATTAAAAAAAAAGAGCTAAACAATTAACCAGCTGATTAGGAAGAGTCAGTGTGGTCCTATGTCTTCATCATTACAGTCCTAAAAGTTTGGTCAGAAACGTGACGGATCAGGTTTCCCTGTGTTTTGGGGGCGACAGGAGCGAGCCCACCATGCAGGGACAGGTTCTCCCGCGAGCTGTCTCACCCTGCCTGCCACGCGCCATTCCTGGGGCCGTGCATCATTCCTGCTGGGAGCCAAGCCCTCATCACTCTGCGGCTTCCTGAAGGCTCATTTAGGCCTTGGCAGGATGGCGGGTACAGAGCAGCTGTTCACTCTGACTCCCATCATTTGACCGGTTTTTAATCCGCAACAACGCTTCCAAAATTGAAAACGGAACCAGGTTGGGTTCCCGACCAGGGCTGACCAAGCACAAGGCTGGCTGGGCACATCACAGCGGGTGCCAGAATGAAGATGAATCTCCGTGACTGCCTGGACGCCTGGCGAGGGAGAAGCTCGGCTGCCAGGCGTCCTCCCAGCTCAGGAGCAAGGCCACCAGCCAGTGAGAGCACCTTCCTGGGCAGGGCCCAGGGACACTTTGTCCTGACAAATCCAGACACCCTGTGACCCTCCCCAAGACCTCTGATTCTCTCAGGCATGAACAGACTATCTGGGAGACCTTATTACTACCGAGAGGCGCTGGGGTAAACGACAAATTTTCATCCCGATGTAGCCACAGACGGCCACTCTTCAATTCTTTCTAATTTATGTTTACTTAAGGTATTTCTTATGGGGATTTCTTGCAGGCATTCTGGTTTCTTTTTTACTTGTGATAAAATACAATAACGTAAAATTTCCCATCTTAACCATTTTTAACTACACAGTTCAATGGCATTAAGTACATTGTTGTGCAACCATCCAGCTCCAAACTCCTTTCATTTTACAAAACTGAAACTGCGTGCTGTTAAACAGACACTAACTGCCATTCCCTCCCCCAGCCCTCGGCAGCCAGCATCCTACTCTGTCTATGGATTTGACTCCTCGAGGGACCTCAGACAAGTGGAATCACACAGTACTTGTCCTTTTGTGACTGGCTTATTTCACTCAGCAGCATGTCCTCAATGCCCATCCATGTTGGAGCCTGGTCAGCTAATACTCCATTGTACGTACGTACGTGCCACATTACGTTTCTCTATTCATCAGTTGGTGGACACTTGGGTCGCTTCCAGCTTTTGACTCTTGTGGAACAAAGCTGTCGTGAATGTGGGGGTGCAAATACCTGTTCCAGTCCCCACTTTCACTTCTTTCACGCGTGGCCCCAGAAGTGGGATTGCTGGGTCATATGGCCCCTCTCTGTTTAGTTTGCTGAGGAGCCACCGTACCATTTTCCGCAGCAGCTGCCCCATTTCACATGCCCACCAACAGTGCACAAGAGTTCTAATTTCTCCACATCCTCGCCAACACTTTTTTTTTTGATAGTAGCCCTCCTAATGGGTGTGAGGTGGTACCTTCCTGGGGTCAGAATTCTTTTTAAGGATCCAAGAAAAGCAGAGTTGCGTAGTCCTACGTTTCCCCCAGGTGAATCCATCAGCCTCACAGTAATAGGTCTACAGAGCAACCTCATGGCAGCCACAGCTCCTCACGGCATGTCTTCGGCCAGACACCGGAGTGGACACTTTACATGGATGCCTCGGTGCCCAAGGACTGAGGTGATGACTTGGAGACAGATGAAAGCCCTGGCTACGGTGTGGTGAGGAGGTGAGATCTCCCAATAAGCCCAGGAAAAGGAGAAATGCGGGGCCTTGCAGAGACCCCCGTCCCCTTGAGAGAAGCCCGGAAACTTTGATGTCCCCCTGTGTGGACTCAACGAGGAGCCTCCTCATTAATTAGCTCTGTGCGCATATGCAGGTTGAGGGACTGTCCCCAGCCCAGTCAAGGCAGCTAACTCAGCAAGTCACGTGGAACAGAAGCCAGCTCAGGGGAGCCGCAGGCTGCGAACGAGGCAGGGAGCATCTCCTGCTCAATAAGAACCAAAGAACGCGTCCTATTAATGAGATGCCGCCTCATGACAGACTGTGCAAGAAACCAGAAGAGTCCAGGACACAGGAATGAAGGAGGACGGAGGAAACGGGAGAGGGAGCATCAGCACGCAGTGTAGACAAACCTCAGAAAGATGCAGAGAAGGCTTAGGACGGACGGCGCCAAGTGTGACCAGCAATGCCCCCTCCGAGTGGTCTCTCACGGACTTCCTGACTTCTTTCCCCTCCGACTGGCCGGGAATCCCACCACGCAGACGTGTTTGCACCACTTTCCTGTTCTCCCCACACTGTCCTGCCCTTTCTTGCATTCCTGGCTTTGGAGCAACAGGTGCCTTGTGGGCCATGCCAAGGGCCCCTTCTTCTGACCACAAAGAAGGGATAGGGTCGGAGATAAAAAGTGCAGGGCTAGTAACAGCAACAGCTGACCATACACAAGTGTACACTGTGTGCCAGGTCCTGTGGCACGGGGTTCAGTGAGTGCACAGTGAAAGGGCTGAGGAAATCCTTCTACCAGAGATAAGCAACGTTAGCACACGCCACGTGTAACCCAAATGTACACATGCACAAACACATGCACGCACACATAAATAAACACGTGTCACACATGCACAAAAATACCCATGATTTTATATGTAATATATATTTCATCATGGATATTTTGGTCCATATATGAAAATATGTTTACATCTTTATCTATATATATGTATATGTATATATATATGTACACATATATGTATACATATATATTATTTGTATATAATTCTACATGGAGAAAATTAAATGAGCATACATAAGTATGTATATAATGAGTATTATAAATATACAATAAATACACATGCAGTATATGTTTTTAAATTCATGGTATTGAGTATATATAAATATATGGACATATAATGAGCATTACATACATATAGACATGTAGTTAAATATCATGGTATTTATGAGTATATACACCAATCCCCACAGCTACCTCATGAAATAGAAGCTGTTACCCGCCTCATTTGCACATGAGGAAACTGAGGCATTTTGTACAGATTGCCAAGTAGCACAAACAGGAAATGGAGCTGGAGTCCAGTCTCAAGCTGCCCGGCTGAGAGCCCCCCCAGCTTTTAGCCCCGCACCAGGCCACCCCTCGGGTGGGTTCCAGGGACGTGTGCTGAGAACAGGTCGCAGGCCTGGGGTGTCAGAGTGAGAGGTGGGGAGGCCTGTGGAGAAGGGGCATCTGCAATGGTGCTGATCTGGTGGTGTGGGCGGTGCTGGTGGCAGAGGCGCCAGCTCTGAGCTGTAGGATCTGTGTCCTGTGTGCCCAGGGGAGGGTCTTGCAGTGGCACCATCTCATGAACTAAACCGGGGGTGACCAGTAAACAGCTCTGTACAACTATGCACCTCAAGGGAGAGAAGCTCTGTTCGTATTAAGTCTTTCCTGAGAGTAAAACCGAATCAGGAAGGCCCCCCCGCAGCTGCTCTCCTGCAGTCCTTGAAGGAGTCCCTCAGGGGCCCCCCAAAAGTCAGGAACACAGACTGAGAACCACTGATCTGGAACAATAAGATATTTGCTTTAACATGAGCATGTCGTTGTTTAGGAGACTAATCCTGTGTTTTAGAACAAGTAAGTGGTTTCCAATGTTTCATTATTAAGCATTGCAGTGAACACCTCTGTGCATGCTTAATGGTGCGATTCCTAGAGTGAATCCTTTGCCATTATGACACATAGAATAACAGGATCAGGTTACATCCCTCTTTGAGATGTTTAGGACGTACTGTTAAAATTAACCCCCAGAAATGCCATATAGTTAACATTTCTGTCAGCTCTTTGAGACCAGCAATTTCTCTTCCTCTCTGTCGTCCCAAACCCCCCCATACACAAACAAACACACACCCAATTTACTAATTTTAAAGATGAAAAATCGTGTCATAATGACATTTAATTATACATAAAGTATTTTTGCATGTTCACTGGCCACTTGTGGTTTTTATTTTCTGTATTACCCGTTCACCTCCTATTTCTCTATGAGCACCTTTATACTTTTCTTATTAATTTGCTAATTTTTTAAAGTATATGTTAAGTACATTAAGCTGTCAATGATTACACAGGTATCATATTCCCCCAAGTTCTTATTTGCTTTGCAGGCTCATCTGTGGTGTTTTGGACAATGTATGGTGGAGGATATTTCATACTTAGCCAAGTCTATCAATGGTATATTTAGGATATCTGCTTCCGTGTCAAAGTTCATCCTAACTCCCAGATTGTATAAAAAAAACTTTCCTGTATTCTCTTCTAGTAACTTTGGGGGTTTAAATTTTTACATATAATCTTTAACTCTCATCTTTAGTTGCTATTCAAACAATTGGTAAAGAGACTTCTCTCCCTTCCTGATATTTCGCCATTAAGCATAAGATTTGTTATGGGTTTTTCATATATGGCTTTTATCATGTCGATGTAGTTTTCTTCCATCCATAGTTTGTAAAATATTTTTATCATGAAAGTGTTGAATTTTGTCAAATGCTTTTTCTGCACAAATTGAGATAACATTTTGTTTTTGTTTTTGTTTTTTCCATTTGTTCTGTTAACGTGGTATATTACATTGATTGATTTTCATATGTTGAACCATCCTTGCATTCTAGGAGTAAACCTCACTTGGGTGTGATATATAATCCTTTTACTACGCTGCTGAATTTGACTTTCTAGTATTTTGTTGAAAACATCTGCATTGATGCTCATAGGGGATATTGGTCCATAGTGTTCTTATAGTGTCTTTTTCTGGCTTTGGTATCAGGGTAATGTTGTCCTCATAGAATGAGTTAGGAAGTGTTCTCTTCAATTTTTTGGGAAAGTTTGAGAAGGATTGGTGTTAATTCTTCTTTCAATGTTTGGTAGAATTCACCAGTGAAGCTATCAAGTCCAGGACTTTTATTTGTTGGGAGATTTTTGGTTGCTTATTCAATCTCCTTACTGGTTATAGGTCTATTCAGATTTTTTATTTCTTTGTGACTTAGTTTTTGTAGGTCTCGTGTTTCTAGGACCTTGTCTATTTCACCTAAGTTATCCAACTGTCTGATGTACAATTGTTCATAGCACTCTCTTAGAATCCTTTTTATTTCTGTAGAATCAGTACTAATGCCCCATTTTCTTTTCTGATCTTAGTAATTTGAGTCTCCCTTTGTCAACTTTGTTAATCTTGTTAAAGAATCAACTTTTTGTTTTATGAATTTTTCTATTCCTTTTTTATTTATATCTGCTCTAATCTTTGTTATATCTTTCCTCTGTTACCTTTGAGTTTGCTAAGCTTCTTTTTAATCATGTGATTATTCCAGACAGATATTTTTAAAGTTTCCTGCATAACTACCTTGCAAATATTTTATTTTACTGCCTTGGAGTTAACACACAACCTCATTGCCAAACTCACCTCCCTCCTAAGCTACAAATACTTTCTACTGCATATAAATGCAAACCTAAAACACTCTGCTGTCTCCAGCTCATGTCAAATGACTTCATTTGAAGAACATTTGCAAAGCAAACAAAACACCTGGCTCATTCTGACTGTGAGTTTTGCTCTTTCCTTTTCATTCCCTTCATTTAGGTGAGTAGATGCCAGCAAGATTCTCCCCAGAACCCTCATACCTCTGACTGTTGCCCCAAGTTAGGCGGGTTTTACCTCCACCAATGGGACTTTGGGTACCAACTCCACTCCACAGATTAGCATTCAGTCCCACACGACAGGCAAACATTCCAAGATGGAATGTGAGTAATTTGGAGACCATTTTAGACTCCCTAGATCTGGGCTTGCCTTCAGGGGTGCATGCCTTAACCAGAAGCACACAGGTGTACACGTTGTCACAGCTCCCAGTTGTCCAAAAATTATACGTAATTATGCCAGAGTGGAAACGGCACCGTTATCTGGCTCAATATCAGTTCCACTCCCCTAGTGACAGAAAGGGAAAATGAGGGCAAAGAGCAGATTTCTCAGCCCCACTGGCCGCACACCCCCACAAACAGGCGGCCCACGATTCCATAATTGGCTCGCGTGTCTGCACTGCACTCCAGCCGCTAAAGCTCAGCAACCAGGATCAGCTATTTTAGTAACATGCCCTTTTGCTGCTTCCAGCCTGTCCATCAGCTCCCCAAAGTATAAACTTCTCAACGTGCTTGCTGCTCCATGGACCAATTTCAAAGAGATGACCAGGCCAGGTCAAAGCCGTTTAGTAACAAGGACAAAATTATTGCTCTCTATTAAGACTCTGCCTGGTTCTCGTTGCCAACATCAGGCAGAGGGAGGAGGGAGGCGACAAATGAGACAACTTGTTTATTTCTACAAGTCAGATGTACGGGCTGCTGCTTCTGCCCCAGTCTGTCAGCTGCAGGATGAGCCCCTTGACTGGGGAGTTTTGGGGGAAGGCCCCAAGTCCTGCACTCTGCCGATTGGCGGTTGGGCATGCCTCCTATCCAGACACCTGGAAGGGTGCAGTGAGCAGCCATCAGTGGTTACATGGGGTTCCGAGAAGGCTGACACTTGCTAGCACAAATGTACGTGTAATTTATTACGTGGCCACTTCAGTTGGATGGTGGATGTGCCTGAATTGCTGACTGCATTTGCATACTTTATATTTACAACTGGCAGATAAAAAACTCCTTTGAGGGAGGGACCGCAGGCGCGTCTATTAATATATCACTAGCCTGGGAAGGAAAAACGAAAAGGAGTTGCAAGCCTCATATTAGATATAATTATGTTCAGAAACATAAATGTACACTGTACGGGCACATGACTGCCAACCGGACAGAGGAAGTCCTGGTTTTCCTCCCTATATGAAGGCAGAGGAGATCGCCCCAACTTTACCCCCTCAAGGAATGACACTTGGGCAGGGGGTGGCCTGCAAGGCACCATGGGGAGGACACATTCACATGGCAGCACCCAGGATGTGGACTGGCTCATCCAACGGGCCACTGGACACATAGTGGGTGGTCCTACAAATGCTCATGGCACCTGCTGGCCTGGCACCCGCTGATGGCTCCAGAATGGGTTAGGAAGGATGGGGCATGAAGAAGACATGTGTGTGGTTTAGAGAGCCCCATCTAGCCCCATAATAGGGACTATGGACTATTCAGTCCTGTACCATAATAATGCCAGCTGTACCTATCCCTATGGTCTCCATCCCCCGACTTGAGGCCAGGAGGCAGCTGGTCTCAGGAATGATAGCCCAAGTGTCCCTTTCACGGAATACTGGGCCCATACCCACCCTGACTCCTAATGCTCCCCCCGCTAGAAGCTGGGGGTGGGGCACTGGCAAAAGGCTGGACAACAAGGAGTTCCTCCATTCGTGATGTTCCCTGTCCTTCAGGATGAGTCTCTGTGGCCCTGGGTACCCTGGAATTTGGGACAAAATATCAGAGATGAGAGTTGAGTGGCTGACCTCAGTGCCTTGCCTCAATCACTCCTAGCAGATAAGGAGAGGACCGGTTTAACAGCGTTTCCAGTCCCTTTCAGCAACTCTGTAGATCAAGACTCTTCCTACTAAATTCTTTGGGTTGGACTAGATGAAAAGAAATGTCCTGGAAAAATGATAACCAAGCTACAAACATTCATTAAGAGCCCTGTGGAGTCCGTGCCAACTCTTGGGGCAGGGGGTTTACCTGCTTTTTGTATGGACATTCTTGCCTGGTAATTAAGACATTCTCTAATCTAATTCTGCAACACTGACCAAAGAATGTAATAACTCAAGAGGATAACCAGGGACAAAGAAAATCAAAAGGTACTCTAGAAAACCCAAAGAGCCTTAGAAAGCTGGGTATGAGCTCTCCCGATCATTCATGTGGAGATGGTTCCTTTCAACAGATTTCTAAAATGTTTCTGGTCTATCCCACTGCAACCATTCTTGGGGTTGGTGTTATCTCTTTAAGCCTCTGTCTAAAGTATTTGCAAACTTGAAAAAGAGTAGAGAAACTTTGCACAATGGAAAATCAATAGAACTTTTTTCTTAAAAAGTGAGAACATTCAAAAAAAAAAAAAAAAGAAAGAAAGAAAACCATCACTAAGTAATTTGCAAGCAGGATGAGCTCAATGTTCGTAGGTGTCAAGCCCCCTTCTCAGATTCATCTCTATACCCCTCCCTACGTGACCCCTGCACACAGCCCCCTCCCGCACAAGAGAGAGAGAAGACAGGAATTGACATCAAGTCCATTTGTTAGATACCTATTAAAGTATACTACAAAAATAAACAAACAAGAAAAATAAAAACTCAACAATAGAAATAAACTCTGATTATCAATTTCAAGTGTTTTTTCCAGGCTAGGGAATTCATCCTTGAGGTTCCGTTTGTTTTTCTTTCAACCACTTTTGAGATGTTAGTTCACGAGAACTATTGGAATTATTTTATACAATGTCATGTGTCAGAATGGTGTTCTTGGGCGGCTGGATGGCTCAGCTGGCTAGAGCGTGAGCCCTTAACAACAAGGTTGCCGGTTCAAGTCCCACATGGGATGGTGGGCTGCGCCCCATACAACTAAAGATTGAAAACGGTGACTGGACTTGGAGCTAAGCTGCGCCCTCCACAACCAGATTGAAGGACAGCAACTTGGAGCTGATGGGCCCTGGAGAAACACACTGTCCCCCAACATTCCCCAATAAAATTTATTAAATAAGAACAAAAAAGAATGGTGTTCTGAGCAGAGGCTGAAGATATCCCTGCAATATCCCTGCCATCACTGCAGCGAACAGACGAGGTGACCCCTGAGAAAGCACAGCATGGCCGGGACCACAGAACAGCCAGCAGAGGGACAACATCAACATCCCTTCGAGTTTCCCTGAGCGTTTGTTCAAAAAATGTTTCCACTGAGTGGCCTTCAAGTCTTGACGGGTAGAACAGACAGTCAGCATTTGATGAAGCATATTAGAGAGAAGCAAATAGTCCTTTGCAACAGAGATGTAAGCAAAACCTGTGAAAGCTTGACCATAATAGAAACAAATGGTTTGGCGCGAGAAGGAACATCCCAGAGCAAACTGCCCCTTGTGGGACGGTCTCAACATGGCGCCACGGAGGAGGGACCGGGAGAGTCCTTGCACGGAGGAAACCTGAAGGGAAGAGGCTCCTCTCTTGGCCTCACGAGTCACAGATTTTCACCAGCTTCTAAATGAGGAGAAACTGGAGGCCAAGATCAGAACCTTCAGCACAGCATTTAGAATTTGCCTGTGAAGATTTAGAAGAAGCTGGTTCTCAAAAAAAGCAAAAAACTTTCAAGGGTAGATGACAGTGGCCACTTTTTACTTTGCTTATTTTCATTTGTTCTGTTTTTCCAAACCAATTTTAACCTTTGGTGCCACACTTCCCCAAACAGCAGGGTGGCTGGCATAGAAGTGTATGTGGAGCGGATGTGGGAATTCCCAAAGCTGCCTGGAAACTGCCTGCCCGACCTGGACCAGGGACCCTGAGCCGGCGAACTCTCCCCGTGACCCATCGCCACCAACTGTGCTGAGAGAGCCTGCTATGAGGGCTCCCTAGACCTGTGAGAAGACGGGGCCACAGGCCCAGCATTCAAACTCCAGGCCATCGGCTGCTTCTAGTACTCCAAAGTGACAGTGGCCTTGTCTCATTGTTCCTTATCAAGCAGGATGTTTTAAGCAAGTATTCCCCTCTGGTATAAACAAAATACTTAATTTTCTTTTTTAAGCATCTGTGTTGAGCCAGAGGCAGGCACATTTCCAAGCACTCAGTTACAGGAAGGTTTAGAAGACGAGGTTTGAGGTGTTTGCGAGCTTTTCAAAATTAAGTGTTTCCATTTTCCTCCATCATCCTTACCTGGGGTTTCCTGTCACCACTGATCCATGGGAAACTGGGAAATTGTTGGAGTAGATGAAACACCGCAAACGTTCATTCATTATGCTGGACAAAGGGACGGAGCGGTGAGGGAGGAGGGGCTCCGAGCACCTTCCCAGTGGCCGTTTGTAGAAAACCCAGGGAGAAATCCATTTTTTAAAAAAACTTCTCTTCCTTTAATGAGTTGAAAATATCGAATATGCAAGCTGAGGGAATACTGAGCCTACGAAGTGCAGGATGGATGGTGGCGCCGAAGCCACCGCAAGCAGCCCCACGCACATTCTTTTTCGTGTCGAGGTCTCACTCTGCCCTCACACTCATCTCCTCCCGCCACTCCGGCCGTCCAGCGCGCTGCTCATCTGTTACAACATAAAAGACCCCTTAATATTTTTTATCATTTCACATCACAGGCATGAAACGACACCCTCAGGAACAACCTGTCCACCCGGGTATGTTTTCAGCATCACCGGCATCTTCTGCAATTTCGTGAAGCTTGAAATGAGCCTTCAAGATGCTGGGAAGAAGTGACAAACCGCTGATTTCAGAGCCCGCTGGCTTCACCCCCATCTGGCCCCGTGGGTCCCCATCACTGGAAGTGGCTCAGCCTCTGTGATGCCGCCAGGCTGCGCGTGGGGCTCCGGACCAACACATCCACGTCTGCCCCAGCGCCGGCCTACGGCCCTCTGTGGCTCGTGGAATACAAACACTTCAGCCTCCTGGAGAGTAAGTTTCCCAAGTATGGGGTCCTTGCAAGAACTGCGTCCCACCCAAAGTACCATACAACACTCACCCTGGGGAAAAACAACAGCAAAATAAAAGCAAGATTTCTACGTAGCAGCTATTTTCAGTCCTTTTTATAGATTAACCTGCAAAGAACTAGTTTGGTTTCTTTTTTATGCCTATTTTCCTTAAGGTAACAAAAATGCGGGGGCTCTCTTGGGATTTTGACGCTAAGCAATTCTGCAATGTTGCTGCAGATTCCGAGCCTCTTGTCAGCTAGTTTGTCTGAGGCGCTTAAAATGAGTCACAAATGATGCACTTCCATTCATCACCTTGAGACGATCCGGCCCCCACTTAGCTCCTGCTCTATAGTTTCCCTAAGTGCTCGATGTAGTGCTGCCTTTCATGCCACAGGCCGGGAGGCCTCTGTGTCACTGAAGCAGCTCTCCGCCCGTCTGGTACTTCTGGTCCTCTGGTTTCCATTCTGAAAAGAACGTCAACAAGGCTAAGTGGCCCTCTGCAGGCACAGATCAGTCTTCCACATCAAAGCCTCTGATCTCTAGGGGCCCTGGGCCCGCCCTTCCACCGGCCCAGCCAGCCAGGTCCGAACTGTCAGATGTGACCATTAGATGCCTCCCGTCCAGGGCTGTCTCGCAGGTCACACACATGAGGGCTCCTTGGTGAAGAAGAGGATCAATGCATAACCTCCTCCGGGAAGTTAGGAGAAACAGGAAGGAGAACAGGACTTAGGAATGAAACAAATGAAGACCGTGAATAATTGCTCCTGCCATCCAAAAGACAACAATTACTAAAAATAGAAAAGAAGAAAAAAAAAAACAAGAAATGATTCATTTTTTTCCTACAGAAATGCTGCCAGGATCCAGGTGTTAACATGAAAGAAAATTACCAAAAAGTAGGTAAGAAAAAAAATAATAAGTGCCACGATTAACCAAATAGCTTGGAAACTGCATGGTTTTCTTTTCCCTCTACCATACTCACCCAAGAACTTACTGAACCCGCTATTAAAAAAAGGGGTGGAAAAGAATGACAGACCCCAGATATGGAGACGCACATAAAGCACGCAAGCTCACAGGCACATAAAACACATCAAAATAAATCTGTCATATCCTATATTTACTTCTTTGTCCCTCTTCTGCCGGCTGGCTGCGTTATAAATCTCCCGTGGAGGAAGGGAAGGTGGCGAGCACAGGTAACATATCCTGAGATTTCAAGCATAAATATGGAGTCCTGCTGGAAGACAAGCAGCCTATAAGGCATCCGCTCCTTTGATAAGTTAATATGTCCTCATAGCATAAGGCACAGGCGAACTTGACATTTGAATCATTTATGGCTTGGGGGTGTAGGAATGGCAGCGGCCTTATTTTTTGCTGGAAAAGCACCCACATGTCTTTATAAGCAGTGAGAGTGTCATTGATGGCGCTCGGGAGCTTTTCCATTTCGGCCATAAACCATGTGTTTGGGAGCAGGTCGTTTCTGTCGAGGAGTTATTACCCGGCCGTTCCAGCTGGAGAGCGCCCACCATCCCCGCAGTAAGCACTGCGCTGGGTCTCTCCGCCAGTGGCTCCAAGCAAGTTTCAGCCCAGCACGGTCCCTGGACAACTCAAGGGCACATGCACAGTCAAAATACCTTTGCTTCCCTCAGCTGGACCCAGTCTTGGCAGGGCAAGGAAGTCACTGAGATTCCTGGGACGCGTACTCAGTTTGAATAGCTTGTGCTCCAAACAAAACCCTGCTCTGATTTCCTCCCAGGCCCCTCAAATCAGTTTGGTTCATCCAGCCAGCCATAAAGGTTGAAAGTGCACCCTGAGTCTGGGTGAGATACGGCCAAAAGTACCGTGTTGCGACACGAACCATCTTAACACTCACATGCATTAGCCATTCCAGCTTCACTCCCCCAAACCCGGTGAATTTACACCCACCCTCCCTCCTGCATTTGTTGAGCACTTGGTCAGGGCCAGTTGAGGACCTCGCCCTCAGGAAGCACGCTGTTCCCCTGCTCCGCCCCCAGCTGAAAAGTCTAAATAGGACAGCACGATTGTTGGAGGTGTCAGGGGTTGGGAAGGCACGGGAGATGGAGAGGCCGGGGTGAGTAATGGATAAGGCTGGGGCCAGGCACTCTCCCTGCTGAATTATCTTCCCATTGTCAGAGTTAGTCCTGGCCCCAGGCCTCTTGACGCTCAAGCCCAAGCCACCTGCTACCTTAGACACAAAGGAAGTTAAAGTGAGAAACAGACCAGACTGGGGCTCACCACACCGTCCACACTAACGCTCACCTGGGACCAGTCCTCCGCCTTAGATCTACCTGATTCTCTGGCAGCAGAAGGAATCCATCGTTCTCCTCATCCTCCCAACAGCTGACCTCCTCAGTCACCCCATCTGTCCTCACAGTGTCCAGATGCGGTCACCCAGACTATGGATTTTCTTGGGAAAATCCCGGTGCCTTGGGCATGCATCCCACCTGCCTTCCTCCTGCCCTCAGCCGCTCACCCCCAAGTTCACAACGCCTCAGTGCCACCCTGGGTCCTCCCAATCTGACGCTTCAGGGACATCCAGTGGCGAGATCCCTGTGACTCTGATGCCCCTGGCTGCCCCTAGGCTGCACAACATGCCTTTCTCCCATTCTGGCCGAGCTTGTCCCAGAGCAGTCAAGTCCAGCCCCACGGACACCTTGCTGTCCAGCTCCTGTTTATTCCAGGCCTCGCTCTGCTGCTGACCAGACACTGGCCTGTCACACAAGCCAGCGGACACTGTTTGCTTCTCGCTCTCACTCCCGCCTTCTTCTCTGGCCTCAAGACAGGACCCTCCGGGTGGGGGTTCGAGGGCTTCTCCAGCTTGGTCTCCTTGTAACGAGACTCATCCTTCAAGGCTTCACGTTTTCAAGCACGGCCAGGAGGTAACAGGGAGCAGAGGGAAACGCAGACTCTCAGGCCCCACCCGACATACCCAATCTGGGTCTGTACTTTTGCCAGATCCCAGGTGGCCTGAGCACACATTTAATTCTATGAAGGGCTGTCTTAGAGTAGCATCTCCATGCTTATTAATCATAGGTTATTCCAATGGGGATGGTTAGTCCCTCTGCTTGCTGCCCTCAGGGTTTCTTTCCCTATTTTCCCTAAACAGCCTGTTCCCACAGTCTTCCAAGATCTCAGCAGCCCTTCTGCTGACGACCCTCAGACCTGTATCTCCAGCTCCGATTTCTCTCCCAAATTCCCTGTATCCATCTGTACAAGTATATCCTGCAGCTGCCGTTACAAAGGACCACAGGCTGAGTGGTTGAAAACAATAGGAACCTCCCTCACAGTTCTGGAGGCCGGAAGTGAGAAATCAAGGTGCTGCTCAGGTCGGTACCTTCTCTCCTAGCTCCTGGCTACTTACTGCCAGCAAGCCTTGACATCATACCAATGTCACCTCTGTGACCATGGAGTATTTCCCCTGTGTCTTCTGGGCGTCTGTGTCCAGACCTCCGTCTCCTTTCTCTGATAAAGACACCAATCACTAGACTAGGACGACCCAACGCAATATAACTTCATTAACTTATTGCATCTGCAAGGACCCTGGGTCCAAACAAGGTCACATTCACAGACACAGGGGTTAGGGTTTGAACTCAGTATTTGTGGGAAAACAATTCAACCCACAGTGCCATCCACTTCCTTGGTAGCCGCGTTGGATGGCTTCACAAGTGCCTTAAATGTGACATGTCCAGACCTGAACTCAGCACTCACTCTCTGGTACCTGCTCCAATTCCTATCCTCTTGTCCCTGCAAAAGGACCCACCATCCACCAGGACCTGGGCCTCTGTTCTGACCCCCACGCCCCACCCCACACAGTAGCCCCAGGTCACTTTCATCTCTCACTCTCTCCATTCCTCTGCCTACCTCCGGTTAGACTTCTCGCCTCTCTCACCGAGTCACTGTGCCAGCTTTCTCTCTGGTCTCATTCCTCCTGCCAGCTCCTTACTCTCCCCTCACACAGAGTCTTCTTGCTAAACACAGATCTGACCTTGTCACATCCCTGAAGATTGTGGGCCATGATTCTGATGGAAGACCAGCCTCCTCCACGGGGTTTTCCAAGTCCAGGATGCCCTACGCAGCCCCCATCTGCTGCAGAGTCACCTCCTCACATTTGATTCCATTACCACACCAACCTGCTATGGCTCCCCAGACAGGCCCTACCTTCTCAGGACCAGTGCCTCCTTTTCTACCCGGTGTTACCTTTAGCCCTTCGCTCTGGGAACCTGTCTCTGTGACGTGGAGTAGCCCAGGCATCTCTCCACTTTGCTTCCAAACCACTAGGTACTCCCTCCTAACACAAGACTTGAGCCCTGGATTGCTTGCTCACTGTTCTGAGCGCCTCATTATGCTGCAGGCGGCCTCACAATAGGAAGTGACTCTCATTGACCACAGAACCCCGGTTCCTGGATGGTGCCGGACACATGAGGTGCTCCAGAGATGTCTGCAATCTGAATTGAAAGAAGGAAACAAAGGTGTTTCACCCCCTCTTCATAGCCAAGGTAGACTCAACAGACTTTCCAGGACGAGCCTTCCCGAGGAACATGGAGGAACTTCCTGGCTGAAACTGTGGGCTCGCTAGTTAATTGTCTTGTAAACTGTTTTCTGAAGCTTGTCATTTGAGAGATGTGCTTAAGAACCCTGTTCATCATTTCCCACCAAACCCAAGGGAAAGGTGGTAAAGGCCTGTCGCTAAAGAAAAAGCACTGGAAAGCTGGACGATCTGGAAATTTGTGTTATTATTTTTTTAATGAAGCTGATTACTTTTGCAGTCTTTGGCCTTGTGAAGTTGGAGAAGATAAACCAGCCAAACTGTCATATGTTCTTCAAATTATTTAAGAGAAAGTGAAGAGCATGTTTTGCATTGGCCCAACCCCTAAGGAGCCCTTTACCTAATTAACTCCCATAAAAGCACTGAGTTAGGTGAGATGAGTTAAAAGTCAGACCTAATTCTTGGGAAGCCAGGGGACCACATCTCAAAAATCACCCTCCCGAATGGAATCAAATCAGGGTCTCCACAGAGAGCTTCACTGCTGAATGGGGCATGGCGGCATAATCCCTCCCACGCCTGCTGGCTCTCCAGTAGTTGCTCTGCTCTGTCTTCACATCTGTCTCTCTCTGGACTGCCATCTTGGTATCCCCAGAGCCTACTCCAGGCTTGTGGCTGGCAGCAGGGCCCAGGAGAGAAAGCTCTGTGTGGTGAGCACAGTATTATAAGTGATAATCATTAACGGATGGAACCAGTAGACTCCTCCATTTTAAAAGTTGTCCTATAAGCTGACACCTATATTCCATATCTCTACAGTGTTTTGGACATGTACACCAGGACTTTTACTCTTGGTATTGAGCAAAAGGAAAACCATACCTTCCCGACATGACAGCCTCCCCTAAGCTCACCATGCTCATTCCCATTGCATTCAGAACCCCCATCAGATCACGGTGGCAGAGCAAACACAGCATACAACCCATAACACACAGAATTCAGCATTGTACATGCTCACACAGGTGTCTGGACATAAGCTGTGGAGAATGAAGCAAGAGCAAGCAATATGGAATGGAAAAAATGGATTTGAAAGATAAAGAGAAATTCCCAAAGTAGAGAGCTGCAATACAGTTCTGCAGACTGTGGGATGCAGACATAAATGGCACAATGTGAAATCCAAAGGACTGGTGGTCTGGCCAGGCCCATTGGACCTCCTTGAGATAGCCGATCTCTACCCTTCCCCCACAGGAACAGAAGGTCCTCATATCAGCCCAAGCCCACAGACACGCCCAATACTCTCTGAGACCTACCTGTGAGCCATCCCTGGCACTGCCCCCTTCTCCCAGGCCCTGCAAGGAAGCATATCAGAAGCAGGGAAGTTTGAGTGGTGCCGTGCCAAGGATAGTCATGAACCATTTGCTATTATGGCAGTTGGAGCAGAAGTAGCAAACAGCTCATGGTGCCATCCATCACCACGATGCAGCGATGCCATGGGTAAAACCCACTGTGCCCAGAGTTGGGCACCAGCACAGCACCCAGCCCACAACAGGCTGAAAAATCAAGTACCATGTAACATTCAAGGAAAGGAGATGACCTCCATCCCCAAAGTAACAGAAAACAAGCAAGCAAACCAACCAACACCCCACCTTCCTCTTTCTTCATGTTAAAATTTTCACCAGATGCAACCGACAATTTGGTCTTGTGGCAGACGTGGAGATGGGCTGTTCAGATCCCCCTTCGAGAAAGACACCCCCGCTCAACTGGAGGAGGGAGGTCAGTGGACAATCTCCAGCTGTTATCTCCCCCCACCCCCGTCCAACTCAGGTTTGGGGCCAAGGTCAAGCAGTGTTGGGACTGGCCTTCCTCTAGAGACTGAGTTTAGAGGTGGGACTGCTGAGGTCTAAATGCAGAGAAATTATGAAAAAAACCCTCCAGTATTTCTCAGAAATCTTCCATTTTAAGGTTATGGCAATTCTGCAACCAATATAGTACAGCATAATCTACAAAACCCACAACTGCTCCAAATTTCAAAAAAATCGGCAAAGAAAAGTGAATTATTTTCTTAACCCATAGTAATTTCTTGTTACAACCTCCCCATAAAGATATTTTCAGCAGTAAAGAATATGGAAAATGCATGTTGATGTTATTTGTAAATAATGAAAACAAAATAAGAATCTCCAGACTGTACTGAGTTGGATTGATTTCCACAGCTCTCAGTAGGTGATATTTATGACATCACATATTTCTTTAATGTGCTAGTGACAGATTCCCTAAGAGTGAACAGGATCATGAACAGTACTTTCAGGCGCAGTCTACACGTAATAACAGCAATTTCTATCTCCCATCCCTCTCAGCCATCTTAATTAGGTCAAATCACCAACATGGAAACAACTAGCTGAGTTTCCTTCAACATTCTAGTACGCAGTTATTATCCCCTTGCTTTCAAAATAGCTGGTAATTAAATTCAACCCTGTATTTCCAAATAAATTTGATGTCCACAGAGAACTGGCAAATGCACTTTAAATTTTTTTTTCTAAAAATTATAGCTCATAGTCCCTAGACAGCATGAAATGGCCTACTAGAGAAAACAAAGAGACTATTCTTCCTTTTTTTTTTTTCTTGGATTGCATAAAAAGTTAAAATAGCCAACAAGCTGTTTGAATTAGTCAGGTTTTTTTTTTTCTTTTACTCAGGAAACCTGAAATAATGAACATACCATAAAGAAATTATAACTTCCTATTTCATACTCAAAGGAAGAAAAATTATTTAGATTGAGCAGATGTATAAGAGCAAGTGTATACTATATAAGTATTTAACGCTAAAGCGAAAACCAGTGAACGATGACTGCTTGTTTTGTTTTTCCTTCCTTATTTTTAGGATATTAGAAAGTGAAATTAAAAGCAAAAGTTTTGAAAATTATGAATCAGCAGAATCCTTATAACCACAAATGCTAATAAAATTATTTTAAAGTACTAGTGAATAAAATTAAATAACAGATTAAAGAAATAGACTATTATGACTTAGGAAATTTTAGTCAAGAAAGCAACAGGGAGAGTTCATAGAATGTGTCTTAAATAATCAGTTGAACATATCTCAAAATAGTTTCTATAAAGAATTCTGATTTAACAAAACATCATACATTACGAAAGCATTCTTGCATAATGTGACAGAAAATGGTATCTCAAACCAACAACAAACATTACAGTTGGTAGTGAAAGGTTAGAGTTGTTCTCATTAACACTGGCATCCAAGTTCTGATGCTCATTCTCAACCTCATTAATTGTCATTGTTTTAGGAAGCCCAGGTCATGCAAATACAATACAAGGGAAACAATTATCGTTATATAGGTGATAATTACCAACAAAATGAAAGAGAATCCATTAGAAATATATTATGATTAACAAAATAATTTAATAAATTTGTTGGATTCTATAGAAACATATTAAAGATAAAATTATACCTAAATACTCCACCCCAAAAAGTTATAAATAAAAATATTTAAAGGTGTCATGAACTTCTACTTCCAGCCAAAATGGAATAACAAGGACTCAACTTACTATCATCCGGTAACAACCAAAAAAAATTAAACAAAATATATGGGGAAAAATGTTTTCAAGACATTGGACAGCAGGCAGGAAAGGACAGTGACCCATGAGGAACAGGAAGCAAACGATGTAAACCATACAACTGCTCCAGCCTCCCACCTGGAGAGAATCTTGGGAAGGGAAACTCAGGTAAGGCCTGGCAGGTGGCCTGAGCTAAGACGACGAAGCTGAGAGTCCAAGGAGCCTAGGACAGGCCTCAAAACGCAAGGCCAGAGGAGACAGCTCTGCACAGAGCGGTCAGCAGAGCCCTGACAGTGTGTGTGTGTGTGTGTGTGTGTGTGTGTGTGTGTGTGTGTGAATTGCTTGAGGCTGGAGGAAATAACACTCTGAAAGGATTACAGGAAAAATTACCCAGCAACCGTGCGGGGCCAGGAGTAGTGCCTGTTCCCTCTTGTCAGACTAGGAAACCTTATAAATCACAAGGCATTGGGTAGAGTAGTCAGAAGGTCTTTCCTCAATAGTGGGGAACAATTAGATGCACGATAAATGCTGCTTTATTTACCTTAAAAAGCTAACCAGCAAGACATGAAAAGATCAAAATGTTTTCAAGTAACTTAATGGCATCCCAGAACAAAGCTTAATAATATTTATTGAAATACAAAAATAGACAGTCCCCAACTAGTTGTAAAATTCACAATGTCTGGCATACCCTTAAAAATTACCATGCTTGCAAAGAAGCAGGAAAATATAACCCACAATGGGGAGGAAAATCAATCGATCTAAACTGACCCAGAACTGACGAAGATGTTAGAATAAGCAGACTAAGTTATTAAAACACATATTATAACTGTATTCCATAGGTTCAAAAAGTTAAGCAGAGACATTAAAGACTTTTTTTTAAATACCCAAATCAAGATGCAAATTACCATGTGTGAGATGAACTGAAGTGGATGAACTGCACATTAAACAAAGCACAAGAAAAGATTAGTGAACTTGACGTAGCAACAAATTGCCCAAAATGAAATACAGGGAGGGAAGGAAGAGGATGTTAAAAATAAACCAAATATTAGTGAGCTCAGGGACAACTGCAAGTGCTGCAACACACTTAATTGGAGTCCCCAAAGGAAAGGAGAGAGAAAGGAAGACAGAAACATATTTGAAGAAATATTCAAATTTGATGAAAACTATAGACCTACAGACCCAAGAAACTCAATGACCTTTGAGCACGAGACACGGAAGAACACTACGCTGGGCACACCATTCACAAATCGGTCAGAAACAATCCTAAAGAGAATCGATTTTTAAAAATCATATTAGATGCAGATAATCAAAGGTAAGGGTGACAACAGAGATTTCCCTGCAAATAAGGCAAGTGAGACTACAGTAGAACAATTACTTTGAAATACTTCTTCAAAAACAATCAACCGAAAATTCCATACTAAGCAAAACTATTTTTAGTGAGGATAAAAATAAAGACTTATTTTAGACAAACAAAAGCAAAAAAAAATTCATTGGCAATAGACCTTCACTAAAATAAATGTTAAACCAAGTCTTTCAGGCAGAAGGAACATGATACTAGATGGAAAGAACAATCTATAAAAAGGAAGCAAGCGCATCAGAAATAGTAACTTGTGGGCAAATTACAAGATTTTTTTTCTTATTATGTAAGGTTCTTTAAGTGTCTGCATCAACAAATACAATGTCAATGTCCTGTGGAGTTTATAACATATATAAAACGAAATAGTGTGATAATGGCACCAATGCTAGGAAAAGAGAAACGTGATTATACTCTTGTAAGGTTCTTGGACTGTGTGTGAAATGATGGAAGGCAACCACTAAGAAAATAACTCAAAAAAATATATAGTAAAAGAAACAGCCAGGAATTAAAAAGGTGCACTAGAAAATATCAATTTGACCCAGAAGAAGGCAATAATGCAGTAATAGAGGAACAATAAAGACATATGACATATGGAAAACAAATATCAAAATGGCCGACATAAATCATACGTTATCAACAACTGCGTTGCATGTGAAGGTATTAAAAATATATGTGCTTCAAAAGACATCATCAAGAGAGTGAAAACACAACCCACAGAATGGCTCCCTTATTGGTGGGCAGTTGATGCCAGCTGTTGGTCAGCAGCTCGACTGGGACTGTTGAGCAGAGTCATACATGGCGTCTCCTTGTAGCCTCAGCCTCTCACAGCATGACGGCTGGGTTCTCATAGTCATGTCCCAAGAGTATCTAAGAAGCCCAAGGGGAAGCCATGAGACTTCTAAGGACTGCAACTTAGGAAGTCATACAGCATGTCTTCCACAGTCTTCTATTGGACAAAAGCAAGTGACAAAGTAGGCTCAGAGTCAAGGGAGGCAATTTGACAAAGATGTGAATCTCAGGAGCCACGGTTAATTGTGGGGAAGGTGGGGGGAACCACACCTTGAGAAAACAACTGCAATTTTATCTGAGCTTCATTTTTTTCCATCTTTGACATGAAGGGATGGGTCGAAGTAAATGGGTTTTCAAACTTACTAGTTCAATTCTTTTTTTAAACCACTTTGTTGAGATACAATTCACATACTACATAATTCGCCCTTTTAAAGCGTATAATTTAGTGCTTTTTAGTATATTTGCAGATATGTGCAACCGTCACAACAATCAATTCTAGAACATTTATGTCACTTCAAAAAGAAATTCTGTACCTTTAGCTATCATTTCTCCTCTTTTTCCCCAATAAAATATTTGCTGAAATTTTGTACATGAAATGGGTGACCATTTTATGGTGGTGCTGCTCTGACTGAGGGACAAGAGGGACCCTCCCAGGTGGCACCCGCACGTCCTTGCCCCCCCTTGCACTGCCGGTCATCTCCGTGGAGACTTACAACTGTACAGAAGGCACACAGAATATCGGTGATGTCCGAGTCCATTCTCATTCTCTACGATTCTATTCTTTCCTGTAGCCTGAACTATGTGAAGCAGAAAAACCATAGAGGAAAATCTATTTTGGGACAGTGGTGATTGAAGAGATTTTTCAGTTTTCTTGCATTTATCATTCTCGGGCGCTTGACATAAACAGATGTAGGAAAGATAACAAGGACCTTACAAAGCGCAGTCCATCATGTCAAGATGATTCATCTCTGAGCAGCAAAGGATGATGTTGTCCCCAACACTCTCATACTGTAAAATCTCAAACAAGGGAATATCCTTCAGGAATCTGGAGGGTGGGGTTTTAGGATCCCCAGGCATGAAGAGGGGCAGGGACGCCAAAGTCAAAACAAAAAAGGAAGGCAGCCAAGGGCAGAGGAAACCTTCCAATGTCAAGACAAAGCTTCAAAGACCTGAAATTGCTTCAAAGAAAGTTACTGGGAAGCACTACAAGCCCGGAACCCTGAAGTGCAGGCCTGAGTCCAGCACCTTCCACTCCCCCTCTCCAGAGTTCTCGCCTCCATTTACTGAAAGGTTATTTTCCAAAGCAAGCAGCATGCAACCCTACAAGAGATGTGGATGGGCTGATGGAACCCGCTTTACATCCTCTGTTCAGCAAGGGAGAAATGCCAGTATTGCCCAACTCGATGGCATTTACTGTAACACCCTGAGTCTATAATGACAGCCGTGGCCAACCTTCTCTTCATTCTAACTTAAGATTGGAAAGGGACTTTGGAGCAATCTCAGGCACTCGTGAATTACGCATAATAACATTTACAGACGTGTGCATTCTTTGCCATAATTATGATGCTGAGAAAATATGTAATTGCACTGGTATTTAATTTTTATATTATGCACGTTTCAAAAACTTGGAGAGACGATCACTCTTGCTAGGCCCAAATCCCACAGTTTTACTTTTCTCACGTATTATACTTATTAGTTACGACCTTTTGATAAAATCCCCTTACCCTGAAGGAAAGAAAATAACAGGAAAATCAGTTTTTATTCATAAAAATCAACCCATAGAAGAGACAGACAAAAAGAGTTAGATTGGTGGCACCATGTTAAAGTAAGATGTGTTGTCTTTGCTTCCGCAGTACCTGGGAGCCCAGCGTGCTTCCAGAAGGAGGGGCAGGGAGAGAGCAGGCTGCCTCCTGACCCACACCCTCGGTCTTCTTTCTGACTCGTGCTGTCTAAAGCCACAGGACCTGACAACTTGATTGGAGCCTCCATGTCTGTTGGTCAGATTTTCCACTGCGTACTCCGTCACAGTGGCCTTTTGTGAAGCTGTCAGTGTCTGCCGTTCATAAAAAATGGTGGCAGTTCTTGAGACAGGATGCTTCCTCATTATTTGCGGCTCTGATTCAAGCCACACATTCTCCGGAAGCTTGCTCCCATCTTATTTCTCTTCTGGCTGTTACCTGCTCTATCTCAGTCACAGCTAATTGCTCCTGTGTTTTGTGCCTGTTGAAAGGTGTGTCCTCTTCTGCCACACATTTCCCGTACGTGCATCTAATGAGATGTGCTCCCCTGTTGGGCTGAGGGAAAGGGAGGTGTTCATTTGCACTACCAATTTCCACCCACGGTTTTACAAAATCTTCAAGTCATTTCTTTCCTGGACTTGAAATTTACTCCCACTCATAGTTGAAATGTTTCCATTAAATGTATATTCCTTCTCATTTCTTGGAAACAAATTAAGTCATCGCAGCGTATCAGCCAGGGTCACTACTGGGCCAAGTGCATTCTACGCCAATCAAGAGGGGAGCCGAGTCTCACTAACACTGAGCAGATCTGCTGAAGATCTCGCCTTTGGCAACGGAAAAGGAGAATGTCATCTATTTAGACGATATATGCTGTTGCTTCACTGATAACTCGTTTTCTGTGGCAAGTTTCCAGGTTGAATCTATGGGCTTTTGATCTATAAACTCAGAAGACATGTTTCAGAATTCCCCTCTCTCGAGGTCTAAGGACTGAGGGAGAATATGTGATTCCACGCCCTTCTCTCCATCTGCCTGTCTGGGGCGTTCCCTAACCCTAAAGCCACTTCCATCTTGTCCACACTCCTCCACTGTGGGAGGCAGAGCCAGCCAGCCAGGTGCGTGTCATGTCTTGGCTCCTGGACAGCACTGCCTTGTTTGTGTCCCACAGGCTTGGACAATGCACAGTAACTACTCCATCTCCGGGTATTTACATCTGCCCCTCATTCCGGCTTCCCATTATTACCTGACATGAAGCTTCGGTTCGAAGTGCCTCTTTTGGTAGCTGGAACCTTCAAGTTCAGTTGCAATGCCTGATGTACATTTACTGATATCACATGTGGCATTCATCTATTTTGGAACAATGATTTGAATTGAAAGCTCTCACCTCAAACATAAACAACCGCAGAATACGTTTCCATGCAAGTCTTCTGAGAAATTATCTGATTTTGCAGCAGCAACCACTGATTTAAAATAATGCTAGTGCAAGACAGAACCAATCAGCAGACCCTCCTGGCATAAGTTAAACATCTTTACTCCCTAACATAGAATTATGTATGGTGTGGAAATGTGCTGAAGCAAAACCATTCCAGAATAAAACAATGACAATGCAATTTCTGGAATTTATGATGGGCACTTTGGGAAATGGATAAGTGGCCTAAAAGAGTTAATGTCTCTCCCAAAGCTTTATGTTAATGTTTGGGACGTTTGTAATCTAGTGTACTCCGCTGCTTTACAGAAATACCTCATCATTACAAGCCTCCATCGTACGAAAATATTTGCTTTCATGGATGGAGATGCTCTCTTGACAAATATATTAAAGGTAGCAAGTTTGGGACTTCCTACATCCAATTACTTTTAAAAATTCGCAGTTCTGCCATTATCACACTAATAAAAATAACATTTGTAGGTATCCATCACCATTCTGGCCGAAGGGCCATCTCAGCAGTTGGTTGAACAGGGGACACACTGCATTGCCCTTTCAGCCAAGCCGTCTTCTCTGTCATTGACCGTTTCTTTCTGTACAATGTCACTATCAATCCACCATCAGCAAAACACAGGGAAACAAGGGAAATAAGAAAAATAAATGGGAGGAAAGATGAAAAATTATCCACGAAAAACATGAGGAACAAAGGTCTTAACTGAGCAGTAACCCAGACACACAGGAGTGGTGAGCCATCCCGTTGAAAATCAGAATGGAAACGGTCAGGAGGAAAAAAGACTGTCACAATCATTTGGGGGCAACACAGAAATGACTGAAATTGGATACGCTACACAGGCCTCGTGCTACCTTTTTCTGAATGAAAAGATGCTACTTTTCCAGAAGAAAGAAGAACAGATCTGTCCTGCTCGTAATCTCTTCCCTAAGCAGCCTCTGCACATCACCGCCCATGTGTGCCGCACACCCTCTGAAGCCACGAAGGTGTTATGGGAGCCACATGCCTCTAGCCCTCCCCTCGGGCACGTTAACTATCATCCATTATCAGCCAGCAACAGAGCTTCCAAATCTGAGGCCCCAGAAGGTGGAGACTACGCTAAGGTCACAGGAGGATCCAAGCCCAGACATTCCTTGAAAAGTTTGACTCCAGCTTTGCTGACTTCTTAAGGCTGCCAACTTGAAATGGAAACCTCTTGAGAACATGTTTTCTTACAAAATTTACAAAGGGCTTTGCTGTGGAGCCAACAGCTGGAAATGGCGTGCAAGCAGCCACTCTCCCTGATCTGATTTCTTACAGCATTTTGGCACTTCTGGTTCAGCTCCTGGCAGGCACCCAGAAGCCAGAAAGGTAATAAAACATGGTCTGCTCCCAGGACAGCTCTGGGCCAGGCTCCTTCTCAGAGAAGGATGACTAATGCCAGGAGAGAGGCTGGACCTCGTGTATTTGCTGCTCTTCGTAGAAGGAACACAAGGGACATCTCCAGAGGAGTGCCACCACAGTGCCTTTCCCAGGTGTCAAGTGCCAGGGTGATGAGGCCAGCCACTGAGTTTCTGCATCTCCCTGGCCCTGACCAAATATAGAAGCACAAGTGATTGTAGAGACGGCCACTGCAAATAAATGCTTAATTTGCCAGCTTCCATCCTAAAGCAATTTATCACAAGTAGTGTCCATTCCTTAATCATTTTAACAATAACTGGAAAAATATTATACCAGTAGAATTTTGATACCTATTATCCTTCCTGTGCTTATCATTCCCTTAGTCTTACCTGCTTTATTCTATTCTTTTTACATCATTTCTACTCAATAGAGGGAAGGGATAAAACACTGAGGTCCACAAACCTGGAAGAAGCTTTTCTTGTTTACGTTACTGGCACAGACTCTATTTTTCCCTTCAGGGTGTGTCCTTAAGGAGAGTATTTGAATGTCCTTTACGGAGTCAAAGTAATTAACATTTAGAACTAACTCCAGAAAAGGAAGAGTATCTCATTACTGGGGCCAGCATTCTATCCTCCTTGACAAAGCAACTGCGACTTAATGTATCTACTTCTTAATTATTCTCTCTGCTTATGAAAATTAGTGACTGTTAGAGTTCAGATTACAGAGCGGTATGGCCAACCTCTAATTTTCTGACAGCCAGTTTATGACTACGCATCAGCCAGCCCAAGTAGATCCAACAGGGGGTGACTATGTTTGCTCAAACACCGTGGCCCGACTGGCCCCATCCGTCTAAGGGTGTACTGTGAAGACCCTACTGTGGGAGGTCCAAGATGGCGGAGTAAACACTGTGCCTGCTTCCTTCCATGAACACATTAAAATTATAGCTAAATTATAGAACAATCAACCTGCAGAACCATCTGAAGCCTAACTGAATAGAAGTTTTATAACTAAGGATACAAAGAAGAAGCCATGCCAAGACTGGTAGGAGGGGCGGAGACTCAAAATGGGCTGGCCCAAAACCTTCGTGTGGCACTTGAGAACTGGGAGGGGTCTCTCAGCCACAGAGGCTTCCCCTACCTCCCAGGAGCGAAGGACTCCAGCCTCACACCAAGCTCCCCAGCCCAGAGTAGTGGTGCTGGGAAGAGACACATTGCCATTAATTCCCCTCAAAGTACTCCCCCTCGCTTTGAGCACATTTATCCCATCATTCTTGCCAGTTTCTGAAGCAGTTCTGAAAGTCCTCTTTAGTGATTGTCTTTATGAGTGTTTAAGAAATGATGTGTGTAGAAAACGGCCTGAGAAATGGGCAATCAGTTTTATCCTCCATCATGATAACGCTCCATGTCACACATCGCTTCTGGTATGGCAATTTCTGTCCAATAAAAACATTACGGTGTGTCCTCATCCACCTAATACACTGGATCTGGCACCATAGGACTTTTAGCTCTTCCCCAAAGTCAAAATGACCATGAAAGGAAAATGTTTTGAATTGATTCAGGACATTGAGGCAGCCACGACAGCACAACTAAAGACACTCACGAAAGAGGACTTCCAGAACTGCTTCAGAAAGTGGCAAGGACGATGGGATAAGTGTTTTCAAAGCAAGGGGGAGTATTTTGAGGGGAGTTAGTGGCAATGTGTCTTTTACTGTAATATTTTTTTATTTAAACATTCACCGTATTTTTTTATCACACCTCGTATACTTTCAATAAAAATCTTGAAAACAAAAAAGACCCCACTGTGGACAAAGTAACTTAGACCATCGTAAGGCATGAGGCCACTGCTGGCACTTGGCCCACTGAAGGTGTTTGGGTGGGGTAGGATTGCCAGATAAAACACAGGTTGCCCAGTTAAATTTGAATTTCACATCTACAATGAGTAGTTTTTAATATAAGTATATTCCATGCAATGCTTTAGATATACTTTGAAAAGTGTGTGTTGTGCATCTAAAGTCAAATTGAACAAGGCATTTTTTGTTCTTAGCTAAATAATGGCAGCCCCAACTTGAGGCTTCTGTTGATAACAAGGAAGCCAAGCTCATGCATGCCCAGAACCGTCAAACTGAATCAGGAGCCAGTGCAGGCCCCCAAGCACTGAGCAGAGCGCAAGTTCGAGTAGCAAAATTCCCTCTCAAATGCCTCCCTCACTCACACTGACTCCAAGGGTCTACCTAAGATGCTTCATGACTTGCAAACAGCTTTCTGAGGAAATTAAACCAGGATGCCAGAAGCTGAGAAGGAAAACAGATCCCATTCAAAAAGAGCAAGTCAGACATTAAATAAGGGAATCCTGACTAAACAGAGAGACTGGAAACCACCACCGTTTCAGAGTGCCTAGAGGGAAATAAGAGTCTGGTGACAGAGACAGAGACAGTGAGACAGAGCCAGAGTGAGCTATACAGACTTGACATGGAGCCTTTCTCTCTGATCCTGGGGTGGAAAGGATCACCCCAGGGGTGGGAAAGGCTGCTCATATGGGCATCAGATAACAAGGCCAGTGCTGTCTCCCCTATGGAGTTTTTTAAACTCTTCATTATAATTATGATTTGTATATTGGTAACACAGTGCCATTGCTTACATTTTGAGAACTTCAGAAAAGGATAAAGAAGAAAATTAAAATGTCTCATATGCCAAGATTAGAAGATAACCACTGTATTTCCTTCCATCATTTATCTAGGCATATTCACCATTTTTACAGCATCAGACTTATAAAGCATAATTTTGTACCCTCTTTTTATCGCTTTATATATTGTGAATATTATTGCATACACTTAGTTTCCGAGGACACGGTTTTTAATGACTACTTAGCATTCTGTTGCTTTTTTATGGACCACAATTTATTTAACCTGTTTCCTCTCATTGGGTATTTATGCTGCTTCCCATTTTTCACTATTATAGAGAGTACCACACAGACTCTCCTTGTATGCATAGCTCTTTATGGTTCTCCAATTATTTACGTGGGATAAATACCCGGAAGTGAGTCCTGGGACTAGCTCACAGGGTGTGAATAATGTTGAAGTTTTAATTCATACTGTCAGCTTTTCCTCCAGTACATCTCATCCACAATATAAGAACTGCCGTTTTCCCATAATCTTGCCAACATGAGGCTTTACCTCTTTCAAAAATCTCTACTAATTTGAATCAGCCAAAAGTATCTCTTCTTACCTAAAATTGCATTTTCTTCATTCTTAATGGGATGAGGGAGCACGTCTTCAAACATTGATTGAGCATTTGTAGTTCTTATTTAATGAATGTTTTTTCATGTTTTCAGGCATTTTTTTCAGAACTTTTACTGAATGGCAAGGATTCTTTATGGAGTAAAGGTAACAATCCTTTAGTTAGTAATATGCTACAGTATGTTCTCATTTGTCCGGGAAGATCGGTTAGGGTGTAATTTTGGTGTTGGGAATTTTCCAATTTTCATTGGACAAACCTTTATCATTTTCCTGTATGGTTTCTTCCTTGTTATTCATCCCACCCCTGGAAACCAGACAAATACTCAGCCCTCATGCTTCAAATACATTTATTCCCTTTCACTGACCTCTTTCGTCCACTAAAATGAATTTTCATCTAGGGGTGATAAAGGGATTCTTTTCCAAATAAGTAACCTGCTATCTCAACATCATTTACTGAATAATCCAAACTTTACCCTGCGTATTTGAAATGTCACATTTATCATGTGTCACGTGAGTGAGCACACACCCTCTCTCTCATCTTGTACCCACACCCCACCGTGGAACCATTAAAGCTGTAATATGTCTTAGTCACTCTCTGGTGTTCTACCTCTCCATCAGTATTCAATATTTTGACTGTTCTTCTAGAATAAGTTAGTCAACCCTAAATTTGAATTTTGACAGAAATGGCCTGAAAAGCCTAAGTTAAATTGGGGCGATGTGGCCTCTTTGCACTAGTCAGAACCATGGTCTGTATCTCTATTTACTGAAGACTTCTTGGACACCTCTCAAAACCTATGTCCTTTTCTTCACGGAGGTCCCTTGTACACCTCGCGAGGGTTTTTCCTAGGATTCACTGTGTTACCTTGCTCTTAGGGATTGGAGAGTTTTAATCTTATTACTTTCCAGTTAATCATTAATGGAATATGGGAACATTGTTGATTTGTGCATATACCACCAAAAGAAACTGTCAACTACTGTTTAAAAAATATTCTCGTAGGGTTTCTAGATATATACTCATACCACATGCAGACTTGGACATACTCCTTCCTAAAAGTTCATCTTAATTCTGTTTCTTGTCTTAGCACATTGATAGAACTTTCAGAATGATGTTCATATTGGTGGAAATGCAGCATCCTTGCCCTGTCCCAGACTTTGAAGAACTTATAAAGGGTCCTCATTAAATGTGATGTAGCTGCTGATTTCATATTGTTTTTCGATGTTAAAGAATCATTCTCCTCGTCCTGGGTTATTAAGTTTTCATTAGAAATTGATGTTGAATTTTATCAAATGTCCTCTGGGAATTTATTAAAATTTTTCCTCTTTTAATCTACCAATGTGATATATTTTATTAATAGATTTCTGAATATTAAAACATTATTGCATTCCTGGAATAGGCCAATAGGCCTTTATGGTATATGAAACTGTTGTTTTCAATTTGCTATATATTATTTAGGACTTTTTGTTCTTTGATTCAACCACTAAAGTCCGTATCTCACCAGATGCCAGCCTCACCCACTGTTTCAGCCTCACCTTCCCAGGAACACGTGACTGGAATTTCCTAAACCTTTTCAGGTTTTAGATTCAAGCCTCAGCTCTCTCTGTAAAATACACCAAGAAATATTTTCTCCCTATGCTTTGCCATCTTTCATATAGCAGGGGAATTATTGTTCTTACAAGATTAAAATCCCCTACTCCCAAACTCTAAAGAATTCTAAAATTATTTTGGAAGAATGACTAAAAACCTGAACAATAACACAGAGGAAATGACAAAGAGATTCATTAAAAGTATAACAAAGCTATAATTAAACCACAAGCAATTTTTGAAATTTCCCTCTAAGGTTATTAGCCTGTAGAAATTTTTCTCCTTTTTGAGTCAGACGTGAAGATTTTCATTTTCCTCAGAAAAATCTCCCATTCATTGAGTGATAAACTGAGTTTTATATACTATTTTTTCAGAGTTTTTTATTACTATTGAGTTCATCATAGAATCCTCTTTTTTGTTCGTTTCCTCGATCATAGTCACTAATTTCTCATTTTATATATTTGTATTTCCCTCTTTATTTCCTAAATCAGATTTGCCAGCTGTTAATCTATTTTAAAGTATATCTGTTCATTTTTAAAGTTCTTGAATTTCTCAACTTTACTATTTTTGTTTGTTCTAATTCATGAATTTTTATTTTATATTCATTATTTTCTTTTATAACATTTCTTGAACTTAATATTCTGGATTTAAAACAATAAATTAAATGCTTATTAGCTTATTTTTGTTTCATAACAAATATATTTAATATGATGCATTTGACCTTGAAGTAACTTTAGGCCTCATCCCTTAGGTATCTAGAATTGTAAACTCAGTTTCTCTTTTTTTCTAATAATCACTAGGAGAGTATTATTTAATTTGTTAAGTGTAGTGCAATTTGTGTTACATTTTGTTTTTACTATTTATATCGAGCTTGTACACAGATGTGGTCTGTACAGTTTGTCCCGTAAGAGAATTTGTTAAATTTTTCTTTGTGATTAAGACTTTTTAGTCATCGACTTAAGCAAATATACCATGGGCACTGTCCTCTTTCTTGCGTGGTACATTTATCTTATTAAATACTGAGGAAGCTCCACTTATTATATGTGATTCTTTATCTCTGTTTATGTTGTCAACTAGTCCAATACAGCCTGCTGCCTGTTAAAATCACTCACCACATTAATTATGCCTTGTCAATTTCTTCTTGTATATTTAATTTACTTTATATATTTAATAATTATGTTTTGCACCTGGGGTTTATTATTCATATAACTTAATGGTGAATTTTACCTTTTATCATCATACAAATAACCCATTTGAAACTGTTTAAACTCGAATTTGATATCAATATTGCCACCATTTTTCAGTTTTTATTTATATTTACCTAATATGTCTTTGTCCACCCATTAGTCTTCAATCATTCCATATTTTTTATCTTAGATGTAGCTCTTAGTAATAGATTGTAATTTGATTCTGTTTCCAATCCAGTCTGAAAGTCTGTCGTTTGGGGAGTTTGGCCTACACTTGTCATCTCTGCGATTATTTCTGTTAGGCCTAATTTTTAAAAGGACTTTCTTGTTTCTTCCTTTTATTCATTTGTTTTGCTAAAAAGATTTGTTTTAGCTCTATTTTTCTTCAGTAATTTGGAAAGTGTGAATCCTGTTTTTATTCCACACATGGTTCTTTTTACATTTCCTTTTTTAAAATGTCACGTATTTTTCTCCGGTTACTGTTAACACTGAGGTGTTATCCATTGTATCTTCCCAAACAAGCAAAGATTTCACAGACATTTACTGTTTCCCCTTCTGACTTGCCAATTTCTGCTGTTAGCTAAAAGCTTAAGTCAGATCATTAAGTGATTTGCCTAAGTTATACATTTTTGTTTGCAATAAGTATTTTTTATTTGGGTTGCTTGTTTATACTAATCATATAAGCAACAGTTATTTAAACTCTACATGTTTTGCTGAACTCATTGATCTCTTTTCTTCCATCCTGTGATTTCTCCATCCTCCCATAGTTGGCTACAGTGTGTTTTCAAACACAGTTTTCAGGAAGGGCACATGAGTGGTACACTTCCCAGGTTCTCTGCACATCTGAGAACACCCTTTTCTGTAGCCAACTCAAATCAACACACATGCCCAGGAGCACCTTGCTTGGTCCAGGGCACAGAGAGGTTAATAAGATGGCACAGTCTTTGCAGTCCCTCCCTTATGAAGCTTGCTGGCTAACCAGATGCCGCCTAAATATGACACATAATAGGACGCTTAGGTCAAAATGTTTTTCTAGACAAACTGTAAACATTGATGCATTGTTACCTTGTCTTGATTATTGCAGAAAAGTCTCCCGGCCATCCAATTCATCCCAAAATAAAATTATGGTGGGAGATGGGGGAATATTGCAATCGACTTTTTTCTTTTTTTCGGGTAAATTGTGCATGTTGAATAACTAACAAAATAAAGAAAGCCATTGGAAACCTTAAGCAGAACTGTGTGTGTTCAGTAAAAAATAAATGGATTTGTACTTTTTATAGGCAAAAGGGACTAATTGCACTCTGATTCTTCATTTTTTGTAGGTATGTTGTTTTTCAGCCTAGATATGCATTTCCTCTTACCTTGCAATTCAAGTCCCACTCATTGTGCCTGGTCTCCCGAGCCCTTCTGATTCCTCAGTGACTGTTTTGGATTCTCTCTTCACTCCACACTCTTCTTGAGGAATTCCCATTATACATACATTGGATCTCTTGCCTACCCATGTTTCCTACTGTCTCCTTTATCACTTTATGTATTTATTTATCCCTTCTCTCTAAGCTTCCCTGAGTTCTCAAGTTTACCTTTGACCTTGCTGAATCCATCTTCCATGATTAGTGGTGACACTAGTTCTTAATTCAGCAATTATTCATTTGTAGGTAGACTTTGAGGGTGTGATTTTCTGCCACCTTCAAAAATGCCTGTTTTGACTTCATAGGAGCAATGTCACCCTAAATCTTGTTAAAAACAGAAACTGGCAAATTACTGGAATTTTCTATGCCTTGCTGTTACTTCATTTCACCAAAGGACATTTGCTCAGAACTTCTGGTTTTCTTGTCATAAGTCATGTTCTCTGCTTATCTTTATGGAGAAAGCTTTCTTTGGCCCATTTTTCAGTTTGTTATGGCTTGTGTCACTAAACACGTATTTCAGGTACAGACTAAAGGACACAGGGAAAGCTGAGAGTGACTCTAAACTTGCCTTGTCAGGTTGCTCACCCAGCGGTGTGGGTGGTGAGGAGTGGAGCTGGGGGCCTTCCCACGGAGGAGCTCTCCTACGTCTGAGTGCCTCTCCTCTGTGTGTTTGGGGACCCCACACTTCCCAGGACGGAGTTCCCATTTGCCTGGCAAGGTTGCTGGCAGGGTTCAGGTATGCTGTCCTGCTACCGAGACTCCTTGGTCCCCAGCCCAACCACTTGCCTGCTAGAGAACAACAGTGCTGTTCAATTGGGGTCTTTTCTAGATAGTTCTCAAACGAGCACTCCTTCCTTTATGGAAAGACACAGTGCAGGTCAGCTACACATTCCATACGGCCCTGGGTGCAGAAAATGTGGGTAAAACGTCTTGAATTTTCTGGGAGATGCTACAGTCGTCTCCACCTCCAACTTTGCATTTTCCCTACTTTCACATTTCTCTAGACCTTTCTATGGGTACTAAGCGTGGGTAGAGATGTGCGACCCTAAGAACAAAGGCACCAGTGCCCCAGCCTACCTGGGACCGAAGATGGGGGGGCAGCAGGAGAGGTCTTACTGCCCACTGCTGCCCCTGGATGTGCGAGAGGCCACAGCCGCTCCTCACCTCGGGGAAGGACGGTCCTGTATGCCCCTTGACCTGGCTCTTCTGAAAGGACATGGCCTGCAGAAGTCTGAGAAGCAGAGCTGACCCCAGCCTGTGCCTCCCTGTGACCTTTCCTCTCCCCTGTGCTCAATGCAGCCCGAGCTCCTGGCCTCACAAAGATGGACAGCGGGCATTACCAAGCTCTCTGGCAGTGCCCTCTGGTGAGAAGCAGGACTCCATCACCCACTGCAACTTCCCAGACCTTGTTCTGGAAGGAGCCGTGCGGCCACCTGCATCCAGAACTCAGGCCTTCCAGTGCTTCCTTCGGGAGGGGCCAGTCCTTCGTTCACAGGAATCACACTGATTTGGGCCTGCCTCACTCAAGGAGCATCAGAAGGCGAGGGGAGCAATTCTCACATTGCAGCGAAAATAAAATTTCTTCTAGACAGTCAACAACAGCCTGAGACCAAGAAGGTAACTATGTGCTTCCCCTCATCCTTTTCCATTTTTGTTCCTTTAAAAGAAACCCCTCAAAATGCCTGTTTTGCGTAGCCGACAGGCAGGCATGGCGTGGGAACCCTGTAACTGCAGTGACTGCAGATGGCGGAAGGCAGCAGCATCCTTTATCTGGCTCCCTATCGATCGCCTCTAATGAGCACCAGTGCAGCTGCAGCTAATGGTGGGACCGCTGGTGTTAAGGGCAAATTCGGCAGAAGATTATGAACCCAAGAGGCTTAGCAGTTGCTGGACGGCGCAGAGCCCTCGGGGCGCTGATGCACTTGAGAGGTCACTGAATCAAATGAGGGGAAGAGTCAGTGCCTAGCGCCCGAAGAAATGCAGCAGGAGTGGGTTGTGGTGGTTTGTTTTTTTCCAGCAGAGACTACAGGCATCAACACAACCGTTACCTTCTGCTAGTCATTAGTCCCTGACCCTCCACCCGATAAGAAGGCTCTTACTGGAGCCGCGGCGTCCTAATTATGACTCATCAGACGGCAGCAATCCTACCCAATTAGTGGGGCTTAAGCGAGGGGCACTGGATATAACAAGGGGCCACGTCCTGCGTGAACCAGGGAAGGACAGGAGCCTGTTCCAAAGAGCTCCACCCCGGGCCTCTCCTTACCTGGGGGCCAGCTGCCATTTGATCTGATTTGCTTGATATTTAATGCGCTGTGTTGCCTGCCAACCCCCTTGGAGTTCAGAGAGGGGCCCAATGAGTGGCCATAAGAGGTGCCAAGGCCAGTGGCCTTTGAAGGAGGGCTACTCAGCCGATCCTATAGAGTGTTCGCAGTCAAATGTTAGCCCAGAAAGAGAGCTACAGGTATTAGGAGAGATTTAAAAAAAAAAAAAAAAAATGACTGGCAAATGCCTTCAGGGGTCGGGCACACAGCACATTCTGAACTTTAATAGCATAATAGAGTAATTGCAACTGGGGAAAGAACCCAGACCAGCAAGAAGGAAGGGTGTGCTGAGGCTAGAACAGGAGGGGGGGAGGGGGTAAAAAGGGAGGCAGCTGGGAAGGGGGAGGGGATTACAACGGGTGTCCTCTGCTTCGCCAAAATGCCCAAACCACTATTTATTTTAATGCTGTAAATAAGCAATTTAAATATTATCCTAGTTCCATAATAAGTAACATGGTAACGTGATACCCTGCGGTTATAACAAATTATTTATTAGGGTTTTTAAAATTCTAAGGCAGCGTCTTTGTAACCAGGAGATTTCCGTTGGATCAGATCATTAAAAATATGGGTGTGGGTCTGCCTCTGCCATGTCAGGGAACATTGATCTCTGAAACACAACCAATAACCACATTTTCTTTGTCACTTTTTCTACAGCCAAAGGAAGGTCTTTAAAAGTGGTTAGTCCACGAAAAGGTCACACACACCCCCAAAGCCCATCCTGTGTGCTTCCAGCCCCTGTTCTCACATCTGCCACAGGGAGAGAGAAAGGAGCAAGCCGGGAAGAGCAGAGCTGATTGCCTGAGAAACCCCTTGGGGGGTGAGCCCCGGAGTGTGCACATTGTAAAGGCTGGTTCCAGGGAGCAATGAGGTTGGAAATGTTTCTTTCCCGTCCCCCTGCCACACTGCCTGGAGAGCATCAGTTTCCGCGAAGTCCATGATCAACTTTTCCGGGAATAAAGACTACGAAGCGCCTTAACTTTTACCAGCAAAACTTACAAGATCATGCTGGCTGAGCTCGCAGTTAGTAAAAAGACACACATTCTTATGAATATGTTTTGTCCTCCTCAGTAACATAGTCAAATATGGATATCGCTAAAGAACCCTTTGTCCAGTCCACTGGTAGAAGCTTTGGGTGTACAAAGAAATAGAAAGGCAAACAATCTAAGCCAGCATGTCTGTGACTAGGAACCAGCAGAAAACACAGACAGGGCTGTGGCTGCTTGGAGGATGAGCCCTGAGTGCTGGGTGACCAGAGAAGACAGTCTGCAAGGAGACATGGCCTGGAGATCAGCACGCCTTGGTGAAGGCACTGGGGGTGGGAAGGGATGCCCAGTGGGACTCAGAGGACCCAGGTGCAAAGCAGGAACGCTTACAGTGACAGCAGACAGTACTGATAGACCCACAGGGTCAGATGGCTCAAGACATGGAGAGAAAATTAGGTGGTGCCTTCCTGTGCTTTTCTTTATTTTCTTTATTTCCACCCATTTTAAATTGAGCATATATTACTTTTAGGATCAGAAATGTAAATTCACACTCCCCCAAAAAAATTGAATGGACACGTCCAGCTGCGCAGAAATTTACTTGAAGGCCAAGTGTGGGGAAAAGAGGCTGCTGAGGCCAGAGGTAGGAGGCCCCGAGTCAGACGGAGGAAGCACCTCACTGTGGAGAACCTGTGTCTTGTCCTGTGGGAGAGCCACCTAGTTCCAAAGGCGGTGGCTTCTCCACTACCCCATGAGGCTGCCCACTGAGTCATTTGGGCTCCATCCACCTTGCCACAGAGAACAGAGACATGAATGTTGGTTGCAAAGAACGGAGCTGGCAGGGGTGTGCAGTGTCTCTGATCAACACAGGGAAAGCAGCAGTCAGGGGCAGGTTCACGGTCCATGTAAAGTATCTCCACATGCCTATCTCTGAGCTGGCATGGAGCTCACAGAGGATGCAAGGCCAGATCTGTGCTCTCAGAAGCCTGAATTCTGGGGAAATGTGCATCCCCCCCCCCCCCCGATGCCCCTTCTGGTGCAGTGAGCCAGGTAAGCCCCCTTGTTTGTTCACATCTATGACATAAAAAACCAGGAGGCAATTAGATCCTCTTCAGCTCAAACTTGCCCAGGGCTCCATCCACCTGTCAGCTCCCCGGTGACCACAGACAGAATGAACCCCCCATGTGCAGAAGCGACTTCATCTCAGACGACATGCTGTGAGCCCCCAGGTCCGTGGAGGGCACATCTTCCAGTCCGCAATGGATTCACACTTCAGCATCACACATTGAACATTGCAAGGCCTATTGGAGGACGTGATCTAACCAAAGCAGTCCCTGCAAAGTGGGAGACCCTGGTCATGCAACAATGAAGACAGTGGCTCAGTGTCTTACAGAGGGAGCGGGCTCCTGAGCACGGCTCCAAGGGATGGGTACCAAGTAAGCTTAGCCGCCCCCCTGGGCTCCACCCACACTGCAGGCTGCACATCCCTGCGCATGCCGGTCAACTCCAAAGCAACTGCAGCCTCCGAGCCTCCTGCAGGTACCAGCTGACCTCAGCTGGGATGCTGGCTTCCCACTACTCAATATACGTTGTTGCCCTGGGACGTTGCTCATTTGACTATTGGTGGCCATCAAAACTCAGGCTTGGTCTCACAGCCTCAGGTTCTTAAGCAATAGCATATAGGTAAATAGTGATAGATTAGGAGGATGAGATGGCCACAGGAAGACAGTGACAGGGAAGAATCAGGGAATCTTGTGTCCTGCTCCCCAACGGGGTGAGGGAAGCCCCATCCTGGACATGCTGCAGTGCTGCTGCCAAGCACACCTGGACCAAGTCCAGCCAAAGCTCAGTCCAAGGGTTGTCCTGGGAGATGCCCAAGGGCGGTGGAGTGGACACCCCAGGAATGAGCCCCCCAGTCTGCACACAATGTGAATGAATGCACATCGTAACTAAAGAATGTCTCTTCTCAGCTGGGAAGAAATGGCGCCAGTGACACAGGGGCCAGGAGCTTCCAAACAGCAGCTGCACTTGGTGTGGGCAGGGGCAACCCTGGCTTCAGGTTTCCCTCTGATGGGCACCCCCAACCCTACTTCAGTGACAAGTTAATTCAGAATTGAATGACTCAAAGAAGCTGTAATCAAACAGGACTTGCCTTGGCCAAGAAGGCAGCAAGCTTTCCAGACCCTTGGTAAATCCTACGGTCAGCTTTCTGGCCTCGGACAACAATTTCTCAGCAACAGAACACATCTGTTATCATATGATTCCTGACCGTTTCATTTTGTGGCATTATAAAACCATTGAGAATCCAAGAATCTTAGCTCTGGAAAGAGTTTGACTTTTTAGTTCAGCAAATGACTTGCCCAAGGTCCATGGCTGGTTAGAGACAGGGTGCAGCTGGCCTCAAGCCCCTGGTGTCTAGAGCTGGGCTCCTGCCCCCACAACCATCTCCCCCCGGACGTACCCCGGCCTTATCACTTCAGGAGACCTGCGGTCTTGTGTCCAGACCTGATCAGCCTAGAAGCCAGATCTCAGCTCTGCAGGTGGCCCCTCTGCCACCCAGGACTCAGCCCTCCATGTTGGACAGTGCTCTTTAGAAGGTCACCTGACCCGAGAGCTCTGGTCCCTGCTGACCTCTCCACATGCCTCCCTCTGCTCCCCCGTTCCCACCCTGTCTGTGACCCTCATGGGAATCTCGGAACACTCCAAGGTCTTCCCCTTTCTGGACCTAGTTCACACATTCCTCTCTGCCTCACATGCCTTTCCCTCTCTGCAGAGCCTGGGTCCTTCAACATGTGTTCCAAGAGCCAGACAAGTCAAGTATGACATAGCAAGGGAGACTTTCCCGGCTCCCGGCAGGTGCGGACGCCCTGGTGGGAAATGACTGTCACCGCACCGGACACGCTGCACTGCAACTGTTGGAACCAAGTGGTCTTCGTTCTCTTGAGGGCAGGGAGAGCTTTTATTTTCTCTCTAGCCTACCACCCAACAAATGCCTGGCCCATGGAAGGTGCTACAGAACTGACAAATGACTAAAAACAAAACTAGCATTTATCAAGGGCCTGGTTGATGTACACTAACTCATTTAATCTTTGTAATAATGTAAGATAGGCATAATTTTATCAGAAAAAAACGGGCTCAGGAAGCTCAGACACTTTGTCTGGGTGTGCAGAGCTGGTCCCTGGGGATTGAAGATCCCGAAGGAACAGCCGACTGGAATGCAGAGAAGGAAGCTTTAGGACACGGTCCCAGAAAGGCCTGTCACAAACCCAGGATGCTCTTCCTTATTACAGATGCACTGAGTTTTTGGATCCCTAACTAAATCCACGATCTTTTTTTGAACAGTATACTGAAAATATGGCCAGAGAATGACCCAGACTAAAAATAACTACATTCTGTGGACCGTTTGGATTCACGCAGAAGAACAGTCAATGGTTTGCAAAGGATTTTCATTGTATTTCATTATATTTCCTATACATCAAGTTAAGTAAATGTGAGAAGGCTGAAGCCAAATGAACTGACAGGCGAGGAGCGTGGTTGAGGGCAAAGGTATTGGCATTTCCACATAAAGGGCTCCTGGTTTCATTTCAGAATAATGGCCAGCAAGGAGGAAGATCCATGCAGAGGAATCGAAGGGACGGTTCCCCCAGACGTGCCATCCATCTCAAAGAGCCTGACTGTGGAGACCACAGACATGTGTCCCACAGTACGTGGCCCACGGGGATCCCCAGAGGGGTGGAACTCAAACCTAGGGACCCAGAATCCTATCCTCCCATTGTCTTTCTTCAAAAACGTGAGCTCCAAACAATGAAAAGCCACACTTAAGACCACAACAAAAACTGGCTAAAGACCAACACTAAACGGCTAAAGACCAACACTAAACGGCTAAAGACCAATTTTTCGATGCAGAGGAATCTTTACAGTGGAGCCGCCTATATCTTGACTGGTGGTGATCACAACAGCTACATAATCGCATAGAACTAGACACACAAACAAGATCCCATGCAGCCAGTGAGATCACAACACAGTCCTGGATTGTTTCAGCATCAGTATCCTGACTGAGACATTGAACTATGATTGCGAAAGATGCTACCATGAGGAGAACACAGGGAAGGGCACGCAGGGTCTCTATGCATTATTTCTTACCACTGGTATGAACCTACAATTATCTCAAAATGAAATGTATTTTTCTGAAAAACCAGCCATCACTCCAGGTTACGATTCTGGATGTCACAGAAACCCTCGTGAGATGTGACCAGGTGGCTGAGATTTATAACCACGACATTTGCACCTTCACAGGCAAAGAATTGTTCAGTTTTCCTCGGTGCTTTGGTTCCTGTGTGTACTTTTCCAGACCTTTCCTCCCATGACAGGGCTCAGTTATTAGATTTGGCTTCTCCACAGAGCCAGCCAGGAGGGTGAGCCAAGGCTGAAATGGCCATGTCTGCACAGTATCAGAACAGCCTGGAATCTACAAAGTCAGCCATGGTGGAAGTGAGCAGACTTAGGTCTATTGGATGTTTTTGCCCCTAAAGAGCTAGAATCACAGTAGTAGAAGAAAGTTCTCCTTTTTTTTTTTTAATCTTAGAAACATAACCAGCTTAGGCGTGTCTTTTTCTATGACCACCCTCCTTTCTCTTCCACCTACCCCCTTTCCCGCCATAGTAGCGTCCTTCTCTGGGCCACGCTTTTTCTCCCCAGCCTGGGACAGACAAGACCAAGTCTAGAGGTAAATATAAAGCAGTTGTCAACGTGAACATGCTCAGGAACGCTGCCGGAGTCTACATTTTCTATCATTTGCAGGAGGCGGGGGCGACTTGTACCGTCTTCACAAACCCTACACATAGGAGATTCCAGAGAGCCTGTCAGGAAAGCTTCTGCTTACGAGCCTAACAGCAAATCTGGCCCAACTCAAGGCTACGATTTCCTCTTGTCCAGCAGCTTTTTATAACTTAAGGATTTCACCCACTAAATGTCTCCTTTAGTTAGCCTGACTCAAATTTTCAATCCTTTTATCATCTCCACTGACAGGATTAAATGATTTTTGTTTATCTTACAATCTTCAGGGCCCTGACCACTGCTGATGTTTCTGGAACAAATCTAACCCTATCATTTGCGTCTTACATCTACTGTGGGCAATAAAAACGCAGTAAAGGCGGACAGTGCATCCGACACTCAACAAGAGCTGAGTGGCTGAAACTGATGGCTCAGACAAGGAAACAGTTTCCCAGACAAGCACAGACCCCTATACAGCGTGTCTAGGAACTCTGGCAGAAGTTAAGTAAAAACTGAAATGGTTCCTCATTTCTACCCCGTCTCACTGTGGCTGCCAGGATCCTGGCTCAGAAGTAACAGAAAGAGTTCAAACTAGCTTCAATACAAAAGATCATGCATCCATTGCCTCGAATAACTGCGAAACTCCAAGGCCAGCGTCAGGACCCTGGTTCCCATGTGAGGCTCTGTCACAGCAGGTGGATGGCTCCATCGTCCAGCTGCACTTCCCTCTGCTTGCTTTGCCCTCAAGCCGGGGCTGTCCATCCCTCCACACTCTGTCCTTAGTGTCTGTGTTTCCAGACGGACGGAGCTTCCTTCCTGAACACTCCAGCACAAACATCAGTGACCCCGTGTGGCCCAAAGGGGGTCCTGAGCCCATTTGTAAGACAACCACTGATACTGCAGAGATAGGGTACTCTGATTGGGCATTGGGGGTCAGGAGCACACCCTGGGGCTTCCCAGGCGGGAAGGCAGAAGGAGGCGGTGCCAGCTTGACCTCAGAATCTGTGCAAGACTATTTTAGTCTTCAAAGAAAAGGATACTGAGCCGACAAAAAATATAGGTCTACTAAGCACCTTTACAACTAAGACGGTGGGTCAGACAGTGGACTTCTGCAGCTATTTCAGATGTAGTTCTATTTTTAAACTTAAGATCTTCCCATTTTGCAGCTGGGGTTCAGATTTCATAGGGGGAGAAAACATACGATTAGAGAGAATTTAATTTGCAAAAGAGTAGGGAAGGAAAAGGAAGAGTCGGTGAGACCCCAAATTACCTGCTTGGAGCTTCAGGTTGCTGCTTTGAACATGAGGGTGGTTTTATTATTTCTTTAACTCCACCTCACTGTCTGTTGCAGTGCAAATGGACTGTGGGACCCACAGTCCTTACCTCGGAGAGAAAGATTTCAGTCTTGTGGTTATTGAAAAAAGATGGGTTTTGCTCCTAGACCCATTCATTTTATTTGTAAAAGAGGAAGCCCTACAAAACCCAAGTGTGATTCTCCTGTGAGGTTTCAGAGGCTCCATGTTTATCTGGAGATAAAGTATTGCAGGAGATGTTCTTAGAGATCACTGATTAATGCAAATTGTCTCTTGTTGGCCAAGAACCGCACATACATTTGAACATGAATAATTCAGAGGAACAATTGTTTAAATATTTTGAAAAGCAGTCCTGTTCGAATTGCTTGGAGAGACCACATGGCATCTATAGACATTCCTTTTCTTCTCAACCATGAAATTCCCCTCTTTTAGAAAGAATACTCTAAAAAGTAAGGACTCGCTTTAAAATTCAAATTTTCAAAACTCCCATAGGAATTTGAGATTTCTTATTCATCACGGCTCTTTTGGTAGCAATGGCAGAAACAGATCTCAACTTGGGCACAAAAGAGGATTCTTGATGCCAGCAAATGGAAAGTTACAGGGGAGGGTGGGGGCAGGTGGGTCTAAGAGCGGGTGGCGCCAGGTCTCTCCTATGCCCTCTTCTACTCAGGCTGATTTTATTCTCCCAGTTGAACTTACCTTTGAGGCCAAGACCAAGGTTTCTGAAAGCTTCTGGGGTCATATGACCCCAGCTCCACAACTAGAAAGATTTTCTTTCTCAGCTTTGACTAGACAAAATCTTTGCCACATGACCATATGCAGACCATCACATGACCAGAAAATGGCGCCCTGTGGTTGGCTCAATCTCAGTCATATCCACACCCCTCACTACAGGGGGATACAGTCTGGAGGGGAGGGTGTGCTTTGCAGAATTGCCTTTGGATCCAGGCAAGCACGCAGGGCCCAGTATTAATTAGACCAGTGGCACTCAAAGTCTGGTCCAGGAGCCGTGAGGTCCCATGCAGTCTGATACAGCCCATGCCAAGATATGTCTCACCAGCATATACATAAAAATGCTGCTTCCTTTACTGAGAAAGTCTTGATATCAAAAACAAAAGTCCGTTGGACTAAACAGTGTATTCAGAGATATATGTGGCTACACATGCTTGAATGATGTCTCTGTAAGGTCCTCTGACAAATCTTGAAAATGCAAAGGTAAGTAAAAAACACACTATTTCTTACTGTCTGGTAAGAGAGATGGGCATGTACACAGACGTTTATAGCACAATGAGGACTGGTGAACTGCAGGTGAAGGTCATAACAACAAAGCCCTGGGCCAAGGATCTAGTATGTCCTCATTGAAAAGGAAAACAATTCAATGGAGTCTTCTAAAGAGCAAACACATCGTGTAGCAGGATGGTACCATCCGGTCTCCAGATCCCGCAGGGCAGTCCTGACGGGGGCCCAGGAGAGACATCGGAGGAAGCCAGGTAGGAATTTTGCCCTGAGTCCTGAGCAAGCCCTTTTGTTGTAACCCAGCCAACGTCCTAGCATCACCGCTCTAGTTGCGGATTCGAACTGGTCTTTGTTGCTGAGGCTCAGGATCTCACCTTGAGTTCTACTCTGCTTTCAGATATGAAAACCCCTCATGGACCATTCCAGAGCCTTGCTATTTACACTGAAATAAAGAGTATGTCTGCGCCATGCAGCAAGCCTGGACTACTTCTACAGCAATTGTCAGGGAAAAGCAATCCAGCGTCGCAGTACATGAGAGAGCAGAAAGTACCATTATGCTTACTCAGAGAACAGAAGGAAACTCACCTTTTCTTTTGTCTGTTCACCTGTCTTTACCAGGGAGGGTGTCCTGCTTGCCTGCCTGCCACTGGGTCAGCTGTCAGAGGGCTGGCTGTAGCCAGCAAACCCACGTAAATTCCCTGACTCGCCATCTCTCTGAAGAAGGCTTCATCTTGATGATATTTCTTGCAAATGCACATCAATTCTACTTTGATCCCATCCCCCAAAATGCCATCTTCTCGGGCCATGGTTTTAAACATTCACTTCCTGTCTCCCTGACTCCCAGACTGGGTCTTTCTCTGTGGGGGCACTGCTGCTCCTACACCTCTGGTCTCTCCCCAGGCCCTGACTCTTCTCCTGCAGTTACCTGGTGGCCTCCAAAGGCTTTGCGTCCCCTTCCTTGTCCACGGCATTCCAGGGGCCTTGGCAATGCCTCGTCATGCCCACAGCTGGCCCCAAACTGCTCTGGTGCCCCTCGCAACGACCACCACTGCTCTAGTCTTCCTAAGGTCCTTTGCAACAGCGATGGCCAGTTCCAACTGTTTTGTGCCTTTCTAATTAGCTTCTTCTAATGAGAGGCAGAGAGAGAGAGACAGAGACAGAGAGAAAAGGACATATCACAATAAACTAAACTAAACTCAAAGACCTGCCAAGAGATACTCCAAATCTCCACTAACCAATTCTCAATTCTCCCTTTCCTGGTATCTTAACGCTCCAGGGTTTTCTCTCAGTCAGAGAGCTGTTCAGTGCAGAACGAAAATCACAAGAAAAGCATCGGTAACATCCAAATACAAAATAGCCATCAATGAACACAATTTGTATGAAGTTCTCTCTGATTAAGAAACCGATGGGGCATTTCCTTAATTTCACAAAATCACTCGGAGGAGAAGGCTGCGTGGAGCAGAAAACCAAGTGCTGAATCATGAAAGGCAGTGGATCAGGCCTTTCATCTCGGAAATCTTCAGTGAGAGAGAGAGAACGAACATCAATCAGGTATTATTTCCAATTATTTTTCAAATTGGAGCAGAGAAAGAAAACACACACACACACACATAAGCTTGACATGGTCCCTCAAGTTTATTGCTGGAAGGGAAGTCCTTGCTTATATTGAAGTAAAGTTCTGAAAATAAGCAAAGAACAGATTTATTGATTTTGGGGGAGTCTGGGTGTAAAAAAGAGAAAGAATAAAGAAGTGCTCTTTGCCCGCTCTGTCCAAATGACATCCCAAGTGGCCTCCCTAATGGTGGGGGAGGGGAGGGGGCAGGTGCCTACCCGGGCACATGGACAGAACTGCCCTAGGCTACAGCTAATGGTATTGGCTGAGTCTGCTGTAAGCCTCTCTTTTCTAATAGCCAACTTTCTATGTGCGAGGAGACAGACAGATATTGATTGGTCCAAATGCCCTTGAGTTGACAACATCTGAAATGAAAATCCACAAGGCTAGCACAAACTTTCTGCAAGTTCAATTTCTCAAATCTGATTATGACACTGGAGTGTGAAACCATTCACACATGTAAAAGGCCTCTTCATTTGGTACCCATATTTGGCACCTGTAATCAGAGGGAGTTAAGTGGCTTCATCAGGCTTGTTATTCAAATGTCGAATAGAAATGGACAACTGCACGTTCATCTTGGGTGACTAAAAAGAGACGCTCCCTTGCTGGGACAGGGCCAATGTCAGAAATACAGTGGACCGCGTCTTTGCATCACCACCCCCCACACACACCTGAAACAGTCATTACAGGCAGCCGGAATGCACGTTCTCTAAGCAGCAAATGCACAAAGGAGCTGTGTACCAACTTATTTCCCAGCACGTACAGACAATGTGCCGGATTTCAAGACTTGGGCAATTGGTGAGTATTACGGTACCCATTCTGCTATCTCCATTACTCTATTACAATTTATTTTCTTTTCCTTTTTTTTTTCTTCCCCCAAATAAGACGCTGAAGTTGCAATTCACGATTGTTAACGTCCCGGAGATAGGAGCTTTCGGGCACTGTATCCAGCTCTTATTAAACGGGCCTCTGTAGTCCTCAAATTCCTTTTGATCGATACATCGACTGCAGTGCAAACCTTAAATAAAGCACCATTAAACTGGAAGCGCACAGTGTTCTTGTCTTAGTAGCTATTTAGAGCATAAAGAGGCAAAACCTCTCAGAATTGGCGTCTGGATGTTTGTGCCAAAGAAACTGCAGATGGAACACACACTAAATTTATTCAGTCATTGATTGGAAACGCTGATCCTTTATGGCTTCATGTTTCTTTCCTCATTAATCTTAGTTAACCCTCTCAAAACAATGCCAGCTTTGTGGCTCCAAGCATCGAACAGGCAGGTTTTTAAGACAGGGTTCGTTCCTGACATCAGTACATCAGTCAACAAGCCCTATGTCAGAAAATGCCGCTGCTTTGTTTGTTAAAAATATTAAAACCAGAAAGAATAGCCTTCAGCAAGACAGGGTGGGGAGACCAGAGCCAAGGTGGGGGAGGGGAGGAAGCTCTGTAGCAGAGCCAGTGGGCAGCCCACGGAATGACCCAGTTGCAGGCAGAGGACAGACACGGCAGAGGCTGGCTCCCACGCTTGTTGCCTCAGTGCCAGCAGCTACAACGAGTCCCTGTGAACACAAGCCCAACGTCACCAACACCAGAACCAGATGAGGTCAGGCCCACCTGCAGAGAGCCAGCAAATCAATGCTTCTTGACGTCCACAGCTCAAGCAGGTGTGGCCTCCACTCAGATACCTGCCTGAGATCATGGAATACTTTTAAACACACACAAAGTGTTCTCAGATACAACAGCAGTGTTCCCTGTGTTCCCTGAACCCCCAATTCGGCTGATTTATCTGAACATGATTTTCCATCTTTCCAATGAGTCAAGAGAAATGCTTTGTACCAATCATTGCTTTCTTGCCTGACTCTCCATCTTTCTGAAGAAGGCTTCATCTTGATGATATTTCTTGCAAATGCACATCAATTCTACATTGCTCCCATCTCAGAAAATGCCATCTTCTCAGGCCATGGTTTTAAACATTCACTTCCCGTCTCCCTGGCTCCCAGACTGGGTCTTTCTCTGTGGGGGCACTGCTGCTCCTACACCTCTGGTCTCTCCCCAGGCCCTGACTCTTCTCCTGCAGTTACCTGGTGGCCTCCAAAGGCTTTGCGTCCCCTTCCTTGTCCACGGCATTCCAGGGGCCTTGGCAATGCCTCGTCATGCCCACAGCTGGCCCCAAACTGCTCTGGTGCCCCTCGCAACGACCACCACCGCTCTAGTCTTCCTAAGGTCCTTTGCAACAGCGATGGCCAGTTCCAACTTTTTTGTGCCTTTCTAATTAGCTGCTTCTAATGAGAGGCAGAGAGAGAGAGACAGAGACAGAGAACGAGGAGGAAGAGGAGGAGGAGAAGAGGGAAGAAGAAGGGAAGGGAGGTCGGGAAAAAACACACAAAGAATACGGGGAGGAGAAGAAATATCACAAGAACTTGAACTGAAAATTCTAAAACTTGTGAGTTCTAAAGGAAATAGAAAACTCCTAGAAAGAAACACTAACAGTCAAGACCCACTAGAGCCCAAATCACAAGTATTTCTGTGAAGGACTCCAGACCCTACCGGCCAACATGAAGCGCTGCGTTTCGTGCACCAAAACTTCATGAATGGGGTCTGGAAGGTAAAAGCCTTTTCTGAATTCATGAGAAGATCAAGCTCTGAACATACATTAAAGATAAAGTCCAAATAATTCATAAGAGGAAGAAAAACAACAGCCTGCTTCTGGGGGGAGAGGGTCGGGGGGCTCTGCGCCCCACGGGGGTGCAGACACTGGAGCAGGGTGTGCTCAGTGAGCGCTGCTCCACCCAGTGGGCACGGTTTTAACTGGCAGGCTGCTTTATTGGAAGAAAACCATAAATCTCTCAACCCAGAAAAATGTGTGCTCTCAGCACAAAAGGAGGCAAATCGCCCAAATCTAAGACCCAAACTCTCCGATGAGACACGAAAAGGTCGTCATCCTCACATGATGTGTCTTCATGTGTGTAGAGGTTTGCAAACAGCGGCTGCGATTCCAGAGCAGTCTGATTCAGAAACCCAAATGTCCAGCACCAACCGCGGGCTTGGGGCAGGAATAGCGTTCACCCTGGGACTGGACTAGACCCAGCCCGTGACATGACAAGGCATTTCCAACACAGGGTCATCCTGTCCAGTCTGCCTTCGTGGCGCTGCCGCTCTCTGCCCCGGTGAGCGTGGACAAGCCCTCTAACTTGTCCGAGTATCTGTCCCCTCGGCTACGTAACGGACGTAGTGTTTCCTCCTCGGGGCCTTTTGGCGATCAGAGAGGCCCCGTGTGCTCTAACATGGTTGTCTGCCTGATGCACTCGTATGCTTCACCGCACTCAGCTCCAAATGACGTTGTCTATTTCCAAAGAGAAAAATCTGCCTCTTCAAAGGATAAGATTGGCCATTTTCAGAATAACTGAAGGAATGCACATCAACTTTGAAGGCTGTTCCAAAACACAACTTTAAATGTATTTTTGAGCAGTGCTCTACCTTGACGGGGTCACGTGGCCTCCCAAAGTGACTCTGGGGAGGGCTACAGGTGTGGGCCAGCCCCAGCCTGGCTGGCTGCCTGACCTGAGTCAGACCTTGCCAGAAATACCCAAACATCTAAAGAATCCTTTTTTTCTCCGATCACAGGCCAACTCATCACCAGCGAGTGTGCCAAAAGCAAGTAAGATCCCGTTAAGAACCGTTCAACTGTCCCGTCTGCAAGGTCCCAGCTCGGTGGCCCAGTGATTGCCTGGCTTGTGAGCACTGCTTATAGAGGGTCCTAATGACATGCACCCTTCGTCACACTCCTGTGCTCTGTCTGACAGTCAGGACCGCTGGAGTGGGAATGCTGAGCCCTAACTGAGTGGGCAACCCCATTTCAGCCATGTTGCTATTGCCGGCTGGGCCTGGGGCTCTGCACAGCCACACTGGGACACCATCTCGCCAAGCCAGGCTGGGGTACAAGCAGCCTTTCTTGGCCAAGGGCACGGGAGTCACAGTGTCACTGCCTGCTCACAGAGGCAAGGCGACCGGGTCCCCCACACTCAGCCAGCTCAGTGCTGGGGACCCTCAGACAGAGGAGGGCAAAGGAATCACTGGCAATAGCCTTCCTAGGTTTTCACATCTGAAAAACGTCTAATTCAGTGGGATTTGGGGGGAGCCAAAATCCAGAGAGAACCCTCCCCACCTTCCCCCTCCTCTTTGGCACCTTCCGCTCTGGCTTACCCTTGACAAAAAAAAAAAAAAAGTCAATTTCAAAGCAAGCCGTGTTTCTGTAGAAAATTCATACAACTACAGAGAAAGGAGAAAAAATTTTAAAGCATCTATAATTCTACTTCCCAGAGTAACAACGATTTTTGGTATATTATCCTAATATTTGTCCGTGAGAGAGCATACCTTCTTAAAACAAAAATGTGATGACACTGTACATCCTACTTTGGAATCTGCTCTTATCACATATTGACATAATGTGAACAACTTTCAAGCCACCACGTATTTTCTTTCACTGTTTCGAGGATGCACAGTTGTAGCCCCTCTTTTCCCCTAAGGTACCACAGTCACGCATTTGCGTAAGAAAACTAGGAGCTATACGCAAACTTTGCACGGGTACCTGACTATTTCTTTAGGTTAAGTAGATAAGGACAGTTGCAACAGACGGGATTAGTTCAAATGGCACACCTTTTTATAAGCAGAGCAGGGAACGTTTGTTTAAATGAAGGCATAATGTAAATAACAGTTTCACGCTTTTTCGAGCCTTTCTCCCACAGGGGCCCCTGGATCTCACCACCGTCCTATTAAGGCCACCTTGCCCTGCCCCCATGGGTGTGGCCAGCACCTTCTCTGCTTCCCAAAGGCCTCCACTCTGCTCATTGCCTCTCTGGTCCAGGGCCAAGAGGACAGGGCCACTTGGCCCGGGCGGAAAAGACACCTGTCAGTTGTCACTGCCCCAATGCAGGGTCACCTTCCCCTATTCTTTGAGACGTCTCCCCACAAGGGCACCCTACTGTCCTGGGTGGAGTTATGAACAAGGCAAGGGGCCTGAGTCTTACTTAAACTTAACCTAGGCGACTGGAACTCAACTCTCCTGGCCACACCTGCCCCTGCCCCAGGCTCCCTCTGTCTAAAGGACACTGCCCCCACCTGCAAGCAGGTTTTTGGGGTGTCTTCAGGTCCTGTCTCTCTGTCTCTCCCACAACGAATGGCTTAATCACAAAGCCCAGACAGTTTCCCCTTTGGGATGTGTTTCTACAGGTGGTGTGGTCATCACGTGCCATGCTTGGCACAGCTCCTGGCAACAAGCATCCCCCACAAGTACATGTCACTGGATAAATACGGTGTGTCCATATTTATTTGTACCACAAACTTCTCTTTCCTGGTCCTGGTCTCACTCTGCATGGACCCCACAAGGGCGGTCTTCTAAACTACAAATCCAAGTGCATCACTCCACTGTTGAAACCCTCCAGTGGCTTCCCATCATCCCCAGGGACAAGTCCATATGTGCCCACGTGCCTTACAACGTCCTCTCAGTCTGGTCCCCCACCTCTCGCAGTCACCTCTCTGCCCTTCCCCACCCCCGCTACCACGTGCATATGCCTCGCTCCAGCTGGCACACCCATGCTGGCAGCCCTCAGCCACACGTGGGTATTCAGATATAAGGTTCAAGTAATTCAAAGCACAGGGAATAAAATATGCAGTTCCTCACGTGCCCTAGCCATGCTTCATGTGCTCAACAGCCAAGTGTGTGAACAGCTACCATCACGGACAGCACAGACGTACAACAGCCCCGTCTCCACAGCAAGTTCCATTAGACACTGGAAACCTACACAACATCATCCATCGCTCCCAAGAGCCATGATCTTTCTCCACACGCCCTGTCTCCCACGTCTGGGGACTCTAGTCTCCGAGTCAACCCCATAGTAAATCTGTAAGCACCACTCTTCTTCCTGTAGGGTATCCGTTTTGTTCCTGAGCCTTTCATCAGCTCTTGGATAATAAAGACACCTGATTACCACTCAGCTTCCTGATGGCAAAGTCTAACTTCCTAATGTGTGTGTTTCTAATGGCAGGCTCCCTCCACCTACTACTTCCGGCCCCAAATAAGGCCTGTCCTTGCAGGTACTCCTGTCAGCCTCGTGCCTGGTGCAACATCAAGGGACCTTCATCCATCGTTCCCCGATGGAGCCTCCTAACATCCAGAGACCCTCCCCTCTTACACTCGACAGCCAGGACTGGAGCGATCACTTCCCTTACCCATCTGCTCCCACCAGGCCGCCCTGGCAGCCCTTGTGGAAGGCAGCCTCAGAGCCCAGCACAGCTCCATAGGTTGGGAGGGGAGCCACAAGTTCAGAACCGGTCCACCTGGCATGCCTAAAATCTCCCCCAAGTTGGCCCCTCTTGCTAAGACACGAAAGGTTCTAACTAATATAAAAAGGAAGAAAAAGTTATCCAGGAGAGGAAAGAAGCCAACTATCACCATGCATTAATGTTAATGTCTAATCACCAATTAGCGTGAGCTTTGGGAAGGGACTTGTAGAGGGACCACAAGCCGGGAGTTCTGAGGGCCAGCTAGGAAAAAGAACAAATAAACGAGTCCAGGATAAAAGGTGAAGGGAGCAGATTCAAAATCCCACCCTCCTCCAAGCTCACCCAAGGCCCACCTTGTTCTTCTAAACACACTGGCCAGCTTTGCAAGCAACTTGCATGCTGAACATTTTTAACATCAAAATATTCATGATGAGGCACCTTCTCAAGGTTCTCTTGGGAGAGCTGCCTTTGGTGAAGGAATTCCTAGCCCAGCAAAGAGGTGGGAAATCCTGCAGTAAGTGGGCTTGTTCAGACCAGGGGGCAGAGTCCCAGCGGGCTTCTCACCAGTCGGTGAGAATTACTAAACATCATTGCAACATTGCACTAATTCCACGAACCAAAAAGAAAAGGGAGGGGAAGTTTATTGGCACCGTTAAGTAAAGGCTGAACCCTGGACTTTCCATGGAGGATTCACTGACTGGAAGGGCTTGGCAGAAACCTGGGGGATCCCTACAGGTTTCAATTATCCGTCAGGGTGGCCTCCCAGGCCCTGCTCCACCTTGGTGATTGCAGCGACGGGGTGGCACCCATCGCCAACACTTAGATTTCTCTGCTCTATGGGCATTGGGGAGGCTTTCAGGAGACCAAATCAAAAGCATTTTTGCTGAGGGCAACACGGGGAGGTGAGCACCAGGACACACAGCTCTATCCCACACGCCTCCCAGGTAGAACGAGGTGCTCCGAGAAGCCAGGGACACTCTGGGGACAGCTAGCCCCACACAGAGAGCATCGGGTGGGGAGGCAGTGCAGGAGGAGGCTTCAGGAGCCTCTCATCCACTCGCGCTTTGGCACGTGGACCGGCCTTCCTGGAGAGAACTGCCCGGGCTGAAGGGAGATGGCATACCACAGCAGGGGAGCAAGCAGCCAGCCTCGTAATTCCTCTGTGCAGACCTCGGTCCCTGCCTCGGGGCATCTCTTTCCCTTGCCGGAAGTCAGTCCTCACCCTCTCTAAAGCTCCTTAGCACAGTCCCAGGTTGTCACTCTGGGCTCCAGTCCCCACGGCTGGCTGCACACCTGTCGTGGCCCTGCCAAGCGTCGCATGAGTCGCCTGAATTATTGTACAGGTCTCCTTCTGCTGCACGGCTCAGCAGCAGCTCCTCCAGACCATGTCTGACTGGGCCCTAAAGCAGGTTTTGTCACTCATTTGTCACCCCTGGAGGGCTACACTGAGGGCCGACTCATGTGTCCACCAGTTTCCTTCCTAGCGTTGACATGAAGTAGCATTTGGTTTTGCTTCACCACAGAAAAATCTTAGACCAGTGCTGGAGGGAGCAGGTGTCACTCACTCCTGAAAACGGAACAAAATGCCAAATGAAGGTGTCCTTGGGGGGGGGGGGTGCGGAGGTGGCCACGAAGAGATCCATTTGGATTTCTTAGGACCACAAATTACACAAGCAGTGCTGGCTTGGGAGAGGCTGCTTGTTCCCCACATGGTCCCTAACATAACTAGGAATGGCATTTCCATTCTAGAAGAAAATCATCCTGAAAAGCATTGACCCTAAGACCTAGCGGTGCACACTGGCCACTGCCCATAGGCCCGACACCTATTTCTCTTGGATTTCTCCCCCAAATACCAAGCCCTACAGAGTCCAGTGGGCTCTGTGATGCCCTTTGTATTCCCACCCACCCCTTGAAGCATGGCTGGCCGATGGGCCTGCATAGCCATGGGCTGTCCTTGCCTGGTGACTGCCAAGCTGGCTGCTTCTCAACACTGATCAGTGGGCCCCCAGGCCAGGGCTTAACAAGCCCCAGTATAAGTGGATGGGGTCGGGGGGGTTGCCTTCCCTGTGCAAAGAACATGAAACTGAGAGAAACAATATTGAACAATCAACCCCACCCCATCCACCATCACAAAGGACGAGGTCGGCTAAGGATGGTAATCCACATAAAAGATTGTTGTCAGGCCCGCCACCGTCCAATCCCACTCAGTTGGGTAATACCATTTTACTCTAACAACATGTGGTTCTAATACCATCTTCACCCTCACATTTTTAGCTCTAAACCCCTAAAATTGTAACCAAGCAAAGAGGAACCTACCAGTGGCTCTAAGTATTTGTAACTGTATCACATATGAAGATAAACCAAAATGACTTTCCAAAATAAAAATATTCCTGGAAGCAAAATTCATAGAGCTAGAGATAGATAGAGGTAAAGCTAGAGACAGAGGTAGAGGTAGAGATATCTTTTAGACTTTAGGGTTAGTGCTAGAGTTACAGTTTGGGCTAAATTTAAGTGTGACCCATAAAAAGAGGGATTTTTTTTAAAAATCCTTAATCTGGGATGAATTGGTAAAAATGTCACGTTTTTAGAAATAAGGATAGTTGTTTGTTTTTTATTCTAGGGAAAATGGGAAGCCAGTTAAGTAGACTAAGCAAGGGGATGACATGATGACTTGATTTTGGAAAACCCAGGAGGGGAGGCAGCCTGGATGCAGGCAGAGGGGACCGTGGGAGCTGCGCTACTTTCACTTGGTTCAGTCAGAGGTCCTGAGCATCCATGATGGTCCAGGCACCAGAAATGCAGAAAGGAACAGAGCAGGCAGACCTTGGCCCTCAAGGGCTTACACTCTACCGGGGGTGGGGGGGGGGGACAGAAAACCAGCAAATAAATAAGAAAAATGGGTGCATCAGACCACAAAACATGCTGGGGAGAAAAAGACAGCAAGGGTGACTCACCAAACAGAAGCACCGGCAGTCAAAAACGGAGAGAGAAGGGGCAGGGGGCGGGGGGAAAGGTGGCCCACAAATGGCTGCCTGGAGGAGGGGGCAGAACCAGGCCATCGTAGGAGGGGGCAGGGTGGCAAGTATGTGGCTGTAGCCGGCGTGGGCAAGAGCAGCTGTGTCTGCCTGACCTCTAGCTACTATCCAACCACAAATACAAATTGTTCCCTGCCAGGAACCAGGAGGGAGAGCAATCAATATTGCTGCTGAAAAGACCACAGATTGCATGGTTCCACTGATAGGAAACGTCCAGAAAAGGCAAATCTATGGAGGCAGAAAGCAGATGAGAGTTTGCCCGAGGCTGGGGTGGGAGTGGAGAGTGACTACAAACAGGCAGGAGGGATCGTTCTGGGTTGGTGGAAACGTCCTCACAGGATTGCGGTAAGGGGTGAACAAGTCTGCAAATTGACTACAAATCACTGACGTGTACACTGAAATGGGTGCTTTCATGGTATGTAAATTGTACCTCAATTCAGCTGTTTAAAAAACACAGCTTCTAGAGCGCCCCGCATGTGGCGAGGGTCGGGGTAGGGCACACACGAGGGCTGTACAAACAGGTGGGTGACACTGGCACAGTGACATGGGCTCACTGTCCTCCCAGGAGACGGTAGACGGAGACAATGCGGCTGATGTGTCCACCCTGGGAAGGACCTGGGCAGGACCATCAGGGCCCCACTTTCAGGAAGAGATGCTCTGGACGGAGTGTCACTCATTCAAGAAGCAGCACCTGAGAACCGCAGGTGCCAGTGCAATCCCTGCCCCAGGGTGCTGATGTGCCATGCGGAGGCACACACACAGAGCGGCCCTTGCCGGGCCCCAGTGGAGATGCCCCAGAGGCCACAGGGCTTTCAGGAATGTCAGCAATGGCCTGGACCACCCAAGTGACGGGCAAGCTTGTCCTGTTCTTGGTGCTTTGGGTTCTCATGAACTTCCTATGTTGAAACCATGGTGGACTCAACACCAAACAAATGAGGAGCCCAGCCTGACCCCAGACTAAAGGCTCAGAGGCGGGGCTTCCTTTGCCTTCCTTCCTGCTGCCTCCTCACCTCACCGCCTTCCTCAGGTAGCCTTTGCCTCCTCCTCGTCCAAATCACCCAGGGGAAACAGGTCACCAGGGCCTTGAAATCAGAAATTTGATCGTCCCCACAACTCTAAAGGAAAAGGTTGTGAGCAGAAGGAAGCGGGCGGAGAAAAATTAGCGTGCCTTATGGCTGAATTGTGGTAGCGATACTAACACTCACACAGCGCCTACTGTGTGCCAGTACCTTGCTAAGGGTTTCATCTATGTGTGCCATATGGATCACCGTGTCTGCTACTCCTCACAAGCCTACCCGGGGACTGTTAGCCCCATTTTACAGCTGAGAAAACCAAGGCTCCGAGTCAAAGCCCTCCTGACACTCACACTGGCCCCCAAAGCAGCCACCATCCCACGTGCCTCCCCAGGGCCCTGCACATCCATAGCCGGGCACCATCCCCACCACCTCTGGGTAAGATCTCCGGGTCCTATGAACCTGCCCAGTGGGTCACTGCAATCAGCACAGAAAGCATTTCAACTTTCCTCCATTGTAAATACTTGAAAGCACTCACTTCACCTGTGCCTATGTTTAGAAACAAGTCAAAGGAGTTGCAAAGCAAATGAAAGGCAGTTTTACAGCCACACAACCCAGCTAAGTGTTTTCCGTGTGGCCCAGCATTATGAATCCCAGCTGTGGATGATGGCAGCTCGGGACTGACGGGAGGAGGATAGAATTACACACTCTCAGACCTGGAAGGAGCCCAGCCCCGCTAATCCAAGCCCCTAATTAGTGAGATGAGAAGGCTGCAGCCCTGAGAAGTGGCACGACCTGCCCAAGGTGACCCGGGAGGTGTGGGGAGGCAGTGGAGGGCCCCTTGCGTGTTCTGTGCTCGCTGCTGTCTGTCTGATTAACTCGTAGCTGAAGGCGGAGCTGTTTCCCAGACACCTGACAAAAGTCGTTTCCAACTAAGGGTTCTATTTAGTCCTTACACATGACCTGTGTATTTTCTCTCCTGGAATTTGATATCTCGGGAAACCTGCCAAGGACTATTCACCAGGGAGTGTGAGTATATAAAACGGGAAAAGGAAAATCAGAGGGGGAAGGTGTTGGCACCCATCGCAGAACATATGAATTTCTCACCCTGCCCTGGGGACCTGCCCACCATGTCCCTCGATGTCAGCACACAGCCCGGGGCTGCAAGCCCCAGTATTTGCCCAGCCTGGCCCATTGCACTAGCTTCTCTAGGGACCTCCTGTCCAGCCCCACCAATGCCATTTCTCTCCCTGCAGACACCTCTTTGGGTTGTGGACGTGCCACCCCACCGGGGGAACTGTGGGCCGCTTCTCATGTTATTTCATGCTGTTTCAGAAGCAGATTTTCTAAACTCATCAATCAGGAAACCTATGTCTAGAGTAATATTAACAGCAATTATCATTGTTGAGGCTCTTTCATTTCTTTCTAAAGGATGGCTTAATCTATTAAACCACATGGGTTGGGATGGAGATTACTTCCCATTTCAGAAAACCACATGACACATGTAACATAACAATAAAATATGAGATGAGGCATTCGCCCTGATTCTAAGACCTAAAGTTACATGCAGCTTGCCTTTCTTCCTTCCCTCCTCTGTTCCTTCATTCGTCCCCAGACAGCCTCAGGTGCCTCTTACACGCTGGGCACCGAGAGAAGGTGTGGGAGGAAATGCAGCTTCCTGCACTCAACCCAGAGATTGGGATTCAGGAATCGGTATTATTTCACACTGCGTGCCTGGTAACCTCGGGTGGTCCACAGACCTCCTATGAGAAACACTTTGGAAAGTGCAAGAGCAGCTCTCTGGGAAGACAGAAATGGCGGCCAGCATGGCAGAGTCCCCTGTGCACCTGCAACAAAGGAAGGAGAAGGTGGGGAGGGTCCAGGAGGAGGTCGCATGGGAGGCAGCTTGAAGGAAGGAGGGGTCTGCTGAGGAGGGAGACAAAGGGGACCCCAGCAGAGAAGAGGGGAGGAAGTAGCACAGAGTGAGGTGCGAAGACACCAGCAACAACCCCACCCCACGACCAGGGTCAACACAAGAGGCCAGTCCAGGCCTGAAAGACCAGACATGGAGCTAGAGCCTGCCCCTTGGCTGGGGCTTATGGGCAACGAAGCGGAGCCACCTCTGGGGTCCCAGGAGTTGGCCAGGTGTCCCGGTTTGGTGTCTGCTGGCCCTGCACAGTGTCAGAGAGAAAGCGGAAAGACGCTTTATTCAAAATGGCCTCCCCACGCACTGCCTCGCTGACTCCTTCCCTTTCCTCAGGCTCTCTGTCTTTCACTTTCTCGAGTAAATATTCCACTCAGAAAACAGAAGCATCATAAAGTCATCTCTACTGCAGAGTTTATTTAACATGGTTCAGCCCCAAACTTAAAACCCAAGGAGACCACTGAGCCTGAGAGGGGAACAGGAGCGTGGGCTGCAGCACAGACCCGGGGCCGCCCCAACTTCCCACGTAATGTATTCCATGTATAATCTTCCCTTGGTCTAGAGGGAATTGGTTTCAGGGAGGTCCCCTTAGCAGGGGATTTATCAAACCAGAGTATATGCGTGGTATGAACATCAGATCCATTATCTAAGCTGTTGGTTTTAGTCGAAATGTCAAGAAATGATTTAGTATAAAATCCGTCACAAAAGCATTTATTAAAAAATCTTCTGCTGCTCTTCATCTACAAACATTTACTACCCTGCATACAAATGTCAGCGGTTCAGCCTAATATACTTCTTCATTTATTTACCGATCATTCCTGCTGGAAAGAAGCCAAAAACGATGCCCCGGCTGACGGCCGCGCAGTGCGGACGAGAGAACACGTCTCCTCACCCTGACGTCAACGAATCTATCTTATTGGGGTGCGTTTGAGAAGAGTTGGCCTCGTTAAGGTCAGGCCTTCTTGGGCAAGTGCAGTCCTCTTTGCACAGAGATTGTATTTAAAGAGGGAAGTTATCCCTGTGTTACCAGGACTGTCTCGGGGAAGGACATCCATTAAACGTGGACTTGACAGCCAACGAGACTGAAGTACGTCAGATGCACTTTCTTGCAAATAAATACAGAATTTTTAAAATGCTGACCTGCTAGTTCCCTGCCTCAGTTTGCAGACCCTGGATGATGGTGTCCTCTGATTTCATTTTGAGTTAACCTGATTCTCTAAATAAAGCGAGTTCCCATGGAATCACCGAATTCTGCGTTCCGGAACGAAGGCCTCCCGTTAAGACCAGAAAACAGAGTGCCAAAGGACTGAGTGGCCCGTGGAGGTCACACAGCTGGCTGGTGACAGCAGCAGCCCTAGAACCTCGGATTCATGGTTTTAGATTAAACATGTGTCATTTGGCCGTGTTGCAGGGGAGGGAGAGGGGATTCCAACAGCAGAGAGAGTGGCCAAAATAAGCAAACAAATATAGGCCATTGAGACTCAGGGGGAGCTTGGGTTTCAGAGCCTCAATTGTAAGCATCGAAAACCACATTTCACCTCCAAGTAACCCTCATCTGCTTTCTATCTTCCAAATCCACACCCGTCACGTCACCCTTCCGCTGGGTTATCGATGCCGTCGCTACAGGACCCATGTATTCGAAATTGGCAAGGCAAACATCCAGCTGTTAAAAACACTCCAAGGAAGAATGGGTCTCTAACAAGGAGACCAGGAGAGCTGTCCAGATGCCTTGGCCACGGGGACGCTGGCTTCAGTGTCAATGACCCCAAAGGCCAGCTTTTACATCCAACAATAAGCATGCACGCTGTGCTGTCTGCATTTGGGGTGCCTCCTGACCCTAACTTGAGCAGACTGCACCAGCACTCATGCCCCACTGACTGCTCACAGGAGGGGAGGGACCCACGCCAGACTGTGGCTTGCTCCCACTCTTAAATGCTCGCCAGATACAGCGGGCAATGGAGGAGCCCCAAGGGCCAGGGGTCCGAGTCACATCTCAGGCCCCCAAGAGCTTCCTCGATGCTCCCCACCTCCCCTGGGTGAGCTGGGCTAGAGGTTCACGGCAGGGTTGAGGGCAGACTTCAAAAGGGGGGAAGACAGGCAACATGTGCCCCCCTCTGCGTGGGTCTAAACACAGAATCCCTTCTCCGCCGCACAACCCTTGTGTTTCTACTTTCACTGCTTTTTCCTAATTTCTTATTTTCCGTCTCTTTCTCCGGCCCCTGCCTCGTGCCAAGAAGACAATGCCGACGGTAACGGTAGAATCACCATTGTACTAGAATTGCCAGACGAGCAGAAGTGAGGACTCTCTGAGCACCTGTGGGCACTTTGTTCTATAAACATGCTTCCCCCATGGGCCCCAGGAAGCAAACGTGCTTGGTAACCATGTTCTTCTCTCCAGTGCTTGCCACAATCTAATGCTTCTGCCAGTTTGGCTCTGGGCTGGCTGCCTCCACCACCGGGACCACAAGCTCAGAGCACAGGGCTCTGTCTACCGTGCTCACTGCTGTACCCCAGAGCCCAGGACCATCAAAAACCACAACTGAAGGGGTGAGTGAAGTCCCATTTCACAGATGAAAAACTGAGGCTCTCAGAAGTTGTGGATTCCAGGTTAATAGAGGCAGGAGATGAGAGTCAGGACCAAAGTACAATGAGGTCAGGAATGGAGATCTTCACCTCTTCTGGCTTCTTCAGGACCAGGCTGTCCCCAGGCTGTCTCTCTGGCTTCTCAAATGGCACACTCAAGTGACAAGTCCCTTACTTTCCACGACATCAGTGCAGCTCTGGCTCATGGATTTGGTCTCTGCTGCTCCCAGTTTATTCTGGATAGAAAGACGTGCGGGACTCAGTGTCCCGCTGACCCTACCCCTCATGGCAGGTGTGATCTCAAGCCGCTCCTGGCCCATGTCGGTGGAGATCAGGTGCCTTGGCACCCTCTAGAGCTGCCCTGCTCACTCGGGTTATTTCTAAGCGTGAAATACATTTGTATCACTTAAAGAGAGCAAGCTCAATTATTTAACTCTACCCAGATTTAGTTCAAATATAAGAGTTCCAGTGTACATCTGAGACTTCTGGGAAATTGATTTTTCTGCTGAAGATCATTTCATAGGGTTTAGCATTTAAACCAAATCGGGCGCAAACTGATCTCTTCATAGATACTGAGTTTCTTTTCCTTTTCTGAAGACCAGCCGAGGCAGGAGTCCTGCTCCCCGCCCCTACATTTGCCATATGTGTTCCCTGAGTTTAGCAGTCCACGGCGGCCCACCAAAAGTCATCCTGAAAGCAGCCAGCTCGTCTTCTCTCATCACGGAGCTGTCGGGGCGGACGTGCCAAGGGAGGGCTGGAACAGCGTTTAGCACTCAGCTGACCTCGCATCCACCTCCCCAGAACGCCTGCTGGAGCCAAGAGGATTTGGGCTTTTTCTATTTCTCAGCCATTTTCAAGTGATTTCTTTAATGCCTCCTGAGAGTGCAGCACTGACTGGCCGGGGGTTTTAAACTGAAACTTCTCGCCAGCAAATACCACTGATGGTTGCAGTGACGGAGAAACAGCCTTGAAGCTTATCTTATATTTACAATTAAGTCAGCTGGTCACACTAATGATGCTCTAATATTTAACGTGAACTATGCGTTTTCAAGTTCTTCAGAAGAGAAAGAACCCGTGTGATCATCTGAGGACAGACAGTCTTCAATAACTTTACACAAGATGACAGCTCAAAAAAAAAAAAGAAACGAGAGATTTAAAATTAAGGGGATCTGTGAGTCTATAAAGAAAAGCGGGAACAAACGGCAGGGGTCATGGAGGTGTCAACACACCATCAGTGGAGTCCCCACCCCCATCTTCCTGCAAAGCTGTCCCTGAGTGATTTTATATATGTTAAGGTGCGAGCTAAAAAGTTATAATTATTCCAGTAAAAGGAATGTGAGACTGAAGGGAATGCAAAGGAAATGGGCTTTAGAGCCTGAATTTTATGGAAGTCCAGTCCCAGGGTTACAATAGGAAGAGCTGGAGTGGGAGGGGCTCACAGCCTGAGCAGTTTCTGTATGTAAATGAGGATGGGGCTGACACCCAGCTCCTGGTGTGAAGTGAAGGGTGACAGGACAGCTCGGTGTCTGGTACATATTGGCTTAAGCCCTCTCACATGTTATGCACCCAATAGGTGACTTTATTATTTATTGTTGTTTTTGTGAACGTATGTAAGGTATGCAGCACCATCACTGGCTTATTTAAAAGAAAAAAGCCATAAAGACATTCCGTGCCCTCTACTTGTCTTCCCATAAGTCAGATACCATCCAAAGGCCTGGTCTTGCCCATAAAGACCTCTATGTCTAGCGAAAACCTTGACCTCATGAGAGGCAGTATAAATGGGGCTGAAGAACAAAGCTTGGGGTCCCTAAAATCTCGACAGCCATCACTCATCTAAGCCAAGTGATGGGACCCGCTCTGAGACCTACCTTCTAAAGCAATGGTGTCAGCAGAACTTTCTTTGATGACAAAAATATTCTCTATCTGGGCTATCCGACCAGTGACATCTGACTCTTGAGTACTTGAAATGTGCTTGAGTGCACTGAGGAACTCATTGTTTACATTCCATTTTCATTGATTAGGATTGGTCAGTAATCAATTCACTGATTATATTTAAATAGTTACATATGGCTAATGGATGCCATAATGGAATAAGCCCCCATTTGTTGGCAGGTGGGCGGGTAGGTGTGAGGCCCAGGGCATGGTGGGCGCCAGGCAGGAGGCTGCTTCTCTCCTCCCCTCTCCTGCCCTCCCATCACGGAGTAGATTTCCTCTGGCCTGAACTCCCACATACAGAGCTCCTACCAACACTGGCACAGCACTGGAAGCCACCTACAAAAGAGCCTGGCAGGGCTGGCACAGGGAACCAGGAGAGACCTCAGGACAGTTCTCACACCCCCCAAGGCAAGTGAACAAAGCTAGGGTCAGCCCCACCTGTGCCCTTTTACTTCTCAACAATCCCACTCTCACACACAACGTATCCCACACTTCTCCTGGGCCTCCATGTGGGCACTGGTGGCAGAGGCAGATCAGAGTGGCTGCAACACGACTCCTGAGGCCTTGCAAATCCCCCAACACTCACCTGAACATACATGCACAAACGCACACATGTCCACATACACATGCACAGACACACACATGCATGCACACAGGTCCACATGTGCATGTAGGCACAGGCACACACATGCACAGACACATGTCTTCATAGTCATGTACACATGCGCACACATGAGCACACCGGCATACACATGCACTCACAAACACACGCACTCACATACACGCAAGCACACAGGCATGTACTCACACACACAAGTGCACACAGATACACAGTGCACAGAGCTATGCACACACAAGAACACACGTTCATACAAGCACCCTGCTCACACACACCGATTCCAGGAGATGGCAAACCTTCAGTGTAGTAGAAAAGTGCGACCAGTACTTATCCTATCTGAGCCTCAACTTCCTCATTAAAAAATGGAAATTAATTAATTTGTAAATAATATTTACCTTGCCAATTTGTTAGCATTAAATAAGACCCCAAGACATGAAACTCACTCAGCACTAGAGGCTGCTGTGGTGGTGCTGGTGGTGGCGATGGTGTGAACTTGGTTGTAATGGTGATAATGGTGGTGGTGGTGGTGCTGGTGGTGGCGATGGTGTGAACTTGGTTGTAATGGTGACGATGGTGGTGCTAGTGGTGGCGATGGTGTGAACTTGATTGTAATGGTGATGATGGTGGTGGTGGTGCTGGTGGTGCTGGTGGTGGCGATGGTGTGAACTTGGTTGTAATGGTGATGATGGTGGTGGTGGTGGTGCTGGTGGTGGCGATGGTGTGAACTTGGTTGTAATGGTGATGATGGTGGTGCTGGTGGTGCTGGTGGTGGCGATGGTGTGAACTTGGTTGTAATGGTGATGATGGTGGTGCTGGTGCTGGTGGTGCTGGTGGTGGCGATGGTGTGAACTTGGTTGTAATGGTGATGATGGTGGTGCTGGTGGTGCTGGTGGTGGCGATGGTGTGAACTTGGTTGTAATGGTGATGATGGTGGTGGTGGTGGTGCTGGTGGTGGCGATGGTGTGAACTTGGTTGTAATGGTGATGATGGTGGTGCTGGTGCTGGTGGTGCTGGTGGTGGCGATGGTGTGAACTTGGTTGTAATGGTGATGATGGTGGTGCTGGTGCTGGTGGTGGCGATGGTGTGAACTTGGTTGTAATGGTGATGATGGTGGTGCTGGTGGTGCTGGTGGTGGCGATGGTGTGAACTTGGTTGTAATGGTGATAATGGTGGTGCTGGTGGTGCTGGTGGTGATGGGGCAAAGAACATGGGAGGGATTTAGAAATGCCCAGGGGATGGAATCACCTCCCCCCTGGCACTTGGCAGGAGCCCCTGCCCAGAGCTAGGAGGCTCTCAGCCCCCAACTCTGAGGCTTGATAATTAGGGGTGGCCTGGTCCCTTGCCGGCTACGTCTCAGCATCAGGAAGAGGTTGCAGCTCTGCGCTGCCCAGCATTGCCCCTCCCAGGAGAGCCCTCAGAGCCCACAGCAGGGTCATGCAGCCCCTCGGATGCCCCGTCACACAGGTTCACTGGGCAGGTACTCTCCCCTCGCACCTCACCTGGGCCTCTGTCAGAAAACCAGTAAAGATCATTGTCACATTATTTACAATAACCAAGACACGGAAAGAACCTAAGTGTCCATCGGTGGGTGAATAGAGAAAGAAAACGTGTTATATATATATATACAGATATATACGTATATCTGTATATATATGTATATATGTATGTATGTATATATATACATACATATATATCTGTATATATATATATATATATATATATATACGAATATTATTATATACATGTGAATGTTATACATACATGTGAATATTATTCAACTAAAAAAGAAGAAAATCCTGCCATTTGTGACAACATGGGTGGAACCTGACAGTATTTTGCTAAGTAGAATAAGTCAGACAGAGAAAGATAAATACTGTGTGATCTCACTTATATATGGAATCTAAAAAAAAAAAAAAGAAAGAAAAAGAACCCATAGAAACAAAGAACAGACTGGTTGGTGCCAGAGGTGGGCATGAGGAGTGGGCAAATGGGGGAAAGTGGTTAAAAGTCACACACTTCCACTTATTGGATGAATAAGTTCTGGAGATGCAATGCATGGCGCAATGACTCTAGCTTACAATATTGCATTGCATATTTAAGAGTTGCTAAGAGAGTAAACCTTAAAAGTTTTCATCACAAGAAAAAGTTGCAACTAGATGAGGTGATGGATGTTAACTATACTTCCAGTAATCATTTCAGAATATACACATATATCAAATCATTGTGCCGAACACCTTAAACTTATGCAAAGTCAGTGTCAATTATATCTCAATAAAACTAATGGAGAGCTTGTTATTATGTAAGCAGATACAGATCTGTAATAAAGGCATTATTCACTCACTCACTCCTACAATAGCAGCAAGGGAGCTAGAGCCACTGGAAGGACCTACATTCACCTCGAAAGCAGGGGAGAAAGCTACATACAGCCCATGGCCAAATCCAGGCACTGTCTGTTTTTCGTATGGCCCACTAACCAAGAATGGTTATTACATTTGTAAATGGTTGAGAAAAACCAAAAGAAGGATAATATTTCATGACACATGAAAATTATATGAAATTCAAATAGCGGTGCCCATAAATAAAGTTTTATTGGAACACAGCCACATTCACTCATTTACATATTATCTACAGCTGCTTTGGAGCACAGTGCAGAATTGAATAGTTGGGACAGAGACAGTACATCCTGCAAAACTGCAATACCTGTCATCTGGCCCTTTACAGAAAAGAGTTGCCGCTCAATCCCTGCTCTGAACTATTTAAGGAATTATTCGAAGCATCACAGTGGACCCAGACACACTAGCCATCCACAAGTGAAGGACGGAGGCATTTTCTTAGTAAACAAGAAAGACACAGCAAACGTTTTCAGAATTCTAACATCTTCTCACACCACACACTGCTAAGATGGCTAAATCATTTGCACACACACACATAAACAACTCTTCCATAGAAGAGAAAATAAAAACGGCTTTATGGGTTCCAAAATACAAATGATCTAGTTTTCAGATTAGCAATGTTAGAAAAAAGCGCAGCATGCACTATTTGGTACACTATATCTAGTCATCTCTGTGACAGAGAGATTTCACTCTCCATTCAGAGTGGGTATTTGGGCATCAGCTGGTGAAAGCCTAAAACCCACTTTGAGCAAAGACCCAGGAAGCCAACTGGGAAAGACCAATGGCCATTGAGGTCAACTCTGAGCTCCAACGGGCCCCAGCACCTCCGCATCTGGGACAATCATGGATGGACTCCCACCAAAAAAAAGGCTGTTGGCAGGAAACAAGCATGTTAAAAACAGAAGATTGGACTCTCACCAAAGAGCACAGTCTTGGGAAGGTCCAGTCCGTGTTTCTTTAAAGTCTTTATAATTTGACCATTAATATAGAAATGTCAAAACAGAATACCCAGGAGTCCAATCAGGCAGAGAGTAGATCAGGGGTAATTTTCTTTTGCAATCTGAACAAAAGACATTTTCTAACCAAGCCAAAGAAGGGGGTTAGAAATTATATAGATAAATATAGAAATGCACTCATCAATGTGTTTCATGCAAGATTTCAAATGGCTTTGTGACAGTTCTGCGAACCTATCTGGGGAAAATTTTCTGGAAAAGCAGTCACAATGAAATCAATTAGAAAAGCGAGAAGGATGTATGTTCTGTCATTTTTAGTGGGAAAATGGCTGCTTGATTTTCCTTGGCATACTCCCTCTTAACCACTTTGAAGACCTTTCGACTGAGAAGGGAAATCCATATCATGACAGGTTCCCATGTGTTCCTGCCGTCAATTACAAGTTCATCCTCAACCACCTAAGTGGCGTGTTAGAACGTGTGCTGGTGCCTGGTGTGGAAAGGCTTGGAGCCTGATGTCTCCACCACCGCTCTCAGGGTATCTTCAAACATGTCACATCATCTCTTTCCCTGACTCAGTTTTCTCATCTGCACAATGGGAATGAAGCCTAGCCTTACTGTCTCCATCAAGTGTTGTCAATAGTGTACACTGAGACTAAAGAGCGAAGATTGCTCAACAAATGAGGAATATTTTTATATTGGTTTCTGAGCTGTAACAACATGAAGCCCAGAGCAGGTTGGAAAGCACTTCTGGGTGTTTTTATACACAATTGTTTACAGCCTTCCTCCTTAACCTAAATGGACACTGCATTCACCACATCGAAACAAGTGGGCTGACTGCTAAGCCTGTGGATGGAGTGCATCTCCCAGTCCCCCAGCCTCCAGGAAAGCCTAAAGGGCCTAGAACCTATCAGATTCTGTTTTTCTGCTGCCTCAAACCATAAAATGCTCACTCAACAACAAGAAAACTACATTGACCCAATCCCCAAGATAGATCAGAATGGGAGAGAGATTTTGATGGGGAGTCAATAGCAGAAAGCTGAGTCTTAATGCTGAGGATTTATATCAAACCAGAGCACCTTCCACACATCAGCTGGAGAAATGGCCAGATACAAAGGAGGCCCAGTCCTTGGGTGTGTCTGGGCCTCAGGGGTGGCCTGGGCCCAGTTCAGCTAGAAAAGCAACACAAAAGTCTCACTGGCAAGTGCTATTGTGGGCTTCTGGAGCTAATATCCTATGAATAGAGACGTTTTAAATGTATTAAACATTGGTCCTTTCTTTTTAGAAATGACACTGACAGAGGCTTCCTTAAACATTATTTGAATAAAGCCTCATTACTCACTGTCCAAAGAAGTTCATTAGGAGGAGATCGCTCTGGAAAGGAATCCAGGAGCTCGCCTTTCTTCTCAGCAGTGAATTACATTAGTTACTTCCTAGTTATTTAAATCTTGAAATAAAAGATGTAAACGCTACAGTGACATCTTAAGATCATTGCAAAGGCAGGTCTTGCATGCACAAAAATGCCCAGCTGGTCTGCAGATAAAACAGATTGATAATTAGTTGCAAAATGTAACATTTCATCAAGAATATTTTGAATAATCCAATTTATCTTTGTCAGATATGCAGCACATATTTTCCGGGGAGCAGCTTTGTTCTTTAACATAATATTATAATTTCAGGCTGCTAATGAAGGCGCCGCCGGGCGGCCGGCCTTGATGTGCGGCGTGGCGGGGAGCGAGCAGCGGCTGGGGGACCCGTGCGCCCGCCGGAGCGCACCGCGCCCCGCTGCCGCCACCTGCCCGCGGTGGCGCGCGGGCCTCGGGCGATCAAAGGGCCCGCGGGCGGCGGGGAGGGCGCCCCCGATGGGCGGAGCACGGGCCAGTGGGCAGGGGTTCCACGGACTCCCGCTTCTAATTAACGGATGGAAAGGTGCACTCCCAGCCTGAGATAGAGTCGCTGATGGGATGGGGAAAGCAGGCTGCAGGTACATGTGCGGGGTTGGGGTGTGGCTGCTGGACCGCGGGGTAGCAGACCCAGGGTGCACCCTGGGCTGTTATAGCAGGAGTGGGAGGAGGGTGAGGAGGGATGAGAGTGCATGGATGGTTTGCAGGAGCTGCAAACACACCTCCAAGGGCTCCATGGACCCCCTGTGCCAGGAGACAATTAGGGCCCATGTGCTGGCGGGGCAATTTATCACTTTATATGAAGTCTGTTGGAATCGCCAAGACGCCTGTGTTTACATGGCTGAGTGGGAGCCACTTGGCATTGGTCCGGAGAGCCCCAGCATCTGGCCCAACAGAGAACCTCCTCGTCTTAAGAACAAGAGAGGCCAGGCGCTTTTGGAGAGCCCTTGATCGTCGTGCCCAGAAATGCACTCAAACTATTTCTTCAGTGACCCTGGGCACGGGAGGGCTGGGCATCCCCACATGGTCCACATTCCACCCAAGACTTCAGAAGATATGTTTATTGCAGCACTATACACAATAACCAAGGTAGACGACTGGATTAAGAAACAGCAGTACATTTACACAATGGAGTATTACTCAGCCATAAAGAAGAATGAAATCTTACCATTTGCAACGATGTGGATGGACCTAGAGAACATTGTGCTAAGTGAAATAAGTCAGACAGAGAAAGACAAATACCATATGATCTCACTTATATGTGGAATCTAAAGAAAAGAATAAATGAACAAACTAATCAGAAATAGCCTCAAAGATATAGAGGAAAAACTAAGGGTTGAGAGATGGGGGGGGGTGGGGATGAGGGAGAAGGGGAGGGGATTAGAAAGCACAAATCGGTAACCACAAGATTGCCACGGGGATACGAAAGACAGTTTGGGGAATATAATCAATAATGTTCTAAGATTTTGTAGGGTATCCGATGGACACGTGTCCCATTTGGGAGACCACCTCAGGGATGATGCAGATGCCTGATCACTGCGCTGTACACCTGAAGCTGAACAATAATGAATGCCAACTATAATTTTATATATAGAGAGATTTTATATATAGATAGATAGATAGATAGAGATATATATTTACAAGAAGAGTACAGCATTAGGAATAGACGCAGTGGAAATGTAATGGCTGTGTGCAATGTCAGAGAAGCAGTAGATTGGGGGAAGAGGGTTATCAGTTTGTGAGGGGTATAAATGATAAATGTCTAACAAAAGACTTCAGGGGAGAGGGCATAGCTGGATGGAGGGAAAGTGTTGGCAGAGTCTGGAAAATGAGCTCACCCTTCCCAAAAGGGGCATGAAGTTTGGCAAAGTAGAGAAAACTCCACAATGCCCTTATAGTGTGCCTGCGCAAATGGCACCCAGGCACATGCTATTTGTGCAAAAGGTTTCTTTCACATTGACCGTCTCAGCTGCATGCATGCAAACCTCACACCTCACACCGCTCTCACCCCCAAGCAGCAGCTGTTTGGTAATACTGATACTTTCAAATTCAATTCTTGCCCCAAGGTTAACTTAAGTTCTGTATCCCTTAGTTCAGAGATCATGATCAAGAAGAGACAGGAGCTGTGCTCCTCATGTCCATGTTTGAAATGACAGTGCTACCTACCAGTGTCCTAAAACCCTGCAGGACACATTTGATGGCCCCCGAGTGCCCAGGACGCCGACATTCGTTAACACACTGCCAGATGTAAAATGATATTAAACTTGAGTGGGTTCAGCAAATGCAGAATACTTTGAAAAACTGACCTGCTCACGACCCCAAACCACAGGACTTCTCACTTGGAAGATTAACCCGCAAGGGGGTCGTCTCCTTACTGGGTTACTCCCACGCCCACTGGAGTCTGTGTTCTGTGATTTCAGTTACTTCACAGTCTCAAGGACCACGGTAGCTGAGTCTATCAATCGGAACGTCTCCCAATACGTCCAGCCCTGAAAATACACTGTGCGTGAGATTCAGCCTGGAGGAACCACGCTCTTGACGGGGATCCTGACCGGTCCACGGTCCCTCCTTGCTTCTATTCCTTCCAGGGTGGGGTTACAAGCCTTCTTAGGTAATTATTTATCTCGTCCAAACTCGAAGGTCAGTCCAGTGTCATCTCTCTTCCTGGGTAAGTTCTGACTGTTACGATTTTCTCTGCGGGTCCTGCCCACCTAATGAGCCTGTGGGTTTCACTTGTTCTTCTCTACTCACCCTTCTCTGTGGGCTACCAAAGCCCCTGGAGCGGGAGACAGCCCAACAACCCTAGAGGGTGGCTAGGGGCCAGTGTGCCCTCAGGCTTCCCTGCCTGTCCCCAGAGACCCTGCACAGCCACCATTCCCTTCCTTACCCTCACAGGACAAAGGGACAAATGTATGTGCTGGGAACGGACACCCTATGTGGGCTCCTAGTGGTGGGCCGATGCTCGGCTCCTCTCTGGGACCCTCTTCCTGGCCAAGAAGCATTTGGTGACTCACCCAGGCTACATGGCAGACATGTGTGCTCTTCAGAAGGCATCTGTCCTGAGCAAATGACTTTTAAGGAGACAATCAAAAACCTTGGGAAAACCCACTCACTGTACCTCAGGAGTGCCCATGTCAGCCACTTCTTGTTCAGAAACCAACAGCTACTTCTGCAAACCCATGAAAGGGTGGCCCTGTGGCCTAGGACACTCAGGTGGCCCTCCCCTCAGCCTGGTGCCAACCACCCTTGTGCAGAAACCCACTCACCACAGCCGACTGCCCAGCTCTGTCCCAGCAGTCTAGGAATCCTTGGGGCTGGGACAAGTTTCCTTGTTTCTGACTCCCCTGTGCCCAATAAATGAGGATTGACCTGACCCAGACTGGGTCCCTCTGGGACCAGCAGACCCCGGTGACAGCCAGCTCACCACTGTGGACCAGGCATGCATGAATCTGTTTCCTAACTTCTCCGGTGTCCAGAGCCCATGCCCGTGCCTGCCATCTTCCTTCAGCCAGCACGTGTACAGAAGGGATGTTCAGTAGACATTTATGAATGGGTTCTTTCCTCCTTGCTTATCAGCCAAAAGAGAGGAGGCCTGGCCCTAGGATTTCTCTAAAGTAGCCGTGTCATCTAGCACCAGAAAGCGCTGAATAAAGGGACGAACTTGGATGTATCTGTTGCTTAATTGATTACACCCAGTTGGAGGTTGGAAATTATTCACACTGGAGTTTGACAGGGGTAAGGAGGGAGATTGTCACTGTGGCCACCAACTGTGGTTGTATGAGAAGGCAGAAGTGAGCCAGTTGCTGTCTGCAAGCGTGCAGAATGGGGGACCCCGTGACACAGAACCACTTTCCTAAAATATGCCCTCTTGCCCTTGGCAGTGCTCTTGCAGCTGTTATATTGCAGTGGGAGGGTCCAGATCTCCTCTCCACAGTTGCTGGAATCTCATGTTGAAGAATAAATGGGTGGATGGAAGGGTCGGAATTAACTCAGGCTTTTGTGTGAACTGGACACAATCCAGCAGCCCCAAATATAAGATAAATCCAGGGTGAATAAAGCCCTAAGGCTTATGGATGACTGTTGGAAGAGGTATGGGCAAGAAAGGGGCAGTGCAGCTGTGCAGAACAGATTAGAAACTGAGGACATGCAAAGCTAAACGCAGCTCTGCCACCACCCACAGGGAATCGCCCGCCTCCTTCACTAGCCTGGGTGCTCCTAACTGGTAGTGAGTGGACCTTACGTCTCCGTAACCACAGAATCTGTAGACACTAGGTATTCAGTAAGCAACCTAGGGAGGGGAGGTTGGAGGCCAGAAGTTACCAGCCCGCAGTGTAGACACCAGGAAGCAATGAGCAGGGCCATGAACAGTGTGGGTTCTGCCTTGGAAGGGCTGTCTGTGGGCCTTTCCCATCTCTGAATGTGTGTGTGTACAGAGCGAGACTCCGTGGCCCACTTTCGTCCCTTGTGGTTTTTTAAGTCACTTGCATGATTAAATCCAAGGTCTCTCCTATACCCCTCTTCTCAGAGCCCCAGTGGCTGGGTCTTGGAGGTACATGAAGGCAGGTGACATAAATAAGGTTGTGTCCCCTAGCATGGCACTGGGGACCTCCCACTCTGGGCCTCATCTGGAGATGAGCCTCCTGGCCCGGCCTTGGCCATGCCAGGTTCAGCCCAGCTCTGCACTTTTCTCTGCCCAAAATGCCGTTTTCCTTCTTTTTCTGTCCCATACATCCTGCAAGCGCCACTCTGGGAGGGCTCCCCATGGTCAACCCTTCTTGTCAGCATGTAGCTCTTAGAACCTGTATCATGTCTTATCTCTCATTGTAATTACTTGTGAGATTTTCTCACTCCCCCACCAGTCCATCAGTTCCGTGCAGACAGGACCAGATGCCCTGCTGACTTAGCAAATCCTAGGCCTCCATGAAAAGTTTCTGCATAAAGAAATGAATGGATCCAACAAGTAAAAACCTTCAGACCAGCACCACGGAAAGCTATCCACTATATCAGGTTGCACGGAGGAATGAATCTCTAAAGATTAACTAAGAAAGAAAAATGAAAAACATTTCAATTTATCACAGAAATAGTAATTAATTCACATGACTTTGGGTAGAAAGGTGAATTAAGGTGAAAATCATTTTTTCTCGGACGTCAAGTAAACTCTCCCGCAGATCGCCTTGAAAAGTCCAATATAAATACACCAAATATTAAAAAGCAGAGCAAACATTAGTGAAGAGGTCAGTGTGTTTTCTTTTAGGTACAAGTTTGCTCAAAAGGACAGGATGGTAAGATGCCTCTCTTGTCATACGAGGTCCCACGGATGTAATTGAGTGAATGACTGAGTCTCCACAACGGCGCTGTGTATGTGGGGGTGGGCAGGTCCCACCAAGGTCACTTACTCTGAGGCACCCCACCCTTCGACCATAAGACCACTAAGTGTACTGGGAGTTATTTATAGTTGTCATTCTGCCAACAGCTGAAGCAGGGCCCATAGGATGGTAAAAAGGACTGTTAAGTATTGAGGGTTCTGGGAAGATTCTGGAAAGGTTCAACGGTAAAGGCTGCTCATCAAATCACCCTATGAGACTCTGGGCTGATGGTTTACCTTTCCCCACTTACCCCAGGCGCTTTCCCCTCTGCATTCACTCATGTTCCTTCTAGTAAAATCCAACTCAGTCCCCAAAGCCTAAATCAGGTACCACTGCTAATAGGGAAGCCCCCAGATGTTTCCAGTCGCGACTTCCTCTGCACCCGCAACAGGCTGCACTAGCAGTTCACCTGGGCACAGGTGTGCGTCGGCGAGGCTTCTCCCAGAGGCTGGTGTGCACAGAGCTGCCTCGTGGCCTCGGCTGCTGTGCTTCACGGACATAGAGGAAGCACGTCCCCATCACAACATCACCAGCACCTGGGAGTGTCTCGCCAGGAACAGGTAGGTACTTGACAAATGATTGGTGGAAAAGAGACAAGAAGGAAGGAAGCGGTGAGGGAGGGATAGAAAGAGGGACAAAAAGACATGAGAGTACCTGTCTCATAGTACATGCTCAATAAACTTTTCCAGAATAAAAGAAAAAATAAATTAGTCACTCAGGATAATCCCTCTTGCTCCTCAGGTATACATAATTCTTGTGTGTCTGTGTTTGTCTGAAAAGGTGTTAGACTCCTTCACCTGTCCTCAACCACCCACAGAAAGGGCAGACGCGAACATCTAGACTCAAAGCTACAGAGAAGTGAAAAGTCGCATCTGTACCCAGGGGGCTAGAGTACTTGTATTGATTCATGTGGACGAGGAGCTGGGGCAGAGTGTGTGAGCCCAGCAGACGGGCACAGGCTGCCCCAGTGTGGAAAGAGGGACAGTTCAGCATAAAGGTTGGTGCCCCAGAAACAATACATAGACCTGTCCCTGCAGGAGAGGCCTATGGGACAGGAGAGCCCAGCTAACCAGCGCTGACACACGTGACCTACAACATGCAAGGGGCTCCAGGATTGGGCTGAACCCCACTGAGCCTTGTGCCATGGCCAACCTGTGATTTTTTTCCCCCTTTCAATAGCACCTCCCTAAGAATCCTACTGCTGGAGAGAAGCAAGGGGTACCCCTGAGAACTCATCAGCGAGGGTTGGGGCTGAGTGATTCTGCCTTCCTGTCACCCCCTCCAAGGGGCCCTCTACAGAAGGTGACCCCGTATTCTCTCTTACAACTCCTTGCATTGTTTCTTTCAGTGTGCCCACCCCAACTGGTAATTATTTATGCAATCATATGCTTGCTGGTTTTATTTTTCTATCGCTCTGTGGATTGTAAATGCCAGGGGAGCAGAGGTGGTGTCTGTCTCACCCACCCACCTCCAGGGCCTTACACACTGCTCTGTACGTAGTAGGTGCTCAGGAAATACTTATTGAATGATGGAATGGGTCTCCCCAGTAACTGGTGTCCAGCTCCACACGCTCCGGAGAGATGGACTGGGAGGCTTCAGAGAAGCCAAGACAATATCAGGATGGGGGCAACGCCTTTGTCATCCCGAGGAAACAACCGAAACGGAGCAAGCAATGCAAACGCAATGCAGACGGTTTCAGCAGATCATCAAATTAGCATCGCCATGGACAGAGATTCCGTAATTTCTCACATAGATCAGCTGACTCTTTAAAGAATGTCACAAATGCCAAGGAAGGGGTTGATGTGTCTGAAAACCCCTTTGGGGGCGACTGTGCAAATGTCGGCAGGGTGGGCCCTCTGGGTTGGAGGGAAATGACCCGATTGCCTGGGAAGGGCAGGCCACCGCCAGTCTCTGCTCATACACAGCACACGGTTATGCGTACACCACATGCAGACAGCCCCAAACATCGAAATTAAAGAGCTGCTTCTTTCCAACAGTTTGGTCTGCAGCTCTGTGATCACCTGGGGATAGACCAACTTGCAGCGGCTCAGACTGCCATTTCCGCCAGCGTCCTTTCCAGCTTCACCGGAGATGCGTGTTAAAAGTTAAAGGGCCTTCATCACATTAAGAACATGAATTTTTCTAACCATAAATTTATCCCACTGAATTCCTGAGCTCTGAAGTCACCCTACACTCTTCCTTGTAAATCAGAGGGGGTGTGCCCACTTCCTGATGTTTGCCAATTTGCTGTTTTTCCTGTAATTAGGAAAAAATGCAATTCACGAGTTACAAGCCCAGAGGAGATCCCCGGATCGAGTTGAGTTGTTTCATATCTGCCTTCTCAATGCTTTGTGAAGAATGATTCTACTAAGGGGAAGGGGTGGGGGGAGAGTAAAAGGGCGAACAGAAATGGTTATCTAAACACAGGATGGTGAGCACTAACGTCGGACGTGGCCGCCGTTCCCTCAGCGTGGCTTTGGTCATTCTGCATAAATGGGCAGCTCCATCGGTTTATGGCACCTGCTGGTAGACGGGTGCAGAGTTGGGAAAATTAAAGCTAATGGGAAGAAGAATTAAAAGTGCCGGGAAGATGAGTCTGCGTTCGGGTGTGTGGGATGGCCCCAGTCTGCGATGCGCACGCGTCCTGACGGCGACTCCCGAGCATCAAAGCCGGTCCCGCTCAGAAATGCAATCTATTAAGCCTTCACATCCTTGTTTTGTAGGAATTATGAAACAAACAGAATTGACAATAGGCCCGTGGCAGCAGCTTCCTGAATCGCTAATGGCAGCTAGAGAAAGGCTCACTTTGCTCCTCTGTTTATCTTTCAAATGAAAGTGGTTTTCCTACATCAGATTTTCCTTTTTGTCCTTCAGCATCTACACTCTAACTTCTGTGTTGTGGGGAGTATGGTGCCAGTTCCGGGAAACGTTTGCCATGAAATCAGCTATCGACACAGGACATTATTACATGTCGCACAAACATGCGGTTGCTGCTTTGTACTTGGGTTATTCATACAGATGCTGTGTTCTCGGAATGACTTCCATTGTTTTTGGTATCAGTTATTAAAATTAATATTAACTAAAGGGATGAAAACAGTAAGCGCTTATGTGGCCAAGAGTCTTTTGACAAGGTGTGGTACATGGTAGGTACTCAATAAATATTTGAAGAATTAACTTTAAATGAATTGAATTTCGGACTTTAAAAAAGGGGAAAAAAGGATGTCATTTTATTCGTACAGATGGAAAACTCTCCCATTTCCATTCATCCCTTAAAAAAAAAAAAAAGGCCAATAATTCTCCTTAATTTTAATCAGGAGGTAGCAAAAAAAGCAAATACAAAAAAAAAAAAAAAAAAAGGCCATTTTGTGAAAAATGAAACAAGAGCGGGAACATTTCCCATCATGGGACGTGTTTTCCTCCTTTCCACGTCCCACTCCGTCTTCTGTCACCCAGTAATTCTGGAGGTGAACAAAATGGACCCTTGTATCTATCTAATCATCATAATGACCCTGGCCTTCATATTTAAAATGTCATTCAGAGATAGTTTCGGGTTGGCAGCTGCTGACGGAAGAGAGCAATAAATAACACTACCTCCGTTTGCACACAAGCCCTGCCTGCAGAAGCTGCTGGAAAAGCATTTCCAGCCGAACACCTTGGGACCCACTATTGGAATGCCACCCCACTTGATGCCAGGAGCCCCGCACATCAGCTTTGAGGAGGGAAGTGAGGAGCAGCTTGCCCAATTGGAGTTACAAGGGAATTTGGGAAGACAGAATGTAATTACCTGAACTGGAAAACGGCCAAGGTACTGGGGCTGTTAAAAAAAAAAAAAAAAGAAAAAAAAAAGTCCAGGAAAAAAAATAACCTTAATTCTCTTAGCTGATAGAAGCCAAAGGCGGGCTTCTTTCTGTTTATGATTTGGCAGCATGGGGCATTTAAATCATCACCAAACAATAAATAAAAATAAAATGTCGCAGTTTCCAGCAGGCCCCTCTGACATGCACACAGCCGCTCGCTGCAGATCCCTTTGTCTGTGTATTAGGGGGTAACACGGCAGACTCGCAGGGGACATTTCCTTCCTCTTGGCTCAGTTTGCACTGGAGACTGCCAGCACGTTCCGCCCACGGACTGGTCAGGTGCTGCTCCCCAAAAGCAGAACCTTTGCAAAGCCACCAGGACAAGATCAGATATTGTTTTAACTGTTTGCAGAGCTAATTCTTCTCTTTGAAATCTGCGCTTAATTCTGATGGAATGAAGTGAATAAAATAATAATATCATATGAGGGACATGAAATTTTATAGGGATTTTAGCTGGGAACTCTTTATTTCTTTCTGTCTCCCCTCTTCTCTCTCTCTCTCTCTCTCTCTCTCTCTCTCTCTCTCTCTCTCGTCTCCCCTCTCCTCTCTCTCTCTCTCTATATAGATAGATAGATAGATAGATAGATAGATAGATAGATAGATAGGTAGCCCTTCTCCCCTCTTCTCTCTCTGTCTCTCTCTCTCTCTCTCTCTCTCTCTCTCTCGTCTCCCCTCTCCTCTCTCTGTCTCTCTCTCTCTCTCTCTCTATATATATATATATAGATAGATAGATAGATAGATAGATAGATAGATAGCCCTTCTCCCCTCTTCTCTCTCTGTCTCTCTCTCTGTCTCGTCTCTCTCTCTCTTTGTCTCCTCTCTCGCTCTCTCTCTGTCTCTATAGCTCCATCTCCCCTCTCTCCATTCTTCTTTCTTTCTCTCTGTCCCCTCTCTCCCCTTCCCTCTGTCTCCAAGAGGGAAAGGCATAGAGAAAGGAAGAGGAGAGGTTCACCTCAGAAGGTCTGGAGGTCCCCACATGCTTGAAATACTAATCAGTTGGCTACAGAGTAAGCTCGACAGCACAAGATGCCAGTAGCATCCCCCATGTGCAAGGACGGTTCCTCCAGAAAATGTGAGTGGTCTCAACCCCTGAAAGAGCGGAGGCGCCTTGGTGCTCTTTCAGAAAACTTGCACGGCTCCTGCTTCCCTCCCTTCCACAACAGTCAACCGCTAATGATCTCCTCCTATCATAATTGCCGGAAGTTGTCAACAAGAAAATTCCACTTAAGCTTATGGTTTGTGGTTTTCCCTGGAGGGTTAAACAAAACAGTCCACCATGACACCTCAGACTTTTTTTTTTTTTTTTTTTTTTTTTGGGAGGGGGGAAAGGTTAATACACATTTGTGTAGCCCAGTAGACCAGAGTTATCCTTGTAAAACCTATGGAACAAAGAAGTCCAATCAACTAATTCATTTTTAAACTGGAAAGGCCATTTCTTTTATATCCCGAAAACAGGGAACACCAATAAAATTACAGTGGAAATGTACCATTCCATCTGATTGTCTACATTTCCATAATGGTGAAAATCTCCATCATCACAGACTCAGTTTTTGACTGTTTTCCAGCAAGCAAAGACATCTGCACATATATTTTAAAGAAAAAAGATATGGAGTCCATAAATGCAACATGTACGCTGGGGGGGGGGGGCAGCAGGCACGAGAGCTGACTGGCTGGGCACTATGGCATTCCTGTGATCCATGCTTTGGCTTATTTCCAAGGGAAAGAATGCTCGTAATAACTAGATTAACCTCCTGGTCCTCATTGTTCAATTTTGAAGAACTGTAACTATTTCTATGATCCTTGATTGAATTCGTTGAAAAGTTTAAAACAAAATATCCTTACTAATGTGTTCGTATCCTTACAAATCTATGCTTCTGAAAATCGGAAGGACCAGGCTTCATGCTCAGTTGGGAATTGACCACTAACTGGTTTAGGAGATGCAGAGCTTTGATAAGCTATGGTGAACCCTTGCCGTTGCCCAGTAAACACAGTTGAGATCAGTTGGGGAGGGAACAGTGGTTTCTCCCACCGGTGATGCACGCAAAGTGGGAGTCAGAGGAAAAAGAAGCCTCCAAATTTTCTCTGAAATGCAGCTGCTTCCTGAGCCTTGTCACCTCCTTCTGGCTTGAATCTGGCCTGAAGAAACCTTATACTAACCCCCAAAAGCTATGCCCATTTGGTTTCCAATGGGAATGTAAAGAACCAAACCCCAGACAGCCTTTCGCTTTTCTCCTCCATAGTATATTCTTGGTGTTGGGGGTACATCTTCTTTTCCAGACACATGGCCCCCAGTGGATGACCCCCATCTCCCCAGTTGCATGAAATGAGCAGTAAATGAATCGAACAGATACCAACCCACACCCACTCCCACAAAATCAGGGTGGGAAGCACCAAGTGGAGAGAGATTCCTATTAATAATTCATCGCCAGCAAGCCCCTGGAGCAGTTTCACTGTGAAATGCTCTGCAGAATGCTCCAACACACTAATTAATATTTTCAAAGTGTTCCGTGGGCCCCTTTAAAAGCACTTTTGCCATCCATTGAATGTTCTGCATTATAAGTAAAAGATCAATCCTGTCGCCCAATCCTATTGATGAGCTGTCTCACCAACCAACGGAGGATGTTCGGAGTCAACAGAATTGTTTTCTCCCTTTAATATCACCCCCAGGTATTGGGTTGGAAAGAGCCTTCTCTTCTTCCTAATAGTTCCAGAAAGGCGCAGGCAGGTGGGCGTCATCCATGTAGACTGCCCTGGGCACGGCACCCTGTCCCGCCTCACCACCCAGTCTGATGCCCAAAACGGAGAGAACCGCCGTCCCCTCCAAGGCCAGCATCCCCAGGTGCAGTGGCAGGAAACTCCCTGGGAAAGAGGCCTCGGCCCCACCTTACAGCAGAGCTGGGCAGATTGGGTCAGCCAGGCACTCCCGGAGGGGCTGGCCATGGCCAGGGACTCCTCTCAGCACCAAACATCTGGAGGCAGAACAGAGCCCGTCGCTGACCTCACACAGGCAGAAGCATCCAGGGCCTCTCCCAGTGATCCCGTGGAGGCCGTACCCCTCGACTCGCTCCTCTGGCCACATTGCCAGCTGTGCTGGACAGAACCCCAAAGGCGGTCAGTCCCCTCGGAGGGCAGCAGTCACTCTCCAAGTACCGATCGCAATGATTCTTCCTAAATGTTACCTGGAGACTATTTCTCAATTCAAATCAATTGTGCCTATTGATCTTGGCAATTAAAAGAACAGGGCAGGAATAACTTTTGCCCTTTACTATCTTGCATTCAAGAAAGTGATTGACAGAGTCAAATGGGTCAACTTGGAAAGAACCACTTGATGTGGTAGAATCCTCTCTCCCTCCTCCCCCGGTGGCCAGCAGGACGGCCTCTTGGGGCATCTGAACTCAGACCACCCCTCTGGACGAGCATCGGCCGTGACGCTCCCTCTGCCAATCTCCAGTAGGCACTGGAGCATGGTGTGGATTCAGATTTATTTTTGTGTTGCTTTGAAATTCACATTACCTAAAATTGAGCATTTTAAAGTGTCCAGTTCCTGGCATTGATTATATTCACAGTGTTGTGCAGCCATCACCTCGATCTAATTCCAAAATATGCCCATTACCCCAAAATAAAACCCTGTGCTCGTGAAGTAGACACTGTCCATCTCCTCACACCCAGCCCTTAGCAACCAGCAACGTGCTTTCTTTCTCTGCAGATGCACCTATTCTGGGCCTTTCATAGAAATCTGATCATATGATACGTGGCCTTTTGTTGTCTGGCTTCCTTTATTCAGCATAATGTTTTCAGGGTTCCTTCCTGTGGTAGCTTTGCCTTTTCATGGCCAGATAGTATTCTATGGCACAGACAGACCACATTTCATTTATCCATTCACGTGCCGATGGACATTTGGGTCATTTCCACCTTTTGGGCATTGTGACTGGAGCTGCTCTGAGCATCTGTGTAAGAATATGTGTTTTAGCCCCTGTTTTCAGTTCTTTGGGGAACATACCTGGGAGTGAAGTGCATATGGTGATCCTATGCTGCACTTTTTGAGGAGTTGATGGGAATGTTGAGGTGCCCCAATTTCACACCTTACCAACGCCTACTCATCCTTCAAGACCCAACTCAGATGTTCCCTTGCCCATCGAGCCCTCTCTAGCTCCCCAGAGTTAGTGTCTCCTCCTCTGTCATCCAGAACTTTCTTTGCTCCATCTCCCATGACCCTGGTGCCTGGGAGAGAGAAGATGGACACCACGGAATCACACAGGCCTTCCCCCTGCTCTACCATTTACTTTCTGCAGCTGCCAAATGCGCAATAATACAAACCAACGAAGTCTGACCAGCTTGGAAAGGATTTTTGTGAACGTCTAATGAAACAAGACAATAATTGGAACATGGGCACGATACATGGGGACTAAGTTCAGTGGAACACTTGTCGCATGGTATTGCAACATGTTTGCTTATCGCGGTTATCTTTCCTACTTATGGTGAGCACCCCAAAAACAGGACAATGGCTTTTCCCCTTTGTACTGTGAGGGTAAAGCTCATGGAAGGTGCTCAAATAAATCTATTTTGTGAAACAAAGTAATGAGTTCATTGCTTTAAAGAACTGTTTAAGGTAAATATACGCATCCCAAAGAGACAGTTGTGGCAGATTCTTCCTTTGTATTGCAGTCGCCTCTTCAGTTCCAAAGTGACTGCTCAGTTCTTACAGGCATGACAGAATCGTGTTACTGTGGACCTCCGTCCCTAAGCCACACACCGGTGCTTCCGGTGTCCCCACGAATGCACAGCAGAACAAAGCAGGGAAGAAGGCAGGAGAGCCTCACCCTGACATGTCCTGAGGCTGCCTCTCAGACTCAAGAGCAAAGGGGAAATACCAGTGGGTCACTGTGCATGCAAATAGATTAGGGGCAACCTTTAACTCAGGAAACTACAGGTGCGTCCACTCAGGTGACAGGGAGAAGTCTGAACGGTGATGATGGACAGAGAGGAAGAGGCCAGGACTAGGCTCAGGGACACCGATTTAAGTAGAACTGGCCTGCCGCCACTTGCAGCACCGGTGAAGTGTCCCCACCTTTCATTCTGAAATGAGAACAACAGCACCGCCTCCACACCACAGGTGCCCTCCACAGGAACACCTTCCCTGTGTTCTCCATCCACCCAAGTATTGCCTTCTTATGTGCACCCAAGGCCCCACTTTACCCGTTACACCCCAGGAACCCATCCAGACCAGCGTCCTTCTCTTTCTTGGACTCCTTACTGATCGTGTGGCTTCCCACAGGTGACCCTGAATCAGCAGGAAACTCTTCACATCTCCTCCCTCCCCAAGAAGAGTTTGATCCATGTGCCAGCGCAGGCCATGTCTGATACACCCTGTGCTCCCACAGAGCATGGCTCTGTAGCTTATGTATTGTAAACACCCAGGAACTTCCTCTCAGTTGATTGATTAGAAGGAAGAGAGAACCAGAAGCAACATTTGGAAGAACATAGCTTGAAAGGGACCTCAAATATGATGCATTTAACGCCTTGTTGCAGCAGTGGACCCATAATCTCCCAGAGCTGGCGGAGTCCAGGCCTCTGAACTCCCTCAGCCCCTGCTCTTTGCATAATAAGGCTCTGAGAAGGTCTGCACAAACGAAGTCAGTCCAAATGTGTTTGCCCTGTGCCTCCCAAATACATTGGATTATAGAGCACTCCACCCACTACCTTGCAGAACGCCTTCTAATATCTTGTGGAAATAATCTCCTGCAAATACAATGAAGGCAATGCTAGTTAAACGTTATCTGTCATAACACAGAACAAAGTCGTAGAACCAGGAGGTACAAGGATACGGTCTGACAAGAATGTATTCGGGCTGAATATCAATTCTTAGTGGGTCAAGTCGATTATAAAACTAATACGGGAACTCCAGGGAGATAATTACATGACATTCTTGAAGGCTGAAAGTTTCCATTGGATCAGAAACAGGGCTAAGGAAGGGGGTCCAAGCCAGGAACCTAACCATCACAGCAAAGCTCTTGTGAATTAACTTGTTAGGAATTAGGGTCTGATTCGAGGGAAAGCTGGGAACCGTGAAACTGGGACCTGGGGGGAGCTGTTAAGACCCACGTCCACGTAACAGGAAGGCAGATGAGTAACCTGTGTCCCAGCTGGACCCAGAGACAAGGCAGTGGCTCTGGAGCCACAAGGTTCTATGGATGATTCCACGAGGCCTCTGTGCTTTTCAGATGAGGAAACTGAAACCCAAGTGGCCCAGGGAACTGGAACCCAGGTCTCCACGTGCTCAGTTTGGGTCTTTCTGTTGCAGTAACCCAGGCGGGGGACATGGTAATGTTGGGATGCTGACTGGAGTTCAAGGACGCAGGAGGCCAGACAAGGTTGGAGTGGCCGGATACACGCCCGGGACTCAGCGGTCAGGCAGTGCTGCAGCCTGACCGTCAGGGCCTGCAAAGGAGATGCCACCTGGACTCCACGGCTCTGCTTATGTGGGCCCTCTGCCTGCCTTCTTCCTAGCCTCGCCCTGACACTCCGCGGTATGAAAAACAAAGACACTTCTGTCCAAACCAGTAATACAGACCTTGCAAAAGGCGATCAATGAGTGATGACAGAAAGGATCGATGGCACCTTTCAGGCTAGGGTGCAGTTGACATTCGGAGCAGAAAGGAGAGCTGACCTGATCCGCCCTGGCGTCCACCCACCACCATTCATTCCTCTTTTGCCAACTCGCTGGTCTGTTCATAGCCCTGGGGTCCTCACTGCACACCCTGTCCTCATGGGACCTCAGGTCTGACGGAACACTCCCTCTGTACACCTGCCCAGGACCCACAGGCAAGCTTTGAATTGTGTTCAAGTTAGTCGTGCACTAGGAAGCTGAGTGTAGGTGGACTTGACGCTTAGAACAACGAGTAAATTAGGGCTGTGCACAGCAGCACGTGGCACAGCGGTTATGCTCTTGACAAAAGTGTTCGTCAGAGCACTGGTTTGCACAGCAAGAGCCACACAGGTTGGTTTACAATGGGCCTCAGTTTCCACTGTTCCCTCTACAGGGGTCTCTAAGAGACAGCTGCTCTGCCATGGATGGATTTGGATGGCAGCGTTTCCTTGCTTAGACATCAGAATAATTATTGAAGCTAAGTTAGTCAAGTCTGAGTAAGTATCAGAGCTGGAAAAGGGAAAGAAAGTGGCACCAATCGGCCTCTCTCGTCAGCCCGCCCGGGTGCATCCTGCAGTGGCCACCAGCATCCCATCGACCGACAAGGCTCCAAGAGGCACCGGCAAGGTTTGCGGGTCACGTGGGTAAGCGGTGCGCAGCCAGCGGGAACCCCGACGCGTGCAAGTGTACGGACTGGGTTTCTCAAAGTGTCCAAGTTCGTGAGCTGACATACACACATCTGTACATACACATACACTGCACGTGTGTGTGTGCCTGTGTGTACACAGATACACTGAAACAAAAGCTTCAAGAAACAGTACTTTTCTTCAACACAGTCTGTGAATTCTGGCATTTTCTCATGTGCTCTAGTTCACATTTATTGTGCAACCCAGAGTTTGAAACATGATCTGATCCCCGTGCTCCTCTCGCAGACGGTTATACTGAGGCCAGAGAAGTCACAGGGCTGCCACGCACTCGCAGCTGAGTGGCGTGTAGGCCCGGCATCCTGACCTTTCACCTCGGCTTCCCAGGCAGGTTTCCATCTCCTAATCTAACACCACTTCCTGTGGCCTGTGCCCGCATGCTCCAGGATCCACCTGTGCCTCCAAAAGCCCTTTGTTTTTGTTCTTGAGTCACACAGTTGTCCCAAGGGGACAATGTGACCCCACTGTCTGCCCAGGTTACCCAGTGTTTGCCCATCACTGGCCGCACATCTGGCTGGGCTCTGCCTCAGAGGCTCGCAGGCAGACAGGTGGCTAATGATAGCAGCAGCCCACCTTCCCCTCCCAGAACTGGGCCCTGGGAACGCCTCCAAGAATGGGGTCTGGGTGAGTTTGGGGCCCTCACCCACTGGAGGGGATTCGGGCTTCCCAACACCCAGAGGCCTCCCTGTGAGAGGCCATTCGCCAGCGTAGCTGAAGCTGAGCCCACACCAGGTGAGCAAATGCGGCACCTCCCGACAGATCAGGGCCTGGTGGAGGGACATTCTGACCGATCTGGTGGTGTTTAGTGGGTCAGCGGCGGCTCATTTACTGCTTCTGCCCAGGCTAGGAAACAAAGCCCAAGATCCCAGCTGCAGGGGCCTCGCGAGGACCACACCAGCAATTCCTGGCTTTGACAGCGGCCGCTCCGGGGCCTCTGGGAGCCCTGGCCGCCCAGGGGACAGCGGGGCCCCACACTGTGGGCGCCAGGAAATGTCCAGGACGCCTCCAACTCTCCTCCCCTCTTCCTGCCTCTCAGTAAGCCTCTCCTGGAGGAGGCAGCTGGGGAAGGTGGAATGCACATTTACTCCAGCACCCAAGTCCTTGTAAAGCTTAAGAGTGCCATCTTGTGTCTGAGAGGGGCAGCAGCCAGGCCCAGCTGCCTGCCTTTCTTTCCTTCTGTCTTTCTCTGACCCAGCCAGCCTTCATGGCCTCTGCAGGACCCACCATAGCCAGAAGGTTCTCTGCCCTGAGGCCAGGGCATAACGAAGGCCCTACTGTATCTCCACCCCCATGCACCCCACTTTCGCCCCTCAACATAGAAGCTTGCATTGCCACCCTCTGCTGCAAGGCTTGGCTTGGTGTCCAGCCTGCTTCCTGGTCTGCACTGTGAACTTGAGCTGGGTGTGAGGTACAAATCAGGAGTTACCTTCAAAGAGGGGAAGAAATGGATGGATGGGCAGGGAAAGAAGAACAGAAAGGAAGAAGGATGAAAAGGGAGGCAGGGGAGGAAAGGGGTAAGAACAAAGCAAGGGGCTAAGGACAAAATAGTCTGCACTGGGATCTCAGTTGCTTTCAGCCCTAACTCCCGAGGCCAAAAGCTCTGTTCCATATTCAAAGGGTTCGAATTATGGGTACAGAAAACATGGCCGCTTTAGGGATTGACACAAGTAAAGGAAAACACTGAAAAATGCCCAAACCACACACCTGGCTTGACTTGGGTGCACCCGTCTCCTCGGGCCTCAGTTTCTCCATCTGTAAAATGAGACAGTCGGCAACTCCTGAAGGTCTAGCCCGGTGACCTCCTGACACTGCTTTCAATCTCTTGCCAAGCAAGCCTCAGACTGAGCCCACAGCCTTACAAGATGCCTGCTTTGTAGTTCGACTCTTCTCCTCCGAGTTTTAGATTTAAATGTTTTCAAGTAACATAACAGAACAAACGGCAGGAAAGAAGGAACTAAAGTGGGGGGGGGGGGTACAAATGATCCCTCCCTATATAACCAACTGGGAGTTCATCTCTCTTTTTGGAAGAAAACTGTCAGGAAAACATCAGTTATAGTGTAGACAAGCCAAAGACAGAGGGTGTACACGCGCTGGCTGTCACGTCACAGACACACAGAACCGTGCCAGGCCCAGGGAGCCCCAGGCATGGGTTGGGGGTGGGAGTGGACCCTAATGTTCGCTTGCAGGCAATATAGAGGGGCGGTCAACCCCAACCCCCGCCGCCCCCCCCAAGCTTATCTGATTCGTAATAATATCCACTTATATTATATATGCATGTATGTTTGGAAGGCCTTAGAGAGTGAAGATATTAACTTTCTTGCCCTGATGAAAAACAGCCCAGAGACATGAAGATAAGAATTCTGTCTAGAGTCCTGCTAAGAAGAGAACAGTCCTGGAATCCTGGCTCTGACCTTTGCCCTCACCTCCTGGCTTTTAAAGTGGCTCCATGTAAAAAGGACAATTCATGAGAAATGAGCCCATTCTGCCCTGAAATACAATATCCTAACGCTGTGCAGGTAACCCCCGCCTGTGCAGAGAGATTTATTCACACTGCCCTCAACTACGTCCAGAATTTAAACAAAATCTCTACTTGGAGGGCAAGGAAAAGTCCTGAGGTCTCACAAAACAGTACACAAGAAATGGCCCTTTTAAGCAGATTAGTTAAATGGTGTTTTTTAATGCAAATTAGTTCAAATTGCTATCAAGAGTAATTATTGTAAATGACAGGCAGCATTTCCATCATCCTGCCCTCATTTAGTTCTTCCATAGTCTCTTCTAAATAACTAAGCCATAAAATTTCAATTGACCACTAGGAAAAGAAAAAAAAGTACTATCAGCAGTGGGGAGAGAGGAAGGAGGAGGGGGCGTGTCAGGGCCCGGGTGAGGGTCCCAGCCAGCCCCTGAGGGAGCCATCCCAGTCCAGTGGTGGAGCCCCGTGCCCCCAGCACCTGCCCCCCACTTGACAAGTCACAGCTGCTGTGAGGGGTAATTTCCTGGCGGGAGGGGGGTTGGGGGGTGGTATGTGGGAGCCTGGGAGTGAGATGGGAAAGGGGGCTGTGTCCCCGCCAGGGGCCCCCTGCTGCCTCTGCTATGGAGGCGTGTGCGCCCCAGTTCCCGGAGGCTCACGGACCACTGTTTGAGCCAATACATTATAATAATATTAGGTAAAACCGGGCGAGCATATGAAGTAGAAAATTGCATCTCATTTGTTCTAAATTTGCCCAAGTCTAGATCTTCAGGGAGGTATTTTTACTTTACATATTTGTTAATGGGGTCTGTTTCTTATTGCCCCAAAATGTTTAATATACAAAAGGCATCAGATTCTCTTTCTGGCCTTAATTCATCCCAACAGACAGAAATAGAAACTTGATTTCAGATTTCGCTGGGCTTCGCCTCCAATTCATATTCGAGGCATCTCGATCATTAATAGCGTCTGAAGGAGCCCTTTTATTTACTTATTATGGCATCATTTGTAACATAAAACTGTTGTGTTCTCTTTTCATTAACAGATTCAGTTGCAAATGCTGGGGGAAAATATTACAAAGAGCCCCTTTTTAAAATGTGCACATTTATTGGGATCATTAACTCATAGCAGCTAATCGTGGTTGTCACCAACTTAATTTAAAAAGCTGATTATTACTCAAGCCCTATGTATCGCAGGCCTGATACTGTATAATTAGCAGTTGTGATGATTTACTTAATTTGCAGATTAGGAACAAGTGCCTGTTTTGAAAAATGTGGCCACTCGACCTTCAGCTACAGAGAGGAGTGAGTCGGCCCCTCTTCCAGGAGAACAAAAAGGCGCTGTCAAATGACAGCATTCTGATGCAGGTCAACAGGAGTGAGGGGACGCTTTTCAGATCATCCACCTGGATCCCTCCAGCCGACAGTCCAGCAAGGAAGGCGCTCCAGACGTGTTTCCTGGTGTCGCCAAACCAAGTCACACAACAAGCTTCAAGCCTGAACAAGTTAAAAGGTGGGCCTGGTGGGTACCAGCCACTAATGCGACAGTAACTAGACAAAAATGTCCTGGTGACCTAACGCTCAATAAAGATTTAGCCGGCAAGACTGGTCTGAAGAGGAGGGCCATTTGGAGTTGGGAACAGACCCCGTCTCATATGCATTATTTCTGTTGCTGCATTTGTCATCAGTCATATGATGGTAATAAAATTTGTAACTGTTTCCCTTATACTCCGGGGCGATTTACCTCGTCTAATAGACAATGCAAATGCTAAAAGGCACATATACATCTTCATTATATAAGCTGGTGCCTGAGCCATTCTCCTCCAGAGACAGTTTTATTCATTTTTATACAATTTGCCTACTGTACGGTACAGATGGTTTCTATTAAGTAAAATATCTGTTTTCTTCCAAATTTTTAGTTTTCATGATTAAATTACTTTAAAATGATGGTACATTGTATTATCTTCTTTCATGAGTTAATTTAGCTCAAATACTCCCAGCATAAACTAGAAGCCCAGTTTCATCCACTCAGAAAATCGGCCACGTACTGTGATTTTTCTGAGGGTTATTCCACCTTGGCTGTGATTTCTATATTTTATCAATTACTTTCACCAGAGTCTTAACTGTATGGATTATTTTCTAGAGATAAATTTGAATAGGAATATAAATGGAAATTCTGGACTAATATGAAAACAGACGTTCTTCCCTAAACTGTTTAAAATTTGAGATGTCCTTTGTTAATATGCAAGTTTTTTCTGCCAGTGTCTCAGCTGCAGAGAGTGGCTTGTAGTTTGAAACATTCGAAGCTGCTGCCCCCATGTGGCGGGCCCTTGGAGCCTGTGTCTCTTTCCAGCCTTCTCCCTGTCCTGAGTCTGTTCAGTTTGAAGCGCCTGAGCTCAGGTGCCTCCTGCAGCCAGGAGGAGAGAGCTCCGCTCGGTGGCCACCTTCCCAAGCCCGGGAGCAGCCTCTGGATCTGGTGTCCATTTCTGATGCTTGGAACCCATCACCCTACTTGTCTCACTTTATTAGTGTGATACTAGGCAAATGAATCCCCGGGAATTTCTCCTTTTTGCATTTTGCATTCACATTTAATTTTTGCATTCATGCTCTCCGACACTTCCCACTGGAATACGGCCCCCAGCCTGAACCAGTGTTACTCCCTCCACCCCTCAGCCAGCTCTTCCCAAACTTGCTCCCCGCACCCCACCCCCACGAGCTCAGCAGCCCCAGATCTTGACCACAAGCCCTCCTCCACTGAAGCAGAAACACGGGCAGGGACGGAGAGACTGCCCTTCCAGGATGGAGGCAGCATGTGCACTCAGAACAGGCTGGGTGTAGAGAGCACACGAAAGGGACAGGCCGGGAAGAGACTACCAGCTTCTCCTCACAGTCTGAGCCTTGAATACCCACCCGGGCGCCCCTGTAATCTCTCTCTGCAGAACCTACCCTGGCAGCCAAGGCTGGACCTGGGGTGGCCCTCCAGAAATGAGGGGGCCACTGTGGACCCTCACCATTGGCGGCTGAGTGCAATGAGGCCATCTTCCTTTCTTCCACCAATGCTGGGCACAGTCGTAGTGGGTGCCAGAAAGGGTCTCAGTGAGTCCCCAGATAAGCAGGGCAGTGACACGGCCCTTCCAGAGGTGAGTGCAGGGGCAGACTGTGGGGAGACCCCATGCCAGTCCCAGCTCCCACCTGTGACCCCAGGCAGGACCATTAACCTCTCTGGGGCTCAGTGCCGGGGGATGTTATGGAGCTCAAATACAACAACAGGACTGGAAAGCTTTGGAAACAGTTCAAAGTGCTTGACAGATATGAGGCAGGATTTTCACTCCAGGGTCCATTCACTTTGGGCACGCTGGCAACACAGAAGGGAGGCACGCAGCCCTAAACCGAGGTCAAGAGAGGCCTGGCCAAGCAACTCCTTCCTCCGACAGAATTCCAACCAAAAATGCAGAGTTTGCCAAGGTAACAGATCAGATGGGCTTTTTAAAAATAAATCTCGCCACGGTCAGGTGTTCCTTTCTAAGTGATATGACACCCGGGGCAGCCCCTCTCGTGTCCATGTGTTGGCGCAGCCTGTGTGACATGACCCCACTTCCAGTCACCACCGAGTCTAGCTAACGGCATAAACAGATGTAATAAGACAGAGGGATGGGCGGATAGATTATCTTCTCGGTCAACAGCTCGTTTCACAGAAACAGAATGTGGAAGATATCACTAACCAAAGGTCACCTCCTGTCTGCAATGCTCACCGTCAAAGGAGCTGCCAGGTTTGCTCCCAAATGACGTTTATTAGCCACCAAGCATGTCTACGTCACTGAGGGGAGATGGAGATGCCCACAAAGATCTGGTTAGTTCTACCACCAAGACATATGCGTCTCCACACTGAGGTCCAGAAGGCTCAAGGACCTGCCCACCTGTCTGAATTCTCTGCCACCCCCTGCTTCCTGAGACCCAGCCAGTGCCCTGCTTGGCTCCTCCGTCACATGCATCCAAAGGCATCTAACACTTCCCTGCCAGGTGCCAGGCAGCCATGCCCCACAGAGGGTCGCCCAGCCATCCACAACACGGGAGGGCAGCTTGGTCCAAAGGAACAGAGATCCAAGACCGGTCAGTCTGGAAGGACCCAGACTCCGGCTTACCCACCTGAGTGACCCACGAGGAGCCATCGCCCTTCCGCCAAGCCCATGGCACTTCCTCCTCCTAGTGCATGCCTCCAGAAACACACACATTAACCCTGAAAAACCACACCGCCCCACGCCACAGGTGGCTTTAGGTGCAGGCACCCAGCTCTCAGGGGAACCCAAACATTCCAAGGCAGCTGCACTCTCTGACCTGGGAGGGGCCACCCTCAGGAGGAGAGGTCAAGGGGATGTTGAGCCACGTTCCCTGATAGCACAAGTGAACATGACCGGGAGACTTCCACGTACTTAGAGGGCTTCCTCTTGCCTCTGCAGGAGGGGGATATCTTGGCAACACAGGAACATAATATTAGTCCATTCAAAGGAAGAATTTAACTGCTCCAAAGTCAATCTCAGAATGTAAGAATGACAGTACGTAGCACAATAAAGTCATTTGAAGATCAGGGGGCAGTTAGCAACAGGCTGGAGGCTGCATTATGCACTCACAGTGGACTTCAGAGGAGTGAATTCTTCGCTGCATTGGATGGAAGGGCTAGAGGCACGTCCTGTGTGCTCCCCGGGCTCACAGCCTGCTCCTGGGAGCGGAGGCAGTCCCGACTCTGGAGTCCTAACACAGGTGACTTCCGCTTCTGGCCCAGCCGCGGACGAGCGACAGGGCCCAGAGCAGCTATTTCAGTTCTCAGTTTCCTCTCAGGCAAACGGGGAACTAGAAAAAGCCATCTCACAAAGTGTGGGGAGGATTCACGAGATCCATGAGGAAATCGGTGATGCCTGGCACCCAGACGGTACCCCAGAAATGGTGCCCTTCACTGACTAGCGGGCATGCACAGAGCATCCACCAGTCCTGCCACAATCTTGGCAGGGCTAGGGGCAAGGGACACACACCTGGAGAGGAATGGCAACCCCAGCAAAGAAGTTTGTGTTTCACAAGAAATGAAGTAGAACCCTAGGTCTGCAGGGATTCGAAGAGGGGAAGGTTATATCCAAAGGGAGGTTGAGAGAGCTCAAAGGAGCCAGGTCCCCAGAGCCAGGAAGATAGATGCTCTTCTAGTGCGTAAAGACTGTACTCACATGTTAAGAGACTGGAAGGTGAGAAAGATTCACAAAGCCAGAGGGAAGTCGCACAGGAGTGCTCCAATATGGCGGCTGGGGCTGTGTAGTTTGTACCCGTCAGGATGAGACTAACCTGGGTGCCGGCGTGGAGGTCACCTAGGGAGGTGCCCGCAAGACATCAGAGTAATAATGCCACATGTACGCCTGTAAAAGTGTAGGCAAGTCGGTGAGAAAAGGATCTGACAGGTCGGATGTGCTGTCACAAAGGCAAAATAATTGATTATGAACCTCTTTTTCACTTGGTAATTTTCTTCCACGATTTTATGAAGCCAAATGTAGACACAGCGTAAATGCGAATATACACTATCAAACGGCAAGGTCGGCCTTCCCCAATTGTACATGATATCACAGCTGGTGCCTATGGACCCAAAAATCAATTCCAGGAGTGAGTCTATCTCCAGATACCATCAAACAGAATTACATTGTGATATCCCTTCCATGTCTTGTACTCGGAAACTTACAAGATCAAGCAATTAATTTCCCAATTGGATTACTTAGACAATCATATATGAAAGTCTATGGATATTAAAAACTATTAAGAGCATTTTAAAGGCAGCCTATGCTAATCTTTTCACAGAAAGGATTTTTGTTCAAAACCATTTGCCTCATAACCTTTTGGCCCATAAACAAGGAGGAATATGGAAATTTCCAAATTTGCATGCAAAGGAAAAATACTTTCACTCCTGAGGGGTTATACATACTCCTTTCTGTGGTGCTCTCAAGGGAACATTTTTCACCGAACTTTATTTTGAAGCTACACTGAAGATCTGGCTTGTGGCCCAGACTGTCTTTAAATTTTGTCAAAATTTTATTAGCTCCGCAGATATTGTAGAGAAGTGGGGAACTTTATTAAAGACACATTATCTGATATGACTTCTGTATTCAGTGACAGGAATGACACTTTGGTGGCTAGGAGGCCACAAGATGAACATGATAGGTGAATGGAAAGGGTGTGCTAAAACCAGGATGGGAAAAGAGAAACAACTACCTCAAAAACAAAATCAACAGTGACTTAGTCGAAATGCAAGGTGGGGTCCTGGATTAGATCCTAAAGGAGAAAAAGGGCATTTGTGGGGGGTGGGGGGGAGCCCTGAATAAAGTGTGTGGTTTACTTAACAGTGAAGCATCAGTGTCCACTTCCTAAGTTTGGCAAATGTACCCCAGTTCTGTAAGATGCTGACATCAGGGGGAGCTGGGTGAAGGGCAGAAGGAACATTCTGTGTTATCTTTGTAGTTTTTCTGTAAATCTAAAATTATTCCAAATAAAAAGTTTCTGTAAAAAAAAAAAAAAAAAATGTGACTCAAGAAAGAAACACAGTTGCAGTGCTGGAAATTTTCATCAAGCAAAAGCCCAGTCATTTGGGGGGAAAAAATCATACCCTGAACTATAATAAATATGAGAAAGACATTGAAGAATAAGGGAAGTAAAGCAATTGATCACCCATCCAACTGCTCACCCATCAGTAGGTACCGGAGTTTACCCTCTGGAGCTGAACCCGAAAAAGTCAGGGTTCTGCTCGCCAGGCCAAAGCCTAGCTGGCAGTTCCCCAGCCGGGTCTGGCACACCCTGGCTCACTCAGTGGGCAGAAGGGTTAAAGGCCGAGGTACAAGCCAAACACAGATGAGTATCTCCGTGCACGATCCTGCTCGAATGGGTAGCATGAATGATGCTCAATGGCAAGAGAAACAGTGAAGATGGTGATGCTTTAGGGAGAACAGCGGGGTGGGGCAGGGCTGCTGTTAGCACACAGAACAGTGAACGAAGCAGAAGGAATCCAGATCTGCTCAGACTGCTGCATTCACCCACCAAGACAGACGGGTGTCGGGATGTTCTTCTGGGAAGGCTGTCCGGGTCGCAAGCCACGTGGGTCTGGTTGAGAAACAGCGCTTGAGCCACCAGGACACCAGCACAGGTCGTCTAATGGACCCACTCGGCCAGCTTATGGCAGCGCTTCTCCCACAGAAAGCAACTTGAGTGGTGACCTCTGGGTTCTACAAGGTCACCTCTTAGAGACCCACCAAGTACATTCCCCAGAGTTTAGCCCTTAGACGCGAGCTCAGTCCCTCCAGGCCCCACACCTTCATTCTAAGTGCAGGGCTGGTACAGTACAGCGCTCGCTGCTCTGCCCACGTCAGTGGCCGTCCCTCATCACCAGTGGTCGGTGAGCCCACTTACCGACATTACTCACTAAATATTTTCCCCTAAGTTGGCTTTTTTAATTTAAAAAGAAAAATCTATTTTAGCCTCATCCTGCGAAATCCTGGATGTGATGAGCTAGTTGTACTCATAAACAATAAAACAAATTCCTAATTATTAATTTTTAAAGGTACATTTGCATAGTCCCGAAAAGCATATTTGGGGCACCAGTGGAACACAAGCCACAGTTGGGGAACGACCTTCTAACACGAGTATGTAGGGACCCCAAAAGTGTAAAATGAGCCTCTAGGTAGATGTTCCGTTTGCAGCTGAGAGCGCGGACAGTGTGAGCCTGGTAGAGCAGAAACTGAGCCCATGCAATAAACTGTGAAGCATGCCGCCCATCTAAAGACGGTGGATGGGGATAAGGGTAGCAAGTGGCAAGCAGAGAGAGGCAGTAGGACAGGGTGGGCATGGCCAGGAAGTGAGCCCACAGGGAGCCCTGGAGAAGCCAGAGAGCCTGTGCAGAAGACCAGGACAAAAGCCAAGGTGATCAGCCGGGAGAAACCATCACATCCACAGAGAGGACATACCGATGGCCACCAGGTGGGAAAGCCAGGGGACCATCCTGAGGAAACTGAGATTTGGATCTCAGGAAATAAAAAACACCAGAATAGCTTCAGGTTATGAGATTCAAAGTAGAAGAGAGAACGCTTTAAGCTATCTTCCCCAAAAGTGCTGCAAACAGTGTGAGAAGAGGGAGCCTGTGAAGCATTAAAAAGCCGAATTATTTTTGCCAAGGTCCCTCTAGCTATGACACTATTTAATAGACCATTTAATAGACAATTACAAATCCGGTTGTCCTCCTTACAGTAAACAGACAAATGCCCACACAATGGGTACTTTTGAGGCTCAAACTGTTGGGGACAAAAAGGTGAAATCCTGGAAGCCAGGGGCGTCATCATCATGTGCAGGAGAAGGAGGCACACAGCAGGGCACAAGCAGCGTCAGAGAGAAAATTCTAGAGGCCAAACCACCTATCCCACCCAGGAGACCTGCGAACTTTTTCTGAAGTGGCAAGTTCCGGTTAATCCAATCACAATTAAGCTGCACCAACAAAGGCTCCCAACCTTCCCGATGGATCGCTGGCCTGGAACGATCCACAAGGTCAGCTGGCCGCTCCCACACAGCCCCAGCCCTGCCTTTTCTTGTCCCACACAAGGGAGTCAGGAAGGCCACCTGGTGGCCAGGGACCTTGATTGCAGCATTTATGCAGAGCCTCACAACCACCCAGCGATCAGAGGTCAAGTGGAGCCCCAATGTCCTGCGCCATCCTTGGCCAATGCGGATCTCCTGAAATACTGAAAAGATTATAAATATCTGCGATGCGGAAATAATTTATGAAGCAGAAAAACAGAAAAGAGAATCTCTTATTTTTCTATCTCACACGTCCATCACACGCAGGCCATTTGATTTGTAAAACTGCTCTGGATTAAAAGATATAGTGAAATCAAGATAAACACCCATCAACAATCCAAAACAGGCATCAGAATGGAGACAGGCGGACAACCGGTCGTGCGCGTTCACGGAGAAGCCTGGTGAAAGCTGCATAGGGTCAGTTTTGGCCGCATCACCTACAAGCCAGCACTCGTGTCCCCGATTTGAAACCACCTTTCCTCCATGACAGGAATTGTCCTTATGATATTCCATGTGAGTTAAGGACAACGGGAACAGGACCCAAAGCATGACTGGGGGCAGCCTCTGCCATAGGTAAAGCAGTGCTTACTAGAAAGCAGCCATGGGAGTCAACCTGCACCCAACCTCTAGGACCAGCCAGGTCAATAGAGAATGAACAAGTAATCGATCTGATTTTGATTGGGAGTGTAATCAGTCATTGTGCCTTCCAGTCATACCAGAGCTGCAATCCTAGTAATTCACAGCCAGAGATATGTAACTAAATTGTGTGAGTTCCATTTGGTAATTATTCATGATATGCATGTAAGCACCAACTGGGAGGGATACAACTGTCTGAGGCACGACTCCAAAATCAGGCTTCCATTTTCTTTACTATTTACTAAAGCTTACACATCTAAATAAGGGTTTCCCTTTAAAAAGCCACCTCCTTGCCAGCCTTCGCTCCAGAGGGGCTCCCTCTGCGCAAGCCCGGCTTCAGATTCTTCCTCTGGAATTGGGTTAGAATCCATTTATGAGTCCCAAGACAGTCAGGTCACACCTCATTTTTAATTCGTAAACAGTGTTATTCACATCAGCCCTTGATGGCAGTTCAGCGGATATTTGGCTGTTTAACGAAAACAACAGGCTCTCTCCAGCCCCAAGTTTGTCAGAAGAAAGCTAATGATGCCAACCACTCTGGAAACATAAGGAGATGTGTAAACGTGGGCAGCCCCCTCTACAATGCACTTGAAAATACACAAACGACTTTTTTAAATCCACCCACACCAAAGGCACATGCAGTCATCACTCGTCTCCTTAAAGCCTCAGTTCAAACGCTGGCTCTGGAATTTTACAGGTCAAAAGCCTTACGCCAGCAGTCAAAGCATATCCCTGACTCCAGAGCCTTCTGATAAAAACGCTTTGAGTCCAGTCCCCTTGGGCTTAAATGGGAGATTTTGAGCAGGAAACCTCCTGACCTCAAATAATGATCTCGAGTGCCTTAGTTTCTCTGCGGCTCCAATGTTCACCCACTGCACTGGGGGACACGAGGTTACTTATGTGTTTGAAATCTTTGCCGCATGCCTGGCTTGTGGCTTCTCTGTCGTCAGGTACGCGACTCATAGACCATTCAGTGTAGCATAAAAACAAGTTCTCTACTCGGTGACAAAATAGCCTCTGAATGAGTATGGCCACCTAGAGCCTGGTTAGCAGGAAGATGATTCTATAATGATGTCTCCCCTGGCTTTTATTCCAAAAGGGAGATGCTTTGAAAACCAACAACCAGCTCCACGACCCCCACCCCCACAAACACGCAAGCACACATGCATTGTATGTGTTGCTGTGTTTCTGACTGCAAAAGAATTTCACCAAAAAAATGCAGTGCAATATAAAATTTTCCTGCTGAAAATGGAGGAAATAGAGATTTTTTTTTTAAAGAATCATGAAACCAATACCTGCTGATTGTGACTGTTAAGGTCTTTGAAAATGTAGTTTTCTAAGGGACAAACATTTTTTTTTTTTTTTTTGGCTTTTAGCAGAAAAGCAAGTCTTTTCATCATGACTGGAAAACAGTCCAGAAGGACATTTTCATAAGCAAATACTTCTCCTGCAAACTGAAACATCAGCTCAAACTTGTTACCTCTTTCTGTAGGTTCACTATAACACCGCACATAAGTTACACGCTCAAGAAACATCTAGGAGAAAGATGAGAAGCTTAAGTGAAGGGAAAGAGGAATTTAATGACCTTGCCTTTGAGAGCATCAAGCATGTATTAAATTCCTTTGGACAAGAGTTTCACTTTACTTGTTGCCATCAGAAGCGAGGCCATGTTTTAAACTCAATTTTCTTCCAACCCTTATTTCATTACAAATAAAGGTGGCAATATGGAACTGTGTGTAATAAAGGTCTTCATAACACCAAGAGAGAAAATTAAAACAATTATGAAAGTTGTTTTTCATAGTGGTCAATGACGTACAGCTCCAATTTAACTGCCGTCCTATTAAGAGGTGGCATTTATAACTTACCCTTTATTTTCATTTTGTTGTATTAAAAAAAAAAAACTTTTACAGTTTATGTAAGAAAACACAAAACAAGTTCTGCCTTGAGATAACCTTTCCTTATGGGTGACCACGAGGCGGTCAAAGTCATCATGGCTGTGGCCCTGCCACTGCGCACATGTGCCCCTGCTGGCCAGGGTCACCCTCTGAACTCTGTTATGATCCTGGGAGAAAGCTCGGCCACAGGGACTCCAGGTGGCCTTTGAAGCCCCAAGAGAGTCCAAGGGCTCTCAAACTTGAGCAAGCAAAAGAATTACCTGGGGGAGGGTGTCCAAAGGCAGAGACGACATTGAAGGGAGTCAGGCACAAGGGGACTTCAGGCTCGCAATGGGACAACCACAGTCCAACAAGATACGGGTCACACTGGAGGCGACTTTGCGTTCAGATGCTACGTGAGACCATAAGGAGGCCTTCTACTGAGGCGGGGGGCATTTATGCTGATGCTAAAAGGATGGGGGTGGGCGGGAGCTGGTAAGAAGAACCAGGGAGTGAAGGACAAGCCCCTAGACTGAGAGGTTCCCCGCAAAGCGTGTGTGTGTCGATGACTGAGAGGCCGGACGGAGCCAAAGCTGACCTTTCCCCCCGCTATCACTGGGGAATCGGTTCTCAGTCACTGGACAGTCCCCAGGCAGGGCTAGGCCTGCCTCTGCCACCTGGGCCCAAAGGCAATTCAACGCACAGTCTTCAGAGCTCGCTTTCTCCCTCTGCCGGCAATTAGATTCTAACAACATTTCCTGGCCTCCTAGATCCACCACCAAAGACAAAGATGTTACCAAGATGCATCCAGAAATAGAAAGTAAGACTCTATCCCGGAAATACCAGTCCTGGGAGCCGACAGATGGCAGCGCTTGAGTTTCCTCATGAAGCACTACCTGAAATTCATCTAAACAAGGACGGTGGAGGGCAGCCTTGATCCTGAGCCAAGTGTGTGAGGCGAGAGACACCTGCACATCCTCACCAGACAACAGGACACTTTGGAAAACACATCCCACTCTACCAGGTTTTGTTGGGTGCCGACTCTGCTAAACAAACCGAAAAAGACAAATGCCTCTGTCTTCATGGAGCTTAAACGGGTCTGTCACACCTGTGAAGGTTTTCTAGTTCATGAGTTGGTGACCTGGTGGGACTGTAATCACAGCAGCCATTGTTCACAGATTCCTGGGAACTAGACCCAATTACTCCTGATGGAGACGGGCCTCAGACACATGCATGGCAGTCTTTACCCAAAATACTAATAATGTTTGTGTTCTCTGACCCTTCAATTCCCTGTCTGCTCTTCACTCTTAAAGAATATCTGTAAATATGGAAGGAGTTTTCCACAAAAACATGTCCATCGCAGTATTGTTTAGATTAGGAAAACCCTGAAAACAATTTGTACCCAGTACGAAGTGGAGAGGGGAGAGGTAAGCACACGACCCTAACTCCACATCATGAAACACTTGTAAAGAGTCTGACAAAATATTTATGATATTAAATAAATGGCAGGATAGAAAATGGCATATACATCACATACGATCATAGGTATGTAAAAAGATTATTTGGGGAAAAGATTTGAAAAAAGTAACACCAAAATCTTAACAGCAGGTATTACTACTTCAGAGGACTGTGAGTGATTTTTTTTCTTCACTCACTTTTCCATAGTTTTACATTTTCCTATAATGAGCATATACTTTTAAATGGGAGAAAATAGTAAACCGGAAAGAATACACACACACACACACACACACACGACACACGCACGCACAGACACACAGACACACAGACACACACACACACACACACACACACACACACACACACACAGAGGGTACCAAAAAAAATGTATACACGTTGTAAGAAAGGAGAAACCTGTATTAACATTGTAATACTCAACATACACCGATAACAAAAGATGAATACAAGTCATGGGTATACATTTTTGGGGGCACCCCCGAGATATGCAGGGAGGGAGAAAACAAGAATGTGGAAGAACCAAGGTGAATGTGTGTCATGCAAATACTCGATGGAACCCTCTTGTCATCACTGCAAAATCCGTGAAGACTCAGCTAAGGCTGAACTCTCAGGGGACGTTGCCCCAGGATCTTCCAACGTGTTCCCTCTCTTCCAGTTGCTTAAATAACACTAAGTGATAGTGACAAAAGCGCCCTGTTAGGACCAGCCAGGATATTTCCCTACAGAGAAGACTCTTATCAAAAGAGAGAGACAGAATCTTCTTAAACATTTCCATTCTTTCAGGCCTAAAGAATACCACAATGATGACCACTGAGGTTTCAAACAATATCTCTCTATTTCTGAACCCCAGGCTCAAGGATGACCTCACACGCAGCTCCCTCTCTCATCACGACCAGGCTGTCTCCCAAATCCGAGGCTGGTTCATTTCCTCCTTTCTGACACTGCCGCCTCAGCCCTGCAGGATTAATCACTCCGAGCCCAGGGTTACCTTCGACCTCATAGGCCCTCGGTTACCACACACTGTTGAAAGTGTTTCCTTAAGCATCTGTGTCACCTTCAGGCTGTGAGCATTGAGAGGACAGGGAGTGCACCTCATTCATCAAAGAAAGGCTGTTGAAGAAATGAATGGGTGCATGGGGAAAAAAATCAATGAATGATTCTCTTTTCTGAGCCTCAAATCTTGGTTGCTACTTGCTTGCGGGTCCTTCTTGAACGTTTAAATTCACAAATATTGACCAAATCAATGAATGAGACTTATGACTGAATAAACAAAAGATTTTCAAGGTGATTCCAGTTTCCCTTCTCCATCCAACAAGCTGAGCATCACGCGAAACGTCCCTCCTGCGTTGTTTTACCTGGAGTAATGGAGAGCAGGTCAGTCGGGGAGCTGACATCAGCACTGCGATTTCTGTAGGTCACAATCTTGAGAGCTTTCCTTTGAGTAAAACCTTAATCCAAGTATCGGTGTGTGAACATCGGTAACACGTTTAGGGGCCCGTGGCCAAATAACTGGACACCACTCTTGGTTGGGGGAGAGAAAAATCAGCAAAGCCATGCTCATTTTTACTTGGAAAATACAAAATGAAGTGTTGTGGTCCTTTGCCCCAAGTACAGCAGACTCTGGGCTCCTTGGTTGAGTCAGTGTTGCAATCTCCACTGCACCTTAACTAAATCCTTAATACGCAAAAGACGATGGTGTCCTCTTAGCAGTCATCTTTGTTTTGGAAATGAGTAGGTAAACCCTTACATGATCCAAACTGTGAAACATTTCAATACGCAGCAAATTGTGTTACGGATGTACTGTGCAATGACAGTGGCTATTTTTAATAAATTTCTAGGGCAACCATTGAATTAAATTTGCAAAACCGGTTCTACTTTTCTTCAGAATCCTAAGTGTACATCATTTGTGACCATTTTTACTTTACTTTCCTCAAAGCGATCGATTATCTGGTGCCACACAAAGGGCAGTAACATTTTCTAATTGGCTATATTTAAATAAAAGGCGTTAAAAACACCCAGCGCTTTTATTTCAGTATTTTATTGGAAAGGCAAGTGTTTGAGGCCAAACCCTGCTCTGAGATCACCGAGCTCAGAGTTTAATGCAGGGTCGCTGGAGACGACTGAGCCAGTGGGACTAAAACTGGCACCAGTGACAGCAGCTTCTTGTCCCGGAGCCTGTGCAGGTAGCATTCCTTAACATAGGTTCCCTTCCTTAATTCTCACAGTCCTCTGAGAATGGCCACATCTATCATGCCTTTGAGAGACAGGAAAACTGACACTTTGGGGTGTTCAATAACCTGTCCAAGGTCAATGACGCTGGAGCCCGCCCTTTTCCCCTGACTGCACATGACAGAGGCCAGAAGGGAAGGGTCACTCACAGAATCAGAAGAGGCTCTAGGATGAAACTGAAATCGCTACAGCTCCCTTCTTCAGGAAGTCAGCACCCATGCTGGAGACACCGCGGATAAAAGCCCAGCCTCGTCTCCCCACGGCCGCCCCCTTTAGGTGTCAGCAGGCTCTCGTTTCTTAGGGGAGCCAACATGCCAGACTTGCCGTGTTTATTTGTCCCCGTGGTGGGCCGTGGAGCGCTGCCATGTTCCTCTAACATCTGGGACTCATCTCGTCTCCGCTGATAACTCAGTGGCCTGCAGAAAAGCATGCTGAGTGCAGATGTGCCCGTCACTGGGCTTAATGGGATGCAGGGGCGCCGAACCAAAGGTGGAGCAGCCCCCAGGGGCCAGGCCGGGGGTGCTGGGGCCCTGTTCTGGGAACTGGAAAGACAAGGCTGGTCCCTTTAGCAGGTGGGAGTGAGGAGAGCCCAATGTACAGAGACTGGCCTCAGAAGGCCCCTGGCCCTGGGCCTTCGCCAGCCTGCCCAGTGGGGCGTGGGGAACACAGCTGGCACGGGCCGTGGTCACGGCCCACCTGAGAGCGGCAGAAGGGACAGCCCAGCCAGAAGGAGCTGCTGGGGCCCCAGCCTCCTCCTTCTCCCACCCGAGGGGCCTCTTCCTCCCCCAGAGCCCACACACGCTGTCTCTCCGTGTCCCCATCCCGCTCCCTGCACCCTTCGCCTGTGCTCCATGCCCGCGGTGAGAGGCTGGAAATTCAGCCTGCTCCAGCTCTCAGCTCCCCCTTTACCCCAGACATGAAATCTTATTATCATCCGTAATATTATTTATATTACTTACAAGATTTATTACATTATTAATATACACATCTATTAATATTATATTAATATTATTATTCTGTAACAGATTAAAACAGCATTATCCCTCCCAGGAGACAGAAAGGGGAGGGGCACTTGAAAAACACAAACTGGCATTCACGCTACTAAAATGGGGTTCATTCTAATGGGGCCCAGTCAACCCCACAGCCCCAAGGCAGCAGGAGGGCAGCCCAGTGTCTCCCTGGGACCCTGACTCCACGGACGCAGCCACCCTCAGTGTGAGGACCAGGGACCAGCGAGGGCACCTATGCTGGGAAATAACTCCAGGGCAGGTTCCTGGGCCCTACTGAAGGCCCCCGGGACCAGACGCTACAGAGGAGGGCCCGGGACTCTGCATTGTATGCAAGCTTCCATGTGACAATGATACACAGAGGTCTGCACCCCCTGCATCGCCGATATCACCCGGATCCAGCAGTGGGTCCAGGGGCTCCTCACGCCAGGCAGCCTGGACGGGTCAGCAGAGCCGGCTCTCATCACAGCTCTGGGCACGTAGATGTGACCCGACCTGCAGCCTCACCTCGGGCACTGTCACCCACGTTCCCTGGTAGCCCTGGCACTCTAGCCTCTCTACCCTGGCGCCTGGGGCACCTCCCTGTCTGCCTCACCAGCATCTCTGCGTTCTTTTGTCCTCAGCCCCGCCGACCTCCCTCCATGGAGCCCCCCCTGGTGTCTAGGGGAGCCACCCCTCTGAACTTGCCAAGCTGACCCTGCTGAACCCCACGCCTGTGAGCACCTTGAAAACCAGGAACAACCATCGCCTTTGTGTCTCCAGCCTGAGCACTGACGAGGAATGGGTGCTCGGTCGCAGTGCTAAGGACTGGATGAGTGCAAACAAGCCTGGAGAGTGAACCGGAGAGCTACGGGAGGTGACAGCATCCTGGTCACGGCCACGGCCACTGGGTCAGCCCGCCCTGGAGGTGAGCACCAGCTCCCCACCTGCTCCCCCTGGAAAGCCCTCTGAGCCTCAGTTTCCTCACCTGTAACACGGGAATACACTCTGCCTCGTAGGACGGGTGTGCGGTGCAGGGGGGTGAACACCACCAATAGCTGCCTATGGCGAATCCTTGGTGAAGGTCAGCTGGTGCTTAGAGGCCGGGGAGGAAGAGAAGGAGGATGGTGATGGGCACATGGCCTCTCGGGACACAGGGAATTTCACTTTCTTTCTCCAATGAAGGATTTTCATTTTTAAAATCACTTCCAAAAAGAACTGACTTTATTGCAGATACATTTTGTCATGTAAAATTTAAGGGGTCCGAGAAAAACTCCGCAACATTGAATTCAGAGGTGTTGAGACTGGCAATGAATTCTGATGGGAACTGGGTTTATTCACTCAACAACCACGGGTGAGCCGGGCCCTGTCGGGCACCAGGGCTACAAAGCCAGCCGGTGGGGGATGGGGCGGCGGGGAGGACAAAGCAAAGATAATACTGTGTGGTCAGGGCAGCGCTGGGGACGGTCAGCGGGCTGGGGGTGCCCACGGGAAGGGCACCCAGCCGAGCATAGGAGGAACCCGGAAGCTCTTCCGGGGGGTGAAGCTGCTCGGAGCCCTCCAGGACCATCTAACCGAGTCCAACGGGTGGTCTGCAGGCACGGGAGACAGAGGAGGCGGGGGAGGCAGGAGGAGGAGAGAGCGGGCCCGGCCGCGCTCGGAGGCCACTCTACGCCATCTGGACTTTATCTGAGGACACAGAGACAGCCCCGAAATGCTGTGGGGACCAGAATGGGGGTGCAAAGCAGGGAGGTGGTGCTTCAGGACTCTGGGGAAGAGCTGATGATAGCCCAGACCTGGTGGTGACAGAGGGGAAGGAGGCAGAGGGGAACAAACAAGGTCTCTGGGTTGCAGAAGGGGCTAATGGAAGGCGTCCAGAGGGCCAGCCAAGCTGACGGCAGCACTTGCTGGGGAGCCAGCAGAGGGGCAGGGACAGGTGCTGTGATATCCTTGCTGTCACCATCGCTATCATTCCAGTTTTGTCTAGGGCTGGATGTGATGAACTAACTGTTTGTAACCATCTCTCCCCCAAATCATATGCTGAAGCCCCAAAACCCAGAGGGATGGTATTAGAAGGAGGGGCCTTTGGGGGTAAAATTAGAGTGAGCAGAGGTCATGAGGGTGGGGCCCTCATGAGTGGGATCAGTGCCCTCATAAAAGAGGCCCACAGAGTTTGCTCCCACCTCACCATGGGAGGACACAGCAAGAACTTGGCCATCTGTGAGCCAACAGGGGGCCTTCATCAGACACCAGATCTGCCAGAGCCTTGATCTTGACTTCCAGACTGTCAGATATAAATGTCTATTTGTTACTCCATCATCTGTGGTATTTTCTTGCAGCTGCTGAACTGACTGACGTGTTAGGATTTGATGTCCAAGAACCTTTAGAGTCTTTGGGCACCTGGCTATGCAGTGGGGGTGGGAAGGGACGCCATCAGACCCAGGAAGCAATGATGTCACCAGGGAGCGTGTGTAGATAAGAGGAGAAGGGAACAGAGGACCATCCCAGAGGAGCCCAACTCTGAAAGAAAGAGAAAAGGCAGGTGGCCAAGGAGCCTGGGAAGGAGGCGTAGAGGGGCGGGGAGGGAGAAGGAGGGAGAGAGAGAGAGAGAGAGAGAGAGAGAGAGAGAGAGAGAGAGCACAGAGAGGGGTGCTAGGGTGTGGGGAAGTCCAAGGGAAAGCAAATGGTTCCCAGAACCAATGCTCCATTGATTTTAGCACAAAGAAGGCCACTGGAGACATGGAAAAGGGCACTGTGTGGGGGAGTGGGGGGGTTGCAGAAGTGTGGGAAGTGGGCAAGTGGACAGAGAATGAAGTTTGCCAGGAAAGGAAAAGAAATGAGCCTGGGCCGTAAATGAAAGGAGCAAAAGTAAGTGTGTGTGTGTGTGTGTGTGTGTGTGTGTGTGTGTGTGTGTGTGTGTGTCTGTGTGTCTGTGTGTGTGTGTGTGTGTGCGCGCGTATGCATGTGCCTTAAAGAAAGGAGTAGCAGGAACCTGTCAAAATGCTAGTGGGAAATATCTGGTGGAGGGAGCAGAGGGATTGCGGTCAGAGGAGATGGAGGTTGGGGGTGGGTAGGGGGACAGGTGGCCCTGAGGGAACAGAAGCCACAGGACGGGGCCTCCACCAGGCATGGGGCCACCCCGCTGCTTTTAGGCCAGGAGGGGGGTGGCTCTGGGTGAGGTGACCCCCTCCTAGGGGCCTTTCAAGGCTCAGTCCACAGACTTCCACACAGCGCCCCTTTTCCCAGCCCATGGGTCACAGCGCGGGTTCAGGTATCAGCCTCCAGGTGACCTTCCCCAGGCCAGGCGTGTGCAACGCTCAAAGCACCTGGGACTCTGTGCTGTCCCAACAATACTTTTCTGATCAGCTCTTTTTGGGGAGCTGAAATTTCCACACTTCCTTAACCCATCTGGTCAAAATATCAAAGGCTTCCTGTTAAACTACAGATAAAGTAACTGCTGTCACAAGTAGTTTTGAGTAAGTTTATCAGCTCCGGGTACCAGGCAGAGATGAAAGGAAGGGACCAGAACCAAGAAGAGGCCTGGGAGAGGCCAGGAGCCGACAGTGTGGGGTGACAGCCTAAAGGGGGGGAAGCCAAAGCACTGTGGTGTGCTTCCCATTTTACCCCGTCCGTCGCTCCCATGGTGGGAAGTGGGTGCGTGGTCTTGATTACTCACGGACTCCTGCCACATAAACCAGGCTCGTCCCTCATCTGCGCAGGACACGAGTCCGCTCAGGAAAGACACTCGCGCCCCAGCTCCCACCAGCAGGCATCCGCCACTCTGAGTGCAGTTTCTCCCGTGGTAACAGCACCTCCAACCAATCACTTCCCGAAACACCCATCCCTCAGCTCCGTCTTATGGGAGAAAATGGTGGATTATTTTTTGTTTCTTCTTTCCTCAGCTAACCTTTTGCCTAAGCAAGGAGATAAAAGAATTTAGGCCTAACAATTTGGAGGGTTTTCTGGCTTTAAACGTAGAAAATATATCTGTAAGCCCGATTTTAAACATCATAATCTTCTTATTGCAAATACTAACAGCATATAAAATACAGGCAGCCAGATAACGAAGCTATTTAGCCCCAGTTAACTTTTTCTTTTCTTTTAGATTGCCAAAAAGACTAAATCCTAAAATGTGGGCACTCACACTTTTTCAATTTGAGTTTTAAATTAGTCAAACATCCTACACATAAAAAGCAGACATTTAATGTGCCGCTTTTGAAAAGCATAACCATTGGATAATCAAACTACTGCCACTAAGACATATAGTTAGAGTCTATTTGTTTTCACTTTCTCCTTCAACGATATGCACTAATCTTTAACTTCCCCATTCTAATGTGTGTGTACATAATACATACTATACCTTTATAGTTATATATAAATACACAATACACCATAATACATGTGTAAGATATACACTAGATATATAGATATAGAGATAAAGATAGAGACAGAGATAGAGATAGATAGGTGAGATCGCTACAGATACAGACATAGATACACACACAACCATTTTAACAAAGTACTAGCAAATTAGTTGCCAGATAATAGGGTATGACCTATTGAGAAGCATAATTGCTCTCTTATTTTAGCCTTTTCTGCTTATTTTAATGCACACACTTGCAGAGCCACACAAATAAGCCAATCCATCTTTTATTACCCATCGCCACAAATTCTTAATTCCTAATTCCCTCTTAAATGCCCCTGGTGACTTGGCGCTGACAGCAATTTGTTTAAGATAGATATTTACTGCTGGGTCCCCTGGCCAGGCCCGCGTGTCAGGAGGCAGAAAGCAAAGAATCATAGTCCGTTAGATTGTTTGTGAAGGAGGGCGGACTTGATGAATGATGCATGTGTGTGTGCAAGGCACTGGCCACGGCCACAGCCGCTGATGAATGGCAAACCCACGTCCGGGCACCTGTCTCCACAGTTCTCCAGCTGACTGGTGTGGGGGCAGCGAATGCTGGCCACCATGGCGGGCTGGCATGTAGGCCAGCAAGTCAATACAGGAAAGATGGCTCCTACTCTCTCTCACTAAGTACAAATGGTCATTATTGATCCCAGCAGGCTGTCCAGAGGAGGTAGTCCCCTGGGAATCACAGCCTAGCCCATTCGATTGCAGTGTTTCTTAAAAGATCTGATTTACAAATTCCTCACTGGGGGGCTGGGGCATTTGCCGAGGTGTGTTAGGCGAAAGGCCCCTTCTGTGTCTTCCGCATCCTCCAGAGTAGACGCAAGAGCAGGACGCAGGGAGAGCCAAACTCATTTCACAGCCCTTCTGTCCTTGGCTCAGTGGAGGGTTAGGACCACCCCACGCCCCACCCAGCCCAGGGCCACCCCAGCCGGCAGTCCACATGTCAGGAGATGGCTTCTCGCAAGACAAAGATGACAAATGGAATCTTTTCAGAGAAACCCAAAGCCATAACAGTCAAATAACATCACCATGATTTTAAACTGGATAGTCATAAATTGACTTCCACGGAGGATGTATCTTTTGGGTATGTCCTCTTGTTTTTGGAAAACAGAACAGTGCATTTTATGAGGGAATCAACATGAGGCAGAAACTCCTTCACAAAGACATGCATTTGAAATTGTCACTACCTGTGACCGTAATACTGCATCTGCCTCATAGGACCACACACCCACGCACACAGTAAGATGGTGAAAGAGTACTATAAACATCACGGGATGAGGAAATTCCTGACATGTTAGTATTTTTTAATAAGGCATCCTGACAGATAGAAATGACTCCATAATGAATGAGACCTCGGAGAAATGAGAAACAAATTTTCCAGTTCACCTACAACCTTATAAACGCCCCGCCCCCTCCCCGGAAGGTGCTGCCTTCCACGCCTCCTCAGTACTGACATGAAAGGTGGTCCACGACTAAAGGTGATGCTGTCCCGCCCCTCTCCAGGCCCTCCTGCCCTCCGAGAGTGAGCTCCACCTGCTCCGGCCGCCTGTCTGCTGTCTTCCAGTCTTCATTACCCCACAGATGACCTATCTGATAGGCACCCTCCTGCAGCTTCCTGCCGGCAGCCTTCAGTGAGAATAAAGCCTGCAACCCTTTTTATCTTCATTCTGCCCCCGCTCCCATCCTCTGTTGTTTCTAAAGATCGATTGCCAGCATCGTTGGTTCCGTCGTACCCAGTGGAACAAGCAATGTCTTCTGAACTGACAATTCTGACTTTTTGCTGCTTGTGATTTTTCTAAAGCATGACAACCACTTGCACGAAGACAGGGTAAACCTTTTCAGATAAGGAAGTCCATAAAAAGAAAGGCCTTTAAAGACACAGAAGGGGGTGCTGCAGGAGGTGAACAAAACAAGTCTCTTACGGATTAATTTAATTTGGCCATCACTTTCGGGTGGCAAGAAAAATTAGAAGCATGCCAGCCCTGAGAGTGTGTGTGGTATGTATGTGTCTTCAAAGAGCATTTCATTTGGACAGACATTAAGAAATAGCATCATGTTAGCAACTTGAAACCAGAAGGTTTTATCGATTCCATATTTATACATATGTCATACTGTGTGTGTTTTTATATTCATTGGAAATTGGCCTAATTCCAAAACCACATGAGTTTCTTTTCAACACGGTTCTCAATAAAGTGTACCTTTCTCTAACATAGATCAAATCTGAATGGTGTTTCTTCCCCAAAAGTACAAAGAAAAGAGATCATCTGTTGAGTCTGGCATGTAACACAGTGATACGTGGAAACTGAATCAGATTTTCATCTAGGATGTTCTATTAATTAAGTGCAATCTTATTTCAGAGAGATAGCAGAATATTCCTGGCGTTATTGCAGGACTAGTCCACTACCTGAAACAGTCAATCACAACAAACTCTCCATAGTTCCCCAAATTTAAAATCAGACCAACTAGAGGGTAGTGGGTATCGCTTTTCTTTCCATCCCAGAAAAAATTCCTAAATTACTAGGACTTATCAGAAACCTATTCTGGAAGACATTGAAAGCACTTAAGACTTTTTTTTATTCTTAATTTCTTAAAAGTCCATATATTTTCTGCTCATTTTACTACCTATTTAAATATAAATAGGTACTTTACCAAAGTACCAAAAAACAGCAACAACTACCATTATTGAGCATTTACAACATGGCAGGTGCTATTCTGGCACCAGGAAACACAATGTGTTTTGGCGTTGGTCATTTTATTGAAATCCCACAACAACCTGATAAGGTAGGTACAAGCATCTACTGCTCGCAGAGAAGGAACCCAGGGGTCAGAGAGCTTGTTAATTTGCCCAGTGTCACTTAGCCAGAAAGTGACAGAGTATAGCCTGGCATCCAGCCACATCTGTGTATTCCAAGGTCAGAGCTCTTGACCTCTCTGCCTCGGTGTCTCCCACAATAGAAAATACAAGTGGTGACCAAGTAAGGCAAGAAAAGCTGCTCCACTCCACAAATGCCACCTTTTCCAGAAACTCCTCCAAGTGACTCCAAACTAACTGGTTTGTAACTGATCACGTGGCACTGGGCCATGTAATTTTGTGTGTCTCTCACCCCTTCCGACTCCTTGAGGATGGGAAATACTGCTTATCACACCTTATGCCTCAGTGTCTAACAGTCAAACTGTTTCAACTGATTTAGTTAAGTCAATCTGCGTGTACCTGACAATTTTCCTTAATCTCTACTCTTCCTTAAGTGACCTATGTTCATTAAAATAATCAACACTGGAAGATGTTCAAGGCATATTTTTCCTTAAAAAGCAGGTTACAAGACACTGTATATAGTGAGGTAACCCCATTTTATTGTGCATGTACACACACACACACACACACACACACACAAATACATATACACAGGAGAAAAGTTCAGAATGATACATGTCAAAGTAGTCATAGGGGTTAAAATGGGATTAAGGTTGGTTTTAATTCTTTATCTTTTTTGCATAATCTGTACTTTCTAATTTTTCTATAATGAATGTGCATTTCTTCTATCATTAAAAAAAGTATGGAGAATTTATATAGTCAGGTGTATTTCCTAGAATCCAAGAACACCGCAGCCGGAAGGGCCAAGCCATGCGTTTGAATCCTCAGGTGGCAAATGGGGTTAGCAGGAACAGGCTTTGCTCCAGGCCTCGTCTCCTCCCACGTGGACCTGGGAAGGTACCTCATCATCTGTCCCCCTACAGAGCCCAGCAGGAAAGGTGTACATTGCCCTGCAAGTGCCACCTGCCCTCCCAGCTAGGGAGACTCCTGGATGCATTGCAGGACAAGACCAGGACCCATCCCTCCCGAGAGAACCACCCCAGAGGCTCTCAATTCTGCCCAGCCTCCCTGCAGCCAGGAATTGTTCCCCTCTGCTTCAGAAGCCAGGTCTGGAGGCCTGAGGGACCAGCCTGGTGTGGGGTGAACTGCTGGGAAGGGGCTGGCTGGGGAGAGGGAGGGAGCACCAGAGGACATCGCTGCCCCAGCAGACAGTCAGAAGGTGGAGACAGAGGTCCCAAAACACATCCCTGAAGCTAATAGTCCAGCTGAACCCAAGTCAGCAAAGAAAGGAGCCAAGCTACTGTCCAGAATTGCCTGGAAGTGACTAGCAGCTACAATTCCAGAATTCCTTAAACACTGGTATTTGTTTTGTGGTCAGTTTGAGAGCTAAGTCAGTTCGGAGTGTGTGGGAACCCCGTCCTCTCCTCGGTGCCAGCCTGTCCACCCGGTCAGCAGCCGAGACTTGAAGCCAAAGCCCATTGGCGTAGGGCACAGCCAGCTGAGCCCGCTGTCCACAGCAGACGTGACTCACCCACCACAATATCCTCATCTTTACCCAAGGAAACAAACCTGTCCGATGCCACCCTGCAGGGACACAAAGGGTGCCAGACCCAAGGGAATCTGAGCCACCGCCGTGCCTTGAATCGTAAGCGTTTCACAGGGAACACAGTTTAACCAGCTGTGCCAACTCCAGTCAGTATCAGCCGCAGCAACTCACATAAGCAATGACAATAGATTTCAGCTCAAAATTCACAGCAAAAGTGCTCATATCGTGGCAGCGCAGGTGGGCACGCTCTGTATTCACCCCTCAAGTTCACTGTGACCTAAACCTGCTCTGAAAAGTAAAGATGCTCAGAGTCGCCCGGCTCAGTCCAGGGCCCTCCTTGTAGAACAAAACTGGACTTTCAGGTCTCAGGGCCATAAGCAGCCCCTCTGCCAAGGACAAGGCGGGACAGAAATGACATCTTGAAATCCCACACAACCATAGGCTTCAAGTCATAAGCAACCAATCTAAGGAAAACAATACCCCTGGGTCTGAATACAGAAAGGCATGCGTGCATGCATGAACATATACATACATACATACATACATACCGTGTTCCCCCAAAAATAAGACCTAACCAGAAAATAAGTCCTTGCATGATTTTTCAGGATGACATCCCCTGAACATAAGCTCTAATATGTCTTTTGGAACAAAAATTAATATAAGAGCCGGGCTTATTTTCAGGGAAACACGGTACATACATGGGTGAGGCAAAGTTCTCCTGAACTAGACAGCAAGAGGATTCTCATGGACAGTGCCCTCTGGGGCACTCCCTAAAGCCCTACCTCTGACCCCTGGCACACCTGCTGTGCTGGCACCTACCCCTGCACTGGGCCTGCCCTGCAGCCTCATTCCCAGGTGTGCACCAGGCAGCTGCCATTTCTGGGGAGCACATTGTGATGATTTTATTTCCTCAAAGCATGTTATTTTTCTACTTTCATTTTTTAATACCAGAAACCAAACTAACCATGGTTTTGGGTGGGGTGGGAAGGAAGCGAGGGAGTTGGGAGGGAATTTTTTTGAAGAAAGCCCTGAGCTCTGAATTTCGATTGCCTGGTCCTCACTAAGTCACCGTGGGTAAGTCAGCTAACCTCTCTGTGCCTCATTTCCTCATCTGTAAAATGGGGCTACAAGGTTGGGGTGTGTGACGGATTCATGAGCTCACGCAGGTAAGGCGGCATGTAAGCCCTTAAGAACTGTTAGCCATGAAAGTTAAAATGATTTCATGTTGTGCCATCAGGGCTAACAGACTTAACTCTGATATTTAGAATCATGAACAAGACTTTCCAAAGCACAGAAAATATCGCTCAAATCATACATAGCACCAGGAATAACTTCGTTCTAGAAACACAAGTTAGTATTTCTAGCAAATCGATTGGTCAGAGCCATATTGGTCACAGGCACTGAGTCTGTGGTGCCCGGACACCCCCGGAGCCCGACCGAGGGGGTGAGGCTGGCACTATGCCCACAGTCACCCTGTTACTTCACTGCCCTATCTGGATAGTGTTCCTTCTTTAACAAGCTTTTGTTTTATTTGTTTTTTGTTTTTTGGGTTGTTTTGTTTTGTTTTGTTTGTTTGTTTTGTCTAGTTCAACCCTCAGCTCACTTTGAAGGTTGTTGGACATGTCTCCACCACACTGTTCATTGTCCAAGCCTAGAAACACAGCTCGTCGTGTGAAGAAGGCCTGGGCCACATCACACCCTAAACAACCCTGTTACCTTGAAGCTGCTGTTTCATATAGCAATGGCTTCACAAACAATAACACAACTATACAAGGAATGTGTGAGCTCGCCTGGCCATCAGGAGCGACAGGCAGGCCCTCTGTCGCTTTCCCAAGACCCTTCCAAGCAATCTAAGGAATGAAAGTAATTAGAGCCCCCTGACCCCTGACCCCTGCTGATCCTGGCAGCCCTGCCTTCTTAGGAGGCAGGAGAACACAGGCTGAAATCAGAGGCTCCCTAGGGCAAGCGATCTGAAATGAGAGACTCCCTGTAGCTTCATCAGCAGCATAATGAGGACTCACAGAGAAAGCTCCAAATCCCCCTTCAGCCTCCCGTCCCCAGTCCTTCCCGCCAGCAGCTCTGGGGGCTGTGCCCTGAGTTCCCCGCCACCCCCTGGCTCCAGGGACCCTCCCAGGCAGACCGCTGACATGTACGGCTTCAGTACTGCACTGCCCATTTCTGTGTCTCCCCTACCAGGGAGAAGAGAAGGGGTCTGGTCTCCATCACCCCTAACACTGATGGTCCCCTGGGACCCGAGGTTTACAACGCTGCATGTGCTAGGCACTATTTTCTAAAGTTTCTATTCGGTCTCTTCCAACTTCCAGACCAGTTTAAGTGTTCTTAGTAAATCTTCCTCACCAAGCTTTCATATTTTTAGTATCTAGGAATAGTTTTCTCGTTTTCGAGATTTATGTTACATCATATGCATGAGTCCTACCCAAAATATGTGTGTCTGATAAGAAAGAACCCAAGCTCATCGAGGTGCGATCTCCGCCCGGCGAGTGGACTCGTGTCCCCCACGCCGGCCCCATGGAAGCGAGCTCCTGCAGCTGGTCCCTGCCTCTCGTACACCTGTCCAGCCCATCGGTTGCCCCATAGGATCTTTCTTCAAAATCTTCCCCGAACCACCCACTCCTTCCCATTCCCATCCATAACTGCCCCACCCCGGGCACTTGTCATCTCTCTCCTCGATCACTGCCATCTTTACCAGATCATCTCACTCATCCCCAGAAATCTCCCTCCACCCCGCCACCTGAGCTGACCTAAACCGCACACGTGGGATACGTGACCCTGCCTGCCCGCCTGGGACCTCTGCCGCTTTCCTGTCATCAGCCTACAGGATAACATCAACGCCTCTGCATGGCATTCAAAGGCCTTCCCAGTCTGGTTGCAACCACCTCTCCAGCCTCATCTCTAGCCATTCCCCTGGCATCACCCTAAGCTAGAGCCACACAGGGTAAATGTGTGATGCTGTCCCCCTCACCGCCTGAAGAGCCTTCTGTGTCTTGTCTCTGATGGACAGTTCCATTAGTGGTCCCAAGGTACGATGTCTCTCAGTGTTCCCACCATTCTGTAGTCTCCTCCCACACAGACTCTGGAATTGGCCATGTGAGTTGCTTTGGCCAGTGGGACATTAGCCAGAACAAGACAAGCAGGGGCCTGATAAGCACTTGCACAGTGGGGTTTTCCTACAACCCTTCTTCTTGGAGCCCTGAGCTGCCACATAAACAGGTCCAGCCACTCTGCTGAAGGGACTACAGAGAAAGAGGACACGAAGAGCCATAAGGAAAACAGATGCTCAAACTTACATGAAGAACAAAGGCGCTCCAGACATGCTAGTGTCCCACTGAGCCGCCAGGTGACCCTTTCCCAGCTACGATCTGACTGTAAGAGCTTCAGCTGAAGAACCACCCGGCTGAACCCAGTCAGCCCAGAGAACACCTGAGATAATGAAACGCATGTGAGCCGCTACATTCTGGGGTGGGATGTTGTGCAGCAGTAAACGACTAAAATGGCCCATGATCACTCAATTCCACTCAAGAGTCAAGGAGCAAGCACATGGGACCCTGATACGTGCCTCCTATGCTTCCTGGTCTGATAAAGGGGACATAGGCCACTACCCTGAGGAGACTGCAGCTTAGATGGATACACCCACTGACATATCCTTCCATAAACATGACTTTGAGTGCCTGCTGTGTATGCGACACTGCAAAGGTCTCTGCCTGCATTCACCTTGGTTTACACTTCACCAGTTGTTTTTCCATCCTCACTTAACCTCCAGGGCTGCAGTCAGCGGCTCCTTGCAGAGTGAATGTGCCCCAAATGCTCCCCGAAGGCCCAGAGCTGGAAACTCTCAGGGAAGATGGTGGGAGCCGGGGGAGCATCACCTCGCTTAGGAGAAATGGCTCCATGAGCAGTAGACTCATTGCTGCTGCTGCTGCTGCTGCTGCTGGTGACAAATCTCCCCCAGGTCTCCTGGGTCAGAAAGGGAAGGAACGCCTGCCTGACAGTCTGGTTCCTGAGATGTGGAGTCCAGAAAGATGGTTCCAGTCCAGAAACTCAGCAGTAATGGCATTTGCTAGCAGCAGGTAGCACGAAGTAAGCCTCAAGCTTTCCAGAAACCTCTACAGTGTCTACAGGACACAGCTAACTGCTTCCCTTATGTCTGCAAAAAGGATGCCCTCCTAGCTCTTCTCTGCTTCTAAGGAATATATGATGTCCCTAAGCCCATGAACCTTACCACCCCGGCCAAAATGAAGACCCCACTGACTGAGCGCGACCCCCAAAACCACCTCCCCCTTCTGGGCATCCGTGTGCTTAACTATGGAATTGATACCAGATCATCTCAGGGGCTCTCATGATTCCCACCGGCAGGTGCTGTAAGGAAGAAGGTTCACACTAGGGACTCGGGGTAGCAGGCTTTGGTGGTGGAGTTACAGCAACTACAGCTTCCCTTCCAGGCACAAAGGAGCAGTGGCCTGGCGTTCAGGACATTTGGGTTCTGGTCCTGGCTCAACTCCAGCTGGTTGTGTGAAACCAGACAAGGCTCTTCTGTAAAATGGTGTCCACACGTCTCAATGCAGTTCCAGAGAGCACAGAGGTGGAGGACGGGAGGGAGGGGCCTTCCCAAACAAGGAGGCTTCTGGGCCCTCACCTCATTTCAACCAAGGGACTCCTCTACAGCTTCATTGAGCAAATAGCTCCAAGGCTTTAAAAGAAAAACTGGTCTGTCTCACACTCTTTCCTCTGAGTCTTCCTTGAGAAAGAATTAAACTATATAATCCAGTTTCAGTAGTAATCACTCAGTGTGTCAAAGAGCTGAGTATGCACTCTTTGCAAGTGCAATGCCAAGTGCTAGGAGAGAGGAAGTCATGGAGGCAGCACTGCCTCTGCCCAAAGGAGCTGGCAGGGGAATCAAGACACAGACAAAGAGTCAGACACAGCAACCAAGGAAACGTGCAATAGCTGTGCCACAAAGAGCTATGGGAAATCAGAGAGGACACAACACATTTAGCTAACAGATCAGGGAAGGCTGCTTGGAGAAGGCGGTGCATTAGTGAGGAGGTTTTCTGTTACCTGAATCAACAAGCCTTCAGAAATAAAGACAACTGCTGTGGGCTCCAGGTTGACTTGCCCCAGGGCCTCCAACATTCTGCCTTCAGTTCTAGTTCCTGCCCCCCCTTGTCTTTTGGTGGTAAAGGGGCTCACATCCATGTGTAAAAGCCAAAGAAAGCACATCCATTAGCAATGAAAACTCTTAACAAACTAAGACTAAAAGAAAACTTCCTTAACCTCTTAAAGGACATTTATTTAAAAACCTACACCAAACATCACACTTAACGATGAAGGACAAGGTGCTTTCCTCTTAAATTTGGGGAACAACAAGGAGGCCGTCCCTCACCCCTTCTATTCAACATTATCCTACAGTTCTAGCCAGTACAATCAGGCAAGGAAAAGAAATAAAAGGCATTCAGGTTGGAAAGGAAGAAACCAAACTGTCTTCATTCACAGACATCGTAATTTGCAGGTAGAAAATCCAAACAATGAAATTTTCCAAACAATGAAAAAATCCAAAAATAAATTAATAAAACTATTACAAAACCATCAAAACACCAAAATACCTAGCAATAAATTTAACAAAAGCAGTGCAAGACTCGTACACTGAAAACTACAAAACATTGCTAAAAGAAATGAAAGAAGATCTAAATAAATGGAGAGAAATTCTATTGTTCATGGACTGCAAGACTCAATATTGATCAGATGGCAATCCTCTCCAAATTTATCTACAGATTAATGCAAATGTCACAATGGCGAGAAACTAGACACTTTACTCCAACATCAGGAATAAGGCAAAGACATCCCCTCTCACCACTCCTTTTCAACACTGCACTGGAAGTACTAGCTAATTAAATAAAATATAGATACAGGAGAAGGATCCAAGATGGCGGAGCAGATAAACACTGTGCTTGCCTCCTCCTGTGAATGCATTAAAAATACAACTGAATTATAGAACAATCAACCTGAAGAACCCTCAGAAGTCTAGCTCAACAGAAGTTTTATAACTAAGGCTATAAAGAAGCCATGTCAAGACGAGTAGGAGGGGCTGGCCCCAAACCTCCATGAGGCAGTTGAAAATTAGAAAAGATATCTCGGCTGTGGAGGTTTCCTTGAAGGAGCGAGGGGACCCAGCCCCCACTCCAGGCTCCCCAACCCAGAGTACTGGTGCCGGGAAGAGGAGCCCCCACCACATCTGACTGTGAAAACCAGTGGGGATACGGACCATACAGGTGAGACAAAAGGTGGTGGGAAACCCAGCAGTCCTCTTAAAGGGCTCGCACACAAACTCACCCTGTGCTCCAGCGGAGGGACAGTGACTCAGGGGGCTTCAGAGACATACGGGGAGAGACTGAGTTGGGTAGCTTTGGAGTAAAGACTGGAGAGACAGTCTCCATTTTCCCTGTGTGGGGTCCTTCTCTCATGCAGCCAGCAAGTGGGCGCCATCTTTCCTACGTGAAGCCCGCCCCCACATGGCCATATCTGAATCTTGTTGGCCTGGTGAGCTCCATCCTGGTAATTTCCTGGGACCCTGCCCTACCCAATTCACATACCATGCAAGGCTTTATCAGCAGCTGAACCCTATGGGAGCCAGCAGGTAGCAGCAGGTGTCCTGGTTTTTTGCAGAGCTACCCCAGGCCCAGTACTGGTGGCAGCCCTCCTCGGTTCACAGAGTGGCCTCTCCTAAGCACCTCCAACTTTAGCACAGGCAGCAACCAATTGCAGATCACCTTGTAGCTCCTACCAGGTAGTCCCCAGCCAATCACAGGCAATGGCTAACCTGGGCCTGCCAAGGAGCCCCTCCCAAGAGGCTCCAGAACCAATATACTTGGAGACTGGATTCAGACGACAGCAGAGCACCACCCAATTAGCCCCATAAGCAGCACACACAAAGGGCAGTCTCAACAGACACCAGACCCTACTGGGGCAAATCCCACTCAGTGGGGTAAGCCCCCCAGCTCAGCAGCCTGTAAGCTGTGGACATGGTCAAACCCCACAGCCTACCAACCTAAGGGTCAGTGCCACCCACTGATGTGCCAATAGCAATCAAGGCTCAACTATGACAGGAAGGCACACACAACAGACACTCCTGGAGCACCCAGAGCAGGTGACCAGAGAGACTGTGCCACTGGGCCCTACAGCGCACCTACTACATAAGGCCACACAGCCAAGACTGGGGGACATAGCAGATCTACCTAATACATAGAAACAAACACAGAGAGGCAGCCAAATAGAGGAAGCAAGAAAAACAGGTCCCAAATGAAAGAACAGGAGAAAACTTCAGAAAAAGAACTAAATGAAATGGAGACAAGCAACAAACCAGATACAGAGTTCAAAACAATGGTTATAAGGATGCTCAAGGAACTTAATGAGAACTTCAACAAAGGGATAGCAAGCATTAAAAGGGACATAGAAACCATAAAAAAGAACAGGTCAGAAATGAAGACTACAATAACTGAAATGAAGAATGAGAGAGGGAATTGCCAACAGACTAGATGAAGTGGAGTATCTAATCAGAGATCTGGAAGACAAGGTCACAAAAAACACCCAACCAGAACAGCAAAAGGAAAAAAGAATCCAAAAAAAAAAGAAGATAGTTTAAGTACCCTCATTTAAGTGTTGGCCTCTGGGACAACATCAAGAGTGAAAACATTCCCATTATAGGAATACCAGAAGAAGAGAAAAAGCAAGTGATTGAGAATCTATCTGAAGAAATAATGACTGAAAGCTTTCCTAACCTGGCAAAGGAAATAGACATACAAGTCCAGGAAGCACAAAGATTAACCCAAACAGACACATTATAACTAAAATGGCAAAGGTTAAAGACAAAGAGAGAATCCTAAAAGCAGCAAGAGAAAGGCAACTAGTTACTTATAAAGGAGCTCCCATAAGATTGTCAGATGATTTCTCAATAGAAACTTGGAAGGCCAGAAGGAATTGGCACAAAACACTCAACGTGATGAGAAGCAAGGACCTACAACCAATGGTGCTCTACCCAACAAGGCTATAATTTAAAATTGAAGGGCAAATGCAAAGCTTCCCAGGCAAGAAGAAGATTCATTGCCACTGAATCAATATTACAAGGAATATTGTAATATTGATTGTTAGAGGGACTTTTTTAACTTAAAAAGAAAGATCAAAATTATGAATAATAAAATGGCAATAGTTATATATCTATCAATAATTACTTGGAATGTAAATGGATTAAATGTGCCAATCAAAAGACACAGGAAGGATGAATGGATAAGAAAACAAAACCCTTATATATGCTGTTTACAAGAGACTCACTTCAGATTGAAAGACACACAGTGATGGAAAGTAAAGGGATGGAAAAGATATCTCATGAAAATGAAAATTAAAAAAAAAAATCTGGGGTAGCAATACTTATACCACACAAAATAGACTTTAAAACAAGAAACAAAGAAGGACCCAGTAATTCTACTTCGGGGTATTTATCTGAAAAAACCCAAAGCACTACTTCCAGGGCATATGTGCATCCATATGTTCGTTGCAGCATTGTTTACAATGGCCAAGATGTCGAAACAGCCTGGATGTCTGTCAATGGATGAATGGATAAAGAGAAGGTGGTACATATATACAATGGAATATTGCTCAGCCATGGAAGGGAATGGGTTCTTGCCATCTGTGGTGGCATGGATGGACCTGGAGGGTATTGTGCTGAGTGGAGTATGTCAGACAGAGAAAGACAGATGCAATGTGATTTTGCTTATATGTGGAATCTAAAGAACAAAATAAACAAACAAATAAACAGAAACAAACTCATAGATACAGAGAACATTTTGATGGTTGCCAGTTGGGAGGAGGGTTGGTGGTGTGTGAAAAAGAGGAAGGGATTAAGAAATACAACTTGGTAGTTACACAGTAATCATGGGGATGTAGGGTGTAGCATAAGGAATATAGTCAATAATATTGTAATAACTATGTATGGTGTCAAATGGGATGAGAGATGGGAGGGGGCGGGGGGATAGGATGAAAAAGGTGAAGCGATTAAGAAGTACAAATTCTTAATTTGTAGTTTCAAAATAGTCATGTGGATGTAAAGTAAATCATAGGGAATGTAGTCAATAATATTGTAATAACTATGTGTAGTGCCAGGTGGGTACTTGACTAGTCAGGGGGACCACTTCTTAAATTATATAAATGTCTAACCACTACGCTGTACACCTGAAATTAATATAAAATAATACTTTGAAAGGGAAAATAAAAAACATATAAATTGAAAAGGAAGAAATTAAACTGTCTTTGTTCATAGATCACATAACTATCTACATAGAAAATCCCAAAGAAATGAAAAAAAACCTAAGATGTGCTTATAGTAAAGTTGTATGATACAAGGTTAATATACAAAAGTCAATTGCTTTCCTATATACCAGCAATAAACAATTGGAATTTGAAATTAAAAACAAAACATCATTTACATAAGCACCTAAACAAAATTAAATACTTTGATATAAATCTAACAAAATGTGCACAAGATCTATATGAGGAAAACAACAAAACTTTAATGAAAGAAATAAAGAAGTTCTGAATAAATGGAGAGATATTCTTTGCTCATGGACAGGAAGAATCACTATTGTTAAGATGTCAGGTTTTTCCAGTTTGATCTACAGATTCAGTGCAATCTTTATCAAAACTCCTACAAGTTATCTTATGGATATTGACAAACTAATTCTAAGTTTATACAAAAGACGAGAGATCAGAATATTTAACACAATACTGAAGAAGAACAAAGTCTGAGGACTGATATTACCCAATTCAAAACTTACTATAAGGCTAAGGTAATAAAAACAGTGTGGTATCGGTGAAAGAATAGACAAATGGATCAATGGAACTGAATAGAGAGTCTAGAAATATATCCTTACAAACATAATCAATTGAACTTTCACAAAGGGGCTAAAGAAATTCAATGGGAAAATGATAGTCTTTTCAATAAATGGTGCTGGAACAACTGGAAATCCACATACAATTTAAAAAAAAAAATTAATCTGGACACAGACTTTAGGCCTTTCACAAAAATTAACTCAAAAGAGATCAAATGTAAAACACAAAACTGTAAGACTCCTAGAGTTAACATAGGAGAAAATCTAGGTGACCATGACTTGGTAATGACTTTTTTAGATACAACACCAAAAGCACAACCTATGAAAGAAAAAACTAAGTTGGACTTCATTAAAATTAACATTTCTGATCTGCAAAAGACACTGTTAAAAGAATGAAAAGACAAGCCACAGACTTGGAGACAATATTTTCAAAACACATACAGAGGGTATCAAAAAAGTGTATACACATTTTAAGAAAGGAAAAAACCATATTAATATTATAATATTCAATATATACCGATAACAAAAGATGAATACAAGTCACTTGCATACATTTTTGGCACCCCCAGTATATAATAAAAGATTTATATCTATAATATATAAAGAACTCTTAAAACTCAACAATTAAGAAAACAAACAACCCAAATAAAAAAGATCTGACCAGACATCTCACCAAAGAAGACATACAGCTGGCAAATAAGAATATAAAAAGATGTTCAACATCATATGTGTTAGGGTATTGCAAATTAAAACAATAATGAGATATCACTAAACAACTATTAGAATGGCTAAAACCCAAAACACTGACAACACCAAATGCTGGCGAAGATTTGAAGCTACAAGAAGTCTTGTTCATGGCTGGTGAGAAAGCAGTACGGTACAGCCACTTTGAACGCCTGGCAATTTATTGCAAAGCTAGACACAGACTTATCATAAAATCCAGCAATCATGCTCCTGAGTATTTACCCAAATGAGTTAAGAACTTACACACAAAAACCTGTATGTGAATGTTTGTAGCAGCTTTATTCCTAATTACTGAAAATTGGAAGCAACCAAGATGCCCTTGAATAGATGAATGGATAAACTGTGGTCCAGCCAATGAATCTTACTCAGTGGCAAGAAGAGATGAGCTCTCAGACCATGAAAACACATGGAAGAAATTTAAAAGCATATTGCTAAGTGAAAAAAAAAAAAAAAAAAAAACAGTCTGAAAAGGCTACCTACTGTATGATTCCAACTATCTGACTTTTTTGGAAAAGGCAAAGCTATAGAGATGATAGTGAAACAATCACTGGTTGTCAGTTATTAGGGAGAAGGAGGGTTGAGTGACTCGCTAGAACAAAGGGGCTTTGGGGTGGTGAAATTTCTCTGTATGATGCTATCAGAGTAGATACAAGATGTTATGTATTTGTCAAAACCCATAGAACTCTGTAACACAAAGAATGGGTCCTAATGTGAACTGTAGATTTCAGGAAATTAAAATGTACCAGTTTTGGTTCATCAGTTGTAACAAACATACCACACTAATGCAAGATGTTAAAAATGGGGGAGGCTGTGTGTGGCAGGGTGGGGTGGGGGGTGGCACCTGCAAACTGAACTCTCAGCACAATTTTTCTGTAAACTTAAAACTTCTCTAAAAAATAAAGTTTATTAATTTTAAAAATATGCAAAACTTTTTTCAAAGATCTAAATAAACTGAGACGAATTCCACGCTTGTGGGTTGGGAGACAATATTGTTAGGTCTTGTTCACCATGACTTGAGGTAGGCTTTCAAATTCAGAAGTGCAAGGAACAGCTGTCAACTTCTTAAGAAAAGAAACGGCAGCTGGGGTTTTGGTATATTTTGTGTTAAGTCTATAGATCAATTTTGAGATTATTTGCCCTTAGATAGCTGTGCTATTATTAAACTGGCCTTCCTTCTTGTTGTTCCTTGAAAACAGGATTCTTGGATTAGTAAACATCTGAGAACATGGTTGAAGTTGGTTGCCTGTGAACTTATAGAATGTTCTTTCCTGTTCTTTTCCCCCGAAGGCGCTCGCATGCCCCCACACACTCTGTCCCCCTGGGGCCTTCCCTGCCTGCCTTGGGCGGCCCAATGTGCCAGCTCACAGACTCAGCGCCTTCCTGGGTGGTTCCTCCATCTTTCCCTGAATCACCGCTGTCACCAAGCACTTCATTGCCATCTTTAAGAGCTCACAAGTGGCTCTTTCTGGAACCGATGGCAGAGCGCGGCATGGTCAGCCAGCGGGCTGCTGAGGCAGCAGGCATGTGCTGCTGGGGAGCGGTGCTAAGTGCTCACGAGCCTGGGATCCGAGACCAGCGCCCAGGCTGCCTTTGAACCGGGCTGTGTGCTGCCAAGTCTCAATTAGACAGCCTGTAATACAGTCGGTTCTGGCACAAGTGCTGAGAAAAATGAATCAAAGGATTGTCTCAGATAGGAGTGAGTCCCTGACCATGATATTTGGAGAGGCCACGAGGAACCACTTCCCCTAGCCGAGGGTCCTTAGCCCGAAAAAGCCCGCTGGAATGCCATGCCCTTGAGTGCTGTCTCCAAAATGTGTTTCAATCTGGATTAACACATTGAGATGTTGCCTGACAAACGCAAATTGCCCAAACAAAGAGGCTTTCCAAGGACATCATGGGCACAAACACTCCCCCCCACCCCCAGCCCACGCCTGTTCCCACAGAGGAAGGTTTGGCTGCAGAGGCGGCAGGCAGGGCTCTCTCTGCAGTGCTGGCTCATGCCCGCTCCTGCTCTCAGTGCTGCTCATTCAGAGAATTTGCAGGATTACATTGATTAGGGATGTGATTCATTTCTAATTCAGCAGTCGGACGGAGGCTGGGGCAGAGCACGCAGCTCTGGTGCCCGTAGCCCTGGCAGTTATCAGTGCCAGCTTAACCTCTGGCACCATTTTCAAGCCTTTTATTCAAGTGGTTCCTGGCAAAAAGGAAGTGACCTAGGATGCTCCAGGGTGGGGGTAACCGCAAAGATTCCACTGCTTTTGTTTAAAAAAAAAAAAAAGGAAGGCTGTTTAAACTGACTTAGCTTATTTTAAAGAATGTTAGCCTAGCTACATTTTCTGTTTCCGTGGCCGTGTGACACCTGTTTCATATGCAGTTCTAAGGATCCACGAGAAGGAGGGGGTAGGGGAGCAGAATCCCAGGCTGGATTTGCAGGTAAGAGGGCATGTGGGGAAATCAACACTGTGGGGACAGTTAGGAGTGATCCCATCTTTAGAGCAACCCCTGAGGACACAGGTGGCAAGAAACTGACCCCCAGCATGAAAGCGCTGGTGTCTTAGGGACACGTCCTGGCCACACACCGGGCAAGGTGATTGGGTCTGCGTGTGAAGAAAACCCCTTCCCTGGGAAGTAACTGGAGGTTTGCTGTAACAACGAAGTGCAGATCGCAGTGAGAAGACCTGACTGAAGTCAAACCTCGGACTGAGACTTGGACGTGGGACCCTTTCCAGCAGAGAAAGGAGACGAGGCTGCCTCACGACAGACGGGGAGGCAACTGGGTGAGAAAATGCACAGGGAATGCTTTCCAGCCTATAGAGCTCTCTCTGTGTGTCACAGCAGACATTCGAAGGTAATGCAATCAATGTCATTAATGTGACAGACTCAAACTAATGTAAAATACCACCTAGAATTCTGTAAGACCTCAATATTCATAGCCAATTAGCAATTCCTTTCTTTTCTTTTGTAATAATTCAATGCAGGCCTGCGGTAGGTTAGCACGCTTGTGCACTATGCATGAAATCATAAATTGGTACGATCTTTCTGAACATAAAATAACACTAAGGTTTGGACTAGGATATTATACAATCGTTAACACCATATTCAAAACTGAGCTTGACTGTAATTAAAAATAAGTTTTTAAAAATAAAAGGAATGACATGAAAACAATTTTAAATAAACTGGATTGACAAAGGGAAATGTTCCCCATGTAATAAATTAGTCAAACAGACACAATACGTGTTGTATATAAGCATCTATATTGAGGATCAAACTAGAGCCCGCAGGCCAGATCCAGCCTGCCTGCTTTTTGCACAGTTTTGTTGGCAGGCAGGCTCCTTCACTCAGGTATTGTCTATGGCAGCTTTCACGCTGTAACCACAGATCTGAGTAGTTGTCACAGAGACTGGCAAAGCCCAAAGGACTTACTATCTGGCCCATGATAAAAATAGTTTGTGGACCCTTGATCTATATAAACATAAAGAAAAAAGACTGGAAAACACTGCCAGTAGTTGATGGTGGTTTGAGTATGGAGTACTCTAATAACACACATTTTTAAAATGGGTGGGGGTGGGGTGGTACATACAGGGGCAGAAGGATTCTCAGGAAATTCGGATATTTGAAGGCCAGGAGAGGTAGCTGATAAGGTCAAGGGCAACATGAGGGTCCCCGGGGCATCTGGGAAGAGGCCTGTGGTGCAGGTTGGCCAGTGGAGACTTCCATGAATGTGGCTGACCTACAGAGGTCAGGATGAGAAGCTAGAGGAAATGGGAGCCATAAATATGGGCCACTGCATACACAAAGTCTGTCTGTGAGAGTAGAAATTTTAATCATAAGAAACAGATGTGCCAAACTGCTGTTTGTCTCAGGAAACAGGGGACCAGGCAGTGTTTGACAGCAAAACACGGAACAAGGGGGTTTCAGAGCTCTGGGGTGGGGTCATGTTATGAGCTCCGGCCAAAACCTGCAGAAACGATTATAAGGGGTGAAATCCCCTTCGAATTAAAAATCAGCTTTCCACGTAAATTTACTTATGTTCCCTCTGATCTCAGATATATTTCTGGCAATAACTTCTGTTTCTTTCATGGCCTTAAAGTATTTTTTAAAAGCCTATACTTCTTGGTAAGTAGACCAAATAGCATTTACTTTGCTTGGCAACATAGAGTGCTTCTCAGATGTTATGGATAAAACAACCCCAAACAACTGACTTGTTCAAAAAAGGAAGCTATTATACAAGGGCATGGTGTGACTTTTTTCAGGATGTGAAAATATACACTTTAATTTCACAAGTTAGTAATTAGTATAGTAGGATAAAGTCATAATCCAAAACAATAATCTTTATTACCAAAATAGAGATTAAACACAATTAAAATGAACAATATTACCAGCCATAATTGCTAATCAATTAACTGAGAAGCTATATTACTGTAATCTTCCTAGTCCCCAATTTGCCCTTCCTATATTTTTCCACTTTTTATAATATAAGACAGAGACTAGTTAAAAGAATCCATCTGCAAAGCCCTTTTTAAAATTATAAGCGTGGTATCCAGCCACCTCATCCTGTGCTGTATTTTCAACCCTCCCCCCACTAGGTGCCTGAGAACGCGTCCCCTAATTGTGACGGGACCATCCATGCCGGTTCTATCTGGCATTTTCCAGCTGTGTTTGGTCAATCATACTCATTTGCAAACCCCCAGAGTAGCATGTATTTCCCCAACAGCCCTTGCATTTGCCTGCTCCCGACACGCACACCGTAAAAACCACGCCCAAGAACGCGCACTCAGCCGCTTTCATGAAGACCCTACCACGGGAGGTGACAGGGCTGGAGAACAGCGGTTTGACCTTCACCACCAGTGACGAACGAGCGAAACCAACCCCAATGCCCAAGTCACCAAGAATCCAAAGTGACACACTGAGTTTGTTTTGAGCAGCACATTTCTCTGGATTTTGAGATAGCTGCAGCCACTCACAGGGAGAATGTTTTGCAAATCAAACTTCACTGCTTTCCTGATGTTTTTAAGAGTGTGGCAAGAGAGAGAATTTCTGCAGGCTGTACCCTGAGTCTGTGCATCAGAGGGAAGGAGCTCTACCAGCCTGATGTCGCTTTGGAATCACCCGGCCGTGGGGGTCTGACTGACCCAGGAGTCTGCTCCGTGCAAAGGTCCCCTTGGAAAGGAATGGTCCCTACTGCGGAAAGAGTCACAACGAGGGCTTGGGGGGACACAGATGCAGATGGCTTCAGATAGCTCTTCCTAATGCTGACTCTCTATGGTCCGTGAAAATCAGGCTGCAGACAGGACAAGCACAGGCACAGAGCTAGCCCCCTGGTCCTCTGACACCCCTTGCCCCTTCTCCGCTAGCTCCCACAGAAAATGCATTCACATATGGGGTGATTCTTTTCCCTGCCGTCAGCCCTTCAGGTATGGTGCATGGGTTCTCCCTTGTGGGGGCAGTGGAGGGCAGCTCCTTCCGGCTCCTTTGCCTGCAGAGGTGGGCAGCCCTGAGGGCCAAACCAGGGGCCCTGGCCTTGGAGAGACCGGCCAGGGGACAGATGTACCAGATGCCGGCTGCCCTGGGTCAGGCTGGCCAGAGGCCTCTCCATTTTGCTGGCTTACCCACCGCACTTGTGAACAGGTCTTGGATCAGGTTTCCACACAAGGAAGCTGCACCACAGGTTTTCATTGTGTTACCCGAATCCTCCCATCCCCCGGAACCCCAGGCGGACAAACAAGTTGCCAGGGAAGTCCCCAAGGATATCTAATCACTGCTGTGGTGAATTTCAGGGCCCACGTGATGCACTGGGCTCTGAGAGGCCTGTGCCTTACAAAGGAGAAACTGAGGCCCAGAAAAGGGGCTTCCCCGAGGCCACACAGATTTGTGGGAAGACGAGGCCCTAGCTTGGCCCTACCTGCCCTCCAAATCTCTCTGCAACTCCTGCTGCCCCCAGGAACCTTCCCGCATCAATCACGCCCAGAACCAAGGGCTCTGGGGCTCCTGGGGCTGCAGCAGCCACAGGCCCTGCCCACCAGTCTGTCAGCCAGGGCTGGCCCAGGACACCCTCCCCGCCCCAGTACAGCAGCTCAGAGCACTTGCTCGGAGTATTTGAGGACAACCCCGTGGAACAACCTGCACCCTGACCCACACCCAAGAACGAGAAAGGTTTGTGTGGGTGAGCAGAGGGGAAGAGCTGAGCGGGGAGCTGAACATAATTGAACAAATCTTGACTATTGGTCATTCTTTTGGGTTAAAGGAAACAGACAACTTGTATTCTGATCTAAATGAAATGAGAAAATTCAGTCCGGGGGCCCAAAGTCTGCCCTGCTCTGAGGCTGGAGGAACCTGTCCCTGCTGCCCCCAGGACGCTGGTCAGGAGTACGGGAGTCAGACAGTCAGCAAAACTGTGGTCTCATCAACTCCGAATACAGGTGGCTCTGGGGAAGCAGTTCACCTGAAGCCCTGAACTTTATTTTTGCGGGGACATTCCATCAGTGTTTAGATCCAGCTTGGACTTTGGATGCCCCGCACTGGGCACTTCCCATCCCCCGCAAGGAGCAGGAAGCAGAACAATTCTTTTCAGGTTTGGAAGGCCCGAGAAGGCTGGCAGGACCAAGTAGGACGGGCCGCAGAACAACTGGCTGAACTGTGTCTTTTGAATTCGACTCGCTGCCAAGTCTCCAGGGACCACGGTCACTTCTGCTGGACTTTGGGGGGAAAATCAAAGGTGAGTAGAGTGGAACCCACAGGACGAAGGGCATGACACTGACCTTGTGAAGTGCTAACTCAACCAAGTGAACCCCCCCCCCAGGACAATGACCCCCCTCTCCTAGGCTCCCTTAAACCCAGACTCCCACGCCGTCTCTTCGGAGCCCCCCGCAATGTCTGTTTTGCAGCACTAGATGAAGGTACACGCAAGGAGAGGAAGAGGGAAGGGGGATTTCAAACTTTGCTCATAGATATTCTTCCAGTGGCGCTCAATACGGCTTCCTTTGTTTGTTTCGACAATGGATCTTATCTTCGGGTGAGGGCTGTGTTCAGGCCTATTATCACCCTCTCTGAAAGGCTCCCAGGCTTTCTTCCCACTTGTTCAGCGGCACCGGAGTGGCAGAGTGAATTTAATCGGAGAACCAGCTCTGGGGAGACTGTTCCGAGACTCTCCCTTTTCTCCTAATGCTGTTATCTCCCCTTCCTTGTGTTGGGGAGGCATAAAAATCACAAAAAAGTCATTCTGAGTATATTCTTCCTGATAATTATTGTCAGACTTGGAGATAAGTACCCTACGTGATGTAATGTGTGTTAGCCAGACCCCCTGAATGCAAATCCTGCGGCAGTTGCGGGCCAAACAATGGCCGCCTGACATCACGGGCCCTCCGCGTTTTGCCACAGACAAGAGAGCGCTTTGATTTTTTTGTGTTTTGATAAGGCACAGTCTGGGGGCCTTTATCTCAACTGTTATATTTAAAGATGACATTCTAGCCCTGCAGCCTTGCCTATTGTTTGACCCTGATTATCACCAAATGTTGTTGTTTAGTCAAACTCACCAGCTTAATGAAAGGCCTGCTCCCAATTTAAGGAAAATTATTTAAATGCAGAGTATCCTATACACTGTGGTTTCCAAAAGAACTAGGTGGTTAATCAAAAGTTAATTGTATAATTCTCATGCAGATTAGGGCCTCTTGCAAATGAATCCCAGGTTGTGATTATTAAAAAAAAAGGAGCGTGCTGTCATTGCACAGGGGCCCACAGTCTAGTAAACAATCAGCCCAGTTTAATTTGCGGTAAACAAAGTGATGATACACTAGGGTCTCCAAAGGAGAAAAAAAGGTGAAAAGAAATTCAAGCACAACATACAGATACAATCTTTTTGTTTGAGGCCATCTTTCAAAAACATAAGCTAAATGAATAAAAAGCCATCCATTAATATTTCCCGGAAGCTGAGAACCACACACAGACTGGCAAGTCAGTGATTATGCTGTAATTTTAGGAGGGGGACTGGGGCAGCAGATGGCCACTCTCCCCGGCCACAGGGACTGCCACCTCCCCTCCTTCCTTGTGGAAAGTGACACAATGGCTGCTCCCCATGCTCAGATCTGGAGGAGGCACACCTGACTACCTGGCTTTGTCTTCTAAGAGAATGTCAACCGCCTGCCCCGCCTGGGGGATGGTTGGCTGTGGGTAATCTGCATCCTTGATCAGAATTTAGCAGAGGGACCCAACAGGCTCCCAGGAGAGGTGGGGGTGTGGGCATGCAGGCTATAAGCACAGCTGGAGGTCATGTCTCAGAAAGAAAGAGGGGAGAGGGGACATGATCCCCTTCCCTTTATCCTGGACAACCAGCTTTTCCCATTGTCTCCCAAAGGACAATGTGGGAGAAGCCAGGCCCCTAGGCTTCTCCTGTGTTTTCAACAGAGCAGGCACTGTTTCAGAGAAGCCGTCTCTGGGGAAGGCCAGGCCCAGGCCATCTCTGTTCAGTTATCACCTCGGCCAGGAAGAGTCCCCAGGGACAGTCTGGGGTCCTGTAGGGTCCAGTGGGACCTCACTCTCCAGGCAGCAAACACGTCCGTTTCCTTGTCCTCTGCCCTCTAACACAGCAAGATTTGATGATGAAACCCCAGGCCAGGTTGAAGGCATTATTTTCCAAGGTAATTTGTAGAAAGCAGCTGTGTATCTGTACATTCCGGCAGTCCTCATGACATGCGGCACTCACTCAGAAGGTTCCCTGCTCCCAAGTTCCAGGCTGAATTTAAAAAGACTGAAATGGCATTGAACTACCTCTGGCATGGACGAAACCATTCTGAAAAACATGAATGGAGGGCAGGCCCAGCAGGTGCAAGGGCCACGCCCAGGCCTCAGGACATGGCTCCTGTCCACCCCCTTCGCCTGCCCAGCGGGGCCAGTCACAGCGCCATCCCTTCCAGTGCCGGAATCCTCGAGTCCTCCTGTGTCTACAGCTGGCACAGGAAGCTGGCCAAGGTGGGACCAATTGCTATAAATCTCCTGTTTCTGTAGCAAAACACGGAATCTTTCCCAGCAGTGGACTCCTCCTCTTGCTGGTCTGTGCTTAGCGCTTGTGTTGGTTTCCTGGGGCTGCTGTAACAAAGATCACACACCAGTTTTTGGAGAACACACATTTACTGTGTCACAGTTTTGGAGGCCAGAGGCTGAAGTCACGGTGTCAGCAGGGCCAGGCTTTTTCCCTGAAGGCTCGAGGGGAGGAGCCTTCCTGCCTCTTCCAGCTTCTGGTGGCTCCAGGCTCGTGGCCACATGACTCCAGTCTCTGCTATGTCCCTGTGTCCCTGTGTCTTCCCATGGATGCCTTCTTATAAGGACACTAGTCATTGGATTAGGGACCCACCCTACTCCAGCATGACCTCATTGTAGCTAATCAAATCTACAGTGACCCTATTTCCAAGTAAGGTCATGTCCTGAGGTTACTGGGATTAGGACCTCAACATACCTTTTGGGGGACAGGAGACAAGGCACCCCATAGCAGAGAGCTCTGGCTTGAATGCACCCTCTTTCATTCTTTACTTGGTTACTACCCCACATCCCTTCCAGTTACTTACAGACTCCATCTTTGTGTGCAAACCACAGCCCCAAAAGAATGACCTTGGGCTCCAGACAGACCTCCACTCCATGAAGGGAGCTGGCAGTGAGCATTGGAACAAAGGGACTAGATGGGGGAGATATGAAAACAATTCCTCCAAGATGCCGGTCCCCAGGGGGGCAGCCACATCACTCTGTGTGAAATTACTTCCAGACCAAACCAAGCCACTGACCTGGAGATGAAGCCTTCTCCGAGCTAAGGTCCACCTGCCCTCCCTCCAAGGCACCTCCGGGCTTCCCGGCAGCCTCTACTCCGCCATCTAGTGGCCCTTTCTGGAACCGCACCTCATTATTTACTGTGGCAGATGAATTAACCCCCCTTCGTCCCCTCCCTGGCGAACCATGGGGCCACTGGAATAATAGGAAAACCTAACCCGCAAGCGGACTTTTCCAAGTAGCCGTCCTCTTCCTCTCAGGCAACACTACACAGCTATTAAGTTATACAGAGCAAGTCACTGCGTCTTAACAACAGACAGAGAAGAGCCCCGGCGGTAATAGACTGGAAGGGAAAGCAAACGCCCCGGCGGTGCCCAGTTTCATTCCTCAGACTTTCACATGCGCTCAGCCACACCAGTGCCACTGCCTCGTGAATCTTAACAAAGGCGACATGAGAGAGAAGCCTCTGAAACGAACTGTCCAGGAACACACATTTCCACTCAAAGCCCACTGGAGTTTCAAAGTATCCACCAAATAAACAAAACATGTTATCTGATGCTTCTTATCACCCACACACACCACATATGTATGGATACTGAATATCCATACTGATGCATCAGTAATATTAAGCACGGAACTGTAATGCTTCTAGCAACATCTAACCACTCAGGCTTTGTCCCTTGGAAAAAAACACTACTCAGGGCCCTTTTGAAGATGGGATACTGGTCTCCTTGTCATCTCCTCCCCCAGGCCTTGAGTCACTTGCCTCCCTGACCATGAAGGAATGGGGGTAAGAGAATGTTCCGGAACGGGGACAATGCTCTCCTGGAGAGGGCCCAGTGCCACTGCAGGCATGGGAGACGACGGGGAAACCGAGGTCAGTGGGTGGTGGGGTCCTTCACCTGCAGCCACACGTTGAGCCTGGGTCACACACGGGGCCCCTCCCCAAGGCTGTCTTGGCCACACCACGCCAGCCAGTGGTCTCTGGGGTAAGCAGAACTGGCAGAAGGAAGCTGAAAAGACGTCCATGTTTTCCTGAGGTCACTTGACATGGCGTGAGCTGGCTTTTCCAACGGCAGGCTCGTGTTTTGTTTTGTTACTGCTCCAGCGCTCTTGCTCCGAGACTGTTCCCACGAGGAAGGGCGAGGCTGCCTGTGGACCGCGGAGCAGGTGCGACTCCTGGGGAGGAGCAGCGCCCTCTGGTGTCCCTGTCTCACAAGCTGGAGGCCCGAGGCGTCCTGGGGAGAGTGAAGGGCTCCCCATCAGACCTGCAAGGGCAGCCAAGAAGGCCGCAGGGTAACACGGTGCAGGCGTCCCTGCTTTCTTAAAACAGAACCAGGGACCCAAGCACTAGCGGGTCACAGGAAAAAATATTTGATTTTAGGAAGTCTCAAGATGCAAGGCCACTATAAATGTGACAAGTATTGCTCCTTTGGTAGGAGTGTGGAAATTACCTATTTAAATGCCTGTCAACAGAAAAGTGGCATAGCACCCCTCTCCCACCAGGAATGAGGAAACTGAGGCACAGAAGGTTCACAGACTTGCTTTCTCCCCTTCCTTCCCGGAAGTGGCAGAAATGAAGCCCACACCCAGATCTCCTGCGGTGACCCCACATTCACTCCATAACACTCTATGGCCTCTAGAATGAACATGGGGACCCCGGAGGCATCCTGGGCCTGGCCTGTGCTGGGCATCCTCACTGTGTGGTTGGACATGAAACTCGAATGAAGTGTTTTGCTCTGGAAGATGAAGGGCAAAGACTCAGTCAGGTCTCGCGGGTCCACACAGGGCACAGCTCGCCCTGTTCGCCGGGCCTCACAGACTCTTAAGAGGGAAAAAGCATCTGCTGGTCACGTCCAGGCTCAGCGCGGGGAAGGCTGCCGCGCGCCCTCTGGTGGCCAGTCCTGGAGCCACAGGGGCCGCATCGCCTGCACCAGACTTCACACCCATCAATCAAAAGGAACAAGGTCAGATGGAATATATTTTTAAATGCCTCTTCTGGGTTACTATGGCAACTGCAGAAATTGTTAAACCCAAAGTTCAATTAAGCTGCTCATTGTTTCATGTTAATCTGGGAAGGAAAACAACTTCATTTCCGCCTTTTCACACTCCAATTTCCTGGAGAATATATTTTCAGGGTTTCGAAAAGCAGTTGTCGTATTCCCTCAACTGGAAGCCCCAGTGGTTTTCCGTGGGAGCACGGGGACCAGAGCAGCCAGTTCCCAGGAAGCTTTGTGAAGAAATGAGCCTGCCTCCTCACTTCTCACTCCCCCAAATATTTCTGGAGCACTTGTGTTGAGGGGATGTGCCAGAGCCTGGCTGTCCCGCTTCCATCCATGTGCCATCTGCCTGCCTTGGGACCCCGCGCCGAACACTTCACTTTTCTCTGCTCCATCCCTCCACCTGCAAAAGGGTGTCACCCCACAGGGCCAGCAGGAGAAATAAATGAGAGGACAGATGAAAGGCACTTTTTAAAATACATTTTTATTTAGCATAGTTTTATTTTTACAAAAAGTCACAGGGTAGTACGGAGCGTGCCTCTCACCTAATGTTCTATATTGTGCAGGTGTCAGGTGTACAGCACGCTGATTTGATATACCTATAAGTGGCAAAATGTTAGCGTTGGCGAACTCCTCCACATGTCACATAATTACCATTTATTTCTTGCGGTGAGAACATTTCCCATCTAGTCTCTTAGCACCTTTCGAGTATTTGATAGAGTATTATTAACTATGGTCCCCAAGCTGTACGTTAGATCCCCAAAACATACTCACGCATCTTATAACTGAAAGTTTGTGCCCTTTGACCAACATTTCCCATTGCCCCAAACCCCGGCCCCTGGCAATCACCAAGCTTCTCTTTAAGAAACCAACATAGTTTTGATGCATAAGATTCTCATTTCCATTATTTTCTACATTTCCCATGTTTAACTGTATTTTATTTTCATTTCTCCTTGACAATTTGAGAGAGTGATTGTTAATGTTCAGATTAGTAGGTTGGAATGGTTCATGGTTTGTTCAAACACATCTCCATAATTTCTAGTTTTATTGAATCCTAATCAGAGAATGTGATCTTTCTGAGATTTTCTTTGAGAATGTACAATACGCACATACTGTGTGTGTTTGCTGAACACTTCTCTGTAAGAGCTGCACCAACACACCCATCATTGCATCCTCATTAATTACATTGTCTGACTCTTGTACAGCTGACTTCGTTTCTTGCCTACTCGCTCTATCACAGACTGGCAAAGGAATGCTCGGTTCTCACATTCTACTCTCTCACTCAGAATGTCCCACACCTGCTTCACAGGGATCATAGACTTTTACACCTTTGTGAGCATAAGGAGTGCATTTCCAACTTTCCAGCTGCTACTTACAGGAAATAGTTGTAAGAGGCTCTTTCTTTTGTCTTAAATTAATTTCCTTTCCAATTACAGCTAACGGACAGTAGTGCATTAGTTTCAGGCGTACAACATAGTGATTAGACATTTCTATGCCTTATGAAGCCTGCTTCTGGAATCTTATGCTGCAGAAAAGGCCAAATGGCCTTAGCAGTTTTGCTTTTGTTTCTTCCTTCCTGGGGGTGGGCGGCAGTAGGGGACTGCTCATCCCTGGCACACAAGCCCTCCCCACGCCACCCCATCTTGCCATCTGTCCCTCTGGCTGCAGGCTGTGGCCTCACATCTAAATAGGAAGGGCAGGGGGTTGAGCATAAACCCCGCTGGCTGGCCGGTGGTGCTGGACCACTCAGCTGGACCCCTGCAAAGAGCCCTGTGTGGACTGTCTGTGGGGCTCCAAGCAGCCCTGAGATTGGGGTAGCCTGCCTTTCTCCTCAGACCACACAGAACCTGAGAAGGCTCCCCTCCTGTGGCTGCTTCAGTGCTCTGCCCACCTCTGCTGCTGCAGACAAACGCTTTCCTTGGGGGACTGAACCACCAGCGTGCAATGGGCCTGCCCCCCTCCCCCTGTGCCAGGAGGAAGGGTCGGCTGGAAGGGGGAACCTGGCAGCAGGTAGAGAAGCTTCCAAATCAGAACTCCAAAAAGTAGATTATTGTTCATAGTGGCATGGATTAACAATTCTAAAACTATTTTATGTAGATTGTAGGATGGAGTAAAAAGTAAATTAATTGTGCGGATGCTTTCATGTGTAGTTTTACCTAGAACCAACAGAGATAATAAGAGCCAGGTTTTTCAGTTTTAGAAAAGGGACTTAGAAAAGTGGAAAAAAGTCAGAAAGAACCTGTGATATTGATTTAAATTGGAGGTACTAGTATGAATGGATAGATAGATAGATAGATAGATAGATAGATAGATAGATAGATAGATAGATAATGGATGGACGGACCTCTGTCTGCTCTGAGAGGATCTAAGAGAAAATAGTTACAATGGGCACAACAAGACCCCAGGTCTGGTGCAGGGAAAGGACAGGTGAACCTGGAATATCATGTTGTGTCAGAAATTAAGGAAGTGTGCAAAGAATGATGACACAGGAGCCAGATCCCAGCGACCCAATCGAGGACAACCTGAGTATCACAATAAATAATGACAGTAATGGCTCATAGCCCAAAGAATAAAATAAGAATCCATTAGTCGATACAGATATAAATTTAAAAACAGTAAAGAGAGAGCAGGAAAAGCTCTTCCTTATGTTAGACATCTAACTCATTTAGAAGGCATGATGGAGTTTCTAAAAAACCACCATTGGACAACCATCATAGTAATAACCGCTTCCGGCCAGAAGCATCAATGGGTGCTAATACTAGTGAGAATTCCATGAGAAAGACAGAACTATGGGGTTTCAAAGAACCACCCCCAAGATACTTCATAATTACAGCGGGGGAAATAGTAGCTTCCCAGTAGCGAAACCCAGCAGACACCCTGTTTACCGAGGTCACTTCACCCGCGATGGGACAAATGGACATCACTTTCTTCCCAACGTGATGCACTGAGACAAGGAGACATCACTTCATGTCTCTAGTATTCATGTTAAAGATGCATTAACTTGAATTCAGTCATAGGAAACATCAGACAAAACCAGACTGAGGGCCGTTCTATAAAAATACCTGTCGTGTACCCCTCAAAGTGGCCAAGATGATAAAAGAAAATGAAAACCCAGAAGCTGTGGCAGGTTAAATGGGCCCAAGGAGACGGGACAACTAAGTAGTGTGTCTCCCTTGATTGGCTCATGGGGGAGAGGGAGAAAAAAAGAATGTGCTATAAAGGACGTCAGCAGGACAGCTAGTGAGATCTGAACAAAATCTGTAGCTTGGATAATATGATTGTATCCGTAGTAATTTCCTTATTTTGATCATTGTACTGTAGTTACATAAGAGAATGTTCTTGTTTTTATAAAACACATACTGAACTATTTTAGGGATAAAGGGGTATCGTGTTTACAATTTACTCTCAAATGGTAAAAATAATGTCTATATAGAGAGAGAGATAATAAAGTAAATGTGGTAACATGTTAATAGTTGAAAATTCTGGGTAAAAGAAGACTTTGTATTGTTTTTGCAACTTTTTTGAGTCTGAATTATGACTCCAAAAAGAAAGTTTTTCAAAATTCAAGTATCTATGTATATGGCAATAATAATGTAGGGTGCCAGCCTGACCCACTAAAAATAAATGGGCCCTTCCTACGGGCTCCCTGCGGGATAGAGGAGTCATACAAGCTTCAGCACACTGGAGAGGCTCTTTGCCAAAATTCCTCAGTAGAATCTTCTAGAATACCCAAAAAGTGTCCAGCTTTCCTATTCCATAACACCCACAGACACTGTTCATGAGGAGGCTGATTGAATATTAGGCTTATAAACTTTATAAGCTTCCCCTAACAGTATGTAAAGAGAAAGAGAACAGAATATAAGTCAAGCTGTCTAAATATTTGTGGTAGATAATATCACAATTATTATACAGTGATATTATACAGAGAGGTTATACAGTGGGGACATGTCAGGCTGGTCACCATGTCGGGTCACCAGCAAGATGAGAAGGCAGAGATATCCATTTGTGGCAAGAGGATGGAGCAGAACCAAGAGAATAACAAGGAAGTAGGGCCAGGTATCCTTTAAGAATAAGATAGTAGCAAATTGCTGGGTTCTGGACACTCAATGCCCAGCTCCAGCTGAAACGAAGCCTGGGTTTCCTCTCCCTCCTGACTCCTTGATATCACTGCTTGCTCACAACAAACTCCTATGTTTGCCTGTCCTAACTCAAGCCTGTTTTTTCTCTAGCATCCCAAAAGTCTTAATTAGAACAAACCCTTAAAAAAAAAAAAAGTCAAAAAAGGAAAACACACCAATAGAAAAAATGGACAGAAGACATAAACAAGCAAGTCACAAAAGAATACAACTAGCCAATTAACATGTGAAAAACTGTTTGCCCTCACTTGTAATCCAGGAAAGGAAATTTGGCAAGGATTTGGAATCTCGCAATAACTGGAAAAATGTTATTCATTGTAGTGGAAATGCAATTTAGTAACCCTTTTAAAAGAGCAATTTGGCAACAAGAAAACGAAACGCCTTGAAATTTTTCCTATCCTTTGACTCACCGAATCCGCTTCTGAGAACTTGTCCTAAAGAAATAACAAATCTGTTCTAAATTGATCCTATTACGAGCCAAATCCGAGCCAACAAAATACTCAGATTTCAATATTAAGTAAGGATGTTCAGTGCAGGGTTACTTATGGGAACAAAAATTCAGAAACAACATAAATGGTCAGGAATAAGGAATTGCTTAAATTAATTATGGGATGGTGAGACAGGGGAGGGGAAAGAGAGAAAGAGAGAGACAGAGAGCTACTATGCAACCATTAAAATAACATTTCAGAAAAACATTAAATCAGCTAAATATTGAGCTTATTTTTTAGGATAAATATAGATAGATAGATGTGTGTTATATATGTATATATGTGCATATATATAAATTATAACCTTTATTTTTGTAAAATAAAAATCATATATACATATATTTTATATATTTACGTAATATACATACTATATATCATATCATATCATATATTTATACGTATATACAGAAGGTGCCAAAAAAATGTATACACATTTTAAGAAAGGAAAACTGTATTAAAATTGTAATACTCAATGTATATCAACAACAAAAGATGAATACAAGTCACGTTTGACTTCTGCAATTACAAGAGGTGCTCAAAGTGGTTACCATCAGCATCCAGACACTTCTGATGACAGCGAATGACTGCTTGAGCAACGTTGACCAAAGTGTCCACTTGCGAACATTTTTTTGGCACCGCTGGTATATAGCTCTGTAGTTGGGTCAATCTCAAAAAAATGTATATGGCTAGGTATACGGTATATATACGCAAAAGTACATACCAAATATTAATATATAGTAATATTAGGATATATTTTGCATATACCAAAATGTTAACAGTGATTATCACTGAATAGTGGAATTAGACATATTTCCCTTGTTTATTCTTTCTTCTACATTCTGCATTCCACAACAAACATGGAGGAATGTTATAATCAACACACGTTTTTTCTAAGTTGGAAAACGTACCATCAAGGTGTGAACCAGCACCACCTGGAGGCAGGACGAGAGCAGACATCCTGGCTTCCCCACCCACCGCAGCGCCAGACTCACGATGACCTTGTCCCGTCCTCGCCATCCTCGCCGCCCCGCTCTACGTCAAGCTCTCAGGACTCTTGCCAGCGCTCGCACAGTATTTTCATCAGCGTTTCTTCCCACGGGTCTGGCTACCTCGTCTTCCGGTCCATCGCTCCTCTATCCCCCGGCAGCCAGAGTGATCTTCCTAAATGAAACCCAAGATGCTTCCCTCCCTTTCCTACCCCACTTACAATCCAGTCACGGGTTCGCTCTGCCGAGTTTGAAGGACAAATTCTTTCCCGGGGCCTCAGGAGTCCTCCCTGACCTGAGCCCAGGGCACCTCTACGGCCTCCTCGCGGGGTGCTGGTCACAGGAGCGTGACCCAGCGTGTCCCCGCTGCTGCTTCCTTAGCTTTTGGCGCCTCGCTTTCTCCATCCGCACCGACCTCACGCAAAGTCCCTAGGACAGCGCCTGACACCCAGTAAACACTCGGCTACTGGTGCCCTTATGAGTACTTCGCTGGCGCCCTGCACGTTAATTATTGTTGGTAAAGGAAAAGGAACACCCTGGAATGATTCCCAGGTTTCTCCCTTGTCCCCTTAGCAAAGCCTTTTACCAAAGCACAAAATTCCCGAGAAGAAACAGGCCTGGTGAGTTCAGTTTCCGAGTCGCTGAGGCAGCGGGGTGGCCGGGACTGGAGCGGAGGAAGGACGTCCAGTGTCAGGCGTGACCAGGACCCCGATGTGGAAATTGTGGCCCCGGCCAGATTATCCAAGGAAACAGAGGAGCGGGGTCAGGGGAGGCTGGGACCACACCCACATTCAAAGAATCCGGTGACAGAGAAGAAACTCAGGAAAGAGTGAAGAGGAAATGGTCAGACAGGAGAAAAGGGGGGGGGGGGGTTCAAGGAAACGAGACAAAGGCCGGTCTCCAGGAGAAATGGGAGGTGGGTGATGAGCCGGCCGTTGGGTATGAAGCCCCTGCGGAACGACGCGTCTGTGCTAATGGGCGTCAGTAATCAGACCGCACACGTCTCAGCTTCACAATAATGCTCCCGGGGGTGGAAATGAGCACACAGGTCACATCTCACTTCGCCAGGAAGGTTATCCCGCCTGCCCTTGTACATATGCAAGCCCGGGCCTCCACCCCATCACTCCGATCGCCTTGCTCTGTCCCACTCTTTCCTGCTTTCTGCAGCACTAGCACTCTCTACACACCCTGCCATTGGCCCATAATGGCCCGCCTTTGTCTTCTGAGCACTGTGCCAGCTACAAGAGGGGAAGGGTCGTTTTCCATTCTGTTCACAAACCTCTTCTAAGCACTGGGAACAAGGCCGGCACCTAGTGGCTGTACAATAAATACTGTTGCAAAAGTAGTTCTGATATGACTGAAGATGTCCCGGTCAGGACGCTAAGGAGAGGGCCCATTTCCTCAAAACTCTTCCCATTTGGAAAAACTCCTTGAACAAGCTTTGAGAACCATTCCTACTTTCCCTTGGCACATTCTGATGAGCACAGAGGTCTTCCCATTAGATGCTGCTGTGCTTCACGTCTGTCCCCGATCCACTTGGATTTCAGGTGTAAACCCTATAAGCTGTGGTCGGAGTGAAGCAGACTCTCCCCAGGCAGCACCCCCCTGGCGACACTGTAATGAAGGAGCAGGACTGAGAAGGGGAAAGCGTTTGGCTCGCTGTCCCCGAAACAGGGGCAGGGGCAGACAGATCGTCCCCACCACCCTCCACTGTACCCCCATTATCTCTAAAGATTGAAAACAGCGCTCCGATTTTTTTTAATGGAACACGAAAACTGTTCTTTATCAAGATAGAGAGCAGCAGTAGCCATGTGCTTTTTATAAAGCTGCAGAGACCAGATGAAAGAAGCTGGTGAGGTCAAAACGCATTTCAAATGCCCTCCATTTTCTAGGATGGGGAAATGTTTTCTATTATATTTGGTAAAAGTTCACCACCACCTGATAAAAATCTTGAGAAAGGGCATGTGTGTTGCTAAATTAGCTCTGAAAAAGGACAACTTGAAGTAAAATAAATCTGAGTTAAAAATGATCTCAGGTTACCTGCCAGAGACGTCCAGGAAAGGGTGGTTGTAAGGGAGAGCTTGAAAGAGGCTCATCTATCCAGCCAGAGAGGTACCCCAAGGACTAACGGGGGCCTAGAGATCTTTTCACGATTATAACAGTTAAAACACATTTGATTCTGTGTGCCATTTTACAAGCTGTAAACGCCTTTCCCATTGTCTTATTACTTATAAACCCCCCTCAGAGATTTTTAAACCCTGATTGGTCTTTTTTCACCATTACTATATTAATCACTCATTTATTCTTTCAACAAACACCAACGGACGGCCAGGTCTCTGCTCCACAATGGACATGGGAAAACACAATCATGAAGCATAGTCCATTGTGAAGGGAGAGAGGGGACACAGATAATTTAGAAAAATGCAAAATATAAAATAAAATCACCCAGAACATCCCTCAGAGATAACAACTATTAACATTTTGGTAAAGATTCAGTCCAGCATTTTCTGTACATGAATATAGCAGGTAAATGGATGGTTATAAAAATTAAATCGTCTGCATCACTTGATAGAGTCGAGTTTTCCATGAAACACATTTGTTCTGTTTCATCAAATACTCATCTGCAAGGTCATTTTCAATGGCTGTATGTCTCAAATTGTTCTCCAGTGCTTTTATCCATCAGTCAGTTAAGAATTGTTTCTTTTCAAACTACGATGCTGATGCTGTCAGATCCTTCAATGGGATCGACAGAAACTAGGAGGCTAAGCCCTGAGGACGTCACAGACTTCTCAGGAAGGATGGGACACCGCCCCCAGCTCAAGAGAAAGAGAGAAAAAGATCGATCCCTGTATAAAGTTGTGTGGGATGGCCCGCGGGTATGACAAAATGCTGGAGAAAAACTTTGCTTGGGGCTGTTGTGAAGGACTGACCGACAGCTGAGTCTGAGGTGGTGAGGGCAGACATTCAAGCCAGAAAAACTAAGAAATTCTAGAAGATAGAGTATTGTTTCACTCCTTTCTACTTGCCCTCTTTCTGGATTAATTCTATACCTCCCTATTCTGAGCCTTTGTGAATTCTGTCACCACAAATTGAAATGCCCACCACTCCTATCTATAGCTGTCAAAATCCTGCTTTGCCCGCCCCCTGCAACAAGATATCTGTGACCTGCTTCCTATATCATCCAATCACAAGTTAAAATAACGCACGTAACTTGCATTCTGGAGAAACAGATGAATTCAAACAGAACTACACGAGAGGAAGTTGGTAGAGGGCATTAAAAATAAAGTGTTGAGAAAATTAATGACGCCACAGGCAGTCAATATGGAAATTTGGAGAATGACAAGGTTGGCTATTTCCAGCCAAGACAAATACTCTTTTATCGACTCCAAGGGTTAATGCAAGGAACCAATTGCAGAATGTCTCTGAGTCACAATGGTGGCTCTCAAAAACAAAATTCCACCCAACACAACTAAGACGTATGACCCACTCCCAAAAGTAAAGCAACTTGGAAGAAATAATTCTTGATAAAATTTCCCAGGAGATTCCAGTATGACCCCTCCCACCCCCACAGAGAATTACAACTCTGTATCACAGACTCAATGAGGTACACCAATAAGTGCTCCAATAAGTCAGACCCACGATCTTCTAACAACCTATAGGCTACAGAAGCACTTCCTGCTACTTACCTACATGCAGAAAGGCAACTCAGAATGTTCTGATACCAAATAAACTAGAAGGGAAGCAACCCACATGTCCATCAACAGATGAATGGATATGCAAACAGTGGACTACTATTCAGTCATAAAAGGACAGATATTCTGACACATGCTACAACATGGATGAACCGTGAACACGTGCTAAGTGAAATAAGCCAACACAGAAGAAAGAATACTGTATGATTCCACTCACATGAAATACTTAGAGAAGTTGCATTCATGGAGACAGAAAGTAAAATGGCAGGTGCCAGGGGCTGGGGGAGGGGAATGAGATGTGTTTAATGGGTGGAGAGTTTCGGTTGGACGACGACAAAAACGTTCCTGAGTTGGATGGTGGTTATGGTTGCACAACAATGTGAATGTGCTTAATACCACTGATGCCACTTTAAAATAGCTAAAATGGTAACATTTGTGTTATGTACATATTTTTTACCACAATAAAGACATTCATCTACCACCCCCAAAAAAAATACATATTTATCTAGAAGGCAGGAGGCACTATTGGCTACTGTCAAACCTCCAAAAAACAAAGAAGCTCAGTGTTTGAAGTACCAAGGGCTCCTAGGAGTCGGCGTGGCACTCAAGAGAAGCGTTTGCTCATCCAAGGAGGCCCCAAAATGCAAATCATTTGGAAGAGTGTGAGGTAAGAGCCCCAGTGATTAATTGCTGCACCTGTTCTTCTCAAAAGCATTATATAAATATAATCTTATGGACAGTCTGTATTTCTCTCTGAGAAATCCCCATAAACATTAAGTTCCCTTGGGAGTTCTAATGGGTTTGAAATGTTTTCTGACTGAAGTGTAGTAATGCCACCAGTCACCTCCAAATGAGGGGTTCTAAATAATGAAGGCAGTAATTCAAATTGGTGGCACATTATTGAGAGGTTTCTAAACTATATTATGCATTTATCCCACAACATAGCAACCAGAACCTTTAGAATATTATTTAACTTTTTCTTCAAGACTCAAGGTCACAATCATGCCATAAAAATACAAATACATAGTATGGGACATCTAACGGACTCTGGACCCTTCTCCAGCCTAACCCTGCAGGTAGACAATTTGAGTCTTTTAAAATTGAATTGGCTGGGGGGGAGGTGGCGGGGGGGGGGGGGGGGGGGAACAGCCTGGAATTTGCTTTGTAGCAAATGACTTGAATTCTTACCATTTACCCTCTTTTCATAATATGAAGAAGTGGCTCAAAGGGAAATTTATAGCATTAAACGCTCACATTAGAAAATTTAAAAGGCCTCAGATCAATAGACTAAGCTTCTACTTTAAGAAACTAGAAACCCAAAAGCAAGAAGAAGGAAGAAAATAATAAAGATAAGAATAGAAATAAGCGAAATTATAAAGAGGAAAATAACCGAGGAAAAAATCAATGAAGCAAAAAGATCAATAAAATTGATGAACTTCAGCCTGACTGATGAGAGAGTAAGAAAGAGAGAGAGAGCTCAAATTATCAATACCAGGAATGAAAGAGAAGGTGTTATTGTAGAGAAGCTTGGCAGATATTAAAAGGATAATAATGGAATACTAAGAACAATCCTACTCACATAAACTCAGCAGTTTAAATGAAATGAATCAATTCTTGAAAAAATATATAACTGCTAAGACTCACCTAAGGTGAATTAGAAAACTTGAGTAGTCCTACAAATTTAAATAGTTTGAATTTGTAGTTTAAAACTTTCCACAGAAGAAACTCCAGACGCAGATGGTTTTACTGGTGATCTATACCAAATATTTAAAAAAGAAAAAATACAAATTCTACACAATCCCTTCTTAAAAATGCAAGCCAAGGGAAGAGGCCTCACTAGATACCAACCCTGCTGACACCTTGATCTTAAGACTTTTAGCTCCCAGAATTGTGAGAAATAAATTTCTGTTGTTTAAGCCACCCAGTCTGTGGTACTTTGTTAGAGCAGACTGGTTAGACTAGCACAGAAGGTACAGAGATTGGAAGGGAAGAAATAAAACTGTACCTACTCACAGGCAATATGATTGTCTACACAGAAAATCCCAAGGATTATACACACACACACACACACACACACGCACGCACGCACGCACACAAATTATATTTCTACATAATAGTAGCCATAAAAAATAAATTTAAAAAACATTTACAATAGCTCCCTTCATAATACTTATGGATAAATCTAAGAAAATATGTACAGAATCTATACATGAATCTGTACAGAATCTAAAAAATACAAAATGCTAATGGAAGAAATCAAAAACACCTAAATAGACATAATGTAATGAATTGGAAAAGTCACCATAATAAAGATGTCAGCTCTCCCTAAAATGACATCTAATCAATGCAATCTCAACCAAAATCTTAGCTGGAATTTTTTAATACATAAGCAAGCTAATTCTAAAATGTTTTTAGAAAAGCAAAGAAATTGCAGTAGAAAAAAATAATGTTAAAAAAAGAAGAAAATCAGAGGAAACACACTACTCAATTTTAAAATATCCTATAAAACTATAGTAATCAGGACAGAATGGTATTTGTAGAGACTAATAGATCAATGGAACAATATAAACTCAAAAATAGAACCACACAAATATGGCCAGTTGACTTTTGAGAAAGGTACAAAGGCAATTCAACAGAGGAAGGCCATAGGTTTTTCAACAAGTGGTGTTAAAACAAATTATATTGGACACATCCATAGGCAAATAATAACAGCAAACATCGACCTAAACCTCACACGTTACTCAATCAATAACTCAAAATGGAACATAGATGGAACAGTAAAATATAAAAGTATAAAATATGTTTAAAAAATAATAATAAGAGAAACTCCTGATGATCTTGGGTTAGGCAAAATGGACTTTATCAAAATTAAAACTTTCACCTCATGCAAAAATAAATTAAAATTTTGCTCTGTAAAAGAAACTTTTAAAAGAATGAGAAGACAAATTACAAACTGGGAGAAAATATGTAAAAATCACATATTCAACAATGACTGGTATCTAAAATATATTAAGAACTCTCAAAACACAAGAGTACGTAAATACAACTTATCTTTTTTTTTTTTTTTTTTTTTTTAATTGGGGAAGGAGAACAGGATTTTTTTATTATTATAATTGGGGAACAGTGTGTACTTCCAGGCCTTTTTTCCAAGTCAAGTTGTTGTCCTTTCAGTCTTAGTTGTGGGGGGTGCAGCTCAGCTCCAGGTCTAGTTGCCGTTGCTAGTTTCAGGGGGCGCTGCCCACCATCCCTTGCGGGAGTCGAGGAATCGAACTGGCAACCTTGTGGTTGAGAGCCCACTGGCCCATGTGGGAATCAAACCGGCAGCCTACGGAGTTAGGAGCATGGAGCTCTAACCGCCTGAGCCACCGGGCCTGCCCCAATACAACTTATCTTTAAAACGGGCAAAAGAATTGAATAGACACTTTATTAAAGAGCATATGTGAGTGAAAATCACATAAAAAGATGGTCAACATCACTGGCCATTAGGCAAATGTAAATTAAAACCCAGTGAGGTACTACTGAACACATATTAAAATGGCTAAAAGAAAAGTCATCAGAATACCGAGTGCTGACAAAACCTCCAGCACCTGGACCTCTCCGACATGGCTGCAAAATGGTACCGCCACACCGGAAAACAAGTTTCTTATAAACTTAAACATACACTTAATATACACCTAGGATCCACTCTTAGGTGTTTTCCCTAATGAAAACTGATGTTCACACAAAAAGCTGTCTACAAGTGTCTGGAGCAGGTCTATTCATAATCACCAAAATTGGAAACACCCCTAAACTCCTCCAACTAATAAATGGAGAACAAATCGGGGTGCATTCCCAATGGATTAGTAACCAAAAATTACAGGAACAAATGATTGATGGACACAACATCTTGGATGAATCCCAAAGGCGCGGTGCTGATTGAAAGAAGCTGGCCTCAAAAAGCTATATACTGCTTGATTCCATGGATTTGTCATTCTCCAAAAGACAAAACAATCCTGGTGGAGGGCAGATCCGTGACTGCCAGGGGTTAGTGTGGAAAAGCGTGTGACCACAAAGGAATAGCAAGAAACAGAGTGGGCGGGTAATGGAACTGCTCTGAACCCTGATTGTGGTGGTGCTTACATGAACCTATACAATGTGCTAAAATTCACTGAACTATACACACAAAAAAGTCAATTTTATTGTACATTAAGTTGAAGAACTATACATTTTTAATTGAAGTATAACAAACATTTTTTTCCACCAAATGAATGGTAGACTGTTGAAACCATCTCTAGCTCAATTGCCTCCTTCCTCAATACATTCTTCCTTTTTGTTTTCATTTTCACATCCTTTGATAGTTACCAGAATTCACAACAGGCTTGTATGTCAGCACGCATAATTATCCAAGACCAGCACCATTTTATAGCCTACGTACTACATTAACCTCATTAACCTGTTTAATGTTTATGTCAAAATTTGCAAAGTGACCAGCCATTTGCTCACCCCTGGAGATAATGCCACTATAGACAAGATATCTGTTTGGGGGCAACTCTGGGTGTAGAGGGACCTCACATATCATACACAGGCTGTTCAAATTCCTGATTTGCACTATGCTGAATACTCGAGGATTCCCAAACCCAACGTGCTGGATAATCAAGGTCTTGCTGCATGTCCGTGTAATCCCAGATATAATTCTCAGAATTAATACAACACATCTATTGAATTGCGTTATTATAAGTCCATTCCTAGCAAATGTATATTTTAAAGATCTTTCTTGGAGATCCAAGATGGCACATAAACACTGTGCCTGCTTCCTTCCGTGAACACATTACAATTACAACTAAATTACAGAACCGTCTGAAGTCTAGCTGAACAGAAATTTTGTAACTAAGAATATAAAAAAGAAGCCACCTCGAGACTGGTAGAAGGGGAACAGACGCAAAACAGGCCCCACACCTGTGTGTGGTTGTTGAGAACCAGAAGGGACATCTCAGCCATGGAGTTTTCCCCACAGAGGAGCGAGCAACCCTAGTGCCACACCAGGCTCCCCAGCCCGAGTACTGGTGTCGGGAAAAGGAGCCCTCACAACACTTGCCTGTGAAAAACAGGGGATTCTGACCATCTGGGAGGGACAGGAGGCAGTGGGAAACCTAGGCGTCCTGTTAAACAACCAGCACACAGATTCACTCGCTTGCGGCACTCACCTGGGGCTCCAGTGACTCAGGGGGTGTTGGAGGCATCTGGGGGGCAGACTGAGGTGTGAGGTTTCCAGGCAAGGCTGGAGGACAGTTGGCATTTTCCCTGTGTGGAGTCCCGCTCCCAGGCAGCAGGTCGGCGGGCAGCATCTTTCCTGTGTTGGGCCCGCCCCCTATGTTTATGGCCAAATCTGAATCTGATTGGTCTGGTGAACTCTGCTGCTCCACCCTGCTGACTCACTGGGACCCTGCCCCACCCAACTCCCCCTACACCAGATGCAACTAGTTAGGCAACAAGTTACTTATAAAGGAGCTCCCATAAGATTGTCAGCTGATTTCTCAACAGAAACTTTGCAGGCCAGAAGGGATGGGCACAAAATAGTCAATGTGATGAAAAGCATGGACCTACAATCAAGGGTACTCTACCCAGCGAGGCTATCATTTAGAATCAAGGGACAGATAAAGAGCTTCCCAAACAAGAAAAAGCTAAAGGAGTTCATCATCACCAAACCAGTATTACAAGGAATGTTAGAGGAACTTCTTTAAGATGAAAGAAAAAGATAAAAAATATGAATAATAAAATGGGAATAGCTACATATCTATCAACAATTACTTGGAATGTAAATAGATTAAAAGCTCCAATCAAAAGCCATAGGACGGCTGAATGGATAAGAAAACAAAACCCTTATATATGCTGCCTACAAGAGACTCACTTTGGATTGAAAGACATGCACAGATGTGAAGTAAAGGGATGGAAAAGATATTTTACGAAAATGGAAATGAAAAACAAACAAAAAAGCTGGGGTAGCAATACTTAACACCAGACAAAACAGACTTCAAAAAAAGGCTATAATAAGGGACAGAGAAGGACCCAGTAATCCCACTTCTGGTTATTTATCCAAAGAAACCCAAAACACTCCTTCAAGGAGCCATGTGCATCCAATGTTCATTACAGCATTGTTTACAATAGCCAAGATGTGAAGGCAGCCTGAGTGTCTGCTGATGGAAGAATGGATAAAGAGGAGGTGGTACATATATACAATGGAACATTGCTCGGCCAGGGAAGGGAATGGGTTCTTGCCATCTGTGGCAGCATGGGTGGACCTGGAGGGTATTGTGCTGAGTGGAGTATGTCAGACAGAGAAAGACAGATGCAGTGTGATTTCGCTTATATGTGAAATTTAAAGAACAAAACAGAAACAAATTCATAGATACAGAAAACATTTTGACGGTTGCCAGATGAGAGGAGGGTTGGGCAGGTGGATGAAAAAAAGGGGAAGAAATTAAGAAGTACAAATTGGTTGTTACACAGTAGTTATGGGGATATAGGATATAGCATAAGGAATATAGTCAATACTTTGTAATAATTATATATGGTGTCATATGTGTACTAGATTTATTGGGGTGATAAATGAGACAGGTTGGGGGACAGAGTGAAAAAGATGAAGAGATTAAGAAGTACAAATGGTAGTTACAGAATAGTCATGGGATGTAAAGTGAAGCATAGGGAATATCGTCAATGATATGCTAATAACTATGCATAGTGCCAGGTGGGTACTAGACTAGTCAGGGGATCACTTCTTAAATTACATGAATGTCTAACCACTATACCGTACACCTGAAAATAATATAAAATAATATTAAATGTCAACTGTAATTGAAAAATTAAAAAAGGAGGAAAACGTGAAGGGGAATAAGAAGTCCGAATTTCCAGGTATAAAACAAATAATTCACGAGGGTGTAATGTACAGCATGGGAAATATAGACAATAACATTGTGATAGCATGAGTTGGTGTCAGATGGTTGCTGGACTTACCATGGTGATCACTTCTTTAGGCACATAAAGTTGAATAACTATGGTGTACTAATATTGTATATTAACTATATGTTTAATAAAGATCTTTTAGAAATAAAGACCTTTCCTACATCTATAATTCAAAAAGTCAGACATCTGGATAATGACACTGGGAGTACCTGTTTATCCATATGCTAGATATTAACTACCCTTTAGCACAGAGCGAGAATCCTAATACGTGCCGAAAATGGAGTAACAAACGGTTGTTAAACTCTTGCTAAAACTTCCATTAACAGCCACATCTTCTTTTATTTCTTCTTTAAAACTTCGATGCAGATGTAGCCCAAGAGGCCATTTCTCCTAATTTCCCTGTCTGCTGGCAGTCTCCCCACGAGCACCCTGCACTGGTGTGCGCTGTATATTCAAGGGCGATTAAGTTGCTAATAGTCAGCTATTTCCAACGTCGCCTGCTGCCGCTGATGATATACGATAGAGCGTCTGATGCCAGAAACATAACCGGGAAAAGAAGGCTCTGTTTTTCCTTAACTCTCGTGCATAAAAGAACGCAGTGTCTCCGAAATGAAGAGCCGAAGTTTCTGACGAAGGGCTTCCTGCTGAACTTACTGTACCCTTAGGTGTTGCCATGCGAACTGGCTTATTGTGCACATGGGAAAAGAGAAGGGGCCAACCTATTTTTTTCCATTGAGTTGTACCAAATATTCTGCCTCTTTCCTTACAAATTCCTTCTAAAACACTTACGGAAGATAAGATGTCCTCCCTACCCCAGATAGAAATGTTTTAGCTCATTAAGCCCTTTCTTCCAGAATACTAAGTCTGTGCTTGACTGGTGCTGTGTTACAGATAAGAGAATAATTCAAAATTAAAAGACATGAAATGGAGCTCTTCTAAGCGATCACTTAGACCATTCGGAGGGAAAAAGTACTCTTATCAAATGCCATTTTTAAATAATAAAATAGACACAAACCTTTGTTCAAAGTTCTGATAGCCCGATTTTACCTTTTTCTGAACAGCATTTAATGTGCAATGCAAATAGCTGCACAGATGCCTACAGCTGCCTTTTTCCGCACGTAAGTTTTTCCTGAGTCCCCTTTCTCCGTTCTTTGCTGAAAGCTGGCTGCCTGCCCGGCTCTCTTCAAGACTCGGGGGCTCCCCCTGCTGGCCTGCGAGCACATTGCCCGGCAGTCTAACCTGAGACCCGCTGGTAGGTCACCCGTGGGACTTAGCTCAGGTACTTAATGTCAATACTGTTTAAGTGGAACCTTCCATTCCTCTCGATTTTAAAACTTGGTCCTTAGGACAAATTTGCTGTCGACACTTGTCCTCGGACGCTTGCAGGGTACTCCAGTGAGGGCAGGTAGGTGGACCAACATGAGATGCAAATGTCAGCCCAGGCTGGGGCAGTCGTAAGGAGGGCAGCCTGCCTCCAGCGACCCCCCTCCATCCCCACTGCCATCTCCCCCATGAAGCTTATTCCCTCAAGCTCCTGACATCGCATTCCGTTTATCCTGCAGGCACAATATAGGCAAAAGGCATCCGCTTTCAGAGAGTCTGCCATTTTAAACCAGCAGTTGAAATGTGAGACAAAAGCCGTTTCCCTACAAAGGCATTTCCAGAATTTTCCTACGTATGAAGCAGCCCCCCTTCCCCCAGCAGCTGAAATGCATTGACAGGAGCAAGCCCTCTCTCTCCCCCAAGGCCAGCCCCGATTATGGGGCAGGTCACAAGGGGCCAGACCTTGGCCTGCAGCAGAAATGCTGGCTGTGGAACAGATTTCTTTTGTCCTCCAATATTATGCAAATAAGCAAATCAAATTAAGTACCTGAGTTTTTTTTTTTAATTAAGGGTTTTGATTAGACGCAAATCTGTTGTAGTCAGAAGAAGAAATTTTATTCCAAAACCCCAGATACCCCGGCTATTCTGCAAGTCTTCAATCAAAGCAGAGCTCCCAGAATTCCAGGGAGCTCCTCTTGTGATTTTCAGGTGGGTGGGCACCTGGGACAAGGCGTGAGAACTGAGCCTGGGGATAGCAGAAGGAGGAGAGAAGTAGTATAACTTATTCAAAAGCCAAACTTGCTGCTCAGCTTATCTCGAAAGTGAGTGTGCTACACCAAACAAAACAAGAAGCGACGGTGCGCATTTATCCAAAGGAGGCTCGCTGAGTCTCGGAATCGGAGCTTGAATGTTGGAAGCCCCTTTAGCGCCAACTAAGACCCGAGACCAGACATCATAGGATTGAAGAATGTTATGGCTGGAGGGTCCTGGAGGTCCCTTCATCAGTAGGCACTGTTACCTTCTACCTGATTCTAAGGGGTTTCATTCCTGCAGGAGAAGACAGGCAGAGTTCCCGAGGGAGCCTTGCCTGTATGGCCTTCCACAAAGCAGCCAAAATAATTCTTGCCTGCTTTCATCTTGCACGCGCCGGTCACTGTGCCAAGCACTTCCCCTCATCATTTCTGTGAGGCAGAGATAGCACTCTTAAATGCACTCCCCTCTAGAGATGAAGAAATCGAGGTCTAGGGCATAAGTCTCTTCCACTGGGTCAGTAAGTAGTAAGTTTGGGTTCAAATCCAGTGGTAGAACGCTGCCTGGCATATGGTAGGTATGCGACACATATTTGTTGAGTGAGTGAGTGAATGGATGGATGAAATGTGGGAGAGATTGAAGCTAAGGCCACAGACTGACTAGGCAATGAAAGTCGGTAATTCCAAGATGAGACACCATGACATAAGAGAAACAGAATGAAAACTGGGTTCTAGTCATGGGTTTTGCCAAGCCAGATATCATCACTGAAAAGTCACTGCACCCCAATCCTCTTTTCTTGCAGTAATTGGAGCTGTGGTTTGGGCAGTTTTAGCTGCAAGGTGGCATCCTAGATTTTGGCCTAGCAAGTCACATGGGTGGCCAGGAGGAACTAAGCAAATGTTACTTAAAATAGCATCTCCAGGAAGTTCCAAATCAGAGCCAAGAAGATAATCCAGGGTCAAACCACCATTTGGAAGAAGACTCCGCTGATGGGGTAAAGAGCACAGCTAAACTCCTGGTGAACTGGGGAGCACATTCATCGTCTTGTCTCCCCAGCCCCCACTCACCATGGCGGATCCTGGAGGTAAAACTGAAAAGTTCTCGTCCCATTCAGAAGGGACATCCACTGACTCCATTTCCTTCCTTACCTGCTTGAAAAATACAGATTCAAATGTTAAAGAAATACACGTGGATGATAAAGATGTTCATCCTTCCTAATGATAAAGTAAAGATAAATTAAAATAATGAGATACCATTTTTGACTTTGGACAAAGAGCAAAAGAACTCGTAAAGCCCAGTATTGATTAGGGTGTAGGAAAAATGAGATGCTTTTATATTGCTGGTGGGAATACACAGTGGTACAGCCTCTCAAGAGGGCAATTTGACAATATATGACACAAGTCAACATCTTTGGCCAACCAATTGGAAACACACAGTAAAGAAAGAATGGAGCCAAGATGTTCATTGCAGTACTGTTTATTGTAGCAAAAGATGGAAACTCAATATTCAATAAGAGTATAAATAAATAAATATGATAGAATTTTTTACAGTTTTTAAGGATGAAGAGATAGTTTAATTTTTTGCATGGAAAGACATCTGGAATATTTACTAAACAAATAAAAAACACTACCAAACAGCATAAATAGAGTGAGCTACCTAGACCTCCAGACAGTCTGTACATTACACAGCAAACTGCTAACTGTAGTCGTCTCTGGATGATACAATGATGGGTGACTGTGACTTTTCACTTCGTCTTTACACTTGCAGATATTTCCTAATAATTTTATAGTCATGTGTCACTTTCATAATCAAATAATCAAACCAATGAAGCTATTTTAATTTTGTAAGAAAAAAATATTTTTTCTTACCATATGTGTATATATATATGTATACATATATAGTGATATATATACATAGATAGATAGATAGATAGATAGATAGATAGATAGTGAGAGTAGTCACTAGCTGCCTAGAAAATGAACATGTACAGCTTCTAAATTTTTTAATTAACAAAGGAAATCTGATCATTATGGAAAAAATAAAAATAGGAAAAGAGAAAACATGACAAAATATGTATTAAAACATAACAACAAAGCACAACACAAAGAGACGTAACTACAAGCTAGCATAAACTAGAAATACAAAATAAGGCAATAGAAACAGCACATTTGATCCCCGCCCTTGACACTGGCCTTCCTGTGTGTGGGAGGCTCTTATCCAGTGACAGTACGAGACTGTGTGTCATGGGCAGGGAAGGACAGAGCTGAGGGTCACATAGAAGGCAGACATGAATCCAAGAATTTATGGGAATTCAGAAAAGGTAAAGGAAAAAAATTAATTTAGATCCCTAGCTATTACTCTGCACCAAAATAAATTCTACAGGACTTAAAATTTGAAATATAAAAATGCATCTTTAAGTTATTAAAAGAAAATATATTTTTGTAATCTTAGAATGGAAAATGTCTTCTCCACTCGTGAGCATAATTCCAAGATGGAAACCATAAAGGAAAAGATGGATAGGTTTTGCTATAAAAATTAAGAAATTTTAAAAAAATCTTTGATATAACACACTTTAAACAAAGATAAAAGACAAAAACAGAAAAACATATATTCATAACATGCCTGACAATGACTTTATGCTCAAAATATAAAAAGCTCCAACAGATCATTCAGAATGGGTGTGAGTAGAAAATTAACCAAATGACCAATAAACATATGAAAAGATAAAATTAAAGGAATGCAAACTTGAATGACAAGATGACATTTTTTGACTCTCTCAGATTGGTAGCAGAAAACATACTAAAGTCTACTTGATAACAGATTTTAGAAAAACACGCCTGGGTGCTAATACAGCTTTGACTCTTGGTAGATATGCTGCAAATTGCAGAGATTCTCGTTATCTTCATTTAGGCTCATTACTTACTTGCACTAAACAAACCTCAGCTTCTTCTATACAACGGGGATCAGAGCAGAATTTCACCAGTCAGGTGTGAATGTATTAGTTTCCTAGAGCGGCTGTAACAAGTTACCACAAACTTAGTGCTTACAACTACACAGATTTATCACCTGACGGTTCTGGAGGTGAGAACTCCAACATCTGCCTCATTGGGTTCCAAGCAAGGCATCATCAGGGCTGTGTGTCTTCTGGAGGATCCAGGGGACAGTCTGCCTTTTTCCTTGTCTTTTCCAGCTTCTAAGGGTGCCTGCATTCCTGGCCCTTCCTCCATCCTCACAGCCAGACGCATGGCATCTCCCAGTCTCTCTCTGCCTTTGCACTTACCTCTTCCATTTTTTACAACCTTTGCCATTCCATTGGGTCCAACCAAATGATCTGGGAAAATCTTTCTTTCTCAAAATCATTAACTTAATCATATCTGCAAAGTCCCTCCTTCTGTCTCTATAAGGGAACATGTTCCCAGTTTCTGGGTATTGGGATGTGGACAGCTTTGGGAGAGCATTCGTCTGCCTACCACAGGTGGAACTAAATGAGTCAGTGCAAGAAAAGCTTGACAAACAACACTCAACACTTTCTGAAAGTGGTAGCTATTATTACAAGTTATGAATAACCAAAGAGCAAATGATACCTGGGACTGAAGATGATGGACAGAAGCACACTTAAACATAGCTGGTGGAAGGGAGGAGCCTGTAGGAATCGCTGGACACGTGGGCCCAACTAAACACACATGGATATCCACTGCAGCCTTGTTTACAACAGCAAAAAATAATTATAAATACATGCCAGGATATCCATGTCATGGAATACAGTATACCCATCAAAAATTATTATGTAGCTGTCTAATTATTGACATAGAGACTGTTTCACAGTATACTAGCCAAAAGATAGACTCTAAAAGACTAACGTCTCATTGGATTCCATTTTTGTCAAACACATGCACGTATATGTGTTACCATGTGTGTCTGTGTGTGTGTGCAGGTGTGTGTGTCTGTGTAGAAAAAGTGCAGAAGACGGCACACAAAGCATAACCAATGGGTGGTAAGGTTCTAGATGACACTGACTCTTGTATACTTTGAGGGCTCTGGACTTTTTTGCACAGAGGGAGAAACAGCAAGGAGCTATGAGTCAAGAAGTCCAATGGCCTCATGTACATTCAATCTTCTGCAACACATTCTCTGCCTACAGAGACTGTTTCACCTCTCAACCCTCAGGGGTTGTGCAGGGGCAAAATGAGCAAAACCAGAACATGATAATAGAAATATCTGAACACATCCCAGAAGTTATTTCTCTAGGAATGTGGCCACAACTGACCTCCAGCTTCAGGACAGCGGGAAGCCTCATCTCCCCCTGGCCTGACCCAGGGCCTGAGCATGGCGGGTGGTCAGACAGCGGGCTTCCTTCCACCCACTCGGGTCCTCCCATACTCACATGCACAGCCCACTCCCACTCAGCTGGCCAGCTCCCACTTTAGACACCAGCATTCAGTTTAAATATTGCTTCCCTGATCCTTCAAACTAATGACAAGCTGTCACATGTCACATGTCTGTCACATGTCAGCGTGTTTATCTATTTTCAAGCCAGTGACCAGGGTAGGTGATGAGAGGTTAATGCCATAGGGGAAATGCTAGGAAACGGTGTAAAACAGAACAGACACCTCAGTATTTCTCCACTCGAGGATAGGGGAGCTGGGGTATTTATACATCAGCTCCTGAGTCCTTGGTGGAGATGGAGCAGGATATTCACTCCTAGGCATGTCAGGTCCACCACACCTGCTGCTGCTGCCAGTAGGGTTTCCCATGGGCAGGGGAGGAGGCAGAGAGGGAAGAGCCACTTTCAGACAGAAAGAGGTGGACACTGGTAGCTGGAAGCTGGCACCCTGAAAGGTCCAAGGGATAGTTGGTGAGGCACGGCTGCTATAACATTAAAAATGTTAAAATGTGAAAATTCATAATGACACAGGTATCTGTACATGTGTTGGTTAAATGTTGCTCTCCCTCCTTAGGTTGTAAACTCCATGAGGGAAGAGGGGCTTTGTCTAACTTCTTACCGCTGTATCTCCAGGGCCAAATGCAGTGCCTGATACACAATGAGAACATTCCACTAATGTTTGTGCAAAGAATGAATATATGAGTCCATGAATGAATGAATGACCACATAAGCTGTTATCTAAACAGTGCATAATACCAATCAGATAATACGCCAGAATTTGGGAAAAGACCTGAATATTATTCAATTTGAATTATCACCTGTGACCCACTCAGTTCTTGCCTTCTCATTAATGCTGTGGTTTTGTCCAAATGTTATAGCAAGTTCAATTGCTAGAGTTTAAACACATGAAACTGATCAAGTAGGATACTCGCCAATGAACATTCTGAGATATCCCCACAGAGCAGGCACTGGCGAACTGCAGTCTGCAGGCCATGAGCAAAGAATGGGTTTTACATTTTTAAATAACGGGAAAAAATAAGATGTTTCAGCATACACAAAAACTGTACGAAATTCAAACTTCAGTGCCCATATATAAAGTTTTATTGGAACACAGCCATGCCTTTTGTGTACGAATTGTGTGCCACTGCCTTTGAGCTCCCATGGCACATAGTGGGACAGAAGGTATGACCCTGCAAAAGCCTAAATTATTTACTTTCTGTCCCTTTGCAGGAGTTGTCAGGCAGTCAGGGCACCCAATAGGGCAGACGAGGCACCTCTGTGGTGCTGGGTCCACACCAGCTGGGGAAACGCCCCCTAATGGGGGCTGAGGCACTCTGGGTCAGAGATGCCCTTCCCCTCCAGGACCCCAGCTCAGATGCTCCGCAGAATCTCCACCTCTGGACCCTTCTCTCCTGTGGCCACAGGAATATCAAAGCTGTAAGGCCTCTTCCTCCTACCCCTCCCTGACCCATGCTTGCGTCTCCAAGTATCTTGCTGACCTGGAGCTATATTCTTCTTTCTAACCAACTCTTTTCATCAGAGTCTCTTAGTTTAGTGCATTCTATCCTACAGATAAAACATAACGCAGGGAACAGCACAAAACATCATGACCACACACAGAGCTCTTATGAGATCCATTTCCCATGAATATTGCTTAATCTAATAATTTTCCCTCTTTTAATACCATCAATTTCCCTCCTGATCAGTGCTACCCATCAGGAAATATCTTCAGGTAATTAACATTTTTACATTTTTAATTATGAAATCCTTCCTGAGCTGGCAGGGTGTCAGAGATTAGAAGCGTCAGACACCGATGGTGCTGAGATCTGAGGGTTTCTTCCAATGTGGAAAAGCAGGGCGGGCGTGGGTTTGGGCCACGGGTTTTACCACAGCCCTCCCTGAGATGGAACTGGATGACGGCCCGGAAGTGAGGCTCAGTATAGGAAGCGGCTCTTAGTCGCTGACCTTGCTCTAAAACTTTAACTCCAAAAGCAAACATGACTTTGTAAGGGAGAAACAGCATTCTTCCAGGGGCCTGAGCGAGCCTCTCCCACCAGCTCCAGCCCTCCTCACTGCAGGGCAGATAGAAGGTGCAGACAGACTCCCGACAGCCACTCCGACGGCACCATTCAAACCCCCATCTCACCTTGGAAGCCATACTCTAAATGTTTCCCCTGCTCTGTTCTGCTTTTCACTTATATTACAGTCCTCTCTGTCCTGCATTTTGTCGAACAATTCTATTTAAAACCCTTACACGTATCAAAAAAGGGTTTTGGTTATTCCCCAGTTCATCTACTTCTATAGAAGAAGCAGGCCCACCTAGACACCTCACAGAAGGCCATGAGATTGGGACCTGGAGGGAAAGAAAAGCAGGAAAGTTATCTGCATGGACACTCCTGCTTTACAGACATGCGTAGTTCTCAGGACAGGCCACCTTGGTTTCTCTTCCTCTCAAGCCCACCTTGCCCTAGACCACGGCTTTTCTCTGCATCCTTTGGCTGGTCCACACCGCTCTGCCGAGAAGGAGGACACGCTGAGTTCGGACAGGCTTGTCCGAGAACAAGTCCTATGGAAGGGAGGCCAGGGTCACCCCCATGCTACCCTCTCTTCCTCTCCAGGGACATACTACACTCCACAGACAGAAGACCCTTCATTCACATCCGCTTCACCTCTTTTTCCCTCCATCAGTCAATCACAGCCCAGTCTCTGCCCAAGACATGTCCCCTCTGCTTTTCTCCTCGTTTGCTCGGTCTATGGTATGGACTCCTGCAGCAGCGGTGAAGGTCCCCACTCTCTGACCCCACTTTCCAGGGCTCAGGAGACAGCTAAGTCCAGCCACAGGGACCAGTGCATAGAAATGTCTGTTTGAGAGAAACGAACAATGGTTTGACAACAGGCCTATGAAGGAGAAAACAGCTTTTCCTTAAGTCAAGTTCTTATGAAATGGGATGTGTCCCCCTAATTTCAAAAGTATTTAGATTGAGCTGCTAGGGAGGTCTGGGCTACATAAGGCTAACAGGTTGGTATACTGACTCGATAATTTGATGAGAAAAAAAATTTAACTTGCCTTTGGCCTGGTCTTAATGATCTCACCTGCTTAAGAGCCAAGCTTACCATCCTAGGTGCGCATTCAACTCCCAGGCAAGAATTATGTTACAAGTCATCTGTCTAAACCAGCACAGAGAACTGGTTTCAGGGTCTCCTTGAAATAAAAGCACAGTGCGGGGAGTGCATTAGGTCCCCCATAAGTACACTGAATGGATAAAGGGAAGAGGGGATCCATCATAAACGCTTTATAAAAACGTATTCCTAAGGTCCTCATTCTTATGTCAGTGGGTGAGTGGCTTGGTTTGGGAATCAGAAAATGTAAGACTCTCCAGAGACAAGTCTCCAGGATGAGCTGAATTTGTGTGGGAGAATAGTGGTTTTAAGCAGAGTTCACAACTCTCAGAGTTAAAACTATTTGGCCCCTTTTTAGCAGTGACTCGGGTTGCCCGGGAGCCAGTCAGGAGATGCTCTTCCAGCAGAAGGGGCAACTGGTCTTTCCAGAATCCGGCTTTCAAGTGCAGCAGTGCTCTCCGCTTGGGTGAGCCTCTGGTAGTTTCAATTACGCTTCTTTTTAAAGTCTGAAAATCACCCACAACGGATTAGTCATGTGACTGCCTCGCCCCGCCAAATGCGCTCTGATTTACCTTTGAGCCCGTGTGGCTGAAAGTGAGCAGGAAATAACCGTGTACTCTCTGTCTCGCTCTGAACAGAAGCTGCGAGTTTGCTTTTCAGTCGGATTAAACTGCTAGACAAACGGCGGTCGTGTCACAGGAAAAGCACCTCCTCGAGTCCCTTGGTTGTGCCTCGCGGTTGTCAGAAAACGGAGCAGCTTCAGGCTCACACAGGAACGGGGTGGGGGGGGGGGGTGCCCGCTTGCTCGGCTGCTGTCTCCAGGGAATAAACAGCCCCCTCCTCCCTTCTTTCCACCGGGAAACCACCTTTTCTAAAGAGAACCACGAGGCAGGAGGCCACTGCGGGGGCGCAGGACAGGAACAGCCTGAAGACTCTGCCTACTTACTAGCAGGAGGTCGTTGAGGCTACTTGACCCAGGGCCTACCTACAGGTTCCAAAAGAACAAAACGCAAGTTCGAACACCGTCAACTTGATTCTGCCCCTGGCAAAGCGTTTTCACGAAACCCAGGCCTAAATTTCAAGGCGAGAAAAGTGCATGCAGTTAAAGTAAACAAAGCTGTTTGAACAATACCTTCCTTCCTAAGAAGCAACATTTAATCTGGTGTTTTAAAAGATGATACTTGCAAATATGGCTAAGCCATGTATTCAATTCTGTTCAACTACTGGTGTGAAATTTTAATCAAAAAACTAGAGCGCTCATTCAAAAAAGAAATTAGTGAAAAAACTTTGGTCGTCTCTCATCAGTGAAAACTGATTTAGTTATGCAAATTACTGCTATGAATATTAAACCACTGATGAAAGGTTTTTAATGAAGGGATCTTTTGTTTTGGAAATGCAAGGGTATATGCTTTAATTTCTTGCTAATTTACTGTTCTTTGATAATGTTCACATTTTCCCCAAAGTGGCTTTGCTGATGGGTTTAATACTGTGAATAGAACTACAGACCAACAATGCTGGTTTTGACAAGCCTTCCCCTGTGTAACTACACATCGTGATTTGCAGCCCCTTATGCACAATTCTATTAGGGTGAATTTTGTCTACAGGGCTTTCCCTGAAATGAATTCTCATTTTAATGTTAGCCTCCTGCAGTTTTTAATTTTTAATCTGTAATATGAAATTGCAAATTTTACAAACATCATTTGAAAAAGCCACTAGGACAGGACCGAGTGCCAAAGCTTACATATTGCCTAATTAGGCTGTTATGAGAGGCAGCTTATCAATGTCATGCCAAAGATCATCAAAAAATCCAATTACTAATTTGAAAAACACATATATTTATAGGTTCATTTTGTTTAATTTGCATCCGGTTACCTCAATAATTGTTTTAAAATGTTATTACGGCTAATAAGTTGAGTTTAGCGGGTAATGTACCTGAGCTGCAAAGGTGGTGACTTGCTGCCCCTGGGTAAGAGACCTCCTACCACGGAAAGCTCTGGTCCCCAGGTAACTCAAGAGATATAGCTTCTCAAAATGGAAAGACCTCGAAGCACCTTGCCAAGGAGGCCAGTTTCCAATGGGTCTAGCCATGGGCATTCTCCAGATAACTGAGAATAAGTGGGAAAGAAAAGAAAGCAGAAAGGGGGTTGGGGGCTGGAGACCCTCCAAAGAACGGTGGGCAGAGATATCTAGTCTGGGGAGCTGGTCTGAGTCATTCCAGAAAAGCGATAGCAGCTTCCTTCAAACTTCTTTATTACGGAAAATGTCAACAGGCCACTAAAGTAAAGAAGGCGGTGACATGAACCCCTGGGATCCCAATAGCTTCCGTATTCAGCAATTCATAGCTGATCCTGATTTTTTAGGTTCCCACCCTCCTCCCTTCCCCCTTTCCATATATTGTGGAGAAAATCCTGGACAGCCTATCAGCTCAGCTGTAGGTATTTCTGATACATCTTGAAAAAATGTCTTTTTTAACCTATAATATATCATTACCACACCGAAAACAACATTGACAAGAATTTCTTAATATTGTTAGATAACCAGCCAGATTTCCACTTTCTAATTGTCCCATGAATGTTCTGGATGACTTTTTTTTTTTTTTTTTTTTTAGTTTGAGTTGAGATGCAAATAAGTTTCACATGTTGGAATTAGCTGATGTGTTTCTTAAGCCTCTTTTAACTTCTAAGTTCCACTCTTCTTTCCCTCTTTCAGACTCTCCCACTGCGTACTTCTCTCCTTCTCTCTTCCTTCCTATCACTATCTCTATCTCTATTCAATTTATTTATCTAGTGAAGAAGCCAGGTCACTTGTCCTTACAGTTTCCCCAGTTTGAATTTTGCTGCTTGCATCCCTTTGGGACCCCCTTAGGTGTTCCTCCATCCTCTATATTTCATGCAAATTGGTAGTTGACTCTAAAGCATTTATCAGTGCTCAGGTTTGGTTATTTTAGCAAGACTATTTCATATATGGAGTGTGTATTTCCACCAAGAGTTAACATAAAAGTAGGAAAATTTTTATTTGCTTGTTTTTCATTACCAGATGAATATTCGCTAAAAGCACTAGAAATAATTCAGAAGAAAAAAATGCAACAGGATATATATCCTTCTAGATAGTTTAGTGTCTATATATATTGTATTTTTCTTTCTTGTATATTTTCCATAAAATAGGATCACACTGCCCATTCTTGTTTTAGGCGTTGTGTTTTCTTCACTTATCAAAATACCACATACAGTTCTTGCTAAATCATGAGCTCTCTTTAAGCAGTTATGAGTGGTCTTTCTACTTTATTAGCTCAGCTTCTCTGGAGTTTTCAGCAGACTCTGTGCCAGACTCCAAATTGTCTACAGTTCCCCTCGCTGGGTGAGCAAGTGTATTGATCCATGTCCATCGCATCATACTCTAGTTTACATAAAACAGACCAGGAAACACTGAGATATACTTTGAGATTTTTTAACAAATCATGATTAAATCCATCAGCTCTTTTGGTCACCACCATTCTGCCATTATTCTGAGCTGTTTTATTTCTTTTTTTTCTTGTCTCTCTTTTCTTTTGGAGTGAAATTTTGAATTCTGGGGGTTCTACCATTGATAGAAGAAGTGAGTGGTGGGGTGGGAGGTGTCTGTCCTCCGGGGGCGGGGGGACGGGGGATGTCGGGGGCTCTGGAGGGCCAGCCAGAGACAAGGGAGCTGGTGTGGGAACGAGGAGCTGCCAGTTCCATTTCTTCTCCCTCATGTTGTTACATTTGTATCTTCCTTTCTTCTCCTTTTCCCTTCTTTTACTCATTACTTTCTCCTCAGTGTTTGGAAGGCAGCCAGCGAACCTGCCTGGCTGCAGGTGAGGTAGGATGGCTGAGAGCCCTAAGAGACAACACTGGAAAGATAGGTAGGAACTAGAATGTGCTCAGTCCTACCTGCTGTGCCAAGAAGTGAGCACTTCATTTCCTGTGTACTGGGGAGGGGGGCGCATTTCAAATTTCCAAGGAGGAAAGTGACACGCAAAAAGTTCTGTAGTAAAGGCTTAATCTGGTAGCTGTGTTCCTGACTCATAAAATGCAAGAAAGACAAGGGGTTGGAAGGCGAGGAAAGAGATGGGTTGTAAGGAACCTCTGGAATTGTCCAGACTTGCGGCTGTAAGGGCGAGAGTTGACAGGGTAACCATGGCATGAGTAGGAGGAGACGGGGAATGGAAATGGCAAAACTTGGCAGCCAGTAGACAGGACGGCTGCAAGCCCCTCCCATAGGGAGCCCTTTCTACATGAACATGATCTTGTAGGACCACAGAAAGCTGGGCCAGAAGGGACGGCACCTGGGTGAGGGCTGGCACCTGGAATGGACACACGGAGTTGAGGTAGCAACTGACCTGAGGCTGAACTGATGGGTTAGATTATGGATATAAACCCACAGCCCAATAAGTACAAAAGCTGCAAAGGATCTTGGGAGTCATCTAGACTCGGCTTTTTCTCGTGCTCCTAGGACGCCAGGGACCTCAGAGGTGGAATGGGGCTCCCGGGGAAAGGTTGAACTAGCCGGGCTCGGCTCCCTGTCCCCTCACTCACCCCACCCTGCTCAAAACACAGCCCTGCTTCTATTTATTTGGATAAAGGGCTTTATGGATAAAGAAAAAATTGGAAAACCACATCAAGGTTCAAAGAAGGGAAACTGAGATCCAGACAGAACAGTAACTGCCCTCTCCCCTAACACAGCAGGTTTGAAATAGTTCTAGAACAGCCCAGTGGGAGTGTCGCATGGTCATTTGGGAGATTCGGGGACCAATGTTCTTGCTCATTTCTTCAGCAATCACAGTTTGTGGACCTATCATGCAACCATCACTGCTTCGAGGTAACAGGATACAAATCCTAAGACAGGATAACCAATAAAACCAATGACTGCAGAAAGGTAAGGAAGATATGAACAAGAAGGGGAATGTGAGAATTAGGAATAGGACATGCGAGGAGATTCAGGGGGGAGTGTAGTGGGGTGGGGGTGGTTTTGACCCACTTGTTCTAACCTCTTTTCATTTTTCTGTGTTTTCTCCATTTTCTATGTTTCTATCCATGAATTTGCAGGAACTCAAGGCAGAAATGGTATTGATAAGCATGGTGGCTCCAGTCACAGATGCCCACTCAACTCTGCCCCTATGAAAACCCGTAGATGCAACAGTTGGCAAACCCCAGACGGAGGGTCCCTGTCACCCCCAGTGAGTCCCCTGCTCTGTGAGGTTGGCTGTGCTTCCCCAGGACCCTGGATGTGGACACCTTTCTTTATGGAGCCAGCAAAGTATTCACATTGATTTACTGTTGGGCACGGAAACTAATAACTTTTGTTTTTAATAATGACGCTTTGCTGAGCTCTGAGAAGCCCTGGCTGTGATTTAGCTGCTTAAAAATGCAGAAGTAAACAGCCCCCAATCAGTTGCCTATGAGCCAATGATAGAACCACTTTCTGTATTTACAAAGGAGATGGCCTCAGCGGGAGTGTCATCATGATGGAGAGACAACTCCCAAACAGTCGTTTCACTTCAGCTGCACCTGACCTGATAGCTCCCTGTCTAAAATTCACGGCTCCCTTTGGGTTAGAAGGGGTTTCCTGTTGCAAAACCAAGGGGCTCCTACTCTGGGAGAGTTGACTCTGCTCCCTGTTACACAGCCCTCCACAGCTTGGAGACATGCACTGTTCACATAATGGCCTGGTCCATCAGCTCGTGCTTGATTATTACACCCACTACCCAAGCAGTTAGGAGCAAGTCGGAGCCAGTAACAGCCCAAGAAGGATAAACTTTTATGAACAAGAGGGGGTCCACCTGGCTTCTGAAATGAGGTCATTTCCACAACAAATGATACTGAATGATCAGTGGGACACGACACATGAAATCCAGAGCCAAATGGGGCCTTGGGGGTCCACAGACACGGGAGACACAAGGAGGTGGGCACAGCAGAGAGGCTGCTTCCAACAGCACCCCATGGCGATTTGCCCTCTTGTGGTTTTGAAGAACAGGGGAAGGTGGTGGGTGTTAGACAGCAAGACAAGAAGAAGGGAAAAGAACTAAAATCTGGCACCTGAGGAAAGTGCAAAGCCAAGCTTACCCCCTCCACACCCCACATCTCCGGAGCCCCTTCTTTAGACAAGGGCTCCCGGGGCCAAGCTCCGACTCAGGATTTCCCTTACCAGTCATCAGGGCTGCTCTCTGCTTGTGAGGCCTCCCTCTGCTTCCACTCCTCTCTGCTCCCCCGACCAAGTTCAAGGAGATCTGGACTTTGTGTTTCCCCAATGACAGCACTCTCTCCTGCAGTCTCCTGGTTAGACCCCAGAATCCTTCTACCCTCGACAGATCCATCCATTCCTCTCTACCTGCTGCCATGCCTGGGGTCTCTTCCAGAGCACTGGGTCTGTTACGGGCTGAACTGCATTCGCCCAAAACCCATGCGTCGAAGTCTAACCTCCAGTTGCTCAGAATGTGGCTGCATGTGGAGATCAGGTCTTTGAAGAAGTGGTTAAGGTAAAATGAGGTCATTAGAGTACAGCCCTCATCCCCTACGACTGTTGTCTTTATAAAAAGAGACATTAAGGACCCACAGAGGAAAGACCGGGTGAGGACACAATGAGAAGGTGGCCATCTACCAGCCCAGGAGAGAGACTCTGGGAGAAACCAATCCTGCCGTTACTTTGACCTTGGACATCCAGCCTCCAGGACAGAGGGAAAATACATCTGTTGCATCAGCCCCTCAGGCCGTGGTACATTGTTATGGCAACCTGAGCTAAGTCAGAGTTCATGCTTCTTACCAGCTCTCTAGACTCCCCAGATTCTGGCCACCTACCCTCCCCACATGTCCCTGCACCCTAGCAGCCTCCCCCTCTCCAAGCCCCGCCTACTCCCCATGGAACTATCCAAAACATGGCTAAAGCAGCTACTATTCCACCAAGGAACTATAAAAGGTCTATGCAGTCCCTTTGCATCTAATCCTTGCCTCCCAAACGAAATGCTAAATTGCATAAGGCCGGAAACCATGTGCTTATGTCCTGTGCAGTACCTTATACACATAGGCATAAAGGTCAATTAATAATTTATTCAGTAACTGTGAGGATTTAGTCTGCGTCGAGACAACTGATCAGTTATAACAAGTTCAAGTATATCAATAGTAATACTCTATGGGAGCATCTCGCTTCTAAATGTGTTACATGTATTAACTCATTTAATCCTATAACGAGTCCACGAGGGACCCACCACTATGATTTCCCTTTATAGACGAGGGAACTGCCAAGCTGGCAAGTGGCCCAAGGAGGATAGGAAGAAACACTGAAGATAACGCCTTTCCTTTCTGGGTCACAAAGACCAAGGGCAGGAAGAACCCCAAAACGTCAGCTGCCCCAGGTCCTCCAGCTCTCTAAGCAGGTAAACGTCCAACTCTCTTGAATAGAATGATGTCCATTGGCTGTTGTTTTTCACATGTCTCCACACTTAAAAATTTCACGTCTGTCTTTTTTTCCTGCCCTTATTTTTAAAGTATTAAACTTAAAAAATGTTAATTTTTAAAATATTTTATGTAAGATAGTAGATAGATAGAGTTTGGGGTTAGCAGAAAAATTGAGTGGAGAGCACAGTACATGGGGTCTCCATCCCAGGATGTGAGCCCCCCGGGAGGAGGGGTTGTTATAATTATGGTCAGCTTCCCCGAGCAAGTTCTCTCCGGGCTCACCTCCACCAAACTGAGACTTAGCGCCCGAGGTGTGTCCCCTCCCCGAGCACAGGCTGCCTCCAGGGGCCTTCCGATGACTCGGCAGCAGCCTGTTCACTCCTAGTCCCTGGAGAAGCCACAGGCGTGCTGAGGCTCTCAAACCAGGAGAATATATAATCTCAGTAGTGGGGCACATGAATGAGGGCTCAGAGATTGAGAGGATTTAGGAGCTGTGAAACTGAGACCCGTATGCAGGCTTCCTAAAGACTCGTCCCCAGCGTGCGGGTGAAGTTTGGTCTGGAATAAGGCACTCCAAGGCACCAAACTGCCGATATCAAAATGAGCATGACACAATTCCTGACTCAACAAGGTCATAAATTAAGAGAATCTGGTGCCTCCCAAAAGAAGACAGGAAAAGAAAACAGGTATTAGGAATCCCTGAGAGCCTATTATGTATTAGGATGGGAAGGACCATTGAGTTCGTCTGCCTGAGTTCGTCTGCCAGTGCTGCCGTAGCAAGTCCCACAGACTGTGCAGACAGCAGAAATTCATTTCCTTACAATTCCGGAGGCTAGAAGTCCAACATCAAGGTGTCTGCAGGGTTGGTTTCTTCTGAGGCCTCTCTCCTTGGCGTGTAGGCGGCCATCTTTTCCCCGTGTCTTCTCTTGGTCGTCCCTCAGTGTGTGTCTGTGTCTTAATTTTCTTTTTTAATAAGGATACCAGTCATATTGGATTATGACCCACCCTAATGATCTCATTTTAATTTCTTACCTCTTTAGAGACCTTATCTCCAAATACATTCACATTCTGAGGTAATGGGGCTTAGAATGTCAAATAAGAATTAGGGGGAGTCATAATTCAGCCCATAACAGCCATTTTACACGTTTTATCTCATGTAATTCTCCAAATCAACCCCAAAGGTCAGCATCATTACTGCTTTCGTATGAAGGTTGTTACCACAGTGATAAGAGGTGACGAGGGAGTGTAAACCCAGATCCACGTCTCTCCAAAGCCTGCTCCTCAGCCTCCAAAGCTGCTGCTGAGACATGAAGATTCATTTCCACACCATCAGAAGATTGACGGGTGTTATGCAGAATATGGGAATAAAGCTACTTACCACTTTTGTAACATTTTGGAAATAAACCTGGTCATTATTTCTAATTGGAATAAATATTCGATAACAAGTGGATATTGCTAATGAAAGAAAGAATGTTGTCACAGTTTCAATAATGCGGTTATTTTAAACATCAAGTACCAAGTGAGACATTCTGAGTTTCTAGGTGCCCGTGTCACATAAGTGACACAGCTCTTACTGTCTTCCCTGCTCCATCTGGTTCCCGAGGCAGGTGGACCTGGTGACACCCCGAGGCTGCATCTGGAGTCTCCGCTTTCTTCTCAATCACGTCCTTACTTGCTGGCAGCATGGTTATCTCAGCACTTACGTCGGGGCTTTCTACACCCTCCGAAAAGTCCTTTGTGGAGCACTATTCTAACCACAAAAAGCAAAGAGGCAGCGGCAGCCCCTTCCCCTTCGAAATGCAGGAAGACAGAGGTCCTTTTACACACAGAAGCTGCAGCAGGGTGTCTGGAGCAGTGGAATCACGGCTAGCCCTGCATGTCACCTGCTGTGCTGCAGGCTGCCTGTGTGACATGGACCACGCCACTGCACCCTCTGAGCCTCAACTTCCCATCTGTGAAATGGGGATGATTCTTCTCCCATGGGGTCGCCATGAAGGGGGACTGTCACCAGGGCTCACAACCGATGGGAGACACTGCTACGATTTTCAACATTATTAGCACCATTGTTTGCATTAAATAATGATGGGAAACAAAGCTTCAGGCTTTGATAAGTGCCAGGAGGAAGTGTGGCCTCAGTGGGGTGGTAAGAGAAGGGTGAGGGTCGGTTTCCCACAGGGCAGGGCTGGTAGATGCTGGCTGCAAAAGCCTTCACCTCTCAGTTTGGATGTTTGGCTCTAAGGTGGCCATTGGCCATGACACCTGAGTCCGGACCCACATTCCCAGTCCAAACAGGGATTCACAGATCAGGTCATCGAGGCTCCCTTGCAGGCAGACCCCAGAGCCCCTCTCCACAGCTTTGTAAGCAAGGAAGCTGCAAATAGGCCAGATACATGAAATAAGGGGGTACTTAAACTTAAAGCAAAAATACTTTCGGGGCCACGAGAAAAAAACACATAAACTTAGGTGTTAAGAGTAAACAAAGCCATAAGGTCCAGACACTCACTTGGAAATATCTGAGTTGTGTGATCATAAAGGCACTATTAACCTCTCTGTGCTCTGGTTTCCTTGTTTATAAAATGAGAACCAGGGCCAGATGAGCGGCACCAGGGGTGCAGAATTTAAGGAGCACTTACTGTCAGGGTCATGCAAGTGGCGGGTCACCCCTGAGAGCCAGCACTTCCTAAAACTGTGCGCCCCAGGTGCCTGTGTCACTTTGCCCATGTCCTGGCCCAAAGGGAATGGCCAGAGGATCTAGAGCATAAGAGAAACCTGCAAAGTTTCGTGGAGTGCATGACGTAGGGGTGCCTCAGTAAAAGTCAGAATCATGGTAACTAACTCGCCCCTCAGTGAGCTCATGAGAACAGATCCTAACATCCTGCACATCTCTCAATCTTTCTCCAGAATTTACCTGAAAAGGACTCCGAGCAGCTGAGAAGTAGAACTTAACCAAAGTGGGGCTGTGTCGTTCCTGTTCATATCCCGAGAGGATTGGATGTCTGTAGCCCTCACTGCTAAGTCTGATTATCTACGTCTTCCTCCAGATGGCATACTATTCCGTCACTCTAAATAACACTCAGGACCTGCTAGAGCAGCATCACACCTATTAGGACGTCTCAGGGGTACTTTTCCCCTGCAGGCTGTGTGCCTACTGACAACATGGGCTGTCTAATCTTTTTAACACCCTGCCTGACATATAGTAGGCACAGACCAATGCCTGAAACACAGAATGGCCAATTGGGCAGAAGGGTCTAAAGATTACAAATCAATACGTTTACAATAAAAGATTCACGTTTCCAAATAATAAACTATTATTGTCATTATTACAGCAACAATAAATTCATCAAAAGAATTAGCTCCCACATTGTAATTTTGATCCAAAGGTTTCATGAGACAATTAAAAGACATTTCTCCCATAATATTTTGGAGCAAACTTGCACTTAATTAACTTCATTCACAGCTTTTCATTTGATAATGGTTTATACCCCCACGATCCGCTTCCAGCAGCACTGTTTGAGTTTTGTTTAGGGTGGATCGGTGATTCCAGGAATCTGAGCAGAAAGGCCCCTGGGGTCGGGCCCTTCTGGGGCCACGTGCAGCCTGCCAGGAGAAAAACAGGGCCCCGCCAGGGTGCAGGCTGCGCTGTCTCCAACCCCTTGCGTCAACACTTGTCTGCAAAGTGCCGTGACCTCAGGCACAAACGCTAGGCGGAGACATGGAACTGTGCTCCTTCTAATGTCGCATAAATGCTGCACGACATGGTACAGCACGGGTCCTCAGCACCAGTCCCAAGGCCACAGGGCTCGGCTGTCTCTGCACCTGCGCAGATCTTCCGCGCTCGCACCCAAGGAGCAGCCGTTTCTACCGGAAGGGCGCAGTGGCCCTGCTTGGTCGCCAGATGGCGCTGTGGCCCCAGCCTTCGCGCTCCGGGTGGGTGGGGCGCGGACCCAACTCTCAGAGCCGGGGCGTGGCGGGGTAGGGCGGGGTGGCGCCTAGGGCCACCGCTGGAGACTCGGGCCACTGGGCTCCAGGGAATGGTGGAGGCGGGGCTCATGAAGGTGTCCTGATCGTTTGCTTTCAAGAGAAGCCAAAAGCTAGATTTTTGTTTGAGATGCTAGCAATTATTGTACTTTAAATTTTTAAATAGAAACCTCTTCTCTAAGGGGTGATCAGGGACGTGGCTTGGCACGTGGTCCATCTGACTGTCGCGCTGAAGACCAGCTGGGGATGCAGCAGGACTGAGGCTGCTGGGATGAGGGAGGCATGTCCAGGCCATTGCCGGGAGCACGAATTTGAGCGGGTGGGTGTCCTGGCCCCTGGCACTGCGATCCCCACGCGTGGACCTGTGGCATCTCTACCTTGCCTGCTCCTCCCGGCGGAAGAACCCCGTTCCCGTCCAGGAGATGCTTCCTTACTGTTGGAAACGGTATTTAAAACTTGCCCTCAAAGACACGTTTAAATAAACAGAGGGAGCAAGAGTGGTACCACAATGAACCCCACACACGGATCACTCAGCTCCAACAACGGCTACTCATGGCTTCCCTGTGCTGTTAGGTTAGGAGGTTAGGACATGACACAGCATTGTTAGCTTCGGAGCCCTAGGGATCCCTATTCTATTCTTAGCAACAAATGTTCAAAACCAGCTTGTACTTTCTTCACGTTCCCTGATACCCTGATCTATACATGGACCCTCTCTAACCTTTGCCTCTGGTGTCCCTGTCCTATTCAGTGTGGATTCTAGCCTCACGGGGGAACCATCATCTCGGGAAACTTGGCTGCTTGTAAAGCAATTTTCCGAGGCTTGCTAGTGAATAACGCGTCAGAACATGACAGAACAAACTTCCTTTACAAGTGGACATATGTGAAGGACAAATATTTGAAATCTGGCAAAAGAGAAATCAGTCTCTAGGAAAATTATGTTTCCTTACCCAGAAATTCCCAATGTTTCAAAAGCAAAATTGTAGTCAGGGCTATTATGAGGGCTTTACCAATGATAGATATACTGTACACTTAGAATTCTATAATCTTCTAATAACTACGTATAATAACTATATACAGATGATTGATCATCTCTAAAGATCATATCGAAGTGAAAAAAATCAATCACTATAGGACAGACACTTGTCTGAACTAATTTCAGAGTATTGAACATTATTGTGGAAATTATGTTCTCAAGCAATTCAAATACCTAAACCTAAACTCACAGATCTTTCCTTTTATTTTGTAAGAACCAGATATTAAAAAACGGTTTGTGAAATCTCCTTTGCAAAAGAGTTTCATAACGGGACACCCCTCACCTCAAAGAAGGAAGACCTGTGAGATGCTCTCCAAGGGAACCCTCAGGCCATGGGGGCCCCATAGCCATGAAGCCAGAGAACTGGAAGGGTCAAACTGTTAGTTAATCAAACACATGGCAGTGGAAAGCATGCTCCTTCATCTTCTATTATCAAGTACATATCCATTTCAACTACTCACACGTCATTTACACCTAGAGGTAATAATGTTCTCCAATTAAACTGTTTCCTTCCATGTCAGTTGCCCTTTGAAGCAGAAATCTCATTCAGCATTTTTTGAGTATCTGTTTATGCTGGCAGAGCCCTGTCACTTGCCTGTGGCTATGCCAGTGTCCCCCACTTGAAGGGAAGCCATTCCTGGACATGGGTCAGGGTGCATTCAATGGCCTTTCTAAACTTATTTTACTTTTATTTTCTCATTTTATACTCAACTGACCTGACTCTAGGAGCTTCACTGTGGTTCTTTTTTGGGTCATCTTTGAAGATGTCTTTTTAAAAATCCCATCTGTCCCCATCCCCACCATGGATGTCAGCCACACATAATATTTTCTCAGAGGGCTGGAGAGGGTGTAATTCCTTACACATATTTATCCAAGAATCCCACAAGTGACTTCTCAATATACTTTGAAGTTATGACTGACTTTTAAAAGTCTACTAATTTGGCAGAACAAGAATTTGTATATTTGTTAAATAAATTGGTAAGAAAAACTCTAAGACATGAACAAATAATAAAGCAAAGGGCACAAAAAGAGTATTGTCAAAAAGACGAGAAGTTTAAACAAGTAAGGAAAATTGTTCAACCTTTTCAGTAATTTTAAAATTCAAGTTGAAGAAGAGATTCAAGATGGTGGAGTAGATAAACACTGTGCCTGCTTCCTCCCGTGAACACATGAAAATTACAACTAAATTATGGAACAATCAACCTGGAGAACCATCTAAAGTCTTGTTGAACAGAAGTTTTATAACTAAGAATACAAAGAAGCCACGTCAAAACTGGTAGGCGTTAGAGACGTAAAACAGGCAGGCCCAAACCTCCGTGTGGCAGTTGAGAATCAGGAGGGACATCTCAGCCATTAAGGTTCCCCCCAGAGGAGTGAGCCACCCCAGCCTCACACCAAGCTCCCCAGTGCAAAGTCCTGGTGCCAGGAAGAGGAGCCCCCACAATATCTGGCTGTGAAAAACAGTGGAAATCCAGGCTGTCTGTGTAGGACGGAAGGCTGCAGGAAACTCAGAAATCCTCTTTAAAAGACCGAGTATAGACCCACTCACTCGCACAGACTCACCCTGCACTCCAGCGGAGGGAAGGTGACTCAGGGGGTGTCGGAGGCATGCAGGGGGCAGACTGAAGTGTGTGACTTCGAGAGGAGGACTGCAGGGCACTCGGCATTTTTTTCTACGTGGAGTCCTTCTCCTGTGCAGTCGGCAGGCAGGCGCCATCTTTCCTGTGTTGAGCCCAGCCCCACATGGCCAACTCTGAATCTGATTGGTCTGTTCTGCCCTGCTGACTCACTGGGAACCCACCCGACCCAACTCCCCCGACACAGGAGGCACTTTCTCCTGAGCAGCCAGTTGCATTCTTTCTTGGAAAACTACTGAACTCTTTCTTGGAAAACTACTGAAGTCCATGGGCCCCAGGTGGGCAGTGACTGGCCTCAGTACGTCCTGAGACTTTTGCTGAGTACTGCAACAAATCAGGCTCAGCACTGGCAACAAACCAGAATCGACATTAACCTGGTGACCACACACTTCTCATTCTAGTGACTCCCTGAGACGCTGCCTCACCCAACTTGCATACCACATGAGGCTTTATCAGTGGCTGAATCTCAAGGGAGTTGCAGGTGGCAGCAGGCCTTGGGTCTCCTGGCTTTTTTGCAGAGCTACCCCAGCCCTGGTACTGGTGGCAGCCATCCTGTTTGCAATGTGACCTCTCCTATGCACCTCCAACTTTAGCACAGGCAGCGGCCAACCATGGATTGCTTTGTAGCTCCTACTATGTTTCCCCGAAAATAAGACCTAACTGGAAAATAAGCCCTAACCGGAAAGTAAGCCCTAGCATGATTTTTCAGGATGACATCCCCTGAACATAAGCCCTAATGTGTCTTTTGGAGCAAAAATTAATATAAGACGCGGTCTCTTTTTCAGGGAAACACGGTACCAGGTAGTCCTTGGCAGCTCACAGGCAGTGGGTGACCTGGGTCTGCACTAGAACCTCTCCCAAGAGACCCCGGAACCAATGTACTTGGAGGTTGGCTTCCAACGACAGCAGAGCACCACCCAGTTAGCCCCACAAGCAGCACACACAAACAGTAAAGGCAACAGACACACAAGTCCAGGAAGCACAGAGAGTCCCAAACAAGATGAACCCAAATAGGTACACACCAAGACACATTATATTTAAAATGGCATATGTTAAAGACAAAGAGAGAAACCTAAAAGCTATAGAGAAAGGCAACTAGTAACTTATAAGGGGGTTCCCATAAGATTATCAGCTGATTTCTCAACAAAAACTTGGCAGGCCAGAAGGGCACAAAATATTCAATGTGATGAAAGCAAGGACCTAGATTACTCTACGCAGCAAAGCTATCATTTAAAATCACAGGACAGATAGAGCTTCCCAGGCAAGAAAAAGCTATAGAAGTTCATCACCACCAAACCAGTATTACAAGGAATGTGAAAGGGACTTCTTTAAGATGAAAAAAAAAGATCAAAATTATAAATAATAAAATGGCAATAGCTACATATCTATCAGTAATTACTTTCTATGTAAATGGATTAAATGCTCCAATCAAAAGATATTGGAGGGCTGAATGGATAAGGAAACAATATGCTTATATATGCTGCCTAGAAGAGACTCAGTTCAGATTGAAAGACACACACAGATGGAAAGTAAAGGGATGGAAGAGATATTTCATGAAATGGAAATGAAAAAAAAAACAAAAAAAACAAGAACAAAGAAAGCTGGGGTAGCAATACTCATACCAGACAAAATAGACTTTTAAACAAAGGCTATAACAAGAGACAAAGAAGGACCCAGTAATCCCACTTCTAGGTATTTATTTGAAGAAACTGAAAATGCTACTTTGAGGAGATGTGTGCATCCATATGTTCATTACAGCATTGTTTACAATGGCCAAGCTGTGGGGGCAGCCTGGGTGTCCATAGATGGAAGAATAAAGAGGAGGTGGTACATATATACGATGGAATATTGCTCAGCCACAGAAGGGAATGGGTTCTTGCCATCTGTGGTGGCATGGAAAGACCTGGAGGGTATTGTGCTGAGTGGAGTGTCAGAGAAAGACAGATGCAGTGTGATTTCACTTATATGTGGAGTCTAAAAAACAAAATAATCAAAGAAAACAGAAACAAACTCATAGATACAGAGAACATTTTGATAGTTGCCAGATGAGAGGAGGGCTGGGGGGGGGGTGAAAAAGGGGAAGGAATTAAGAAGAACAAATTGGTTGTTACACAGTAGTCATGGGGATCTAAGGTATAGCATAAATAATATAGTGAATAATATTGTAATAACTATGTATGGTGTCAGATGGGTACTAGATTTTCCCGGGTTATAGATGGGAGGGGTTTGGGGGCAGGGTGAAAAAGGTGAAGGGATTAAGAATTATAAATTGGTAGTTACAAAATAGTCATGGGGATGTAAAGTAAAGCATAGGGACTACAGTCAATACTATGGTAATAACTATGTATAGTGCCAGGTGGGTACTAGACTAGTCAGGCGGATCATTTCTTAAATTATACAAGTGCCTAACCACTATGCTATATACCTGAAATTAATATAAAATAATACTAAATGTCAACTGTAATTGAAAAATTAAAAACGGGGTGAAAAGGTCTTCAGGAATAAGAGGTCCAAATTTCCAGGGACAAAACAAATAAGTCATGGGGATGCAACATACAGCGTGGGGAATATAATCAATAATATTGTGACAGCTGGGACGGTGTCGTATGGTTGCCGGCCTTATCATGGTGATCACTTCTCTAGGTATATAAATGTTGAATAACTATGGTGTACCCTTGAAACTCATGGAATACTGTATGTTAGCTGTATTTTAATAAAAATCTTTAAAAAAATAATAAAAAAAAGTCAAGTTGAAATCATAGTCTATATTTGGCTCATCGAATTAGCAGCAAATTGAAAGTGTGAATGCACAGAGCTGGTAGGTAGACAGGCTTTCTGAAGCATTGACCTGGAGAGACAGATTGTTACAACTCTCTTGAAAAGCAAGCAGTTAGATAATATGAAGCAAATATTGTTTGATCTAGCAACTAGATTGTGGGAGATGTAAACTAAGAACATATTCTGGTGTATGAAAACAAGGGTTTTGTTCAATATGCTCATCACGGCATTATTTGTAACAATCAAATACTGGGGGGGGAAAACCTTAAATGTTTTAACGCAGGGTAATAGGGTCCTGAAAGTGTTATTCACCAAAGTGCATGAGAAAATGCTTGTTATAATGTTGAATGAAAGCTTGAGAAATAAAATGACGTGCGTTTGTATATACAGATATGTAATGCTCCTAATGTAACATAAAGACTACACAGACAAAAACACGATTATATTTGTTGTACGTCTTCAGGTGACTCTTGTTCCTACATTTGTATATTTCCCAAATATTCTATAATGAAAATAATACAGCGTTAGCTTCTTAAATTAAAAAGGTATTTTTTGGGGGGTGGGGGGGTGGGAGATGAGGGTAAGGGGGATCAAATATATGGTGATGGAAGGAGAACTGACTCTGGGTGGTGAACACACAATGGGATTTATAGATGATGTAATACAGAATTGTACACCTGGAATCTATGTAATTTCACTAACAATTGTCACCCCAATAAATTAAAAAAAAAACACGTATTTTTCAAAATTTCATTCACGGTTTTTGAAGCCATGTTTAGTTCCGACTTCTTGTCTCCAGGCTAAATCGGGTGTGGGCACGTAGGGTTGATGTAGAAAGCCCCTTGGCTGGAGCCAGTCTTCACTGGTCAGGGTACATCAGGGCCAGTTCCCAAACTCCTGGAGTGGTTCATCCGGTCTGCAAAGCTAAGCTTCCCTCCACCCGCCCGTGCAGAGTTCCGGGGGAGGGAGGGGCTGAGGCTAGAAGCGTCTGAGCACTTTCAGGAGGGAGAAGCTCAGGTGGCTGGGGCGCAGGGAGTGGACTCAGCGGTCAAGAAGGCCACACATGGCCTCAGAGCTCCTGGCAGGGTTTGGGTTGTATTCTGAAAATAATTAGCAGCTCTGAAGGGTATATTGTAAGGGAGGAAGTCACATGATCCGGAGCGGATTTGCGGCAGGCAGCTCGCTCTGTCTATGATGATTGCCCTACAGGGGCTCCTGAGTTGAGGTCCCTGAGCTCAGCAGAGTTATGTCACATCCTCTTCAGAGTGGGGACTTAGGGAATAGGGGAGTGCTGATAGAATTTGAGGCAGGGGAATAAGCGGATCCCAAGTGTCCTTGGGAGAAGCTGCATTTGATATAGGCCCCTCCCCGACAGGCCAGGCAGAAAGGCCAAGGAAACCAAGTGGGGACAGAGGCTGGGAAGTCAGGGAGAGGCAACCCGACCGACCACCTGTTCACCGCACCTGTGGAATGCTGGCAATAGGGAATGGGCAGAGGAGAAGGCGTCCAGTGGGGGAGGGGGGCTGAGTGATCTGGGAGAAAGACCACTGGGATGCAGCTCAGGGGAGACCAGGATCGGAGGCAGGTCCCACACGGGCTTGGGCCCCAGGAAGCAAGTCCACCTCTGGGCTGGTGGTTGACTCTGGATCCGGGTCATCGCCTAGGCAGGGGGACTGGTAGTTGTCAGCCATGGGATGTGTACATAGGGGTCCGGGGTTCTCAGCGACATGGCTGTCTTGCGGGAGGAAAGAGCGCACCAGATCCATTTCAGAAGGACCCCAACCCCACCCCTGGGCCACCTTTCCCGTCCCCCGAACCCCGCTTTAAGGCCCTTGTCTCCCCTGATGGAAAGACTGGCCGAAGGAGGCGAGTTATTAAGAGACAAGAGAGGGGAAGTGTAGTGGGGAGTCTGGGGGCTCCGCTGGTTGGCGCCGCTGCCCCTACCTGCAGCCGCCCGAGGGTCCCAGGTGCGGGGCGCCCGGCTGGAACTGAGTCGTCGGGTGGATTGGGAGCATCTGCCCCCTCGCCCGTGAGGCCCTTCCCAGATTATTGACCGCACTTGTGGAGGGGCGCGACCCTCCCCGCCCTGCGCCTCCCTCCGCGGCCCCTCTCTCCACCACCCGCTGACCAGGTGGCAGAGATGACAGTATAAGATTTACTGGAACACAGATGACCGAACAACATTCCCAATGTGATACTGATTACACATACACTCAATGTATTGGAAATACACCTTCTCATCCGGTGGATGGATGGGCACGGATTTTAAGGGAATTGTTGAACGGTGCCTTATAGGATGCCTGGGGCAATTTCCATAGTGTCAGGAGGTGAGAGTCAAGGAACAGGCGGAAGGCGCGGGAAGGGGCAGGGGAAGGGGACTGCCCTGGTACACTTTCTCTGGCTGATTGACTTCACGCGTGAGTGAGCGTGGGCTGTGAGGATCCGGAAATTGATTCCTGGAAAACTCCCCGGGTCAGCAGACACCATCACCCCCGCACCCCGCGGAAAGCCGTTTCCGTCCGTCCGGATCAGCGGTACTCTAAGTACAAGATCCCTATCCGTCGCCGTATTCCAGACTCCCACAGTGCTGGGGAGAGCTTGGGGTTCACAAGCCACCCCTGCATGTGGTACGTGGGATTCTCCTCAGCGGAACGAGATCTGTGCTTTAAGGAAGTCTTAGGCTGTGGGCCATGCCTCTAACCCGACAGAAACACCCCTGCTAAAGTGTGTCATCAAACAGGTTAAAGAGGGCTGTGCCGCAGACCTAATCCCATCACTCAGACAATGCCTTTAATTTCTTGCCCTCTCTAGAGAGCTGAACGGTGTGTGTGGCACCGTGTTTGTGAGATTCTCTGACAGGAAGCCTAGCACCTACTTTTAATTAGGCTGCTGGAGGGGGGTCACAGAACCATCTCTGATAACAAGCCGTAATTAGAGTGACAAAAGTAGCGTTTTACGGGGTTGTTCAGAGATGAGCTTTCTTTGATGGAGTAAAGGCGGAGGACGCGGAAACTAATTCCCTGAGAAGGTGTCATGCAGGGTGTCATTCGGGGTCTCAGCTCCCACTCCCCACACAAGAGCAGGACATGGTGAGGCCAAAAAGGAACACCCAGGGAACCATAGGTAGGGGAGTCATACCACTATAGTCTCACTGGAGGCTGGGTTCACACTGCATCCGACCTGCTGTCCGCTTTTCTGCCAACCGACGGACTCTCTGACTTCCCTCTACTCTCCTGGACTCCCCCACCAGCAGAGCGGTGGCAGCTATATCAGGGACCAATTGTCTAACTGGCTATAGCTGACGGCCAACTAGCCACAACCTATGGCCATCTACTACCCGAGTCAGCATCCCCACACGTGAGGCCGAGAGCCTGGAAACTGCTCTCTGGGACTTTGTCCCCACAGAAGGTTAATGGGATCCAGACACTTACATTACCCACACCAGCCTTGTCACAGAGAGAGTTGGAGGTGTACATTCACGTCACGTTCCCAGCTGTTCCGTATTCCCATAGGCAGTCAGTCCCTGAGTTGTCGCTCATGAGCAGAAAGGCTCAAACGTTTTGGTCCCAGGGTCCCTTTATGCTCTTCAAAATTACTGAAGACCACTAAGAGATTTTTGTTTATGTAGGTTATTAACTGAGTAATTTAAAAAACTTCATCTGTCAATTTATTTTACAACAATGATGAACTCATTTCATGTTAACATAAAAAACATGTTTTAATGAAACATACCTACGTTATCTAGAAACAAAAATTACTGGAAAGAGCAGCATTAGTTTATATTTCTGCAATTCTCTATAATACCTGATTTAGTAGACGACAGCTGGATTCTCACTTCTGCGTCTGCCTTTGGGAAAGTCCACCCATGAGGAAATGAGCACGAGGGGCAAAGAAGAACGTCTGGTGTTACTGGAAACAGGGTTTTCACCTCAGGGACCCCCTACAATGATCTCAGACACTTTCAGGTGTCCCCAGACCACCGGGCTAGAATCCTAATCAAGGGGAGCCAAGCTGCAAGGGGTACGGGTTGAGCAGGAGGAGGGAGATCACTAGCAGAGAGGGCACGTTTTGGATCCATTCACTCACACCGCATTGATACACTGACACACAGAAGCCTCCCCTCTCCCACCAGGCAAGTGGCTCCAGGGAAAAATCCTGTGGTTATTTCAGAATGCGTCCGTTCTGTCGTGCACAAGGTTTTTAAATTGGAGATTTTTTTTTCTAATAGGAAAACACTGTAAACCTAAACGAATAGCAATAGTAGTGGTTAGGTCAATTATAGCTTCTAAAGCGGAATACTCTGCAGCTTCATATAGAAAGTAAAAGGGGAAGATGTGTTCAATACTAATAGCCTCCAGGTCTGCTAAGCAGAGAACACAAATGTAAAACAGTGTGTATATTATGGTCTTTTTAGTGTGTTTTGAAAGAAAATAATACATGTATAACTGGGAAAAAGACACAGAAATTGCTTATAATTATGGGTTATCTTTGGGGAGATACAGAAACTAAAAATTTTTAAACCTTCCAGCAATGAGTAACCTGTTGTATACAATCGTTAATTGTACAATTGCATTTGGTCCTTAAAAAAGAGGAGGCTGGAGAGGTTTGGCGGCGGCGGGGCCATGTTCCGTTTCCGTCTGTTTTTTGCAGTCCCTCCTGAGAACCCGGAGCAGGCGTCTTCCGGGGGTGCCCTGGAAGCCCGCGGCCGCCTGCCCCCCCCCCCCCCGGCGGAGCCCGCCACTCCCCTCTAGCCCCGCCCCGTCCCAGGCCTTGCCCCTCCCCATTGGTCTGCCGCTGCGCCGCCGCGTCCAATCGCAGCGCTTTGCGCCAAATTTGAATCGCTGTTTTCATTTGAATCGGGCGAACAGCAGCGGGCGGCTTTCCGCGCCCGCGCCGCCAACGCCGGGCACCTCGGGGACGTAGCTGGGAGGGACACCCGGTCGCCGGCGAGGGTGACGGCGGGGGGAGCGGGGATTGCGGCCGCGGCAGAGGTGGGCACGGGCCCGCGGGCTGAATCCCGGACCCGGTAGCGCGGGGCGGGAGGTGGATGCGAGTGCACACTTGGAGGGCTCCTCACCGTGTGGACTCGGTTGCGCCTGGACGAGCGGCGGACCTACTGGTGGCAGTGAGGGCGAGTCGTCCTGGGTGAGTCGTGGCACCACGGGGGAGCGGACAGGAGCCGCGGAGACCTCCCCAGGCTCTGCGGGAACCCGCGCCGGGAGCGCGTCCTGGATCCGGCTGGTTCTGGGCTCGGGCTCGTGGTCTCCGTGGGAACTCCCAGGAGACAAGACCCTGGTGGGCGGCGTCCTGACCGCGGGTCTTTCGGGTGCTGGAGGGCGTCCTGGGGGACAGCCCGGGGCCGGGCTGGGGCTCCTAAGGTTGTCAGATGAGGTGTGGGCCGGGGTGGCAGGGGCATGGAGGAATTGCCCAAGCGATCCCAATTGGTCACTTACAAGTGACTTCTTACTTAGCTCGTTTTCAGAGTAACTGCCCCCCCCTCCGTGTTCTGTTTTTGTTGTTTTATTCAGTGACCTACTCCTGCAGTGGAAGAGTTGCTTGTAAGTTTGCTTCAGCAAATCTTTTGATGCCTGACCTTCCTATACGGATTGTCCTCAAACTCTTGGTTAGAAAATGGGTCCGACCGGACACCTTGTTACCATCAAAAGGAGCGGGGTCGACGGCCCCCACTTTCCTCTGAGTCTCAGCACCTGCTTGTTTGGAAGGTGAGCCCTGCGCACTGCGTGGACCATTTAACTTGAAAGACCTGAATTTCCTAATCACAGATTAACAGACTGGAAACAGGGCTCTGGGAGTAGTTCCTGCCCTCACATTTGCTATGGGTTTTCCTGTGCATTGTCAACTTGAAGTGGTGGTTTATTACAGAAAGAATTTTGAAAACAATGTTTATATATTAACTGGTTTCTAATCAAATGTTAAAATTGATTTGATAAACATCTGTAAATGGAGAAAAACATAGATGATTCTCAAGTCCTGATTCACCTCGGGCAGTCTTTAGAAAACAACTGCGTTTATCGGAAATCCCTCCAAATGTGGCATTCCTTGGTTACTGGGGGACACCTGAGCAAATGGAGGAAGGAGGCTCCTATATGGCTTGCTGGTGTTTGGGGAAAAATGAACATGGGAGGGAAAGTCCTTCCAGTGTTTTGAGAACTTGTCTCTTGTCTTCACAAGTGTGGTTCCCCTGGAGCAGGCCACATTATTAATTGCACCCCTTCTCATTTTCTGACACTGTCCTTACAGACAGTAATAGATAGGTCACCTTCCCTGTGGAGACCTGTGGTGCCACCCCGACCCTGTGCTGCTCTGTGCCCCCCCAGCTCAGACCTTCCACGCTCTTGCTCACTTTGGTGCTTTTAGCCAGTTTGAGCTTTAGGACTGGAATGTTCTGTATCCTCCTATATGAGTGGTTCCTTTCCAGCTTTTAGAGGTCAGTTTCAATGTGACCTGAAAAGGAGCCTTGAATGGACATCGTCATTGTCTTTCCTATCGCCACACATGGTGATGAGTCTGGTTTGTTTTCTCACTATTAAGCCCCAACGACAGGACTGTGTGGTTAATGATTATGTCCCCAGTGCCTGGTGTGGGGTGCGGCATGTAAGAGGTGATCAGTGCTCCGGTAAGTGTCCAGGGGAACTGTGGCCGGAGAATGGACAGACTAGCAGTGTTTCTCAAGTGAGGACCAACTTGCCCACAAGGAGACATTTTTCCATGTCTCCGTGTGGGAGGCTCATGCCACTGGCATCAGCGAGCCAAGGTCAGGGATGCTGCTTCATGTCCTACAATGTACAGGGCAGCCCTCACGGTAAAGAATTATCTGGCCTGAACTATCAATGGCACCACGGTCGGGAACCACCATACACACATCAGTAGTGATTCTAGTGGGCAGTCGCCTGCCCAATACATTCTCAGTTCTAATGAGATAATTTCTCTCACTTGGTGGAGTATTCTGACACCTAAAAACCAAATTCTCTTCTTTGATTTAAAGTAGCTGTTCCCTTACTGTAGCTTCTTTCTAAAGAAATATACAGAGGGTGCCAAAAACATGCATACACATTTTAAGAGATGTTATCTATGTAGCAGTAGTTCGCCGCAATCAGAAGTGTCTGGACGCTGATGGGAACCACTTTGAGCACCTCTTGTAATTGCAGGAGTCAAACGTGACTATATATTGAGTGTTACAATTTTGAACACTCTGAAATGTGTATACATTTTTTTGTCGCTGTGTGTGTGCGTGTGTGTGTGTGTGTGTGTGTGTGTGTGTAACATTTTGGTATCAAATGGCAGTAATTCTGGTTATTATGCAACAGTGATTGATTAACTTTATTTTTGTGCGAGATTTTGTAATTCATGTTTGGTCATTGGACATGGGTAGGAAGACATCATAGACTCTAGAGGTTCATGCTGACAACAGAGAGGAGAGTATATACTTGTTCAAACTTATAAAAGCACATGGTGGTAATGGGAACACTGGAGCCGCACTAAGGACTTCTGGCGAGTTTCTGTGGGTTTGGGAAGCCGCCCTCCCAGCGCTTCCTGCTGAGGTTAGCTTTTTGTGAAAAGACAAGTTGAATCTAGAGAATGTTCTATCGTTGCTTGCAGATTAGTATTTTTAGTGATAAGAAACTGGGGAATCTGTCAGTTAATAGAGTGTAGTTTTAAAAGCCACAATAAACAGCTCACAAGTAATGACATTTTACTGTTGGCCAGGCAAATGACAGACGTGCACAAGTCATTTAGTCATTTGGAGAATACCATGATATAGGTGCCAATGTAATTCTCTTTGTCTATGAGGAAACTGAGGCACAGAGCAGTTATGGCATAAAATACAGCACTTTTGGTGATGAGTAAACCTTCAAATATATATTTGTGTACATTACAAATGAATGTACACAAATCTTTTTATAGAAGAAAAAGCATGAGTATTAAAAGTAGTTCTCATTCTCCAAACTGACGTAAAACACTCTTACATTGGGGGTGCCAAAAAACATGTATACACATGACTTGTATTCATCTTTTGTTATTGGTATATATTGAGTATTACAATTTTAATACAGCTTTTTCCTTTCTTAAAACGCATATATATTTTTTTGGCACCCTCTGTAGTTGGGTCTTACAAGCATAGGCATTTTAGTAAACGGCAATCAATTTATATTCTAATATTATTTTGAAGTACTGTAAGTTTTAAAGATTTATAATAGTTGCTTATACAATACTTGTAAAAATTATTTGCAAAACTCAAAGATCACTTACATTACCCAGTTTGTCATTCCTCTTTGTCATATTTATAGATCAAACATATAGCCAAATGCTGTTTTATTTTAAACATTGATGTAACATTTTAAAATATTGCAACCTAAAAAAATCTTACTTTTTTTCAATTAAGGAGTACTGAATGTGACATTCGTATCCAGCTTCCTATAGTGTCAAAACAGCATTGCAAAATTGAAATCAAAGAGCAGAAGGTAAATGGGTTTTTGGAAGACAATTTTCAAAGACTACTCTCTACTTTTAATCTATTTATTACCTATTTCCCCCCTTTTTTCTACTCGTAGGCGATATTGTTTAACTTTAGTTCCACGTATCCAACACAACTGAACGGCTCTGCAATTGACGAACCCGTACAACTGAAACACGGAGATGTGATCACTATTATTGATCGTTCTTTCAGGTAAAAGCCAATTAGACGGAAAAGAATGCTCTTCTGATTCTCCACAAACTAGCTTTGCCCATCACCTGTGATCCTTCGTTAACGCGAAGGAATATCAGTGTTTGAACTTGTCCTTCCCCACGCTGCTTCTTAATGTAAAGTCATACTGACATATGGGGCTTATGGGGTCCAGTTCAAGGATTTGAGCACAGATCACTGTGCCAACCAAGGGTGACCTGGTCCTAAAGGAGTTTCATTTCGTTGTGTTGTGAAACTGCATACAGTTTTTAGTTTTTTTTTCATTTTAAAGTAAAATATACTCATCAAGAAAGATACAAAATGAGATGAAGTGAACAGCCTTGTTATGGGGTTCACATGGTATGTGATCATCACATGTTATGGGCTGACTGGTGACCCCAACGTTCATGTGTTAAAGCCCTAACCCCCGGTACCTAAGAATGTGACTGTATTTGGAGTTAGGGCCTTGAAAGAGGTGATGGAGTTAAAAGGAGGCCTTAGCGTGGGCCTGGATCCAGTCTGACTGATGTCCTTCTAAGAAGAGGAGATGAGGGCACAGAGAGAAACCAGGAAGCAGTTGCCCTGAGGGACGACCTTGTGAAGAGGTGGCAAGAAGCAAAGCACAGGAAGCCAACCCTGCCAGCACCTTGACCTTGGACTTCCAGCCTGCCGGAGAGTGAGAAAATAAGTTTCTGTTGTCCAACGCACCCAGTTTTGTTACGATTTCCGTAGCAAACTAATCCACCACCTAAGCATCATTGGAATATTTCCAGAGGCTGCTTTCATGCGTCTTCTAATCGCTGCTTCTTTCTCTCACCAAGTAAATCACGAGTGTGGCTTTCTGATGGCATAAAAGTCCTTGGTGTCTCACTCCTTAAGCATCCCTAACCACTGCAGTTTTGTCAGTCTCTATTAACTCCATAAATTTGAAATCACAAAGTATGCATTTGTAACTGACTTCTGCTCTTGTGGTGGTGAGATTCAGAGCACAGATGTCTTAACTGCATAGTCTTTCACTAGAATAATGTATACAGTTTCAACATGATGATTTAAAATTTATTCCTTCTGGATGGACGTTTGAGGAATTTCCAGTTTTTGAAATGAGTCAGGGCTTGCTTTATGATCAGATACGGTTAATAGTTTTTACTAATCTTTCCTGTGTGTTTGAAAAGAATGTAGTCTCTAGCCGCTGGGGCAGTGTTTTTCTATGTCCATTGACGCAAATTTCTAACTCTAGAATCAGTCGGTTTCCCCCTGATTCTTAGTTACCCAGACAGGTAAGTTAAAATCACTCACTGAGTGGTTCTTTTTTTCTTTTTGTTTTTTAGCTCTGTCAGTTTTTGCTTCCTATACTAGAGGCTATGACTGGGTGGGTGAAGCTTTCTCATTTTGAAATATCCTGTGCCTTTAGTAATGCTTTCGATCAGTGATTGCATACTATAGCTTTTTCTATCACATACTTTCAACTTTTCGTAATCCTTAAGGATTAGGTTGTCTCTTGGAAGCCGGTGTTAGGTGCACTTTTGTTTGTAATTGTTTTTCTCTTGACAGGTTGACCCTTTTATCATTATAAAATGTGCTTGGCCTCTGAACAATTTTTATCTTAAAGTCTATTTTGTCTGCTATTAGTATAGCCTCTCCAGCTCTGTTCTGGTTGCTGTTTGCATGGTTTGTCACTTACTTTCATCCTTTTTATTTCATCCTATTTGGGTCTAAATTGTGTCTCTTGTAGAAACATGTAGTCGGGTCATTGTTTTCATCCCTTCTGCTGAGTGGGACTCCATCTTCATTATAGCCTTCAATTGTATTAAACAGATAGTTCCAAATGTACCATCTGGACATCCTGGTCATTCCTTTCACTGGGCTTTTTGTGGATTTGCCTTTATTTTTAAAGGGTATTTTTGTTGATTAGAGACTTCTGGGTAGGAAGTATTTGATGTGGAATGGAGATCAGGACTGTATCCCCCACACAAGATGTTGTTCGAACTGAGATTGAATCCCTCCCAGAATAACCGGGAAATGGATCTCAGCAGGAGGGGTCGCTGAAGACCTGCTATTTGAGAAACAATTCTAGATGCCCTGCTGCTCCTGCTGCTACTCGGTGGCCTCCAAATTCACACCATGCCATTTCACTGAGGTGCCCAAGTCCACCTGCATTTTAAAAGGTCCTGTGACTCCACACCTGAGGTCTGTGAGGACAATGGTGTCTCTCGCTTAATACCTGCCGCCCCCTAAATTGTGCCTGTCTTTATTCAGATACAGATGACATACGTGGGAAACTGAAGGGGTGACCGTAGTGATCTTAATTTAAAGTGAGCTCTGTACTTCTTAGAGTGACGTCACACGGCGGTTAGGGCGTCAGACGCCACCGGGCTTCCTGGTTCACCCGCCAAGTCATCAGATGATTTCCATGCATATCAACTAGCGGAACCCCAGTTCTGCTCTCCTATGCAGTAGGGCCGCACAAGGAGGTACTCGGGGATGTTGAGTTACACGGGCTAGTCAGTGCTCAGATGAATCGGTGTCTCCGACCTTGGGCACTGCGGTTCCGAAACAAACCTGGGGCAGCGTCTCTAAGTAGTTAGTATAAAAATACTTTCTTCACTCTAACCTTACTTCCAGGAATAAGGTAACATCTGGACTAAAACCTGAAGTTTGTTCCTGGCTCTTTAGATGTTAATCAGACCCTCAGGCTTTGTCATCGGTTATAGATCTGTAGTCTGAATATGTGTCTGTCATTCTGTGCACTTCAGGTATGAAGAGGAAAGTCATCAGAATGGAAGCAAGTCAACTGAATTTCCTGGACAAAGACATGAACAGGTGATGGGGGAGGGGTACCTAACATTTGCATGATGATAGGAAATCAATTATATGCACGTTGGTGAGTGGTTTCTCCCAAGGGAAGATGACTTACCAGTTATAGTAGGAAAGGATTAAAACCAAGGTATTAAAACAAGTTGAGCTTAGGCTAAAATACTTTAAAACTATTCTGCCTCTTTTATTCAAAGTGAGAATACTGAGTCAGTCACGAGAGCCAGAGTGTCTTGTGATTGATCTTGCAAACCTTTGGTTAGGACAACCCCGACACAGGGGATGAAAATTCTGGAATCCATTATCCAGTGGCTTGCGTTGCTTCCCAGTCATGCTTCCCTCGGAAGTAACCACATCAGAGTTGTGAGTGCCGGCGGGGCTTCCCACTTCTGATGGACAAGTGGCCCACGACACTGGAAGAGAGTAACTGAGTTATGTCATGGGAGAGAATCTTACTACTCGTCCGTCAGTGGGGGAAACGTACTCCAAATGGGCCAGCTTGTTAGAATGCTCTTCTGGGCCCATCCCTGGAGATTTAGTAGGACTTAGAAGGTTTAAGGGAAATACTGAGATTTCTATTTTCTTACTTCTTACGAAGCTCCCCAAGCTAGACTCCTGGGGCTGGGCTGGAACTCCCTGGCTAATTGCAGGGGCACCTGAAAGCAGCAACAGGTGATGGAAGGGCCCCGCTCCGGCTAAGTGCTCTTTCCGTCCTGGAGAAGTGAACTTACTGACTCTCCTGCTCCTCAGATTTGGGGGAGAGGTAGCTTTTCAGGTACCCCACTCACCAGCCACCATTCTGCCTTGGTAGGTGTAAAGGAGCCAACTAACCAAAAAACTGGACTGCGGGTTCGATAAGTGGTCTCAGTGGTTTATGTTTATTATCTGCATTGTGATAAAGTACTAACATTGAATGCTTAGAACATGTGATAGCCGTTTGACAGTTAATTTTATGGCTATTGAATATAACTACAAAATATAGGGGCTGGTGTTTTATACATATTTTAAAATTTTAATTCATTTTTATTGTGTAGTCATAAGAGTCTTGGTCAACTTCTGCTTGGAAATTAGAAACTATTCCTTCACATGGAAAGTTTGAGAAGCAATGCGTTTTAGAGACCAAAAAATCTGAAATTGATTAAAGAAAAACGTTGAATTCTTTGCCTTTGGATAGATTTTGTGATTTTTCCCCCCTAATGATTCAGACGATAATATTTTTCCTCCTTTGGAACACCACTGGACTTCTATATCTTAAGCACGTGTTATTCTGTAGTTGTCCTCGGCCCCCTAAAACATTCCCCATGGAAGACTGTGAAGCCACCGTTACAGGGTGCAATGGGCGTGCTGGGTGCGGTCCCGGTGCCCCGAGAGGACAGTGCCATGGATGCACTGCTGTGGCTTTGCCCTCAGTATCTCCCAGCCAGAAGCACACATGCCGACGGGGGCCTGAATTCACCCACAGGTCCTGCAGCCCATTTCTGGTGAACCCGAGTATAAAGTCAGTAATTCTGTACCTTTGGTAGGCTCACAGATAATGCGTGTAGGTGATGCCTAATTTTAATTTTGGTTCTTCCTTCATATGATGGCAAGAAAGAAGTTTGAGGAAGTTATAAAAACTCACTGTGATTCAGTTTAAACGATTTTCAGCTTCAAGTTTGTTTCTTACTCCATCACTATATTTTTAAAAATCAGCTAAGAAATACTTGAATTAGGGGTACTAGCACCTCAATGTCTTGGGCTCTTCTCAGTCACTAAAAGTCATATAAGAACAATTTGGTGAAGAAGATCGTCACTAGAAGAGTATTTTAATAAATCTGACTGTCAGTGCTGGAAAAGGCATCTAAATCACCGCTCTCATTTTGCCAAATTGCAGGTGTCTCCGCGTCGGGTCTCAACGTCTGGCTTCTATTCCGACCCTGGTGAGTAGTTCTGGGTTTTTTTCTGGGATCCTACAAGGTCACTTCTCTAGGATTATGGCAAGGAAGGGGTAAGAACACACGTGTCCTATATCCAGGCTCGCAGAAGTTAGGAGGTTGTGTGATTTAGCTTGACAAACATAGGCAGACACCCGAGGTGACTTTTTTCCAATTGATGTGTGGGACACTGGGTTTACTGGTGAGTCCACGTATAAACCAATTGTCTTGCTCAGTTGTCTGCTGAATTCTGAGTAGATTAATAGCATTTGATGTCTTAGGTCAGTCATAGGAGGCTAATGTGATTGATTCAGTTGGACCACAATACTAGTATCAGAATTCTGTTATTACGCATTTTGAGCATTAATTTGCAGGCTAAGTGAAAAGCTAGGTTATAAGACAGTTTGATACGGCTTTAAAACTTGAATACTGCACATGTTAATTATTGAGAATCTTGAACTTCTGTTTATTTCATGACTCACTGTCAAGATGGGAAAGTTCAAGATCCCAAGGCCTGTTCAAAACTCACTGAAGAAAGTGTTTCAGGAAGGCCGCTGGCACACGTGTGGGAGGTCGGAGCAGCCCCCACGGTGTCACATGCCTCAGAAGAGCCTGTTGCCAGGGAAACACCCAGTGTTCATCTCTCACATCTTCCGGGAGATGACGACAGAGAGGCAGCGGGTCCCACTGCTGGAGATGCCAAGGACGTTTCCAGTGTGCCGGCACTGAGCGGGAATGAACAATTGCCGACTTTTCCATCTATACAGTGTCTTGAGAATAGCGAGGAAAATGAATCTCCCTTTAGGGAGCTTTATGAGTCTATGAAGGAAAAGTTAGACAGGAGATCCGAGAAAGAAAATGTGCTACGGAGTCGTAGAAAATCAGGATCACGGAGTCACAGCGTCGCAGAAAATGAGAGTGCTGGTGGTTCACAGGGCGAGACCCCAAGGCTAGTGTCCCCGAAGTCCAGGCGGACATCCGGCCGAAGCTCTCAAAGTAAGGCAGAGCCCGCTGCCGGAGCACAACCAAGTGGCCAGACGGAGGAGAAGGGAGCGCATGCGGGGCCTGTTCAGACTCCCAAGGTCACCGTGAGTCCTAGCGTTCCCCGCAGGGAGGCCACGGAGACCGGGACCCCGGGACTGTGTTCACACCCAAGTTTCACACCAAAACGTCGGAGCGGCGGCCGGAGTGTTATCCACGGGGATGAACCCGTGAATCTGGATGAAAGCGGAGAAAGCTCCCGGGTCGATAATGGAACACTTCGGCCTCGGAAGTCCTTAACTAGAAACCAAACACCCACTAAACTTGAAAATGCTGATCATGTTGGAAATACACCAGGAAAAGTCTTGTCCAAAAAGAGGCGGAGGAGCAGCAGTGTGCCTGCAAACGTTGATGTTCTTACAGAAACAGAAACGCAGAAGCAAACGGCGTTAGCTCCGCTGCTCATTCAAGTGGAAAGGAAGATGCCAGATGGTGCCCTCGGCACGTCTGAGCCGCTGGGCGCCCCCGGGGGACAGAGGTGTCCCGGCTCGCCAGGCCTTCGCTCAATCGACGTCAGCAACTTTGGCGATTCCACTAGTAAGTTTATTTAACTGTAAATTTATTTTCCTCCGGAAGTGCGCCATCTACCTTGGGCATAGCGATAAATTAACGAGGCCTTCCTTTTTCCCATAACGATTCGCTCTGGGGTAGAGAAGCCACATGGCACTAAGGGGACAGTGAGACAGCTGTGTTCACTGTCCACTCTGAGAGCTCCGCCCTGAAGACCTGGATGACCAGGACGGAGGGACAGGAGGTGCAGGTTGTTAGGGAAGGGTATGCGGGGAGCGGGTGGTGTCTCAGGAGGCAATGGTCCAAACATTTGATGCTCCTGTTGCATCTAGAACAACATAGAAAGGAAAATTGCATAACCACTTTGCACAGGTTTGATTCTGAACAAGTGTCTGTCCTGGGAGTTTGATCCTCTAGAGAGATTAAGGCATGGGAAACCCCTTGGGAATCTCTTCTTACAGGGTGGCCCTCAGATATTGACACTGCTGTCAGGGTCTGGTGCAAGCAGTTCCTTAGGAAACACCCCACTGTGCCAGGCTGTGCTGTGTGATTTACGAGCTTTCACACTGTTGACCCTCTGTGCCCGGCACAGGAGCGCCCACGGCACAGGTGTTTTTATCTCCACTTTGTAAACGGGGAAACTGACAACCTAATGTCAGGCAGTGGGTGGCAGAGGGAGGGCTTGGTAGCCGCTGGGCATCCTGCACTTTGCATGCTCTCCCGGCGTCGGATGCAGTTCGCTGACTGTCGGGGCTCAGCCTGTGCAGGCGTCTGCAGTGCGGAGCTGCGCGGCTCAGAAATTCTACTCCGAACATCCGTCTCAATGTCCCTACCCGAATCATGAGGGGCGTGTCCCTCGGCCAAGGATTTGTGTTGACGGGTGGTTCTAACATGTGTCGTGGGTTTTGGGTCCTATGAACTGCCTGGGAGTCGCCAGCAGTCTCAGCTCGTCCTACTCGCGGGGTGGGAGGTTCTCTCCCGCTTCTGCTAAAGCCTCCGCCTCCGTCGGCCCTTGCGGCGCACTGAGCGCCTCTGCTTCTGGCCAATCCCTTTATTAAGCTACGTCAAGCTGGGTTTTTCAACGTTGTAAGGAAACGTCGTTGTACTGTCCATTGGGGACGTGAGGTTTGGGTGCGCTGACCCCGAACTTTCATGAGCTGTTGAGGCAGCGTTGGCTGCATCAGCTGCCAAGAGTGAAAGCACACTGTCGTCCTTAGGGGGCAATGAGTTTTATCACTGGTTTGTCTTCAATAGCAATTTGAAACAGGTCGTAAGTACAGGTGTGGTTTTCTCATTCCCCTTGTGTGTATCTTACTTTAGATATGATTGAGGGCTTGCCCCTGAAAAGAAGACGGGTCTCCTTTGGTGGCCATCTGAGACCTGAGTTATTTGATGAAAACCTACCTCCCAATACACCTCTCAAGAGAGGTGAAACACCCATGAAAAGAAGGTCTCTTGTAACCCACACTGCAGCAACTGTCCTGAAGAAAATCATCAAGGTATGTCCAATAACTTCTCTTCTCCCATCTGAGGACTCACATCCTTGCTCCTCACAGGAGGAGAATTACAATTAAGACCTCTTCTTCCTAATAAAAAAGGAAAAGTGAAAAATCTAAATAAGAGCTCATTGACCTAGGTGTTGGAAAACAAGCACCTGGCTTCCTTCCTCACCACCACCGGCAGTAGTGGAGCACCGGTGAGCCCCTAGGGTGTTGATTTCCTGCAGGGGCTGCCGGCCACTTACAGGGCCAGAGGTCACTCTGTGGTTATAGTAAAAACCAATTGAAAAGAATCCAGTGACATCATGACACACAACCGTAAGGTGGTTGTTTTTTCTTTTAGAATTATAAGATGAAAGGGGACACCTATGATTTTCACCATCAGCTATTTCAAACTTTTAATCAGCGCCCCTGGGCTGTGTGGTCCTGATACTAGATGTCTAGAAAGGTGTGGCCCCTCAGCTCACCTTCCTCAGAGGGGCTGGGCCGTCTTTCATTCGTTTTCATTCCCAAAGCAGCAAGGAGTGTTTGGCTTCCTTCCCGTCTTACACCGGCTCCCACCGGTGAGCAGGCCTCCTTTTGTAGACAGTGAAGGCACCTACACACCCATGGATGGTGTTTCCTTGGGTTCAGATCAGAGCACTCACCTCTCCTTCGGAAATTCCTCCCATCTTTCCATCTGAAATTCCCTAATCAAGACATGTTTGCTGCTTTTGCCTCTTTCTCCCTCCTTAAGTGAAGGGGACAGACTCCAACTTCTACCTTCCACAGATAGTGCCTGAAATGTTTTGGTGCTTCAACATGTAAACAGCTAAAATTCTCCCCTGGGTGGGGCGTAAACATTCACCCCAGAGGTGTGCTATTTGTGGTAAGGTTTCTCAGGAACATTTAAATTTTATCAGGAACAGTCTCAACCATCTGGAAATGAAGATTCTTCTTCAGAAACCCATTTGGGAGTGACTGCACAAAATGTGTTTCCGAGCTTCCCAGCTCGTAATCCTGTGAAAACTCCAGCTGCAAATGACAAACGCCGGAGGTCCTCCGAGCCGTCTTCTGCCTCCAGTGGCGGCGCGTCTCCACAGCAGACAGAGACTCCTAAGAGGGGAGGCAGGAGAAGCAGCAGCGGACCTTCCAGGAGAACGTCAGTGGATCGAAGCCAGCAGGAAATCTTACAGCTGATTCATTCCAAGAGGAGGAGTGGCGCCTCTGAGGCCAACTTGATCGGTTAGTGTCACATTCGCAAGTTTGTTTTAAGGGGAGTTTTCTCAATGCTAGTTTGGGAAAGTTTCAACCTATTTTCCTTTTGACAGTGGCAAAATCATGGGCAGATGTCGTAAAACTTAGTGCCAAACAAACACAAACTAAAGTCGTTAAACACGGCCCACGGAGACAGCTGAACAAAAGACAAAGGAGAATTAATACTCCAAAGGTGTGTGTTCCCATGTGAAGTGCTCTTTTACACCTGATATCGTTTAAAATGATGTTAAGTGTGGCTTTGTGCTTTGACTTTTTTTGTTCTCCGGACTTTTTTTCCAGAAGCCTACAAGCAGTGTTCACAATGAATTTAGCACAGGCCACGCAAACTCTCCCTGTACCATCGTAGTAGGCAAAGCTCACATCGAAAAAGTCAACGTGCCTGCTCGGCCCTACAGAATGCTGAACAACTTCATGTTCAACCAAAAAATCGACTTCAATGAAGACCTTTCAGGTAAAACAGAGCCTTGGCTCTTAGAAACCAGAGCCCCTCGAGCCTCCTGCGTGTGAAGTGTGGGTGAGTGCCGTGGTGGTTTATCTGCTGTGAATGGGTCGGGAGAATAAACACCAGTCAAGCTCCTGCCGTAACGATGGTCAAGGAAGAGAAAGCTGGCTCGAGCACAAGGGCAGCCCCTGATGGTTTGGGGGTCACGTGTCCTGCAGGAAGCAGGTGTGAGGTAACTGCACGTCTGCCCTTCAGAGCAGCACAGGTCTAGGAGGCTGGTAGGTGCTCTATGGTGAAGAAAGCACCCTTGCTCTTTCAGTTCCACTTCCCCTGCGTTTAAGCCAACCGATTGCCCCAGAGTTGGGGCAATTGGGTTGAGCAGCATTTTGCTTCTTCCAGATTTCCTTTCCTTTCTTGTAGCTTAATTGTTGTTGTGGAACCAAAGCCTGTGAAAAGGTTTCGGTTAGGCATTGAGAGCTGAGCCAGTGTTGCCATTTTCAGTAAAAGTGGGATATGACTTGCTTATGGTTGTCCCAGATTAGAACCATGGCAAGAACCCAGGGCTTGCATTTCACGCTATGGAGTTTGACCAGTGGTTTCTCTACTTTGGACACTTGTGGAGGGTGGTGAGACTGGAGTCCGTTGGATGGAATCTTGTATTTATTTCCTAGCAGATTTTAAGATGGAAGAGTTGTTGTTTGCCTGTGTATAACCCACATAGGGTACCCTCCAGTTAGAGTCACGTTTGGTTCAATGCATTTAGCTTTTTAAAAAAACAAGAATACAGAACAGTGGTAACCAAAGGTTTGATAGCAAGCTCCATGAGTAAGAAAATGTTGAGCATATAGCACCCAATATGCAGCTATATGCATATCTGAGTGACCTTGTAAATTACATGCATGTATGAGTGTTCTAATATATGTTATAAAGCACTGAAAACAAATCCTCAAAAATATTTTAAGATAAAGTAGAATTTATATACTCAGTACTCGGGACAGTGGATTTTTTCAGTGTTCCTTTAAGACACTTGCCTAGAGATTCAAGAATGTCCACCCCTTGGTGTGATAACTTTCAAAACAAAATATCAACATGGGCTGAAGACTAAATCCTGGGTATTTTAAGTAAGGCCTGAATGGTGCAGAGGGATTTTTCAGCGAGTTGACTGGTTTCGGAGCCTTCAGAACGGGCTTCCCAAACACAATCTGTAGAAAGGTGCCCGACAGTGTTTTGATCCATCAATGACAGAATGAGAAAGTAAGGAGAACATGGGATAATACGAGTTGTTCAGAAAGTTAAACCTTCCATTTAAAGTACTGTATGGTTCTTTCTTTTCTTTTTTTCTTTTGTTTTGTTTTTAATTAAATCTATTGGGGCAACAATGGTGAGTAAAATTACATAGGTTTCAAGTGTACAATTCTGTAATATAGCATCTGTATATCACATTGTGTGCTCACCACCCAGAGTCAGTTCTCCTTCCATCACCGTATATTTGACACTCTTTACCCTCTTCTACGGTTCTTTCTTTTCTGAGCTTATGCTGCTAATTTTTGGTATTAAAAGATGCTGCTATTATTACTTGACATACTAAAAATGGGCAGCCCTATGCCTTTTTAAAAAATTGGGGGACATTTTATTTCTTCATAAACTCCAGAGTTGCATAACCTAGGACTTTCTGAAGTCAACACAAGGGCATTGGGTCTCTGGACGCCTGAAGGGGAGGCACTGGGAGGGCCAGCCCCATCCTCCAACCAGTGCTTACCACATTGGGAGACTGCAGACAACTCCCTTTGGTTGATTTTCCTTCCAAGAGGAAAGCAAAGAAGAGGACATAAAAGATTCTGATTTCCCATTGCCCTCTTTGAACAAAATGAGTTTATGATTAATGCATCACCCGCTTCTACGAGACTCCCCCCGACCCCCCCGCTAGGAATGCTAGGGAGTGATTGCTTTGTTGTGTGATGACTGGCTGGTTGTTTGCATGTGTGAGCAATGTGTTAATGGCTTTTCCAATATTTTCACATAACAGGGCTCACTGAGATGTTCAAGACCCCAGCAAAAGAGAAGCCACAAGTGAGAAGCCTGTGTCCCATCACTTTTTCAAATTCAGAGGATTTGCATAGAGTACCTAAGCCAGAAGAAAAACCTCTGCTATGCACCCCAGAAAATTATGGTTGGTTTATTTTTCCCCCCAGCACTTTAATGTCTACAATAGCAACTGTAGATGGTATTATTTTTTGACAACAGATATTGTATTATTTCTCTACAATAGATGACTCCTGGTAAAATACCTTTTCCAGCTTCTCTGTTCTATTTTTAGGGGAAATTCCTATCAGCAGCTGAACTAGCATTGGCATTCACTGACTTGCATAAAAGAATATTCCTTTAATAATCAAACAACCTGCGTACACTATTGCCTTCTTTATTTAGTGTAAGAGGCCGATAAGCAGAAAGTGTAATGAAGTCATCATACTTACATGTAAATTACAAAGAAAAAGATGAGATGCACACACTGTGTAGTTATTCCTGCTAATCTGGATGGGAGTTATGTCTCAGTGTGAGTGTGACATGGGATGTGAGAATCTTTCTAACTCGCATTACTGAGTTCTTGCAGAGGGAACACCTTGCTACACTGAAGATTCTTCCTGTCGCTAAAAAGTAGATGTTTCCTGTGTAATCTGGACCCTAAGTGGTTTAAGTATAAGCCATGGTATTGCACTGGTGGTTCAAAAGAAGTAACAGCTGTTTCTCATGTTTAAAGAAAACAATGTCAGTGTTGAGGTCACTGAGACATGGCAGGCAGCCTTCAGAGCACCCTTACGGAATTTCTTTATCTGATCCTTGTGGATCCTAACCACTTACGTGTGACCCTAGTATATAGTACCAAATAACATTGTTCTTAAGCATGCATGGGCGATATATAAGACAGATTTGTGGCCACATAAGCAGACTCCTATTTTTAGTCAGGTGGATAGGTTGAATTATTGGCTCTTACACAATATTTCATGAGGATAAAATATCAAACTGGAACAACATAGTGAGCAGAATACATTTATCATGTATATTTTTATTTCTTATAGGAGACAATGTTTTCCCCAGTACTCAGAATGTACAAGAACAGATGTCCGATAAAAGGTCTGCAAGCCCGGCCTTAAGACGACACTCTTTAGCAGTAAATGAAAATATGAAAACTCTGCTATCTGAGGCAGAGCCTCCAAAGGTGGAATCCAGTACAGACAAGTTCAGAAGGTCCGTGGAGCTCAGAAATACACAGGTGCCAGGTGCAGCGTGTAAGAACAAAGATGAAGAGGCCAACGCTGCTGAAAACACCTTGGGAAGATGTCTGAGGAAAACACGAGAAGAGAAACTAGAGGAAGAGATGAAGGAAAGTGAAAGAACCTTTGAAACATGTGAGAAAAACATCGAATCAAAAGAAAATTCTGAAAAGATGATAGCTGTGAAGAGGTCAAGAAGATCTTCAGAGATGAAATATGCACAAAGAGCAGACCTAATCACCCCCAAGAAGTTGCAAGAGATAGAACCTAAGAAAGAACTGGTGGACATCCATAGTCTCGGAATACCAGGTCACACTAAGGAACCAGTGGATGTGGAGAACCGAACTGCCGTGATGAACTGTGAATCTCCAGAATCAGACTCAGTGAGCACGCCAGTCAAGATGAACGTACGGATCAAGCTGCCTTCCCAGAAAGTGAATGTAGGACAGCTGTCAGCACTTGGGAGGTCCACACAGACCCCAGGGGAAACCACACACTCACACAGAGAACAAGTAGGTGATGACAAAATCATCGAATTATTTAAGGAAACTCCCGAACAGAAATCGGACCCTACAGAAAATGTAACAGGAAGCAGGAGGAGGTCAAGAACACCCAAGAGAAAGGTCCAGCCCCTAGAAGACCTGGCTGGATTCAGAGAGCTCTTCCAAACACCAAATCGCTCAGTGGAACCAGTGGTTGATGACAAAACCACCAAAATACCCCACAAATCTCCAAAACCAGAGCCAGTGATCATGTCAGGAGATGATAAAGACATTAGAGCTTTTAAGGAAACTCCAGAACAGAAACTGGACTCAGCAGAAAATGTAACTGGAAGCAGGAAGAGACCAAGAACACCCAAGAGAAAGGTCCAGCCCCTAGAAGACCTGGCTGGATTCAGAGAGCTCTTCCAAACACCAAATCGCTCAGTGGAACCAGTGGTTGATGACAAAACCACCAAAATACCCCACAAATCTCCAAAACCAGAGCCAGTGATCATGTCAGGAGATGATAAAGACATTAGAGCTCTTAAGGAAACTCCAGAACAGAAACTGGACTCAACAGAAAATGTAACTGGAAGCAGGAAGAGACCAAGAACACCCAAGAGAAAGGTCCAGCCCCTAGAAGACATGGCCGGGTTTAAAGAGCTCTTCCAAACACCAAAACGCACAGTGGAACCAGTGACTAATGACAGAACCACCAAAATACCCCACAAATCTCCAAAACCAGAGCCAGTGACCACACCAGGAGATGATAAAGACATTAGAGCTTCTAAGGAAACTCCAGAACAGAAACTGGATTATACAGAAAATGTAACAGGAAGCAGGAGGAGGTCAAGGACACCCCAGAGAAAGGTCCAACCCCTAGAAGACATGATGGGACTCAAAGAGCTCTTCCAAACTCCAAAATGCACAGTGGAACCAGTGACTGATGACAGAACCACCAAAATACCCCATAAATCTCCAAAACCAGAGCCAATGAGCAGGCCAGGTGATGATAAAAACATCAGAGAATTTAATGAAACTTCAGAACAGAAACTGGACTCAGCTGAAAATGTAACTGGAAGCCGGAAGAGACCAAGAACACCCAAGAGAAAGGTCCAACCCCTAGAAGACATGGATGGATTTAAAGAGCTCTTCCAAACTCCAAAATGCACAGTGAAACCTGTGATTGATGACAAAACCACCAAAATACCCCACAAATCTCCAAAACCAGAGCGAGTGAGCACGCCAGGTGATGATAAAGACATTAGAGCTTTTAAGGAAACTCCAGAACAAAAACTGGACTCAGCAGAAAATGTAACTGGAAGCAGGAAGAGACCAAGAACACCCAAGAGAAAAGTCCAACCCCTAGAAGACCTGGCCGGATTTAAAGAGCTCTTCCAAACCCCCAAACAGACAGTGGAACCAGCGACTCATGACAGAACCACCAAAATACCCCACAAATCTCCAAAACCAGAGCCAGTGACCACACCAGGAGATGATAAAGACATTAGAGCTTTTAAGGAAACTGCAGAACAGAAACTGGACCATATAGAAAATGTAACAGGAAGCAGGAGGAGGTCAAGGACACCCCAGAGAAAGGTTCAACCCCTAGAAGACATGGTGGGACTCAAAGAGCTCTTCCAAACTCCAAAACGCACAGTGGAACCAGTGACTGATGACAGAACCACCAAAATACCCCACAAATCTCCAAAACCAGAGCCAGTGAGCAGGCCAGGTGATGATAAAAACATCAGAGAATTTAATGAAACTTCAGAACAAAAACTGGACTCAGTAGAAAATGTAACTGGAAATAGGAAGAGACCAAGAACACCCAAGAGAAAGATCCAACTCCTAGAAGACATGGCCGGATTTAAAGAGCTCTTCCAAACACCAAATCAGTCAATGGAACCAGAGGTTGATGACAAAACCGAATTATTCTGCCAATCTACACAACCAGAACCAGTCGTCATATCCACCAGCATGCCCAGACAACTGAGGACACCTCCCCAGAAGGTGTCTGGGGAGGACGACGTGTCAGCACTCAGGAAGTCCACACGGACACCAGGGGGAACCATGGGCTCACCCAGGGACCCAGTAGGTGATGGTAAAATCATCAAATTCTTTAAGGAAACTCCAGAACAGAAACTGGACTCAGCAGAAAATGTAACTGGAAGCAGGAAGAAGCCAAGAACACCCAAGAAAAAGGTCCAACCCCTTGAAGACCTGGCCGGATTCAAAGAGCTCTTCCAAACACCAAATCGCACAGTAGAACCAGTGACTGATGACAGAACCACCAAAATACCCCACAAATCTCCAAAACCAGAGCCAGTGAGCAGGCCAGGTGATGATAAAGACATTAGAGCTTTTAAGGAAACTCCAGAACAGAAACTGGACCATATGGAAAATGTAACAGGAAGCAGGAGGAGGTCAAGAACACCCCAGAGAAAGGTCCAACCCCTAGAAGACATGGCCGGATTCAAAGAGCCCTTCCAAACACCAAATCACACAGTGGAACCGGTCACTGATGACAAAACCAAAATACCCTGCAAGTCTCCGCAAGCAGAAGCAGTCATGCCAATAGGTAGAAAGAGCTGTCTCAAGGTACCTCCCGCGAAAGCAGACATAGAAGTGGAGCCTTTATCGCTCAGGAAGCCCACACGGACGTCACGGAAAACCACCCGCTCACGCAGAGAACCAGGGGGTGATGAGAAAGACGTCACAGTGTTTAAGGAAAGTGCAGAACAGAAACCGGACCCTGCAAAAAATGTAACTAGAAGCAAGAGAAAGCCAAGAATACCTGAGGAAAAGGCCCAACCCCTAGAAGACCTGGCTGGCCTCGAAGAGCCCTTCCAAACCTCAGATCACACAGACGAACCAGTGACTGTTGTCAAAACCACTAGGATGCACTGCCAGTCTTCACAACCAGGACCAGGCATCCTGCCAGCCAGCAAGAAGAGACAGCTCAAGGCAGCTCCAGGGAAAGCAGACGGGGAGGAAGAGCCGACAGCGCTCAGAAAGCCCACACGGACGGGGAGAAGCACACGCGCTCATAGAGAATCAGTAGATGGTCCTCAAGACGTCATTGTGTGTGAGGGCACGGCAAAGCCAAAACGGGGCCCTGCAGAGAACGCAACGGGCAGCAAGCGTCTGCTAAGAACACGGAAGGAAAAGGCCCCACCCCTGGAAGTCCCGGCTGGCTGCCCAGAGCTCCTCCAAACCGCAGATCCAGACAAGGAACATGGCAATGACGCTGAGAACGTTAAGAGGACTCCAACGCAAACACCAGACAGAAGAGAACCTGTGAAAACATCCAGAAGAGTCCTCAGGGCCCCTCGTGTAAAGCCCATGGATGACCTGGCAGGCAGCAGAGACCCTATAAAGTCACCAAGTGAAAGCAGCGTTTCCCAGTCCTCCAAGAGGAAGCGTGGGAAAGAGGGGACTGTCACAGGAAGGGAGAGGCTGGGGTCTACGACCTGTCCACAGGACACTGCCCCAGAGATGCCACTGCAGAAGAGGCAGAGGACAGCTCCCAGCGAGAGATGCGAACCGCCTGCACCCTTAGTCACAAAGAAGAAAGGTCAGAGGCTTTTGGCAGGAAGGACTGAACCCGTGGAAGAGCTGCCCAACAGCATGAGAACTGAAACTCAGGAACAGAAAGCAGAAGCCGTGGCCTCGCCCGCTAAGGTAATGGTAGATGTCTCATAATCATTAGTTATCATTTTGGATGGGTGTTCTCCATTTCCGGGGAATATTTGATATACATTGTGTGTAACCTGAATTTATATGGACATCCCTTCCCAAAGGGGTCCGCCGTGAACACAGTGCATCACTGCAGACCCTCCTGAAGAGCCCGTTTGGGGATTTACAGAGAACAGACTCATTTGGGGAAATAAGGAGCCCAAATTATCACTCCAGACTTTGAGATTTTCCTCGGGAACTGAATAAGTAGTGTTCATCTTCAAAGGTGTGAGGCATTGTGCAGAAAAACGTGGGCAGCCCAGCCTGTGTTGTTCAGACCACAACCAGGAGTGCGAGCAGAAGTCACATGTGTGTCAATGTTTAAACAGTTAGAATGCTATACGTAGGGTCCTGAGAAGAATGTAACTGTCACCTGTCGAGGTTGTTGGAGAGACGTTTGTCAACTTCCAGAAATTGAGATTTTCCTGTTCTGCTTTAGCAGTGATGGTTAAAGCACGAGGAGGACCACATTTACTGCCTGAATAAAGGGGCATTTTTCCACAATGCCCCTCAATGCTTGTTAGAACCAGATTTGACATATACAACATTGTGACTGAAATTTTTACTGGATTCCTTATTTATGGTTTATCGGTAGAGGTGACGACATCTCCATAGGAACAAAGTGAAATTCTTAGATTACTAGCATCTTAGAAAGTTAATGTGAAATGTTCAGATGAGTTCCCCTTTGAGTGACTTTTTTCTCCATGTTGAAGTTTAAGCTTTGTTATGCATTATTGGCATTTTGTGCTTGTCTCTTGACTTTTTAGGGAATATCCCTACGCTCCAGACCCCCCAAAAAAACCAGTGGGGCAGAGCAGCGAAGACCTGAGTTTCTTGAATCAGCAGAAAAGACTAACGTAAAGAGGAATGAAAAGAAGGCCCCGAACACCTCCCAAGAGGTGACGCTTCAACATCGGGAAGATGGAGCCAAGAATTCTACATCTGGGGGCCAAGTCCGTGAAAGGAGAATGTGCTTGAGATCCGGAAGACAGAGTACGAAGCACTTGTCAGGTGTGACCGAGGAGAAAGCCTGGGAGAAAAGTGTGGAAACCCATGTGACGAAGAAAACTCAGGAAAAGAAAGAAGGATCCAAACGTTCAGGCTCCGTGGGTTTGAGACCCAAAAAGATGACAGTCTGTCCTACAGGGGACCCTTTGGAGAAGGAATCCAAACAGAGAGTCACTCGGAGTGTCAAGAGATCTACCGAAAATATTAAAAAGGCAAGTAATTGACTGTTTCTCTTTTGAATGAGCAAAGAATGCTTCAATATAATTTTTGCCCCATGTTGCAAAAGCAAACAAAACCCATTATGTCTCACAACACGCTGCCAGTTCCCAGTTATACTAACTCACAAAGCATGGATCTAAAGTGGGTCTCTTGTCTTTGTAGCTGTGTTTAGTTAAATCTGTCTTGGGAATTCCCATTTCCATGAGTAAATTCACATTTTGAAGGCACCGTTCAGGAAGAACAGAGACTTATCTTGTCAATACTTTCTGACTGCTTACTACATACCCCGTACTAACACTCTAGGTTCAACAAAACTTACTAAAGCAGAAAGGTGGTCCTGTCTGGATTTCCAAAGGGCTCCTTTGAAAAGCTAAATGAATGAAAGGTGGGTGTGTCTCTACAGCACCCAGTTCTTACTGTTAAGAGTTCCAGTTTCACGGGAAGTGCATGGTCCTCTTTCAAATCAAATACTCTAAGTTAATGTACGGGAAGTGCTACTAATATGTCAGATTCAGCCACACATGAGCTGTGTGCTATCACTGAGTAAATCCCAAAGCATGGTTCAATTCAGTGTTCTGGGCAACATTTGATTTTGCTAGTTTAAAAGAGAGAGGCTGAGCAGTCCCCTGTGGCGAGGGGATAAGTCTGCTTCTTAGCCACACTGAAGACGGTGCTGGGGGCCAGTGCTCTAACAAAGTCCTGTGTGAACTGACTGCTTGACGAGTGGTCGTCTGGTGCGGTGCCGACTGCAGAGGCAGGAGATGTGTTTACTGTTGTTGGAATAATGGTGATGGCAGCTGCATCCGTCCACAGCCAGGGCCCCAGTGAAAGTCCCCGCCCCTTAGACTCATGAGCGAACAGGTACAGAGCAGGTGACTGGTCCCAAAGCCAGGATGATGCATCCCTCCCCAGCCCTTTAGTAGCTTGTGGATTTACCATTCTGTTGTCATCTGCAAGCGGATTTCACGCTTTCCTGCCTTCTGAAAGAGGACACTGCTTCTGTTGGACCTTTTCCTGAGAGTTCAGTCATCTGACAACGTTGTGCTGCCTGTAATGAGGTGACACCTTCAGTCAGGATTCAAGTATTTCAGGTCGTTTGCATTCAAAGTCACCTTTAGGTGTTTTAATTCTTGCCCTTTGGTTTTTCTGACCCCCATCCCCACCCCCACCAGTATTACAGACCACTTGATAAAGCCAGTGGTGGGAGCTGCTTCTAAAGTGCCCCAGCCATAAGCCACAATGAGCCTTTTTGGATGGGGTGTTGGGCTGGGGGCCTGTGAAGCAGCAGCTCAGACACCTGGCCGCTCACCTGGGAGTCGGGCAGAGCCCCAAGGCTTTGGGGGGCTGGTTCTGAAAAGGCAGGTCATCCTTTCTGTTTAGATTTTATTGAAATGTCTGGATGGATGAGCTTCCATCCCTCAACTCCCCTTGGAGCTCACACAGCAGCTGGCCTCAGGTGACACTCAATATTGACCACTGTCCTCTTCACACACCTAGGTTGTTTAGAAGACCCAAAAATCTCTTCCTCCTCATTCTATATTTGAACTCGCTTTTTCTGAGTGGTATTTTTTAGTTAGTAAAAATCGGTGTATTTGGGTAGAAATTATTTTTTTAAATTGTATATTAACTTACAAATAGGTTACAAACTTTTCTATCAAAAGATAAAACGTTTACGTTTAAAAAACCAAATAGTAAAAGCAGCTTAAAGAACAAAAGTAACTTTCACAGGATATATTTAAAAACTCATTTCCAACCTCAAAATTCATTTTCCCTAGTAAGGATTTGGGTTTTTGCACAGTTGGTTACAAAAATCGTTCTTTTAAATGACTTAAAAGTTGTATTTTTCTTCCCCAACAGGAGGATGACAATGGGTGCATCAAGAAATTAAGAACCAGAAGGCACCGGGGCAGTGAAGATATTTAGCTAAGAAGTTTAAGAGGGAAAAAAGTAGTAAATTTAGTGCTAAGTTCTAATACAATGTTTGCTGTAAATTTAAAAAGGAGTTCTGTAAATAATGCTTTTTCTGGGTGTTTAAGGGCACGAAGCTTAAACATTTCTGGCTCTCAGTAGTCTATTCAGAACCCCCATAAGGAGCTTAATGATAAAAATTTAAGACTGGGGTGGGGTGGGGTGGGGTGGGGGGTGGGGGGTGGGTGGGGTGGGGTGGGAGGGGTGGGGTGGGAGGGGTGGGGTGGGAGGGGTGGGAGGGGTGGGAGGGGTGGGAGGGGTGGGGTGGGAGTTTGGGCCCAGGTATGGGTTTCACCTTTGCTGGGTGAAGCCCTGAAATGGGTCCCTCCCAATGGGTCCCCATCCCCAGGCTCTAGCACTTGCTTTGTAAATGCTCAGTTTCTGTCCTTGTCCCCATGGGAATCTGAAAGGCAGGGGCATTTCCTCCTCATCCCCCACCCTGGGCAGCCACTCAGGAAACTAGGGATGGACAAATGTACAGACAGATGGCACTTACGAGATGCATTTTGAATGAGGGAGGGCATGTATGTGGCCCACACACTAGGGCCTCCGGTCGTCTGCATCTTTGGGGTCCTTATCACTTAAGGGAATGAAAGTGTGGTTTGGAGGATGGCTTGTGACCCCATCTTCGGGGTACACAGGTTACCACCTAGTGACTTGCCTTGGTCACTTGAAGAATATTTGTCTAAACTAGGCCTGCTGCCCTCTGGGAAGACGCCTGCCCACTCAATGGCCAGGGTGCCGATCAATTCTGTAGCTTGTCGTGCCTTCCCATCATTACAGTTTCTGAGCTTTCCGCTGGATCTGCTTCCACCTGTGCTTTTCCTGACCACCTGTCACCCTACTTAGTGCCCAGCACCGCGCCTTGCCTGGGAAGCAACACAAGCCATCCTAAGGCGAGGCCGTTTCTGACAGTGGCAGAGCACAGGGGCCTTCGCCCGAAATGCCCATCTTACTTGCCAGCCAGTCCCTCCTACGTCTTGCTTCCGTTTCAGACATAGCTGCTGGGCATGTCCACTTTTATGGTCCACTGTCCTTTTGTCCCTGTGTTTTCTAAGTCAGAAAATCGCACCCCTTCCATCCAGTCCCATGTGGAATCCTGCCCATTCACCTGCCTTGCCAGGTTAAGGTGAGGATGGAAGACAAGAAAGGGTGGCTGTCCCCTAGACAGTGAGCTTCAGAGACAGGCGGTGCTCGCGTGTCTGGTGTGGGGCCGGGTTCACAGAAAAATAAACATTTGCTGAATGAAAGTACGAATCTCGGCGTGTCTGAATCAATGGTAGTTGCTTTTGGTATTTTGGCTGCCACAGTGAAGTTCTGTACAGTGTTGCCTAAGATTCTGTCCATTAAAGAACGTCCAGCCTAAGAATAAGTCTTATAAGAGTTTATCTGAGCCAAACTGACAATGGCTGGGAAGCAAACTCTCAATGAATTAAGAGAATGCTCAGGAGAATGGCAGTTTTGCAGCTTATTTTATACATTAGAATCAAAGGAGGAGACGAGGGTTACATGAAATCCATGGGTAGTAGATGAAAGGGGTGGGAGAAAGCAAGCGGGAAAATCTCTGGAATTGGATAAGACACAAAATGAGACACAGACTTCTTTTGCATTGGTGGGTACAGTACAGTTAATTATAATTTATATTTCATAGAGATGGTATTCCGGAACAAGATAACGAGGGTTCTACGGTTTCTGCTCTGGTGGGAGGTTGTGTCCTGAGGGGTCTGGAAAAGATTACTCTGACATTTCAAAGGTATGTCATCTCAGATGCCAAAAGACTATAGGCCGACCTTTGTCCAGGAAGCTACAGGCCTGGGCTGTGACTACCTGCCATGACCCGCTTTTACTTCGGAATTTTTATATTCAGACCATCCTATGTGGTTACTATCGGTCTGAGTTTGTAAGGCCCACATGCAGGCCTCCCCTGAGCTTGTCAGGTTTAGTTTGTGACCCCTTTTTCATCCATAATCCTAAGGAAAAGTGACAGGTTGAGGGAAGGCTTTAGGATGGAGATGGGTGCCACAGGGCAGGTGACAGTAGAGCTGGGTCAGGAAGAGGGTGGGATACTGGTGAACGGAAGGGGGAGTATAGGAAATGCAGCCTCATCAGAAAAGATACTTTATTTGAAGGTGTAAGTCATAAGGTGTCATTCAGGTAGGCAAAATTCAAGAAAATGAAAATAGGATTTTTCTATAATTAAGTTGTTCTGCCGACACTTCCGATTTAGTAGTAATTAGGGACCACGCATATAGAAAAATTTCAATTAGCCGTATGCCTGGGGAATGGAATATACTAGTTAATTCAAAAACCCTTTAGGGTTCAATTCCAACCAAAAATATCACTGAACTACATCAGTATATTTGCTCACCTTTGTGAGTACAGTACTTCAACAGTATAATAAGGGTGGTTTTCATTGTCCAGGGTTTGTAGGTGCTGGCTTAGAGGACCTCATTCAAGAGCTGCACAAGTGTTTAAATAAAACAGCCACAGGATACAGCCTTCATTTAGCATTTTCTGGGGGGAAGCGTCAGACAAATTTTAACCATTCACCCAGACTAGTGTGTTCGAGAACGGGCCGCAGGAGATACCTACTTGCTGTGTGGTCTGGTAACGTCTCTGAGTCTCAGATTCCAAGTGAGTAACAGCCGTGCTGGAACGCTCTTGGTAAATGGAACTCTCCTGTTCTGCCTCCAAGCTTCTGATCCGGCTGCCACAACCTCCATGACTTTCTTCATTTAAATTCCGTACCAGCCCACTGGGGCCTGCCTTAGGCAAGGCTCACCCCCAACACAAACACTTGCACACATTCATGGGGGGGGGACTGTTACACCTACAGCATAGGTGAGGTGCCACTTATCTAAGGGACTTGCAGACCCATGACGAAAAGCCAACAACTAAAGGGCCCACAAAAGCAAACTGCATTTCACTGCAGGTCATTTTGTTGTGTTTTTTTTTGGAGAGGGGGATGAAAGGTTTTCAAATCATCCCTTTTTAACATATATAACGAGGCTCATCCAATTCATTAAATAAATACAAGTAATAAGATGAGTTTGCTTAAATCCCACACTAGGGCCAGAATACCAGGAAGAGGAAGCCGGTGCGAGGGGTAGGGAAGGCAGAAAGTACAGAGCTAGAGTGGGGGACACCAGAGCCGTACGCAGGTGCCACGGGCCGCCTCAGGCTGTTGGTTTAGGAGGAAAAGCAACATTACAAGGACTCCCTGGTTCCACCTGAATGTGGGCTTGAAGCTGATGGTTCTTGTCCTTGGAGATTCTCAGCAACTCCGGCTCACAGCTTCTGTGTCTGCTGGGGACTCCAGCCTAAGGGCGGCTCCCAGAGGCTGCTTACTCCGCGCTTCCTGCACCCTCAGGCCTGCCATGTCCCGTGAATGCCGGGCCAGCCCACTGTGCCCACCCACACTGGAGGGTCTGTCTCTCTGCCAGATCTGAACTAAATTTTAGAAGTCCTAAAATGACCTGTCTGTACAAATCAGTGTTTATCTCCTAATGAACATCTTGTCTAAAAGACCTTAAGGAACAGGAACAAATAAAATGAGATTTCACTGAAGAGAGAGACGCAAGCTGGGAGTCAAGTAAAGATTTATCCTTGCATCAGAAAGTTAGATCTTGCAATCTGCATATACAAAGCATTCAGCAGCGTTCACTGGCATTATAATCAGAGCAAGATCAAATTACAAATGTAATAAAAGAAAATAACGATAGTTGAAACTGGAATACATACATGTATTAGAAAGATTGCACATAAATTAAACAGGACTTAGTGAAACCAAAGTATCAGTCATTTAAAAAAATAACATGGGCATGTCTCAAGTGCAGAAACAGAGGTGTCAGGCTCATTTTTAAAAAGTTTTCAAAAACATAAAAATACCTTTTAAAACACGGGTATGCATTCTTCACTCGAATAGCGCATGGAAAGAGAGTTAAGTGGGTCACACAGTGACCGAGAAAGCACGTAGATCAGAGTGGCAGACTTCTGATCACTATTTGGCATTTGAATGCAACTGCATGCAACAAAAACACGAAAGGAAGAATGACGGTGTCAGCAGACGCTGTCTGGGTATGTACAATGGACTGACCCAAAGGAGAGATCAACGGTCCAGGTTGCACCCACAGGAGAGTGAGTACCCGGAGAGCACACCTGTTGGAACCGGGGGTGGGGTTAGGAGGGGCCTTGGCAGAGGCCATCAGGCTGCAAACAGGGTCACCAGGAAAGGCAAGCGCTGTCCTCGCCTGTGGAGGGGAACCTGTGTCCAGGGACAGTGGCTTCTGCTTTGTTTCTGGAACTGGAAGGGCCAAACTGGAAGGTGCCAGGACACCTTCAGAGGACACAGGGTGGGGGATGGCCAAGGGGACAAAGGAACACACCAATAGGGCACTTTCTCCAGAGCACTCTGAGACGGCTGCCTCATCTCCACACACGAGATGCCAGTTGAAGGGCCTGAGGATTCTGATTAAGGCTCTTAAATTTGGACCCAAATCCATTCCCCTTAACTTGGACCCCTCAAATAAATGACGAATTGCTTTCATTACAACCAGCCAGCCATTGCTAGGGTTGGCGCTAAACAAAAGCTCTGTTCTCTCCTCCTTTAGTCAAAGAAAGGCTTTGGGCTTGGGATTTTAACAATGAAAGCAGATGGGGCCAACTGGCAGGTCTTGCAAAGCTCCCCCCATTTGCCTCTTCTACCCAAGTGTGTACTCATTGTGCTAAGGACAGAGGGACACTTTCAGCAGCGTGTACCCCAGGGCCACAGCTGGCATGGATGGCTCAGTCACAGAGTTGTGCTTTTGTCCTTCCAGCAGGGCACCTCCTCTGGCCCTTGGGTGGGGCGCAGGGGTGCGGTAGAAGCTTGGTTACCTGTGAGCCTTTCATCAGAGCCAGCCTAACCCTGGGGGTACATCTGTGCTCACTGGCAATGAACTCAGGAGAAACAGTGTAATAAGAGGGTGCAATCAGTTACCAGTGGAAATGTCAAATAAGGCCTTACTATCTCTTAACAAGCAAAAACTGTACCCAAAAAGCCCGTGGAAAATGCTTTCATGTTAGATCAGACATCTTCTTTTTTATATTGTGCTCATTCGCTAGGTACCTAATGGCCTAAATTAAACTGTTACTAAATTAAACTTTTCTACCTTCAACCCTCCCCACCATTTTTTTACCCTATAAGCCAATCTTATCTGGATCATAATTACCCAGTGTCAAAGGTCTCAGTAGTATTACCATTCAAAAATAAGTTAGCCTTTAGATTAAGGAATTCTTTCTTTTTTAAAAATTAAATATTGAGGAGTGGGACTTTTAAAAAACTATAAATCTAGATTTTAAGATTTCTTTTCTTACAAACAATCTTAGCTTTTACAAGAGGTTTTTAAATACCCAAATGCTTCTCAGAAAGGTGAAAGCCTTTGCCTGTGGCTGTCCTGCTGTTTCCACCAGGCGTGTGCTCCTTGCTTCTGTGGGGCTTGTTTTTGGCGTTATCTGAACGTTTACAAGGGGCGAGGTCTGGGTTGAGCCTCTAGCATAGCTCCGCCCATCAGGGCAGCGCGGCGGCTGTGGGCCAATGGGAGCGGAGAGTGAGAAACGCAGGCGGTTTGATTCTCAGCGCGTTTTACCGGAGCCAGTGCCCAGGGAGTGCAGCTCCCACAGGGGCTTGTGCTGTCCCCAAGGCCTTGGGCGATCCAGACCACCGGCCTTTACATCTCCTCTCATCTAGCCAAGATGGCAGGAACAACACCTTGAATAAATGCATTTTTAAGTCTCACTATATAGTCACCAACTACTCTAATGTGTTCTGGACCTGGATTCAAGTTGCAAAGTCCTCTTTGATCTTTAAAATGTAAAGATAAACCATGTGGGTCGAGACTGAGAACGTTACATAATCCCCATTTATATTGTATCTTCAGCAATTGTGTGCCTTTAAAACACTACCGGGGCTCAGGGCTGTAAAGTCACGGCTGTAAAGGAAATTTTCAGCTGATTTCTGAGTCCTTGACTGTTTTCCATTGAACGTTTACTATTTTGCATAAGCACATTTGGCATATTAAGATTTATAACATTTAGAGGTGCTGAATGTGTGAAATTCAATGATATGAATCTAATGAAAAATTAAAATATTTACTGATATTAGCAGAAATATATGTTATGGGATATTATTTGACCTTAATACATAATCCCAGTTTTTAAAAGGGGTATTTAAGATGTAACAACTTTACAGCAGGTGGCGTTTAAAGCATAACAAAATATATACAAAGAAATTAGGAAGGATATTAACGTCAACTGTGAAATAAATTAACATGATTTTTACAAAATATACTGACCATTAAATTAAAAAATATTTTAAGGCAGAAATTTTCATTTGAAATTAGCATAATCAGAAAATATATCAATAAAATCTTGTACCACTTTGTAGCAGAATTCATACTGTTCCTGAAAAAGAAAACCAAAAATACATTAAAATGATGTTTTAAAAAATGTTTGAATAATTTCATTAGGAAAAACATTCCAAAAAAAGACATAAAAAAATCTGACTATTTACTAAAACACTGTACACCCTCATGCATGTAAACTCCTGTTACATAACTTAGTTTTTAGGCATATGATATGAAAATTTCCAGTAAAGCTGTTTTCACACACAGAACATGTCAATGTTTAGTTTCATCTTGTCTTAGTGTATTTTAAAACAGTCTGAGTCTTTAGATTTCATATTTAAATTGGAAAATGATTTTTGAACTAAAAAAATCAGAGTACTTAACATCACAGGTAATGTTACATAATAACATTTTCATTATGATAAACTTGGAGACTCTGGAGGCAGATAAGCTGGGTCTGAATCTCATTCTGACACTTAGGGTCTTGGGCAGGTGACACCCGTCCCATGTGGGGCTGACGGCAGAATGTTCCTCAGGGACAGAGCAGACACAAGGATATGGTGAGGACGAAATGAGGAAGGGGCGCGTGGAGCACTTGGCGGCACAGCCCCCGACCGCACACAGTGAGACAGTGGTTATTATGAAACGGAGACCCTGGCCTTCATTTGTTGACACTCGCCACTCGTTCTGCGCTAGGCATTAGGCTAAGGTGCTCGCTTTTAAAGTCAGGTTCCAAATGTCGTCGGACTATGTCACCAGACCAGAGAACACAGAACTGAGCCAGGAGACACCTGTGGGCAGCCGTCCAGTGAGGGGACCAGCAGAAGCCAGTCAGAAAGAGCAGATGGGAGACAGAAGGGCACTGGGAGCTCGGTGCTCCTGAAGCTACACGCTGAGAGCACCCCTAACAACCAAGGAGGCGCTTGTATTCAGAGGAGAGACGCTCTTTGCTGCTGCGGTTCAGGGAGCTGCCTGGCCCAGGTGCTGGGGTGTGGGGGGTTCCTGACATGGTCAAAGCCAATTCGCACAGCCTGTCTAAAGCAGGTGCCATCACCCCACAGGTAAGGAGCTGAAGTCCAGAAAGAGGAAGGAGCTCGTCCAAGTTCAGAGCCATGAGGGGGTCCAACCATGACGCTGGGATGACAGCCCAAAGCAAGCATCAGAGGACCCCACGGCTTATCTTTCATACTTAACCGCTGGCCAGGCCGCACTAGATGTAGTGGCTCTGCCTGGGGGAGGCCTGTAGTGGACTTAGACACAGTCAGGAAAGAAACTGAAAAGAGTCTGGCTCATAATTAAAAACTGATTTTCGTCTCAAGGGGGATTGCATTTTATATTAATTATTATTATTGTGATCTAGACAAATCTTCCCCATCTTCCGTGGAATGGTCTGCCTGGTGTGCCCCTAGGAGGCAGCAGCTATCAGGAGGCAGACTAAGCACAAAGATGAATTAGGGACCCTCTCTAGCACCTACCAGAGCCCCCGCAGGAAGGAGAGGCGCATGCGTACGGGGACAGGGGCTCTGTGGAGAGTGGAACAGTCCTGGGCACAATTTCCTCCTATTCTTTCCCACTCAGCTCTCCAGGTTACCTTCACAGTCACAGCCTGAGGAGGGGGTGTGGGGTGAGGGGGAGCCAGCAGGCACCCAGTTTCCTTCTAACCAGGTGACTCTCAAGCCTGTGTTCACTTTGGGACCCCCCAGGGGGCTTTACATATGCTGATGCCTGGCCCTGCCTCCAGAGATTGCTTAATTGGTTGGAGGGGCAGCTTGGCCAACTGGGGGGGACACCTTGCTGATTCTGGCCGCTGTGCTCCCCCATGATGAGAAGGTGGTGGAAGGGCCTTCCTTCTACACCTCTATGCCTGAGTCAGAATCCTGTTAGCGGGGAGGGTGAGAGGGATGGCGTGGGGTGGGGGGCAAGTGAAGGCAGGAAACCTTGGGGGAAAGGAGGAATTATACGTCTTTACAATTACACTTGCTGGTGTACAACTGTCAAGTTTGGGGAGGCGGCGTCTCTTCTGAAAACCAGAAAGTGTGTGTTTTCACCACGGAAAGAAAGAGAACGTGAGGGCCGACTGTGCATCATGTGAATTCTTCATCTGTCCCCCGCTCCCCGCCCCTGACAGTATCTGGAGGTTGAGTGAGAGCCAGAAAGTAAAAACAGTCCAAAAGGAATAGGGTGAGAAAATTATGAGTCCCAGGATTGTGAACGTCAGTGGTGCTTTTGAACTTGATAACAGCACCTTTTCATGTATGTCGGAATCTGGTAAAATAGTTCACTTTGGCATATTGTCAGTGTCTGTCCAAGGGCTCTTAGTAATTGAAAGTCACAGCTGAGCCCCTCCTCCTGCGTCCTGGCCAGGGGACAGACCCCAGCCAGACTCAAGGAAGGAAGGGCGTCTGTAAAGCTTTACTGTGAAAAATTCCAGTTAGCTCTTTTCCTTGGGGATTTATGTCCCTCCCTCCCCATATACCTCTAATAAAACAGACATCAAATGCAACATGAAATAATTCTCGACTCATCCTCATCAGTCAGTTTCTTACCACGGTTTGCACCATGTGTGGCCTCTGAAGTCGTAAACTCTTCACAGCTTGGAACACGTCTAAAAGCCCTTCGGCTTTGACTCGTTCCAGAATGTTGCTGAGTGCTATGAAGGTACCTGTGCGGCCTGCTCCAGCGCTGTGGAGAAAAGGGGGCTTAGAGAAGCAACTGGCTGGCGGGGATGGAATCAGGCGCCTGCACCAACCCCGAACACTGGTGGTCGGAGCTGGGATTCTTAACCATCATTTACACGTTTACACGTAGCTTAGCTTTTGACCAAGAGGCTGCAACATAAAGCTCCTAAAACACTCGCCGGTCACTGCAGACAGGTATCTCCTGAGTTGGATCAGGACCCACTGTAACCATTTTCCATCTTCCCGGTTCTCAGAGCGCGGCCCCCCGGCTAGCAGCATCGCCATTGCCTGGGGACCTGTTAGAAATGCAAACCCTCCCGGCTCAGGTCTAACCAGAGGCAAGGAGGTTGACTCCAAGGCCGCCGCCCCTGCAGTCCCCGTCCCCGCGTCTCCCCTGCGGACCTCTTCACCTGTGTATCTTTGGTGCCCAACTCGTTCTAAACTCAGGCTGGGTTTTTGGAGGCAGAACACAAAGGAACTGATTACTGGTTTGTTCTAAGTGACACCTACACGGTCACCAGGGACTGAAAAACCGAGGTGTCTGCTCCCCCTGCTGGCCAGGCCAGAAGTGCGCCCAGGCGACTCCCAGGCGCGGAGCCCTCCCACGGTGCTGACGTCAGCAGCACTAACTCATTTCCTCAGGCCCAGCAGGAGAGGAGGGACTTCAGGCAGAGCCAGAACAATCTTTCAAAACGAACACAAGTACCTTGAAGTTCAGAAGTGGGTTTGTACGAGCCAAGAATGGTGATTCTTTTTTTTTTTATGACTTAAAAAGCACAAGGAAACGCGTGTGTGAATCACTTCCTAACTCCTGCCACCAAAATGCATTTTGCACGTATGATAAGATGACATTTATGCATTTATGTAAAGTTGCGTACGTATGTGTGTAAGAGCAGGTCCAAGCCAGGACCTTCTGCTGCTGGGAGCAGCCATGTGGGCGGGTATGCGCGGGCCCGCCTGCAGGGGGCGCTCACCTGCAGTGCACGGTGATGGGGTGATTGCCTGTCTGCTGCTGCTGCTTCTGCACGGCCGCGATGAGGTCGATCATGCCTTTGCCCTCCGCCGGGGTCCCGACCTCCGGCCAGCCGTGGAAGTGGAACTGGCGCACCACGCGGGTCTGCTCCTCCTGGTGGGCCAGGGGCTGCGGGGGCAGGGCAGGGTGTCTCAGTGCTGCCGGGTCCCACCCCCTGTCCTCCCAGAAACCGGCCCCAAGGACACCTGCCCTCCTGGAGACTCAGGACAAGGTTTGGAGCTCCCTGGGGCCTTCGGCCATTGGCAAAGCCCCCACCTAGCTGGCCTGAGGGGCCTGGTCAGGCTGTCTGGGAGCTGTGGTCACACCAAAGGAGAGCCTGGCAGTGTTTCCTTCTGGAGCTCCCACCAGACCCCACCAGACCCCTAGCAGCTTTACTTGAGAGAACAGGACCACCTCTTTCTTAAAAAGTCGGTACCTCACATGTCCCTTCAAAGCTCGAGATGAGCAGTTTTGAGTCTAGTGGCCTTGGGTCATTCTGCGACTGGAGTGGAGGAGACGACATCTTTGGGAAAGCGGGGTTTCTGCTGTGCTGACCGAGCTCAGAACCAAGTCCCATGGACGAGTCACCTTACCCGTGACTGACCCACAGAGTTCCCATGCTTTGCCAGGGAGCAGAGCCCAGGACCAGTGGGGACCAGGGACTGCTGGGGCATCTGAAAGCGCACCTGGCTGAGAGCCTCTGTGGCTTCACCCATCCCCTCTGTGCCTCCTGCCCCAGCTACCCTCATTTCTCCTGAGTGGGGAGTGGGCGGAAGTGGCCTCTTGGCATTGGCCGCTCTGCCCCCCTATACTTGTCCGCCAGCAGGAGACAGCTGTGCCCTTGGAGGTCCGAATTTTACAGGAGGTCGGCCCCTTGATAACATGGCTCCCAGTTCGCCACACTGATCACTGATGCTAACGTGGGGCTCGGGGAAGGGCCGGAGGGGCAGGATCTCCTGGTGGGAGGACGAGCTGGACCCGAGGGGCAGCTGCGCGTGCTCTGTCCACAGTGTAAAGCGCTACGGCCACAATACCTGATTGGAAGTGACCAGGAAGTCTCGTATACTGATGGCCTCAGAAAGGGTATCGCTCTTTATTTCAATCGTTATGTCTCCATGAGTCACCGAGCCCTCCGTTGGCCAATACTGGTAGCATTTATCCTGGGGAGATAAAATAAAATTTTAAGTCTTGTAATAAATAATTTGCTGCCAGCAGTTGAAACTATATGACTCAGAATTGCTCTCAAACCATTTAATGTATTTCATCTGACCAAGAAAATAACATGAATACAAATATGAATGCCCAGTAATGCTTGCTGACCAAGCAAACAGAATAGAGAGTCCAGAAACAGGTGTGTGTATTTGGAAATTTGATATAGGACAGAAGTGACCTGACAGAAAGGAGAGATTATTCAATACGTGGAGCTGGAAAAATTGGTTTTCTATGTTGAAAAAATGAAACTGGGCCCCTAGCTCACACCCTACCATGGCTGATATGAATGAAGACCTTATTCACGTTACAGTATAGTTGAACCTTGAAAACATTATGCTAAGCAGAAGAACTCAATCTAAAAGACGTACCGTACTGTGTGATTCCATTTATATGAAACGTCCAGAACAGGCAAATCTATAGGGTCAGAAAGTAGTTCATGGTTGCAGGGGCTCGGGGGAGGGAAGAATGGGGAGTGATTGTTCTTGATTTGGGGTTTCTTTTTGGGATGATGAAAATGATCTGGAATTAGCAGTGACGTTGCATAATTCTGTGAATATACTAAAGACCACTGAATTGCATCATTTAAAAAGATGAATTGTACGGTATGTGAATGATGTCTTAATAAAGCAGACATCAAAGCAAAGCAATCAAAGCACAAACTCAGGGTCATGGCTACATCTTGAGGGAGCACCTACACAGATATACATTATTGACAGAAGTTTGGTTTTTCAGTTGGATGGAGGGCTCACGAGTACTTATTACGTTATTAAATAAATATAATACGAGAAGGCCATGGGAAGGTCGCTGGGAAAAAAGAGGAATGTTTAACTCATCCAGTTCGACCAGGACAATACCAGTGAGTTACACACATCAACGCCTCTGTGTTTACGTCTTGGGAAAAGTGAATCAATGTCTTTTTCTTCAGTAGGTTGTGATCGAATTTGTATTTGTGGCAAACACAAAATGATGGAATCTGAAGGAGGTTCAATAAAATGTGGGCTAAGAATAAGAAAGGGTGAAACGAAGCCTTTTGCATCCCAACCCATCTCAGCTCAGTGCTGGGGCTGGATCTCAGCTCAGTGGTCAGTGCTGACAGCAGGCGAGACATGGCCGTGAGCTGCTACGGCCACATCAGGTCGGCTGGACCTCGGCGCGCCCACCACCCCTGGTGCCTGGCTGGGCCGCGCCCTCACCTGCTCTCTCTCCTGAACCTCCGTCAGCATCACGATCGTGTGGCACTTCCACTCCCAGACCATTCTCCAGAAGTCCTCCACTGTGTGTGCCAGGGGCCCCTGCGTGGCGATGAAATAGTCCTTCTGCCGGTAGCCCTTCAAACGGGAGCAGAGGTTAGAGGCTGACTTCCTCCCTAGCTCCACTATGGGACACCGGGAAGCTGAGGACAGCTGGGGCCTGACGAGGGAAAACGTTCCCCAGGTGTTTTCCCCACATCTACCAGACGCCCACTTTGTCTGAAAGCTAGACATCTCACCTTGAGGTCACTTCAATGGGGATTATGAACCACCACTCACTTGCAGCCACCTGGGAACACACCTGGCAGCTTTGGTTCTAACATGTCTCTGTGTATTACAGCTCAGTTAACAACGTGGTGCTGCAAAGAACCCTCGGCGTAGTCAGAGGAAGGGGGTTCAAATCCCAGTTCCTCCACTAGGGCCCAGGTGCCCTTTGGCACAGTTTCCTCATCTGCAAACAGCAATTCTAACACACTCAGCTGTAATATTCACTCCGGCCCATTCTTCAGCTAACTGAAGACAGCCTACAGACTGTACACTCTGAACACAAAATTATATTGTCCTACGGGAATGTGTTACAAACACCACGAGAGAGAAAGCGAATGGAAGCACCGATACGTAACTGGTGCTAAACAGATGTAAAAAAAAACCACTGGAAGTTAAAAGCAGAAAGAAAAAACAGGCAAATTACTTGGCAGTATGTCTCTCTCCTATTTCTAAAGTTCATTATTCTTTTTTTTTTAAAGCAAATAATTCTGCTAATGAAATGGTTTGGGTTTCTGGAGGCATATCGACCGTTTCTGATTGTGAAAGCGAATCAGGAGTCTGTGATGAAGGACACAGCTGTCCTCACAAAGCACCACCCTGCCAGGCCCACTCACATCGATAAAGGAGGCGTTGATGTAGTCTGTGTATTCTTGCCCCCTTTTCATGGAAAGGATCACGCGATTGAAGTCATCTGCAAAGCAATATGGTCCTTTAGTTAGTGCAAATGCCATCCTGCCTCCAGACTTCCATTTGCTGCTACTAACTTCCAAAACAGAAAACTTACTAATAAAATCACTAAGTGAGGTCAACCCCTTGGAAGGTTTACTCCATCAAAGAGGTAAATTAACATGGCCCCGAGAAGTTGTGTGTTGTCAGGAAAACTCTGACAATAATCCAGTTGTCATTTCCATTTGTCATGAATTGGAGTAAGTCTTACCAAAATGTAAGCGTTACAAATACTATATTTCAGGAGTAAAAGTTATGAGGCCCCCAGGCTGGCAGCCCAGAGTAGCCGGCCAGGGGACATCCTGGCCACAAAGAGCCAGGGTCTGAGGCTGAGGAAGTCTTTGCACAGACAGTCCCCACACACTTTCTATGCACAGTGTGGCCTCCAAAGCAAGTCTCTGCATGTGCTGCTGTCGCGGCCCATCAGTCCTTCGAGATGTCTGGAATGAGACACTCCGTCTCCTCCTCAAGGTGGGCCCTCCCCTCCATGGTTCCTCTGATCACAGGGGACTCCATTCCTTTGTCTTTCTTTCCCACTGGGTGAGTCCCCCAAGCCCCCAATTCTCACTGCAGGCGGGCACCCACTCCTCCCAGGCTCTGCCCGGCCGGGTGGCCCTCCCCTACCCGAGACCTGGCAGGCCTGCTCAGTTCTTGCCCACCCCAAGGCCTTTCCCTGGAAGGTCTCAGCTAAGTTCCTTCAGGCCCTGCTGCCTGGCCCCGGCCGCAACCGCACCTCTGTGTGAGGGGGTACGCAGGCTTAGGGGAGGACTGAATGAAATTTGGAATCCGAAGGCCCGAGTCATGCCTGAAGCAACTCTCCCCGCTCCCAGGAAGTCCCCCCTCCACCTCTGAGTCTGTCACAAGCTGCCCGCCTGACACACACGGGACTGTCTGGGTCACTCATTGCTTCATAGATGGGCGTTCTCTGTAGTGCTTGGCAGAGCCCCCAGGCGCCCTGAGCCCAGAGGGTGCCCTGCTGGTTCACAGAGGTGGGAGGCCCGTGAACAATCAGGGACCCCGCCCGCCCCGCGGGGCCGCCTTACACGGGATGATCTGAATGACCCTGGCCTTCTTCATGTTCGCCGGCAAGTTGCCCGTCCTCATGTTCTCCTTCATGATCCGGACATTCGTCAGTTTCTGCAGCCAAGGACACAGCCACGCAGTGAGAGCGCTGATGCGCCCGAGCAAATCCCTCAGCCTCCTCCCACCACTGCCCACTAACGGCAGCATCTGCCGCCCTCTCCAGACAGTTCCTGGATCTTGGGAAGTAAAATGTATGCAGGACACATCCCCCCGGGGCTGCAGCTGAGCTCTGAAAGCCCCGGTTATTCCTCCCTCACCCTCACGAGTTAAGGAAGGGACAGCTGCCCTGCTTTCTCTGGGTCAGTGAAGAGGGGAGGTGATGGAAAGCAGGTCCATTTCCAGGTCACTTGTCTTCCTTCAAAGGCAGTGGACACTCACCCTGAACTCCCGCTCCAGCCCGATCTTGTCCAGGTGGGTGGTGGTGCTCTGCAGCGTCTGCAGGTGCTTTTCCAGGGAGCACACGTCCAGCTCGGTGTCCCCGTAGAGGTAGAACTCCAGTAAGGCTTGGTAAATGAATGTGTACTGCATCTGTGGAGCACAGGGGAACCCACACCCTCCAGTGAGCCCTGCAGCTTCTGGCCGCTCAGGGCTCAGCACGTCCCAGGTGGTGCTGGTGGGGGGCGGGTGCGCCTTCTCTTTTTGTTTGGGGGCAAAATTCAGATTCATGGTTATTTACAGTGACCGTACATGGCCTTGAGTAAAGATCACACAACAGCTGGCATCAGGGAGGACATTCTTCCCCAGGCTCCGTCCTGCACTCACCAGGACGAGGGTGGGGACCAGGGGAGGCGGTACTCACATCTGTCTGAACCATCTGAGGACGCTGACCGCGGATTCTTGACACGAACTCGAAGACGTCCACCTTCTGCTCCGCGTGCATCATATCCATCATGGCATCGATGACGATGAAGGTGCCCGTCCGGCCCACGCCCGCACTGCAGGGACAAAGAAAGATGCCACGTCGTGAGTCACTTTCCCCCAAAGCAAAAGATATGCCTGCACACGAGGACAGAGGGACACGCCCACCCTTAATTGGGAGACTGTCACCTCATCGCTTGAAGCAACCTTTGAAATTTGGGGGGGGGGGGGTTGTTAATAAAGAGCAAATGTACGGTGAGGCCACCAGAGGGTGCTGCAATCTTAGTAACATGATCAAGTTGTTCCTTTAACTAGTAGAAACTTTGTTAAAGCCATAGCAAAACAAGTTACTCACAAGTGCAACATGAAACAAAAAGTAACAAATGAACTACTAAAACAAACCAAAACAAACTCATAGATACAGATAACAGAATGGTGGCTGCCGGAGGGGAAGGGGGATGGGGGAGGATGACGTCCGTAAAGGGAGTCAAATACAGTGACAGAAGGAAACCAGACATCGGGTGGGAGCAGGCAATAGAGTACACAGACGGCGGATTATAATCTTGTGCACCTGAGAATTATATGTTATTAACCAATGTCACCCCAATAAATTTAATTTTAAAAAGGAGTTGTAGTGAGCCTTGTAAAGTTGTACGGATGTTTCCTCTATTACCAAATGTTGTCTTCTCATTAGCACTTGTGTAATTGGATTTTTAAAAATCTGTCACACTAGATAATGGCTTTTCCAGGTTCTTCATAAGAAAAGAGGCCCCATAGGCTGGGTCTGCTGGCCCTTGAGTCAAGGTCATGCCAATGGGCGGTACCAGGCCACTCCCTCTGGCATCCTACCCTCACCCCTGGGCTGACACTGGCTGGTCGTTAGCTTAGGGTGTCTGCTGAGAGGTCTCCCTTGGGAAGCTACCCTGAATTGATTCCTGGGTTTGGGTTTCCTTCCCTCCCAACATCGTCCCTGCCCCCTTCCCCCCCCCTGCCCCCAGTCCCCCCAGACTCCCCATCTTGATCTCGTCTGGATCTCCACCAGGTGGTGCCGACTGTCCATATTTCCCTCCCTGACACCCAGGACTCAGCAGGCACGCAGATGCACTCAGCAAACATTCCTTGAATGAGTGAAGCCCCAACAGCCCAACCTCTATGTGTGGGGTGGGCTAGAACTGCCCGTGGCTGAGCTGGGCTTCCTCCCTCAGCCCCTGCTGCATGGACATCTTGTAACAGAGGAAGGAATGTGATCTTTTAAACAAAAGGCTCACAACGTAATGAATGAGTCCCCCACCACAGCTCTTTCCATAGTCTCCCAAGTGGTGCTGGGACAGTGGAGACCCCCTTGGATGGACTCCCCCTCTGCTCTGCTCTCATGGGGAGAGCACGTGAAATACGGGAGGCCCTCTAAGGACTCTTAGTTCTTTACTAAATAAGAGAAAATCCTCAGGCGCAGAGCCAGGTAAAGATGCTCTAACCACCAGGTGTGTGAAGGAGGCCAGAGAACTGACTGGAAGGTTGTGAGGGCCATGGGGTGTTTACCGGACCCTCTGTTCTTGCCCAGGGTGCACGTGGGAGGTGTAAGAGGAGGCCACTTGGCAGCCGGGAAGGAGACCCTGTTGGTTCCCCCATGAAAAGTCCAAGCTCAGGTGGTCTTTCCCTGCGGGCCTTTTAAAACCCACTTTTCCACAACCTAAGGAACGATCACAGCAGCAGCTGCCACTTACATGGGTGCAAAGCCACCCCAGATGCCCGACCCACACACCCCCAAGGTTGTCCTTCCCATTACAGACAAGGAAGCTGGGCCTGGAGGGGGGTGCAGCGTGGGGGGCAGACCAGGTCTCCAGCACACCCTGCCTGCCTGGCTCTCTCCTGGCTGCACCCCAAGCTCCTCTGAGCCTCATGCCCTCTTCTAGAAAGACTTGCGGGGCTCTTTGTGGAAGCGCAGTCTCCATCTCTGCTGCTGGGGATGACCTGGGGGTCCCCGGAGGTGATGATTGAGAGGCCAAGGGGACCATCCTGAACCCACTGCCACCACAAACTCGTGCCCCTCAGCTTTCGCGTGTTTTAGATATTGGGGTTCCCCCTCACATGCCACTGAAGAAAGTGCTCTGCTCCCACAAAATGTGTGGGGTGGGGCTGCTGCATGTCCCTCCAGATGTCATCCTGAGGCTCCGGGTGGCCACCTCATAACCGCGGGCGTGTAGTCACATCACCCTCTGCTCACCCCGAGATCGGTCCACTAGTCCCTTTCCCATGAGCAGCCGAGTCCGCCCGCCGCGCTGGCCCTGAGGCCCAGACGTACCTGCAGTGGACCACGATGGGCCCGGCGTGGGCGGGGTTGAGCGTCTTCACTTTCTTCAGGAACTTCAGCATCCCGATGGGCGTGAAAGGCACTCCGAAGTCAGGCCAGCTGGTGAAGTGCAGCTGGGAGACCAGCCGCGGGGCTTTGCAGCCCTCAGGGAGCTGCTGTGGGAACACAGGTGTGAGGCGGACGGCCCCTCCTCATCCCCCAGCCTCTCCCTCAGGCTCCCCTGCCATCTGGGCCTTGGCAGCCGCGGCAGGCGTGTGGGGAGGGCCCATCAGTAGTGGCAGACGCTCCACGCAAGAGAGTCAGATGCCTCTGGTGGCTCTGGACACGCAGCATGGCTGCATGGGGTGGGGTGGCAGCGGAGCGGACCCTAGGACACCTGTCCCAGGCCAGGCCAGGCAGGCCCCAGGGAGCCAGACATGTCCCTAAAGCTGGCCCAGGACTCATGGACCCCACTGGCAAGTAGGTTGTCTGTACCTCTTTGCCTGTGGTCCTGTGCAATTACCAACAACTCACCCTTTCACTCTCAAAAGTGTCTTAATTTGTGGGGAAAAGATGATGCTACGGGCCCACTGGTGGGAGATTCCCCAGACCCTTCCTCAGCTTTTGTTACCAGAGCCCATGAGTTTGATCCTCTGCCCCAGACCACAGAAGGTTATACAGCGAGTGTGTATGTGTGTGTGTGTGTGTGTGTCGGGAGGGAGGGAGGGAGGGAAGGGGGCAAGCAGGGCACAGCCAGAATGACAAAGCTCATCTTCTTCCCTTTTCTGCGGCTTCCAGAAATCTCAGACTCGTATGTTGTGATCTCATCACAACAGTCACTCCACCTTTGACTCCTGATAACATAACCTTCTGTTTTTGCTAAATGTTTGTATCTCCTAAATCTCTATTCCATCTACCTCCTCTACAGGCATCTTTATTGAAGACTTCCTTGAAATCTTTTGGGGGAGAAGTAACAGGAAATAGTGTGAAAAATAATGAGGAAGTTTCAGATCTCATTTTGAAACTGTTACAAAAAAATTCTGCCTCATGATCCCAGTGTGTGAAACGGCAGTGTGCTGAGGGGGACGCCCCCACCCCGTGCCCCCCGACTGACACACTGGGAGCCAGGAGCGGCCAGCATGATCTGAGGACTGGTGTGCCGCCTCTGGTTCTCCTCGCAGACTCCGTCCTGTGCCAAATGATGCCCGCCTCCCACCCGCCTGGCACATCCTCTGGCCTCAGCCCCCACTCAGCAAGAGCCACTGCAGTGCTGCGGATGCGAGAACAGGGGTGTGGGGGTGCGCAGAGCTCTGCATGTCAGCAAAGCAGCCGTGTATTCAGTCTGGACAGTGCACTCTGCAGGGCGGCCTTTCCAGAAAGCCCGGCACGTCTGCCACTTACCGACTGGATGCAGAACTTCCGGATGGTGTAGTCCACCAGGACCACACAGTCTTCCACGCACACCCGGATGTTTCCGTAAGTCCAGCAGCCCTGGTCCGGCCAGTACTGGTAGCACTTCTCCTGTTCAGTGCATGGGAACAGGAGGTCTGAGGGCCTGTCCATCACCTCACTGCCCCGGCCCTGCCAGCGACACAGGCCTCACACGCCAGGTGGCTGCCAACTGGTCAAGGGCTTCCCTGAGCCTATAGCGGGGCCCCTTCTGAGTGCAACGCCCACAATGTCTCACCCTAGACCGCCCCACAAGCTGACTGAACCACGCACATAACCCACTCCCTACAGAGCTGGGAACCTGACCAAAAGCAGCCCCCAGGCCTGGCGGGGCTCGCAGCAAGCGCCCAGGGCCGTGTGCTCTGCGAATACTTCCCAGGGGCTTCAGCAGCTGGTTCTATCCTGCTAGGCTTGCTGAGGACACACTTGGTTTGCATCCGTCCCGCCAGTCCACTGCTGAGGGCAATGAGTCTGTGGCCCGCTTCATGCTCCCATTTTTCTCTAACGAGGACAGGCTCATTGCTCCAGAGGCCGCTGTCTGCACCTGCCTCCGTCCGGACTACAAATGGCCCCAACACGAGCTCCCAGAGGGTGGAGACCGGGGCACCCAGCACCTAACCCGTTCTCCTGACCGTGGAGGACACGAATGCATGGGGACCACCAAGGAGGGAAAGGTCTGCTCAACAGAAGTCTACTCGCCAACTAGCCTTCGAAACATCGGGTGGTTTGTCTTGGAAACGGCCAGCAAGTGGCATAGCTAATGGGTCAAGTCATGAGAACTAACAATCTTACAAAAGGTGTCTTGGTGTTTCTGAGAGCCCAGCATTTGTGTTATGACACCCATGGGCCAACTTTCCCACGCTACGTCATGGCCTGGGGTGTCTCTGAAGTGGCCTGAGGGGGGACAAGCACACAAAGCCCTGGTTTGGGGCAGGCCTGGCCTCCTGGGGCCCCTCGAGACCCTCCTGAGCTTCTGGCCTTATAGGGCTCAGCTCAGGGAGCTGAGGGCTGTTTCCAGGGCCCCACAGGGCCAGCCGTGTGGATGGGTTCATGCCCTGGGCCCCCTGTACAGCGATGCCCTCCCTCCCTCCATGTCAGATCATGACAGGACGGAGCAGCTGCATTTCACAACATTCAGCCAGGATGCTAATACCAAGGAGACCACCACAGAAGTATGTGAGCCATCAAGAAAAAGGAACTCTATTGAGAAATGATTTCATGTGAAATGATGACAATCCAGATACGGAAGCAGCCCAGCTCTGAGTCACAGAGATGGAAAAATCCAGTAGGAGGTTTCGGAGTGACACCAGAGAGAAAATGTCACGTAACATAGCAACAGAATGGTGGCTGGGGGAGGCGGGGGTGGTCTCTGGGTCTCCTTGCTTCTGCACTGGTCTCATTGTGTTTCATGTTTGTAAACATCGCCCTCCCAAAGCTGGTTCCAGTGGTGGCTGGTCCCAGGGAAACGAGGCTCCTTTTCTAGAGCTGGGTCCTGCCTCAGCGTCTGCTCAGAGTGTGGGGCCCGTCCAGGGAAGTGTCCCTGCCTGGTAATCCCCAGTGTCCTCCTGTCACTCTTTCCAGTGAGACCGTATGGCCAGGGCATGACTCACACAGAGAAGGGGACCTCCCCAGCCCTGTCCCAGCTCCCTTAAAAAGAAAACAAAAACCTCCATCCTACCCCAACCGGAAACATGGTTGGAGGCTATTTCCTGTGTGACTAGTGACAGTGGCACTGAGAGGCTGCTTCAAGCTTCAAGGCCTGCTCTGCCTGTGGGCCTGCCCTCCCACCTCCCACTCCAACTGAGCTCCCCAGGGCCTGTCATTTCCATCTCAAAGGGCAGCCTTCCCTCTGAGCCCCAGCCAAGCTGCCTGAGCTTCTCAGGAACAGGCTAGGAGTGCCCTGCCAGTAGGTGACGAGGGCAGAGGCACAGAGCAGGCCCTCTCAGGCCCCATGCCTGGCCTGGTGCCTGGACACGGTGGCACTGGGCAGGGGCCAGAGGGACCAACATCCCCAAGCTGGGCCTTCCTCTCAGCCTGCTCGCCTCCTTTTGCTCTGGCCCACAGGCTAGAACGTGATAGAACAGTCTCCCATCTCTAGCAAGTCTCCCTCTGGCTCCCAATTCTTCCTTCATTCTGGAGAATGAGCTCATTTCCTAAAACACAGGTTCCTGCTTATGGCTGAAAGCCCCCAGAGGCCCCCACTTTCCCCACTGTGTCATCCGGCCACTGCAGCCCAAGGCTCAGCTCCTGGGTCATTTCTAGCCATCCCGGCCCCAGTGTGGGCATCTGGGTGGGGGCCCAGCAGGTGGCTCAGGGTTTCACAGGCACATAAACCTGCTGCACCGATGCTTCTCTCTGGCTTCATTTGGTGAAATTCCCTGCAGTTGTGAAGACCCAGCCCCATCATCACGCCCTCGGTGAGCACTCAGGCCTTGTGCTGGCCATGACCCATGGCGGGCAGTGCCGCCTTTGGCCTCCGCTGCTTTATGCCCCAGGCACCTTACTCATGCTGTGTTCTGGTTTGTTCTATAGGGGTGTGTGTCCCATTAGCCAATGTGAACCTCGAAGCCATGGAAACGCCTGTGCCTCTCTGCGCCGGGGCCCAGCCCAGTGCCGCACACACCAGGCCCCCGCCCAGCCGTGCCCCTGCCTGGGTGGCTCATCCCTTCCGGACCACTGTGCTCTTTACGCTCCATATTTTTATGCCACCTCCTGACGTCACCTACTTTTGTTTGCTTTCTGTTTGGCGCCGGCCCCTCCCCGGGGAATATAAACTGCCCGAGGTGAGTTTGCCCGCTGGCTCCCTGTACACGCCCCTGTGTGTGCCCGTCTGAGAGACAGGTGCTAGTGAGTATCGGTCACATGTCGGAAATGAACATGGATAACTTGTCTTCTTTGTAGCAGTTTCATCTTCTTATAATGCACATGACTGTTTGAATCAGAAACAGCTAATGAAATACATTGGAATGGCAAGTCCACATTCATTCAATAGTCCTTGTTTTCCAAATGAATTTCTCTAGTCTGGATAAATCGCAGGAAGTCATTCTCAGTTATAGTCTGAGGCCCACCACATTCTATGCTCAACATACTAAACATCTGATTTCTAGACTCCACTGCTTCCGTCATGGAGTGAGAGCTGCCGCAGGTGGAAATCTAGAACAGTGAGCCACTGGCAACACAGAGAATTTACTTCAAAAGTGCTGTGAGCCAGGGGGCGGTGTGTTTTCTTTTTCTCTCTTTTTTGTTTTCTTCCGCAGTGATAAGAAGGGAGAGAAATGGGAAAAGGCAGTGGGAAGCACCCTCTCCCCCAGGTGCCAGCAGCAAAAAGGAAAATATTCTCTACTAGTCAGAGGGCTCACCTCTTTTCTTTCTTTCAGGTTCGTCAACATGACAATGGTTGCAGACTTCTGTTCCCAGATCATTCTCCAGAAGTCATTAACGGTTTCATGTTTCGGGCCTGTAAGTAGAGGGTGATCCCAAAGTCAGGCACAAAGAGAATTCCCCACGGGTCCCAGCCCCTGGCACCCTGGCCTCTGGCCCTGGGACCGGGCCGGCTATTCCCCAACTTCTCTGAGATACAAAAGGGCTTGTTGGGCCAGTTCACGCCCTACAGAAGTCCAGAACCCTGGGTTGAGGGGGACCTGGAGGTCTCCAGCCTCTGCATCGCACCCTGCCACACTTCCCCACACCCCGCTGGAACTGGGGCGTCCTCAGGGAGCTAAGTAACGGGACCCAGCTGGTTATATTCATGGGGAATAATGGGTATTCAAATGAAGTTGGGTGTAAAGCTACTGTGTTTCTCCGAAAATAAGACCTAGCTGGACAATCAGCTCTAATGTGTCTTTTGCAGCAAAAATTAATATGAGACCTGGTCTTATTTTACTATGAGACCAGGTCTTTATAATATACAGTACAATATAATGTAATATAATATAATATAATATAATATAATTATAAATACAATATAATACCGGGTCTTATATAAGACCGGGTCTTACGTTAGAATAAGATAAGGTCTGGTCTTATATAAGACCGGGAAATATAATATAATAGTGGGTATAATATAATAATATAATATAATACCAGGTCTTATATTAATTTTTGCTCCAAAAGACACGGTAGAGCTCATTGTTCGGCTGGGTCTTATTTTCAGGGAAACACGGTACTGTCCAAGTGGTTTGTGGCCACTCGGGTGCTGGTTAAAGTCTCAGAATATCAGCCCCCCACTCCAGAAGCACTGAATCAGAAGTTCTGTGTGTGTATGTGTGTGTACACATACACACTGGTGAGTGCACATCTAACATGTCTGTTACACCTGTGCTTGCACATGACAGACGCCCCACAGGCCCACATCTGTTTGCCATGACCACAGTGGGGGCCAGTGCTCTCAGGAGCCCCAACTCTTCTGCTCTTGAGAAGCACTGTGGGGGCGCTGCATCGTCTCTCTGCAGTGCTCCTCAAAGTCTCATGTGCACAGTCCCCTGGGCACGCTCGCTAACACGCCACCCTGACAGCAGGTCCAGGGTGCGGGCTGAGCTCCCCCATTTCTCACTAGCTCAGAGGAGGTGCTGCCACCCCTGCTCAATGGAGCAACCACACGTCATTAGGAAATCATGGCTGCAAGTAGAGGCCAAAGGCTCCCGAGATTCCTGCCACTTTCATCCCGTGTGCGGAGGGAAAGGCTGGACAGACCAAAATCGGGCAACGTGAGCCTAACAGCGTGCGCACACACGCACGCACGCACACACACTCACACACACACACACACACACACACACACACACACACACACAGAGTATTGTTGGTATCAAACAAGGAAACACTAGCCACCCACGTCGTTTTACCAAAATCTTGTTCAGAAAGTAACAAGAAAAGCTTACCTTGAGCCGCTATGAATTTATTCTTCTCCTTGTAACCCTAGAAAAATAAAATCAGACTTATAATCTTTTGGAATTATGTTTGCTGGAAAGATTTCTTTATTGTTAGAAAGCAACACATATTCATCAAGAAAACTTTGGAAAAGAAAAAAAAGAAGAAAACTCAGCAGTAATTTCAGAAATAACAAATGATATTTTTGTATGCCCCTCTCTGGTTTTTTTTTCCCCCTGTGAATACCTTCTGAGACACACACACAGACAGACATACAGACATTTATATATTTTTAATTGGTTCACAGGCACAAATATCCTATACTGTGTATTATGATAAGTTTATAACTTATATTAAAATATATTTTAAGGTTCACTTAAAATGGCTTCTTACTAACGCACTGCGTATGGTTTTACCACCATTTACGTAACTGGTCCCTCCTGTTCTATTCTGAACATCCTTGGTGCGTATGTCTGTTTCTTGAAAAATGAATCCTGGGACACAGATGCCAATTCAGAGAGTGCTTCCACGCTCTCTGTGCTGTGGCCAAACCACCCAGGAAGGTTGTGACAATTTACATTCCTGGACCCAGAGAAGAAAGCGCCCACCTGTCATGATTCACACTAAACCCCCAAATGGTCCAGGCGTGTGTGTCATGTTGGGCCGGGGACAGGAAAATGAGGACTTACATCTATGTATGAAGCATTAATGTAGTCTGAACCGGGGGTCCCATCCACTTGGCTCAAGCTCACTCTGGAATGGTCATCTGTAAACAAGCACACACACACGTAATGAAACCCCACCAGCCACTCACCCCTTCCCTCTACAGTATTAAGCATGACACGGCATCAGCAGGCCTTCCACTGCCATCACGGAAGGGAGAGATGGAAGGCAAGGGTCTCGGCGTCCAGGACCGGGCACGGGCTGCAGGCAGGACAGCAAAATGTGCGACCCTGCAGCGCGCTGACCAAGCTCTCGGGGCCGCAGTGCACGTGCACTTAGAAGGATTCGGGGGTCCGCTCTCCCAGGGACAGGACTACTCTATGCCTGGCCAAGTGGACATCTGGGTCCGGGCTTTGGGACTCTAGACCCCGACTCTCTTCCTCAGGTCTGCCCTAGAGAGGAAGGTAAGCAAGGCTCCCACAGACCTGGACCCAACGGGCCACCTGCACGCAAGATCCAAGCCTGGGGGACAAGCAGTTTTCCAGAGTGAGATGGCTGGCCAGGGACTGCTGTGTGTGTACGTGAGTGTGTGTGTGTGTGGGGGGGATGTGTGTGTGTGTGTGAGCGTATGACTGTGTGAGTATGTGTGTGAGTGTATGATTGTGTGTGTGTATAAGTGTGTGTGTGCGTGTGTGACTGTGGTGTCCATGTGCATGTATGACTGTGTGTGTGTATGAGTGTATGTGACTACAATGTGTATGTGTTGTTCCTGGGGGGGGTGTTTGCATGCACAGACTGGGGAGCTTTCATCCAGAGCCCCGTTATGACTTTTGTGGGTCCTTGTCACTTCTGCCTACATGGGCCCCTTCTTCCATAAAAAAATTTAGACATTTTATTTTATGAAAGTGTTCACAGTTAATATAAAGATGATTGTAATCCAGGCTGGATTATGGTCATACATTCTTTCTGCTTTTAAAAGAAATTAGATGTTTCATGGGCCCCTGCAAGTGCTGGGTGCCGGCCCGGGGTCTCTGCTGGCACGCAGGCAGCTGGTTTCCCCCAGGAACAGAAACATGAAAGATACCCAGATTCGGCCCAGGGCCCAGGATGAAGCTGTCCCCGGGTTATTCATGCTGCACTGGGCACACAGCTGGGTACATGGCGGGCACTTCCTATGTATTTACGGCATTAATCATTCTGTCCTTGTCCCTGCTTGGTCTCCTCCTCATCCCCACGGGACTGAAACTGAGCAGGGTGTGTCTGTGATAAGGACCTGGGGGCACAGACCCCACTGGTTGTCGTCTCCCGTCTACCCAGAAGGCGGCTGTGGCCTCAGACACCCATTGTCTGGGCATCATATCGCTGGGCCAGATGTGTCCTGCTGCTCACACAGGATGGGCCAGGGTAGCCCTCAGGGACAGTCACACCCCTACAGGGTGAGTGGTCAGGGTGTCAAACCCCAAACTCACAGCTGGTGGGAACGTGGCCATGAGACCTTCCTGCTCAGGGGCTGGCAACTCTGAGGCAGAAATAGCACTGGCAGAACATATAGAAAGCTAGTTGAAAATAATTTGGAAGCATTTACACTTTGAGGACAGTTATAGAAAGCAGAGGGTAAAAAATAGACTTTTGGTTAGATTTAGAATTTTGCAATTTCTAAGCACTTCCTGTCTTTTTATTCTAAAATGTCACACTTTACTTTAAAAACATTATTTCCTCATTTTATCAGCTGTTGGCCCATTCCCAGAAAAGAGGATGCTCTCTCACCACTGGCCCAGGAGCCCTCGCATGGCCCAGCCTCTGGGACACACCTGATCTCTGTCTCCGGAGCTACTAGAGCCACACCCATGACTGGGCTCCTGCCCCAGGGGCACCTTGCAAACCTGCTAAACTTACAGCCAACCTGGGCTTGGGGAAGATGGGGAGACGCAGGAAAGGTGCCCAGGGCTGTGGGAGTTGGGCCCCAGCCCCTCTCCCTGCCTGCTGACTCTCACCCCACCCTGAGTAACAGCAGCATCTCACCCCTGGGGTGGGAGCAGGAGCACAGCATCCCATGATCCAGCCACTCCTGTCCCGGGCCCCCAGCTGGGCCCCAGGGCATCTCTGGCCAACTGCTCAATTTAATCAGACATCTGTCTCACTCAGCCTGTCTTGCCGATGCCAAATGTCAGATGCAACCCGGTTGGCGATCTCCAGGGCACATCTTGAGTGCCGCCGTGCCACCATTCCGTGCACCTAACATCCCAGCGATGTGAAGTGCATCTCGTCCTGTCAGAGTCCCCGGTCCCCTGCTGACTGCCAGCACCTGCAATTTCCTTTGGTGGGGGCTCTGGGGCCACAGGGGCGGGGGCAGGACCCTGACCCTGGGGTGGGGAGAGAACTCATGGGGGAGCAAAAGCTGGTCCTGTACCCTGTCCCATTTCCATACCTGCAGGAAATGCCCACCTCCTTCCTGGTACAAGCTGGAGACACAGCTCGCAGAAGCTGCGCAGGAGGCCAGCCCCGCCTTCCCCAGGGGGTGACTCTCAGGGGACGTGGTGCCCACATGGGCTGTCACATCTGGGAGGAGGGGGTGGGGTACAGGTAATTCCCACACCTGGCCATGAATTCAGGCCCCACCTAAAATACTCTTAATTAACAATGGAAACATTACCTTGAAAGGACAAAGGGTTTAGGGATTAAGAGAGAAATAAATGTAGGTCAGGAACCTAGGAGAGTGGTTTGCCCTGACGAGGTCCTCCACGCAGCACTCCACAGATCAGAGCGTGAATGAAACTAATTAATTAGGCTAATTATACTAATTTCCAAATATCCCGATTTTTATTTGACACAGTTGTTCTAAAGCCCCCAAACCTCCTCCATGGTTTTCCTCTCCTTTGAGATGCCCCTCATGGTCTCTGATAACCCACATCAGTCTGAACGCAAATCCTCTCAAGGGCATCTTCCCCATGTCCACACCTCACCCTGGTGGGAGCTGTCCCCACAGCTCCCAGCTCAGCAGCAGCGTCGGGCCCTCCCCCATGCTTCCTTGGCTTCCTCTACAAATACGTGTGGGATGAAAGGCGATTTGGCTCATTTCTCTAGTTTTAGTTGGATCGTAGGCTCGGGGGGGGTCTCTGCAAAACCACATGTAAATCCTATGCATGCAAAAGGTGAAAGAATTATTTCTATCAAGGGGTAAAAATCCAGAGACTGCATAAATCGAATGGACCACAGCTTCTTCTGCTTACAGAGCAAGTGGACACAAGTCTAACCCTAAAACCTAACCAAGAGCCAACATGCTGAAGCGATCGCAGAGGCTAGCTTCCTCGACCCGACGGGAGCAGTGCCCGAGAAGGGAGGTTCCCTCGGATGGGGAAGCCCTCGGGTGCAGCGGTCAAAGGTGGACCTGCTGGCACCCTTCGAGACTGCCATTCTATCAGCCTGATGGGCACAGCCGACAGGGAGGAGTCCAGGCCAGGCGAAGGATGTCACAACCCTCCTGGGCCCGAATTTACAAAGGCAGCTTGGAACGCTAGGTGTTTGTCTTGGCACGTAGGCCGGATGTGACTGCCAACCCTGGGGCATGGCCCATTCAGCGACACCCCTGGGCAGATTTGTCAGGTTCCTGCCCTGCCACCTCCCCAGCCCATGGCACCTTTAGCTGCTGGGGTTAAAATCAGGTGGATTCTAAGCCTTCCCACAATACTGCCAAAGCCCGACAGATTCTTATTGGTCATTTCTGTCCTTGGTTCAGGGGACTTGCTGCTGGTAGCCAAGAACACTAAGTCTGAGAGCAGGAGAAGCCCAGGGCCACCTGCCGCCCCGGATCGGGGCTCAGGATCCAGTCAGAGGGGCCCTGACAGCTGGTGCAGGTGGCCCCCCGTTGGCCTCTGACACGGGGCACAGGCTTAGCAGCCAGGCCTTTCCCCTTCCCCCTTCCCCCCCCCCCACCAACAAGGGCTGCCTGAGTCCCTGTGGGAGGTAGGAGCCGAGGTGACCAGGTGCGAACGCAGAGCAGCTGTGCTCACGCAGGCCCTGGCCTCCCAGCCCCGATTGCCATGGTACCTGGGAAGGCACCTTCACCAACAGCTGCAAGGGAATGCGGAGTTCAGTCAAAATGCCACCCATCGTGCCAAAGAAGTAAACTCTTACTGGGAAGGATGTTGGGATATCTGTTTTTCTCTCGGTTTTCTTCTTTATTGGCCTGTTCGAAAGATCCTTGTATGTGTCCAGATGGCAATGACTGGAAAAAAATGCAGAGTTAGCACTAAATGGGATGAATCCTTGTACCATGGTACATCAGCTTCCCGAGAAAACGGTCTCTGTGCCAACTACCTCTCGTCTGTCCCCTGTCCATCCCCACCTCTGCCTCAGACGCTGTGCCAGGCACCGGGAGAGACGGGATGGAGACACAGGCCCGCCCGCCCTCAGGTACTGCCAGCTGAGGTGTGGACAAAATGATGACCCTCTCGCTGGACCCTAAGCTGCACGAGGGTGGGGACTGGCCCGGGTATTGCCGTATTGCCACCAAATCCCCGGAGCCCACAGGTCCTGGCCCAGAGCAGACGCCGCACAAATACGTCCAGACTGATTGACACAGCTGTGACCCAGGAGCGGGGGGCGCGAGGACACACGTGTGGAGGGAGCAGGAAGGGGTGCTATGACACTGGGGACGGCTGAAGGACAGGTACAACAATGCACGTGGTCCTCACCTTGCTTAGGACTCAGTGTGCCCTGTGGAGCAGCGGGACGGCCACAGCTGGGGTCGTGCTGAAAAGGCCGACCCTCAGCCCTACCCCAGATCAGCACGTGTGTTTAGAAAGAGCCCCCGGAACCTGCGTTTCAGAAGCACCTGACCCTCCCTTCATCTTTGATGAGGAAACTGAGGTGTGAGAAGAACACTGTGCTGGGACCTAGAACTGACGTGAAGCCAGGTGTCCTGACTTCTGGTCCTTGCCACTACTCGGAGCCCCTCTGACTCCTGTTGGCTCCAGCTGCCCTCCTTGCGCTGCTGGCTGCTGGGACCCCCTCCACGCTCAGGGGAGCTCCTCCCAGCACAGTGGGAATGAGCTGTCGGAAGCTCAAATCACATCCTTTGACATTCTACCTGCCCATTGGCACTGGAACTCGAGTAATTAGTGGAAATGTTTATCAAGCATTCTGATGTGCCAGGCCCTGTGGGAGGCCCTGCGTGGCCTGCCCCAGCCTTCACAGCTCACCTACTATTAGGTGACACCAGGCTCAGCCCTGCTTTATAGATGAGGAAACTGAACCCCAAGGCAGTTACAGACTCGTCCAGCTACCCGGCCAGCACCGGCAGACACGGCGTGGGAGCCGCAGTCTGGCCTGAGCTGACACCTGGACCAGGAGGGGGTGCTCGCTTCTTCACGTGTGAAGAAAAGCGAGGGCTTCCCTGTCAGCCCCGCCCCCTCCCCGGTAAGTGCCCAGGAGGCTAGGGCAGGCCTCCCAGTGCAGCCTCGGGTCAAAGCCGAGATGCTGAGTCAGATCTGCTGTGCACAGGTGCCCAGAGCCTCCCTCGCCTGGGTCAGAGGGCTTCTCTGTCCCAGACTCAGCCCCTGCCAGGAGGCGTCCTCTTTCCCATTTTGGGGCCACCAAACCCAATGTCCAGAGGCAAGGGCTCTGCCAGAGCTGGTGTGGAGGGCAGCCTGGTGGGCGCCCGGGCAAGGCTGACGGTCCGCTCTGCATCAGGACAGCCCCTCTTCTGCATGGAGTTCTTGACTGTTCATCAGAGTTGTCTTAACGCTGACCTTGACTTAACCTGCCCATGAAATCTGTGCTAACAGTTCAGAGCCTTGTATTTTTCTACACCCAAAAGCTTTTTTCACCCCAGCACTGACAATAAAAAAGGGGCATGATCATGGTAACCCATGATGTGATGCATTTGTCAAAACTCAGAATGTACAACCTGGAACCCTAAGCGACAGTCAGTACTGGCTCAGCAGCTGTAACAAATGTAGCACACGAATGCAACCTGTTAATGACCCAGGAACTGTGTGGAAGGAGAAGTTGGTCCTTCTGCCCAATTTTCCTGTAAACTAAAACTGCTCTAAAAAACAGTCTATGAAAAATAATAAATTAAAGAGAAAAGAAAAAAAGACAAAAAAACCCCAAGAAGCCTCCCTCTCCCTTGGAGGGTGGGGCGGCTGCAGTGTGGTGGGTGGAGGCGGGCTGTGAGTGGCTGTGACTCGGCAGCTGCGTGGCCCTGGCATCTGCTCCAGATGGAGATGCAGTGACGATCCTGGCTTTGTGGGTGGCACCAAGGGTCACTCGGAGGGAGAGAGACGAAGGGCTCTGTGCATGGACCCTAGACTCGGGTTCCAAGTACACAGAGTACCTGCCGCTCTGAGCCCAGCCCTTCCTCCTGCTGTTGTCTTCCAGGGGCCTGGCATCTCCAGCTGCTGAGGGGGACGGGGGAGGGCCCCGAGAGCTGTGCTGGAAGTGGGTCACCTGCAGTGCAAGCATGAGCCGTGCACACAGTAGTAATTGGTCAATGATACCTTGTGATTAATTGTCCGATTATGTAATTGGCTGAAAAAGGTTTGTTTGTTTGTTTGTTTGGGGTGAGGTTCCATTTCCATGAATATGCACACGAGCCAGTGCAGGGCAGTCGGCAGCAAACTGAGAGAAACAAACAAGGAGTTGGGTGTGGGCTGTCCCAGCAAGCCCACGGGACAGTTCTGGCTTGTGGATGGTGCTGGGAGGCCTCCTGGGGGCACCTCCCCTGTATCCGTCTACATTATGATTGTCCCCAGGCACCTGCGGGGAAAGAGGCTCTCGGAAGAACCTGTCTGGAGAAGGGGTTTTCCTGGCCTAAAGGGGTTTAATCTGGGGTCTGAGTAGACTTGGCTAGGACAGCATCCTGCCACTGGGGGTGGAGACTGCCAGCCTGGACAGTCACAGAAGTCATCCTAAAAAGGACAGCAGCTCCAGTCACTGCTCGTGCACACTGGGCCAGGTGGGCACACACCTCATCTTTCACAGGTTTTGTATGACCATCCTACGGGGGCCAGGAGCACCCTGGTGTCACCGACGAGGAAACTGAGGCAGAGCTTCAGGAAGTCGCCCCAGCCCTCTGGCATTCACTCCACTGAACTGATTCCCAGCACCCAACCCTCTCTGTCCTCAAGTTCACCTCAGCTCTGGTCAGCAACACACAAATGTCCAAACTCCTGTGGGACCACTACTTGAGACTCATCTGTCTCCCTTTCACAGCTTTTGGGAGACTTTCTCAGGGCAGCGGGCAAGAAAAAAGAAGCAATAGGGGCAGAGCTTCCACCCCAATCGTGTCTGTGGAGCCAAGCGTGGGCCGGTCCTGGTGGCTCCTGTGCTCTGAGCAGAGGGACAGACATGGCTTGGGACACAGCCGCCCCTCACCGGAGAGAGGAACAAACTGGGGTCCACAGAGTAACAAGCAGCTTGTCCAGGGTCCCCTGGAGCCAGGACCAGGCTCCACGCCGCTGGACGCGAGTCCAGGGCTCTTCCCCTCTGCCACATCTCCACCTGCCCCTCATGAGCAGAGAGGCTCCAGCGGGCGGCTGGGAGGGCTGCTCAGTGGTGACATGGGGAGGTGGGGGGGATCGGGATGGTGGCCAGGAGAGTAAGGCACGTATCTTGAGTGCAAAATGTAAAGTGGGCACCCAGCACTCAGGAATCAAGATTAAATAATATTCAAATGCAACATGAACACATCCAAATTAATGCATAAAATCCATGATGACCAAAATACCAAACTTTTAAGTGATGACGTGATGCATAACAGTGTGGTGACAAGCCACGTGGGGACCTGAGGCGACAGGAAAAATCAGAATGACCCGGCCTTCATTTCACAAGTGTGCTATTCTGTTCTCCGTGGATTGCTCGCATTCATTTTGATATTTTTAAATGTTCTATTAAAATACTGTTTCCCCTGATGACTGAGTGTTTTGGTGCCTCCTTAAATTCTGCATCTGGGGCAAGGGCCTCACCTGCCAGACCTGACCTGCTCCACATGAGCTGCCCAAACTTGAGACGGTGCAGAGCTGGCGGGCTGTGACTCAGGGCCCTGCACAAGTCTCAACGGGAAGAAACACAAGTGCGAGGGGAAATGGGACAAGAAGGGAGGGGGCCAGTCTCGTCACTACAGACTTGGGGAGTTCATTTGAAAACGGAGAATTAACTTCTCTTGTCAGGCTGAGACATTGCAAAATAATAGTGCTTGGAGCTGTCTTTCAGTATTTCTCCAAATTCTCCTAATTTCTCCAAAAAGGGAACACATTTGGAAACAACTGAAAGGAAGCAAGATAAAGGCAGATGAGACTTGTGCTAAAAAATAAGCAAAGCACATTTACATGCGCCGTCACCTTCCTGTACCCTCACGGGTTGCTGGTGAGAGATCACATGTTTGTAGCAGGAGTCATGCTGGTTTTAGACGTAACAATTGCACAACCCTCTGCAGTCCACTGTATCAGCCTCACATTCCAGCTGTGAGGTCATGAAGATACGCCCCCTCCCCCCACCCCTCCATAGATGGAGGAAGCTGAGGGCCAGGGCCCTCAGGGCAAGTCAACCCCTCTGCTGGAAACCTGCCCCATTCCTGCTCAGCACTGAGCCCGTGGCTGTGTAGGAAATATGGAAGATGCATGACACAAAACTCGAAACATAATCGGGCAAAACACTGAATAGCAAAATCCAAGACAACATTTTCCACTGTTTGTCTCCCTGCCCATCTCTATATCCATCCATCCATCCATCCATCCATCCATCCATCCATCCATCCATCCATCCATCCATCATCTCTCTATTTGAGGGCATCTCTTTATTTAATTTACAGGGCATTAAATAAGAAATTAACACTGCAAGGGGGTATGTCATTCAAGTATTTTTGTGGAGAGTTAGGGAAATCAGTTTGCTACCATGGGGATTGTACCAGTTGGTTAAGTCCCTCCCGGTTGGCGGTTGCCATCACTAAGGTCATGGAGGTCATTCATCCAAAACAGCATCAGCAGGAGAAATCAGGCAGAGACTCAGGTCACACTGACCCGAACAGACAGCAAAGCTGTCAGGGGCAGAGCTCATGTCCCCTCAAGGTGGTCCCCACACTGGTTAATTGACGTTGTGACAGTGGATCAGAGGAGGGACAGTCCCTACTGCAAATACACGAGCTCTGGACGCCTATAAAAGGGTGCTCTGGGGGCTCCACTGCTTTAACCCCAGGGGCTCTCAGGCCTGGTTGAGATATGGTATTTTTGTCACACTTGAGTTTAGGACATGGCACTCGGAGTGAGCTGGAAGGAGACCTCATGAGCGTCTCACTCACCTAGCTCATCTTCGAATGAGGAATGAGCGTTAGGGAAGGGGTGCCCATTTTTGGGGTAGTGTCATAACTGATGCAGGAGTTCTAAGCCTTTGGGATATTTACCCTGAAATGTGACACTGCATTCCCCTGCTCCCTACTACATGACGAGAAGACGGAGGGCCGCCCCAAACTCACATTGAACTCCTCACGGAACCTCTTGCAGTCATCCGCCGACCGGACACGGATCTCCTCCTCCAGGTGAGCCACGGGGATGGGAAAGTACTTCCTGGGTCCAGAGGGGGACCTGCTGAGAAGCATCACTCTTTGCTGCTCTGTGTAATCAAAAGAACATAAGGGCCATTTAGCCATATTCCTGGATGGGTGATTGTTAATCAGACGGACCAACAACATTGCTGGAGAAGTGACAGCTGGAGGAGGGGGTGATAATCCTCTCCGCTCATGCAGCCTGAGGCCCAGATGGCCCTGAGCAACTGAAGGCAAAGGCCTATAATACACCTATACTGCACCTGTAATACACCCACATCATTTGTAAGGGAGGCATCCCTTTGGCCGTGGAACCTGCTCTCAACAACCATAGATGCCTTATCTTCCCAGCCCAGGTACCCACCCACCCACTCACCCACGTCTCCTCCCCTGCAGCTCCTGCTCCTCCCACAAAGGTTTAGGCAGCCTCACACCCCAGCTGCTTTCCAGGTTTGGAAAGAGAAGAGTGAAGTGATTCTAGGTTTCTGATGAAAACTCCAAACAGACTGGAAACTGTTAGGATATTAGTCTCCTTTGGCCTTGTCTTGTTTGTAACAAATAGTTCTGGTTACTCAAACCCCATAAGCTCCAAGAGTAAACCATCCTTGTTTTTTTTTTTTTTTTTGGTGGAGGGGGAGGCACTGAAAAGGAGGAGGGGGGTGGGGCTGTAAGGAAGTTCAGACAAAGTGCGCCCACAAATTCAGACTGAGGAGAAAGGCAAATCATTGGCACGTGCTTCTCTTCATGGGGAAAGCTGATAGTCCTGACCAGGGGAACACGACCATCTCACTGTCACACCTGCCAAAGGGCCTGTCCCTCCCTGAAGAGCCCTGAGGAAGCCCAGCCAAAAACTCCCCCCTCACCCCCCACCCCCAGTTAATTCCTCCAGAGGCCTCAGAATGAGTAAGGCTGGGCCCCACCGGTCACACCCTCTTCCCTTCCATTCAGGCTGAGCCCTGCAGGGACAGGGGTGGGGAGCTGCCAGGAATGGCACTGCAAAGCTGCCCCCCTGCCGCTGGGCCAAGTCCTCTGCAGCAGAAACACTTCTTATGATCTCCTGCTTGGTTTTGCAATCCTGTTTGTCCCCACAAACCACGGAACCATCATGTAGCAAGATGTCTGGAGGAAGCTGCAGTCACTGATGGAAATCAAAGTTTTAAAAAGCCTCAGCCTCACACACCTTGCTCGGCTGTCTCAGGTGTGGACAGAAAAGCAGTGTGCCTTTAAGTAGCATTCACAAGTTAGAAGCAGAACTTAGAACCAGGAAGAGCGGCTGGAAATGCCCCCAGCCCACTGGGATCCTCTCAGTAACGGAGCTGGTGGATCCACTCCCTCCTTCTAGCTCGGTCCTAAAACAGTGTGGGTTTCCGGGGAGCCCGTTAGAGCACTTAGATCATGAACCAGACTGTCTCATCTCAGAAAGACTGAGAAAAACTGTATGTCAAAACCCGGTAGAAACGACAGGATATGAACAGTGACTCCAAAAAAGCCACAAACCGACCTGGCTCAAACGTCTATTTCACACCAGAGAGAAAGCAAGCTAAGTTTTGAAAAGGTGAAACTCTAGGGTTCTAAATGCCAGCGTTTCGCCAGGAGAAGTGGAACTGAAAGAAGCAGAGCTGCAGGCGGTGAGCCCGGCACACTAAGGGAAGCCGGGCGTCGCCGGGCGTCGCCGGGCGGTGCGTACCTTGCTCCTCCAGGACCCCGTTGGGCATCTTCTTGTCGGCGCTGACCGCGGCCTTCCTCTGCTTCCTGAACCTGAGAGACACAGAGAGTTAGGGTTCAGCACAGGGTCTCGGGGACCTGGAGCCCCTGGGGGGCAGTACCCACCAGGTGAGCCGCGAGAAGCTATTCCTGCTGCTCATGGCTGAGCCCTGCTGGCTGCCGCCTGCGTCCCTCTGCCCCACCGCCCGCTGCCTTCTGGTGCCGGGGCCCACGCCCCGCAGTCACGGCCTGTGGATGCTCATTTCCTCATCTGAGCAGATCAGGGCGAGTCACCGCCGGGGGACACTCCTACCTGCAGAAGTAGGCGGCGAGCAGCAGGAAGAGGACGGACAGCAGCAGCGGCAGCAGCAGCCAGGCCAGCAGGGGCTGGGGCGCGCCAGCGTCCGGAGGGCCTGGGGGAGAACCGGGTCCCCACTGTGACCCGAGCGAGGCACACACGGCGGGGAAAGGGGGTCTGGGCGAGAAAGATTCCCAACACCAGACTGCACTTCACAGTTTGCAGAGGACCCCTCATCAGCCCTTCTTCCCTGATGTCACACCCCACTTCACAGTTTACAAATTAGTTCCCCCTCTATCCCGTCAGCCCTTTTTCCTGGACACCACGACCCCACTTTACAGTTTGCCGAGTCGTCTTCCCTCAGCCTGGTTCATGACGTCTCCGTCAGTCCCTCTGGCCCCATGCCAGAGCCACACTTTACAGTTTGCACGGCAGTCTCTCCCTATCAACCCTCTTCCCTGACACCAGAACCATACTTCACAGTTTATAAAGCACCTCCTTTGTCAGGCTTTCTTCCTGGACACCAGCCAGCACATCACTTGACAGTTTGCGAAGCAGTCCACTGTCCTTGTCTGTTCTATCCACAAAGGCCCCACTACTTAACAAATGAGCAGCGTTGACTCCAAGAAGAAAACCTGAGCTGAGGAGCCGATGACGTGACTTGTCCAAGGTCCCCTAGTGGGATCAGTGAAGACACAACACAGAGTCCTCCAGACTCTCATGTGGCCTTTTTATCAGGGTTCCCAGGGCATCGGCCTCCCCCGCTCACGGGGAGGTACAGGAGGGTGGAGGTACAGACATCCCACTGCTCTGCCCCAGGACAGCATGGGGAGCCCCCAGGGCCTCGTGCAGGAACTCAGGGCACCGGGGAGCAGCCTGACCTTTGGGCTGGGTGGAGGCCCGTGGCCACACCATCACCCAGCCTCCCAGAGCTGCCAGCTCCCAATTCCACCTGCCCAAGGGAAAGGTGGCCACCAGGCACCCCCCAACCCCCCGCTCTTCTTCATCTGTCTTTCGCACCTGCCAGGTTGACCTTCCTCAAGCAGGAAGTCTCATATCCCTGGACCCAGGGCAGCTGCCCAGGACCTGCCCCGTAAGCCCAAGTTCCAAGGGGCCTTGGTGGCCTGAGATCCCACCCTGTCCCCTGATGTTCATACTTAGCTCCTGCCTCCCAGCCTGTCATGCCCCCTCCTCTCCAAAATGTCTCTGCTCTCCAGGGAACCCCTCAAGGCCCCCTCCCCAGGAAGCCCACTCAGCTGCCTTCCTGTGGATCCCGAGGGGCTCTGTATGCCTCAAAGCACAGATCCCATTCTCCTGGAGTGGACTGGCCCTGTGGGCGACCACATGGCTCCGTCAGTGGAAGCACCGTGAAGGCGACACCTGGGCTTCCATCACAGTACTTCACAGAAGCACGAAGCACGGCCCCTGAGCCCAGTGGGGTTTCCGCAACCCTGCAGTCTCCCTCACCTGGGCCCCCCTCCATGCATATCCTAAAGGTCGTGTGGTCTGCATCTCACGCCCTGGGTTGTACACTCCCCGAGAGCAGATCTGAGCCACACTGGGCCCACGGCCCAGGCCTCGTGCTGGCTCTGGCACCATGCAAGTGACCGATGCATGCATTTCTAATAAATGACAAAAAATTACCAATTTGACTGACGATTAGATGTAGAAGGGCACTGAGGGACAATAGGTCATGATGAGGAGGTGGTCCCAGCCACCGGACACCTGGCCAGCCTGCGAAACATGCTCGGTCAAGGCTTTGCCAATTCCTCTCCCTCCTGGCTAGTGATGCTCACAGGCTCTGTTGTAGCTCAAGTCCAGGTGACGTCATCCTGGGTCCTGAGACCGTCTGACAGTCCGTCTCTTTGGAGCCCTACCTGCTCCACAGCTCCCCTGGGGAACCGGCCCTGCCTGAGGCTTCCACACCTGCAGCTCCACGGAGTACCCTCCCCACCCTGCCAGTGCCCTGGAGCAAACGGAAGCCCCGGGTCTTGGGGAGATGCCCAGTACTGAGGTGCAGAGCTGGCCCAGCACCGAGAGGGCGTAGCTGCTCTGTAACCCACAGGGGCTCCATCTCAGCCTGGCCAAGTGCAGCCACAGGGCTGCCCACTTCTGCATTTGCACAGAGATCAGGCTGCCCGGCTTAGCTTCTGCCTGGCAGTGACTGCTGGCCCTGGCTGAGGGTGCAGACCTGCCCAGGCCCTTCTGGGGAGCACCTGGACCACAGACAGCCACCCCTGGGGGCCTCTGTCAGGGGGCTGTGTCAGGGGGCTCTGTCAGGGGGCTCCAGGACCCCAGCCTCCATGCTCACGCCACCTGGAGTAGAGGCTGCAGTTGCAGACATGGCAATTCCACAGCACGTGTCCCAGGATGGGCTGGACGACCCTAGGCCCCTTGGAAGGGGCTGTGCCCGTGGGCAGAATGGACAGATCACAGGGGCACACAGGCACCTCCGCTCGGGGTTCCTGCCATTTGTCAGCCGCTGCCTGCAGTGGAGGACGGAGGTGAGGCAGGGACACCCATGGGCAGGCCGGCCTGGGGGGACCTGGGGAACCCACACCCTGTGTACAGGGTGCAGCCCCTCAGCCCCGGCCCATGGGGGCTAGGCAGGCAGGCCCGCGGTGCCCAGTTCTTCCAATTTTCCAAAACAAGGAATCCACATTTTTATGTAAAATTATCTAATTTTAAGTATTGGTAAGTAATTCAACCTAAACCCAATTTTGAAAAACCGACGTGGGCCAGTAAAGTCCTGTGCAGGCTGGGCTGTGTCCCGGGCACTGATTTGCTCTGGACACGAATCAGGCTGGCGTCTAAGAGGAAATTCTGGAGTCACTTTCTGTTTCGTTTCCAGTCAGTGAGACTCAGACAGCGGGGGACACAGGGTCAGGGTTGTGGGGGTGCAGCTGGTCACCATGGAGTGAAGTGTGCATGACATTCATGCGAAGTCCATCCATACGCTCACCTGTGAAGTGTGAGAGTGTGTGTGTGTGTGTGTGTGTGTGTGTATGTGTGCACGCTTACATAGATCCTGGTCCTGGAAATTGAGACTTAAGGGCTTGCATGTGAGCTCCACCTTGAGCCATGCAGCTGCACACCTACACTTGGCCGCTGGCCAGCTGTGCTGAGACCCTGGAAGGCCATGCAGGAGGGCAGGTGGGGATTCCCCTTGGTTCCAGTTCCGGTCTCAGCCCTAAAGAGCCCAGTGTGAGGTGATGCTGAAGTGACCCCCTCTATCGCTTTCTCTTTCAATCTCACTGAGCCTGTCTCTCTGGAGGACCCTGACCTACACACCACGGGATGCCCTGTCAGAGAAGTCCCTGCACTTTATGTGTGGGGGCCTTGGGGGTGGGCAGGAAGGGGATGCAGCAAGTGTGTGGGGGCTGGAGCAGGCCCTGGTGCGGGGCAAGGGGACCAGCCCTTCCTGGTCACAGACTCCTGCTAACCCTGCCGTGGGAAGGAGCCCACGGCCACACACAGGCTATGAGTCTACCAGGGAGGCACAGGGTTGCTAGGAAATCCATATCCACTCCTGGGGGGCCCTGAACTCACCCTGTTGGCCTCTGTCTGCGTCAGGCCCCTGTCCAAGGAGGAGGTATCCGGGGCACTGAAGAGCTAAGTCCTGGGCAGTGAGGGACTGGCCGGTGACGGGCCACCTGCGGCCTAACTCTCCTGCAAACAGCAGTGCCAGCTGACGACGGCAAGCCCTCCACATCCCAGTGTGCTCACCTCTCTTCGTCCTCATGTGACAGCTGAGAAGTTGGTACTCTTATTACCTCCTCTGCAAACAGGGATACTGAGGCACAGAGGTTCAGTGACTCACTGAAAGTCACTCAGCCACTGAACGGAGAGCCAGACTTGCACAGAGGTGCGATTCAAGGGCGGTGCTCTCCTTTCTTCTTCTCCCTCCCCTCCTCCTCTTTCTTATCAATTTGCCTGGTATTTGTTTATTTCATTGGGGGTAGACTTGACCTACCATAAAACAGCCCATTGTAAGCGCACAATTCAGTGATGTTTAGTACATTCACAGACTTGTGCGGCCATCACCACAGTCCTGTGCTGGGACACTTCCATCAATCCAGGTGGCTCCCTCCTGCCACCTGTGTCACTCCTGGTCCCACCCCGGAGCCCAGTCAACCACTAACTTATTCCTCCCACCCCCTCTGATTTGCCCTTTCCAGCCATTTCATATAAATCAGGGGTGTCCAAACTGTGGCCCACGGGCCAACTGTGGCCCATGATCCATTGTTAATTGGCCCACAGCAAATTCCAAAAACATATTTAGTTTACTTAAATAAACCAGGTGAGGCAATACGTACTTCACCTCGATTGAGTGGCCCGGCTCTTTGTGTATTTTACCGCATATGGCCCTTGGTGAAAAACGTTGAAAAACAGTTTGGCTGCCCCTGATATAAATGGATCCGTATAGCCTGTGGTCTTCCACGGCTGGCTTCTTTCACTTAGCTTGTTTCTGAGGTCCCACCCATGTTGTCAGACGTATCAGTGGACCCTTTATTCTTTCCTCCTTTCTAACTTTCAATATAAAGAAAGGTAAGAGGATAGAATAATGAACCCCCACGTCCCTGCCACCCAGCTTTCTATCAGGACAAGGCCGTTTACGCTCACCTGCAGCCGTCCCCTCCCCCCCCCCACTTACTCTTTTTGAAGTCACTCCCAGACACCACAGGGTTTCCTTTGTAAATACTTCAACACAGGTCTCTACAAGGTAAGGACTCTATTTTTTTTTTTTTTTTAATAAAGCTAACCATTATACCAACACTTTGCCTAAAAATATTCACAATAATTTTTTCATTAATCTCAATGGTTACATCAGTATCTTAATATCCCAGACTGACTGTCAGTGTTTGTTCATGGCTGGTGTGCGTGCGTGAGTCCCCACAGTGGGGTCGGGACAATTAACCCTCCGCTTCCTGCCTCCCACTGCAGCGGACACCAGCTCCCAGCTCTGGGGTTAGGCTTGCTTTGCAAATACAGAACAACTGGCTTTTCTAGCCAGCCTGTTTTTATAGGAGTACAATGTTCAAAGCATACCCCAAAAGCCAACCACACCTTCCTCCTCCTCCCCCAGCCACTTCATCACCTGCAAAGGCCCTGCGAGCTTATCAGGAGGGGCAGTGGGTGGTGGGGACAGGGAGGCCAGGGGAGGAAGAGGCAGCCGGTCCTTACCTGAGGTCGTGGAGGTCCAGTTGCTGTCTGCAGTGCTGGTCTGGTTGACCCTGAGTGCCTTGGCGAGCAGGAAGCTAAAACTGGCCAGCAGAAGTGGGCAGAAGGGCTCCATGGCAAACCTGGAAGAGGCAGGATCAGGCTCAGAGGACTTGCCCTCCAAGGTGGACACGCACAGAACACACATCCGGCTCTTGGTAGACAGAGGGGTGGGCGGGGATGGGGGTGACAGTGGGGCCGCTGTGGGAGCGCTGACTTGTCAACCTGAGTTAGGGAGAGGGGTCTTTGTATTACAGCTGGCGTAAGTTACACCTGCCCTGGGAAAATCATCTCACCTTAGAACAAGCCAGGTTAGTAGCTAAATGAACGATCCTCGGGTTAGAAAAGCTCCTGTCGCTCAGGTTAATTTCCTTTTCTGTTTGTGTGTCTGTTCTGGGGGAGAGGGGAGGCAAAGAAGGCCTTGGAGGTGCCCAGGAGGAGACACTCAGAAAACACCACGAGATCTAGGATTCTGAGTGGTCGTTTCACAAACCCTCAAAGAGGCCTGTTCACCACTCCTGCTGCATTCCCACGTGGTGATCGTTTGTTCAGTTAGGGAATCTTGTACTGTGCTACCCGTGATGTGGGTCTAGTATTTCTACAGATGGGGGCGGGGGGGGGGATCACAGGCTTAGGACGGGCTGGGTTAGTGAGCCTGTGCTCATAGGGTGAGGGGGTCGGAAACAGGGTCTGGCCCGTCTGCACAGGAGCCACCCGGGCTGTCCCCCTGGTCACACCACAACCCATGCTCTGGCTTTTACTCCCAGTGCAGGCCTGGCCCGCCTCCACCCTGAGCCTGAGCTGCGGGAAGAGGTCCCCTACTGTCACCGTCATGCCCAGGCTCTCTGCCTTTCCCGTACCCTAGAGCCTGTTAATGGTTTTCAAGTCCAGCCCCTCCTCTCATGATTGAGGTGTTAATGCTGATGGGGGGGTGAGGAGAGGCCACCAATGTCTGGTCCTCTGAGCCAAACACTCTGTCACTTCCATGCATCATCTCCTTCAGTCGGCACAGCTGGGGGGTGGAGGTCTTGGCTCCTGTCTGAACCCTCAGGTGAAGCAGTGGGAACCTCCGTCCCCCTGGAAGGGCCACAGTCAGCTCATCTCTGACAGGTGCTTGGGCACCTCGCGGTCAGAGGGAAGTACTTCTGGGTGCGTGTAATGTGCAAACCGGGGTCGTATGTGGCTCAACACAGAAAAGGGCTGTTTCACCCAGGAGACCTCAGATCTCCACCCGATGCTCCGCTTTGCCCAGACACCTTAGATCCTGGGGAAATGTGACTGTGGCCACTGGGTGGTGTAGAAACTCCTCCTGTAGGACTTGCAGGTGCAGGTGGGCGGGGCCAGGCACCGAGGGCGGGAGACCTGGTGGCCACGACTCAGACAGCCGGCCAGGTGTGGGCTCTCGCCCGCTGGCATTCCCCGCCCCGTTTCTGTCCACTGAGCCCTGTCCCGGGTCAGCCTGGGTGCCTGTCCCCCCAGACAGAGCTTTCCTGACAAAAGCCTCCCTTTGGGATATAAATGGACCGAGGCCAAAAAACATGGCTTTCTTGTAATGAGGAAAGACATCTGAATGAATGTAAGAAGTGCCAATCATCGTTCAGCCATCACCACTCTTAAAATGAAATGGTTACGAGCACATTATAATAATTAGCCAAACAACTACGATAGCTACAGTCGACACTTCCATCTCTTTCCTCTTTTTTATTTCCAAACCATGCATTTTAGACTTATAAAGTGAGCCACACACACAAAATTGCTCTCCTTGCATGAGCACCTACTATGTGCTAGGCCCTTTATGTGAATATCACCCTCGTAATAACCCCTCCAGCACTGAGACACTGAGGGCCCCCAGGATAAGGAGACGGCCCCCAGTCAGCTCAGAGGAAATGGAGGATTCAAACCCAGGACGCCTGGGGACAAAAGCCTTGAGCCTTGCTGGCTGCATATACTGCATTAAAAAAGTCTGTCACTCCACACTGCAACACTTGTAACATATTTGAGTAAATGGTCATTATTGGATTAGGAAGTATTCATTGACTTAACACTACTCAGAGATGCAGAATTCCTAGATGAAACATTTTGTTCTCATCACACGCATTAATTTGAAACCTCCCCCTTCAGAAGCTGACAGATCTAAGAGGAGGCTGACACCTTGAGCCAAAGGCCATCTCATCACAATCAGACACTGTGAGATCTGGAAGTGTCCTGAGCGGCAGCTGATTTGCCCAGTACGACCAGCAGAGGGCACAAAACTTTGCAGAATTCAAACCCGTCCCACCACTGAGAGACCCTTTATTGCAGCAATTACATTGCAAGGTCAATGACAACTTGCCAGTCCCTGGACATTCACTCTCAAAGAGCTTGCACAAGCTCCCTGATAAACACAAACACGAATCGGTCACAAAAATAATGCTTGAATTTTAACAACTTAATTTAATCACTGTTTATTTTTTGTGCATTCACTAAATGCTACGTACTGATCTCCAGAATTTAGATGATCAAAATAGTTTATTTTGAAAAAAGAGGCCTTCCCTTTTACTCCCACTGAAGGCCAGCCAGCTATCAATGTGATTAGAATTGCCTTTTTATTCCATTTATTGCCTTTTCAATCTCGCTTGTTGGGTGAGTCCTCGGGGTTGGTCATTTGGTCTGCTTCCAGGTGTCCCGTGGGCGCAGCGACTCTTCTCATTCCGGGTGTGGATGCCCGTCCCAGGCTGGCTCGCAGCCGGCGCTCAACCAGTGTTGGTGGACAGGGATGGTCCCACGTACCACGGCCCCACCCGCACCCAGAGAAAGGCGGCAGCCTGGAGAAGAACACGGTTCTCTTCCCACGTCTCCAAGGGCAAGCAGCTGAGGTTGGTTCCAAGGAGCCCTTAGGACGTGGCACCGGGGCTGCTTTCCCTCCAGCTCAGGCACAAGTCCCCGGGGGCTCCAGCATGGAGAATCTCGAGACCATGCAAACTGACTACCGCACAGTGAGGAGCCCAAGAGACAAGGATGAAAACGACCTGGCTCTTATTTCTGCTTCCTTGAGTTGTCATCAAGAGGGCGACAGCCCTGTAGATCAGTGTTGGTGGACAGTGCTGGTCCCCAACTACCACAGGATGGGGACGCAGGATGAAAGGGGGAAGGAAAGTGGAAACACATCTCAAACGGGTAATTGCAAGCAGGGCAGGAGGACGCCCCCTGCTGGAGAGCAGTTACCTGACCATAGGAGACAGAGCAGGAAGGTCATCCCAGGAGAGGCCACAGAGGCAGGAGGAGAAAAAAGCTCAGCACGTGAACGGGGGGCCCGGGCCTGGGCCTGGGCAGTGACAGGGGCCACATCACAGAAGGTCTCCAGGCCTCCGGAGGTGGGGGCTTCTCCCCTAAGCAGATCCCTCCCCTATTGGCCTGGATCTCCAGCTCCCTGAAAGAAGGTGCCAGAAGCTGACAGGTGGGAACCCTGCCTTTCTGGGTTCCGACTTTCAGTGGGTCACTCAGCTGTGCTGGGAGCCAGGGCACCAGGAGCAGAACAAGTGGCCCCTTCCCCTGGGCTCTGGGAGTGACTATCCTCCACCTGGGCAGCGGCCAGCGGCCTCTGAGACCTGTGCATGTCTGGGGGCAAAGGCAGGGCCAAACACACTGTGTACCTGCTCCCCAATCTCTCCTGGGGATGGCAGGTCACAGTGACCTTCAGAGGCAGCTGGAGAAGAAGATGGTGTGCTACCTCAAATCTCTAAGTGTGGCTGTGTGGCTGTCCAGAAGTGAGGCCACCTGCTGTCACAGAAACAACCTGGCCAGGAGGCAGGTGCTGGGCAATGCAGATCCGTTATTTACCTGCAGGGGGGATGGCTCCTTACTTCCCCGAGTCTGAAAAACTGGCTAATGTCCTTTCTGGAAGTTTCTGCGGATAATGTCTGTGATAAGCTGGCCAGTGAAGCTCAGGTCTCCCTAGGGATCTAAGGATTCATTTGTCAATGTCCCTGGCTCACTGCCTCTGGTCTCAAGAGCAGGAGAAGCTCCCGGGTCCAAGCCAGAATTGGAACCACCCAGAGGCCGCAAGGCTGGACTCTCGGTGCTTGGGGCGCAGGAGGTGCTAGGTGTGCACAGATTCTTCTCCACCTTGTTTCTGCCAAAAGAGCAGGCCCCCGCACAGCCTCCCAGCCTCCTACGTCTGCCCCAGCTGTCCTCTCGGCCACATCCTCCTAATGGGAAGGGGCGTGGCTGTGGGGCGGAATCTCTGGTCCCGACTAGGACCTTCTCAGCGGAAGGCAGGTGAGAAGAGAAAGAGCAGCCATTGCCCTTTGGGGGCTCAGACTGCCTTACAGGACTCTGCAAGGTCCATCTGTCTACCCCAAAATAACGTGAGTATGAAGATGGAGAGTGCCACGTACCTGTCACACGGCCCAGTCATGCACAGACACTGCCCCTGCATTCCTAAGGTAGGAGGCATTGTGCAGGCCGCGAGGTTGAGCCAAACCTACTGCCTATCGACAAACCCTCCAGCAGGACGCCAGTAAGCACCACTGGCGTGGTTACAAACGGGCCTAAATATTCCCAGAGAACCGACAATTGCTGCTGTTCACCTACAGGTTGGGGATGGCCCTGACACCTGTGGGGTGTGGGTCTGTGAGGGGTGAATTCTAGGCACCCCCAAATCTACCGTGAATACACGGGGCTTGGCAGACAACCCTCGCAGGCACAGAGAGATGCTCGCCCTGAACACAGCCTGGGGACAGCACCAAACTTCTAAAATCATTGCTAAAAATACAAGTCAGCTTGTTCTACCACCAGGTTCCCAGCTACGTGCCCCCCAGACTCGTGCCATCGCCTCCTGATAAACCTCCAGGACGCGGGGCTACCGGGGCCTGGACTAGCCAAGCAGCTGGCACCTCATCCCACTGTGTCTGTTTCTGATAAAACTGGGACAATATTACCCACAGGGCAAACTGATTATTTTTTTATGCACTGGGGAAGAACAAATCTCAAAGAACAAAGATGAATTTTCGTGGTAAAGGAGAAACAAATCCAGACCTTTTTCCACTTTCAGGTGTGAATACACCTACGTGGATGAAAGATTTAAATAACAATAATAAACACCCCTTCGGCCATCCAACTTGCACAGTCAGCATGTTCCAGAAGCATCCACCGTGATATCACCTGCCCTTTTGGAAAAGGCTTTGCTCGTTAAAAAGGAAAAGATGCAAAGAACACAGCTTTTGACCTGAGGTGGTGAAGGCTGAACCTTAATTGCTTTTGAAGAAAAGTATTTGCACACATCTAATGCAAAATCATTGAAATCGCATTAAAAGGTATCCATGTGGCAGGAGAGAAAAAGGAAAAAAAAAACAAAAAGAGAGAGAGAGAAATGATGAGGAGTGGCTGGGCAGCGTCCCCAGCCTGGCTGGCTGTCACTGGGCAGGGGCCTGTGACGTCCTCCAGGGTCCTCTCATCGGACTGTCGTCCAACAGCCACTCAGACAGGTGGCTGCCACATCTGCCTTGACAGAGGACCCAGAGGTCAGAGACAGTGAGCTGCCCGCTCCTCAGTCCCAGCTCCACGGCCGGGGCAGCGGGTGGGAGTTGGGGGAGGGGGAGGACACCACTTCTGCAGCCTGAGGCACCCCCTGGGCTCTCGGGGGGGTCAGGCCACATGGCGGTCACTGTGCACACACGACCTCCGCACACTCGGAGTCCCATCTGGGGCCCCTGGGACACACAGGACTCTCAGAGTTCAGGAAACTGAATTCAGAGCACAGCCTGGGCGCTTGTACCCACAGAAATATCAGGGTGTGGGGTGACTGGTGCTTCTGTCGCGATAGACACTTGTCCCCCATCACCACCACCATCAACTACATGGGCTAGGTGTGTCCAGAGACATCTGAGAACCCCGGGGAATACACAGCATGCACTGGCGAGGGGTGCAGCCCCCACATTCCCAGGAGCAGGGATCTCTGCCCCAGACACTGCAGATGCCCCTTGTGAGGCTGCATCTTTCACGCCCTGTTCGCTTGCGTGTTCCTCACTGCACGTTCGTTAGCTCACCCTGGGCCTTGGGAACCACTGGGTACCAACCACTGAGGTTGGGCCAGAACCATCCGTACAGCAACAGTGTAGACACACACACTCTGATCTGGCTCCCTCCTTGTGAGGACGCCACACATGGCAAGTGAGACGACGCTCCAGAGCACCGCAGCTCTGCTTCACACTCTCTCATTATACAAGTACCAAGTGACAGCTTTTCTTCTAAGAGAGCCGAGGACATGGAAATTAGTTTCACAAATTAGTTGGAGCTGATCACATTACACATAAATAGCTGGGCACGACCAAGCTCTTAGAGAAACTAAGAACAAACATTTATATCATGAGAGTCTCGACGGGCCTTAAAAAATAAAAATAGTTTTCAAATAGATGCTTTCCCCGACCCATGTTCTTTTCTGCTTTGCAACCTTATCTGAGCCCTGGCACAGGCGAGCTGAGCCCTGGCACAGGTGAGCTGAGCCCTGGCACAGGCAAGGTGCTTCTCCTCAGGTGGCCACAGGCTCACTCAGCCCTGGTGGGTGCCATGCCCGTACTCAACGGACCAGCTGCCAGGTAGAGAAGGAAGTAGAGGTTAAGAGGGTCTCTTGGTTCTGGACTTGGCTTTTCCTCAACACGGGAAGGATGAACAGGTATTTCTGGAAGTGGCACTACTGCTCTCTTCTCTCTGAGTTCATCGACGACTCCCTGGGGCCCTTCCTGGATCTCCCCGAATCCCCACCATCTCCGCCCTTCGCTCAGACAGGACACAGGCCAGTTCCTGAGGAGGAAGAGTGACCTCACAGGCCGCTCACGATGCCGGATGGCTACAGAGTGATAGGTAGATCGGACAGTGTGGAAAACAGTCAAGGCCATTCGTTTTCAACTCATTAGGAAAAATGGCTGTTCCACTAAGCTCATTACTCTTCCATTGGGGGAATAAACAAAATAAAATCAGCTCATGAAATAGTATCTGAAAACGTGTTTGGCCGGTTAAATGACAAAGTGATATTTTTAGAAGACAAAATGCTGCCTGCGTTTAGGCGCAAAAAGGGCTTATCTGCTCTCCACTAAGGGGAGACTGTTTGAAGCTTACCAAGCAAGGTCCACAGGCTGCGCAAAGAGAAGTTCCCCCGGAAAACCCGGGGGGTGTGTGCCAAACATCTCAGGCTTGGTTTGAGGGCTGCTTGGAGTAAAATTAAGGTCTCAGTGAGGAATCCTTTCTGCTTAGTAAGGTCAACAGGATTTGACATTGTGATTGAATATCTTTATACACTCAATTTTTTCTTAACAAGTAGGTGAGCGGTCCTCTGCGATGAAGCAGTGGCGACATGACACCTAACGTTACTTTCTCTCTTGTCCTTGTGGCACGTTATTCTTCTCCCGTGTTCATGAGGTTTGGGGGCTCAAACAAGCCCAGGGGTGTGGGAGCTGTGTAAGTGGGCACGGCTGGTACAGAGACACCCGGGGCTCAGAGGCTGGTGGAGAAGCCGCAGGTCTGCAGGGAGCGCGAGGGGACACGGCAGAAGGCGGGCATCACGGGGCCCATCAGGTGAGGTCCGCTGCAAGTGAACATCGCACAAAGCGGTTTTGGGGAAGAACACCGGCATGGGATGCAGGGCAGATCCCCTCTTGGGCCTCAGTCCCCAGCCTGCCCCGCTCTACCACCCCACTCAGTTTTCAGAGTGATTTTCATACAGTGGGAGTCTTCCCACATCCTTCTCTTCAGTGTCTTCCGCTGCCCTTGGTATTGAGCCTAGACTCCTGGGTGGGACCGGTGGGACAGGCACCCCCATTGACCCTTCCAGCCCCCCACCCAGCAAACATGCCAGCCTTCTTACCCTCCATATTCTGCAGTCCCCCAGCTCTTAATGCTCAAAACACCCCTCCCCTCTTGCTCTGCCAAGCAAACTCCTCTCCATCCTTCACCCCTCTGACCCTGGGCCAGTCTCTCCAGGAATCTGTGCCCCCAGGGGACCTGGGTGCTCTGTTTCCAGGCTTCCTCCTCACCCCGCCGTGCAGCCCAGCTGACTGGTGTGTCTCTTCCTGCATCTGAGCCTCTGAGTCCACTCAGCATACCGTAGGTGCTCAATGCCCGTGCATGAATATGTCTGCCTTCTGCTTCCTGGGACACACGCATCCTGCACCCACACTTCCTAAGCCCTTGTAAAGAGGGTCAGGAAGGGCCTCAAAAAATGCGTGGCTGTTGGGTCCAGGGCAGAGGGGGCTCACTGTACCCCGAGACCCTGGCTGGCATGGGCACCTCTGCAGGTTTCCCGATCGGGAAGGCAGGAAGGCTGAGAGCCACTGTCACTTTGGCCTGAACAAGGTGAACACGTTCCTGCTTTAAAAAAGAGTCACAGAAATAAATGCAACACACTCATCGCAGGGCTGCTGGGTGGTCAACAGTTTGCTGGGACAAGGACCTTTCTGCCTGTCCTACCTGCCCTGTCACACCACACAGACACCTGCTGGAGAGGATGTGCTTCTCCCCCTGGGGGCTGGGGGTCCCCGGGATGCTGATCGAAGGGTCAAAATTCACTATAGCACAAAAAAACCAAAGCCTGCTGACCAAGTGACCCACAGACAGCCTGGGAGTGACCTGTGACGTGTTTGGAAAGCTTTCTTTTTTGAAAGATATAATTACATACAGTTAATTGGACCCATGGTTTGACAAGTTCTGACAAATGTACGTCCCCATGCGATCCCTACCTCATCAAGAGGAAGAGCATCTGACGTTGCTCTAGAACATTCCTTCTCACCCCTTCTCAGTCTCGTCTTTCCCATGCCAAGAAGCATGCCCTATTTTGATTTCTATCTCCAGAGATAACTAGCTTGGCCTGTTTTTGAACTTCCTATGAATGAAACCATACAGGATATGCTCTTGTGTGTCCCGTTTCTCGAATTCAGCAGTATATTGAGGCTCGTCCGCGTGGCCGTGGGCAGTGGTGGTCCCTTCCTTCCTACTGCTGCTGAGTTTCCCTCTGTGCGGCTGCCACAATTTGTTTACCCATTCTCTTCTCGATACACATTTGGGTTGTTTCTCCTTTTTTGGCAATTATGAGCAAAGCTGCTATGAACCTGGGGACAAGCCTTTTTGAGAACAAAAGTTTTTCATTTATTTGGGTTGAATGCCTGTAAGTGGAATTGCTGGGTTCAAGGAGTGGGTACACGCTTACCATGTAAAAAGGTTTTAAATTGGTTTGAAATATTTAAAAAGGCGGAGAGTCTACAACCGGCCTCAAGATGTGGCTTCCCTTGGGGACAGCAGGTCTGGCCTGCATTCCTGCGTGGCGGCATGGGTTGGCCCCTCCACTGGAACCTGGACTTGCCGAGTGTCCTGTGGCCCCACCCTGCACATTCCCACTTGGGTCACCCTCCCCTGCTTCCTTTATCACACAATCTGTGGCTGCTACTCCAGTGCCTGGATTAAAGGAGCCCTCTGCACCGGTGTCTCCCTCAGAACTCCAACGAACGAATCTGAAATTGGCAGGGAGCCTGATTTTTTCCTGACTCAAAGCGAGAAGGTTTAGTAATTCCAAGTGAAACAGTTCCTTTTCAGGCCACCACTATCCACAGTTGTGGGAGGTTTTAATTTGGTTCGGTCTCCCTTAATATGCTGCACATACACAGGTTTTAATCTTCTTTTATTAAAAATAAATCCACCCTTCTCGCTCAGGTCTCCTGTGTAAATATCTAATTAGGGCAGCAGCTCTGCCCAGCCCAACAGCGGTGCATTGCTGTCCCATAAGAAGGAAAGAATTGTACCCATCTTTTGAAAAATGTTAATTGGGCCAAACAGTGAGCATGAATTATTTATAACCACCCCTCTGGTTATTTGGAAGAAAATTTGCCTCCAATTGCAACTCAGAAAAGAATTCTTGGTATTTCATTACTCAAAGAAGCCGCTTTAGAACCTCCCGGACAGCTCAGCCATGGTGGATACACAACTCGATCCGTGTCTGGAGGAGACATGGGGTCCAGGGTCCCTTCTAAACGCCTGGCCCATGTTGTGCCTGAAGCAAGATCACATTTGGGCTTAATCTCCTTGGTAGCTTCATTCATTCATTCATTTATCCATTCATTCATTCACCTATTTACTGGCACCTTCTGCACAACAGTGAGCAAGATAAACAAAGCCCTGCCCTCAGGGGCCTCCCTTCACACACCTTCACACAGTAGTCAGAGGACTCTGCTTACAGGATTGCTTTTCTCAGCAGGCTCTACCCTGTCATGTTGACTTCTGTCTAAATCCTTCCTCCCATCAGCCCCCAGTGGCACTCAAAATTAGGATTCTCCCTCTGTTTCCAAACTATCCCAAGAGGTTTCCTAGTGGACACCCCACCCGCGATTTGTTTTGACTCCAGCCATTCAGATCTGCAGGGTGACCCTATGTCTCCTCTACACTCAGGTTTGGGAGAGAACATTCTTTTCACCACTTTCAACCCAGCTAAGTGATTAGCTCCCACCCAGTAAGGCTAAACGCTTGTAGTGATACAGTTCCAGGGTTACGTTTTTCTTTATTGATACTCTGTTGGTAAACTACAATCAACTGCACGTAATTATGGAAAATTATAACAGGGGCACAGCAGTAAAACAAAACGTTACCCTTTGGGAATATTAATAAATACATACTCTCTTCTTTAATAGAAAATTCATGCCTATTTCACAAAATGGTTTGCTCTCACACTGGGAAACATTATGACACTCATGAATTTTTAAAGAAACACTGATTTCGTACGACCAGAAGCCACTAATAAAGATTTGTTTGTTCATTCATTCAACAAATATTCACTGAGTGTCTTCTGGACACAGAGCATGTGGAAGGAGGCCTTATTCAGTCAACAAGATTTGACAGGGAGGCTCCTGCCTTCGAGGGATTTCTCCTCTGAGCGGGAAGCCCAAGCCTCCCCGAAACAGAACGTCAGTGGTCCAAGGTGGGCCATGGCAGTGGCTGGTGCCAAACCTCTCGAAAGTTTGCTCTATCCCTTGCTTTCAACATAGGTGCTCGGTGCTGGGGATTCCACAGAGACTAAGACCCCATTCGTGCCTTTGGGAAGCTCCCACTTCCTACCGAAAATAAGACCCAGCTGGACCACCAGCTCTAATGCATCTTTTGGAGCAAAAATTAATAGAAGACCCAGTATTGTATTATATTATATTATACCTGGTATTATATATTATATTATATTATATTATATTATTATTTATTATATTACATTATATAGACCGGGTCTTATATTACTTTTTGCTCCAGAAGCCTAGTCAGAGCTGACGGTCCGCCTAGGTCTTATTTTCGGGGACACACGGTGTGCGCTCCCAAGTCTAGCACATAGTAGGTGCTCATGATGACCCCTGAGTTGAGCAGAAACCTAATGTCAACAGCATGGCATCGGAAGAGGGCTGACTGTGAACCTGCTTCCTGAGCTCAGGGTCTCTGCTGTTTCTGCCTTGTGAGGAGCTTTACTGGGGGTTTCCAGCAAAGCAAGGCTGGAAGGTGCAGCAGGTATTTTAACTGGCTTCTGGGATGCTGCATCTGCTTTGATGGACAGAGGGCAAGAAGTTGCGTTTATGGGCCAGGAAGATGCTGGGTTCCTGAGTGACCATGACCTCAGAGCTATCCTCGGGGTACTTACTGTATTTGTTCTCGAATAGCCCTTGCAAGTCCCTGGGAGGCTCGAGGAGGCAGCCAGCCCAGTGAAAAGAGTCTGGCAGGAGAGACAGGTGGGCCTGGGTTCATGCCTGGGCTCCTTCAGCTTCTGGGCAAGTCACCTGTCTCTCAAAGGAGGCTCTTTCCTCTTCTGTGATCTGGGGGCCCAGGGGCTGCCTGTTAGGATCTGTGGGGACACAGGTGGACTCTCTGGCCCAGGTTCTTCTCTGAGCTGCTGGGAGGGGGACAGTGACGCATCCCTGAGGTTCAGGGCACCCCCTCTGCACGGGCACGTTCGATGTGCCCAGAGTTGCTGCGGACCTTTCTCGGGCTGGGAACCATCCGTGGTACCTTGTGAGGGTGCGGGGTGTCCCCAGGATGCTCACAGCCCAACGGGGCAGAAAGACACATAATGACGAGCGCGGTATTAGAAAGACGAAGCCCAGAGTGACAGGAGTGTCCAAGAGGAGGATTTCAAGTAATGAAAGTATTATAATTTCACGTTTTGTTTTATGGGCTCAACTTGTATCCAAATTTGTAAGCATCAGGGATGCAAGCGAAGCAGGGCGAGGTGGGGCAATGTCTCCACGCATGCGCCGTCGCTGGAAACCCAGGTACGATGCTACAGACGACCAGCAGGTGGCGCAATTGGGGAAGCCATAGAAACATTCATTCACACCAGCCCAAGGCTCCCAGACCCTAAACCAGAATGTTCCCAACTCCCACTTCCTGCAAAGTCCTGCTCTCACCCACCCAGCATCTTTCCAGGGTCACTGCAGACACGTGGTTTCTGGCACCTGCACTCCCTGCAAGTGACGACCCCACCAATGCTAGGAAACTTAGTCTCTAACAATTTTCCTCTCCACTCATTATGTTAAAGTGATTAACCAGTAACTAGCATTATACGATGCATCTGAATTCTCCTGAACAGGCACCCTCCTGCCCATTTCCCAGCACGGAATTTTATTTTCTAATCTGTGGATCCATGATCTCTACCCGAGTCAAAAAATCCAACACTCTGATGGACTTTCCTAGCCTGAAACAAGAGAGAGAAACTATAAATCAAATAGTATTCCCTGTTCAGGAAATTGGCTTTGTGCCCACATTCACAATTCTTCCATACATATTAAAATTAATTATACTGGCAACCGTAGCTCAAAGTATGTACAAATAAAGTGGGGTGAAAGGGCAGAGGTGGCGACTAATTAAGACAGAAGACTTCCAGGACACGTTTGCCTATCGCCGGTCATCCACTTAATGGATTAGTTGTCAGTTATTTAATAAACCAACTGATGACAACCGCTAGGTTTTGACATTTGAGTTCGGGGGGCCTAAGTTAGGGAGAAAGGAGGAGAGAGAAAAAGAGGTGGGGGTGGGGGCAGGGAGGAGGACGAGAGGGGCAGTGAGGAGTGGAGGTCAGGAACCTGACGGGGTGGGGACAGCATGGCCCTGCCCCTGTGAGGCACCTGTGCCCCAGGGAGGGGGAGCAGCTTTTTTATTCCTCAAAGGAAAAATGTCAGTTGCCCAAACCAAGTCGTTCTCTGTGCTCTCTCGTCTCCGTGGGGGTGTGCAGCAGGAATCTGCCTCCGGAGTCCCTTGGCTCTGCCGCTTTCTAAGTGTGACCGCTCAGGCAAGTTGTCTCACCTGCAGAACGGGGAACAGTCTCTAGTTCAAGGCCAAGAAAGAACAAGGCCAGATGTGCAGAAGGCTACAGACCTGCTGGGGGATCCTGGCCAGCGCGGGCCTGGCCCCCAGGGGCGGCGGAGAGGGCGCTTGCTGATGAATGACTGCGTGGGTGAGGGATGGCCCTCGTTCCTGTGGACGGAGCGACCCCAGGCCCCGCTGGCCATGGAGAGCCTCAGCTCATGCCCGTTGCCCAGTGTAATTATCCTCAGCATCTTCCTTCTCTCTCAAAACGGCCAGGGCTTGGGTGACCGGCTATACGTCCGCCTGACTAGGAGAGACGGAGTGGGGCGAGGTCATCATTCTCCAACCAGAGAGAAATGTTGCTGTCTTAATAGACCAAACAGAAATGTGCTAAATCACCCTCTCAATCTAATGAATGGCATCGACACAATGAAGGAACTGGAGAATCCTGTGTTAAAACCCCACAGTATTGCATGCTTTTCAGCATCCTTCACATCACAGCTGCTCTCCCACCAGCATGGACATCAGAAAGAGCCTGGGCCACCAGTTCAGGGCCACCTCAGCTCTGGTCCACTAGCTGTGTGACCTTGGGCCAGTTCTTTTCCTCTCTGAGTGTAAAGTGAGCAAAACAGTGACCTCACCCAGCCTCTGGGGAAGGTAAGAAGAAAGCCCTTCATACCTTTTGTGGACTGTGAACAAACACTTTACAATACGTCCAGCTCAGAGGTAAACAAACAAGAAGCAACAGAATCAGTTTTATTTCTCTTATTTCAGACTGGCATTCTGAGAGGAGAGGGCGGGGGGACCTAAGGAAGAGCTCCATTTTCAGTCCCAGAGACATAAATCCCCAGAACTACCAGGGACAGTCCTGGGCCAGTGAGAAGCCTCGGGCTCAAACACCCAACAGCATTTATGGAGCGGGGGCTGTGCCCAAGCTCTCTGCTGGACGCCCCAGGCACTGTGCCCCCTGGATAAGAGGAGGGGTGCTTCCGTCAGCCTGCAATGGGGGAACACGACAGGGGAGGAGACAGGAGCTGAGCCTCCAACAGTGACTTCCTAAGCCGGCCCAGACCAAGCAGGCCCATCCAGGTAGGATCTGCAGAGGACGCATGAAGTGTCCCAGCATCAGCCAGACCAGAGAGCCAGCCCCTCCGTCTCTGTCCCCTCTGGGCCTCAGCACCGTGATGAACTCACATAGTGCTTGGTAGCTGGCACGATGGCTGGACACACGCGTGCCCCCAGGAGCGAGGATGGTGGCAGGCTGAGAATGCATCCTGGCTGCCTGCACTTTTGGAAACGTTTACCGGCTTATCTGCTTCTGAGAAGGACCCAGAAACTTCCTGCCTCTGTTCCTGCGTGTCCTCCACTCCTTGTCTGCTTCTCACACCCCTTTTACTCCTGGCCAGTGGCAGGCGTCAGGACACAAAGTCCCGCGAGGATGTGACCGCGGCCCACGTGCGCTGAGAAAGCCCAGACAGCGGAGACCACAGGAGGGGCTTGCATCCCGCCAGCCCTGGCCGGCAGTGTCCGAGGGCTCCGTTCCCGCCCCTCCGTTCCGAAAGGCCCCAGCCTGCGGGGAAAGGAACACTGATCAACTCGGTTCAGAGATGGTAAAACTGGGTCTTGAGGCCTTAACATCTTTAACACGACCGCTGGCTCCTGAAACTTTGCGAAGAATGACTAGCATTTCTACCTCCCGAAATGAGAAAGCCCTGCATCCTGGCTATTCTATCCACAGCTTCCAGAAACTCCAGGGGAAACTGGGGCTGCAAAGGTACCCAGAGAGGGAGGCAGGTGAGGGCTGACACGCATCAGGGCCTCCGAGAGACAGACCTCCAGGCACCGGACTGTCACGCACTTTTCCCTGGGTGTGAGGGGAGCCTTCTTCCCGGGGGAGCCGCCCCCCCCCCCCCCCCAGTGTGAGCCCTGTGAGCAGCATGGGGCATGGCAAGCTCCGAATGCCGTCCCCAGGGCAGCACTGGGATTCAGGAAGTTCACCGAGGTAGGGATTGGGTACCTGAGGCAGAACGCATGCCCTTATTTCTAGAAGCAGATGAGTGACAAGCAAGAACGCTCATCGTGACAGGGGCAGTGACACGGCACTAGCTTTGGCTGTGGACACTGGTCCACGCACTTTACACACAACACACTGGACCCTCACCTCATGGAAGCTCTCTGACACAGTACACAGCTCTTATCATGCCTTACAGCAGAGGGCTCTGAGGATCAGAGAGGCGAGGTCACCTGCCCAAGGCCACACAGCTGGCAAAATGGCAGAGCCTGAATTCAAACCCAAGTAGTCTGGAAACAACCAGACGTCAGAAAACCACGTCTCCACAGTCACTGTGAACTCCTCAGACCTGGGAATTCTGAAACGCTATAAGGTGTGATCAGGACAAGTATGGAGAACGTGAGACTCGATCAAAACTGAAAAACATTTCCTTTCAGGACAAACGGACACACATGCTGTAAATTCTACAAATTTACTGAAAATACTTATTTAGCCATCCTCCCACCCCCCAAAATCCATGAGTTGTTTTGGCCCTAACGGATGTTAGTGTTTTATGGGTTTTGAATTGTAAACATCTCCCCTCAGAATGTCATTTTCATTGTTACACCTGGGAAACGCCCCTACATCATAAAATGCGAGTTTAGTAAACATTTGTTCAATGCATGAAGTGGCCAAAAGGTTTGCCGAGAAGAGCCCGAGTGGAGCTTTCATGTCCCCATCCGACCGAGGTCTCTGTAAACACCAGCTGCATCTCCTTAAATATTTAGCAATATAGAACCACAGAATTTTACGTCCTTTGAGAATTCTTTGTTCTGTTACAAAAGAAGTGAAAAAGAAGGAAGAAAAGAAACCTCAAAGGAAATGACTATTCCCATCTACTAGAAAGTCTGGTAATAAGAAACTGGGAAGCAGGCTGTGAGAATCTGAGTCGATCAATTCTACTTAGAAATGTTCAGGTCAAATCAGGGCTGCCCACAGTCAGAGCAACGACACTGGCCACGAGCTGTGTCCAACTTTGAAGTCCCCCGGAACGCTGAGTCTCCTTTTATCTGAACTCCGCTGACAATGGAGGAGGAAAGCAGGGAGGAGAAGGCTCCACGCACAGACATCACAGACAGGCTTTTCCCTGGTGACAGAGTCTCAGGGGCCCAGGGGGGCCCTTCCACTGCCCTGGGGGAGGCTTTCTGCGCTCTTTTATCCACCCACGTGCCCACTGACCCCCTCTTTGCTATCTCAGGTCTGGCGAAGTCAGGGAAACAGAAAGAAAGGGCAGGAGGCTGCATAGGTGGCTTCCAACTCCACGCAGTGATGTTTTCAGAAGATGCACGTCTGTCCCACCTCTCACCTGTATCTAGAAGCTGCGTAAACACAACTGAGCAAACCTGAAAGACTACAAAGCTCCGGACTTCTGTGTGGCTCAGACAGGAGGAAACAGACTAAGGGTAAGCAGTGATTTTCAAGTCAAAGCTAGCTAAGCACCTCCAAGGAGCTGCCAAGGTGAGTGCGTGTAAAATGCTTATGCTCCGATTTAGCCTTTAAACCCGCTTTCGCCTTGGTCTGTGAAATGGTGCCCAGGGACCCTGGGGGTGCAGACTCTAGCTGAGGTCAGCACCCCAGAGAGAAGGTGGATGGATGAGGTTTGGCCTTAGGAAACTCAATAGTATCCTTACTGGCCCTGAGACTTTCAGTGAAATGGGCAGTGAACAGACGCTGGGCTGATTAAAAGGTGTCCCCCCAAATTCATGTCCCTCTGGAACCTCAGAATGTGACCTACCTGCAAATAGGGTTTCTGCAGATGTAGTGCGTTAAGAGGAGGTCATAATGCAGTGGGTGGGCTCCACATGCAGTGGTGTCCCTTATAAGAGGAGAGGACACAGAGACACACACACACAGGAGAAAACCATGCGTGATACTGTCATTTACAATAAGAAATATATATTTGATCTTCTTCCCCATTTCTGGCACAGGATTCCTAAAACCCTTGGAATTTCCTAAGTGATAAGAGCACTAGAAGCATCTTTTGTTCTAATATTTGGCCTTTGACCCCGGTTCCTGACACAGGGCTCCGGAAACCCTTGTAATGTGCTGGGTGTTAGGAGTGTTATTTTCTTCTAATGAGGTGACTCTGGCTGGGCTCCTGGATGAGGGTTGGTCCCTGGAGAGACCACGCCATGATTAGAAGCTTGGAATTTTCAGCCCTGCCCGCCCCACCCATTCTCTTGAGAAGGGAGAAGGGTTGACAATGGAGTTAATGATTGATCATGACTGTGACGAATTCTCCACAAAGTCCCACAAGTACAGGATTCGGGGAAGTTCCAGATTGGGGGCACATATCCACCAACCAGGAGGGTGATGCACCCCTAGTCCTGACCTCTTCGCCTGCCTGTTCATCTGTACCCTATATCACATCCTCTAAGAAACTGGTAAACCTAGGGGTTTCTCTGCGTTCTGTGAGTCACTCTAGCAATTTAATCGAACCCGAGGAGAGAGTCACGGGAACCTCAGATTTCTAGTCCATCGGTCAGAAGCGCAGCTGAGTGGTCAGAAGCACAGGTGACAACCTGGACTTGCGATTGGCATATGAAGTGGGGCGCAGTGGTCTCGTGGGGCCAAGTTCTTCATTTGTAGGGTCTGATTCTGTCTCCAGGTAGATAATGTCAGAATTGAGTTACACTGTAGGACACCCAGCTGGTGTCACAGAGAATTGCTCGGTGGGGGAACGACCCCTCACACCGGTCACCAAATGTGGGAAGTGAAGTGTTCTGTGTAAAAGTAAAGAAGACATACAGGAGGAAGGAAACCCTGGATGTTTCCTAAAACACCCCGTGAAGACAGGCAGAGCCTGGAGCGATGTGGCCACAGCCAAGGAACGCCCAGCACTGCCAGGAGCTACAGAAGCTGCAAGAGGGAAGGAAGGACTACCTCCCATGGCCTGCAAAGGGGCCAGCCCTGCTGACACCTTGACTTCAGACGTCCAGCCTCTAAACTGGGAGAGAAGACATGTCTGTTGTTTTAAGCCACCATAGTTGTGTTAATGTCTTACAGCAGCCCTGGGAAACTCACACAGATGCTGCGCTAAGACAGTTGTGAAGAAGTTCCTGAGATGCTTCTAGTCGTCTCTCTGCCCATTTTCCCCTTTGTTGGCAGTGGGATCCTTCCAGACCCTTCCTCCTCCTCATGCCCCACATCTATCAGTCACTAGGTCCTACCACATTCTTCTTTCAGTCAACTTTCACTCGTTCTGTCTCCTCACCCAAAGCTCAGGTCTTTCTTCATCACACAGAGCACTGGTGAGGACTGAGTAAGAGAAAATGAGGGCCAAGGCCCAGCACCACTCCGGGGACACACCCAGGACTCACTGACAGCAGCCCGACTGCTCTCCCATGGGCGGCCTGCCCCGGGCCTGCCATCCGCCCTACCCCATCACCGGGCTGATGGTTCTCACACACCCCTCATCTGTCCCCTGTTCGGGATGCCCAGGGACCTCCAACAGCAGTTCTCACACTCTGGGATTCTCTTACCACCTTCACAGGCTTTGTCACATCATTCACTCATTTTTCTAAGAAAATCAAATACGTGCACTTAAAAGAAAACTCTTTATCATTAGTGTAAAGGGGAAAAGCAGCGTGGCCAGCCATGTACAGAGATGACCTCAGCATCAACTCAGTGAAGATGGGGAAGATGAGTTTCGAAATTCTTGCTCAACACTGGCTCTGTGCAAGGCTTTGGCCAAAAACTTGCTCTCTTTTTTGTTGCAAAGGTAGATTAGCAAGTGTTAAAGAGATGTTACGGACACACTAGATCGAAACTGAGCATCTCTTTGAGTACGAGAAAAACTACAGGAGAAGAAAGAAGGAAGGACTTCCTCCCTTTTTGATTCAAAGTTCCTCACACTGCTATGCTCAGTTTCCACCTAAAACCATCTCAGGACTTTCGTGCATCAGAGGACACTCCGAAGAAAGTGAAAAAGAGAACCTACAGCATGGGAAAAAGTATTTGCAAACCATGTATCTGATAAGGATCTAGTATCCAGAATATATAAAGAACTTTTACAACTCAACAACGGAAAGATAAATAAACCAATTAAAAAATGGGCAAAGGACTTGAACAGACATTTCTCCAAAGAAGACATACAAATGGCTAAAAGCGCTGGAAAAGATGCTCCAGATCACGAATTTTTAGGGAAATGCAGACCCAAACCACAATAACATAGCGCTTCACGTCCACTAGGACGGCTATAATTAAAAAATAAACAAAATAACGAGTGTCGGTGAGGCTGTGGAAGAATTGGAACCCTGATACACTGCTGGTAGGAAAGCAAAACGGTGCCATCACTGTGGAGAAGTTTGACAGTTTCCCAAAAGTTAAACATAGAATTACTATATCACCTAGTAATTCCACTCCTAGGTACATACCCCAGAGAACTGAAACCAGGTGTTCAAACAAAAGCTGGACACAAACACTTATAGTAGCATTATTCACAAGGCAGCATTACTCACATGGCCAAAAGGCTGAAAACCACCTAACTGTCCATCAACGGATGAATGGATAAACCAAAATGTGGCCTATCCACTCAATGGGATATTATTCAGCCATGAAAAGGAATGAAGTACGGACACATGTGACAGCACGCATCACCCTCAAAAGCAGGGTGCTAAGTGAAAGAAGGCAACCAGATGGCCACACATTGTATGATTCCATTTATATGAAATATCCAAATTGTGTAATAGAGACAAAAGCAGATTGGTGGTTGCCAGGAACCTGGGGGAGTGGGAAGTGGGGAGTGACTGCTTAATGGGCACGGGGGTTCCTTTCGAGGTGATGAAATGTGTTGGCACCAGGCAGAGACAAGAGTTAGACAACATGGTGAATGAACTAAATACCACTGAATGACAATGGCTAATATTATGTGATGTGAGTTTTACTTCTGTAAAGAGAAAGCATCTCAGGACCACCACGTACTGTGCTTTGGGACAGAAGGCACCTCCCCAGCCTGGCATCCAAGCATGGATAGTGACACCTGTGGGAAGCACTGGCTGGCTGAGTGCTGCCTACTCAGGGCTAACGACTCAGGATTTCCACCAGTAACTCAAGGACTCCCCCCAACAACAATAAGAGATGGGGACCGTAATTATCCTCCCTGTACAGATGGGGAAACTGAGGCACAGAAACACTGAGTAACTTGCTGGAGTCATACAGCTTCGTAGAGGACACAGCTTCCTCTGGTGGACGGGGCAGACGCTCTGGGTTGGGGGCCGGCGGGGTGTCTGAAATGGTGCTAGAGAGGGAACCCCGACACAGCCTCCCATCCCTCCACCCCAACCCCTTCCATATTAACCATTTCCCTGATTAAATACTAGTCCTGCATTCTGCGGGGCCCATTGTGCTAAATTACACGGCGAGTGTGCATTGCAAATTATGCTCATTATTAGAAGTTACATGGCAACATTTATACTAATTAAGTTGGGTCTCATTCCTTTAGCTCTAATTTTAAATCACTGGCACAACTCCAGCCTTACGGCCGGGAGTGAACTGCCACAAATGGATGGAGTAAAATGTACTTTTAATTTTCTAGCTATTCCAGATTATTTTATACTTAGAGCTACTTACTGACATCAGTTATGCTGCTTTCATTTGTTGGCTCTTTTTCTTTTTCTTTTTTTACACTTTTATCAGGATGAATGTAACAGTAAAGTTTTAAAGTACAAACCATACAGCATGCCTTTATGATCAACAGCACGAATATTTTTTAATGCATTAGGAAACATTCTTGAAAGTTTGTTTTCCCAGAGCACCACTGGCTTTTTAAATGTCTTTCCCAAAGAAACACAAATGACTGCTATCCAGTGGAATTAGGAGACTACAAAGGAAGAAATGAAAAGAAGAGCAGTGTGGGGTCTGCTCACGGGCAGGCGGCTTGCTGAGAGCTTTGTAGGAATCATGTCACCTTGGTCCCTTGGTCACCCAGGAAGAGGTCAAGTCACCTCCCAAGGTTTCATAGCGAGGAAGTGACCGGTCAGGACTTGATCCCAGTGTCTGATCCAAAGCCCACACTGCTCTTCACTTCTTCAATCTATGTAACTATGCACGTGTGTTTGTCGACGGACAAAACACATCACACAGAAGACGTACTGCCCTCAAATACTGCAAAATGAATCGATGTGTGCCAGTCATCTGTTCATTTTCACTTCTTCAGAAATGACCACTTGAACACCTGCTATGTGCCACCCGGGTGCCAGGACCTGGGGAGACAAAGATGAGTGGCCACAGGCATCACACCCCTGCATTCCTGGGTTCAGGTATTGCCGATTTCTGCCACCATGCCCACTGAAGGGTATTCCCTCCTCAGCAGTGTTCCCCCTTGCTCTGGAATTCAGAGAGTGGTCCGCGCTCCCTCCCTTCTCCTAAAGAGCATTCTCTTACCTAAGTTTTCCCCTTCCGAGCTCTCCTACAAGTGGCCGCCTTTACACAAACGTCCTGAAAGCATGGTCATCACCCAGCTGCTGGGATGAGCTCTCGCCCCAGGTTCCCCACAGCGCTGGGGTCACAGCACAAATACACAAACGGGGGCAGTGGGAGAACTGCCCACTCATTCGCACGCTTCTTACAGCTCAGCTCCCCCCTCAGCAGACACATCCACTCTGGATTACGGAGGGCAGCGGTCTGGAGGGTGGCCGCCCAGGGGCACAGCCTGGAAGGGGACTCCGGAGGCAGTGGCCGGCTCTCCCAGCCCTTCCAGCTCGCTCACATCAGACAAGAGGGAACCCTGCAATCCCCTGCTTCTCTCTGCAAAAGGGGTGGGCAGGAAGGAGGAGAAAATGGGTGAGACCATGACCTGTCCGGCCCCGAGATCCTGGATCATCAGTTTTCAAATACTGATGTTCAAATACAGGTGAACATCAAGCTGCCTCATTTGGCCCTTCTAACCAGGGGCTGATTTTCGCAGTCTCCTGTGTATCCTCGTTCTAAGAACTTTCCATACTTTATCTCCTCAGAGCCTTTCAGCCCCCCTGGGAGGTCCCCAGGCGCAGGAAATGGAAGGCACAGCACTCCGGTTCCCTCATTATGAAGGCAGTCCCTTAGGGGAGTGGGGCCCGGAGCCAGCTGTCAGCCCAGGATTTGGGGGCTGTCTGGGGTGCGGGAGTGGGAGCCACCCACAGGCTACCTGGCAGCGCGCAAAGAACAAACAGCAACAAGAGACAGTGATACTGAGGGTGAGCAGATTTAAACTGCCTCAGAAGGGAGTAAAATCTTACAAAGCGCACAGAATTCACTCTGTGCATGATTGGGATAAAATACTACAAAAAAAGCTCAGGTTTTGCTTCCTACGAGCCTTTCTCCAGCACACCAACAACCGTGCCACCGCTCAATGAGAAAGAACACAAATATGAAAGCAAAGGCTCATTGCGACCTTCCAACTTCCGTACCGGGGAACTCTCACTTTGTTCTTTATGCACGCAGTGCGCACGCGTGCACTCACACGCGCACACACACACACACACACACACACACACACTCCTCCGTAGCAGATCAACTAGGGGGCATACAGTTGATTGGAAGTTAACAGAATCCCTTTCACATGATAGGCAAAACACGATTAAGTTTTTTACTGTAGCCTTACTGACATGAAATAGTCGAATGCCCTCTCTTAGTGCAAATACAATAAAGCAAATATTTAAAGTGAACGCTAGATCCCATTCGTGATGTCCTTTGTGGAGTCCCGGATGCACAGGGGTCCCCTTCTAGCTAGACTCGGAGTGAAGAGAACACCGGCCCTGGTTCGGTAGCATCTAGTCTTTGGGCACTGGCAACGCCTGAGGCACCAGGTATCCAACCTTGCTGAGCATTTAGGAGACGCCACCCAGGTAAGCTGGTGGAACCCTCCTGGAAACTTTGGGAGGACCGGCCGGCCAGGTAGAGTGCAAGAGTTTGTGTGCCCCCCCCTCACCCCACTTTTCAGGGAAAAGACTGACATTCTGGGATAAACTGAATGAAATGAACCACCTCTTCAAATGCAACCTAATATTTTTTTCTCAGCAGGAAGCCTGTTCTCACCATAGGTAGCCCAAATAATTCACAGGTGAGTTGTACCTGAGTTTATCCACATAACAGCATTAGCAGTTGAAAAGTAATTTGAGCATTTATGAAATACACAGTCTCTTATAGGACATACACGGTTCGATGCGACTCAGCCTTACAACTGCAGCAGAATGACTAAGAAGGACGGGAGGGAGGGTGGGAGAGAGGGCAAGAGGGAGGAAGAAGCAAGGAAGGTTTCAGTGAGAGAAAACCTTCCTCGAATTTGATGGTGTGATGTTTCAAATGATTGGTTAGTCAGCTTTCATATCAAATGCTTCCTAAAATGCCTTTATAATTTTCACGTTAGTTGAAAGATGCACGTCCAAAAGTTTGAGCACATTCTCTTTGATTAAAGAATGTTTAAGTGAAACAGAAAGTACTTGTATGTTAAATAGCAATTTAATGAATAGGAAACCAGAAGACTGGCATAAATCATTGGAGACACAACTGCTAAACCATCACCTACATGGATGTTACATTTTTCCAAACTGGTCGTGAGAACACACACAAATTTGATAAAGAGCAGAACTGCTGTGACATTCCTAAATGATCAGTGAGTAGCAACATTATATATTAAATTGGAAAAGCTCTTGGACAATGCATTTTTCTCATAACCTAAACTAGCTACTGAAGGAAAATTCCGGAAACCCCTTTTCACATCTGTATTCTGCATCCATGGATACTTACAGAGCATCGCTCTTGGAGCAGCCCCTAGGTGACGAACTCATTCAGACCCATGTCCACAGCACCGGAGTCTCACTGGCTGGGAAGCTGGACATCTCCGAGCAGGCCACCGTGCGAAAGGCAATGCATTATTTACACGGTTATTCCCTTTGTAATGCTCCTTCTGAGGCCAGCGCTGCCAGGACTCAGACTATAGACATCACTGGCCACCAGAGGCAAACATCCAGCAGGGACAAAGCGACAGGCGAGATTGCTCATCTCTAGCTGAAATAAATACTTAAAAATAAATTTATGATTCGCAGAGGTGGAGTGACTTTTTTTAAGTTTCAAACAAATCGGTGAGGGAGGCAGCACACAATCCAGTCTGTCTGCTGCAGTGGGCAGTCCCGGGGGTGGGGGAGGGGGGATCAGTAGCTCCGTGCATTGCTCCATTGCTCCGAGAGGAGAAGAGAGGGAGACCACCCAGCCCCCAGGACATAGCTGGGTCCAAGGCCAGCGGAGGGAGAAGGAAGGTGCCACTGGAACCATGACTCTCCCTGCTCCAGATTTGTCCTCAAATACAAGTTACAGCTGTTACCCATTCAGAAGGATGCTTTCAAGGCAAGGCTAAATTGAAATGCAACCCAAATTGAGGAAAATGTGAAGGACACCTATTATTAGTGCCTTTCCTCAAATTGGGTTTAAAGATAAAATTCTTTTATTTGGGAGTGTTCCACTCGGCTGAGAGAACAATTCTATTTCTGGCATGACGCTGCTCTGAAGAGTGAATGTCTCATATTAAACATTAAAAATCTCTTTTTTTTCCCCCCAACAGCACTTCCTAAAATAAAAAGGGAACTGTACACTCAGGTTTTACTCTCTACTCCGTTATCCAAAAAAACTGAAGCTTCGCTGCTGCCTGTTCTCACCAAGTTCTCCTTCTCTTTTGACTAAGGGGATGATTTTTTGACCGAGCTTCTGCATTTCACATCTGTGGTCCCATCACATCCCCGGCAATGTGGCAGCTTTATAAGAAGGTGCCCTTCCTGGTGGACTTGGCTATTAGTGCAGGCGTCGCAAACGTGCCCAGGCAGCTCAACAGCCTGTCACGTCTTTCAGAAGGAGGGGGCCTGACATAAAGGCACCCCACAGCACACGCTCTCTGGAGAATGGTTTGCTGCAATGTCTTACTTCGTTTTGGTTTTCATACTGTCACAATTCCTAGGACCAGCCCCAGGCTCGCACTTTCGTTTTGTCCTGAGACTCTGCGTGGAAGTACTGCCCACTGAGTCCGCTCTGGTGCCGAGGGCTGCTACATAGTTAGACTTACTCTGCATCAGTAAATCCTGATTATGTCTGCCTGCCATCAACATTCCTACAGATGTGTTTGTTCTGTGTGGCAGGAGCGGTGACCCGGCTTCCAGCAGCCACTGGACTGACGCCTGGACGGAATGCCCGTGATATTTCATCATCGGCTTCTCCAATCACCACCTTGCCTTCTTTGGTGACTTAGGTTATCGGGTTGACTGCAAATCCATTTGTTTTCTGAAAACGCCGCTTCTCATTCCTTTTCTGTTGATAAGGAATTTCTGAAACAATCGAAAACCGTCTCTGCTGCAGACTGCCAATGCTACTTGCTTGCAACAGGATTTGAGATCTCTTTTATTCCCAAAGGGGGTCATTATTTCCACTGGTTGCCATGGTGACGCTGCAGTATTGCTGCTGTGTGTTCGACTGGATCCTGTTGCAGTCACAGCACATGGTTAAATCAAACCATTTGTTTCACATGGCACAGGTTTTCAGGGAAACGAACACCTGGCTGTGTAAAACTTAGTTAATCAAACTCCTAGCTTCATCTCAGCGGTGATGGAGGGAGGGCCCAGCTGGGAGTGTCCATGCAGGCCCGCGGAAACGTGTGCGGAGGGATTTAAACGTGGAGAAGAAACATCTTAAAATGCCTTCATTTCTTCCCCTTCGTTCATGCAAGGAGAGATTTCTTACTATTTCCAATGACTTGAGAAATGTTTTTCAAAAAGCAAAAGTCATGTGACTAGAAACGAGGAACTCTGCGTTTTTTAATAGGTTGGTGCAAAAGTAACTGCGATTTTTGCAATTATTTTTAACCTCTTAAACTGCAATTACTTTTGCACCAACCTAATAATTATTGGGGTTCACATAACTGACCCTCTGCTATATTCATTTTTTGAAGCAACACCTTAGCTCTCCTATTTGTACATCTCCTATTTTGTTTTGATTTGTAACTTGGCTACACACACATACATATACTTATATTAATTCCTGAGGTTGTAACCTGTGAAGTCTGGGTTAAAAAAAAAAGAAAAAGGACAAATATTATTAACTGGACTTTTCAGTCTTTAAGCCCTGGTTTCCCAAGGATGGACTATCCAAGTGCTGAACTCACCTTGAACTCCAGGAAGCTGGTCCTCTGAGGGTCTAGGCTTGCATCCAGGTGTCCAGGGCGTCTGCTCCTTACAGGCCCGCATCAGAGGGTGGACACGGGAAACCGCCATGAACCGGCAGGTAGGTGGGATATTCCCGCTGGAGCAGATGGGCTTCTGTCGTGCGGGAGACCCTGCTCGTTGCGCCATTTGTCGTGCAGGGAGGCCTGCGGGGTCTCTGCTCCCGCTCCCCATACAAGAACGCAGGATATGGTGAGGCCAAAAAGGAACACCCACGGAGCGATAGGTAGGGGAGTCATACCACTATATTCTCTCTGGTGGCACTATACTCTCATTGGAGACTGGATCCACACTTGCCAGCCCAGCCGCCATCTTCTTGCTAGCCCCCATTCTTCCTCCTTCTCTCCCTCTCTGCTAGCACAGCCACAGCAGTTATATTAGTGGCCAATGGCTCACTGGTTACAGCTGACGGCCAACTAGCCACAGCTGATGGCCATGCAATCACAGTTGGCCATTTACTACCTGAGCCAACGCCTTTCTATGTGAGGCCGAGAGCCTGGAAACTTCTTTCTGGGGCTCCGCCCCCACAGCTTCACTGCATTATCTTCTGAGCGAACACGAGTTTCTCTGGACACTCGGGGCCAGCAGTTGGCTGTCCTTAGCTCTTCCTGTAAATGGTCTTGAGAGCTGGCTTGGGCTCCCGACAGGACAGGTGTGAGTCAAAAGGGGAGAAACCACCTGGATTGGACTTCAGAGGCCTCTGTGTGGAAAAGGCAGGTAACTTACTAAAGCCAACCATCGAAGAAACTGTTCAGTCTAAGTTTGGCCCCAGGTCATTAAGTCAACCCACGTTCGAGTCACGTGATCTGCGCAGTCGGGCCTTTTTCTCGGCCCCGTGTTTGTTTGGCTTTTACTTTCTTTTTCGTTTTTCTGCTACAGCATTAGTAAGATTGACCAAGTTCGAAGATGAGAAGATTTGTTGTTTTGGGAACAGAAAGAGAACTCTCTCCACGTAGGAAAGGATGCCGTGGGGGCCTCAGACACCAGGGCTGCTCCAATGAACAGACGACGCCCCGCTGACAACACCCACTTCCTGCGAAACGAGGGCTGGGACGTCACAGCCGCTCCCAGCAGCGGGAGCACCAGCGCATTTTCTGTGAGCGCAGCTGCCTGCGGGTGTGCGGTTGGAGCTGCGTCTGCACCTCTCTGCCTCCTCCTTCCCTGGGAAGAAGAGTTTCCATGAGCTCGGCTGCTGGCACGAAGTGAGGTGCAGGGCAGAGCTGGGAGGTCGGCAGCATGGATGGCAATTCGTTGGCATGGGTTCCAGACTGAGGTACCGCAATGATAGAAACCAGGGACACCCCAGGTGTACACGTTCTGAAGGAGATTCTTCAGCTGGAAACAGGATGGTTAAAATCCTGAGCGCTCTGAGTTAATAATAACGCAAAGTTTGTATGACGCAGGAAAAATGGGGCACCCCCGTGTCCTTTCACACTCCGTCCACTGGTGGGCGACACACAGCCAGCCCCACCCCAAGCCCTCTATTAAGTGTTTATTTCCTGTTGTGGAAGAAATTGTTTTAACGGCAGGTTCTGAAAGGCCCCCTTATGCACATGAATGGGTGTTTTTAGCCCATTTCATTGCTTTTGGTGAGACACGCGTGAAGCTGTATGTTGCCGAGACACGGAAGCCTCTGGCACTGCATGTCCTTAGTGGATCTTTCTCTCTTCTAAATAATTAGACATCATTCACTGCCCCACGTCTACACTGGAAATAGTACGCGAGACTTGACATCATCCTGAAATGAAAAGTGAGTCACGCCGCTTCCTGGAAACAAGATGTCCATGACATGAATTTTCCCAGAGAAACCAGACTTTTTAGCACCAAGGCTGGCAGCTCTGACAGGAGCAGGTGGAGTGGACGGCTTGCTGAACTCTCAGAGGAAGCTCCGTATTTCATGTCAATGCACATTTTAGAAATAGAGGTCAAACCCACTTAGTTCAAGGTAGTCCGGGATTTTTTTTCCAGCATGTGTGTGTGTGTGTGCGTAGCGTGGATGTAAATATGCACTGAATGCTAAACGAGGCATGTAAGAATGATTAGGTTCTTGACCTGATAATTTTCCTTTTTGATGCTTAGTAAATTCGCCGCAACTCAAAGCAATGCTTACTTTAGGTGTCCTGTTGTGCCATCCAGAAGAATTAATCAAATATTGCAACATCACTGGAAAACAAGGTTTTCATATAGGTGTTTATAACAATCTATTGCATGAAGCTTTTTATGAAACCACAGCAAGCCTTGGGTACTGGCCAATTCCAAACCCCGCCAGCAGGCTCTGGGCCATCAGCTGAGCACCAGTTGGGTAATTCTGTGCTGCTACTCTGGATCCGAGGACTCTGAGAACTTAGGAACCTCTGCACCCCTCCAAGTCCTTTAACAAGAGGACCCAGGAGGCACATGACTTATTTGTCGTCAGGCAGTCCACTAAGGATAAATCTGGTGTTTGAAGTTGGTCTCCTGGCTGCCACCCCCACATTCCGGCAAGCCCCCGCTCTCTGCACCCTGTCTTCCTGGAGGGGGGCCCCCATGGACTAACCTCCTTCACGTCAGAAGGGAGTAAAATGATTCTATCCAGTTCCGATGGATTCCCCAAAACTAAGGGATATGCCCGCCCATCAGTGCCACCTATTAGTATTGAAAGTCCATGTCTTGAGAAGGAACACATTTTAAATCAATCAACTAAAGATACAGATAAAGATACACTCTAAGATGAGGCCGGCCCTGTTACCCACTATAGGTTTTATACATCAAGAAGAATGCCCAACGTTCAAGTCCAGCACACAAGCATGTAAACTAGCTGCATGGCCCCCAGCACAGCGCAGACTAAATAGCTGGGGACAATAGGCAAACCCAGCTCTCAGGACGGCTCCAGGATCCCATGAGAGAGGCAGGCAAGGGCTGGGCATGTACCTGCACCTGGAGAGCTCTCAGGGCTCCTTATCATCTCCCGACACCACGCTGCGGGGATCGCTAGCTCCCTCTCCAAGTCCTGGGGAAAGAGGTGACTTGGATGACTGAAGAAAATGCAAGGAAGTTAGGTGAAAAACCTGAACATGCACCCACCTGCCAGCTTGAATTGACCCCATGTCATGGCAGGACAGGATCTCAGAATTAACACTGTGTTTTCGTTATCCCTAAGTTTGGTCAAAACCCTCTGAATTTCAAGCAGGCAAGCTTCTGGATATTCAGAGCCTACCGTTGTAGGAAGCATCACATTCAGAAGCTGAGTGTCACAATGTCACTGTTCTTCCTACACGAGTGAGAGCACCATTACTTCCACAGCTCGTGAGACTCTCAGTAACCCTGTAACCCGGATGAGCAGCTCTGCTCTGCCACGTCTCAGGAGTTTCCAGCTGCAGAGACTATTCCAGTGGGGATATTCCACGCCTCCTCCTAGGTGCCTGGGCTTCAGACAAGTTTAGTAAGAAGCAAAGCACACCATGTTCTCCAGGGACATGGATGGAGGAAAAAGAAGACAGCCAGGCTGCGTGGCCCAGCTGATGCCCGAGTACTCGCCCAGTCCCATTAAGCAGGCAGGGGGCTTTGTCTCAGCAGTAGACATGGTAATTCCCTCATCCTCAGAACTTGGAACAGCATAAATCAGGAGACATACCTTGGGTTCCCCTCTGAGAAGGAAGCTCTCAGATCTGAGCAGGTGGAGACTGAAAATTGGGACCATCCTGTCTCTTGGGGAAAGGGGTGGAGAGGTCTCCTGCCAGTTGTTGCTGTGCTCTGAAGGAATATGGTGCCATGGGATTGGGGCTGAGGTCAGATGCATTCTTCTTGGTGTATAAACCTACAGCTGATAACAGGTTTTCATCTTAGACTCCATCGATTGATTTAGAACATATCCCTTCTCAAGACATAGAATTTCAAATATAATTGGTGGCTTTGATTGGTGGGTGATTGATCCCCCCAGCCTTTAGGAATCCTGGGAAGGTGGGGGCTGGGAAGAGAACCACCATCAAAACCCAAATTGAGCTGAAACGTGTAGTTAAGGCCTGATTTGGGGGCCAGTGTAGACCTGGAATGCAGCTGTGCTCCGAGTTCAGGCAGAGAGTCCGAACATGCCCCTTTGACGTCTGCCTGTATGACCACAAAATGAAACAGAACAAACTTGACCTCATCTGGGAAAGAAGTCAGCAAGGCCAGTCTGGCCCTGGGCAGAGAAAATCACGGGGAGTTTACTGAGACACTTGGGGTGTGAGTGGACTTTCTTTATTTCTGTCCATCTTGCTCCAAAAGGTTTGGAGAGCAGAGTAAGGCGTATTAATAGGTACCCATCTATTTTTTCACACCAGCACCTGGGTGCTGGGGGAGAGGGAGAGGTTCCCTGGCTGCACGGCCTACGTCCCAGCCACGGAGAGAGGTAGGTGACCGCTCCAAATAGCAGTAGGTGTTTTCATGACAGTAGAAAGGAAATGAAGTAGGGTGGCAGAAGTAACCTGGGACTGAAAGTCAGATGGGGAGGGTGGCAGCATTAGACAGCGTGGGCAGGGACGGGAGACCTTTCTAGAAAGTAATGAATGGGATCAGTGGGGATTAAAGCTCTAGCTGGAAATGGAGCATGTTCCTGTGAGAAAGAAACCCCTAACTGCAAAGCCGCCAGTGAACAATCCAGTGCTCTGACCATCATTTCTCAGGCCAGGGTGGGCTTCCGGGGTGTGAGACCAGGGCAGTGCCCCCCGCCCCCAAACACACAGAGAGCTCAGTGCTGGGGGCTTAATGCTCTCAGGCCACTGTCTTGAAGTCCATGGTAATTTCATCTCTGAATATGTTTGCAAGAGCAGTCTGATGGGACAATGGCCCAACGCAGCGGGGGCTTGGAGACTAGACTCAGACCTGGCGTGCCTCCTGTCACCTCCCCAGGGTGGGGTCTTCACGGCCCACTTCCTGGCCCCTCATTTGCACACTCCACCTACAACAGCAGCTGCAGGGTGGGGCCCTGGCACTGCCTGAGAGTGGCCCTGTATCCCAGGCTGCATGGCATTACATAGAAGGTAAACAGCACCATGATAGGTCTGCAGAGACACCAGAGGAAAGGAAAGAGCTTTTTGTTCCTGCTTTTTGGAACAAGCAATCCACTCGTCTACATAGCTGGCCCTGTTCGTGCCAAGTGCTACAGAGACTGCAAAGATGGAGTTTCCTCTCTGGGATCTGCCTTTTCCCTACTCCACGACTCTCCACGCCCACCCAGTCACTTGTTCACTCATTCATCAACCACACAAGGAGTCCTGAGGTCGGCGAGGTGTGGGACACCACTGGGGATGCAGAGACAATTGGGACATTCCCTGTCGGCCAGGAGCTGACACGCCCCCACATGTCAGTCAGGAAAGGAGCCAAATTGATGCTTCTGTCTCCCTCTGCAAGGATCCAACCACGCATTAATTTCCAGTTATGTGTCAAACATCATATAAATCATGCATAAAGTAGAAAATAGGAGTTTGAAAAAAAAAATACGCCTTTTCTATAGCTGGGCTGGTAGCTCGGTATCATCAGGCCATTCTTTGAATTTCACTTTGCATTTCCCAGGATTAGTACTTAATTCTCTTTTAACCAAATCCTTGACGAAAACGCTTTGTACTGTGGATTTAAGACACTGAGAGAGGAGCACGACCAGGACCGCTGAGACCACACCGAGATTGCTTCTGTCTTTCACAGAATCTGTGATTAGATCAGAAATGCCTGTGAACCCCTTTCAGTCATGTGCTCATGTAGGTTCATGAGGCCGCTAGGTTCTGGGACTAAGCGCGACTGATGGCAGCTTTTGTCATGTTTCGCACGGACACTGCTGCTGTCCTGGGACACACAGGGATACAGACAACACCCATTTTATAAAGTGTTTTGGAGCCCAGATGAAATAAAACTGTTTTTTGTTTTACTTTTTAAGATGAATTTCAGACAGGGTTGGACACATTCCGACGAAAATGAAGTCTCCCATTTGCACCACGAGCGCAGACGCCCGGACGTGGGGCTTGGATTGCGGACTCGGCAGCTGCGTGTCTGAGGGTGGCCCATCCGTATAAAGAGCAGCTGAGGCTGCTGGCCCAGGCCTGCGGTTTGGCCCTCAGAGCGGCTGGGCGTTTCCTGAGCTTCACCAGGCCTGGGACATTGGTGGGCAGTGCGCTGACAAAGGGTGTCTCCTCTCCCAGGAAACTCAGCTCCAGGAAGTCCTGAGCCCAGGCCTATGATGCTGGTGACAGGCAGATCATCCTGACAGATAAACCGCGCCCGCCAGTCTGCCACCCCTTGTACTCTAGTGCCCTCACCTTGGACACAATGTTTTGGCTGTTCATTTTGTACTAGAACTCTCCTATTCATTCTGGGGTCCCCCCTTGGATGGACAGAATTCTAGAGCCTTGCAGAGGTGGGTGGCTAAGGGGGCGGGTGTCCTTAGGAGGTGGTCGATTTGATGAAAGCCACACAGCCAGTTAGGACAGACGTCTGGCCTCCTGACCTCTAGGCCGGGCCTGTCGTCTGCTCCTCTCTTCGTCCTGTTCTTTCCACTAGACCGACTCCATTGAGCAGCCCGCCCCCAGCCCCTGCCAACTGTCCTTTGTTCTGATGTGCACTGCCTCCTGCCACCTCGGCACCTCTCTGGTCTCTGCGTGCACGCCCACATTCTCCGGCAGCGCCCTGTAAAACTGGGGGCCCTTGGTGCTGGGCGGAGGGCACGAGCCTCAACTGCTTGTCCGCAGGCCTCTGCTCTGTGCTCAGGCCAGGCGGGAGGCACTGCACAGATGGTGGCCCGCGCTCCTCATTCCTCTGAAGGGCAGGGCGGAGGTGAATGGAAAGAGTGTGGCAAGGCGTGAGCTTGAGATAGGAGCTAAACAGCTCTGGTAACCAAGACGACCCCTGGCGCTACAGACCAGAAGGGGTGACCAGATGCCAGCTGGGCAGACAGAGGCCACTGTGAGTAAACAGAGTGGACAGGGAGGAAGCATGACAAACACTGTGGAAATTGATTATGTTACTAGGTTTCCGTTCGGGAAACCTACCACGTGGCTTTTCAAGTGGAATGGATTTGTTGTAACATGGAAAAAAAAAAAAAAAAACTTTAAGAAAATTACACAATTTTCAAAAACACCTTTATAGAAAGACATTTTTGGATGCTGAATGAGGCCCACAGTCCCCTCTGACAGAGAACACTATGGTCATAGGGTGACACCCACTGCCATTTCCTAAGAGCCCTGGAGAGGTTGACTGTCCTTTCTCAGTGACATTACCACGTCCCCTGGTCTCACTCGGAGTACCACAGGACTCGGGTTCTATCAAAAATAATTTTTCAAAGGAAACATGACTTAATTCTCAGCTCCACAGGAGGAAAACATACAGCGATGGGTAGTGAATCACTCATTAAAAATTAAGTAAATCCACCCACAACGGGAAACAGCATAACAGAATGTCAGTGCTGGCTCCACACTGGAAAGCAGCCAAAAGCGGGCCCTGGAAACAGTGATGCCTCCGAGATGGGGCTCCAGTTCTGTGCCTCCAGGATCTAACTTCATCTCAGCCACATCCACTTTCCAGCCTGTCTTTGGCTGGGAACTCCCAGAAGAGGGAAGCGGCGCGGCACTGGGGGTTTCCATGGTTTCTGACAAGATGAAGCGATCTGTCTTCCCAGTGAATCACTTCCTCAGGTGAAATAAACCTTCACACTCCCCAGAACCATTTGTCAGAATGGATCTCTGAACAGTGGGCAAAGTACCTTCATTTTAATTAACTAACACTTCTGCTTACATTTTAAAATCAAAGCCCATGGATCCCCAGCTTTCACTTCCTGCACAGAAGCAACATCGTGGAAAGAGAAAGGCTGCTTTCCAAAATACTTTTCCATTAATAAGCCCCTCCTTTATATGTTCCTGCTTCTTTTGGAAGTCAGTGGCAGAGCAACTACAAATGAGGGAGGAGGGAAGAGTAATGCACCAAAGACAGCTGCCTTTTTTTTCAAAGTGAGATTACAAAACCTTTATATCACGATGGACAAACTTCATCTCAGAAGGGAAGTGAAGGCAAGTGGCCCCAGACGCGCCTGACACGTGGCGGTGGCTGCTTCAGGGGGACTTCTGCTGTCCACTTAGAACTCAGAGGAGCAGCACCCTAGATCACAGAACTTGATGTCGTGAAGAGACCTTTAAAAAGTTCTCAGCCGCTTTTTACTTTTCAGACAAAGAAGGTGTGACTGGGACACATCTGAGTCATTCAGCTTTCTAGAACTAAACCCTGCTTGTGTCCATTCCTTCCCTAGGCTCCTGCGCAAAGCATACAATCAGATAGTCGGATCTATGATTTCATTTTTCAAGAAATTGCGCAACCCTGAGCCTGCAGGGGACACCTGATAAACGCTGGGTGAGCGAACGGACAAACGACCAGCCGCGACGAAAGGAAACCTGGCAAGTGTGTGAGAAGAGATTAGAAGCTGGATTTGGTCAGCAGATAACAGGCGGAAACAGTTTGGAACCCTGGCCAAGATCAACTCCAGTGACCAGAGAGATTGTTCCAAAATATAATTATCTACCAGTAAACTGTTTGCACAATCCACAGGCTATGTCCTTATTTATTAACGTGCTCTATTCCTTGAGTACCTGGAAAATAATATTTTCCATAATGGAAAATTCTGTTTGTTTTTGGCAGGTCTGCACCAGGTCTGCCCCTTTGGTGGGGGTGATGACAGCTGACTGGCTCTGGGGTCTGAGAGGAACCCTGGCACAGCTCAGGGAAGACCGGAGCCTGGAGCGTCCCTTCCCACTGTCCTGGCAGCTCTCTTCTCCCAGGCCTGCCTAGGCTGTTTCCTCCCCGTGAAGTTGGAAGTGAGAACGCACACCTACACCACCTCCGCTGCCTCTGAGGCCCACACGAGATAATGAACTTGAGTGCGCTTTGTGAACTGTAAAGTGTGCTAGCAGGCATGTGCATTATCATAAATGCATAAATTTGTTTTCAGCATAAAGCGTTTACGTTATCTGGCAAAACAGGAAAAAGGTCAGGTATTGTTTGTTTCTGTGACTAATCATTTCCACCAACATGACGTTCATAAAAAGTTTATTTCTCTGCAGCACATGGTAACATAGTAATATATATTGCCAAAAATGTATACACATTTTAAGAGAGGAAAAACTGTATTAAAACTATAATACAATGAATGACGCTAGCATTTATTTGATTAATGCCATCTTTCGAGCGAACGTCATACTACACATTGGTATGTAATTCAACTTTAAAAAGTAATACATAGATAACATCTCTTAAAATGTGTACTTTTTTGGCACCCCCAGTATCTATATATAGTGCCATAGCGCCTGAACACAAAACTGCACCACTTCTGATACCAGGTCAATTTTGGGACAGTTGTTTGAAATCAGTTAAATACCGCCAACATATTTTTAAAAAATTGCTAGCATTCACTCAGCCCCCATCATAAATTAACACAAATACAAGTTTTGTGTTTTGCTTATGCTCATTTCTATTCAAAATAGGAGGAAAGCTACTCAGAGAATCCATTATGTGACACATTTTTTGTTCAGCAGTTCCCCTGGGATCTTTCCATTTTCCCACATTTTAAATACTTCACACTAAACTCTGCATCGTAATAAGCAGTTTTAAAAAGTCACTTCAGATCGGCCCCTTTGAATGCAATGCATCTAATGTGTGGCTCGGTGTCCCCATCGATGCATGTGGGACGTCCCCCAGGGGATGGGACTGAAGTTGGGGGTGAGTTCCTGTTACACGTGGGGACCGGCCCTCGTGCCCTCCACTTGTCCTCAGAACTCACTCCTGATCTGTGGCCCAGTGGGTCCGAGGAATCTCTCTAACTCACACAGCCAAAAGGTTCTGCTCACTTCCTGTCTTCTTCCCCCAGCCTGCATGGTGCCCCTCCCCAGGCAGTGGGCCAGGGCCTGCAGCCGCCGACGATGCCATGTTTCTACAAGGTGAACGACATGGGCAGGAAAGCCCTACACACAGGATGTCGGCCACGCCTCCCTCGGGACATGACGCGAGCTCCTTGAAGAGCAGCTCCAGGACCAAGAGGCTGTCCCTGTACCTCCCTCTTAAACCTTGTGTTGTTCTCAGCCAAAATGCCACTTGGCAAAGCTTTTGTGAAGGACAATTAAGAGGAAGGTTTTGATTATAAAGATAGGAAATGTCCAAATAAAATGGGTGGGATTTTGATGTGTCATCCAGCCACACCCGAGGGCCCAACAAGGGTCGAGGTTTGTTTTCCTAAAAGCTGGGCCTCCCCGTGGATCCTGGCGAGCTGACAGTCAGCCCACCAGCCCCAGCAGGCACTTGGCAGAGTGGGGGTGGACGGTTTCCTGAAGCACCCACCCCATGTTTCCTGCACAGAGCTGGACAAAGTTCACTGAGCTGCTTGTCAAATGATTTAACGAAAGCTTCCTGTCACTCTTTAACCTAATTTTTAAATACCTTAGGAATTTTATTACAATCAACCACGACAGAAATCCCACGCGACAAGCAGGGGCCTCCTTTCAGCTTCCCTTTACCTCTCGTCCTCCTGGAACGATGCCGGGGAGCCATGCTGGCCTGCTGGGATCCATGTTTTCCTGTCAGCTGCGAAAGGATTCCTAAAGGGAGGATTCCAGCTCTGAACTGGGTCTGCGGGGAGCTCAGTGATGAGACGTGAGTTTATATAGAAAGCTGTGTTCCCATTTCCTCCAAGTGGAAACTGTGACGGCGTCATGTCCACACTCTGCTATGTGACAAACGATGACCTAGTACACTCTTTCGGGAGGTACTTACTTCTGGGAAGAATGTTCACACTTTCCTGGGGGAGGGGGACGGAAAGGGAAATGGAAAGAAATGAGGGATTAATCTGTTTGTCACCATCAGATCCAGAGGTTTTCTTCTAACTGGCTGTCAGTTTCTCATTCAGTGTCTGGGAGAATAATTTCTTCATCGTTGGGAGAAACACATTTTGCTCAGAAAGGAAACCCGTGGAATCCACGGATGCTTAGAAACACCCAGGAAAAGGGCCAAGGAAGGAAACAGAAATGAAATCTCATAGAAAGTTCTGGAATCTTCTGTGCTGTGCACATCATGCATCCTGCAGATTCAGAAACCAGCACACGACGCAGAGTGCCTGTCCCACCGGCAGAAATGTGACCCCAGCTGGGGAGGGCAGAGAGCGTGTCTGGAGTGGCTCACCCAGCCCTGGCACAACGCAGACTAGGCCCCCACCCTTTATTTTAAAACCTTCAGATGATGATGCCGATTTTCTGCCCCAGTGACCATCAGACCAACATCAAGGAAGGAAAAGCTCACATGTGCTGAAACTGACAGAGGAGGACGCTTAGATCGTTGCGAGGACAAGTCTGGTGAATGAATAGCCTACGTTTATCTTAAAATTAAATTCACTGTTACTTAATATTAGCACTTAATTTAGTGTTCTTTTATTCCTTTGGTATTTCCGTGAACCAAAGTGAAATCGTCAAGTTACAGTATCATTTAATTGTACTTACTGGTGGATACCCTTTGGTATAACAATGTACGACTTCAAAGAGCCTGGAGAAAATATTGAAACCTTCATTTTGTGCCTTCCATAAAATCTTAATTCTGAAATGCCATTGCATTATTTAAATACTATGCAACTGAGACCCACCGAGTTGCCAGCAATGTCCACTGGAATGGGGAGGGACCTTCGGTCATATTGGACGGACAGCGTGAACTGCTGTGTCCCTTCCAAGTTTATTTTTAAATACTAAAAATAGGAAAAGAAAAACATGAGAATGGGTCGCTCTGCTAAAAAGACTCCTCTTAATCCAGTTTAGCTGGGGGAAATTTGGGCTCTTTGTTTTTGAAGTCAAATGTTAACATTTTTTAAAATGTTAAATCAGGGGTTATTGCTGGAAAGGAGAACTTTTAATGTCCATCAGAAGAGCGGCATATACATCACTACCCAGTTAAATGCCTTCCTTAAAAGTTGGAAACATTCGCCATCATTTTGTGATGGTGTCTACAATAACAATTATTAAGGGCTCACGTTGGATCATCTCACTTATCCTAGGAAGTGACTGACCGATGAGAGACAAGGAGGCTCCCGCGGTTCGTGGGTTCACTCCGCAGGTGTCCACTGGGCAAAGGATGGTGGCTGCGGGCAGTCTCCGACCCCAGGAAGCTCCGTCTCCCCCATTCGCCCAGGGCGAGCTATTTATTTAGTTCTAAATAACTCCAAAGCAAGTTTCTAATTCCACAAATTAGAAGTAAATTCCTTTCTGTTACTTGCAGACCTGAAGCTCTAGAACAAGTCTCAAGTGTCTAGCGATGAAAACATCACCGGTGAAAAGACCAATCTGATATTCCACCCTGACACGCAGTGGGCAGGATCCAAATGAAGGCAGCAGAGTAGGCGGCCGAAGGCGGTTCACGCTTCCCACACCCCTTTCCTCATCTCCGAGAGAAAGATTCCTCAAACCAGAAGCTCTTCTGTTCTAAGAACTCACAGCTTCCTAACGTAGAACTTTTTCTTCCTATTGACACGGAGACAAAGAAGAGGGAGATGCTCCCCAAAACTGCTTCGGCTCCCGAGTGCCTATGGCAGAAGCGGAGGGCAGGCGTCGACTACTGGACAAACGCTCAGTTAGTTACCTTTGGACGGCGGACGAACTTCTGAATCTGTTGCTGGTTTTGAGACAATGAGGGGAAGAGGGAAGCACAGGTCACAGCTGAGAGAACTGCTAACCACTCAGGGCACCAGGTCAAGTTGCCAAGAGGCCAGGAAATCCTCGAGTGGGTGGGCGGCAAGACTGCAGGGGCTGGTGCTGAGCCGAGAGCCTAGGAAGGCAAGGTCAGGCCTTCTGAACAAATCGTCATCTGTGCCTTGTATTTCAGGAGATGGTCTGTGGGCCCGACCCTCAGACATGCCATGGCAGCGCGGTGGGGGTCCACTGCTTGCGATGAGCATGTTATACGTGCATTCAAACCAATATGAACGAGCCAGTGTCTTTCAGTTAGGGTCCTGAGGCAATAAGGGACTACAGGCCTCCTGGAATTAATGTCATCCCAGTATGGATCCTTCTTTCTCTTTGATGCCATGGTTGACACTTGCCCGAGGAGATGGTACCATTCAGAATGGACGACATCCAAGGATGGTGTGACAGAGAACATGGACGACACAGTCGGCTGAGGAGGCAGCAGATGGAGGCTGTCCTGTTCTCTATCCTGATAAATCACTGACAACGTTTGACAGTCCTTCGAGAGAGGGAGCAATGAAAATGCATTTGATCGCTCCAGGAATAACCACAGCATTTACGCCCAGATGAAAGTGTCGGGAAGGGCACCCTCCCCACCCCGCCCCCGGAAGGGGGCCAGCCAGGGCAAAAAATGGACGCAGTGACCTTAGACTAACTCAGAGCAGAGTCCACGTGTTTCAAACAAGGCGACGCATTTGAGAAAGAAAACTTGCTAGCTGCCCACGTGCGGGTGCCCTCACTGAAGGTGAGCACGGACATACGGCCAGCCAGGTGCCACCTGCCCCCACGCTGCAGCCACTTTCAAAGCTCTTAGGTTTTCACCCGTTGATTTCTTTAGGGAACTTACCACCACCAAGTAGTTGACTAAGTAGAACACGAAAAGGCGACAGTGTTTCTTTTTCTAAACACTAGGACAGCAAGGCCATGGAATGTAGCCTGGACCTCAAAAGGCATAAATTCATGTGATGATGACACTTTTTTTTTTTTAACCCGATGTGCAATCCAGAAAAATGTCCTTTTTGGCAGCTTTCCCCACAGCAGACCATTTAAGAAGCAATTACTACCACTGCAATTATGAGCCACCGTGCTCCCCAATGGTCATCCACTGTGTGCCACTGAGATAAGCCAAGGCCCTTGTAAAAGTAAGGACAAGTCAGTGAGAGGAAAGCATGTGGAGATAGTGTTCTCAACAACACATTTCAGGATACCGAACAGCTGAGGCAGATTTTAAACGAAAAAAAAAAAAAAGTGATGTAACGAGATGTGTGATATGAGCCTGTCCAAGCAAGTTAAGGCATACAATTCAAATATAACACGCTGATCATATGGCCTTCTTTCTCTAGAAGATAATGTTGCTATAACAATTAAACCCCACACATTTTTTTAACTAGTTGACTACACATCAGGAATCATTTTTTAAAATTTTGTACTTACCAAGGGAAAACGCAGGCTATAGTCTGAAAAAGAAAGAGAAAAAGAGAAAGAGTTAGTTTCCTGGGTGTCATGCGGGATCTCAGCTCCCACTCCCCGCACAAGAACACAGGATACGGTGAGGCCAAAAAGGAATACCCACGGAGCCATGGGTGGGGGGTCACACCACTATGGTCTCGCTGGCGGCTGGGTTGAGACACAGGAAGTAGGATCCACACGATCCGCAATCCACAATCTGCTTGCTAACGGCACTTGCTGGCAGCAATCCGTGGTCTGCTTCTCTGCCAACCAACCCACCCCCTCGCCTAGGCAGTTATATCAGTGGCTAACGGCTAACTGGTTACAGCTGACGGCCATCTACTACCTGAGCCAGCACCTTTCCACGAGAGGCTGAGAGCCTGGAAACTGCTCTCCTGGCTCCGTCCTCACACTGGTTAACAGGGGCGAGTTGCTAATCTAGCCACTTCTTTCTCTACTGCACTGGTTGCATGTGCCCGTTTTTGCTTCACTGTGTGGGTCTCCTTGAGGCCTTTTTATCTACATGACAATCAACTCTTTTTTGCTGCATCATCAGCTTTCAAAATGTCCTGCCCCAAACTCTTCTGTAATCTCTGGCTGTCAGTTGGTGGTGGAGCCTGGTGGCCAACCTAGAGCAAAATGCTTGGCACCTAGCCCTCAAGGTGCCCCATTCATCAGCTGCTCCTTCTGGAACCTACAATGCCCCCTCCCCCTGAAACAGCCCCTCAGCTCATCTTCCCTAGAGACAGCCTCTTAAAACCTGCTTATGGTGCCCCCCCCTTTTCCAGCTTAATCATTTTTTAGCTTGCTCATTCCCCATGAATTTAACTCTCCTGTTCTTTTTAAAATTGTTTTACTGAGCTAGAACGTAATATAAAGTCCACAGGTTTCAAGTGTACAATTCAGTGGTTTTTAGCATATTCAAAGAGTTTTGCAACCATCGACATAACCTAATTTTAGAACATTTTCATTATCTCAAAAGAAGCCCAACTCCCATTAGCTCCCCCATCACGCTCCCCACCTCAGCCCATCCTCTCCTCACCCCCTGACCCCTGACAACCACTAATCTACTTTCTGTCTATGGATTTGCCTATTCTGAACATTTCATATAAATGCGGCCCTACAACATGTGGCATTTGTGACTTTGTACAGTGTTCCATCCATGTCATAGAAAGTAGCAGCACTCCCTTCCATTTAATGGATGCGTACACTCCCCTGGATGGAGGTACCACATTTCGTTTCTCCATTACTCAGCTGACAGACATGGCTCCCTTGTTCTGGTTTGAGTAGCCAGTGAGGCAGCCTCCTGCTTGGGCTCTTCGCCTGCACAGACCTGTGGCTGGGGACCGTGTTCAGCTGTCATCCCATATCTGCACTGCGAGAGAGTGGACTCACGTTTCCATAAAATAGCCAATGCAGTACATGACGTTTGCCACCAAAATAGTCTGCTTTGCATCTCAGTCACAGCCAGGCCAGGTATTTTAAACAAAAGACAGTAAAACCTCTACAGTACACAATGATAACAGGTTGTTGTACTAATTAAAAAGCTGACCTATGAAGTAGGTTTAAAGCCAAAGAAGCAAAAGTGACAATTCTGGTTACTATGAAATTTTAAATCTACTTGGGCAAATCCACAGCAAAAGTTATGCTTAATGGTGGAAGACTGAGCGGTTTCCCCCACCTCCCACACTGAGAACAAGGCAAGGATGTCCACTCGCACCACTCATATCTCACACTTTACTGGAAGTCCTAGTCAATGCAATAAGGCAAGAAAAAGAAATAAAAGACATAGAAATTGGAAAGAAAAAAAATAATACTTTCTTAATTCTCAAATGACATGATTGTCTACATAGGAAAATACCAAAGAGTCTACCAAAAAGCAACTGGGGATCAATCTGTGGGCAACATACAAAGTCACGGCCTGCCCCAAGTACAGGCCATGGAACCCATATAACACAAAGCAAATGGCAGAAGGTGTGGGAGGCACTGAGTGTCGGGCAAGAGGTAGTCACTGGGGTACGGGGAACTGCTTTTTTGTAGGAATAACTCATTACCAGAGTCTACCCCTTCCAAGCCCCAGAAAGAACCTGGGAAGAGGCTGGAAAGAGTGACTTGTGGTATTTGCCTGGGGCCAAGCATGAAGAAAAGCCAGAGGTGGAAGGGACCCTTAACATTTTGGGAGGATTGATAGAAAGCTCAAAACTACCTTCCAATGCAATGCTGAGTCATGTTGATATGAAATAAAACCCAGTGAGAAGCAGAGGCATTTCATATGCACAAGCAGAACTGTAGGCTCGAGTCAAACCAAACTAACACCATGAGGGAAAAAACTAGGCAGGTGTAGAACCAGGTGGGCACTCCATCCGTGGCTGGTTAAAGAAAGGAATAAGCATGACTCACTAAATCCTAACCGAGCACAAAGAATAATGTTGAATTAAACTTTGAACTAATGTTTTATTTTTTAAGCAAAGCAAGAATACACGGAGCAGTGCACTCTACAAACAGGTCGATATCGTATTGGTTTGGGGCTCACGCATGTTAGCATGAAACCACAGCGAGCCGTTTCTCTAAGTGCAGAACTCGAGTGAAAACCAAGCAACCAGAGTGTCCTCTAAAGTCAGTCTTTACCATGTAAACACTTCCTTAAGCCCAAGGCCCTGATGCAGATGAGATGGCTACTTTTAATATAAGTGAGCAAAACGCTGGAAAAGGTGAAATAAGCACATTACAAAGAGGGGGTGGGGGGTCATGGAGGAGCTCGCGTGGCATCATCCTGCAATGGGAGAGGTTTGTGGTCTCATCTGGAACAGCACCGTCCTCCAAAAAAGGGAAGGAGAGAAGCTACTGGATTTACCGGTCAAGTGCCTCGGCGGCCGCTTATGTTGCCTCTCCCACATACAGCGCACAGCCAATCCCAGGAGGCAAAGGGAGTCCCGTTTTAAGGATGAGAAGAGAGACCTGGTGATCTCCCTGACAAGTGACACACCGAGCACGGAAGTGGCAAACTCAGGGCTGGCTGGGCCGCACAGGGGAACGAAGCCCAGCTTGTGGTGTACATTTGTTTGTTTGTCTTTTCTGTCTCCTTTCTCCTGAGTGAAACTGGAATTCCTTCAGGGGTTGTGTCTTCCTCTTCTCTGCATCCCCGTTGTCAGGGGCACTGCCTGCCTGCAGGAGGGCCCACAAAGGACATTCTGTTCAGGGTGCCACTGACACTAGAGAATTCCTTAAAATCCCTTCTAACTCTAGAAAGAGCTCCACTGTGGTCCATGGGCCCCAAAGACCTGCAAAGGCCAGGCTGGCCACACCCTTCCTGGGGGAAGTGGGCCTTTGGGGTGGTTTTGGTTCACAGAGGGCCAGCTGATCACGGAGGTGTGGCGGTCTGTCCGACCTACAGGCTCAGCCACTGTGCTTCCCGGGAGCAGAGGCGGGAGGATGCCCGGCTAGTCCCTGGGAAAGAGGTGGTGCAAGGATGTGGAACCGGGGAAATCCACCCTGGGGGGCGGGGAGAGGCAAGGTCAGGCAGGCGGAGACTCCTGCAGGAAGTGGCCTCACGGCAGGGTTTGGTCCTGATCTCTCACTAGATATGGAAACAGCCAGCCACGTTATTGTACATCCAATCCTTGCAAAAAAGAAACTAAAACTCCAGCATTTAGAATCCATCCATTGGAACTGTTCCATTTGAGTGAAAAATTAAAACTATTTCTGACTTGTCAAGTTGAGATGGTCAGAACTGGGCAATCCCTCCAAACTCAGGCAGAAGTAAAACCTCTCTCATACAGAGCCGTGGCCTGAAGCATCATAAACACAAGAGTGGGCAGGATGTATGTGGCTGAGGTGTATCTACCGGCTCTTCTTTTCAATGGGCAGCAGCAGTTCAAAATATTTTGGATGCACGTCTACATTTTAAAAAAATGTTTGCAAATGTATTTCTACATGTGGTGTATTAAAAATGTAAGGTTTATGACGGGTTAACATTTTATAAAACAAGGGCACACAAGTAAAAGTGCAGATAATTCGGTTCAAGACTGTGACCTCCGGCGTGATGTGATCCCTCCAGGAACGGGCCGAGCGAAGCTTTCCTGGCTGCATTCTCTTGGGCTCCTGTGTTTCCCACAGGACACTGATTTGTCCTGATTAACTGGTCAGCACACTTGGAATAGCAAGAAGCGCCGTTCACTTTCAATCATCATGCCGCTCAAGCACCATAGCTTGGAGGACTCAGGTGGATTGCCCAAAGAGCAGGAAAGTCACACGCACTGAAGGGACCTGGAACAGGGGACACCTCAGCCATGGCCAGCGGCTGCCTCAGCATTGGGTCAAGCGCAAGTTCACTGAGCTTCCAGGTGGTAAATAAGCGGCAGGGAGAGAGCAGGATGCTTCTGACTCATCTGGGCCTCAGAGCCTCACAGATCTCACCCTCCAAGGCTCAGAGGTTCTTTGTTTACCTTCCAGGCATCGCCAAAGATGTTCATTTCTATACTGTCTAACGCATGAAAAAAAGGCTGAAAGGAGCTGCTGAACCCACCTGGGGGAGGAACAGCTCCCTGCGTGATGAGGAGTTTCGGTAGAATCTTATTCTGCCAACCTTGCAGCCAGCATGCCACCTTAAAAAGGGGGTGGGAGTCCTTAAAACAATGCTGCTAAGGCTGGAAAACACCCATTTTCTCAACCACCTGTTTTGTCAATGTACAGCCGATAAGCTGGAATCTAAAAATTTGGCAACTCTCAAGAATTATTCACGGGCAGCTGCTCAGCAAAGACCCATGTGTATCCCCTCAAAAACTTCCACGAAGGAAAAAAGGTAGATGTTGTTGGAAATACAACAGAACTGTCAAAAATGGGGGATCCCTGCTCCATAAATGATGGTTCTATCTATTTGGCAAATGTGCAGATGGAAACTTCTGCCAGAATGACAAAACCCAGGAGCCCTTCGGCCTGTGAGCAGGTGATGCCTCTCTAAGCATGCCACCTGCTTGGACGTCTGCCACTTCATAACGGGGCCATCAGTGAGCCCGCCCTTCCTCACCCCTGCTTTTAGTTACACATCTGTGACCAAACCTGCTCTACTCTGCCATATTCTTCTCACAAAACAGGGTCCCACCCTGAACCCCGGCCCCACAGACCTCTTGCTTCTTGGTTGCTGGCTCTTGTCCCCGCCCCCGTCCTCTTTGACTGTAGTAAACTGAGTCAGCTCAGCCGCATCCCAAGGCAGTGCTGGCCAATTCTCCTTTGCAGCCTGGGGGACCCAGGCTCCTAGTCTGTAGAGTGGACACAATCCCCACATTGAAGCAGGACATTCTCTGTATAAACATCACACATCAGCAGCTTTTCCCAGATTGCAGAAAAATAAAATCAGAAAAACATGATTTGATCACTTTACTTTTTCTCCATCACTGCTTGTGTGCCTGTAAGTACTACCTGGAATAAAAGGCCCAAACTACAAATGACCCATTAACAGGAAAACTGGGACCTGCTGACAACAGTGGGGTTCTCAGCCTGTTTCTGTGGGCTCACCTGCTTGGAGATGTAATTGCATAATGTAGACGTGGGGCCTGTTTTTTCTAGTAAAACCAGAGAGAAACAGCCCACGTGCCTGGAGCAGTGCCTGGCCCGGGACAGCCATCCACAACCCTGCGCTGAATGGCTGATGAATGCCATGGCCCCCGAGGGGCAACACGAGTTCTGAGGCTGCAAACTTGCTGCTGCCCACACACCTCTGAGGACCTCTCTCACCTTCCCGGTGATGCTCTAAAGTCGAGTTACCCTCGAGGCTAGCGCTCATGGCCAGACGTAACATGGCACCAGCAGAGTAGGAAGAGGCCATGGTGACCCCCCTGAACCCACCTAAATGTCTCCACCAATTGAGGGAGGCAGGGAAGAGATGGGGCAGGGAACCAACTCAGGGCGGGAGTGACCTCACCCAAGAATGGCCTGTCTTCAGTGCCCGGGGTCTCCCTGCTCACCTGTGCCAGAGCCTTCATCACATTGACCTGACAGTGTTCCCCTCGCTCTAGCAGGGTGGATGGGGCCCGGAGGGCAGCACCCCTCGAGAGCAAGCCTGTCTCACTCCTCCCTTTAGGCTCACACTGAAAGGGACTGAGGACAGCCTGCTGGGTGCGTGATGCTAAAGGTAACTGAACACTCTAAATCTGATTCAAAAGACATTTTTCTTGTTCTAATTAATGCTCAGTGAGTCTCAGAGAAAATGATGTATTGCTAATATTCCGATAGTAAGCTGATGTGCGTAGGTGCTCTTTTCCAGAACACCAATTTGAAATGCCCCCGCCTCTTACCAGGAGGCCCCTGGCTGTGACAGGCCCCTGCGCATGTGTGGGCGGGGCTGGGCTGCTGACTGGGCTTACACTGGGCTGTAAACAGCAGCGGGCTGCAGGGGCCCAGGGCAAAGCAATGGTCCCCAAGGCGGCCTAACAGATGGGCCATGGCATTAAATAATTATTCCAGAGGCTCACTATTCCCATGGACCCAGGATGAAAGGAAACTTAAATCGTGCTTCTTAATTTAAAAATAGCAATTGCTGTTGTTAATTAAAATGTTAGTTACCACCAATCCTATACAAATGGCGCAGGGACAAGTAAAACAGTCTACTTCACGAGTAGTAATAAATGCCGTTTTATTATTACACAGAATAATTATCGCTAATGACTAAAGGCACTGGCATCTTTGCTGACCAGGTTGGCATGGATAAGAAGAGCAGAAAGTGTGAACAAGCCCCTGCACCGTGGAAAAGAGCTCAGAGGTGCCCAGGGAAGAGCCTCACAGCAAGGAGGGGTCACAAGTGACCGACACACGGTTCACAGACACTCTCCGACTCCAGGGTCCCCTTCCCACTTCTAACACCAACCCCCCCTCCAGCAGCCTCTCCAAAATCCACAGCACCCTTCTTCTCAGTGGGGTCCAGGGAAGGCATTTCCTAGAGGCTCCTCCCCCACACGAAACCATTTCACCGCCCTCCGGGTACTTCACACATGGTCTTCCCTACTGCATCCCTTGCCTCACACTGCTCCCTGACCCACAAAGCTTCCCAAAGCCGCCAGGTGCTGTTCAGGTCCGACCCTACATGGGACCCGGCGTCTGGGTCCTCCAGGCTCCCCTGCCTGAGCCCCCCCTGGGGCTCCTGAAGAAGAAGCTGTCCCCAGCTGCTCCTTCCATCTGCCGTCTTCCTCCAGCCACATGGTCACAGCGACATAAAAATGCAGACCGCAGGATGGCAGGCTACGGTTAGGCCACGTTTGCTGCCCTGCCGGCTGCCCTATGATGTGGGCAGGCGCAATCCACAGCTTACAAACAACAACAGCAACGTGTAGCTCCTCACCCAAAGATACAGAGCTGGTGGCTAGTTCGGTGCTTTCTGACTAGAAACCGTGTCATCTCTAGCTTGAACTTATTATATAAACAGTCCTGTGCACATACCAGCAACTCAGAAACTACTACTGGATGAATGAATAAATGCACTAAACCAGCTGTTACAGTTTACTGAGCATCTGTAACACTACAGGCGAGTGCTCTGCCCAGGGCTGAGAGTTTAGGGAAAAAAAGACATGGAGAGAAGTGGAAGGTTTTCACCTGGAAGGATGTCCAGAAGACAGGCTTACAAACAGATCTCTGAAACATGGGTGAGCGCTGGCGTCACAGGGACCCAGGGGCGATGATGGAGGGAGCAGCAGCACCTGACCTGTGTTTGGCCACAGTCAGGGCACCTGTGTCAAGAATAAGCGTCCCAGACAGAAGATGCAAACAAAGGCAAGGGAGCCAGAGAGTGCGTGGAACAGTCTGTAAATGGCAAATAGTTGGAATCCTGGCTTTGACCTTGGAATAAGTTACTTAACCTTTTGGAGCCTTAGTTCCCTAAGCTTCGTAACAGGGATAATAATTGTTACAGTGCTGGGCTCATAAATGACGTAAGCCACACACAGATCCAGTGCCGAGCTCAGGAGTCTGCAAGCCCGGACAGAGGTGTGAGCTGCACGTCTGCAAGGAAGGTCACTGTAGAGGCTGCAGACACTAGAGAGGATGGAGTGGGCTGAGTGCAGACGGTGATGGGTGTGCAAGAAAGAGGCCATTCTGATGGCCCAGGTGAGGGACGGGAGGTGCACCTGAGGACAGCGGGAGCCAGAGCCCACCACCTTGGCGGGCGGTAGTGAGGAGGAAGGGAGGGAAGGAAGAAATCCAGGGTGACCTCCAGCCTGACTTGGGCCTGGGAAGAACACGGGTCATTCATCCAGGTGGGTTCTCGTCTCAGAGTCCCCTGGGAGTGGCTCGTCTGGCCATCCCTCACAGACACCACAGGATGTCACTGAGAGACTAAGTAAGCATCTTAGAATCACAAGAAAACCTTTCTGAAAACAGCACAGTTCTTTTTCAGGAGCGTGGTACCAGAGCAGAGAAGTTTATTAACTACTTCCAAAAGAAGACTTTGGAAACTAGTAAACCAGACAACTGAAAAATCTGCTAAAAACAAACAAATATGTTGGTTTAATGGTTCCCCCGCCTTAGCTGGCTGAGCTGAACCATCAGTTCACCAGCGAGAACCCACGTAAAATGGAGGGGGAAGAGGCCGGCTCTAAAACAATGACTGGGAGACACTGTCCTGAGCGCCGACTGTGTTGTCTTGAAGAGGAAAAGCTAAATGTCTCCATTGAACGGGGGTTCACAGTGAAAGGAGCTTCTTGGGACCCACACATCACTGAGCTATGAACAAAAATGTCCCCAGGCTTGATGTGGTTTCTGGGGACGAGCACCTATTTTTCCTCCTGGCTGCCACTGAGAAAGTTCTGTGAACTTGCAGTTTCCCCCTCCTCCACGTGGGAGAACACTGTGGTATTCACCAGAAAACAAAAACGGCATTCTAACCCAAATATGCACTGCCCCACGCTGGGACAATATTCGGCAACAGACGTGTAATGTTTGACTGGCATTCTGCTTTGTCTCCCTAGAAAGGTCAGCCCTCCTCTCGGCAGGCAGCACACTCATCATCCTCAGAGAAAATTCTTTTCTTATTTTACAACTCAAGAAATCATCTTATCATGTATGGATGTGAGCAGCTTGCACAGTGTGTATAACCCCAGGCACTTGGTCAATGCGGACACATCAGAGGCTAGAGGTAGAGAGGGGCAGGCGTGTCTCTCTCACACGGCGGGCGCCCCAAGCCCTCACCTGCCTCAGGCCGGTGGTCTGCCCGTACCCCTAGTCTGAGGGATGGAGGACTACACAGAGTGCATGCGCCTCAAGCCAGAGCCCTGCCCACTTCTGCAGTGGAAGGCTGGCTGACCTTCCTGGCTGGGTGACCTTGGGCATCCCTGCATCCTTTCTGTACGTCAACGGCCTCTACACATAAGGTCACGGACAGCTTCAGAGGATGATCCAAGCACACAGCATGGGCTTGGGAGCCATGAAGGTGAGAGGGTGAGGTCCAGGTAAGCGGCAGCTCCGGACAGAAAGGCCACGGTTTGTCCCTGGGGGCAGAAGCGGAGTGCGGTGGGTCCGAGCAGCCCTGATGGTCTGTCAAGCACAGCGCTGGACTTTCAGGGGCCCAGCTAATCCTCGTGATGACCTTTTTTTTTTTTTTTCGATGGAAACGGATGGGAGTACTTAGAAGACTGAGCCCATCACAATCCATCAGTGAGGAAGAGGAGCTGCAGAAGAGAAGATGCAGTTCGTGAAGTAGAAGGAACATTAGGACATTGTGAGGCCAAAGAAATCGATTGAGGGAAGTGCTCATGACGACACTGAAGTAAGTTGTGTGGCCACGTGGTCAGTAAGACTTCGAACTGAAAACACATTCTGCTGGATGCATGCTCTCTGACACTGGGCGGTAATGGCCCTGACGTCCGGGAAATCCCTACACTCTGGTTAAGAGTCGCTTCCTGGGGGACAGGATGTATGCAAAAGAGCATCCCCGGGGCCATGGCAGAGGAAGTGGTCATGATCCAGGGACCAGAAGGACACTCCCAAGGTCGCACCCTCCCCACAATGCTCTCGTGGTCACGAAGCACCACTTCCTTCAAAAGCCAACAGTTGAGCTGACGTGTCATGGCTAAAGACACCAAAACACCATCTCCCCACCTAACCCCAAACTCAGATCTAAGATTCGTGAGCAAATTCAAAGACAGGATTGGTTCATTTAAAACAGAGCTGGATCTCTGAAAAGGTAAAAAGTTCTGGAAGTTGGATTTGGGAAAGCTGCGTGGAGTTTGGGAAAGCTTCAAAGATGGCATCTGAATTTGACAGGAGGCCTCAGAGCTTATTAAGAGACCCTCTGGCATTCTGGGGCTGTCCCAGCAGGAGTCCCCACAGGCCTGCAGGAACCACCCACCCTCCCAGCCCACGTCTTTGGCCAGCGCAGTTGGGAGCCACATTAAAGAGTAGACAAGTTTCTAATAACCCTCCTTCCGTTTAAACTAAACTGGAAATCACACATTCCTGAGAGTTCCCTAAGGACCACCTTGAGAAGAAGAGGCACCCATTGCAGGACTGGGTAGGCACCTTCTCACCCAGATGCCCCTTCTATCAGACAACTTAAATGCACCATAACCATGACGACAGTGAGGCCAGGCATTCTCCTACCCCACCTGGCGCTAGGCGAGCATCGTCTCGCTGACCCCTCACCACAGAGCTGAGAGCTGAGAACGACAATGACCCCCGTCGCCTTGTACGGGAGGAAACAGCAGCTCCAAGAGCACGTGCGGGTGACGCCACTATCTGTCATGACGAAGCTTGTCCTCAGTGGAAGTCTGTTACTGAAAGACCCGTGCTCCCTGATCCCTCCTGCTGGGCTGGCCCCCCTGTGCCCACCGGGTCCTTCTGTACAGAGGACTCCTGTGGGGTGTGAGTGACCACTTGTGCCAATGTGCCAGCCTCGGCGGGTTCCGCATCAGCACGGGGTGTACACACGCTGAGCAAAGCGCACAGCTCAGGTCACATTAAGACCCCCCGAAACACTTCAGTTCCGTGTGACTTACAGGCAGGCCCTCTGCATGTGACAGAGGACAGAGACCTTTGCTGCCATGTGTTAGCCAGTGAGCCCTCCATGGTTCTGTCACAGGTATGGGACAGGAAAACGACTCTGGCTGATTTTGCCGTGTCAATTAATTTTAATGTGATAGAAACCTATCTATCAAACCACTAGCCCCAGGTCAATTGCACCTGGGAGGACAGTTTATTTTAAAAATGACTAATCATTTAAACATTCATAATTAAAATAAAATGGCCTTTCTCCAATAAACGATCCCTATGGCATAAACAGGAATGTTATCTACCTAAAATCGGTAGTACCTCGGGAAAAATACCAGGTTCTCTCATTCATGAATGCAGCTATGATGAAAATTTTAGAGTCCATTAGTAAACTTAGCTTGCCATGTGATTAAAGAAATAGTCAGGATTATCAGGCTTCAGACTTTAGAATAAAAGAGCTGTGCATGAGGCTCACAGGTGGCGTCCCATCTGTGACCATGACGTGTAACTGGTCGACCAGCACACGCTTCTCAAACGCCTACCATGCTGGAAGCATTTGATCCGGTGCTTTGGGCTACACAAAAATGTGCAGCAGATGAGTTATCAGTGGTGGTGAGGAGAAGGTCCCGTCCCCCCCAGGGACAGGCAATGTGGGAGGACAGATCAGCTATCTCAAAGAACAGAAGTCTGGTCCTGGGAGGGTAGAGAGCAGGGGGAGGGCAGGGGCGTGCCAGGCTTGGAGCACTGATTCCAACCAATCCTGCAAATACTGACCTTTCATCTGTAAAGCTGTGTCACAGACAGAGGGCTCCTGACTGCCCATCCCCATGGCGCAGGCTAGCTCTGAGATGGAGGGTGCTTTTAGTGCCACGCAGCAACTCAGCTCCTGAAGGCCCTTGGAGGATAGCGTCCCTAAGAACCCGTGTGAAGTGGCCCCCCACCTTTCACAGCTCTCTCCCCTCTGCTTCTCCCAGTCCGGGGTCCCCACCTGTGTGTGGTGGACTCGGGGCTGCTGGAGCCAGGAAACACCTTGGTTACACGCTACTCTTTATTTGTGTGTCTGTGTGCATGTGCGGAATAAGCTCTTCTATGGAAACACAAAGAACTCAATTGCAGTGTTTTGAACATTCAGCATTAAGTCGCAAACTAATCCAGAATCTGGAGTTTCTGGGGAGCAGGGGGAGAGAAGACGACATCCACACCTGCCTCACGCAGGTGGCCTTGCCAGGCTCCTGGCTCCAGGTCCTGAGGCCCACGAGCCCTTGGACAAAGCCCATGCTCAGGAAACCCACTCCTTCACAAAGCACCTCACTCCATTCCAACCAACCGGTTTCCACACACTGTGATTCTACAGACGTGCAGAAAAGACCGCCAGTCTCATCCTGTCCTCTGAGGTGCTGATGCTAAGAACGCACGCAACACTTGCACACATGTTATCTCCTTCAGCCTCACAGCGACCCCAGAAGCGGCCAGAATGTCATTATGTCCCCTACACACACGGCAGCATGGCGTGCTGAGTGAACGAAGGATTCCCTCACTGCTCAAGACTCTGTACCCTTTTGTCTTATGTTGTTATCAGATGCCCACTAAAAGGAGATGACGAAAGAAATGGAGAAACAAAACTTACTCCTAACACCAAGGCCTTGCTTTCCACACTTAATTTACTACTACGACCTCATATTGGTGTTTTCCAACTGAGGGATTAATACAGGCTATGGAGAGGGAAAGGTGATTTTTTTCCATCTTCTAGGGGAAAAAATAATTGTTGCAAACCCTATCAACTGAATGACTCAGGCTTTCAAAATAAAGTTGTCTTAGAATTTAGCACCAGGAAAGTGTTTATATGTCCTGAAAAACTGAGAACATTCTTTTATCAGACTAGAACAATGTAAGCATTGTGTGTTCATTTTTGCCTTGTCAGCCAGGAAGTGTAGGACCGAACTGAAGGCATAACTGCAATCACATCTTATCTCCACGGAAAGAGAGCTGGCATTTATCAAATGCCTACTCGTGCAAGCTGCTTCCACAAAATATTGTTAATTGCATGCTTGCAATCACAGTTATTACTATTCCAACTTCACAAAGTCGACAACTGGAGTTAAAGAGGAAGAAGTCGGCTCAGGTACTTGGCTAGCACATGGTGAAGGCAGCAGCCGGACCTAAATCCATCTGAACTATGGACCATCCTGACTCAGAGGGCAGCCTCCCTTCCCGACATTGCCCCAAAGGCTTCCTGGGGGTGACGCGCACAGATTACCAAGACATAATAACGGTGACACCAGCCTGCAGTACAGCCATGGTGGATCTTCCTGCCCTGGGCACTGGTCATTCCATGCAGGATTCCTGCATGGCCAGGATAAGCAAGCATTTTGTTAGGTAGACCCTGGGGTTGGAAGGGGACTGTTGAAATGGCTGCGCCTTCACCAGACATGAGGTCTCCGCTGGTGGCAGCCATGCAAGATGTCTTCTGAATGCCACCTCCCCCTCTGCCCCCAAACCTTAGAGTGGCTTCGTCTCTAAATGGTCCCACCTTGTTTGCTTGAGCCCAGAGTATGGAAGACTTTAGCATTCAGACAACTTCCCAAGAACACAGAAATTTCCCTGTTGAATTCATAGCTAGGATGGATTGTAAACGGTTGGTTTACACAGCGACGATGGCTTCCTGAAGCCACAGCATGGTTGTCGGGTGAGTATGGTCTTTGAGGACTGACTGCCGAGACAACTCTGTGACCTGCACAGGGACACAGATGCCTCCATAAGAACCAACTGTGTGCATTTAACGCCAGCTCAGTGACGTCCACTGAACCTGTACACCCCACCTTGCATGTCATTGGTGTTCAATAAATATTAAGGCTTTACACACACACTCTATGATCCCGTTTATGTAAATTCCAAAGCAGGCAAAGTGAATGTGTGGTGTTGGAAATGGGGGAGTGGTTACCCGTGGGTGGAGGGGTGGAGAGACTGGGAGAGAGAAGCACCCGAAGGCTTGAGTATGTGTAGGGCCAGGTCCCACTGTACTGCCTCTGAGCCCTGGTTACACAGCGGCTCCCTGTGTGAAAATCAGAGGTCCTCTGCACTCACGGACTGTGTACACTTTCTGGAAGTGTCATTTGATCTACTAGTTTGGATCATTGCTGGTACTACTTTTTACCCTGTATAACTAATAAATTAACTAATTTGTCTTTTAAAAAATCGATTTACAAATGTGGTCACCTGAGAAACGTTCCTGCAGCATCTACTCTTCACACAGTAGGGCAACGGATGACCACTGCATGAAGAGAACTAAAAGATCGAAAGGAACTCTGCCCTTGGAATATTGGTTTGCCATGAAAAGGCTGATTTCTTATAGAACAATCTTGTTTACCTTTAGGCATGAACTTTAGTTCAAAATAATCGTCTGAGTTTTACCATTTTTGTTTTCAGAAAGAACTAGGAATCTCCAACTTGCATATAAATCTTAAGATGTTGTTCACACGACGACCTTGGGCCTTCAGTCATGGGAGGGATTGCCTCTTAAGACCCTGATTGGGAGGGTGGCTGTGGTCAAAGCATGCGGATCTGGGGGCTGGCTTGCACTGGTCCCCCTGCCGCGAGATGAGCCTGGGCAGGTTACCTCACCTTTCAGAGCCATAGGATGTCCATTGATAAAATGACAGAAGTCCCCTTTATCCTGGGGTAGCGGGGAGGGTGACCGACTTGTCCTGACTGGCCAGGGACTTTCTGGTTTGGCACTGGAAATGCTGCCTGACGGTACACCCCTCTCTCTTGGCAGCCTGAGTGGCTGGTCACCCTGAGGTGCTTGGGGTCTGCAAGGTGGCATCCATCACGCACCTTCTATGGTGTCTGGCACATGTCACGTGCTCAGTAAATACTGACTTGTTACCATGACCATGACCACAACCGGCTCCAAAACGTTTCCTTCTGTGTGCGTTACTAGTGTAGTATCTGTCAATATAGTCAATATATCATCCCTGAGAAACCAGCCGTAGTCTGACCTCTCCTTCAGTGTCCTGACCCACTTTAAAACATAAACGATCGGTAACCCTCTAGCCATTCCCGTCAGAACGTGAGTGTCCAGAGGGCGCCACACACCTGCTGAGGCAAGAACCCCGCTGACCCAAGACGCAGTGTCTGGCCTCCTGGCTTCCATCCCTCGTGTTAAAAAGAGGATGACTGCCTGCCCGCTTCCTACCTAGGGCTGTTGGATGCTGAGTGAAGACGCTGCGCGCCGTGCGCATCCCCTGCTCGGCAGTGACTGGAGGCCGGTACCACGCTCCACCCAGGCACCTGCAGACCACCCTGGGGACCAGCGACCAGCACGAAGAAGGGAGGAGGGCGTGCTGGCAAAGGGGCCGGTGCGGAAAGATAGGAGACCCCAGTGTCCAGGGGTGTGGCCCACGGCCACTGAATTCAGTGTCCCCAGTCCTGTACAAGACGGGGTGAGAGGTGGCGCTGATCCTGAGCCAGCCAAGGTCTGAATGCCCTGTAGTGGGCGCTGGGCAGAAACAAGGTTTCTGGGCTCAGACCCGAGGAGGGGGTTCCCCCGCTTAGCTCCCAGAGAGCCAGTTTCATCATCTAATGTGTGGCCACTAACACACATGTATATTTATGCTTTAATATAACTGTAAGAGGATACAGAACAAAGTTATTTATGTATCTACGTTTTAATATAAACTGCAAAAGGAATGCAGTGGGCAATCATGACTTCTTCCCAATTTAAGGGTATATAAACATTTCTTATGAGGAGCTGGCCTTACCTTCTACTGTAAATATGTGGGAAGGAAGCAGAAGACTATGGTTTCCAGCAGAAAACCCCCAAACTCCCAGCGGAGTGGATGGACTGAATCCACACTTTTTTTCACATTTCCACAGGGATGCAAATCAATTTAAGTACTTAAAATAGCCACAGAACTGGAAAAAAAAGACCGAGCTCTATTAGTTACCATGGGAATTACTAATTGAAGCACTTCTTTTGTCTTTTAAAGATCCTTGCCCTTCTTGTGACATTTAGAATGATAAAATTAAGGGAGACAGCATCTATTTCCTGCCATTTGACGATTATAAAAATATCATTTTCGAAGTTCAAATTAAAGAAGCTTCGTCACAGGTAAAACCCACCTATTGTAGCAGTGACATACTTATTACGGAAGTTCCTCTCGGACCGAATTTCAGAAATCGAGTGCAGGATCTCCAAAGGGTTCTGAGAAATTGGCAAAAGAGAACGTTTAAAGCTCAAATGCTCTCCCGGGATTTCAGTGGAAGAATACAGGAAAGGCTGGCATGTCACTCACTCAGACACATTCTGTGCGATCCAAAGAACTCTGCTACTTCCCAGCAACACGCTGGGGAGATGGCTGATGAGCTTGCATTCTGAAAACTACGCAACTAACCAGCGGAGTGCTTATTGAAAATGAAACTCTTCATGGCAGCCACTGGTGCAGAAAGCTTTTTTTTTTAAAAAAGAAAATCATTACTTGAACAGAGTTTGCATCCCCCAAAGTAATATTCCCGAATGTTACAACCTCTATCTTAGCGAAAAGGACTAATTGTCATGTAATGTGAGCGCCCTTGCAGTATGAAAGACTTGCCGAGACACTCAAATTTATTAATAAAGAAGTAAACCTTTCCCTTAACATTGAGACTTGTCCAAGGGCTCAATGTTGAAAAAATGGAATTAAGAAATTCATTAATTCTTAGAGACAGCTAGAAGCACCATCTACATAAAAGTATATTCCTAAACGTTTTAAACTTCATAAAGAAAAAGGACCCCTGCCAGCTGGGCACGGGTAATAGACTGCAATTACACCTGGTTCAACTTCATATGCAATGAGCTGGGGCCAGGAGAAGCTGGATGGCACCAGGAGGGAGGTTTGAAAACCTTGAGGCCAGCGCTGACCCCGACTCTTGTTTTAACAAAGTAAAACTGAACACTTTTAGGAAATGATGAAAACAGAGATTGAAGCTCGGTGCCTGGTTTCTCCTCCAAGAGGGAGAAGCCATCTTTCTGTCTTGGGCACAGAGGGGCGAGGCAGCTCTGCAGATGGGCACAGAGGCTAGAGAGGGCGCCTGGGCCCAGCGCAGCCTCTCCTTCTGTACAGAGCTCCTGGCACCCAGGGAGCTGTGCTGGACACCCGAGCTGGTGTGCTGGCAGCCTCAGGCTGCTGGCGACCACCCCTAGCCCCCCCCCACACACACACAGCTCCCCAGTGAGGGTAGAGGAGACGCCCTGCCCTCATTCTAAGCCTCCCCAGGCCTGGAAACACTTTCCCTGCCCACTTGGGATTTGTCAGCTCAGTTTTGCCATAAACAGTGCAAAGACTTGGTTATTAAGGACAAGTGAACTCATTTATAAAGCACTTCCTGAATCCCTACTAGGTGCTGGGCTCTGGAGATACCACAACGGACCACCTCAGAAGGCCCTCTAGCTCTCAGGCAGCTCATAGTGTGGTGGGGGAGACATGAGTGACCATGTGTTCAGCTTAGCAAACAAGGATCTTTGAGACACGCAACCTGACCCACACTAGCAGTCAGGGAGGGCTCCCTCTAGGAAGCAGCCTTGGCTGAGCGCTGAAGGAGCAGTGGGAGTTACTTAGATGCAAGGGTGCTGGGGGAGCATTCCAGACATCCCTGCAGGCCAGTGTGTACGGGCGATACGGGGAATGGGCCCCAACACAGCGGGCCTTTGGCTGTGTCTGCTCCCCCAGCCCCTCTGGGCAGGACCGTCCGGGACTTTCATCTGACTCAGTGGGGCCTCGCTGTCATCTCAGCGGCTCTCGTCCACAGACCGAGCCCTGTCCCCAGCTGCACATCCTTCTTTCAGCCTCAGCCAGTGTTTCTGAGCCTGTTACCCACCATCCCAGTTAAGGTCTCTGGGGCACACCTTTCCACTTCCTCATAGGAATGTGAGGGCACCCCACCCTGGAATGTCAGAAGCCCCCAGGCCCCTGGCTTCTATGGATGGCAAGACCCCGCCCTACCCTCTCACACATTACCTTAGCCCAGGTTTCTTTGCTTCGGCACTATTAACATTTTGGACCAGATAATCCTTTGTCACTGGGGGGAGGGGGTCTGTCCTATGCATTGTGGGATATTTAGCAGCATTCCTGGCCTCTATCCTCTAAATGCTAGTAAATGCACCCACCCCCCCACCCCCGTCATGACAATCAAGCCTGTATCCAGGTTTTGCAAATGTCTCTGGGGGGCAAAATGGACCCAGCTGAGAACCAATGCCCCTTGGGCTCCTGTGCCCCTCACCCACACACAGACGTGAGACCACTGAGAACTCCCTTTTCTTGTCCATCTCTGGTCTTGGCTCAGCTGCGGTGACTTTAGTCTGGATTCAAGGAAAGGCATCACCATTTCCAATCCACCTTCCTGCACTCAGCACAAGCCCTGGTACGTAATTCATGTTTAATACGAGTTTGCTTGCATGATGGATGGTGTCCCAGACAATCTCCCAGCCTCAGTCTCCGCTCAGCCAACGGCTAATTTCTAAAGATGCAGATGTGATCATGCCGTGACCTTGCTCTAAAACAGTCTATGGCTCCCCACTGACGTCTCAAGACCTCAGGCTGGCAAACTCCTTTTCCAAACCATCTCTGATTCATCCCCACATTTACCTTGAACTGACCTTAAACCAAATGCACTACTGCTTTTTCACAAATATACTTTGTCTTTCCCCCAATGAAATGCTTGAGGTCCTAGGGAGAGCCAGGGCACACATTTATGGAGGGGATGGATGGCAGAATGGGAGGGTATCTGAGGACCCTCCAGGGTCAAGCTTTGATGTCCTGTGTGGGCTGTGAAAATAAGCTGTAACCTGTGGGACTGAGTGCAGTGGTGACAGCTCCACCCATTCTAAGCGGCCAGGTAAGGGAAGCCCTTGCCAAGAGCACGGTCTCTGCCTGGACCTATCAAGTGACCCAGCATAGCCTCTCCCAGCGGCTTCAGCCAAGCGATCAGATTGCAGGAAAAAGAACACCAGCCTTCTTCCTAGCAGGCACGGTCACTGTCCAAGGGCCAGTGACGTGAGCAGCTGCAGGGCTTCTCCAGGACAGGGCTTCATTCCTCCTCCACTGCAGAGCGTGAGCACAGGTCCATGCCCTACTGGGCATCCGAGTAGGTGGGGTCCTAGCGACCAAGCCTGCTCTGTCGGCCCCAGGGCACCCACTGCTATGTCTTGAATGGGGCATGTGCCCTATAAACATTGAGAGTTGTAATCTGACTGCAGCTGATTAAAAATGTATGGGTCTAGTTTTGACAGGTAACTGACAAGAAGCGCTCAGACAATACGGGGGAAACGGAAGTGCTGGCCCAGAAAGGGGGATGCCTGAGGCTCGGCCAGGCCCCGCCCTGCAGACACTGTGAGCAGGGCACACTCCCAGCCCCTCCCCTCCAGATGAAGGCGTGGGTCAGCACTGGCCCTGGGCTCACTGTCCCGTGAGCCGAGCCACGTGGAAGGAGTTACTTCACCCTTGGTCCTGGGCCTCTCGCCTGTCTCATGGTGCCCTGAGAGTGATAAGAACGGACACGTGTGACCTGGCATGGTGCCCGCACTCCACTGGCCATCTTGCAGGTGCAGGGAGCTGTCTCTGGGGCGGGATCCCCTGTTTGGGGCTAGAGCCATGTGCCCCGGGCAGCCAGACTTCCTCTAACCCCTGGGCCCCAGTGAGAAGGAAGGGCTGAACATTTACCATGCTTCCCTGTTGTTACCGAGAAAGTCAAGAAAGGTAATAAATGCTTATTGTTCAATGAAATTAAAACAATCCAGTAACACGTCCAGGAAAACTGAGTCTCTCTCCCACCCCCCAGAACAAGCATCTCCTGAGTGATTATTATACACCAAGTGTCGTGTAAGGCGCATTTCATGTCTTCTGTCACTCATTCATTCACTCATTCATTCACTCATTCATTCATTCCATAGATACCCACCAAGAGCCCATGACACGCACCTGCTACGCCTGGGGACAGTGACAGCGACACAGGCCACGTCCTGCTCAGTGTTGCTGACAGTCATGTGTGCGGATAGAAATGACACATTAACACACAAATACATGACTAGCAAGTCAGTGACAACTAGGAAGGGACAGAAAGATGCTGGGGAGAGAGAGTCACACAGCTGTGTGACAGCACGTGCTCCAGTCCCTCCCAGGGGCCATGCTTTCTCTTGCTGGGCCTACAGCGCAGACGGCACAGTGATCACAGAGCAGTCACAGAGCGCCCCACTTTTGTCAAGAAGTCTCCACCCTGTGTGTGCCGGCTTTGGTACATTCTCGGGTGCCAGGCTGTCCGGAGCCTCCTGGGGGAGCCCGTGCCCCCTTCTGGTCACTTGTGCTTGCCTGGTCCCGTCCTCTTCCTGGAGAGAAACACCAAGGCTGCCGAGGGCCTTTACCAAGCCCCCACTTCTAAGCACACCCTCCCCCAACCACCCTGCCCCACAGAGAGGCCGCTAAAGAAGTATTTCCATTCTCTGCAACCGCCGCGGCACGAGCAGCTCCCCAACAAGCCAACACTGTTCTCATCTTACCTCCCGCCAAAAAGGGAGGCTGTCACCAGTGACGATGTGAAATAATTAGACTGCAGCTGGGACATTTTACTGAATGTCTAATCGTTCTCATTTGTGTGAGCTGAAGAAAGCACTTATATGCCCCGAAGAAGGCCACATACACGCCGGACACGTGGGGTGAGCCAAGCCCCCCACCCCCACAGCTCTGCTTCAGAAGCCAAGGCGTTGGCATCGCCTGAATGCACACTCACGACGAAGACGAGGGACAGGTGGGAACCACTTGTTTCTGTGTAAGAAAAGGTCTCATATTCGGGGGCCAACAGGGCCAAATGCTCATACATTCAAGCAAGGTCTGGACGATGGAAAACTCACACATTTACTGAGCTACAAGTCCCACGAAGACTTGGACCTACTGCAGGCTCCAGGGACAAAAAGCTACGGTTGTTAGGGTGTGTGTGTGTGCCCAGGGTCAGAGGGGACCAGGTAAAGTCAGGGGTGAGCCGAGATCAGATCCCCAGGAGACATGCCTTCTGGACCAGGACGTAGAAGCCCAAGAGAATCCGTAAGGCCTAAATGTGTGAGGCCGAGAAGTTATCCCAGGGCCCAAGGTGGGAGAAGTTGACACAGGACCTTTTCAAAGAGCAGAGAAACCTCGCTATTCGCACACACAGGCAGCTTTCTCACGGTGCATTTTCTGCATGCTACCTCTCCCTGGACCGAAGTCCAGCGTTGGCTTGCTCAGCATCTGCTCTGCAGAGTGGGGTACGGTGGGGCGCTGTGCACTGCGGGGGAGGAGGGCCTTTCTCTCCCATGTACGGCCCACCTCGCCCTTCAAAGCCCACTTCAAATGCAGCATCTGACCCTTCAATACCAGGCGGCCCAAGCCCCTGACGCCAGCACGCTGGCACGCCTGCCAGGCCAGGGACCTGGTCTCCTTTCTAACTGGCATCTGCCTCATTGTTTCCCCTGATCTTTGATCACTGTGCACCTTCTAAGGTCATCTGGCCTTGCTTCCCACGCAGGCTGTATATTCTCCGGGAGGACCGGCACTCACTTTTACACCTCTGCACCCCTGTAGCACTGAGGGGACTCTCAACACAGCTAGAATTAATTAATAAGAGCTACCACTGGTGTTTTGCCGAGCCTTGTGCTAGAAGCTTTATAACATCATCTCATTTATCCTCACAAGCAGTCTACAAGGCTGGCATTATTATGTTCATCTTCCAAGGGAAAGAAAGAAGGACTAAAGAGATAAAAAGATCCTCCTAGGTCTCCCAGCTAGCAAGCGGCTGAGCCAGGGCCCCCTCAGGCGGGTCTGACTCCATAGCCACACCCTACACTGCTACGGAGGAACTGCTTAAGGCCATTTGAAAGTGAGTGCGTCCTTTAAATAAAACATCTTCCAAGTAATGGACTCAATGCTTCTAATGTGCTTGGCAATCACTTTCTTTGCAAATTCAGGAAGGTTGCCTTCTGTTCAGCTTACTTCAAGGATTGTAACAAAATACAAACTAATGGACTCTACATTATTGTGGATGCATCGTTACACATTAAAAACAAAAAATGTAAGAAATCAAGGAAAATCACAGGAAAGCAGAGGAGATGCACATGCTGTCACCTTGGAACAGGGTTTATTCCTGGTAAACAGGTTCAGTAGGTGGCTACTGAACGAATGTGCGGTGAATAAATGAATGAGTGAGCGAATGCATGAACTGGACAGCCTTTTAGGACACTCAGCCACTGTCTTTTTTCTACCCCACTCAAGCCCCAACCTGTAGTTAATCTGGAATTCTCTTAAAAAAAAATAGAACTAGATAAGTTGAATAGAACTATATCTATTAAAGAAATTGTATCAATAATTAATAACCTTCCAAAACAGGAAGCACCACGCACAGATGGGTGACTGGTGAATTCTACCAAACTTTGAGGAAGAAATTATACTGGCCCTTTACAATCTCTTCTGGAAGATGGAAGCAGGGGAAATACTTCCTAGTTCATTCTATGAGGCCAGCATCACCCTAATAGCAAAATCAGACAAAGACATTTCAAAAAAGAAAAACTATAGACCAATATCCCTCATGTACACAGATGTAAAAATCCTTAACAAAATATTAGCGAATTCAATCCAACAATGTATAAAATAATTATACGTCACAAGTAAGATGGATTTATCTTAGGTATGCAAGGCTGGTTCAACATATGAAAATAAATTAATGTAATGTATCATATCAACAGGCTAAGGAAGAAACATCCCATGATCTTATCAATAGAAACAGAAAAACCACTTGACAAATCCAATTCCCATTCATGATAAAAACTCCCAGCAAACTTAAGGATAGAAGGGAAACTCCTCAACTTGACAAAGAACATCTACCAAAAAACCTACAGTTAACACAACATTTAATGGTGAGAAACTAGATGCTTTCCCACTACAAGCAGGAACAAGGCAAGGATGTCCCCTTTACCATTCCTTTTCAACACTGTACTGGAAGTCCTAGCGAGTGCAATAAGATAAGAAAAGGAAATAAAGGTATATTGATTGGGAATTAAGAAATGAAACAGTTTTCATTCACAGATTTATGTAGAAAATCTGAAATTAAAAACAACAACAACCTCCTTTAACTAATAAGCAATTATAGCAAGGTTACAAGGATACAAGGTTAATTTAAAAAATCAACTGCTTTTCTATATAACAGTAATGAACAAGTGGAATTTGAAATTAAAAATACAATACTATTTACATTAGCACCTCCAAAATGAAACACTTGTATAAATCTTACAAAGTTGTACAAAATCTATATGAGGAAAATGACAAAACTCTGATGAATGAAATCAAAGAACTAAATAAATGAGAGCTGTTCCATCTTCATGAATAGAGACTCAATATTATAAAGATATCAATTCATTCTAATTTGATCCATTGATTCCATGCAATCCCAATCAAAATCCCAGCAGGTAATTTTGTGGATATTGACAAACTAATGCTACAGTTTATGGAGAGAGGCCAAAGACCCAGAATAGCCAACATGATAATTAAGAAGAACAACAAGGCTACAGGGCTGACACTACCTAAAGACTTACTATAAAGCTACAGTAGTTAAAACAGTGTGGTATTGGCAAAAGAATAGACAAATAGGTCAATGAAACAGAACATAAAACAGAGCATAAAAATAGACCCACATAGGGCCGGCCCAGTGGCTTAGGTGGTTGGAGCTCCATGCTCCTAACACCGAAAGCTGCCGTGGGCTCTCATGGACCAGTGGGCCCTCAACCACGAGGTTGCTGGTTCGACTCCTTGACTCCCACAAAGGATGGTGGGCTCTGCCCCCTGCAACTAAGATTGAAGACGGCACCTTGAGCTGAGCTGCCACTGAGCTCCTGGATGGTTCAGTTGGTTGGAGCACGGGCTCTCAACCACAAGGTTGCTGGTTCGACTCCCACAAGGGATGGTGGGTCGCAGCCCCTGCAACTAACAATGGCAACTGGACCTGGAGCTGAGCTGTGCCCTCCACAACTAAGACTGAAAGGATAACAACTTGACTTGGAAAAAGTCCTGGAAGTACACACTGTTCCCCAATAAAATCTTAAAAAAATAAAAAGACCCACATAAATACCATGTTTCCCGAAAATAAGACCTAGCCAGACAATCAGCTTTAATGCATCTTTTGGAGCAGAAATTAATGTAAGACCCAGTATTATATTATATTATACCTGGTATTATATTATACATGGTATTATATTATGTTATACCCAGTATTAGTATATTATGTTATATTGTACCAAATATTATATCATATTATATATTATATTACACCCAGTCTTATATTAAAATAAGACCGGGTCTTATATTAATTTTTGCTCCAAAAGATGCATTAGAGCTGATGGTCTGGCTAGGTCTTATTTTTGGGGAAACACGGTATTAACAACTGATCTTTGATAAAGGAACAAAGGCAATACAATGGACAAGAGGTAGCCTTTTCAACAAATGGTGTTTGAACAACTGCCAAAAAAAAAAAAAATGAATATAGACACAAATCTTAAATCCTTCATAAAAATTAACTTGAAATTTGATCACAGATCTAAATGTAAAGCTCAAAACTATAAAACTTGTAAAAGATAACACAGAAGAAAAACTATATGACCTTGGGTATAGTGATAGCTTTTTAGAGGCAACACCAAAGACAGGATCCATGAAAGAATTGATAAGCTGGACTTCACTAAAATTAAACATTTTTGCTCTGCAAAAGACACTGACTGTGAAGAGAATGAGAAGAGAAGCCATAGACTGGGAGAAAAATATTTGCAAAAGACAAATCTGATAAAGGATTCATCAATAATATATAAAGAACTCTCAAAAATCAACAATCAAAAAAACAACCTGATTAAAAAATGGGCAAAAGGCCCAAACAGAAACCTCACCAAATAAGATATACAGATGAAAACTAAGCACATGAAAAGATGCTCCACATATACGGAAAGGCTCCGTGTCACTCGTCACTTCTGGTACACGGCAATTTCTGTCAAATAAAAACATTACGGTCTGTCCTCATCCACCGTATTCACTGGATCTGGCACCATGAGACTTCTGGCTCTTCTCCAAAGTCAGAATGACTCAGGACATCGAAGCAGCCACGACAGCGCAACTAAAGACACTCACAAAAGAGGACTTCCAGAACTGCTTCAGAAAGTGGCAAGAACGATGGGATAAGTGTGTTCAAAGTAAGGGGGAGTATTTTGAGGGGATTAATGGCAATGTATCTTTCACTGCATTAATTTTTTTTTTATTAAACATTCACCATGTTGTTTGATCACACCTCAAGTGTCATTAGGAAAATACAAATTAAAGCCACAATGAGATACCACCACACACCTATCAGAATGGCCAAAATCCAACACACTGACAAGAACAAATCCTGACAAGGAGGTGAAGCAACAGAAACTCTCATTTATTGATGGGAATGCAAAACGGTGCAGCCACCTGGGAAGACAGTTTGGCAGTTTCTTACAAAATGAAACTTAATCTTACCATACAATCCAGCAATTGTGCACCTTGGTATTTACCCAAACAAGTTGAAAACTTGTGTTCACACAGAAACCTGCAATGTTTATTCATAATCACCCAAACTTGGAAGCAACGAAGATATCCTTCAGTAGATGGACAGATAAATAACTGTGGTCCATCCAGACAATAGAATATTACTCAGCACTAAAAAGAAATGAGCTATCAAACCATAAAAAGACATGGAGGAACCTTACATGCATATGACTAAGTGAAAGAAGCCAATCCCAAAAGTTTACATGCTATATGATTCCAATTCCAACATTCTAGAAAAGGCAAAACTACGGAGAATGTAAAAAGCTCAGCGGCCGCCAGGGGTTGGGAAGGAGTGACGGATCAACAAGTGGAGCACAGGGGACGTTTAGGGCAGTGAAACTATTCTGTGCTGTAATGGACACATGTCATACGCATTTGTCAAAACCCATAGGATGTATACTCTCCAGAGTGACCCCTACTGCAAACTATGGGCTTTGAGTGACAATGACTCCCCTTCACACACAGGTTGCTGAAGGAGCCCCATCCCCTCCCTGACTCTGAAGGGACGACCCAGAAGCAGGACGCCATTCCTCCTGCACCCCTCACCCAGCCTCTGTCAGATCTCACCAGGCTTTCCTCCGCCGGCACTAACTGACCCACCCTATCTGAAGGTGCTTCCCCAGCCATCTCCCAGGTCCACGCCCATCCATCTTGGGCCACCATCACCTTAAGGTGAAGCCTCCCACACACCCAGGCCTCTCTCAGAAACCTGTGGGGAGCTTTGCAGTGGACATTCCAGAGTCACGTGGCGTCCAGGGCAAGTGTCCTGCAGATTCTCTTCTTCAACTACTGTGTAGGACCAGGAGAGAACCCAACAATGGCGAGTCCCTCCCAGGGGTCAGCCAGAGTCACAAATAAAACAGAGAATGCATTTCTGTGTCCCTTTACCTCAGAGTAGGCAGGTGTGGAGAGAGGCGTGACAAACCTTGGGGAAGGAAACCCATCACTGACAAGAAAACAAAATGGCTCCTGGCCCACACCCTTTGGAGCTCTGAGAAAAAGGAAGCCCCATCTCAGGCCAAACATCTCACTCTCATTGACCTCAGTGACTGTCCTGGGGACACATGACCTACTTCCTTGAGGATGTGTGGTAATAGTGAGTCTTTGGTTAATTGCCAAACCGTTCCTGTGGAGGAAGGCAGCTCACACTCAGCTTCCTTTGCAGCATGGCCAGCGTTCAGTGTGTGTGATATCTGTCATGAGAAAGGAGATTCCTCGAACAGGAGCCCAGAGCAGAGAGAGAAATGCAGCATCCAGTGGGCAAGTAGCTGGAAGTCTGTCATGGTGCCTCGGGCTTGAGGCACCAGCCACATGTGGACACCTTACCTTCCCCCCACTGCCAGTTCACTCTGGAAGCTTCTCCACATTGACCTGCCAGTTTCTCCAGTCAGCTGGCTCTGCCCCATATACCTGTCCCAGGAGTGGCACAGCTGAGAGGGGCAGGCTTTAATCCCAGTTCCATATTCATCCATTAGACCAACAGCTTCAAACAGCAGCACATACCTGGCACTGAGCTAAGCTCTGGGATGTGGGGAAGACCGCGAGGAAACTGGGGGCCTGCCTTCCGGGCCTGCAGTGGAGACGGCTTGCAGACCATCAATACCACCAAGCACTACAGCTGCTGTGACAGTCTCCATAATCCATCCCTCCTCCCAATCCCGACCCTCTTCCTTCCCCCCTACTCTGATGGAAGGTGCCGCCATCCCCCTAGCCACCTATTCAACTGGGGGGGGGGGGGAGGGGCATAGTGTCTGTGTGCCTTACCCCAAACATCTCAGTCACTGTTCCCGAGAATTGTACTTTCTGAAAATGTGTAGAACTGGCCCACTTTCTCCATGATGTTTCAGGGCACCCACCTAATTTCAGGGCAGTTCTCTCTCACTGCAACAACCTTCCAACCAGTCTCTTGCCTCCAGTCCTGTGCCTCCATCAGCCTGTTGTCCACATGGAACCAGAGGGGTCTTTCACATACAGATACATTTGTCACTCTTCTGCTTGAACTCTAAATGGCTTTCCATACTGTGCTCAGTCTGCTCATAAGGCTGTCATGGCCTGGTCTTTGCCTGCTTCTCTAGATCATCAAGTATCCATCCATGGGTATATCACCCCCCGATCTATCTATCCATCCATCCACATGTCCACTCATCCATCCACCCACTCATCCATCCACCCACCCAGCACACCCACCCACCCATCCACACACCCACCTACTCATCCATCCATCTATCCATCCTCCTACCAAACCACCTATCCAAGCACCCACCCAGCACACCCACCCACCCATCCACACACCCACCTATCCATGCACCCACCCATCCACACACCCACCCATCCATCCATCCATCCATCCATCCATCCATCCATCCATCCATCCACCCAACCATCCATCCACCCACCCATTCACCAATCCACACACCCGCCCACCCACCCACCTACCCAGTCAATACTCAGCGCTTATCTCCCAGAGCTGCTCATCTGACTGACCACCGTGCTGTCATTATGACACTGCAGCTATGGTCTTGCTCTTAACCCACAGTCCTGCTTTATAGCCCAGTCTGGTCCCTGGATCCTCATGGGGACTCCGAGCAGTAACTTACCCTGGGCCTCGTTCCTCTGGCAGCAGGGACCTGACTAGCTGTCGCCCTCAACCCTGTCCACTGGCTGACACTCTTCCTTGATGGAAACACAGTCACCTTCTCTTGGGCTGTGCTGTGCTGAGCTCCCCAGCTCGTTGGGGCAGCCCCACTGCTTCTTATTAGGCTCACCAGACACGGAACCACTGGGAACCACTTCTTCCTTCCCCAAAGTCTGCAGCCAGCTCAGCAAACCCCGCCTCCCCCCCCCCCCCCAGCCAGCACTGCCCATCCCAGAGGGCAGGCCCAGCTCTGGGCATGGGGACTCCCAGCCCGCCTATCTAGCTGCCAAAGAGAGGTCTCCCTAGTTGTTGGAGACGCAGCGGTGAGAGCTGGGGACACCTGGAATTAAGAGTCAAGGGAGGACAGACAAAATGTGGGAAATGCTGCCCAGCTGCCCAATAACAAGGTACCGAGTCTTCCAATACCATTGATCTAAGAAAATGAACTCTGGGGCACCTCTGCTGCCATTCCAGGCAGCAGGGCTTTGGGGTGGAGCCTTGGAGGTGGGTCCTCACACATTGCCCTGTGTGGGAGGGATCTTCACCTTCACCTTCACCTTCAGCTTGTCACCTCCAGACTGGGACTCTGACCCCCACCCTTCCGGGCGGGAGAAGATATGACAAGGAGCTTCGGACTCCATGGGCTAGTGGGAGAGAGACGCCAAGAAAGGACTAGCAATGTGTTACCAATTCCTCAGTACAGAGGTTACAGAGGAACAGAGACTGGCGGTCAGGCAAGAGTGGGGCTTCCTTACAAATACTTAAGGGGGAACAGTTTACATCATCTCCACACAGTCCAGATTTTCAGAGATGAATGCACACCACTGTGGAATTCAGAAAAACATACATTCACACAAAGTCGATGAGACACAAGCCCAATTTGCTCTGAACTACAAGACGGTTTCCTTAAATGACCTTTCTCAAGTTTACAGGATCTTACTGTTTTTGTTAGGACAGGATGTGGTGATGCCGGGCAGACTTAACAAGAGACGGATCCAATTATGAAAAAGTTGTTGGGGTGTCTGTTAGACCAAAGAGATACGAAAGTCACTCAAGTATCCTGGCTGGTGTGATAAAAATTACTTCCGCGTCTCAGAGAGGTCCTGGCCTTGTGATCAGACATGCAGTCGTCAGGTTCCTGCTAGAGGAACATTTTCTGTTAATTATGGTAAAATATACATGACGTAAAATGTACCATTTGAACCATTTTTAAGTGTACAGTTCAGTGGCATTAAGTACACTCACACTGTGGGGCAACCATCACCACCACCATCTCCAGAAATTGTCCATCTTCCCAGATTGGAACTCTGTCCCCATTAAACACTAACTCCCACTCCCCCTCCCCCAGCCCCTGGCAAACACCATCCTACTTTCTGTCCCTATGAATTTGACTCCTCTAGCGACCTCATGTAAGAGGAATCACACGGTATTTGTCCATCTGTGACTGACTCATTTCACTTAGTGTCCTCAAGGCCCATCCATGGTGGAGCCAGTGTCAGAACTTCATTCCTTTTTAAGGCTGAATAATACTCCATTGTTTTATTCAGCGTAAACACCACACTTCGTTTACCCATCCATCTACTGATGGCCAATGTATGATTGTGGTTTTAGCTCTACAGGAAAAGGATCAAACTGAGCGCCCACAAAGGCCTAGGTTTGTTAGCTGCTTTGCTATTTTAAAAATCAAAACTATTGTACAATTTAAAGAAAACATGTGTATTTCATACAATTTGATTTTAGAAAGGCGATCGCACACGGCCCCCTCTCTGACGGCTCGGTTCCTCAGAGGGCTATTCCTCACACTTGTTCCAGACTCCGACTGCTGCCAGACGGAGTAAGAGACCTAGTTCCCCCTTTGCTTCACCTCTCTTCCTGGGACCAAGGCTGACTTCACGGCCACTCCTTCTCATTACTCGTGACACGGTGACCTCAGGCATCATGACGCGTCCCGCAGCCCATCTAAGCGCCTCGGATGGCTCTGCAGGAGAACTGGCATGCATTTGGGGCGATGCTGACCTATATTTTTCCCTGCCTGATATAAAAAGACATTCAGCTTTGCAGAAAAGCATCAACAGTTTGCCTTTTTTTTTTTTGCCTTTCCCCACTGGTGACAGTCTGAGCTGTGTTGATGAGATCAGATTGTTATTACATTCTCACCTGGCTCTGCACTCAGCCTGGAGGTTGGGCTGGGCTGCCCTGCACATCACCTGGCTGTAGGTAAGGGCTCTGGGACCTGAGGCCATGAATGAAGCGAGCCTTGGCAGAAAGACAGAACCTCAGGAGTGCCCACAGGGCTCGGTTCAGGTAGTTTTAGTGAGGTGGAGGAATGGAGTTGGATTGTAGAAAGGGCAAGGAAATAGACATCTGGAAGTAAGGAAATAAACCAGAAATGCATCAGTCGGGGTGGAAAGCTAACTGCCCAGAGAGCAAATGCAGCTAAGAAAGAAACTAAGAACATATCCTGTTTAACTCACCTGGTGTAAAAAAATAAATAAAATGAAAGTGTGTGTGTGTGCACGCATGAGTGCCGTTGTGGCATAAACAGACCATATTTTTACACTTGATCTTAGCCAAAGGCCTAGAAGTGATCAGATAATATTTTTAAATTGTAACACAAAAAATACCTACATGCCCAGCTTCTTTTGAAAATCAGATGTGTCCCCTGGGCAGCAGTGTCTGTGCCCAGCCAGGTGGGCTGCACCTGAGCTGTGGTGCCCCCTGTGGCTGGGACAGGTGCTGCTTCTCCCAGCTCAGACTCCGTCAGCTCACCTGCTCCATGGACCACACCTGACAGGCATGTGCATTTGTGATCCCCCCTGGGGCTGCTGTGCCAGTGCATGGAACAGAATGGGCACTCAGTAAACATGTGTTGTCCCCACAACTGCTGAATGGCGACTGTCCAGGAATCCAAGGATGGGGGAGGAAAGGATGGAGGATTCTATTGGAAGGAAAGTTTAATCTGATGTTCTTGATTTTAACATTTGGAGACATTCAAAATCCGAGTGCCCTCCACAGCCTAGCACAAGCCCTGCCTGGTCAGTGGCGCTGACCTTGACCTCGCAGACACGGCAGGGCCTCCTCCTGGCCGCCAACGCCCACGCCAACCCCTCCACTCAGCTCTTTCCCATCCGGCCCACCTGTGCTTCCCCAGCACCTCACTGTCCCATCCCAGGAGCCTCTGGACAGAGCCCTGCCTTTGCCAGCTCTGTGTCTCCTCCAGCTCCGTGTTCTGCTCTGCTCTGCTCGGGCTCATGTGGGAAGCCCTTCATTTGTTCACTCCCCAAGCACATGCGGGGCCCCTCCTGAGTGCAGGGGCTGCCAGGCAGCAGGGGAGACAGAACAGCCCCCGGGGGACTCAGACAAGTGAATGGGGGTCCCACACCATGGGACGGGGCCATGACAGACAACAGGCCTGCGTGCTGGTTTATTCTGTCTCTTGACACGAGGTGTCCATCTGGACATGGCTGCATGCCTGGGGCCTAGAACCATGCCTGGAACACAGCTGGGGCATCAGCAGCATGGTGAGGAGGGAATGTCCTGGGCGCAGGGAAAACAGGTGGGACCCTGTCCCGGTGGGAGAGGGAAGAAGTCCCTGAGGGCTTCTTGGAGGAAGGCACGAGGTGACCCTCGAGTAGACTCGCCTGAGGGGTGTGTGCACTGGGGCATCCCAGCTGTGTGAACAGCTCAGTGAGCAGGTGCAGTTTCCCAGGAGGGGCGTGAGCCCAGAGCGCCCGGGGAATGGCAGGGTGGGTGGCAGTGGAGGCTGGCAGGGGTCTGGTCAGGACCGTGTCCTCTGGGCTGAGCAGATGGGATTCTTGCAGATGATGACGAGGGGCTTCGTGATGTTTCATCAAGGAAGCACCGACGTCAGGGCAGGGTTGTCAGAAAGGCGTTCTGGGGACAGTGTGTAGGATAGAGCACACTGCCTCCACCGGCCTTGCCTTTGGGGGCCATCTCTTCCCTCTGGGCCCTGCCCCTCCGGTCTCAGCATGGGGCTCGCTCACTCTGGAAGCCCTTTCCATAGCCTCGGCTAGCCCTAGTCCTGGGGTGGGTCTTCCACTTTTTGGGTATCTGAACTGCCTCCCCAGCTGGACCGGGACCCCAGGGAGGTTTAGGCCATGTTTTCTCTCTCTGCATATCCTAACTCCCACCACACCCACAGAGATACAGGGACGTGAACCCAATGGCCCATAAGAAATGGGCACCACAGTTTCTAATGATAACAAAGAATGCTGTGCCTGGGTCACTGGCTTGTTTCTTTTTGTGGGGTAATGAGATCTAAAACGTGAGACCTTCATTCCTCTCCCACAGACAAAACACGTCTGGCAGATGTGCTTAGGACAGGAAGTGCTAAAAGTAAAGAATGAGAAAGGACTCAAAGAAGGATGCCAAGAATTCTTTCAACAATGGAATGATTCCCTTTTGTTATCAGTATGAAGGCTAGTTCTCAGTTCACATTTTACTGGAAAAGGTACAATGTGAACTCCACACAAATGACTTCATTCGCTGAGACACTGGAAAAGCATTTCATGGGCATGGCATGCTCTTTAAAGGTAACGAATGATGCATTAGTTCCCAGCCTTTACTCAGGAAGGCATTCATAAAATTGTGTTCCAAGGGAGGGAAACATTTCTCCACAGCAGGCTTTGACGTGTTGGCTGCCTCGAGTTCTTCACAGAAGATGTGATGACACAATAGCCTAATTTACTCCACGTGGAACACCCCAGGGGGTTGTCTGGCCCAGCCAGGGTGCGAGAGGAGAGACTTGGGGCCAGAGGATGAGATATCGCCTTCCAGCAATAAAAGTGACTGACTGGCTCTATTTCTATGTTTCCAATTTCAAATAGTTACAGTAGCAATGATACTTATTTCATTATTTACATAATCCCCACCAGCAGCAAAAAAAAAGAAATAGTATCAATCCAGCAATCCCACTTCTGGGTAAATATCCAAAGGAAATGAAATCAGTATCTCAAGGAGACACCTGCACCCCTGTGTTCACTGCAGTATTATTCACAGTAGCCAAGATATAGAAACAACCTAAGTGTCCATACAGGGATGAATAAGTAAAGAAAACGTGAACACACACACTCACACACACGCATGCACACACTTACAAGTAGCTTACTAAAAAAAGCATAAGCAAGGAATTCCCCCTTTTCTCCCCTACTGAGGTATTGATTCTATGTAGATGAGAAATGACCCTGGGACTTGTTTCCTCATTTGCAAAACGCCACCCCTGGTTTGGACAATTCTTAGAACCTTTTTTCAGCTCGCCAAGTCCAGGATTCTAATTATAAGTATCATGGTTTAACACATGGCAAGCGCGGGGTTGCAGATCACCTGATTTTAAACAGCTCCAATATGAGGGAACTTGTACAGGGCGCTGAAGAGGGTTTTAACCAAGTAGTTGATCAAGAGGTACTTTTCATCTCTTCCTGAGCAGTGTGTGGGGGGTGCAGTTTGGGGGGCTGTGGAAAGAGTGTGCCCCTCCACGATCTTTCATCCTACCAGGTGACTGTGCCCAGAAGCTGCAAACCTGAGGCTAAGAGGCCATTGCCACCTGCACCATTAGAAGGAAGGTGGACACGTAGGACACCAAAAGGTCTGTATTTCTTTGCTTCAGTCACATGGTTCGGAGGCGAGAACGCTGGGGAAGGGCTCTGTGACTGGCTGGCTCTTGGCAGACCCTGTCTTGGGCCCTGCAGGGAGACCTTGGCCCCTGGTGTCTCCACCACGGCCCTGCGAGGGTGCTGGGTGCATCTTCAAACCAGGGTCTCTACAAAATGGGACAGAGGGCGCCCTTGGGTAGAGATGGGTTCCTGCCAGAAGGGGCTTCCCAGGGACAGAACTGGGAGCATGGGCAGAGCTGCAAGGCCCAGATGCCCGCTCAGGCCGGAAGGGCCCGTGTCATGACCAGCTGCCCACAGTGCAGCCGGCTGCATCTGGACACCGTGAGTGTCCATCACCAGGAGGAAGGATAAGGAGGACGGTCGGGGTGCCCCCGGCCCAGGGACCTGAGTCACAGAAGTGGGTTGGCCTGAGATATTCTCGCGCTCCCCGCCAGGCAGACCTGAGACACCCCGGCTTGATTCCTGCCTGGAAAGCTCCGCTTTACTCATGGCCACCCAGCAACCGGCCTGCACCCTGGGGGCAGTGGGGACACCTCAGCTGCCTGGGGCAGGGGACGAGCAGGGCGGGCCCCGCATCTGACCTCACCAGAAGGGCTGCTCCGGAACGTGTCCCCACGGCCAGGACAGGAGCGCCTGTGTCAGAGGGCACGCAGAGGCAGGGTGGTGACGGGGACAGGAAGGGAGGAAATTCCCGTTCAGGAGGGACACTCATAGCGGGGCTCGTGTGACAGACAGAGCGGTCCCCCCTCACAGGGCTGCAGAAGGAGGCTTTCAGGGTGCTGACCTGGGGACCGGAGCCCCACGACATCTGGCTCCCTCCCGACACTGTCTTATGGACGGGCCACCACCCCACAGCGAAGCCAGCCGCTCCCACTGTACACGGTGCTGAGCCCCTCGTGTGGCAGGCACAGCAGGCACCCTGCTCCCCCGCGCTCCAGAGCCTCGCAGAGCAATGGCTGGTGGGACAGCGGCGTTTCTCTTCCTTCCCCATAAAAGGAACACGGGACCCAGGGTGTCTTGTTCACACTGGGCCCCATCATCCCCGCGGTTCCTAAACCAGGGCTGCGCTATCGTGGTGAGGAGGGTTCCCACGTCCACCATTTTCTACCCCGGGAAAGGATGTCGCATTCTGGGAAATGCAAACTATCATCACACAACCCACAAAGTAAATGAGGTTTTCCAGTTTGGACAGACAGCCAGGCTCAGTTTGCAGATAGCATCTTATTTCCCAAAGGGTGGATTTCAAAGACATGTCCCAAAAGTCAGACGTGTGTGGTTCTCTCCCCAAAGCAAATAAATATTCCAACACATTAAAGGACAGGAACATCATCTTAACACAGCAGTGTTCACACTCAGGCTCTCAACAGTGAAGCCACACATGGGCACCTGCGAGCCGAGACTGTCTGCAGGAGCGGCCAGCCCCCCGGGCCCCCGCTGCCAGTGCTGAGAAAAAAGGTGAGTCCAACCTCATCTGTTTTACTCTGATTCCAAGATTATCCTCTGCACAGAATCTTCATTTCAGGAATCTCATCTGTAACAGTCCCAGAATTTTTCACAACACGTGTGAGAAACCAAGCGGAATAAACAACAATCGCTAGAACCCTCCCCCGCCCTCTCGGTTGTTTAACTAGCAGATGTCTAGCACTTCCTAAATTGCAAACGGCTTTCTTAGACGCTACTTCATTAACTCCTGTATTCAAGACGACCACGACCATGACGGAACACAGAGGCTTGAGACCCCAGGACCTGCCCACAGTGGCCCAGCCTGGAGGAGTGGGAAACTGGAGGGAGAAAACGGAACGCAAACCCTCCAACCCCAAGTTCTGTGCTTTGCCCCATGGGACGGTCGCCCTGGACAACCCCACTGAGGAACACATGCTGTGTGTTCAGGATATTTTCTCTGTCAAATGCCAGGGAACCTTGGATACATCCTTCGGTGTATAATTAAATAGCTTTTTAAAATTAATTTGTGATTAAGCTTGCAAGGACATTCCTGGGAAACTTAAACTATGCCACATTTGAGCACATTTTCATATGTCGTGCATGAGAATTCTCCCAGAATTTCATTTGGCCCACGGTGCACACAATTCCTCATTTTCATCCAGAATGTGTGGTATGTTGCTGTGTTTTCAGGAAAGAGAAAAATCATCTTAATTTATGTAAAGAGTATTCCTAAAGATATGTATAATGGAGTCCGTGAGGCATAAACACCAAATGGTAAATACAGAATTATCCCAGCACATATTGTCTTGGAAACAGAAACATCCCTTGGCTGCAAACAGTCATTCAGGAGACCCTTGAATTTGGTTATTTTGCTATTAATGTTTGTAGAGGGGTGGTAGGCAGAATTTTAAAAAGGTCCCCCACGACTCCCACCCCTCGGCTTTCCCATCCAATACTCATCTAGGTGTTGTGGGAAGGGGCTTTGCAGATGGAATTACGTGTGCTAATCAGCTGACTTTCACACAGGGAGATGGTCCTGGCTTATCCCGGGTCCAACGCAGTCAGAGAAAAGGAGCAGAAGAGTGAGATGTGGCAGGAGGGGGGGACAGAGAGGGTCGAAGGCTGAGAGGGGCCCCACCCCACTGCTGGCTCTGAAGAGGGAGGCAGGGGGCCAGGAGCCAAGGGGTGGGGGCGTCTAGACCCTGAGGCCCACCCCAGCTGCCAGCCAGCGTGGAAACGGGGAACTCACCTGAATGACCCTGGAAGCGGATTTGTCCCAGAGTTCCCAGCCATGAGCACAGCCCTGATTTCATCCAGTGAGACTCTAAGCAGAAAACCAGGGGGACACAGACAGAAGCTGTGCCTGGGTTCTGACCCATGGAAATTATGGGGAGGTATTGCTTTAAGCTGCTAAATTTGCAGCACTCTGTCACGGCAGCAATAGGAAACGAACACAGGCCAGTGATACTATGGCTGTGAGCACACACGTGTGCAAAAGCACCTTTCCAGCCCCCTTTCTCCATCACGGAAGAGAACAACAGGAAGTGGACACTAAGACACTGAGGCCGCGGTGACGGGCCCACATCAACACACAAGACTGGATGCGGATCCCACAGGCGCTGTTTTCTAACTGGTGTTGTCTTTTTACCTGTGAAGATGTTTGTTGTTTCCAGAGGAACTGTACACAGCTGGAAGGTAAGCATCTTTGTGAGTGTCTCATTCCCCAGATGATGGGCACGTCACCTACATTTGCACATGCATGGCCTCAGGGTGCCACACAGAAAATCCAGGGCACCTGTGTGTCAGCAAAGCTGCTTTGAGAGCAGTCACCAGCCCATGGCAGAGTTCTCCGCTGGTGTACAATTTTTTGTGTGTGCTAAAATTAATTTTCAATATACACATTGCATTTCTTTTTCATTTTTCTCCTTTCTGATGGGAAGAAAAGAATCCTAAATAAGAGCTTTTATGGAATTAAAATATTATGGCACAACATTTCTATACCTCATATTTTTCCTTCTATGCCTAAACAGGAGCACCCCAAAACAAAACTAATTTATTGTTCATAAATAAGCATTATCATTCCTAAAAATGTTAACCATTGAAGACTGTATTGAAATGTGACTCAGCTTGGTATGACTAAGTCAAAATGTAGCTGCCCGTTTAAAAGGGTCCACGAGAGACTTAAAATATATATATCTCAAATAGATAAAAAGCAGTTTTTGCTGGGAGATGAGTGCTGCTGGGAAGCTGTGATTAAAAAAATCAGAGATCAGGGCAGGAGAAAATATGTCAATCCACAACAGTGTGGAGCTAGCCACAGGCAGCGATAAAACACGCACTCACACTTCCATTTCGTGTTAAGAAGAGCCCCGAATTCTAAAGGTGGGATAGGCTCATTCTTCTAGAATACGTTGGTTCACATTTTTCCAGCAACGTGGGATTCCTTCCACTTGGGTAAAGATTCAGAGAGAGCCAAAGAATTTCCTATAAAAATAGAAGAAATGCCTACCACTCACTGAAGAGGAGGGTGGCATAAGGAACCCCACCCACACTTGAGAGGGATGTTTTGAAATCCCATTCTGTGTGCACAGAACAGAAAGAAAGGATGGTGGGGTGGCGGTATATTCTGTCACAGGCAAGCTACTGCCTTGGCAATGGTGTGTGGCAGACTCTTAGCCAGACAGATGTACCACAGACATGAAAAGATGTAAATAACAGAGAGATTTTCCACTGGGGGGTCTCCCAAGGGTTCTTAACCTTTTTGGTGACATGGATCCCTTTGGCCATTTAGTGAAGCTTATTCTCAGAGTCATGCTTTTAATTGGATAAAATAAAATATAATAGGACTAACAACATGATTTTTAAAATGGGCAAAAGATCTGGACAGACACTACCAAAGAAGATACACATTTGGCAAATGAACGCACGAAAAACTGCTCAACACCATTCATCATTAGGGAAATGCAAGATAAAACTGCAACAAGATGCTACTAGTCACTTATGACAATGGCAAAAATTAGAAACGGAGAAAACAGACAATATCAAATGTTGGCCAGGGACTCAGAGAAACTGGAACGCTCGTCCACTGCTGTGGGAAGGCAAATGTTATAGCTACCATGGAAATGGTTTGGAAGTCTCTTAGAAAGTTAAACACACGTCACAAAAATCTAGCAATTCTATTCTGCTTACTTATCCAAGTGAAATGAAAACCCAGATTCACACAAAAACCTCTATACGCATATTATAGCCATTTTATTCATAAGTGCCCCAAACTGGAAACAACCCAAATGCTCCCAACTGGGGAATGGTTAAACATACTGTGGTACATCCAAACAATGGAATACTACACACAGCAAGGAAATGGAATGAACCAGTGATATAAGCCACAGCAAGAATACTTATATTCATCTTCTAAGTGAAAGAAGCCAGGCTCAAAAGGCTATGTGTTGTGACCATTTACATGACATTCTAGAAAAGGCAAAATTCTAGGGATGGAGAACTGGTCACCATCTGCCAGGGGTTAGCGGTGAGGTTGGAGGGTCTGACTGCAAAGCCACAGCATGATAGAATTTTCTTTGGGGAGGTGACAAAACTTGTGTCTTGATTGTGGTGGTAGTTACACAACTCTATGCCTTTGTCTAAACTCTTGGAGCTGTAAACCAAAAAGAGTGACTTTTACTGTGAATAAATTAAAACATAAAAATCTAAAAAAAAATGTTTTCTTTAAATAGTTCCCACCATAAAAAAAAAAATATATGTTTAAGGCATGAGGGATATAAAATTACAAAGGAAGCCAATTATACGGAAATAAAGGTGTACATGTTTTCCATATCTACACTTACAGGGCCTCGGAATTCTATCCACAAACTCCCAAGAGACACTAGGTTAAGAGTCTGGAGTACAGACCAAGCTCGGAGTGCCATGGAGAAAAGAGTCCCTGTGGCCAAAATGGTTTCAAATGTTGGTATTCCTTGCATCTTCTCAGGTGACACCTGCCACAGGCTACAGCTCTCAACTCATCTCACCACACCTGGCAGAGAACCTCGGGGGTGGTGTCCCAGGGAACCCTGTGGAAATGTCATGCTGGATTAGCAGATTCTTGAGGGCAGTTGCTGTGATTTCCAAACCTTTGTGTCCCTAACGTCTGGTCAAGGTGAAGACTTGATAGACACCTGTTATTTGCTAAAGAAATAAAATATCTATCTTCTCTGCTTTCTAAAAATAATAATAATAAAACCCATTTTAACTATTTGCCTTTCAAGTCCTACTTCCAAGTAATATACTTAAAATACTTTATTGCATTATATTAAGGATTTATACAATAATTTAAACATATAAGGGGACTTACAATTTTACTATTTACACAGCATACATCATGGAAGAAATTAACCTAAAAAATTACAGTTGACAGAACCTAATTACAGGAGCCACCGTGAATGTAAAGTACCTCCAAATTTTATTTTACAATGCATATTAAACTTCTTTCCCCCACACATAATGGCTTAATGTTGTAACATGAAATGTATTCCACTACAAGGTTTAATTTTGCTTTTAAGATTAAGTATAACATGAGTAATTTAAAAGTGATTTGAAACAGCAAGCAGTGTCATTGGGCCTGCAATTAATGAGGTTTTGACAATTGCAAACAAATGGAATGCAGAAATCGACTCACAACCATCTCTGTTTAACAGACATGCCACTTTGCATGGCTATACAGCCAATTTTCGTCTCCCACTGTGAAAGCAGATTCATGGTGACCTGGACCTCTGACACAGCTCTCAGTGTTTTGTTCTGCTATAAAAGTTGGGCTGAAAGAAGGATGATGTGAACCAAAGACTACAGTTGTTGTTGTTTGGTTTTTTTTTTTTTTTGATGTGATATCATCAGTGCAGCCTCATCTACCAAACACGGTGCTTTCCAAAATGTCATTTTGAGGGGAGATACACATTTCCAGCGCACAGCCGAGGATAGGATGTCGGCTATTTACTCAGTCAGCCTTGCAGACGGAGTCAAGCTCAGACAAGCATGTGAATCTAACCCAGCACAGCAGATCTGTTACAAACACACATGGGGAGACATGGCTCTAGATGCACAGAGAAAAACCATTGAAGACAGGAAAAAGAGGAAATGGATGGGCACTGGAAAACTTCCAAAAGAAGGACGGATAGAATCAATACAAACCAACGACCACGTGTGCATTTAAAAACAGTAAAAGAATGGCTATATTGGTATGAAGTTTTCTATTTCCTGCCTGCTCAGAAATTCCAAGCTCTATGGAAACAGAGGCCTGCCAGTAACAAACAAGGTTTGCTGAAAGAGGGAGCAAGCCAGGAAACAACTAGATAAACAAAACAAGCGTAAATCAGAGTATGGCTTCTTTGTGAAAATAAAGAGATGTTCAAGTTGGTTCGGATGCTGTCTGAGTAGGTTGGGCAAATACGTGACAAACAGCAAACATGGATGTTGGAAGGTGTGTGAACCTTCCAGATAAAGCTTTTTGAAGTTTTGTTTTCACTGTAAGGCTGAAGGCTACTGCTAATGCAATTTATGAATCTTAGAAAACAAGCAATTCAGGATTACTGTGCCTGGGAAATCAATATTCTTTCTAATAGTTTTTGTAGAGTGCTTCAATTTTTTCAGCCAAAAATGATGATGCTGTCTGTGTTATACCTACATACGATCTAAAACATGGAAAAAAAAACATTTAAAAGGAATAAAGCCATAGTTCTTTAAATGGTAACAGTAATATCATCACCATCATCACCATCATCCTCACACTGAGATGCACCAGGTAAGTACCTGGCAGTTATTCTCTCTTACAAGTACTAACATCAAATCACAGAGTGATTCATGACACCCTTTACGCCCCACCACGATTCAGACACCCATGTTCTGATATAAATGACTAAACCAACCCACGTGAAAATGTTATTCAGTGTATTTTCTTTAGCCATGTGTTCTGGTCAAAGATGTGACCAGCTCCGAATCCCGCTCTGGAATTGCAGGAGGTGCAAAACAAGCGGCCTCGGCTTTGCCAGGCGATCCCCTGCAAGCTGCTCCTTTCTCGTCCTGCAACCCGGTGTCCAGCTCTGGCGAGAGTCCTTGCTTTGGGAAGTAGACAAACCTGGGCCTGAATCCCAGGCTGCCACCTTCCACTTACACGGAGGTGTAACTGAACAGCTCATTTTACTTCTCCGAGCCTCAGTTTTGCAAACCTAGAATGGGCTAACACCTTAGGCACATTAAAATTGGGAACAGTAGGCCACACGAAAGTGAATCCACAGTTTCCTCTGGGGGGGAGGGGGGAATCTTGCCACAGGGAATATGATTCTAGTATTTAAAGTAAAGGAATATGCTCTTTAATAACAGTGCCTGAAAACATAAGCCAGTACTTCCTGTCGTGTTAACCAATGACACCTATAGGTTCCAATGCTGGAGGGAAAAGTAGCCAAATTAGACTTCCTGAAATGTTAGACTTCCAAGTCTCCAATGGTTCACCTCCCTAGAGGTGTGTGAGAACCTACCCCTTGGTGAAGCCAGTCCAGTGTACCTGCCTGTTACGGTTACTCTGTGGGTAAAAAGAGACAAGAGCTACAAATGTACCTGATAGCACACAGAGACACCTGAATGGCAGCTACGATTAGTCTGTCTCTCTGTCTGTGTCTCTGTCTCTCTCACTTTCTGTCTCATCCTGTCTCTCAATCTCTCTATTGGTTTAGGACAGCAGCTTCCTGAAAGCCCCCCTACCGGCTTCTGGTTCTTCATCTGCTGATTCCCCTCCCTCCCGGGCCACCAGACTGTTCCAGAAACATGGACTGTCACACACAGACTGTGTACAGCAGCGAGGCTGTCTCTGGGCCCTGCTCACCACCCCACCCCATTCAGGCTCCTTCCTAGCTTGTGGCCTTGGCTATCTGGACTCTGTTATCCAGAAAACATGAAAGCAACTCTAGAAAATGGAACAAAATATTTCTGCTGTAATGTGAAAGCCTCTTAGAGGGGAAAAAGTTCATGTTAACGGTGAATTTTCCAAACGTGACTTAACAGGTAGAACTGAAAATGCTTGCTTCTCCACTCACTCAACTGTGAAACATGCTCGTATTAAAACAGCCTTGCAAGTAAGAATACAAGAAATATAAGCTCTTTAAATTTGTAATCAGCCTGTACTTCTTTCCAGAAGACAGTCATTAAGGTGGAGAAAGAAAAACAAAAACGCAGTGTTTTTCTTTCTTTCTTTCTTTCTTTCTTTCTTTCTTTCTTTCTTTCTTTCTTTCTTTCTTCTTTCTTTCTTCCTTTCTTTTTTTTTTTTTCCCCACACAACATGAGATGTTACAAGCAGCTATCTACGAAGCTGTAACATTTCCTTACTAACAGCAACTGAGGAAAACTACCGTTGGATACTCTGCCTTGAAAAAACCCATTCTATAGTCCTCTAAAAAATGGTTAAAAAGTGATTATTTGTTCTCTAAAAGGATTAGATGCTTTACAGAAGGATTATCTACAGATTTCTGAAAGGTATTAAGCTCAACCAGTGCATATAAACTGCGACTCAAATGAACTTCTCCAGAATACAATAATATTGTAATTCTGGGTCTACGTGGAGACAAAAACTACCTTGAACTCAAGACAAAGCAGGGAGAGTGAATGTCTGCTGTGTGGGGACTTCCGTCAATGGCCTACACTCCCTTCCTCCTTTTTGTCACCCCCTTGCATGTATCTCAGGTGGTTTGGAGCGCTCTGCCTCCCGGATGAAGGTTCTACCTGCCGCCTACCCTCCACTCACCTGCAAAGTCTGGCAGGGAGCTGACACAGGCTCCAACAGTCAATCCTACCCCAGGCTTGGACTCCTCGGGGCCAGTTGCAGATCCAGGATGTCTGGGAACCATTCATAGCGGCCACAGCTGTGAGCATCCAGTGACAGAACTGCCCAGCAGCAGCAGCAGCCACGGCCACAGGCCACATCCTTGTTCTAGACCAGGGCTGTCCAAACTTTTTCAATGTTTTCACCAAGGGCCACATGCAGTAAAATATACAGACAGCCGGGCCACTCACTCGAGGTGAAGTACGTATTGCCTCACCTGGTTTATTTAAGTAAACTAAATATATTTTTGGAATTTGCTGTGGGCCAACTAACAATGGATCGCGGGCCGCAGTTGGCCCGTGGGCCGCAGTTTGGACACCCCTGCCCTAGAGCTTCCCGTGGTCCAGCCGTGATGCTGGTTCAGGCTGCCAGCCTCTTGGGCTCCTGCCCCTTTTCTGAGCCTGCTTCTCCAGGCTTCCAGTTGATTCTGAGAACTCTCTCGTAACCTTTGTCCAGTTCCTTTTTTCGGTAAGTTAACCAGGGTCACGTTGGAGGTGTAGCACTAAAAGCCACACCTCATATACCGGGATAAGAAGAGAACAAAGGCTCCTCACCAACACCTGACCTGTGGCAGGCGCTGGCCATTCTTCTCTGTGTGAACAGGACACCACAGAAAGGACAGTGTGGCTAAGTCCCGAAGGATGTTGTAGCTTCTGCCTTGCTTTCTCTGGGGTCCCTCTCTTGGGGGGCAGCCAGCTGCCCAGACACGAGGATGCTGAGCAGTCCTTTGGATGTGTCCACGTGGTGAAGAACTGAGGCTTCCCGCCCACAGCCAACATCAGCCACGGAAGCAGGTCTTGCAGCCCCAGCCAATCCACCAGGTACGGCAGCTTCAGACAGGTGAGATGGAACCAAACTGCCAAGTTCATTCTAGAGCTCAGAAAACTGAGGTCCGTGCTAAGGGCTGCAATCACACAGTTCATAGGAACTGACTCTCTGTGCCTACCAATGTGCATTTCCAAATACCCCAGGGGACCTTCCTGGAGTCCCTGCTTAAAATAGAGGCGCTCCTGATTTCTAGTAAGCTCAGCTACAGTGGTACAATTCTCCATAACTTCTAGATTTAAAAATTATGTATCATTGAGAGGTTTTTGAGAAGATGAAAGCACCAAGTTACGTGGGCCCGTGCCAATTTTTCCATGTTCTTGCTTGGGTCATTCAATACTCCCTGAGCACAGGGAGGGAATGTGGGCAGAGGGGAACACGCCGACAGTAGGCTGATGAAATCCTGCTCACAATCACACATCTACATGACCTTGGGTCTTCAAAGCATCTCACCCACCTTCCCTTGCTCTTCCTGGTGGAGAGCCGTGTCCGTGACCCTCTAACTCGTGCCCTTTCACAGCACAAAGGTTTTCATCATAAAAACACTCAAGAGCTTCTTCTCACATGATCCTTTAATTTCAGACACCCGGTGTCCCAGATACATCGTCTGCCTCACGCCGTGGTTAATTCTGTCTTTCATGCATCTTGACATGGTACTGAAACCTCCACCCAAACACCCCCTGTACTCGTCAGGGGCATTTTCCAGCCTCAGCCTTCTGCAGGGAGAGCGTGCGCCTCCAGCCAGACAAGAGAGCACGGCGCTCGCACAAACATCACTCCACCTACAGTTCTGGTTCAAGAAGCTGCCTGCTGCCTGGTTCACTGACCAGAAACTAGGCAGCAGGACATGAGTGTAAGGGGATGGACGCCCCTTCTGAAGGTGAACCCCAATCAGATTCATGCAATCCTGCGGGAGGTACCTGGAAGTGAAATATGTATGGCTCGGCTACACAGTAAAGAAAGAATGCGACTCCAACTTTGGGCATAGACTTTTTCTCAAAGCAGACACTCTCTCTCCTTGGAGCCCTTAAAATAATTCTAAATGCCTTTCAAATCAGGAGCAACAGGCAAACTGTTCCATTATCCCGTTCCACCCAGACTGGTGACACTCAGCCCTGGGCAGCTACAGTCCCTCCGACCTAAGTCAGGCCCCCTACGGCATCGCCCGGTCCCAGGTCTCAGGGAGGCCGTCCCCGTGGACCTCCTGACGTGATTTGGCAATCGGATCATGTCTTCCGGATTGGGCAACAACAGGGAGAAAACACTGACCATTTCTTGGACTAGCTTTGCTATTACTCATTTCAAAGGAATGGCATGTCAGCCACTCTGGTGGGTGATGTACCAGCTCCACGGCCTGGGCAGGAGGGCAGGATGGGAAAGCACTCCTGCTGGCAGCCTCGGCCACTGCCACGGGCCGGTGTCAGGTTGGGGCCCTCACTCCACCAATTCAGGTGTCTAGAGTGGAGGTGAAGGGCCTGCAGGAGTGTGAGCTCAGCGAGGTCTGGGGTTCTGGAAAACAAAGCCCTAGCTGTAAAGCTGAGAGAGGGGAACGAGGGGAGGGAATGGAAGCAGGGAGGGGGGAGGCAGAGAGCCCGGGAGGGGTCACAGCTGCCTGCCCCCAGGGGCCTTAGAGTCCAGTCTCCTTTGTACGTTCGGGTTAGGAACACAGGGGCCAGAATCCATATTTACTACAAGACAGATGGAGCTCTTTAAGAGGGAGCCTGGCAAAAGTGCCACCGCTCTCCTGTTTCACCATGTGGGCAGCCCTCGTTCAGAGGAACAGCACCTGAAGGAATAAGCACCTACATGCATACAGGGCCCCTAGTGACCACCCATGGTCCAGTCCACACGGAAGGGAAGAGACCACAGCGCCCACCCAGCACAAGGGGCCCCCTCCGGCCATGGGGATGACACGAGGACCACACAGGGCCTCCAGGGCAAGCCACCTGTCCTCTCTCGGGGACACTCACCCCCGTCTGGTTCTGATCCCAGCCCTCAGGGCCTGCGTTTCCCTCTCTCCAGAACAAGCCTTTTGCTACTCTCGCCTCACGAGGGAAAAGGACTCGGGACAGACCCAGCACAGAGCAAGTACTCAACCAATACCAGTGGTTACTAGGACGATCACAGCTGCGACTTTATTTACTGCCATAACCCCACCGAAATAGACCCCTTGCGAAGGGACAGGTGACTGTTTCAACTGTGGGTTTTGTGTGTCCAGACTCGGTGGCTCTCAGGTCTGAATTTTTAAAATGATATCAGGCCACAGAAAAGGGGTCACAGATGGGGGTCACAGATGTGCACCTCGCCTGCCCCAGGCCTGCCAGCTGCAGACAGAAGCAAGGGGTCCCCACTGTGTGCTGTGTAGGGGTTCACATGGGTTCTCCCAAGACCTACACCCCACAGCAACTCTAACCACACTGGGCCTGGCGTTTTCACCAGCTCAGAACCACTCTCCTCTCTTGGAGAAGCCCCCCGCTTCACCGGGTCTCCTGGGGAAACATCTTTCTTATACCACGTGGTTTGGAGGGAGCTGCTGTACCCCTGGCTCCTGGCAGGATGTGGTGCCCAAGCCCTGGCCACAGCACAAGCTTTAGGGAAGGGGAGTCGCCCAGGCCTGGCTCATCCGTGTCAAGGAGACTCACTTCTGGGCCCACGGCTGCACCTGCTGGAAGCGGCTCTTCTCCCTCTGCAGGGAGGGGGGAACGAGAGGCTGCTGGAGGCACGGGGCTAAGAGCCTGCCAGCGCTAAGGAGGAAGAAGGGAGGGCCTTGATGGCCACGCAAACCACTGGACCAGCTGTTCCAGAACCTTCACGTATATAAATCAGTGAGGCCCCTTGTGAACTTGAGTGAACGGAATCGTGTTCCCATCTCTTATGTCACCAAGACCCCTGGTAATAGGTGTGGTGACCCCACACCTTCCTGTACCCTGAGGCCCCCTGGGGAGGTCTGGGAAGTGATGGAAGAAGAGATTAGTTGTAGACGCAGCTGTAGACCCTATTGCAGACCTTCCCACAGGTGGTTCCTTGGTGGGCTAGAGCTAAGTCAGTAACGGGGGTTGCTTCCCTCTCCGTGACACTGGGGCTCCCCTCCTACGAGCACTGTGCAGTGGCCACATGGGCAGCTGCTCACCCACCTAGAGGCATGCATCTCGGCGGGGGGTGGGGAGCACTGTAGACCTCAAACCAGACTCAAAACAGGAAACAAAGGGTTCATCCCAGAAGGCAGGCCCCTCAGGCTCCAAGGGCTGCCCCTTTCTGGTGGGGCCCCAGGGTCTCTTCTTGCTCGTGGGAGCTTAACCAATGTCTCCCATCACAGGGGCAGAACCTCAGGTACAGATACAATCACCTTGAATGTTTCAATCGCACTCTTACCATCAATGAAACCCGTTCTATTCACACAGCCAAGCAGTCCCACCCATCACCTTCCTAGCCATCAGCTCATGTGGTCACCCTGGGAAGCACAGCCCTGCTCCCTGCCAGCTGAGGCTAAAAATGGACACAGCACACAGAGCCTGGCTGCTCCGATTTCCAAGATGCCAGCCTACTGAGGAAAGCGTGATCTCTATAAAACACTTACAAATTAATGCTATGCTGAAAAGGAAAAATCCATTTCAAAGTAAAATAACCAGAGCAGTTGTCATTGATTTCTGCCCAGCACTGTCCATCCATTCAGGATATGCATTTTCATAGAACAAATAATAAATCATTTGCTAACAAAAGCATGCTGCACACAAGACATACACAGGCGGCTGCCTTCTCAAATACCTCCTGGAGGCAATTTGCCTGGTGGAGGGCAGGAACCACATCCGGAGGGCAAGGCTTGAGTGAGTGAGACCCAGCGAAAAGCTGGATGCACAGCAGTGAGCGGACAGGGTCTCACCTTCGGGCCCTGCTCACGTGGGGATGCACTCCATCCGTCTAAACACACAGAAAAGCGGGGCACTCGTGTTATGCAAGCAGACAAGGGGCCTCCCTTTCTTGAAGCCCCAAAACACGAACAGCGTATCAGACACAGGAAGGAGGACGAAGGGGCAGTGAGAACAGGAAAAAGAGGTTGTCCCCAGACAGGCAGTGTGACCCTGGCTGAGTCTCAAGCTCTTCGCTTCCAGCTGGCAGCCCACTTGATTCTGAAGAGAGAGATCAAATTGTTGGCCAAACTTCTTGAAGAAACGACACCTAAAGCTAAAAGGTAGAATCTGGCTTTGGTTTCTGGCAAACTGAAAGACTTGCACAGACAATATAGTTCTGGTTATCTTAAAACATATGAGGAAGGCTATTGAGACAATAACTAGAAATGAAATAAATAAATGAAATGAACTGCATTGACTTTATTTTTTATTTTTTATAAGGAGTGGCTTTTTGGTGAGCAATGAATTCATTTTCCTGAGCACACAAATCCGGATGAATTGAGCCAAGTCTCGTGTCGTCCCGGGCTCTGTTCTCACAGAAAGGTGCCTGGGTCAGGCTTGATTTGTAAAATGAAGGGAGAACATGAATTTTTAACGCAATGCATCCTTCCTGACCACCGTGACTTCCGAAGATGCCTAAGGTCCACCCCGTAAAACTCCCCTCCCCTCAGAATGGAAGACAGAACTGCATTCCCTGGGGGGGGTCAGCCCTCCCAGGTGAGCAGCTCTTCCCTGGCGGGGCAAGGAGGGGCAGCCTCCCTCTTGGCTGTTGCCGTAACTGGGCGTCTTTCCTCCCAGGCTGCCAGAGGGACACCTGCCAGGATGCTGCTGGCTGGGTTTGGCCAACCGCATCCAGCCATCCCTCGGACCCGGTTTGTACACGCAGCTGTGATTCTCTTAGCCTCTCTTCCACGGCGCTTTTCCAGTCCTTCAGTACTTGTCACAGCTTCCATATGGATTTTCTCCATTTTAAAGAGAAATGTAAAATGTGGTGCTGCACGCTAGGCTGAAGCCTGCAGACAAGAGTCCTGAGTGCCAGAGAGAGAGCAGTGTGACTCCTACTTTGTCCCTGTCACAGGCCAAGAGTGGCCACGTGGAGCTTCCTGAACCCTTTCTACCACACTTCCTACGAGCCAGCTTCTCCCATGGCAAGAGCCATCATTAAATGATCTACTTTATGTTATTTTATTAGGAATATTGTCCAATCTCCAAGAATGTGTAAAGAAATTTTTAATAGAAAGAAAGATGGACTGTCAGCACAGTGAAATGCAAACACTGTCACTACCAGTTTTATGATGGAGAACTCTTCATGGCTCACGGGACACACCCTCCCAGGAGAGTCAGCTGCCTGCACGCGACAGGTTCGCTTGGCTCCTCTCATGCAGTTCAGACTCATCCCCAAAGTTGGGCTCATCAGCACCCCTTAACCCTGTCCTGCCCCAGACTTCGTGCAGTCTCCCTCGCTGAGAGCCAAGAGGTAGGTCTAGGCCAAGCAAGACTCTCCCAAAACTGTAAAAAACAAAAAAAGAAACAAAGCAAAACACCCCAAACTGCGCACAGGCGTTTTCTACACACTGAATCCGCAGCCTTCCTTAGGGTCTCAAAGGGGCCATGACCCCAAATCGCTGACGCACAGCCTGTCCATCACGCAGAACACAGACTCGTACAAGCGCTTGGAGAATGTCTGGTCCCATCCTCTCCATCCTGGGCTCCAGCTCCACTCAGACACCTGCTTTTCCTCGGACAGCTCACGCGACTTGTCACTGCTGGGCAAGTACACGGAAGCCCCCGTCTGGAATATTCTAGTCCTATTGGCTACCAAAAAAACATCCTAGAAAGCCAAGCCTGCTGTATTTAGTGAAGCCCTTCCAGGTCCCCCTCCACAAGGCCCTCGTGGCAGCTGTGTCCCACCTCTGCCCCCAACACCCCATCTAACATGTCCTGTAGGTGGTAAGCCCTGCTCGCCCAGGAACAAGGAGCCCCCACAGGACAGCACTGTGACCTTTTTGGCAACTCCAGTGCTAAACACAGCAAGTGTATACCATGGGTACTCAACACATGCGCAACGTTTCCATTTGCTCCCTCTGAATGACCTCACGGGCTCTTTTAAACTCTACCCACACGTGATGAAAACAGAACTTGCCTTTGAAAGAATATCGTTGGCTAGCTATGAGCAGTCCACGCTTGGCACGACGCAGTGCAAACTTATTAAATTTCTGGCTCTTGCATTTTGGGATTACCTTGGGCCCAAATCAGGACTGTGCTCCAAGGAATTTAAATGGGCAGACTGATAACATCTCCAATAGACGACTGAACTTTAGCTGATGTTCGCAACCCTGGCAAAAAGTAATTTATTGAATTACTGATGCACTTCATAAAGGGCTGCACACGTGTGAGAAGAGGAAGAGAGAATGCTGAGTCAACCGCGCTTCCAAATTAGGACGGGGTGATGGTTTCAACGTATTTTTATGTCCAGTACTTAAGAAGTGTTCAGCTGTGGATGAAACTAAGGCCACTTTCAGAGCCAGAAAAACTATAGGCCGAAAAAAACTGTTCATTGCAAGGAGTGATTTTACTGGTACCAATGTAGGCTTTGAGACAACTTGAGATAATGTGGCTGCAAAAGAAAGTTTCGTCCAACTTGGATCAGCCAACTTCACAGAGCATTATGATTGTAGAGGGTTTATTCTGCAAATCTAAGAAGCTGAAGTATTTCATTCTCTTAGGAAGAACACTCATGTGTTTTCTAGTCATTAAAGCAAGTGCCCTCAGGCGACATATTGCTAGCCAAAATTGGGTCACTAAATCCCTGAATGTAATAAAGGACACAAATATTCTGCCATTTTGTTCATTCGTACTGTATTCCTTCCCCACCCCCACCCCCACCCCGTAACTGTGAGAGAGCTGCTGCTTCAGAGGCTCCAAATGTTTGGTTCTGAATGTCAGCTCCATGCGCTGATGTGAGTAAGCACATGTCAGCTCTTTGTCCCCTGAAATTGTCCCAGGCCATGGCTTGACCCTTAACTCTTACCCACACAGGCCTAGGATTTAGGGTCCCCGTTCTGGGTGGAAAGGAAATTTGACAAACTTTGGGAAATCTCAGCATCTGAGCGTCTCTGTCTGCACCCCCCACCCACGTGCTCTTGCCTCCTCTTCTGTATGTGGAGCAGTGGGAAAGTGGGCTGATGACAGGAAAGAGCTGGAGAGAAACACGAACATGATGCCCATTTGTAAGGATTCTGTGCTGGATATCAACCTCTTAGCTCACTTCGCTGGCAGTCCTTTCTAGAATCTAGGAAATGGTCTGGGGCGTTCTGTAGGGAGGATTTCCTTGGTCTCCTGGGGGGAAGCTGTAGACCCTCTGCCCCAAAGACCCATGCTGTCTTACTGCAAAACCTCCCCAGCCTTTCACAGAAAGCGTGTTCTGTAACATGTGGGTGCGTATAGAGCAGACCAGTCCTGGGAAGCATTGTGATGTGAGGAAAACTGACTACTGGTGTCCCCCAAACCCCTTCGGAGCCCCTGTTCCTCCTTTACCTCCTGTACCCTTCACCCCCCAACCCCCCAACAGGGAGTGAGTCCTCACTGGACTTGAACATGAGCACCCACTGAAGGCACAGCCCTTCTCATGGATGGACTTCCACCTGTGCCATATTTCAAACAACAAAATAAAAGCGTTATGTCATGACTACCCTGTTTCCCTGAAAATAAGACCTGGCCAGACAATCAGCTCTAATGCGTCTTTTGGAGCAAAAATTAATATAAGACTCGGCATTGTATTATCTTATCTTATATCATATTATTTTATATTAGACCCGGTTTTATATTATAGTAAAATAAGACCGGGTCTTATATAAATTGTTGCTCCAGAAGACACATTAGAGCTGATTGTCCAGCTAGGTCTTATTTTCGGGGGAACACGGTAGGATTAGACCAACAGACTGGTGGGTGAGGTGGGCAGAGGCCCCAGGGCTGTGACATCACATCAAGCAAGTGCACATCCAGCTTTGACGCTGGCCTCTTGGAACTGGGGACGAAAGGGAGACCAGCGCTCCCCCAGCTTCACAAGGAGCCTGCCGGGACAGGAGGCTCCGTGCGCCCCGACTCTGCTCCAGCGCGTGTGAACCCACCCTCCCCCGGCACTCATGCACATTGGCAAAGGAGTCAGGGCCAGGCTGCCGACAGACAGCTGAACTCTGCTCAGCAGCCCACAGAAGTCCTATTACAGAGACAGCCTGAAAAACGCCAAGTTCATTTGGAATAGATACAAAACAGAAAGGCTTACTACCGAGGTCACTTCGAAAATACATTGTAATCAAGTAGCTACGTGATAGGACCTTCAGACATCTTGGGTAAGAAGAAAAATGGAACTAATTTGCTCCCTAATACAAAAACTGGTGACTAATGCAAATGTTCAAATAGAATGAAGGATGTTAATAACCAAAAATGATGTCTGCACTGATAGACTGGAAACTCAGTGACTTGCCTTGAGGACAAAACAAGTGTGGCAGGGGACAAATCAGCACTCAGATCCTCTCAAGCCCTTGATTCAAACCTTGTTGCTCCCAGACTCCTGGGCGTGACAGAAACGCCACCGACTGTTCCATGAGCACTGGCTCTCTACGTATCACTTCATCCACCTGACAGCCCTGCTGGGGAAGTGTCATTGTCCCCATTAGAAAGACAAGGGGTCATACTTGGCCACCTGATACAATATACACTCATTGGACATTTCTGATTGTATTTGAAATGTTTAAAATAGACATGCTTTAAAAACATTTATTTGGTCCCTATTTCATTGGGAAGCAATATGGCAGGATATGTGTATTGTTTTATTGGAACACTTTGTGACCATTTTTTATTTCATAAGTGTCGTCAACTCCTTTGAAGTATTTGTATAGTTGAAAGAAAGACAAGAGGCCCACATCTCTGGCTCTGCGCCGGGGGCTGTGCGAGTTCAAAGAGGCCCGGAACCACATTAAAACTCCCCACACAGCACCTGGACGGGGCGGACCTTGGTGGATGAGATTTGGGGAACTGAAGCCAGAGCAACAGAAGAAAAGGAAGCCGGTTCCATAATCACCAAAGCAGGGATCTCCCAGCCCACTTCCTCCGGCAGGAGGCCCCTCCCCCGCCACACACCTGCATTTGCCTGCCTGAGGACTCATACACCTCAACGAAAGCCCTTGACCTCCAGGGTGGCTGGTCTGAAACCCTAACCACATAGAATATTATCCAGCACTTGGGAAAAATGTGACAAGACAATGAGAAGTTAACCCTCCAAAGTGTACTTCTGGCAAGTCTGGGGTCAGTATCTAAAATTACCAGCCTGCTAAATGTACCCATGAGCCTAATCGTACTCTGGTAGAGCTGGTACCCAGGGCACAGAGAGAGACGTGGCCCATGGGCTGAGCTGAGAACGGGGCAGCCTAGCCATGGATTCTGCCATGCAGAGTCCTGGCCCGGCCTGGACCAGGCCTGGAGAGGGTGAAATCAGTCAGCACCGCAGAGCTGGCAGGGACTAGGAGACAGCGTGGTACCACGCCTCTTTCTGTAGAGGTTCGAAAAGGGAAGCTCTGAGGATTTCGGGGGCAGTCCATGCCCCCTTCATAGCTTTTACGCTCTAGTCTAGAAGCCACTGCTTTCACCCTGAGCCCACACACCTGGTTCGAGCCCACACAGCTTCTTGGTGCTGGGTTTGGCTCACTTTTGTGTTTTCTGGCACACAGCCCGGTTTAATTCAGCCCATGAGCCAGGGAGGCTGAGGTGCATAAAAACTTGCATTTCCGCCTCAGAGATCATGCTAACACTGACGGGTCAATGGTGCGTGTGAGAGAACGGATTTGTTCATGGGGCACAGGTAGATGGGAACGTTATGAGATTAGACTACTTCATCATGAAAATTTACGTAATCATGCCAATTACCTTGCAAAAGGTTGCCTAGCATGTCACGCCATATTGATTTGACCTAGCACTTTGGACTGCACCCAAAAGGTATCTACCTGTTCATATGGATTTTTACTTTTTATTTCTTTATTCAAACTTCACTGGCTTTTAACGCACGCAATGCACAGCCTTAGGTGTACTGGGGAATAACCACCACAATTTACCGAGTGCCAGCCGTGTGTCTTGTACTTTACACATATCATCTGCCACTCTCACAACAGCTGTGTGAAGAACGGTTATCATTCCCACTGTAGAGAAGAGAACACAGAGGCGTGGATTTTGAATAGCTTAGCCGAGGTCATACCAGAGCCAGGATTAATGTGAATTCAGACTTGAACCAGAAGTCCAAGCTCTCAAAGACATACCGCCCACCTTAAAAGCACTGACCACCTGGGTAGAGGAGATAAACTATTTGAACAAGTCAACTGGAAATCAAAATAGAGTCTGGTAAGTGCTCTGGGGCAGGCACTAAAAGGAACTAAAGGAAGAGAGATTTCCTTAGTCAGGCAGGAGATGGAGGGATTGGAGGTGGGCCTTGAGGTATGAGCAGGAGTCCCTAAGCGGGGGATAAAGGGAAAGGAGATTCAGAGCAGGGCTGAGCAGGCCCCACCTCTGAGGCCCTGGAAAACCTGGGGGTGTCCTCAGGGAGTACTTAGCCATTGGTTCACCGGGAGATAGCATGCCGAAGGGACCAGAGATTATATTGGAACACACAGTATTTTCCTAGTGATAATCAGACATTAAGAAGGCCCGTCTTTATCCCAATGGATACATTCATTCCTGTTTTGACAGCAGAACCTCTGTATGTGTCACTCAAAAATGTTATCAATGAAAAGGACCCGTCAAGGAAAGGAATGGAGGGCAGCTTGCATGGTGTCCCTCACTGCATCCAAACCTGCCTCCTAAGGAGGTCATTTGGAGTCTCTCTGGTCCAGCTCAGACAGTCATTTTAGCAACTATGCACAGCATCTCCAAAAGGATTGGCAATGTAACCCATAGACAGACCTCTCTCATTGCTCCATGACCCAGCTCAGTCCACACCAACAACAATGTGTGGCTACCTACCAGGCACACTGACATCCACTGAAAATACACAAGCTCATCTGCTCAGCAGATGTGCTCCTGAACCATCCCTGTCCTCACTTGTCCATCTGTCCAATGGTAGTTATCATAAACCTCCTGTCAGGTCCTTGGCTGGTGCTGAGGATACAACCTGTCCTTAGGGAACTACAGCAGGTGGCAGCTGGTGCAATTAGATGGATGAAGAAAACACCGGGAGAGTGTTGGGATGGGCCGGGGGTGGGGGGGTGGGGAATCCCAGCTTTAGTTTTGGGCAGGTTGAGCTGGAGGTATTTGAGATCCCAGGAGAAATATCAAGGGGGCAGCTGGGCATGAGAATTGCAGGAGTGGTCAGGCTGGACATGCACCTTTGACTTGCAGGGAGAGAATTTTGATTAAAGCGGGTGCCTCAGACTGGGATGGCCATGGAGGCCAAGCCACGTGGACCAATGGAGCCATAATTTGGAGGAGACGTGTATTGTGATCAGTTGAAATCCACATTTCAGCTCCATTGCTAACCAACTGTCAACTACTGTTGATTCCTCACACCTTCACCTTCCATGTACCTCCTATGCACCCTCACCCTCTTCCCCATGTTCCCTGCAGCCCCTCTCAGGGGTTGATGGACTTCCACACAGGGGTCCTGGCAGGGAAGGGGGTCATTAGAACACAGAGCTGTGGGACATCCTGCAATCTGCCACAGAGGCACTGAGCCAGGGAGCACATCCCTCTCGGCCAGCTGTCCCTGCACAGAAGTGAGACGTGGCCTCTGTGCATGGCCTGTGGACTTGACCGCTTTGCTTCACATGCATTCTGTGCCTTCACAGGGGTCCTGGGAAGCTTCACAGCGACAGTAACTCCATCATTCACTTCCCACAATTGATTTGGCTGGGGGTGGGGGACGCAAGGGGGTATGATTTTAAATTTAAAACCATCCAGATACATCCAATGACCTTGCCTTCTCAGAGACAAATCTACTTCCTAGCTCTTGTGGAAGTCTGAGGTGTTTTTTTTTGTTTGTGTTTTTTTTTTTGGGGGGGGGGCTGGCAAGTGCTGACTCACACGCATCACTAATGCTAAGAATGAAGACTCTGTCCCTGAGGTCATGGTCAGAGGCAGTGCCACATCTGGGAAGGGCTGGGTGACACCACAGGCTGAGAGCGTAGCCCCCACCTCTTGGGCCTGTTCCATGTCACCACATGGCCTTTAGCTCCCCAAAGGGTTAAAGCCTGTGCTCAGGAAGTCCAGACCCCATCCCTGTTCTCACACAGAGCTCTGCCCTGTACCAGCCTCGGCCACCTGCGTACACTCCATCATTTCATGCCTTCCTTTGGCTGAGTGCACTGGTTTTGGAAAGGCACCCCTGACTCCCCCCCAACACACACACAGTTTAAATGGGCATGGGTATTTATTTTGCAGAGGTAGAATTTCACCCACCGTTGGGACACACAAACCTCCAGGCACCCTGTGTCAAGGAGCACCTGGGGTCAACAGCTAAGTGGACACAGACACAATGACTCTAAAACACGTGACCATCCTTTGCTGGTTTTCATTCAACTCAACCATCTTCCACTTCAAAATATAAACACAGGGCCGCATTCTCCTTTCCTTGAGTTTCCTGGATTGGAAGTCTGATAAAGTGGTCCCAATCCAAGAGAAATCAGTATCCTAAATATGCAACTATAACTGTTTAACCTTTCTAGAAAGGCTTGCCGTGCCAGGAAGGAATTTAGGTCAGTCCAGCAGGTCACAGCAGGGCTTGGCGCTGCCTCTCCATCCTGTGGGCTGCCAGGCTTCCCCAGTTGGTCCCAGGGAGCCCACAGGCTTGGCAGCGCGCTGAACTCTGGCCCACAGGTCACCCACCAACACTGCAAACAGCGGCCGCCGGCCTGAGCCAGCCGGGGCCTGCCCACTCCCTGGGCTCCTCACCGCACCTCTGAGCCCCTCAGCTGCACCCCACTGCGCTCCCCTCGCTGAGAAGGCTCGGGGCGCAGGGACCACCGGGCAGTACCCCTGCAGCAGCCCCGGCCCCTCCCGGAGTTGGCGCAACTCCTAAACACTTTCTCCAAAGGCTCCTGTCTCAGCCCCTGTGAGCGCGTAGCCCCCAACACACCCGTTGGCACCCCCTCTCGGTCTCGCCCGCTTTCACACCCCCCTTAGCACTGCTGCCACCGCAGACACACGCTCTGCTGGTCCGTTTACTAAGAGCGAGCGCTGCGGTTGTAGTCGCCAAGTTGGGCTGGGGGGCTCCGCGGGACCAATACCCGGCGTCACTCGGTCCCCAGCGGCTGGCACCCGGCGCGCGATCGGCCGGCAAGGACCGGGCTAGGGGACCCGACACCCCGGCGCGGCCCCTCCCTCCCGCGGCGGCGACAGAGGCGGCGTCCCCGGCCTGTTCCGGCCACCCGGGGCGCACGGCCACCGGAGAGGCGCCCGCCTCCCGCCCGCACCCCGCGCGCGCACTCACCTCAGGGAGGCCGGTCCGGTGGCGCCAATCTCGCCGCCGTGGCGACTCCGCATCTCCCGATTGCCCGCCCGCCGCCCTCCGGGGCGCCCCTCCGTTACTGCCGGGCGCGAAGGAGGGTCGTGGGGACGCGCGGAGGCCGCAGGGTCGGGGCGCCGCTTGCGCCGCCTCCTGCCGCCCGCAACCGTGCCGCCCGCCGCCCGCCGCGGAGCAGGAAATTTGTCCGGCCGGGTCCCGCCGCCTCCTCAGCTCCAGCTGGGCTCTGGCTCAGCGGCGGGGGCGGGGGCCCGGCGCTGCGAGGAGCCGGGGCGACGCCTGGTGTCCGGCCCCGGGAGCGCACCCCGGGCGCCCGCCCCACCTGGGGCCGCGGCCCCGCCGGGCAGGGATGGCCCTAGGGCCCTAAGCTCCCAGCTGCCCCGGAGGTCCCTTTGCCCAGGCTGGTGCCCCTTCCAAAGAGACCCTGGCCGAGTCCGCACTGCTCAGACCCAGGCGCGCGTGGAGTGTGTCAAGGTGTGACAGGCATTCTTACAGCTAGAAAGGCCCTTGCTACCTAGCCTTGACCCTGGGCACCAGGGAGTGGCTTGGCTGGGATCAGGCTTTGGGTCATGCAGTAGGTCCAAGACACCCGGTTCCACCACTGGTTGGTAGAAGTAGGGAGAGCGGTGTAATCTGTGTCCTCCTCAGAATAAGGGTGCCCACTTGTGGATGATGAAAAGGGCTTCTTGACAGTAAGGCAATCTGGCAAAGTTTAACACACCCAACCCAGGAGGAAGAGCAACAGCTAGGAGGGGTCTGGATCTGCTGGGTTCTGGAACTGCTTTCCAGGTGGTCTGTAAGCTATTTAGGGAGGTTTTAGAGTAAAGGAAATAACATCACAAGGGCAGAAAGGATACATGTTGTGTCATGTAGGTTCTGAACCTTTGTGCTGTGGCCTCTGAGTCTGGCCCAGGCCCAGCCCTCAGGAGGAATATTTTGTCCCTGTTGTAGAGACCTCAGTCCTTAGTGCCTGTGAATGAATGAAGTAATGGTGAGAAAGTGGCACATAGGGAGTTACCCCCACCTTGCATCAATGGGCAGCAGACAACTCCCGGGGTACTTGGGGACAGAGCTGTAGACACCAAAGGCTGAAGAGCAATGGGCACCTAGTAGCTGAGACCATCACAGATGACCCGTCCAGAGTGCAACTTCCCTTCCACATGTCAAGAGCCATGACACCAGTGGAAAAGCTGGACTTTACTCTCCATCCCTTCCCTCATGATCCCTTATTCACACATCATCCAGGGGGACCCTTACAAATGAAATCAGGTCACACCAGTTCCCTGCGTAAGAACTTCCATTCGGAAAAGAACCCAAACTCCTGGAGGCTCTGCCTGACATCTTAGCTGCTCCTGAGCCCCTCACCCCTGTTCACAGGGCTGCAGCCCTCAGCGCCTTCTCTGTGTCACAGACAAGCTCATCCCCACTGGGGACTCTTCCCTCTCTGTACCTGCCTACACTTTCTTACAGACCCTCTGGGAGATGGCCTCGACCCCTGCTACTCTCTCATGAGGTAGATTCACTTATTTGGTGTCAGTCCTTTCCGCTTCTCTACCCCTCCCTCAGGGCCATGGGCTCCCACACTGCTTTTCTCCATTACGTCTCCATCTTGAGCTCCTACCACAACTCCGATAGCCAGGAGGTGCTCACTGAAAGCGTGTAGGCTGACAGATCAGAGGTAGGGGCCCCAGCAGGCAGCCCCAGGCAGCCTAGTCTCCCTGGAGCCCAGCAGGGCAGGCAGCTCCCTCCAGAGCGTGCCCTCAAGGGACGCCCAGTTTGGGTGCGGCCAGATCGCCTAATGACATCACCCAGCTCTGGGTTGTCCCACTGTGATCGCCCACTGAGCCAGGCTTCTGCACGTGAAGGCGATCATTTCAAAGCTCTGATGAGCTCCACCTGTTTACACTGCAGGGCTGGGGAGGCAAAGACTGTGATACAAGGAGAGACAAGTTGGTTTTGTCAGACATCTGCTGTTGGAAAGTCAACAGTCCTGGTAACATGACGAGGGGCAGATGGCTCTTGCTGCCGGGAATATCCTCTCGGTGGGACCCCAAAGATTCCTCCAGGAATTTAGCAACATCCCTCAACTTTTTATAAACTCTAAAGACATTCATCATTGTCACACAAAAGCATGTTTCTTCCCAGCGGAGTTGTGTTGATTTCTGCGCAGGAGCCTCTTAATCCTTCCTAACCGTCCTCCTTCATCCTCTCAGCTCAAGGGGCCTGAGCATCAGACTTAATTCCCCCTTTCTCATCCTAGGCTTTGAGGACCTCCCCCCACCTCTTGCCTCCCGAACACCTAGCCATCCTCATCTTTTAGGACCCCAGGACTCAGCCCTTGTTAAACCCACGGCTTCCTCCTCAGCCCCTTACTCACTTCCCGTTTTATCCCACCCTGGGCTTGGCTTCTGGCATCCTCCTAATTGCTCTCCCCTCCCCTCGTCTTCACCAGGCTGAGCAGCCCCTTTCCTTTAAAGCACAGCTGGAGGCAGTTTTCCTGTGACTGTGAGTATTAACTGTAGTCATGTGTATTGTCTTCCATTTTACTCGAAGACTGGACATTTGGATTTCTCCAAGGTAACCCAGATAATGCTCATCAAACTTGAAGAGCTCAATAGACATCAATTAAAATGAAAAGTCTCAGACCAGAAGTGCTCTCTAGGAGGATAAGCAAAAAAGGCAAAATTGGTATGTAGAAAGCAAATCAGAGTTGCTTTTAAACGTTGTAGGGAAACATTAACATAAAATTCCTTTAGGATATAAAATCAGAAGGTCTTGGTGATTGATTGGCTACAGGGCATGGCAAGCAAGGAAAAACTGATTTCAGGACCTGTCCCACAAAGAGGAAACTCAAGATGGCTAGTACGATCTCTGGAATGTGCCAGAATGAATAACTCTAAAGGGTCCAGAAGTTTCTATTTTGACATTACTCAGTTATTCTTCCCCCTCTCTCCTTTTGTAAGTTATGCTCAGGTATTAACACTTATTAACCAGTGAAATCAGGAGCACAGGCCCTTTGCCAGAAGATTCCTCTACTATTCCAGAAAAAAAGGATAGTTGTTTTCTCCTGCAGGTCCTTCCAACAGTCTAACTCTTATTTTTTTTCCTTCTTGGATTGCTTTTCATTGATGAATAATATACATGTATTATACAGATCCTAAGTATACAGTTTAATAAATAAAGACAAATACGTAATGAGTGAAATACATATCCCTATCAAGATACTGAATATTTCTATCACCCTAGAAAGTTCCCTCAAAGTTTTCCCAGATAAACCTTCACTCCCACCACAGGCAGCCACTGTTCTGATTTACTCATATGGGAGTATGTTTGAATATAGAATTCTTAGTCACTGGATATAGGTTGTTTTTTTTTTAAGTAGATGAGCAATGTATTGTGTGTGATTCCTCCACTCACCGTGATGAATACCATTAGTTACTGTCTTCTATATGATTAAGAAAATTTGATTCAAACTGAGGTCTAGAAATTAGAGTTGATACTATTGAAATAATAAAACAATCCAGCACTTTCCATGATGTGCTTCAAATGATTTTATAATGCATGGAATAACCCCCTATTTCTCACTTGAAATCACAGTCTTGTACAGAATGCTGACCATAGTACTGTATTGCATATTTGAAAGTTGCAAAGAGAGTAGATTTTAAAAGTTCTTATCACAAGAAAAAATTGTAACTATGTATGGTGACAGATGTTTAGACTTCTTGTGGTGATTGTTACAATCATCAAATCCTTGTTGTACACTTGAAACTGATGTTCTATATCAATTATACCTCAATTTAAAAAGTCGCAGTCTCTCAGAAAGGTTTACTTTGGCAAAAGTTATTTTCCTCTCAACTTCTTTGAGAAACTATAAAACCTTCAAAAGATTTCTGGCAAAAAGAAATAACTGAATTTCTTTATTTCTCACCATGAAATTAGTGTCTGTAATCCACAGAATATTATCACTTAAGGAAGGATTTGTTCTTCATGTGGTTTTTGTCTTGCGTATATTTTCAGTTTTCTCTAGGAATTGAGGAAAAAATTGGTAATGGGATATAATGCAAGACTGAGATACTAAGGAAACTCTCTTGGTAAATAGGATATAGGCAGCTATTTCTTATCAGTTATTAAAGCAAACTAAAAATTTAGTTTTTAAATGTTTTGATTTTCTGTGGTATTGTCATGTTAAGAAAGGCTTTTATGTATTAAAAAATACCTCTTTAATGGAAAATTATGATCATATTGAGGCAGTCTTTCTATTAAAATGATCCCAAAGTATATATGAACTATTACATTCCATTACAAGAGCATACGTGTACATGAATTAATTTAAAAGAGTAAAATAAATTCTGTTACATACTCTAGAACTCTCTGTGTTTTGGGGTGTATATTTGTGGGGTTTTTTTTTAGAGCTGATGTTTAATAACCCACACAATAAACAGAAGAAATCAGCAGCCACAAATTGTAATAAAAACGAAAAAAGATAACAGCTTGTTCCAGTGCATTCTGGCAACGCAGAGGACATTTTCTCTTTTCATATCAGCTAGACTAGCGTTTTTCAGAGCAAGATTCCATTAGCAGCAATGTATGTGGAGGGGGTCAGAGGGGATAGTAGAGAGCAGATAGTACAAGGATGGCCATTGTTTATTTCATATTACAAATTTATTTTCATGTATTATAAAAAATATCACATTTCAGATTTTATTACAACTGAGCTAATATAAATGGTGTTGTCGTCAATTAACTGAGAAAAATTATTAAGGAAATAGAGATGGTAATCACGTATGTCAAAAATGGCAACAATGGAACTGAAATGACTGAATTATGGGAAGTCCTCAGCCAGAGCCACCCCCAGCTGCTGATGTGACCTTCATCCCAGGTATTGGTCTTGCTGTCCCCCACCTGTGAAGGCTTCGTGTTCTAGCTGCAGTGGCCTCTTCACCACAGGTTCTACATCACTTTGCTTTTGTCCTCCACTCCTGGCCTTGGTCTGCCCTGGTCCATCCTTCCTGCAGTGCCTATTCCTGGAGGAGTCCCAGGCCTCCTTTTACTCCTAATAGAGGGGTAAGATAGTCCCTAATGTCATGCTCTGGGATAGTCCCAAATCTCGTTGGAAAGGTTCTTGACTTGGAGCAAGATCACAGATTCTGCCTCCCCAAAGTCAAAATGAATCAGAAACAATTTCAAGAACAAGAAATTCTCTCTCCAACTCTAGATCTATGGGTGTGTGACAGCATCAGTTCTGGACAAGGATGAAAGCGCATGAACTCAGGAGCAGAACCACAAGAAACACCACCAGCAGATGGAAAGAGAGCAAGAGAAGGTGACCTTGATTGAGGCCGTGCTCCCACGTATGCATGGGGCTTCTGTTACCACAAGCTTTTATGGTCTAAGCCAAGCAGGGGAAGGGATAAAAACCCATCCAGCCCAAAACTGAAGCTTGGAGACGATAAAGTACAGTAGACTCAGGCAAGGTAAGAGGATGGCAGGGGAATTACTCACAAGGTACTGGAGCAGAGTGATGGTTGGTCAGAATTGCCCAGCATGAACATAAGCAAGATGAAAAGAATTGCCAAGGGAACTATGGAAATACATAGCAAATGGAAAGAAAGACAGTGAACCCCCTTCAATCTGGAAAAACACCTAGCCTGGTGATCAGAAGCAGTGTTCCCTACATGCGTTGTGCTGTAAGAACATATGGTAGCAAGAATTCAATAAAACAAGGGGTTAATAACAGAGATGATACCAACTTTGGAGTTGGGGTACCAAATCCAGAAAGCATAAAGTGTAAGACTGAAGAACTCGTATTTGACTAAATAGACATTTTTAACTTGAGGCAGCAAAACGTCTACAAATACATATGTAAAAAAAAAACAAAACCTACTAATAAAAGTGAAATACAAACAACAAAATGAATATATGTATATATTAATTGTGTGTATATGGAATTGATAAAGATTAATATATTTACTGTATAAAAAGAGCATTTCTGTATAATAAACGGATCAACACTGTGACCAGAAAACTTATGAAAATTAAAATACCAATAGATAATAAACATATTAACATATGTGACCCTAATTGATTCCAAAATGAAAAATCAAAAAGATACCAACAAATTATTGGCTGTCTCTCAGCTTGTGCAGATTAAAAGTATTAACAGAACTGTGTGCTGGTGAGGGTGTGGGAAACAACTCTAATGCAAAGGGTTTTTGGTAGGTATTTAAACTGGACCAAACTGCTGGAATGTACCTATTTGTTGACTCAACAGTTCTGCCTGTAAGAATTTATCCCAAAGAAACTCCTAGAAAAGTTAACATGATTGAACATATAAGGGGTATTATGACATCATGCATACAGCAGTGAAAAGCTGGAAACACCCAAAATGTTCACCAAAAAGGGTCTGTATAAATAAGTTATGGTTACTTTGTACAGTGGTAAACCTTATTCATTGATATAAAAGAATTTCCATAACAGATCGTTGAGATTTTTAATAGAAGATTATACATTAGAACATGAAGTAGAACTCGATTTTAATATAAATGTATGTATGGACATAAACATAGGTATAAAAGTCTTTGCCCAAATAGGAACAGAATTACTTCTTCTACGGCAAATTTCTTATTATATTTGCTTTATTCTTTACTTTAGTTAGTTCTAGTTGACATTTATATTCGTAATGAGCATATATACTATTTGTATCATGATACAAAATTATTCTCACACTGAAAAATGATCTGAAAGGAAATGACTGCTGAAATTGTGTGCCACCCCTTAAAATGTAGTCAAGCTAAATAGTCTTAAATAGAAAAATCAATTTTCCCAATAGTATGGAATGTTGTGCATATACAGTAAAGCATGCACACTCACTGTTATGGGGCGGGAGCTGGTCAAATTGGTACAATTTTTTCTAACGAACAACTGAGGGATGCACAGCAACAGCTTCAGTAAAAGTGCACATGATTTGACTCACTTCCAGAGATTAAAGCAAGGGAGTACTTAGTGATATGGGCAAAGGTTTATGTAGAAGGACGTTCATGCATTGTTCTTTTTAAATCACAATTTAAAAATTGAAATAGCATACATGTCCAAAATGGTGGAGTATCTGTGACTATGTCTCCAATAATTCATTCAACAAGTATGTTCTGACTGTCTGCTCTGTGCCAGGCTCTGTGACATGCCCTGGGATCTAGTGGGGAGCAAAACAAACATGTCTGCCTCCTGGAGCCCATAGTCCAGTTACCCTAGTGAGAAAGATAGACAATCAACTCATTCCACAAGTAAGTTAGGTGCTAGTCAAGAAAAGTACAGGGTGTGAATGTGCATATATATGTTTTTATAATAAAACAAAGAATGTAATAAAAAGAACAGTGCAAAACATGTTGTGAACATCTATTTTTAACCTCAGGAAATGATCTGCTTGCCAAATGGGTGTGTTTCTCTGAGGTCCAGAAGTGATCACTTATAAACTATTAGTCACTCAACAGACAGGGTAGATAGGAGGCATAAAATCCTAATGTAAGAATGTTCAGAACTACTTCCATCAGAGTACTAAATAAGAAAATAAAGATGAAACCTCTCAAGTTATAGTTTAAATAATATGCAAATATGATCTTATTTGAAAGGGACACCTCTCTCATAAGGTCTAAAAATAAGGACATGTAAACTTTTCTCTTTCTGTTCCATAGTAACTTTAGCAAAGTCTCAATCTCCTTAGGGATTCCTTTTGGAACAATTGTCATCAAGTCATTAACCAGTAAAGCAATTCATGAAGGGGTTGAGACTCTATGTTGTTGGCTGCTAGAATCAGCAACATTTTGGGGGTGCAGATCCCCTGCTGCCTTATTATTGAGGAATTCTAGTCCTGTCCTGACATGGTAGCTGAACTTGTTCCCAGGGCACTAGACAAAGAGTTATAAATTAATTGTGTGATTGAGGAAGCCTTGGGAAGACCATGCCCACCCCTTGTTTCTGCTGGTTGGCTGTATCCATAGCAACCTCTTACTCCAGACCAAAGTTCAGCTCCTGTAATTCTTTATGACTATGGTCATAGTCCAATGCTCATTAGCATAACCCTTCCTATGAACAGCGAGCTTTTATAGTTTACAACAAATTATTAGACTCCATTTCTAAATTCTGGACTTCAAATGATAAGGTCCAAAAACATTATAAAAATATATGTATATTTCTTATCCTAGGACCCTTTTTTTCCTGAGAAAATGCCCACGACAAAGAAAACATTGATGTTCTTAGCAAGCTTTTTCACAAGCTTTGGATCTTTTGTTGTGATTTGTGTTATTCTTGGGAATCGAGAATGGATCAGCAGTATAGTCGCCGTTAAGGATTCTTCTTCCAACGGCAGCATTGCGATCAACTACGGACTCTTTCATGGTCACAGCACTCAAGAACTGAATCATGGACTTGCAGAACCAGACAAAGATTTTGCAGGTAAATGAAAAACTCGTGTGAATGGGGATAGTGAGATTGAATGAACTGGGTAACATTCATGTCATTCTATATTTGAGCCATGTAACCATTCAAAAATAATTTCCTTGTAAGCTTCGAGTTGGGCTCTAGATATGAACAGATATCTTCAATTTTGAAAATTCACTGTATCTTCATTTCAGCCTCCTTATTTCCGGTTGTGTTTATTAGCACAGCCATCTGATTGTAGCATAGGCTGTGTTTCAGTTAAGAGCTTCAAGTGAGGTTATTGGCAAGTAAATCATTAAGAAAAGATATGCAGCAGCAATATGGTACCCAACAGCCAGTAGGGACACAGTTTTTAACTGTATACACTATGGATTTTTAGTTGGAACAACAGCCTCTGGGCACAATTGCATTAACAGTATCTGTGTGAGGAAAAACTAAAGTGGAAAATGTGGTCCATTTCTTATTCCTCTATCTCAAGTTCATTTGTTTAACCAACTTGGGTTTGCAGTTTTACCTCCCTAAATCTCATTGTTGTTGGATATGATATTAAATTTCCATTAATTCTAATGATTATATATTTCACAGGAACTCCTAAATCCTTTTCTGAGTTCTTACATAATAATGCCCTACTTACTGTCAATGAGTGGAAAATAAAAATTCATTGAGAATAAGTTGAATTAGTTACTTCTTTGACTTTTGAAGTTTGACTACATACCACTATGTTTTCTAGATTTAAAAGCAACACTAAATTATTTAGCACCTGAAATGGATTTTGCTTCGTATAGTGTTGCATACAGGTATCGCCAGGTATCATGCAGCCATTTCCTCTTGACTCATAATTACACATCAGTTTCTACCTTATACAAATGTGGGGTCTGATCCTTGCGCAATGCATGGTGGTAGGAGTTTGAGCCTTAGGCACTCGCTCTAGTCTCTAGCTCTTGTTTGTGACTTTATTAATGAAATGAGATACTTAAATCCAGAGCAACATGGTTATAGTTCCAAGTTATAAATTTGTCTTTTAGATGTTACCAAAAACGAGGTCTCCCCCGCAGATTCAGCAGCGTCACACCTCCTCCAGCACCAGCCTCAGCTTCTCGGGAGAACAAGGAATACTTGCTTTGCAGTTCCCTGCTCCCCTCCCCACTCGCAAAGACTAGAAACCAAGACTTTCAAAGATTCAGTTGCACTGTGAACATAGCATTTGCAAAACCAAACGGTGTACTAGTTTCTGAATCTCCAGACACATTTAGAGATTTTAAAATAAGAGATAACACCCTGTGAATTTTTTTTTATTCTCCTAGTGTCTGTTTGGAACCAGTTGGTTCCAATTTGCAATAAATGGCTTCACTAACAGACCCGCCTACCTAATGCTAGGAAGCTCAGAGGAGGCAAGGGTAGGCCAGAGTGTGGCTCTGCAGCCCCAGGTGTGCTGGAACCATGGTGGCATTGAAATAGGACAGCGTGGTCAAGGACAGCCCTGGAGGCGGCAGGGCCAAGCGGGCACCCACTGCAATGTGCGCAGGAGGTGGAACACGTGCGTGGCTTTGCCTGGCTCTCCTTTTAGTGTTTGTTCCTGGAGAGCCACATCCAACTTCCTCAAGTCACTGTCAGCCTCCAGGCGCCGGGGAAGAGAAGCCATGTCCTCGTCAGTGAAGCTGCCCCCATCTACTAGGGATGCCCCCTCAGGGACTCCGGGTGCTTCGTTGCTGATGGTTTTAGCAACTGTTGAACTTGGAACACTTATCAACAGTTCTCTGGAAAAGAAGGGGGAAAGTCACGTCTCTAGAACATCTATCGTGTGTCCAGCTGCAGCAGACCCACGCATGCTTCCCTGGAAAGCAAAGCTGCAGTGTCGCAGTGAGACATGGCTGCTTCCTGCTGGCTTCTCATGACCACAGGGGGCTTATTTCCAGTCAGAAGCCAATCATTGCCAGCACCGTAAAAGCGGTGTCAATGCCATGTTCCTCCCCAGCCATGGTGGGTTGGCTTTTCCACTTGAGAACTCAACTGTGTCAGCTTCTTGGCACGGATGAGGTCACACTAAAAATCTCCAAAGAGTAATGAATATTGCAAAGCTCAGTTCTATTTCTACATAGCGTTTATCACATTGTGCCAATTTAGGCTGTAGATCTTGACATGAACAAGCAGGAGGAAATGATGATGGCTGATTTCAAAGTGCTAAAATAATTCAGCCAACAATCGGTCAAGTGTTGGGGAAAATGATCAGTCAGACCCGGTGAGGAGACTCCGCTGTGTAAGCACAGTGCTTGGGCAGCTCAGGCTGGTCCGGAGACCCGCTGGCTTTGTCTACAGGTGTCCCAGGATGTCCAATATCCAGAGGGAAAGCGACAGGTCCACTGTGTCCACCAGTGACCACGCTGCCTTGGCTACTTCAAGTGTTCTGGATATTTCATTTCCGTTCAAAAACACGTCCTGAGCAGCTGCGACGTGAGTGAGGGGTTTGGATACTGAGGAGAATTGCACACAGCTCCTGGCCTTGGTGGAATCACCATCTAGTTTTTCTAGAAAAAAGACCTCCCATCAGTTAAATGTAGCACCCACCCTGCAAGAACTTCAGGACCAAGGTGTATGCAGGGGCCTGTGCAGCAAGGGGCGTTCCATCCCAACCAGTCTCTTGTCCCACCATCCCCATTTGTCCTCAGGGACCTCAACACTGTACTCTTATCCCAGGCTAAAAGTAATTCAGAAAGGAAATCTGCTGCAAAAGTCAATTAATTGCAAGGAGAACAAATGAGGTTTGTTTCTCCCAAATTTACAAAAAGCCCTTCCTTACTATTCCCTCCCACCGCCCCTTCCCTGGACGGTACCTCTCTCATACATTTCGGGGAAGGAGTGACTTATTATTTGCCCCCAGAGACATGACCGCACTGGGAGGTGGAGCTTACGGGGACAGAAGAGGCATCTCTCCACTCTTCTCCCGAGAGAACCCTGGTAAATTTCCAGGAGACTGGGCACACCAGCTGGGACTTCCCATGCTCTGGGCTCTGTGGACGCAACAAGCTCCTCCGAGGGTACACTGATTGAGGAGCCCACCAGTCCAGGCTCCCTGGTGACCAGGTGTTGGAGGAGGGCGTAGAGGCAGCTGCCACCCACCCACAAAGCCACCAGCTCTCCCTCGATTCCTGAGGACTTACAGGAAACCAGAGCTAGAAATGCCAGCTGGCACGTGGGTCCTGAAGGGTTACCTCCCCACGCACAGGGAGCCTGGGTGTCCCAATGACCCTGTCTGCACACTGCCCACCCACCCAGCTGTGGGGGTCACGGCCTCTCCTGGGGCTGCCAGGATCCAGGCAATTAGTTCCAATTGTGAGGTGCTTTTCCCGATTCCAAAGCTTGGCCCCTAAAAGGAAGAAAAAGGAACGGGATGTATATTTGCTAATTTTGTAGGCACAGAGCAGCTGTCAGATGCTCTGGGGGTTTATTGTTCTTTCATTCTTGCTAACTTTCACTGATTTTCCAGCTTCCATTGTCTGAGTTCTGAGCCAGGGTGGGGAGAGGAGATACAGCTGTCATACCTGTGTGGCAGGGGATTCAGAATGCTGAAATATAATTTTAAAATACGGCAGTTAAAATTAAGATTAAATTGTCACATTAATACACAGAAAAGTATGAGTCAACAGGCTCCAAATAGCCTCCCTTTTGAAAAACCATATCTCTTAGATTTTACCAGCAGTCAAAAAAACAAAGCTAAACCTAATTGTCACACTGTAATTTACTCTGAAAAAGTGAATAAACATCCATTTACAGCTTTTAGTAAGCATATAAAACAGAACAATTCTCCAGAAACCCACAGATGCCGGGGACCAATGCCATTTTCTCACCTAACATTTCTGCTTTCTAGTTCAGTCCCCAAAGTGTTTCTTATTGGCTAAGGAGGGTTCATATTTAGCCCCCAGGTAGCTTCTGGTGAGATCCCAGAGTCTCCCCCTGTGCCCAAGGAGTTGCTGGGTGAGTGTGGATGGGAAGCAATTCTTCCTCTGGTGACTAAGTTTTGAAGCATGTGCAGCATCGACCCTGCACCTCTGAACAGGTGTGTCTGGCTTCTCCCAGTTTCCTCCTCTTCCTCTGGTGTCACCTGCCACTAGTTTCAAAACTGATGTGCGCTAAATTATAACAATATGACTCCTTCACGGTGAGACAGAGAAGCAAGAGTCTCAGCCTGTGGTCAGAGCCTTCGGGACAGTCCCAGCCGGGTGGCCACCGCAGAGGGCAGGGGGTCCCTCAGAGCCCACACATCCCCAATGGGCAACAGGCAGGACTACGTTTTTAGGTTAACCAATGCCCTGTTAGGGTTCTTACATGGGATGAGTAACATCCCACGTAAGAGGGCTGTGCTGAGAATTTCAGCGTGTCTATGGGTCATTCACAGAAATTGTAAAGTCGTCCTGGCATCACTGGGTATGAGGAGACAGAACATATATGAGTTGAACTTTGCTCCCAGGCCCATCTCACTGAGTGAAGCAAAGTGTTCTCTGGCATAGGGCGGGGAAGTCATCGTCTCTAGGGTGCTGAACTGATAACTTCCCTCTGTCCTCTCAGGTCTCCTGGGATTCCAAGGGCTGTGTGGCTGTGCGTCGGGAGGCGGTGGCCACGTTTCCTTTCTCCCGTGCTTTTCCCTGGCGACCCCTTTCTTTTCTGCACACACTCGCTGCCACATGCCCCTCTCTTCCTCTCAGCGCTGGAAGCCTGACATCACTCCCCTCAAGACCCAGGGTTGTTCCCAGAGCCTCTCCCTACACTCCCTGCTCTGTCTAGGGACACTTGTCACTCATGGCTGTCAGGATGCCATCTCTCTCTGCATGAGGCTCTTACCATAAGCGCCCAATATCTAGGTATGTCTGATGGCAGATGTGCTGGCCAGGGCAATGTCGTGCCCACTGTTTGTCCAATGACAGGAAATTTGTCTCCCTCTGCTGATTTAGTAAAAGAACCTGAACTCATAGAATGTAGAGGTTCCAAAACGGAGAGAGGACAGATCCATGTACAGGTTGAACCCAACGCTGCTGGGAGTGCTGTGACCGTACTGCGCTCTGAGAAGCGGGGTTGGACTGAAGTGTGGGCAGCGCGGGGGCGGGGCTGGCAGCAGCTTTGGAAGGACAGCGGCAGACGTGGGCTTAGGTCCTTCTTCAAATACATGGAAAGCAAAGGTGCCACCAGGGAGAGCCAGTGGAGTTTGTGTTGCTGCAAAGGGGACATTAGGACCCTGGACAAAAGTCGTCGATGAATATTTGGGCACAACACAAAGAAGTACTTTTAAATGATTGAGGCCACACGGTGCTGGAAAGGGCCACCTTGCAAACAGAGGGCTCCTTGCTACCAGGACACATTTCAGGAGGAGGCTTGGCAGCTCCTCCCGGGACACACACTGCACCCTTGGGTCTCTGCCAGCTCCGGGGGCCCCTGTTCTCTGAAAGACTGTGGTTCACGAGGGAGAGCAGAAGGAACACTGCCCCACCCCTGAATCTTCCAGGGACTTTCTGGCTGCTTCTTTAAAGCTGCTCTTTCGTGAGGATGTGAGAGGCTGCCTGCTGTCTCCCTGGGGCCTGGCCAACAGGACTGGAGGTAGAAAGAGGTTTTTACTTTTTCTTACCCACCCCCATCATGGTTCTCATACCTGTCAGTGCCCGAAGATTTGGTTGGTATATTGTGATGGACCCTGAAATCTTTTCCCTTATGTCATTGTGACTTTGACAGAATATCTTGGTAAACACTTTATTTACTATGGTGGCACTCTCCTTAGGACCTAAAACATACTGGCAGCCCTTGGAGAGGTTTTATAAACACATGGCTGGGGTCTCAGGTGAATGTGGGGACGGCTCACCCCTGGTGCTGCTCATTTTGTAAACAGGGGAGTGGGCAGAAGAAACAGGTACAGGGAGAATGGATGTGGTGGCTAGAAACAGGAGGACGGCCTGTCTTTCAAAAGCCGTATCTGGAGCTCCTTTGCACTGAAAAATAGGCAAATGTTACAAAATGTTGTTAGAATGAAGAGAAATTTAGCTTGAGAGAAACCGGATGGTTCTCCAAAGGCCACCTTTCTCATTTGACCACGTGGGCTTTGGGTCTCCTCTGGCTCCAGGAAAGTCAAGCCTGGAAGCGCGGCCCACACCTCGATTTGCACACATAGAAGTCATTTCCCTGTCGCCAGGGCCAGACTTGGGCTCCCACGTCCCTGGTCACCTCCATTAGGCCTGCCCCTCCTGGCCTTCTCTGTAACGGCCACCCCGAGCTCTTGGCTCCATCTCAGAAATCTCAGGGTTTACAGATCCTCAGTGTCACAGGTTTTCAGGGTGGCCCACCCTGTAAGTATCTCCACGTGGAAGCAGAGTTAGTGCTCAGAGCAAAGGGGACTCAGCCTGCAATGAATCTGTGACAACGCGCACTGGAAAGTGTCTGGGGCCAGAACATTCTAAGGGAAGGTTGTCCAGCCCTGCAGCAGCTTATTAAGGAGGACACGTGCTTTCCTAGGGGACTCTAGAATGGGGATAGATCCCGTATCTGGAGCACTGCGGTGACACTCTCAAGCTGAGGTTCAAGGACCGGCCTAGAGTGGGGAGTGTGTGGGGATCCCCAGGTCTCACCCCTTCCTGTTCTGACCCCTGATAGATGCCGCTGGACCATTTCTGCCCCAAGTACCTACGTGGGTAGAACGCAGAGCAATGTTGGGGCGTGTGTGGAGGGCCTTCAGGCCCACAGCTGGTATTTGCATTTTGCGCTATGGACTTGACCAAACTTTGTTTTAGTTTTAGGGACATTGAGCGACTCTTCCCCTAAAACTCTGCATTTGGTGGTTATCCTGTGCCTGGTTATCAGTTTGTCCACCTCGCTGCTGAGTTCTGGATTCACCTTCTACAACAGCATCAGCAACCCCTACCAGACGTTCCTGGGGCCCATTGGGGTGTTCACCTGGAGTGGGCTCAGCGGTGAGTATCACCCAGGAGACGGTACTTGCGTCAGAAGACGACCTCTTTGCCTGTCTTTCTGCTTCGCTCTCACACACGCTCACATACATGGTCACAGTCAAGCCATGGAAATTAGGAGCTGCTACGTGCGAGTCGCAGGTGGGGGGTTAGGGGTTATCTTTCTAAATCGGTAGCATTATTAAGAATCTCTGGAAATAAGCTCCTGTTTGAAATGCATTGGTGAGGGGCAAGCAGTGTGTGGGGGGGTAGGTGTTAAAATCGATGATATACACCAGTCTTAGCTTTTAAGGATCTAATGTAAGAGGTTAATTAAAACACATAAATCAGTGAAACATTCACTGGGCTCCTGCTATGTGCTTAACTCCAAATTGGGCTCTGTGTGATGTATAGAAGTACACACACACACACACACACACACACACACTTGTTTACTCTCCCTGCCTCCATATAACAGTCACCTTGGGCTAAAATCCGTGACACATCTGCATGACTGTGCCACGGAAAACCACCAAGAATGTCATTTAGGAGAATCTGGGGCCAACACCCTCTCTTCAAGTGACCTGTGAGCCCAGGGTGTTGCTAGGTTATTTTATTTGTTTGTTGGGCAAGGTATTGGGGTGGGGGCTGGAGCCCAGATAGGAAGTGGGTCCCTGCTTGAGTCACAGTAGGTTTGATTCTCTCTGGGGTTTCACAGGGCTCTGTGGCCACCACACCTGCCCAGAGGCAGGGTCAAGTGGGTGCCTCTTTGCCCTTGGCAGGCAGCCAGGTTACTCCGGCCCTCTCCCTCTCTCCACCAGGAAAGCTTGATCTTGAGAAGGGACCTGAAGAAGCCCATCCCACCAATGTGTAAATTCCAGGTGGTGTTTTTAGCACAGGCCAGAAACTTTCAAGCAGAGGCAAGGTACTCTGGATATTAAGGCTGCAGGCAGCCTTGGAGGAGGGGCTCAGGGCAGCTTCCTCCTGTCCTTCTGGGGAGGCCATCCTTACACTAGCCCGGTGCAGGTGGCCGCAAGGGGCGCCTGTGCCTCTGCGCTGTGGCCACGAGCAGAGGTGTGCCAGCCAACATGAACAACCAGCTCTTGGTGGAGGGGCGCCAACTGCAGCACTGGCCAATTTGAGGTGTGTAAATACGTCCACTGTGGCCTTTTTCAAGCTAACAGTTGAGGAGATGGGTGAGCAGGCCCCAGCACAGCCTGGATATGGGAGAGCCATGCAACTCACTGATCAAACAGGGACTTTTTAAAAGAGCAACTCATAATCATTAACCCAGGACAATAGGTGGAACTGGGGTTGTCCCCGGCAAACCTGCCTCCATGGCCGCATTGCACACTCACACTGAGGATTTGGGTCGGGCTGGGTTAGCCACTTTCATGCATGCCTAGCCCTTTCCGTGCTTATATTGCCTGGTGGTGAAAACAAGCAACCCCTCAAGTGGAGGGGCCAGGCACACTGGTCCTGCAGAATGAGTGTTCCTGCTCCTTGTCTCACAGTGGAACAGGGTCAGAAGGCTAAGGGACTTGGTTACCAGCTCAGATATCCTCCCCCAAATGCCAGGGTTCCTTTCTCAAGCTATTTCTGTGATTGTCCTTGACCTCGGTCAACCAAACCAGAGGCCAGCAAGACTCATTGGCACTCATTGCCAAGGTGAAAAATAATTACTTTAATTTTCGCTCATGTAATTCAAGTCAAGGGAAGCAGGAGCTTCAGGTACAGCTGGATTCAGGGTCTCAGCTCCCACGGCCAGGACTCTGCTTCCCTTCAGTGCACTGACTCTAAGTGTCCCCCGTGTCCCCTCTATCACTAAGCAGCCAGGCTGTTACTCTTACAGGTGACATGGCTGCCAGCCGTTCTTGGCTCGTTGCCAGCTGACTGCAACAACCTCAGGAGAAAAGAGTCTTTCTTTCCCCAAATCTGACTTCCACTGTAAGAGCCGTCTCCCCATCCCTCGAGCCATCTCCATGGCCTGCAGGGTTGAATTCTCGGATTGATTGACCCACCGACTGGCTGTGGACACTGGTCTACCTGGGAGCTGGGGCTGGGGCTGGGGGTGGGGGTGGTTTCCGAGAGGAAAATCAGGCACTAGTACCAGAGAGGAAGACCAGAGGTGGGGCCCCTGTTGCTGGGCCTACAGCCTTCGGGTTCAAAGCCCAGCTCTTCCTCTCAGCCAGAAGGAACCCTTTTTTCCCCTAAGGCTGCCTTTCTTCCTCCCCAGCTGAGGATAAGCTGACTTTGCACACAATAGGGGCCCAGTGCCTGTTTGTGGAGAAAAACATGAAAAAAGGGGGCCTGCAGATTTTCCCTCCACCTCCACCTACTTCTCACAACAAAGAATTGTTTGACAGAGAGAGAATTCCTGCCACATTCCTTTCCCTGCTTGGGCAAGTTCTGACTCCCAGAGAGAAGCTGTAGGGTGGGCGGAAAAGCAGTTTGAGACATTGATGTGTATGGAGGAGGTCTGCATTCTGACTGGGGCCCAAGGCCCAGGAAGAGCTCTGGCTTCACATCTGGGCCCCTCTGAACTTCCTGGCAGCCCTGTGACCCCGTGCTCCTAAGCCAGACTTTCATCTGAGTTTGCCTGTGGGGACTCCATAGTTTCATCACTCGGGGCTTCCCGGGCTGGAGAATTTAGTGAAGCCTCTTGGTTTACTGAGGCTGGGCCTGCAGGCGTACTTTATGCGCAAAGCTGCCTTGGGTCATTGTGGGCTGAGGGCAGGGTCAGGCTGACTGCAGGGATCCAGAGGGAAGGACAGCAAGCCCTATAGGGCTGGATTTGGACAAACTCTCCTTGGCTGAGGGAAGAAAAGGAAGGGGTTTCCTGGCTTGTTTCTGAAGGAAGAGGAGCGGGGTCTGCTTCCAGGAGGAACACAGCAGTATTACCTCTTGGGCTCCTGTGCTCTCTGGCCCCACCTAGTCTGCCCTTCGGAGGACTCTGCCTGGCGTGGCCTGACCCTGACCCTGACCCAGACCACTGAGAGAGTTCGGTGCTGGAGAGAACTTTGCAGACTGTCTGCTCCAACGCATTTATTCCTCAGCCGAGGCCCCCAGAGAGCACAGAGTGATGTGGTGGTCACAGAGCACGATGGGGACAGGCCAGGATGGGAGGCCAGAGTCCTGAGCATTCAGGAACTCTCTCCTCAGCCCCTTCTGTCCCAGAAAGCCAAAAAGCAGGCAGTGCGACGCATGGCCTTCCTCAGGGGCTCGGGTCAGCACCCGTGCCTGCACGCTGACCCCTCCCGATTCAAATCAAAGCCATGTGCAGCCACTTTAAAAAGAAGTTATTTAACCCTGTATTCAGGCTGCCCCTCTGTGACTAAGCTTTTAGAAGACACTTCACAAGGGCGTAATGAAGGAAAATTAAGGGGTGTGAGACGCATAGGGCATCAGAGGACGGGGTTTTGTCTGTAAAGATTATGAAGAAGTAAAACCATCCCACTGAGGACAGAGTCTGTCATCAAAGACAGCTGAAGCTTCTCCTCACACAAAAGCCTGTAATTAGGGCTTTCGGGGGCGCTGTTTAGAAAGTTTCCTGGGTGTGGGTTATGGCCAGGACATGTCTGATGCCGAAAGAGCCGTCTAGTTCTGGGTAAATGTCAGCAGAGGGAGAGTTTCATGGCCTACGGACTCCATGGTGACCACATGGCTCAGTCAAACCCCGGCTTCGATAGACGGGAACCTCCGCGTCCTTCTCAAACGGTTCGCTTGCGGCATGATTCCCACTCTGCACGGTTCACCCATGGAAAGTACACCTGCAGTGGAGCTTAGTGTGCCCACAGGGATGTGCGCCACCCCCACAGTCAAGTTTAGAGCACTTCGTCACCTCAGGAAGAAGCCCTGTGTCCTCAACTGCCACCCCGTCGGGCTCCCGGCCCATCCCCAGCCCTGAGCAACCGGAGGTCTACAGCTTATTCCCTTTGGAAGGTGAGGCACGCGGGTCAGAGAAGCTTGTGTCTGGTATTTCTTTTACATTCCCTAGTGCCTAAAACAGTGTAAACAGCAGTGTAGACATTCAGTGAATGCCCGCAGAGTACATGTGCCATAAAGAAAAAAGTGACATTGCAAAGTGTCTCACCATATCCTTGATGAAATTTACTCTTTCAGCATCCTTCACTTTCCTGGCCATGATACTGTGTGTGGGGAACGTCCAATCCAATAACCTCTCGGAAGATTTGGCCCAGACACTGTACCCACACTTTTCACCAGCCACTGACAGAAGAACGACCCACAGATACGGGTACTCATTTTGGCTCTTGCTGCTCATCATTCTCCTAAATATTATCACCGTGGTCATCATTTTTTTCTACCAGAAGGCCAGATACCAGCAGAAGCAGGAGCAGAGAAAGCCAATGGAATATGCTCCAAGGGATGGCATTTTATTCTGAATTCTATTTTACGTCATATTGTCCTTAGGTCTAGTCTATCATATGTCAGCTCCCTGAACAATAACTGGTTAGCTTGTCTGGACAATCAGCGTGGGTAAGTGCAGCCCTGATTGACCGTCATTTTGTGATAGTTTTTGTATCTCATGACACTAGTTTCTATATAAATGATGTCCTTTGGGAAAAGGTCCTTCCCACGAGGGTGGGGAAGCTGAAAGGGAAAGCTCTCCATCTATGTATCATTCAAAGTGGTCCAATGACTATGTGGACCCTTCTGACCCAGTCTCACCCTCTGAAATAATAAAGGCTTGTATCACGCACCTTTCCTTTGAGTAGCTCAAAGCATGTGAGCACCTGTGATCTCATTCTTGTCGGGAGAGACCAGGCATTTCTTTATTTCACTCTGTGAATGAAGACTTCCAAGTACAGAGGGATTCAGAACTCATCTTTCTAGAAACAGGTGTTGGAAGCAAGACTTTGGGGTGAATGACCTGGCCTTCTGGACCCTCTCTCACTGACATAGCAAACCCAGTGGTGGGTAGAAGTGCTGATACCCGTTTTTGAGGTTCCAAGGTGGGGAAGAGATTGAAAGTGAAAAGATAGAGAAAATATAAAAATTACAAACCTACAACCTATATGGTAAGGAGGCTAAACATATTTCAGTTTGAAAGGATTGTAGTGAATTCATTCAAAATAGAAATATAACATTGCAACAAGTTCTAGCGACCATCCCTCCAACCAACCCTCTGCTTTCTTGCTGTGGTGTCGACACAGATGTCATTGGTCCGACGAGAGTGTCTCACCCATCAGCAGAGCTGAGGAAGAAGGGTTCGAGAACCACTGTTTGCAGGCTTTCCTTGAGTCAGAGCCAAGGCACATGAAGAACGCAGGCATTGGGTGCCCTCTAGGCATAGGTGGGTGAAACTGGGTCAGGGTGTCATTTTTTTCAGGAAAGTTTAAAGAGGCCCCAGAATGGATTCGACCTACTTTTCCAGTAGTGTATTCTTCCAGAAAATCACTTTGAGGAGCTTTTGGGCTTGAATAGCCCATAAGTCAGTCAGGCTGAACACTGATGGGATTCTGAGATAGTCAAATTCCATGTCTTCGTGGAACCAGAGCCAAATGAAGCAGAATTCCCTTAGTGTGATTTACATAGTGTAAGCTCTTGGGGCAGGAAGATGTGTCCTTTATGAAGCGATCGGGAATTAATGACCTTCTGACCTGCTATTGTTTTTGTAACAATCTGTTGTATGAATAATGTTTTTTCATTCAAGAAACATGTATTGAATACCTGTGATGTGATTAGCCTGTGCAAAGCTGGGTACCTGTCCCCACGGTGCTTACTGTTGAGCAGTCCAGACAGACACTCAAAAAGTGGTTATTAGATTCCATGTGAAACAGGTGCTTACTCAAAAATTATGTCTCTTCTGGAAAAGGTCACTTGTCTCTAGCTTCTCACTCCAAAGTCCTGCTAAGTCAATGTTACTCTAATAAATTAACTTATTGTGAAACTTTGAACACATTAAAACATGATTATCAACAGTAAAAGTTTTCTAAATTCTTTGAAGCTAAAAACATTTGTGTCCTTTGAATTTTATATCAGATTTTGATAATGTGTCCAGTCATGACAAGGAAACAGATATGGGCCACACATCCATGCAGGCGATTGCTAAATAAATAGGCAACACTCACATTACATGACAGTGCAAAGGATGCAATAGGATGTAAAGACTGCATTGATTCATCAGTGTTTGAGCAGAGCTTGGCTTCTCTGGGGGACAAACTGTCTTAATCCTTACATCACAGGTGGCCTTTAAGGAACCATTTAGAACGTAGGAATCAGGTAAATGGAACTACATTTCACAATTTGGGAGATGAAGAGAATGGCTCCTTTGTTATGTCTAAAGGTAGAAGGTAAAGAGACCACGTGTGTGAAGAATTCAGTTGAGATTTTGTTTAGAAAGAACAAAACATAAAGACAATTCACAATACAGGCAGTGCTGAGGGTACCCTTCGGGTCTGTGCCCCAGCTTACGAGATGGGCCTTTCAATGAGTGTCCAGGGTACAATTAAGGCTACTGACCTTTTTTTCCAAGGAAAAACCTTCCATTAAATAGTAATTTGCTGTATAAACTACTTAATAAATGTGCAGCGTATTCTTTGTGTAAGGGAACCACCTATGACACTATTTTGAAGGTCTGATCTATTCTGTGGAATTTGGCTGTTTCAAGGCTCAGACTAGGATCCCTACTTAACCGATGTAGTCCTATTATGTTGAATTAGGGGACAAGGTCCATCCATATTTATAAAATAAATAAATCACATAAGATATCGTGCTCTTCAATTTTACAAGAACATAGGGTCTATGATGATTACTTTAGGGAAATTAATGCTTTTCACTAATGCTGAAGTGACTGGGCTTCCCCAATGATTGGATGTTTGCAAAGACAGCGGGAGATGGGGTAACCTCCAAGTAAGCTTTGCTATCACCATTATAATGCTGTTTGATCATCGCAACAAATCCTGTGGATTAGGCAGGGCAGGGAGAGTTATCTCCTTGGGTGTGACACTCCTCAGGGTCTAAATACTGATCCTGCAGCTGGCCTCACGTGGTCATACACTATTGGCACCTCAGTATGTGACAAATGGCCATACAGGTAGACACGTCAGCATCCTCCCGCCTTCTGAGGATGTTCAGCCTCTTGGAAGACCTGGAAACCTGCAGATTCTGCCAAGGACAGGCAGATGTCATGCAGAGTTCCAGAACTGGCACCCCTCTACTTGCCCAGTGCCAAACCCGGGCCATCTTTCTCTTCTGCTAAAACCAGCCATTAAGTGATCACCACAATAAGACTAGTAAGCAGACTTGAAGCCAGGTGCTTAGTCACCTAATCTGATGTCTTTCTATAACATGGACAAGGCCACAGGTGTGACATGTGTGGGACAGAATAGCTCAGAGTCAGGAGTTTAATTCTGAAATTCTAATGTGGTGGGAAGCTGGGGATCTTTGGTCCCTGAGTCCCTCTGGGCTCTCCAGACCCCAGGACCCAGAAACCCAGGGTCCTCAGGCAGAGAAATCCTTCAGCCAGGGATCTATTCTCTAGTCCTTGTTCCCTGTTCTCAGCCCCAAAGCCCCACCACCCAGGACTTGGGGACACAGGTGTAAACGGCTCTGGCATCTCCTAGCCGCAAACTCACTGATCCTCTCTGAGCTTCTGTTTTCATGACTAAAAAGTAAATAATAGAAAGGACCACCAGTGTAGGATTGAGCAGGAAAGTTCAGGAGTCAAGTTGCCTGGGGTGGAGAAGTTAATCTTTATCTCAGTAAGCCTCACTCTATCCTCTGCGAAATGGGATAACAATAGCAGGTTTGCTCTCAGGTTGTGAGGAGGAGCTGTGACCAGGTGTGTCAGAAGCTCCCCTCCCTCACAGAACTGTGAGGCTAACGGTGAGAGGGTGTCCCCACCCTGAGCTGCTGCAGGCCTTCTTAATTGTTTTCCGTAGTAAATGAGCAAGCAACAAACTGTTTAAGCCCAGTGAGGTTAATAAACTTTCCCAACATCCAAAGCCGGCCAGTGGCAAAGCAGGACTAAAAACAGGTCGCCGGGCTCGTGTTCCTTTTTATCTGCATTTGACTCAATTCCGCAAAAGGCTGACAGTGAAGGTTGGGGGTAGAACACAGGGAGCAAAGGATGAAAGGTCCCTGCTCCTTGCGTTCTGTCCCAGACAGGAAGTGTGATCAAGGGCCTCATTTCATTGCTCTGTGGGTCTCACAACGGACCTCGTCCACTGAGATCAAAAGGAGCCGCTTGCTTAGGCAAAGGCACCCTGTTTGTTTCAAATAAAGCCCTGACCAGGCTTGGATGCTGACCCGAGCTGGGAAGGGTGGGGTCTCCCCGATATGACTTTCCCATACACACCCAGAGAAGGCAGCAGATCCTGTGATCAAAGGACTTTGAGCTCCTTAAATCCTAAGGCAAGGCCAGAGTTACTCATGTGCCCAGGTCACTGGTTTTATTAAAGCTGTGCTCAAGGAAGACCTGAGATATGTGGGAACTTTGTGAAGCACTAAGGGCCCTGAGCAGGACTTCTTTGAAGGATGTACAGTCTGTCCATGTACCTTATGCTCTTCCTGCTGTGTGTTCTCAAGCTGCCCAAAGACTCGGAAACATAACTATAGTATCACTTAGAATTTCAGACAATGTCCTAGTTAAAAAAGGAAGAAAGAATTTGTAAGTGACACAGGCTTCATTCAGACCATGCAAGTTTCATTTTCAACAAGTTTAAATGTTTAGTAAAAAAGAACAATTTAGATAGAAGTATATTGTGTTTTAAGACTATTCATTTTAAACAAACTATTGTATACATGTTTTAATTAATTTATTTTTAATTATATTTGTTTTTAATTAATTTATACAATATTATATTAGTTTCAGGTATATAACATAGCGGTTCAACATTTATATACGTACCTTACAAAATGATCACCACGATAAGTCTGGTAACCATCTGTCACCTGGCATAGTTATTACCATGTTATTGACTCTATTCCTGTGTTGTATGTTACATCCCCATGACTTATTTCATAACTGGAAGTTTGTACTTCCTAATCCCCTCCCCCTTTTGGAAGAGTCCTCCACCTGCCTCCCCCGGGGCAACCATCAATTTGTTCTCTGTGTCTATGAGTTTGTTTCTATTTAGTTTTAAGCAAACTATTTTAAAAACAAAGCTCCTTCCTGTCTCCTGCCTCCCAGCCCACACCAAGAGAGGAAGATTTTAATTTCTAACCTTGACCCTCTGTGGAATGCTCTGCCCGTCTGCTTATCTTGAAGCAGGCCACTTCAACAAAATGTTCAACTCGTAAGTCACTCATTGGGAGGGGGAGTTTCTGCTTTTCTCATTCAGTGTGCAGCGATGGTGGCGTGCTCGCAGGGTCTTCCAGAGGGGAGTATGAGTGGGTCGTGGTCCCTTGGCTCTGTCAGCAGCAGCAACCACAACAAACCTTACTGTCTGTCAGTGTGTGCACCCCTAAATGCTCTACAGGCGCAATGTCATTGAATCCTCACGGCAAAAGCATGTATTGGTTTATATAACTATAAACCAATTTTCACTTTATAGATGAGTGACTGAGGCTTAGCTTGGTTAAATGGTGTGTCCACCGTCCTACAGCAAAGGAGAGGCTGAACTGAGATTTTTAACGCAGACTTTCTGCTCATGTCTCCAGAGAGGCACGTGGCTGGGGCCCATGATCTTACAGGGGACACGGTGTGTGCACATGAAAGGGTTGTAAAAAGTCTCAAGTGCACATCCAAACACTAGACTTTGGTATCTGTCAGAAGTTCCCCAGGTATGTGGCATTTGAGGTTAACTGAGTATGCTGGATTCTTAGTGTTTAATTGGGTAAGCATTCACCTTTTGATTAATAATTGAACCATTTTCACCGGACACCATGCACTGCATATTATCTTTATGTACTTAAGATAACCCCTTCTTGATGGCTCCATCACAGTCACAGTAGGGATTAAGCCTGCTATTGAAGGTGGTGGTGTTGGGCAAAAAGCACACGCTGATGTGTTAAGAGACTTGGGCTTCAGCAAATAAGCAGCAAACAAATATTTATTGAGCACTTCATCTATTTAAGACGTGAGGCAGGAGCTGGGAACCCAGCAATGGGCACGATAGACATGGAGCTTACGGTACCGCTGGACAGACAGACATTGAGTCCACTGTGACGAGATGCTTTGGAAGCAGAACTATTGGGCACTGTGGGAGCATCCCAGAGGAGAACCTGAACTAACTGGGAAGGCCTTGACTCCACCCCAAACTCTGTGACCCCCCAAGCCAGGACTGCAAAGGGACTTACAGAGGATCGGATCCAACCTCCTGGTCACAGTGAGGAGTAAGGGCAGTTCAAATATAGCAAAGACGTGGCTGTCTCGTCTCTGCTTCCTCAGCTGAAAAATAAAATAAATAATAGGGTAAGAGAAAATTTAGTTCTTTTTAACTTCTTAACTTTGAACTTATATATATATTTTTAAGAAACATTTACATAAACACCAAAACTGAACAGGTGAAAATTCCAAATATGCAGGATGCATATAAAAAGCCTTTTCCAGGGAACATTCTATAAAAATTTTATTTCTGTGAATGCTTTTATTCCACGAGAGATATAATGAGCCTACACTGTGGGGATCTCACCTTGCTGTATAATGAAACATTCTCTTCAGTGTTTGCGTAACAAAGTTAATGAATGAGTGACGATAAAAATCAGGTATATTCAACAAGACGTGAAAAATCCATTTCGTGTTCCAGGATGAGGAATCTTGGAACAAAACACTTTTGTTTCCCAGACCCCCCGCCCCCACCTGCATTTTCCCCTTACACATAGGCACCATCGAGCTGGTAGCATACTATTGAGGCAACTCCAGATCATCCATCCAGGAGCTCTGTGGTTTTTACTGAGCATCCAAGCCATGGGTGTCCCACACCCTGCCGTAAATGAAGCTCCTTTGGAAGGTTTTCATAACTATATTCTGACCCAAGTCAGTTAATGCCAAACCCACTGATAAATTGCCACCTCCAATGTAAATTGTCTAGCTTTAATGCCTCCATGAAAATTTGGCCATCATGGACTTATTCAATCAAACAAAAACTTGTAGAGAATTTGGATAGCAAGGTAGATACTCTATCACTTTTTCAGGGGGTCCTAGATATCGATGGTATTTAAAATGTTCCATAGCTATAGATCAGGAGATCTCAAGTCTTTTGGTTTCAGAACTCCTTAAAAGTGATTGAGGACCCTAAAAAGCTTTTGTTAATTTGGGCCAACTCTATTGATATTTAACATATTAGAAATTAAAACCAAGTATTCACAATAATTATTTCTTATTTACTTAAAAATAAAAATAGTAAAACCATTGCATGTTAATACAAATAACATATTTTAATGAAAAATAACTATATTTTTAAAATAAAGTAACTTAGTGAGAAGAGTGACATTCTTTCATATTTTATGAATGTCTTTAGTATTTGGCTTAATAGAAGACAGCTGGATTCTCACATCTACTTCTGTCTTCTATCTGTCATGACAGATTGTTTTGGTTGAAGAAAATCTAATCTTACATAGAGATATAATCAGAACAGGAAGGAGTAGTTTAATGGTCTTTCTAGATAACTGTGGACATGGGTGTTCTTTGATATTACACCAAAACTTGACAAGGGGTCATTGCTTAAAGGTCAGTTGCAATATGGAATCTGAAACTTTGTGAGTGAATTTTTCCTTTTCTGTTGCAGTAAAACATTATATCGGTCTCTTTTGTACTGTGAATGGATCTTTAACCCATGCATGATTTCGTAACATCAAATATCAGTCACTTAAAAAATACTGGTTAACGGACTTACGCAGATCTTCCAGTGTCGCCCATTCATTATAAACACTGAAAATTCACACTTGTTAATATTGCCACCAATCTCATTAAGAAAATCTTTAAGTGCTGGGAAGCTGGGAAGCTCAGGATGGCAGAGACAAGTTTTCCAGAATTCTAATTTTCACTTGAAGGCTCGAATTTTACCATGGGCAACAATTGCTGTCAGTTGTTTTCCTTGAAGTGACAGACACACTTTGTTCATTTTTGAGAAAATGTTGCCAAATACTCAACACTGAATAACCATAGTTCATCAGTCATTTTTGCAAATAAAAACGGAGTTCCATGAAAAAGGCAGTTAGTTTAGCTCACAATTCAACCAACTGCACAGGTGCTCTTCCTGGAGACAATCATAGTCCTTCAGGAAGCAGCAAACATGTTGTATGTGTATTTATATTTTGATCAAAGCTGTTCTTAACTAAAACTGGCTTTTTTTCTTTTTCACATTGTGAGTATGTGATGGTGAAGAATGCAATAACGTCTAGTGCAGATGGACATGGATGCTTTGATTTGTGCTAAGATGCAAGCAATGTTGCCCACCATTGCTTTTCCACTATCAGTTCAAGCATCAAACCCAGTTCAAAAAGCAAATGACATCTTAGTCTTATAATGAAAATAGTTTTGACCGTGCAGCCCTCATGAAGTAGTCTCAGGAATCCCAGAAGTCTGGGACCACTCTGAGAACTACTGTTGTAGATATTTCCAACCCAGACTCTGTCATTTGGGAATAAATGAGCTGAATAAAATTTATTAAATAAGTGTCACACCCCCATTTTGGTTTTCCCATCAATTAGGTTTCAATGTGGGATTGATAGTCAGGGACAGGAAGGCTCTGGACCCTAAAGATAAGCTACTGTTTAATTTGTTATCATTCACTTCCCAGGAGGTAGCTTCTCAGACTTGGGCAAAGACCCCTTCACCAAAATGTGATCCATGGAGACCAGTCAAGAACCCAAGTTAGTTTGAGGTTTGGAGTTTATATCGCCGTTCAAACATATTTGGATAATTGCTTGCTGGGTTAGAGAAAAATCTAGTCACCATCTCATGAGTCCTCAACAAGAGGCATTGAAGTGTTGCCATTTCCAGTGGGTCTGGCCCGCACCCAGCCTGCAGGGCCCACACTGCCATCTGCTGGGCCACCTCCACGGCACGCTCAGTCTCTGTGTGTTTACCACCCAAGGCCCTCTCCCTAATCTAGAATTATCTAGAATTATCTAGAATTATTTTTTTATTTTTTTCTGAGGGTTCCATTATGTTTTTACAAAAAAATGTAGATTTTTGTAAACTATTGGCAATCACATTTTCTTTGTCTTAGCGGACTTGCCCTGAGTTGACTGGAAGTGTGTTTGGTGGTACACAAACAAGCTCTGCACTAAATGTAAATCTGATTTTAGGTTTTAAAATTACGAGCCAGATTCTGTTGTAGTAGATGCTCTGGATGGAAGGTCACCCAAACGCCCTGTAGCACAAGACTTTCATTTGGTCTTGAAGGGAATCTGCTTCTAGAATATTCTCTGAAGGCTCTGGCTTCTGTGAGGTTAGTTTTAGGTGGAGGGAGTCCAATTTTCTTTGTTTCTATGTTTAAAATGCAGGAAATGAAGATAACAGAGAAGGCGGGTGTGATTTTATTGACTCCCCAAACTGCAGAAGAGTAGTTTTAAAAAAAATCTGGGTTGAGTTTCAGTTGCATCTTCATCTTGATCCAGGCATGACTAGTTATCTTTGTCACCAGCAACGTTCAGGTCCACCATCTACTGAGGACCGTGGCATCCAGAATACCTGTTGTGCCAGCTGGACTGTTTGTCTGTACATGAATTAAATGGTCTCAGATCTCAGTATTTTTTTAATTTCTGGGTTTTCTTTTCTAGGTAAATGCTCTCTTTCCGTCTCAGTCCATCCAGGCAGGTAGAACAGACTCTCATGAGTGGGTGCTTATGAACCACAGACATTGATTTCTCACAGAACTAGACGTTGGGAAGTCCAAGATCAAGGCATCAGCAGACTTGCTGAGCCCGATTCCTGGCTCACAGACGGCCATCTTCCTGCTGTGTTCTCACCTGGCGGAAGGACTCAGCGAGGTCTCTGGGGTCTCTTACAGAAGAGCACTAATCTCATTCATGAGGGGGCCACCCTCATGCCCTAGTCCCCTCCAAATACCATCACACCGGGATTTAGGATTTCACACGAATTCTAGGTGAACACACGCATTCAGTCTATAGTACTTCCCCTGCTCTTTGTTTTCCTCTCAGTTTTATTTCTCACTGCTGTTCAGACACTCATCTATAAAAGGCCTTGTCCCTACTTCTAGTTTGCTGATTCTAATTTTATACAAACCTAGAGACCACCTAATAATCAAGCTTCCATGCCTCACCCTTCCATCCTCCTTTTAACAAGCAGTGAGCATCCTTTTTGGGGCTGGGTACTATGCTGAGTGCTGGAAATACAAAGATGACAGAGCGGTCATGTAATATGGAGTAATATACTGCAGGAGCCAGGAGGAGGGAGCAATTGGCCGTCTGACTGAGTCAGTGAGGACTTTGGAGAGGAGGGGATGTGTGTATGGGGTCTTGAAGGGTGCCTGGGAGATCAACTTTTCCTGCAAGCTTCTTTGGCAAAACCTCACAAATGAGCCCAGTACTCTGTCTCCATGAAAATGTTGTGAATAACACTAACAACGAAAATGTTACATGCGGAAATCTCAAAACATCTCCAATGTTTTCCAGGGAACATTTCTAAGGTCCGAAGGTGATTTTTATAAATCCGTTTCTAAAAGGTGAAAAACTGCTGCTCTGAATAGCTGAGCAGACAACCTAAATTTTTTAAGTAGAACTCAACTAATTCTTACCTCCTGGGCTAGTGAATGTCACAAATCTTCCAATGAGCCTTGAAAATTTTACTACTCTTGTTGATGAAGGATGAAAAGCAGAGAGGAGCTAAGAGGCTTTGCATTTCATCATAGAAAAATGGACCTTTCTGAGGCACGCAATATTTGCCATAGATAAAAGGGGATTAGTAAAACAGATAAACTCTTCCAGAAGCATCACCACAGGGAGCATCAGACCACTCCCACCCCAGGCGCACAGCTCACCTGAGACACCAGCACTGGCTCTCTGGGACCAGCCACTGTGTCCACTGGTTTTTCTGGGGCCCCCGGTATCTGTGAGACACCATGGGAACACACAGAGGTGAACAAAATGTGGCCTTTGCCTTCAGTGTCGTTACTTATTAACTGATATCAACTTGCTTCTTATTCAAAGACCCCATCATAGTGAGAAATAGCATTTTTAGAGAACTTTTATACCCAGGAACAGGCACACAAATGGGCTGGTGCATCTCAGGCCACTGTGTTTGGCAGGTGAGCAGAGACCATGGAACCCCAACTATGCTCAGGGCAGTCCAGGTGAGAACTCCACTCTTGTGGGTTGAATTGTGTCCCCCAGAGAGCTATATTAATGTCTTATTTCTAGTACTTGTGAATGTGACCTTATTTGGAAATTGGGTCCTTCAGATGTAATTACTGAAAAAGAGGTCATACTGAAGTAGGGAGGGTCCTTAACCCATATGACTGGTGTCCTTCTAAAAAGAGGGAAATTTGGCCACGAAGACACATGCACAGAGGAAAATGCCATGTGAAGACAGAAACACACAGGAAGAAGGTGCATGTGGAAATGAGGCCGAGATTGGGGCGAGGCGGCCACAGCCAAGGCACGCCTGGGTCGAGCAGGAGCTGGAAGAGACAAGAAAGAATCCTTTTCTGGAGCCTTCAGAGGGATTGTGGCCCTGCGATTACCTTGATTTTAGACGTCTGGCCTCAGAACTGTGAGGCAATTAACTACGGCTGCTTTAGGTCCCTGTAGGTGCTACCTTCTTATGGCAGCCAGAGCAAACTCATACTCACTTTCTCCGAAGTCCTGAGTCCACTTCCCGAGGATTCTGGTTACTTCAGTCTGTGGAGTGTGGGATGCTGCCCTGGATCGTGCCTGCCCGTCTGTCCTCGCTGACACATCAACCAAACCTGCTCCTCAGAGAACCCCCAAGACATGTTATTGGGTCTCAGGAGTGCTGTCATCACAGATTCCCGCAGTCTCTGAGAGGCTCCGTCAGTGACAGGACACGGAATCTCCTCCGCCGCCTGACTACTCACAGGGTCTAAATTCAGGGTCCAGACCTGTGGACACAGGTCTGTTATTTCCAGGAACCCAAGTGGCTGGTAGAAGGTGTCTGTCACTGGCCCCCGAGAAGCCACCTGTAAACACTTGCCTCAGTCAGACCCAGCCCCTGCAGGACCCACCTTCATGTTTCTGGGTCCCCTGAAGCCTTCTCTTTCCAAGAATCTGGCTCCAGACTTTATCTGGGCTCCTGAAACCAGGAGGATGTGGGGAGCCAGGAAGCTGGGACTGGACCCCCGCCCAGCCGAAGAGTGCAGTCCTGCCCTTGGTCAGCCCCCATCTGGAAGGAGTCTTCCCACCCTGGACCAGGGGCCTTATTCTCGCCAGTGAGGCATACGCAGGATGTCCTGAGAGCCCCTGCAAGGCCGAGGGTCCCTGTGACCCAGGGCCAGAAGCCTCAGGATGCCTGACAGCCAATCCTGAGAGGACGCTCCTCACCAGTGGCGGAGCAGCAGCCAGGGACCGACGACAAGGACGGCCACACCCACAGCCTTGCGGCCAGGACACGGGGCCCTGGGATCCAAGGAGCCTGCTGCGCTCCGGTGTGCAGGCCCCAGAGCCAATGCTGATGCAGGCTTTGCAAGGGAGCCAGGCACAAGCTCATTTCCGCCTCAGGGCCACAGGCTGTTTGCTTCCTGTCCACCACGAACAGATTATGAGGGATTAAGGGTTTATAAACTTTTATAGCGATTCAACAGAGTAAATTTATGTCTGTTGAAGCTAATAATATATTTTATATGTCTTTTCATTTTTTGCTTTCATGTTAATTGTATTTTACGGAAGTATCAGTCTATGACAAACTGGAAAAAAAGAAACAAAATGAAGTATTTAACTGCAGAGAGTTTGGGAAACACTGGTCCAGCATCCAGGCCCAGAAGCAAGCAGACCCTGGAGGTCCAGGGGGCCCTGACGATGTGACTGGAGGGGCCTGGCCCCATGGAGCTCTGCTCTCTGGCCATGGTGCTGAACTCCCGCTGCTGGACGCATCCGTGGCTATAAAAAGGAAAGCCATTGCCCTGTGGAGACAGAGCCAAAGAGAAAGACCCAGAGCTGCCCTGAGGGGCCTGTTAGGGGAGCTAGGACAGCTGGCTGTCCTGCGGTGCATTTCTGAGGTAGCTGGTTATGCCCTGCAGAGGCTCAGCTCAGCCAGGGCTGTGGGGGTGGGGCTGGCACAGGGTCTGTTGCTCCACAAAGGCGTGAGTGAGTGAGTGAGTGAGTGAGTGAGTGAGTGAGTGTTGGGGCAGGGTGGAGGGTGGTGGAGGGAACCTGAGGTGTCAGAGCTGAACACAGATCACTTTGTACCCTCCCACTCCTCACCGATGGTCCCATTCCCCACCCACCCCCACACACAGCTGAGGAATGAGCCTCTGGCTGACAGCCTGGGGACTCAGGGGGAAAAGCCAGGTGGGCAGGTGGCTCAGGGCACTCGGCCTTGCTCTCACTTGGTCAGGATCTTATTTCCTAGTTTTGGCAACTCTCTGCCCTCATCCCACACACCCCACGAAGGTTTTTCCTGTTCTGTAAGCTGAAGGGTCTGCTCTAGACCAGAGATCAGCGGTCTATATCCTGTGGGCCAAATCGTTTCATAAACAGTTTTATTGGAACACAGCCATGCCCATGCGTTTATGCACTAAGCTGCTGTTGAGTCACCAGCAGGGCTGAGTAGTAGTGACAGCCTTCGGTGGCACAGCCATAAATATTTACTATGTGGCCCCTGTTCTTAAGCATTTTCAACGAGAGCAGCACTGGAAGCTGTGCTTCTAGTAAATCACTGAAATAATCCTACCTCATCCTACCTTAGTTCCGCTTCACATTAGAGTTAAGGCTTTGTATTTATCTTGTGGAAACTTGGAGCACCAGCAGGTTAAGTCTCTATGGACTTCACGATGGGGCATTAGAGAGTATTGCTTATCACAGCAGGGCTTGGATTCTGAGATGGGGGTCAAGGAACGTCATTAGAGGACCTCAGGCTTAGACTTCCGTCAGCATCAGTGGGGTCGTTTCAATGGGCCACCACTAGAGGTCAGTATAAGCTCATGGACCGGAATGCGACTCGGGCCATTCTAGTATGGGAGACCCACAAGGGAGCAGAAGCCCTTCTGCCTTTATTTGGATGTCCCCCCAGTGTTTTTGGAGATGCCTTCTTTGTGCTCAGAGATGCCCCTTCAAATAGGGCTCTGCTTCCCCCCCCCATACCACCTGCAGAATTACAGTGCCCGCGACATTTGCATGCAAATGGTTCCAAGAAGTCAGGCAGCTAAGAAATTGCCCATTCAGCAAAACTGACCCTTTCTCCACTAGACTTTCGGGTCCTTTGTGCGAATCTGTGTGTGTGTAACACTCACCTACACCATGAAGCAGACACTGCTAAATGCTGACTTAGTATTTTGGGGGATGCTTGTATTTTTTTTCCAATTGGATTCTTGCCCATTTTCGAGCTGTCTTTGCCAGTAACCTGGGGTAGGTTTCCGGGAGCGGGAGGGAATGTGCTGCATGCAGACAGGGTGCTTCTCCGCACAGGACTGGAAGGAACAGACCTTAGGTTTCGGGGTGAAGGGGTGTGTGCCAAGAGGGAGAGCAGGGCCCATGGACTCTAAGTGCGCTGAGGCCACATCCGTCACACCTGTGTGCTTCTCCTGGTCTCCAGGCCCCCTTCGGCCATCTTATCTGGGGAAATTACAGGTGACAGCAAAAGCTGTTGGAACTTTGATATTCACAAGAGAATGTTATTTGGACCCCTTTTGAATGTGGGCTTCTAAAGTCCTATCAGGAATAGGGGTTCTCCTTTTTAGGTTCCCACTCCTTCCCACCAGGTCACCCCACTCCTTGCATGGGTCCCCTTCCCTGTGCCCGCACACCTGCACACCTGCCCTCGTCCACCTCCTCCCCTCCCTAGGGCAGCTTTTCCCTCTCCACGTGGAGTGTCCTGCCCTGTCGCGTTGGGGATCCATCTCAGGGCTGAAGAGGAGGAATGAGGGGCGGGGTCCTGCCTCCCTGTCCCTGGAGGCCCTAGTGCTTCCCTCTGTGGCCTCTCCTGCTGGACACAGCGTCATCCCGCACATTCTCGGAATCCCCACCAAAGCGAAGGCTTGTCACCTCTCGTTCCTCTGGGAGAACTCCCAGCTCTGAGTGGAATTAGGAAAGGCCCTTCAGAAGGGCTGCTCGGAGAAGGCTTAGAAAGACGAGCCACCCTTTTCACCCCAGACAGACCCCAATCTCCCTGACCTACCTCTCCTTTCTTAAAGCCACCACCCCTTCCCACCTACTGGCTCCTCACGCGTCACCTTTAAGTGTTCTCCAGGCCTCGTCTTCTAGGGGAACATCTCAGAGCCGCCTCGTGCCTCCCCTCTTCCACTCACCCCTCCTGTGTGGCACTTGCTGCTCTCCTGCCATCACCCCGCCCTCCCAGTGAAAGCGCTCAACCTCCTCCTCACGCCACTGCCACTCCCAGGGTAACCTCAGTCCCATGTCACCTGACCTCAGCACCTGCATGTTTCCAGCCATCTAGGCTCCTGCTGCCTCTGAGGCCCCAACACTGCGCACTGCCCAAGGCTGGCCCCTCTGTCCTGTCTGCCTCACCCTCCATCTCCCCAGCTTCACTTCTAGTTGTAGCCCACGGGATGCTGCTGGGGGGGCTACTCTGGAGGCTGTGTCTTTCACTTGGGCTGGGTTCTTTCCCTGGCATGGCCTGCCCACCACCCAGCCCACTAGAGCTCAGGCTTTCTGGGACCAACTGCCTTCACCCCCACCAAACACCCCAACAGGGGTGCGTCCCCCTGCCTGGCCACATCCCACTGTGCCTTGTGGACAGAGAGCGTCGGGGGGCCACCCAAAATCAGGAGTGGGATTCTGTAGACCACACTTAGAATTATTAATCTGGAAACAGCACATGCTCCCAACACCTGGTGTGAGGCTCGCACTCAGTTTTGAACTTTCACCTTGGTCCATCTCAGATACTGCCATTTATAACCACTTCTGTCTTTGCCCTGAAGAAGGGCAGCCACAACTGGCCCCTGGCTGGCCTCCTGCCCTCTTAGCTCGCTCCCTCCTGTGAAGCACATTTAGACAGACCCTGTGTGGTGGCAGCCACCTGGCCCGTGGCTGTCCCCCCGCCTCCCTGCACCAGTTGATTTCTCTCTCTATACAGGGTCCCCGCCACCCAGGGCACTGCTCTGAGAAACAAGCTCTCCGATGGGAAATTGAGGTGTAAAGTTAATTGTTTTATTGGGCTTAAGAGAGAGGAAGAACAACCAGCCAGCAGCCAGTGCTGGCAAGTTGTTTCCTAATTTATTTCTGTAACGAGTTTTCCCTGGGTATTGATTGTCGCAGGCACTGGGGGACCTGTGTCCTGACCCCTCTCCAGGGAAGGTGGAGTGAGAGGCAACACGTCTTCCAGCTTTATAATTCATTCAGTTTTAAAAGAAAGCCAGCAGCAAGAAGCTCATGAAATTGGGGTTTTTCCGAACAAAACGTTCTCAAAGGCACAGCCTGGCTTTCTGGGCCCAGCAGAGCAGTTGCTGCAGCTTTACGTTCCTACGTCTAGCTTAGTCCTTCCCAGAGTGGCACTTGTGTGCATTTGGAACAAATAACTTCCTTCCGGCACCTGGGGCGGTGTCCCAGCAGCTCTTTCCCTGCTCCCTTTGATGGGATTACTGGGTTTGGGGAGGATTCATTTCACCTACAGGACCTGCCCCTGTGGCCTTTGGCACCTTGGTTCAGAAACATCCCACAGACTGAGGGCCTCAGGGAGAACTCACACTTCTGCCTCTGGAAAAGTGATTTCTCACGGCTCCCTTTAAAATCCTTTCTCAATGGCAAGTTTTCCATCAGTGTACAGCCCTTGGAGATGGCCACTCTCTGAAACAAAACTCCAGGAAGGAAAGTAGATTTATCTTTTTCGGTGTCCTTTCTTTGGGGCATTAAATGTCCATATTTGACTTATTTGAATTAACCAGGTGGCTTCATTCTCTAAACAACAACCCCAGTACAGCTGTAATGTAGCTACTCTACTGTGACGTGGGACGGTCACACGATACTGAGTACAATGTGCTGTATAAGCCGGCCTGTTGCGAGCACCAGAGGTCACTGAGCTGCCCTGGGTGGTGTGGGGACTGACCCTGCAGGGACGTTGTGCACCCTGTTTTCTGTGACTGCCTGTGAAGAGTTTAAGCCACAGAATCACAGGGAGACCACGATTTAGCAAAGATAAGAAGATGGAACTGACGGGCTCGGGCTCTCGGGGTGGGTAGGAGAGAAGAGGCAGGACTAGGTGCCCAGCGGAGGGGGGGGTAAATGAGGGGCCCTTCACTTGGAGGGGCTGCTGAAGGTGGAGCAGGGCTGGGCCGGGGGGGGCATGCTGAGTTCAGGTGTGTTTGGGACATGGAGGGAGGCTGTCCAGGGAGCAGGTGGCTGTGCCAGACAGAGCCCCAAGAATGGTCTGGCTAAAGCTTTGGGAGTCATTAGTCTGGGGATGGGCAGTGGAGGGAGACATGGGAGGGGCTGGGTGTGTCAGGAAGAGCACAGAGGGTGAGGAAGGCTGAGGGCTGAGCCCAGAAGTCCAAAACCTCCATCTCCAAAGCCTACTCTCGCCTGCAAGGCTCCTCTTCTAGTCCCCAGCGAGCGGTCCCCACAACACTGTAGCCCTGGGTGGGGAGGGAGTGGGAGGCACACTGCAGCCCCAAGGAACCTCCCAGGGCTGGGTGTCACTCTTCCCCAACAGACCATGCTGAGATAAAGCCTGAAACCCCCCAGATCAGTTTCAAACCTGTGAACTGAGTGCAGGATGGGTGAATGACAGCCCACGATAGAGATCTCTCCTTGTTTACCTGCAAACAGAAACCCACAGGGACCCAGGGCCTCACTAATCCCTTCCTCTCTGCCCTTCATTTAAGCAGAAGATAACAGGGATTAAAAGCCCCAAGAGCCGGGAGAGGTGTGGGGCTTTGTCCATTCCTGAGGGAGACTTGAGTGCCTGGACCCCCCACACCCCTCCCCACCTACACACACAGGGACTCGATTTCTCTCTCCGTCCTGCCCTGCGTGTGTGCAGGGCCAGCCCAGGTTTAGCTAAGCCCTGGCCGTGACAGATGAAACAAGCACACCGACGGTAATTTTTCAGAGAACAATTAAGACGTGGTCAGTCCCTGAAGAATTACAGGATTCTGTGTGTGCGTGAGAAATAGTCAACTAATCGGCAACTAATGAACTTGGAGGGAACATAACTGGGGTAGGACAAGCAGGTGGCCCCCGCAGCTGGCAAAGTGCCTGCAGGACCTTCTCAGGGTGGCCTCCCTCTGCCCTGGTGGGCCTCCTGGCTCAGCTGGCTCCCCAGGCTGTGCGCTCACCTCCACTGCAGCGCAGGACAGCCTGAGACCTAAGTTTCTCTCTTTATCTTCAGGGAGGGAGAGCAGCTCACGCAGGGGGTAGTTCCCTAGGGTGTCTGCCAGCATCGTCTCGGTCCTGAGCCCACACGTACTCCCCTGCTGTCCAGGTTTGTGGAGAGAACCAGAGCCTTGGGATAAACGCTTATCTGGAAAGCACCCTAAAGATTCAGAGCTTTCACAATTAACTGGAGACACACACTCAGACACATGCACACAGACACACATGCACACTTTGTTTACAAGTCACTTCTGGGTCCTCCAGAAAACCTTAATCGTAAAGGCTGTCCCGACGTGATAGCAGATTTCCAAATGTCACATCTACTTTCATCTTGGGAGCCCAGTCTATGGTTTTCTCCTTCTTCCACAGCACACACTCATAAAATAGGAAAAGTCCTGTTTCCGAGAGAGAGCATTACTCAATGTCTGAGTCTTGTACACCAGGACTGAAGCAGGCAAGCCCTGCCGAACCTCAGCTGAGGAACACTCAGTGTGTTTTCCCACAGCTTTTGAGTCTTACAAAAAGACAGAGCTGCTGGAGGACAGTGTGTCATGGGGCACGAGGTGCTCCCGAGCTAACTGCTGAGTAGGGACGTGCGCTCAGCATCCTCAGTTTCCAAGGCTTGCTTCCCCAGGGAGGTTACCCAGCGGGGATTCCTGACCCAGGGAACAAACACACTCAACACCCACAGGTCGTCACCTCCCGAGAGCAGGCTTTCTTTGAATGTCACCTCAATGAAGAGGTGATATTTACTGATATTTATCTCTGGGCCCCCAATTCCTGAACCTCAGTGTTGTCTGCACATGTCATCAGCAGATAGAAGCTGTGGGTCAGCTCCTTTTAGTTCAAATTTTGTGCTTGACTTTGACTTTGGAAGCAACAATGGGAAAAAGACATTTATGATTGAGCCTTGGGCGTGTCTGGGGAGAAGGCACAGTCCCAGAGACACTGTGTGATTTGCTCAATGATGTTGCCAGGTCTCTGTGAGCCTCCGAGGGACAGAAAGGCCAGGACAGTCTTCAGCATGGAGAAGGAAGGGCTTGCTGGGAAGGTCGCTGGACTGCGAGCTGGCTTTGAGCCTGACCCTGAGTCAGCTGCCACCAGTCTTGGGACCCTGGGCAAGTCAACTGTGTTTCACGGTGGATATAAACAATGCCGTTTTGTTTGTTTGCTTGTTTGGCTGATGCCAGTACGTTAAATAAGGGTGACCAGCAATAGTTGTATATAATAGCCCTTTTATCAGCATTTTATATCTGCCATCGATTCTCCCAATAACTGTGAAGTGGACACTAGTAGTATCCACATTTCCCAGAGCCAGAGAGGTTAAGTAACTTGCACAAAGGCACATGGCTAGCCAGCTAGGAGCGGAGTGGGGAAGCACGCAGGCAGTCTGAAGAGCTCTGTAGGTGCCAGAGCAAGGATGGGCAAGTGAGGGATGGAGGTGGTTTGGCTCTCAGAGAGACAGACCCTGAGGCCATTTTTGAACTTGCACCCCATGCGTCTCTCTCCACCCCACTCCACTGCTCACTCAGGGGCCCCTATTTAGTGTGCACCCACTGCCCAGCCTCCCGTGGCCTGTGCCCCTACCCCGGTGACCCCTGCTTGGCTTGGAAGCCATTGACCTAAACTGGCTCCATCACCCCAGGATCTAGTCCAGAGTGTACCTTCAGCAGAACACGGAGCCGACCATTCCTCTCCTCTCCTCTGAGGGCTGACCTCCCAATGCAGGTGAGGCCCTGATCCACAGCAGGTGTGGCTGACACCACGTGACACCTTCCAAGGAGAACTTTGTTTGTGGTGAAGCCCCTATCAGCTCAGCCCACGTGTTTCCCCAAATCATGGCAGAGTCATTAGGAGTTGCCCCTGAGATGCTCACTCTTCCTGCTGCCTCCTGGCTTTTGGGGAGCATCCGTCTTGCTCCATCGGAGTCACCACATGAGCCCAGAGAAGGGGTCCTGTCAGTGAGGCTTGCCTGCTCTCGAGGGGCTGACCCTAATCCCGGTATGTAATACGAAGGTCTCTCAGATATCTTTCCATCTGCTCCCCAGAACCCCACCTTTTCCTGCCCCACGAGGGGGCCAATATTGGGTGAAGGACTTCATCAGAGCCCCCAGGTTCTTTCTTGGCTTTCTGTTTTGGAACGTCGCATCTCGGACCCTACGTTCACTTTGCTGAGTAAACCTCCAGCTAAAGACCCAGGGCTGGCTCCCTCATTGTTTAAAGACATTTACTTAGCAACACTTGTGCTATCAGCCTAAAACCATCAATAGCCAATCTGCGGGCAGTGTCTTCTGAGCTCTTAAAAGGCTTATGGAAATACCCTCCAGCTGAGTCCTTCTGGAATGAAGTTTTATTTATATAATAAGGTTTAGAAAATAAACCCAACTTGAAGCTGTGCCAACCGATATCACCTTGCCTGGCCCTGATGGTCAGACTGCAGTTAAGAGACAAGCTTGTGCATGAAGCCAATGGATCCCTCTAACGCCCTTATCGACCTGTGCTCTTGATTTACCTGGCCCCCTGGTGACAGGCCACATCGTGGAGCCTTAAATCAACTTGACAGGGGAACCTGCCAACACCGCCTCATCTGTCTTAATCTGTCTCTCGCAAATGCAGGAGGGGCAGTCAGCCAGCAGGGTCCCCAGCTTTTCCTACCCACCCTCAGCAAGGGATTTTGTGAAGCCCCAAAACACAGCAAAACTTTTGATGGCAACACCTCATGGAATTTCTGAGCTTGTATTCTCTTGCTGACAAGAAATACGTTCATTGGACTGTTGGGACTGTGGACACAGTGAAATGGAAATAATCCCTCTTGCCCCAATAATTTGTTGTTATTCCTCGTGTTTAATCTTTAGGAAATGAACTGCTATCTTTACTACCAACTGAGAGACTAGGGAACTTTTTAAAACCTCTTCATTTATTTTTAAGAATATCAGAGCTAATATAGCTTAAGAGAAAAGCCTATAAAGCAAATCTTTAAAACTGCGTGGTCTCCAGTGAAGATCAGCTCCGTGAGACAGAAAGCTGATAATGCTGTTTTGTGGAGGGCAGCGACTGCCCTCTTTTTGCAGAACAACGTCAGGTTTTGAGCATTACGAAGTTAACGCAAATACCTTGGTGCTAAGAACTTGAGGAATGGGTGACTCTCTAAAGCAAAAGAAAGCCAACGAAGGTCCTGCTTATGACTACAGGGTGCGAAGGGCTGTTGTGGTTTGTGGAAAGGGAGAGGGGCGCTTGGGTTTCGCAGGCGGGAGGAGCTGATGCAGGCCCTGCCCGCTGCGTGGCCGGGTGGACTGGTTTTATTTCTATCAAACGTTAACTTTTACACACTCTCTGGATTCCTCGAGTGCTCTATTTTCCTAAATTGAGGTCTCGACAGCTCCCTCGAGGCTGTAGCTCCGGGGAATGGAGGCCGGTGTTCCCTTTACACTGAACTCATTCCATCCTTTCTCTGGATCCCAACCCTCCCGCTTGTCCCAGTCTCATGGTCGCTTCCCCTCTTCCCGTCACAGAAGGTACAGAAAGAATTCCGTCCAATGCACTTTTCAGGGCCTGTTCTCCAAGAAAAATACCTAGTGAAGAAGCAGGTTTTTTCCTTGAAAGCTACTTCCGGTGGAGTCCAAGAACCCATCCACTGTCTGATTTCAGTAGGACAACCTCATCAGCATTTCTCGACCAACGTCTTGAGAATTTGGAAGCAAAGGAAAAGCAGAGACGTGAGACCATTTGCAGGTTCCTTTCCGCGATGTCTCTTTCAAACAGAAAAACAGCCGTCCCCCACTTGAGTCCATTCATCTGTGCCTCTGTCCCCAGTAATAATGCACACCACCAGCCTGCAGGAATGGAGAGTCGTGGAATGTCTCTTCCAGACTTTTCCAAAGGAAATAATGAGATGTGATGATTTAAAAATATGTCTGTCACTTCAGTGAACAAAACGATGTAGTCCCTTGTTCATCTTCGCGTTTCTTTGGGCTTTCAAATGTGCGAGTCAGGACGTCCCCAAATTCGAAGGCAGAATGTTTTCCTTTGCACAAAAGCTGTTGGGCGTCTTTTATTTGTACTAAAAGCTAGGAGACCCCAGCACGAGTCCCCATGACAGTGGAGTGGAATTGCAGTGAAAAATTAGTCTAAATTAGTGAAAAGACAAATTTTGCCATCTGTCAAATAACATTTCAATTATCTTTACATTATCATCCCTCTTTTAGAGGTTGAGTGTATCAACTCAAAGGAAAGGTTTTGAACACCAAGGAGAAAATGGACTCAGATTCATATTTCCATTGGGCGTATGGCGGCTAAAGGATTTATAGCCTCACACCGAGGCTTCCCATGCACGTTTCTAGCTTCCCTAATTACGGCTGATTTTGAAGGGTCTGGAAGGGCCTCTGCAGTCACTCTTGCCGTCACCAGGAGGGGCTGTGACTTAGGGTTTCCATCAGGAGAGAAACTGGGCTGTGCATTATGGGGACACTGTGTATGTGTGTGTGTGTGTGTGTGTGTGTGTGTGTGTGTGTGTGTGTCCCTACTGAATCTTTTCTTACAAAATAGTTGAAAAGGGGGGCTGCTTCATCAAAAACTGACAGCTTTCAGCAAATATCGACAGACTGCCGTCAACAACAGACGCATGATTTATAGAGCCCGGGAGCAGTCCACCCAGCAAAGCAGACTGAAAATTCCAAGTCTTTCTCTGCGAAAGTTTGAGGCAGCTTCATAACTTCAGGCAGTGTTTCTAAACCTCAGCACTATTGACATTTGGGGCCTGGTGATCCCTTGTCACGGGGATTGTCCTGGGCATAGCAGCATCTCTGACCTCTGCTCACTGAATGCCAGCAGCACGCTCCCCGACTAAGTTGTGACAACCAAAGATGTGTCCAGACATCGTCATATGTCCCTGGGGTGCATAATTACCCTGAGTGAGGTTCACTGGTGCAGAGACCCATGTGTGTGTGTGTGTGTGTGTGTGTGTATGTGTGTGTGTGTGTGTGTGACAAAAGTTAAATAGCCACACATATACCAGAGGGCCCTCCATAGGGTGGAGTCCAAGCCATTTGATACTTCTTTAAGGGGCAGTGGTTCTCAGACCCGGGTTTTTTTTCTTGTTTACCATACAGGACAGGTGGCCAGCCAGCGTCTTTAGGAAGATGAATCAAATGCCTCTGGAAGAAGCTGTCCTCACTTGCCTTCAGGGTTCTGCCTTCTGCTCCACTCAGCCCCTTTCCTCGACCCCCACCTGGGCCTCAGGACTCTTTGGGACAATGGTGACAGGGAGTGTTGATTTCAGAAGATGCATGAGCTCAGGTGGCTCTGAGGGCCGTTCCCAGGACCCTGTGTGTCTGCCCGCGGCCATGGCTCTAACCTAGCCAGTTTTCCCGCCACAGGAGTCTCTCGTACATTCCTCAGGGATGTGGCCCTCTTTGCAGACCCAACAAGGAAGTCTCTGGGCTGCCATTCTTGTCGTCTGGCCCGAGAGCCATGTGTGCTTTGGCCCCTGACGGAGGTTAAGGATTACTAAGCTGTAAAAGTGAGTGCTACCACACTCCTGAAACCATCTTGGAAGTACTGGAAACAGAGTCTGGGATGTGCTCAGGATCGGGCAGCCAGTGTGGACAGGCTGGGGGGCAGCCTGTTCTGTCTCCCCTTGGCCTCCACCCAGCCAGGAACAGCATTGTCTCCAGGTAAAGAAATGAGCAGTTCCCTTGCTCATCCTCTGATGCATCCTCACTCTGAGGACCAGACCTCAGAGACTCAGAGGGGAATGAGCCTTCATTTCCGGGCTTGAAGACAGAACTTCATGGTGTGCAGATGGGGGCGGGGTGACGGGAGGTGGAGAACAGGCATGGACATCTCTCCAAAGACTTTCTCATTGATCCATCTACCATCAAGCAACTAATCACAGACCATCTCCTCTGCCAGGCATTGTGTCATTCACTGGGACTCAAAGATACAACTAAGATGGCTCTTTCTCTCCAGGGGCTCAGGTCAAGTGCATGGACCATCAGCATCTCCATGGCTGGATGTTGGGCTTCTCATGGAGGTGGGGGGCAGATGGCACTGGCCTCCTCTCTCAAAGGAGACCTCCTGGAAGAAGACGCCTTGGTGAGCCCATTCACATCTCAGGACCACAGCAGCCCCGGGAGGCAGGAGGCAGGAGGCAGGTGGGTGCTCACCCATCCCATGCAGGGAATGCCAGCCCTTAGAAACCTCTAGGTGAGCTGCTGTCTAACAAAACATTTGGTGATGATGGAAATGTTTTACTGCTGCACTGTCCAATATGGCAGCCACTGGCCTCACGTGGCAGTTGAGCCCTTTAAATGTGGCCAGTGCAACTGAAGAACTGAATTTCCACTTGTATTTAATTTTAATAATTTAAATAGCCATGTGTGGCTAGTGGCTAGCACAGGGGACTTCTCAGGTTGTGGTGGACCTACCCCTTCATTCTATCCTCAAAGAAACTGTGATACAGTGAGCGGAAGTGGATGGCCAAAGCCCCTCGGAGCTGTTGAATTAGGTTTCCTCTCTCTAGCTGCTGAGTCCTTTCCACCAGACACCCACTGGCTGACAAAAGACGGGGGTCTGCCTGGCTGAGCAGCGAGGACAAGTCCTACATGGGCAGGTGAACCCTCAGCTGCTGCTGGAAAAACAGAATAAAGACCCCTGACTTTCAAAAAGCAGAGGCAGTGGGCCTGCCACGAGGCCGAGCATAATGGCGGGCAGTGTCCGGTGCCCACTTTCCCTCTCCTGCTCCTGTTCTGGTTCATGGTTGTGGTGGGGCTCACACAGCAGGCACGGATGCATTTGTTACCAGGACATGTGGCCTCAACTTTGCCAAAGCCAAGCCATTCTTTGGCACGATTCTAAGGTCATGAAAGGTATTTTCTGCTTCTGCCCATGATGGGACATTTTGATAAAGCACATGTGAAATTGGACTTTGCACCTGCTTTAGACTCACAGTAGAACGCCAATTAAATGCTGTTCAGGACTTAGATCTAATTTAGACAAGATGAGAGACACATGAGACGGTAAAGCGATAACAAACAGCCTTGAATAAAGAATGAGTCCTGGTCTTTTGTGCAAAAATCAAATTACTTTTCAATTTGGGACACCCACAGTTATTTGCTATAAATGGTTGTTTGCTGTTAACAATGTTAGAAAAATCAAACCAGAAAAATCAAGTAGATCTTAGTTTGGCTATTTTGACATTTAAAAGCATTTAAAAATGTTTTCAAATTTTCTAGAGAAAAAAAAATACAAAGTGAAAGAAACTACATGTGAAATATGCACCTAATGGGACATTCCCGAAAGCACATCAGAAAATTAGAACAACAGAAAATTTTTCATGACTATGAAGAACTGTCTATAAAATCATCCTGAAACTAACTACTGTTACAAACTTTGTCTCAAACAGAGAATTGAATAAATTGAGCGCCATGCTACTAGTTTCAGTTTTCTTTATAAAATTCCAGCGTTGAAAAATTTGAAAGAGAAAAGAGAAACTGATATGGTATATATCTAGATATTGCTCGAAGAGACAGTGAAATTGCTTAATAAGTGAGAATGATTTATGTAATAAATATAATATATTTTGAGTTATTTTTCAGTAACAATAATTTATCATGAGACCACCATTACAGTTTTTGAAAATATATGTAAAATTTATGGCTCATTTGTGAATTTAAGTATTGTTTAAAATTTTATTGCCAATTCCAATTGCTACTGGCTAGGTAGGGCAGACTTCCTCCAAATTGAATTTAAGGAAAGACGTAACTAAGAGCTACGATAACTCCAGAAATGTTGTGTATTTGACATTGTCAATAGAATACAAATTATGTAAAAATCTTAAATATAAAGCATAGTTTGTGATTTTCCTGAAACAAAGGCATGCAAAATATATTTTGTGGATTAAGCATCTAAAAATTTATGGATTATGTGGATACTTTACTATTTGTTCAAATATTGCTAGCCTGTCAACAGACTACCCAGAGATGGGTAATAATAATTAAATTCACTTCTTGTTGGCTTTCAAAAGTATACAACTATAACTTACACATAGTTTTCTATATTGTCATCATAAAGATACATGTACCATGGGAAGAGGACAGAACCGATTTTAATTAACAAGTTGTTAGCTTGATACATAAATTTAAAATATTCAGACTCAGCCTGTGAGCCTGCCTCTGTGTGCTTGCCCTGGGCTCAGCACCCTCTTCCGCAGCAGGCTCTTCTCTCACCCTGCTCATTCCACCTCCTCCCCCACCTTCAGGCCCTGGAAGGTTCTGGATGCCCACTCTTTCCACCTGCTGGGGCCTCAGCCTCCTTGGTGTTCCCTTTACCCAGCCCACACGCTTCCTCATGTGGTTTTCAGATCAAATTTTTTGAGTGCTCTGCCTGCCTCTTTCCACAACCCCAACGATGCTCTGGGGAGATAGTGTTTGAGAACACCCTCCCCTTTCCTGCATCCTTCAGTCCTTCCAAAATGCATCCTGCTCGTAACACAGATTGTGTCCTGACATGACAGGATGCGCCTGGCTCTGCTTGTTTTCTGTCCCTGTTCCTGAGGGCCTCTGACCTGCTCTCTGCTGGAGTCCAGGGCTGGAAACAGTGCTTGTCACACAGCAGGTGCTCAACAAATATTTTTTAAATGAATGATTAAATGAACTTAGATGGAAGAGGAGAACACATAAGGCCCTCAAGAACATCTCAGCCCTAAAATCCTCCAAGCACTGGCCAGGGGCCATTTCATATGAGTCAGTGAAATTGAGTGAAAGTGAGAAATGTTATTTCAAAAAGACCTAGATGTCCACCTGTCATAGAGAAGGCTGTGGTAAGACACCTAAAATGCCACCCAACAGAGAAGGTTCACAGTAGACATTCAATCTACACGCGTTCTCTGTACCTCCCTTATTTAGTGAAGAAACAGGTTGGGTTTCTAAAGGCCCCTTCACACCTCAATTCCTCTTTCTTAGATCAACAACTTTAAAATGAGGGCCAGGACATTGAAATCAGTGAGGACATAGATTGGCTGAGTGGAGAATTATCATCTTAAATTGAGAAAAACAGAACTTGGGGAGTAGGCTTGTTCACAGTGTCAGTTAAAAATAAGAACTCTTACTAAAACAGGAGTTGCCTAAGGTTCCCCTCACCCACATCCTGAGGGTTCTTTTTCTCCCATCACAAGCTTCCAAGGACTGTGATATCAAATCACACAACCATCATTTGGAATGTGCAGCACATGAACACGGTGGTCACTAGTTGAAGAAATTACTGTAAAAAATGGATTAGCTTTTGTGAGCGTCGGGCTGCCTGAGTAAGGAATGCCCTGATCTCTGTCACTCAAAGGAGACTGGGGTCTGTGACCCCAACCAGGGAAATTGCTACTTGGCAACGTGGGGTGACAGGCACATACTATGGCTGTCAGGGCTGGCATGGGAAATGAATGACTGTCCTTGCAGGGTGTCAGGAGGTAATTAGTACCCTGTCCGCTCTCTGTAAACAAACATTTCTTATGCATGCCACGAAGAGAGGAAGCTATTTTGGTGATCAATTTTGCACTCCTAGGAGGCAGAATTTAATTACTCGTCTGATCTACAGAGCCCACATCATGCCAGCATCCCGTTGGCCAGGCAGGGCCCCCACCTGCAGAGGTGGCATCTCTCTGATGCAAAGGACTTTAGTTGGTCACTCACTCATTCTTTTATAAGTCACACATTTCCCACTAGTTCTTATTTAAGGGCTATTTTATTGTTGTTTCTAAAATCAATCAAAAAGGCCCAACACATCACTGAAAAGCAGCTGCAGATGAGCATAATCCAGTCTCGTGAGTCTTTACTGAGCACCTACTATATACTATACTCCTGGCCCTATGTCTGCAAAGACAACACTGAGTTAAGACTCAGTGTCCAAGCTCAAGTAGTTTACAGAGGAAGGGGGAGGTGGCCATAGAAAACATGGAATATTAAGGTACACTTCAGAGCACAGTGTCACTTCCCATCTGCTGTGTTTTGCCCCTAAGAAAAATCTATATGTACATTTATTAGTATTTTAAACATTAATTGAACAACTATGAGTGAGACTCTGCAAAAGACACAATAATTAATAACAACAAAACAAAAAAATGGTTTACATTTATTTAGTGCCAGGCACTAGACTCAGCAAATAATAAATATTTAATGAAAGTAATTACTATTATACTCACAAACCCCATAAAGTAGATCTTGTGATCAACCCCATTTCACAGAAGAGGAAACTGAGGCTGGGAGGGAGTAGAACTCTTGCTCAGTTACTCTAACCCTGGTGGGTCTGATTCCTAGGCTCTTAGGCCAAACTCCCTTCTAAATAAGATGCGATGCGTACGTTCAATGTGCTTTCACTCCCTCATTCTGGAAATGGACAGGATAAGCATGCATGGATATAAGCTACACGAAGGTGAAGAAAGTGTGGGGTGGCCCGATGGTGACAGTCGCTGGCCCATGGGTTCCGGGTTAGGGTGTGGGAGGAGCATCTTCCACTTGGTCCCGTTTGCTCTGCTCATATCTGGGGAAAAGTCTGTCAGCCATGGAAGACACGCCTGAGCAGCATGGGGGGTGAGAGCCAGTCACGTGAACCTACACAAGGTCTTCTATCCATCTTCAGGGCAGTCTTGAATGCAGAACATGTCTACATTCCAGGCCCTTCTCCAGGTGTCTTCCTACATCTTGTCTCCTGGGGTCTCCTTCTAGCCATATTCATCAGCCACTGATTTTCCCTTTGTGTCCAGTAGTGCAGTATACAGGTTGGCTTAACAGGATTGCAGGGAGGAACCTGGCAGGGTGGGAGTGGGGCATTGAGAAGAAAGTAAGGAATCGAAACAGAGGTAGGACCAGGTCTCCTGATTCCAAGTCAGGTTTCCACTATACCAAAACACGTGACAACAATAAGAAGGAAAATGCAAAATATCGTTTTGCTTTTTTTGAGGTAATTGTCCCCATCACAAAATTTTTAATCATATAAAATGTTATTAACTTCCCTTACCAAAATAAGCCAAACCCAGTGTTTTGCATGATCCATTTCCCATGTGTATTTTGGATTGGTTCCAACATTTTTGTCACCATTTTAACTTTTTAGAAATCCTACGCTAAGGCCCTCCTCATGCACAACCAGTCTTAGTTGCAAGGAACAGAAACTCACTTAAAGGTATTTAATTTAAAGGAGATGATTTTGCTGCTGACGTTGATGGTAATTGGGGATGGTGATGATGGTGGCTGTGGTGGGTACAGGTGCTTGTGAGAGGGGTGGCTGATGGTCTTGTTGGTGACAGGATGCTGATAGTGGTTGTGATGGTAAAGACAGTGGTTATGATGATGGCCACGGTGGTCACAGCATTGATGACGGTGATGATGGTGTGATATGATGGTGGTCCTTGTTATGGTGTCATGATGATGCTGACAATGGTTTTGGTGATGATGGTGATGGTACTGGTGATAGTGATGAAGGTGGAGATGGTCGTGGTGGTGGTGTAGTGAGGATGGTGAATGTAATGCTGGGGATGAGGGAGGTGATGGAGGTGATGATGGTGATGATGGTGGTGATGGTGGTGATGATGGTGATGATGGTGGTTATGGAGGTGATGGTGGTGGTTATGGAGGTGGATGATGGTGGTTATGGTGGTGATGATGCTGGTTATGGTGGTGATGATGGTGATGATGATGGTGGTAATGGTGGTGATGATGGTGATGATGGTGGTTATGGAGGTGATGATGGTGGTTATGGTGGTGATGATGGTGGTTATGATGGTGATGATAGTGATGATGATAGTGGTTATGGTGATGATGATGGTGGTGATGGTGGTGATGATGGTGCTGATGGTGGTTATGGAGGTGATGATGGTGGTTATGGTGGTGATGATGGTGGTTATGGTGCTGATGATGGTGATGATGCTGGTGAACATGGTGCTGGTGATCATGATAGTGCCCATAATGGTAATGGATGTGGTGATGGGATCTTTGGGATCACATGGCAGAAAGGAGGGTCAAATTATACAAGGCACTAGACCTTGGCCATGGCTAGTCAAGAAGTGAGTCTACTTTTTCTGTCTCCCTGGTGGCATGTGGTTTCTTGTCTCTGTTTCTGGGCCTCTGCTTCACTATTTTGTGTCACACGGTGAAAAATAACCACCCTGGCTGCACGTCACCGTCCAGCAAAGAATAATTCACGGACTAACTCGGTGTGCGTATCTTCTTTTTCAGAGCAAACAAATCAGGTAGATTCAGACCAGCCAATGACTTAATTTTTCTGGAGTCAGCTGTGGCCATCTGTCTGGTCATTTGATATTAACAGAGCCCCCCAGGACAGTGGGAGATAGATTCTCCCAGAAGACTGTGGGCCAGAGAGGGAAATGACAGGCATCTCTAGAACTGGAATGCCTGAAACAGGAAGAGTGAGAGTGAAGATCTGTTAAGAGGAGTCACAGGGGACAGATTTGCTGAAACCCAGTGAAGATGGGTTAACAGGTGACTATCTTCATTTTCATATCATTCTCTCCAACCCTTGAGAAGTTCTGCCAGGGGAGAAGTTATGTTCGCATTAAAATGGATTAATCTTTTCCAATTGATATCCATCTGAAAATCTGGGGACCATTTAATCTTCCAGTTGCTATCCCTTTCTTCCTCCCTTCACCTTAATAATTAAATATCTGCTAGTAGTGTGCCTCTTCCAAAACTACTTGTAAACATATTTAGGGTCAAGTACCTTCCACAAATACATGCCAGTCCTATTCAAATTGTGACCTTTTAATGGTCCACAACGATAATTTTCCTGTTTCTTCTTTGCTCATGTTCTCTGTCTGTTGAAATAGGGCTAAAAACAAGCCCAAACCTGCTATGTGTAATCATAAAACAAGGGATAATTGTGGGCTCCAAAGACTCAGAAGGCACGTGAGGTCTGTGGGGGATCCACAGGGTTAATTTTCTTTTAACGAGATACTCCAGGGCACCTTCTTCGTGCCATTGTCTCTGCACCAGAAGACGGTAAAGAGCTAACTGATTCTAAGATTCCACGGGCTCCTGACTGATGAGTACCTGAGAAATTCTACCATGTCACTGATCAAGGAAGTGAGATGTGTTCTAAGACCTTAGGGTCCTTGTAATTCACGTGGCCTTTATATCAGCCAGTCACTTTATCACGTGGGAACCCATGGGGAGGGGTGTTTAAGAGGATTGTATTTCTCAAAGCAAAGCAACGCCCGACCCTTGCCCCCCAGTACATTTGGTGACAAGGAACTTCAAGTAGTATGGTCTTCAGCACATAAAGGCTACCTTTCCTGACTCTATGCTGAACCTCCAATATGCAGTAATAGAATAATGTTTTCCCAAATCTTATTTTAAAGAAGGTTTAAAAATGGTCAGTAGGGAATGATTAATATTAGATTAGAGAAGCTTTGCTTCCTGGGGTGATTGAAAGATGGTTTCAACCTTGGGAGTCATGCCAGGAGCATCTTGAAAGAAAACGCAGAGCCAATGAAGCCACAAGGTCAATCAGACAGGCCTTTGTCAGCCTGCGTTTTATAGAAGGAAAGGGATCTGGCTAGACAGCAAGGGCTCCCCCTCCCTCATTCTCTTCCCTCCCTCCGTTCCCACCCTCCTTTCCCCTCCCTCGCTTACTCCTTCCTTCCTTCCTCCCTTCCTCCCTTCCTTCCTTCCTTCCTTCCTTCCTTCCTTCCTTCCTTCCTTCCTTCCTTCCTTCCAGTAGTAACGGTCAGTCCCAAGAATCTTCCAGCAGAGGTCACACTTTCCCTTGAGGTGATGCAAGGTATTTTTTTATTTGAGAGAATAACAGAACCAATTCCCCGGGCTGTAAATTTCCACAATATTTGGAGAGATTCCACAGTGATACGAGGCCATTGGAGAGGTGTGGGAGACAGACTCAGAGATCTAAAGCCATAAATCAGCTATGCATCATATATCAATAGATAACATCCATACTGCCGGTGTCCGGATGCCCAGTGGCCTTTCATGTGGCCATTTGTATTCATCCCCTCTCTGATGTGTTGGCTGAGCTGGTGATGGGGACTCTCGGATGATAGCTTTTCCCTGAGGGGGCCTAAGTATCACGGGGGCTTCCTTATCCAAACCTTCTTGTCAACAGACTACAGGGGCTTCATGAACTCCTCAGAACTATTGCTGTGTGGTCTCAGCAGGATTTTTCAGCAGGGTCTGAACTTACCAACACCTGTCCAGGAGCTTCCACTTTGCTGAGCCGTCAAATCCATCATTCATGAAGTTAGAGAGGGCTTCCTGGGGGAGGCATGAGAACTGAGAAGGGCTTTAGGAGATGTATAGATATCGGACTGGCAGAGGGAAAGAGGAAAGACACTATAACTCAGGAAGAGTCTGAGCAATTTGCTTGGGAAGTCATACAGGACATTTCTGGGTGAGAGTCTATTTGGTTTTCAGCACTAAATACAGCATAAAGAGCTAAGACTTACTGAGCACTTCGTAAATCGACTTCTCTGAGCTAAGCTCTTTCCATGCATCATCTCATTTTGGTTCTACAGTAGGAAAAATCAAGGATAAGCAGTCTGCCCATGATTGCGCAGCTTCTAAGCAGTGGCGTCTACAGTCAGACCCAAGAGCATAATTGAAGAGAACAAGCTTTTACCGTTACCTAAGCTGCCTCTCCTGATGCAGCTCAGCTCAGGACAATCACTCCTCTTCACTTTGGCTGGTGAGTGTGGCTACAGAACCGGTACTTAATACGTTATATTAAAATAGGACCGTCTTAGTACACGGTCAGTTCCCCATTACTACCTAGCTCCTCTCAACACTCTCACACTCAATCCACACACACAGTTACCAATGGTAACAGTTTAAAAATTCTCCTCATGTGAGTTTTGCCTTAATGAGGCTTATGTGTGCCTGGGACACTAGATAGACTCTAGGTATACAACTGAATGGGTATTTTTTTTTAAAAATGATATTAACACACAGTTAACACACAATATTATATTAGTCTCAGGTATACGTCATAGTTATTCAACAGCACCCACATGGCACTATACAGTGTTATTACCACATTATTGATTTTATTCCCTGTGCTAAAGAAGTGACCACCACGATAAATGCAGCAACCATCTGACGCTGTACCATGCTATCATAATGTTATTGATCTTTTCCCCACTTCAAAAATTTTTCAATTAGAGTTGATATGCAATATTATTTTATATTAGTTTCAAGTGTACAGCATGGTGTTTAGACATTTATATAATTTATACAGTGTTCTCCCTGACTAGTACCACCTGGCACTATACATAGTTATTACCATATATTGACTATATTCCCTATACTTTACATCCCCATGACTATTTTGTAACTACCTATTTGTATTTCTTAATCCCTTCACCTTTTTCACCCTGCCTGCAACCCCACTCCCATCTGTCACCTTGATAGATCTAGTACCTTTTGGCACCACACACAGTTATTACAATATTATTGACTACATTCCTTGTGCCGTACCCTGCATCCCCATGACTACTGTGTAACAACTAACTTTGACTTCTTAACCCTTCCCTTTTTCACCACCCCTAACCCCTCTCCTATCATAAAGGAGTCCCTCTAAGTTTCCTTGTAATACTGGTTTGGTGGTGATGAACTCCTTCAGCTTTTTCCTGTTTGGGCAGCTCTTTATCTGTCCTTCAAGTCTAACTGAGAGCTTTGCTGGGTAAAGTAATCTTGGTTGTATGTCATTGCTTTTCATCACTTTGAATATTTCCTGCCACTCCCTTCTGGCCTGCAAAGTTCCTGTTAAGAAATCAGCTGACTGTCTTAGGAAGCTCCCTTGTAGGTAACTAATTGCTTTTCTCTTGCTGCTTTTAAGATTCTGTTTGTCTTTAACCTTTGGCATTTTAATTATGATGTGTCTCGGTGTGGGCCTATTTGGGTTCATCTTGTTTGGGACTCTCTGTGCTTCCTGGGCTTGTATATCTATTTCTTTCACCAGGTTATGGACGTTTTTTGTCATTATTTCTTCAAATAGGTTTCAGTTCCTTGCTCTCTTTCTCTCCTTCTGGTACCCCTATAATGCAAATATTGGTATGCGTGGTATACTGGTATGTTGTCCCAGAGGTCCCTTAGATGCTCCTCAATTTTTTGGATTCTCTTTTCTTTTTGCTGTTCTGATTGGGTGTTTTCTGCTACTTATCTTCTACATCGCTGGTGCATTCCAGGTGTGTCCCTTGTGTGGGTTGTGTGTGCCCTCCTGTTGTAATTGAGCCTTGGGTGATATTTGCACATCAATGGGAGGTATTGACCCTTGGGCTCATTGGTTGTGAGGACTGGCCATGCCTACAGTGGAGTAGTTGAGCAGGGGCTGATCCTATGGAGCAGGATCTGCCTCAGCAGGGCTCTGGTGCCTGCCCAATCTGCCCCTTGGGTGTGTTGTACTTGGAGGCGGCTGGGTGATGCTTCAGCTCATTTCAAAGCTGGCCACTGGGGGCGCCAGCCCCAGGGCCACCTGGGAGGGGACTCATTGCAGGTCAGTTGCTGACTGGCCCTCACCAGGGGCAAGCCGGCAGGAGCCACAAAATAATCTGCAGATGGCCACCACCTGTGCCATGCTTGGAAGTGCCTTGAGAATGAACCATGGCCAGCTGTTGCTAGTGCCGGGCTTAGGGCTGCTCAGCCAGAGGTACAGGACATACTCAGCCAGCTATGCTGCTTGTCTGGGTTCCATGAACCTTTGAGAGACCCTACGAAAATCTGCAGCTTGAGCTAAGGCAGGCAGTTTGTACAAAAAAGCCATTAGAAGCGGCTTGGGTGTGTCTGAAAGTTGGGCGGAGCCAGGTCTCAAATTGCCAGGGTGGGGCAAACGAATGGCAGGATACTCAGGTATGGCAGCCACCTGCATCCACACGCAGGAAAGGGGGAGGGCTCAGCAAAGAAACAATAGCCTCCACCACCTCCCCATGTCCAGGAGAAAGCTGCCTCTCCAGCCCCCGTCAAGTTAGACAACTCAATTCCCCACCATTTATCTCTGCTGCCTCTTCAGCTGCTGCCCCAGTGCTGGAGCTCAGAGCGAGTGATTCCATTGGTGGGTAAGTCCACGCATGCAGTCCCTCTAAAAGCTGTACCTGGGAGTATAGCTGCCCTCCATCTCACTCAGTCACAATCTCCACTGCTTTTCACAACCAGAAATGATGGGGACCCCCTGGCACTAGAACCCTGGGCTGGGGTGGGGCTGGGACCTCTTGCTCCTCTGGGGGAGGGAAACCTCCACAGCTGAAACATCCCTCCCAATCTTTAATGGTCACACCTGGGTGTGGGACCAGCCCGTTCCACGTCTCTCTCTCTCCCCCCTATCAGTCTTGAGGTGGTTACTCCTGCATGTACTTAGTTGTAGAGCTTCAGTTCAGCAAGATTTTAGGTGATTCTCAGTGATGGTTGTTTTGTAGTTTAGTTGTAATTTTGACATGATCGTGAGAGAAGGTAAGCACAGCATTTGCCTACTGAGCCATCTTGAATGGATATTTTTAATGTAGGTTTTTTTATACCTTGCACACTTTTTATGGCCCAATCCGCTCTCTGGCTTAGAGAAAGGAGCATTGATAGGTAGAGTTGTTGAAGAGAATATGTGACTAGGAGTGTCTGGAAAATTAGGGTCCTGACCAACCAGAGGGCGAGTACACCGACGCAAGGACACCAATACTGCACAAAGCTTCGGCCCACAGTGGACATTCAGTGTTTGCTGAATGAGTAAATGAACAAAAATTATACTTTAAGCCCATCTCTGAGGACAGTTAATGTGTCATGTAGGGTGTCCTGCGGGGTCTCAGCTCCCGCTCCCCAGATAAGAACACAGGACATGGTGAGGCCGATAAGGAACACCCACGGAGACATAGATAGGGGAGTCATACCACTATATTCTCACTGGCGGCTGGTTTGGAGACACAGGAAGCAGGAGCCACACAATCCTCAATCCACACTCCACCGCTTGCAGGCTCAGCCACCATCTTGCTGGCCACCATTTTTTTTTGCTAGTGTAGCCACAGCAGTTATATTAGTGGCCAGTGGCTCACTGGTTACAGCTGACGGCCAACTAGCCACAGCTGATGGCCATCCAATCACAGTTGATGGCCATTTACTACCTGAGCCAGCACCTTTCCACGTGAGGCCAAGAGCCTGGAAACGGCACTCCTGGCTCTGTCCCCACATAATGCACATCCTACATTACAGACCCTACCTATACAGATTCTATAGTAAATACTGTAATCCAGAGCAAAGTCTGAAATATTGATTATGAGAGCCTGGAACATCAAATAACCTAAATATAGAAACTCCCCACAACCCCCTTTGTGTGGCAAGCATCCGATTCAAAGTGCTCTCAGCCTTTGGAGTCGTTCATTTAAATCCCGTGGGGGTGACCGGGGAGGCCTTCAGCAGCAGTCGAGGACCCCATTCCCTTGGAGTGGACCCAGGAAGCTAAGTCTTCTCCGTGTTTATCTACTTGGGCACCAGATCACTTTTCAGAGAAGAGGTGGTTGCCCTGGGGTTCCCGACCAAATCTGTGGATTCTCACTAAAAGCTCACGGAGTCCACAGCCTGGCTATTCCCGTCCCGTGGTGGGGACTGTATTCTGACATGACCATTTGTCGTCTTCTCTAGTGCTACCGCTCCGTGGTGATCAACGCAGCGCACATTTTTGTTGTTGTTGTGAAATAATAATTTGCTTCTTTTCTGTCTTCCTGTTCTCTATTCCCTATGGAATACAGTCTAAGGAATGTTGAGGCTGGGTTATTTCCAACACACAGCCTGGCCCTGCTAAATCACCACTGCCCTAGCGCTCAGATCCCAGGTGCTGGGGCCCTAAGACATTTGAGAACTGAGGCCTGAGGCTTCAACATATGTTTTATGTCCTGCTGTTAGTGGGAGGTCACTGCTGCATCTTTCGGAGAGTGTTGATCTCTGGCAGCAGGGTGCAGATCATGTAAAAAATGGGAAAGGAATTATGCTGTGGGCTCACAGAGCCATTACGTGGAGCTAGGGAGAAGCAAGACCTTGACTTTATCTACTTTCTTATCATTTTTTTATCTGTGCAGCCCTGGGATTAAAGTGCAGGCAGGTGGAACTGGCTTCAGGAAGCCTGGGAGCCCCAGGACGTAGAGATCTGGGTGTGCTCTTAGGGTTTGAATCGACGGTATCCATCTATTCTTGAAATTGACCAAAGCAGAAAAGGACACATTTTTTCCCCCCAATTACTTGTAATAGTTCAATTACACACTAACTTATTGTACACCTTTTTAAAAACTCCTTTGTATGGACTATTCAAGACTTTTCCAGACTATGTAGGAAATAATTGCCATATAGCACCATTCGCTCCATTAATAATCACTGACGCTTTTTCTCAGTGATAGATACCATTGCCGTAAAAAAATAGTTTTTCCTCATCATTTGCTCCTGAGATAATATAAGTTTCTCAAAGCAGAGGGGCATTCATTCATGCAACAAACGTTTATTAATAACCTGCTATGCGCCAGGCATGAGGTTAGGTGCAGACAGCCAATCCTTGTCACCATCAGCCCTGTACTATAGTCCAAGCAAACAAGTAACGTGTGAGAAAAAGAGTGTATTGTGTAGTGGCAAGTGCTTTGGAGAAAACTAAGCAGAGATGGGAGTCAGGAGAGCGGGGAGCCTCCTTGAGAAGGTGACATGTGAGTTTCAATGACAGATGTCTCCATCATCATGTCAAGGTTTCTCTTGAACCCTTGGAACCTGGAGAACTTGAAGTTTGGATTGGACCAGATGCAGGTTTGGGTGTAAAATCAATAAAAGGATGGAACTGAAAGTGGTCTTGCAGCCCTACTGTCCAGCCCCGTCCATTCTACTTGTAGAGAGACCGCCCGCTGAGATGTTAGCGTCCCTGCTCGTGTCCGCCACTCAGCCGAGGGACTGGGCCACTGGGCCTCACATATGGACACTCATGCCTAATAACCTCTTTCTGAGAATTCTCAGAGTCAACCTGTGCCCCCTCCATAGTGATGAAGGTTGCTTGTAGAGCAACTTTTAGTCATTGCCATGATGTAAAATGCAAGTAGGCTTGACCTGGAACTGTGTCCATTGTCTCAGACATAGAAGTGGCTGGAACTTTGCATTGCAACATCAGGTCGTCTTCTTTGCAGAGGTGAATGCCAAGGGTTGTTGGGTAACCTCGTTTACCTTTCAGAGAAGGTATAGTGCGTTCTCCCCTCTGTGCTTGTAATATAAACTCTGACTGGCTTTGATCTTCAAGTGGGAGGTGAATTATATATAGAAGTTCCCGTGCACTTCTGCTGTCTCTACAAACCAGCACAAGTGTCAGTGGCCAACATGTGCTGTGACACCCAAAGGGCTGGCTTTTCTCTCCGTAGTTTTATAATGTACATCAAGTATTAATGCTTTCTTTCCATCTGCTCTGAAAAGAGCAGATACAGAATTTGACATGTATAAGTAATTGGAATTTCTGTTGGAAACGTGTTCTACAGAGTAGTGGCGAGTCACCAACGTTATATCAGGCAAACCCACAGAGGGGTGGGGTGCTGTCATGATATTTCTGAGCAAAGTAAGAGCAATGCACTTTCGTCCAACCATCCAGGGAACTCAGGGATCAAAAGAAGGCACCCCTTCTTGCACAATGAGCTCGTAAGGTGAGGATATTAACCGGAATATTCAACTTAAAATATCACATTGTTTCAACTGTCCATTAATTCACATACATCTTCTACAGCACCACTGACGGTGCAGAGGGATGAGACAAAACATAATTCTTGTCTTCTGTGGCGCTTGCAGTCCCCTGGGGGGAGTCCGACCTGTGAATATAGTTGCAGTTCAGTTTGGTAAGAGTAATCACTGTGACAAGACACAAACTCCTGTGGGGTACAGAGGACAGAGATAAGCTGCTGGGGCTTGGGGTCCGGGACGGCTTTTTGGAGGAGGTGATATTCAAGCTGGGTCTTGAGGGAATCGGTGGGAACTCATCAGTGGAAAAGGAGACAAAGAGCATTCCAGGAAGTGGGAACACCAAACATAAAGGCCTAGGGTTCTAGAAGAGCAGGTGTGGGGTCCCGAAACTGCAAGTTGGTCCACATGGTGGAATGGAAAGTGCTGGTGGGAAAGTGGTGAGTGACAGACCACAAACTGCCTGGGCCTTCTGGGAAGGGTCTGCATTGCTGTTCTTTGTGGAGGTGGAGTATTTACCTGTGTGAATCCTCATTCTCCGCAGTGAAGACTGTCTCAACCAACAGATCAACCAGAATGATGAACCTAGAACCCTGCACTGGGCTTGTACAGACGGCCAGACGTGCCCACTCCTTCCCAGGGTCATGGGCTCTTGTATCCCTGCATCAGAACAGCAGCTTTGCAGCTGTTTTTGGAATTAGGTGCAATTAGCTCTCTTTTCTGAAGACTATCTTCGCACAACAGCCCTTCCACGCATCAGCCAGGCAGCCTTCTTGTTAATTGCTGCAATTGTGGTAAGTGTCGTAAAGGGATGGGTTCCATCAGAGAATCAGATCCAGTCATGCTGCGGGAGAAGTCTGCTCAGCTTCGTGCTCAGGTCTCCACAGCATCATCAGATGTGTCGTTGGCGGACAGAGCTGGCAACTGTCTTGGTTTTGCTGATCTGGAGATAACACCGGGTCACTGCAGTAATTTCACACGAGTGCAAAAGGGCAGCTGTGGGTGGTTTTCATCTTTCTCTGTAAAATAATAGAGCTGTTTGAATTTATCTTGGGACAGGAGCAGAGGGTGTGCGAAGCTGTGGGAAACGTGACAGACAGATCTCAACGTGGAATTCTCCATGTTCTCCTGGCTGCTGACTGGTCTGGGGACAGGTAGGTCTGGAACTGCATTTGCTTTTCCCCTCTGCTCTGCCTTCTTCCTTCCTTTATGATTGCACCTTCGTGTGATGAGGCAGGCAGCTACTCATAGATGAGACCACAGTGGAGAAGCGCCCACATGCTAATTCCTTCTTCGGGAAACCAAAGGCACATTGAGAATTCCTTAGAGTAAACCAAACTGCAAGGAACAGACCTTACTTTAAAAAAATGCTTATTCATATTATTCCTAGAGCCGTAGTTTCATGGCTGTAATGAACAAAACAAGGACATTATTAAAAACGTAGGTTCCATTGAAAAGCACACACAGGATGACCAACCTTCCAACACTGGCTCAGAGCCAGAGGGCTGCTCGGCAGGAAGCCCCTGTGGGCTAGGGAAGTGGCATTAATATGCAGATGGGGACCAAAGGGCGGCACTGGCAGACATGTTCCCAGTCAGTCAATTAACCCAGAAGATGCACCGAGGGCAGAATATGGCGTTACTGCTTAGGGTTGCAAGAGAGAAGACAGCATCCATCTCTAATAGGAGAGGAAGCCTTTCTAGAGCAACATTTTCACCAAGCTCAACAAATAGACACTGTCTAAATAATGAAGTGCAGGGTGAGGACACGGTGGGCATGTCCAGAGGGGGCTCTGACAATGGCCCTGCCAGCTCTCCAGACAGGATTGATCTGGAGACCCACAATTCTGTGGCTGGGTAGCGGTAAGAGGTAGAAGAGATACAAAGGAGGGGAGAGGGGTGCCAAGGCCCTGCTGAGGTGTTTGCAGGGGGAAAGGTGAGTCTGGCCACGGCAGTCCACGTGGCTAGTGATGAGCACATGTCACCACAGAGAGAGGCAGCAGCGTCCACTGGGAGCTCTGCGTGGAGCCTCGACAGGCCCCACAGGCCCAGGGCTCCGACGGGATGTTCATTCTCACATGTTTTTCCCATTTGTTGGAATCTAGAATACGTGGACCCCTAGCCCCCTCTTCTCAGAAAAGCCACAGGGCAGCAACCATTAAGATTCCCATCTCATTAACTGTGGTTCTTTCCTGCACCCCCGAGCCCCAGTCCCCATCTGGGTTTAGTCCCCCAAATCTCTGGGAAGGAATATCAGGGGGTTTCTAGAATGAAAAACCACCTTTTTTACTTTGTCACCAAGGCAGGGGTCTGAGCACGACCTCTGAAAGCTGAAGTCCTAACTGTGCCCACCTGAGGTGACCTTGGGAGGCACCACCATGTTTTTATTCACTGTATTGACAGTCAACAGTGAGGAGAGTTGTCCCAGCTGTTTAGAATGTCAGTGAAGGCAGGTGTCTTGGTGTTATTCTGACCAATGTAAAACTAATATTTACTGTAAATCACCTGGGTTGCTTCACATCTTCTAAACATATTCGAAAAGGAAGTCGGGTTCTCTGTTTGATTACAGGAATTATGTCCCAGGTAAGTGACTGTGGGTCAAGCTTTTCTTCGTCTTGGCATAGGGTTAGGACAAAGGAAGTCTATAGAAACTCCAGCTCCAGTGTCACCAAAGAAATGTCAGCTGGTCTACAGCCTCACACTTCAGTTTCCAGAGAAACACCCTGATGAAGTGAAACCGTATTGACCTGCCTCTCTGTCACGTCAGAGTTCTCCATGTGGAGGGAGTGGGTGAGTTTAGGAATGCTCTTTTGTTTTTTACTGGAAATGAGACAGCATATTGGTGTTTACCAGGCTGCAGGCTGTATCAGAAGTCCAACTGCTGTTACCGTGGCAACCAGATACTCCCGTACCTCTCTGCAATACCTCCTTGGCTTTGTTTGAACCATTTCCCGAAGTGTCTGAAGGTTATTATCCAGGGGACATTTCAATCTGACTCTCCACTTACAGAATAACAGCCGAGGAACTCATGCAGAGTATGCATCTAAGATTCAGGAATGCTCAGACTTGGGGATTTTGCCAACAAAACAAAACAAAACAACAGTGGTCAGTCAAAAGCCAATTTGAAGGCTAGCTTAGCAGGTCAGGACCTTCTTCACTGAGGAGGCATGAATTTGGTCCAAGAAAACAAGGAGCCATTTGTCATACATCTTAGAGGAAGTCAACCTTAAGAAAAAGCTGTGACCCAACACAAAGTCTCAAAGCCTCTGCCAGAGGATGCAGAAACCCCAGGGTAAAGGAAGGGGCTGCTAGTAGGAGAAAGAAAAAGTTTTTTAGGGAAATGGATGCATAGATGGAGTGTTGAGTGATAGTTCAATTCTTCACAAGAGGCTGTGGTCTTTGGCATAACGTGGCCGAGGTGCATTATAGGTTCTGCTAAGTGGTAATTCTGTGACTTCGAGGAGGTTAGTTGACTTCCCTGAGCCTCAGGGTCCTTAACGGAAAAGTGTGCTTTATAATTTTAGCTCCTACTGGCTTTCTGAAGTATTAAATACTGCAGTGCATGTACATACTGCATCCCTGTGCCTTACACATTGCACGTGCCTGAGCTCTTTGGCTTTCTCATTTAGTTTATTGGGCTTTGCCAGGTCAGGTGCACACTCAGATGAACATGTTTTAATTTCTACCTTCAAGGAGCTGAAAGCCTCATAGGTGGGGGGAGGGGCAAATAGGCATTCATCCAATGGCAATGCAGTGTGACCAGTCTGAGAGCAGAGGAACAGACAAGATGCTGCCCCTACTGGAAGAGTCAGATAATATGCCAGAGGAGCTGGCCCCCAAACATACCTCACAAGAAGCACCGGAGTGTACCAGATGGAGATGTAGCTGGAAGGGCATTCCTGGCCAGAATGGTACCAGTGCAGAGGGTGGGGCTTCTTGGTGCATGAAGGAGCTTCACATGATGGGAGAGGCTGCTGTTGTTGGGCAGCTACCCGAAGCCCTTCAGCACCAATGCGTCTTGGACAGCTCCCCGATCCCTGTGTGTTTGGTGGGGGTGTGGGGGATACAGACTGCCATAAAATTATGAGTTCCTTGTCAGAAAACCCCAGTGTATGCTAACCACTTGCTTATCGTTTGAAGTACTAGTTTGATTAAGATAGAATTCACACACCATAGAATTCACACATTTAAATTATGCAGTTCAGTGGGTTATAATATATTTATGGTCGTGTAACCATCACCACAATCAATGCTAGGACATTTTCATCCCCTCATAAGGAACCTCCTGTACCCATTAGTAGTTACTCCCCAATTCTTTCCGACCCGCAGCCCTAGGCAACCACTAATCTACTTTCCTTGGATTTGCTTATTCTGGGGTATTTCATATAAATGGAACCTTGCAATATGTGGTCTTTTGTGACTGGCTTGTTTAGTTAGCGTCATGTTTTCAAGGTCCAGCTCTGTTGTAGCGAGTGTCAGTACTTTATTCCTTTTTATGGCCTAATAATATTCCACTGTAGGATGAGCCACGTTTATTTATCCATTAGCCAGTTGATGGATATTAGGTTGTTTCCACCTTTGGCTCTTATGAATATGCTGCCTAGAAGCATTCATATACAAGTGTTTGTGTGGACGTAGGTTTTAATTCTCTTGGGTATACACCTGGGATAGAATTGCTGGATTTTATAGTAACTCTATGTTTAACTATTTGAAAAACTCTCAGATGTTTTTGCAAATTAGATGCTGCATCTTACATTCCTATTATCAGTGTACAGGGCTCCGTTTTCTCCCCATGCTTGCTAATATTTGTTATTATCCATCCTTTTTTTTTTTTTTTTTTTATGCTCACTATCCTGGCAGGTATTATGTGGCATCTCACTGTGGTTTTGATTTACATTTCCCTGAGAGCTAATGATTTTCACGTGTTTGTTGGCCATTGTATATCTTATCTGGAGAAATGCTATTCAGATCCATTTGCCTATTTTTCAGTAGGTTGCCTTTTTATTATTGAGTCACAAGTATTCTTTATATGATCTAGATACAAGTCCTTTATCAGATACATAGTTTGTGAAATTTTCCTCCCATGCTGTGGGTCATTTCTTCACCCTCTTGTGGTGTCCTTTGAAGCACAAGTCTTTAGTCTTGATGATGTCCAATTTGTCTATTTGTTCCTTTGTTGCTTTCTCATGTTTTGAAATCCAATTATAAGTGGCTTTGAAATTTTGGGTAGTGTGCAGCCCTCTGAATACTTGTCCTAATGTGCATAGATAAGAACTGACCGTAATGGCTAGGAAAGAAAAAAGTGTTCAAAGAATGATAGCTGTCACAATGGAAACAATAATCATGATTAACAAATCATAAAAATTATTATTATACAATATTAGGCAAATAAGCTTTAGGACTATTGTTTTCTTACCTAGAAATGAATAAGGAAAGAGAAGAAACTTCCAGTTGTATTCCAGGCACAGTGCTAGGTATTTAAATAGTTAAATGAATCCTGAGGCTCAGAGAGGTTTAGTAACATACACAAGGTCACATAGTAAATTGTGAACTGGAATGGATTTAAACCCAGAAAGAACTGGGTCCAATATCTGTACTTTTTGTAACATCAGTGTGATACACCATCATAATGCATAAAAATATCTTGAGGACAAATTTGTTAGAATCCTATATACAAACAACTCTTACAGAGAGTCAGGTGGTTTGATGGAAACTCAGAGCTAAAAAATCAAAGATATTCTCTGAAAATGTGCAGTTCTAGAGTTTGCCTTTTGTTCTTATAAGCTGTGACTTGACTGGATGCCATTTAATTAATGATATAAAATGAATTTAGATTCTAAATTCCAGAAAAGAGGTGGTTTTTTCTGCCAGGACAACCCGGCAGTCCCTCCTCAGTGCCTCGAGTTCCCCGTGCTGTCTCATCACTCAGCGTGTCTGCTCATCCTTCCCCACGACAGACCTGAGTCCTAGTGTGGGCTTCGGGGGCTGCCAGGACAGGTGTTGCCGCCGCCCCCCGGGGTTCCTGTATCCAGAGGGCAGAGGTGTGCTGGGCTGCGCTGGCTCATTCTGCCTAGGTGGACCCAGGTGGAGTGATGTCCAGGGTAAAAGCGTTTTGCCTGATGTGCCTCTCCCTCCTGCACCGTCTACCTGGCTCATTGCAGCGTGAGGGAACAGAGGGCTTTGCTTTCCACGTTCAGTGTCCCATTGAGTTCATAAACTTCTGTGTTTCTGGGGAAGCTGCCAACTCCTCCAGTGGAACACCACCTCTCAGCAATTTCAAGTGTAAGTTTGGCCTTTGGGCAAAGGCCCTAAGAAGAAAAATTTCCCAAGACTGCCTTTCTCTTTTTCCCTTTTCTGAGAAACACCAGTTTCTTTGCAACATCAACTTTGGGTAAAATAAATCAAAACAAAAAGTAAGAACAAAAATCCAAAGACTGTTGCTTTAGACCAACAAACACCTGTCCCCAACCCCTCACCACCTCCAGCTTCCAAAGGCTGCATCCAGGGTGTTACTGAAGGACACTGGGCACCCCTGTGAAGTGCTCCCACAGCCTTGGGCCTGGGGGAGCAGGGTGGGTGGAGGCTGTGGTTTCCTGCACTTGCAGAAAGAGGCTTCTGACCCAGAGCCTTCCTCCACTGGAGGGGTTGGGTGGGCACAGCAGCTGCTTACGTAGCATCCCTGAACACAATTCCCGGTGGGAAGGCTCTGCTCTGCTCCTGGAAGATGAGATTCCTCTGTCTCTGTAGGGGGCCCACTACTTCCTGGCTCATCCCATTTCTTCACAGCTCAGCATTTAAAGGAAACCCATCTGGTGCCACAATTCAGAGATGCTTCTTAAATCATTGATAATTTATTTTATCAACCAGGTGACATCCTTCATAAATGAAGGAAATTTACTGATAATATTGTCCAGTTGTCTTAGTTTTATAATAAGACCCAGAGAAGTCAACTTTGGTTCCAGTCACACAATTAGTGGATGGCAGAATCAGAACTAGGTCCTCGGTCTTCTGTCCAGGGCGTGCTTAACCAATACCGACTGTCTCCATAACATATTTTCAACAGTGGTTGGGTTGGGGGCTTGGGAGAGTGGAGAAACAAAGTTTTGACCAAGTGGAGTAACACTCAAAATGGTGAAAAGATCAGCATCAGATGGGAGAAGACACTCTTAGACCAATTGGTCTTCCAGCATCTTCTCTTCCAGACCCAGAGGCTAAGCATCTACAGCTTCCTTTGTGATTAAAGGGAAATGTACGCAAGGGAGACGTAGCTTGTGTTGAAGAGACGCATGGCTTAGCTGACCTCATTACGCATGTTCTCCTTCCCCCCATCTTGATTCACACGGTCACTAAGGTGATAAAAGCCTCTTCCTGGATGGCATTTGTGAATTTTAAGTCATAAAATGAGCATGTGGCTTTAAATTTTTAGAGGAATGAATACTGTGTCATTGCTTCAGCCATTTTTATTCTATCTGGACTCAGGAGTTGTTTGCGTCCATTTTCTTCATGTTCTGACATTTTCTAAGCAAGGATACAGATGATGTGTGTTCTTTCACCTTCTGTCACCTTTTCATATTATTTATTTGGCATGAAGTTTTAAGGAAGAGCAAATGTCCACCCCTAGGTATTGAAATACTCTCAAGAAAAAGAATGTGCAATATCTTTGACTTACAGGGACACTGGAGAACTTTATGACACAAGGGCCTTCTCCTTGTTCTCCAGGTGCCCTGAAAAAGGCTGAGTCAGAGAAGAAAGCCAATAAATGGCTTAGAAAAATGAAATCTGGATTCCTTCAAAGACAAGAGTAGTCCACTCTTGGCATAAGTGCCAAGGGCATCAAGTTTCAGTTGCAACGTATCAGTAAATAATATTTGCTTTGTGGGTAAATACTGGGTTAGGAGGCTGAGGAGCAACAGCTAGTTAGCTCTGGTTGTATGCAAATTGCTAGTCACAGTGCAAGCCAGGTCTCTGAAGGGTCAGACCTGCCCATTATCACTGGGCGGAGGTAATCAGAGGGTGTGTGTGTGTGTGTGTGTGTGTGTGTGTGTGTGTGTGTGTGTAGCTGGGAAGAGGAGGAGAATTCAACAGTTATTGTTTTCCTGGGAGACGAGAAGGACCTTTCTCCCTGGCACCCTTCTACGTCTCTCTTTTCTTCCTTCCCACATCCCTGCATCAAACACTATGCAATATCTCTCCAGGCCAAGTGTAAAATAATAACTTCCCCATCTTCTCTTTGCCAACACAAGTTGGGACCCAATCCCAAGTGACATGACAGCAGGACTTACATGTCCCTGCTCATCACTGACGCTCAGATACCAAGCATAGTGCTGCATGTGCTAGACACACAACAAAGCTTTAAGGAAAAAAATGACTAAATTGTTTTGAACGGATCATCATTCTCTTGATAATACAATGGAAACTGAAACTGGCATTTTTTTCTTTGACCCAGCATCACAGAGCGAGTTAAGCAGATATGATATATAAGATAATAACATCATTAAGAATGTGTGCAGGGATAAACAGAAATATGCTATTTTAAGTTTCCTGTATTTTACCTGAAGTAAATCAATATTAAGTCTAAGTGGCTTGATGTAAGTTTAAGGTGTATATTGTAATCCTTGGAGCAACCAGTAAAAAATAATGTAAAGAGATATCTACAAAGCCACTAGATGAATTAAAATGGAACATAAAAACATCTGATTCACACACACACACACACACACACGGAAGGGAATGAAGAAGAGGTGAAACTAAACATGTGAAACAAATAAATGACAATCTTAAACAAAACATTATCAATAATAAATGGATTGAACACTTACCATGTTTCCCCAAAAATAAGACCTAACTGGAAAATAAGCCCTAGCATAATTTTTCAGGCTGACATCCCTGAATATAAGCCCTAATGCGTCTTTTGGAGCAAAAATTAATATAAGACCCGGTCTTATTTGGGGGGAAACATGGTATCAAAAGATAGCATAAAAAGTCAAGAACCAACTGTTTTAAATATATAAATGGACTGAAAGTTAAATATTAGATAAAGATATTCTATGAAAACTTAGTACAAGTGGCTACATTAATATCACACCAAAGAGACTTAAAGACAAGGAATATTGCTATAAAAAGGAACACTATAACCTTACTTTTTTGTCATATAAAAGCTTTGTGTCTGTGTAAAATCAAGTTTATCAATCTTTTTTTATTGTTTCTGATTTTGAGTTTTTCCCACTCAATCTGTGTCAACCTGTATAGGCAAACGTGTTCTTCTAGTACTTGTAAAGTTGTTTTTGTTTTTTTTTCCACATTTACATCTCTGATCACAAGCATTTAAAAAAATAGAATAATCATTAAAAACTTTGCCTGAAAATAGATAAAAGTTCTTGATTCAGTGTAACTGAATCAAACTGACACTTGATAGTTAAGAATGATTGATTGCATTTTCTTGCATACCCTTGTGCATTTAATTGGTAAATAATCAGCATGAATTTTTTTGATGACAGCAAAACTCTCCAAGTATGTTATGTTTTCATGATCAAAGGGGTGGGAAATTTCACAAGCATGAAATAGTGCAGGCTCCTTATAGTTTTCTTGCTGGGTTACTTTAAAGTCAGCAGGAAGCTGCAGGGCCATGGTTTGGGGATGGATCGTTTTTTTGGAAGACAGAGCTGGGATTTTGGTTCCCAGCAGGATTATGGTCGTCATGTCCCTCTTTGTTATTAGTAGTTTTGGGAGCGTCTCTCTTAACGGTCCGGCTAGGGTGGTATGTGGCTCTATGCCAAGCCCAGCCCTAACGCATGAAGACAGGTCAGGTTATTTGGTGGTAAGGGGGCAGGCAGACACCACTGGGGGTGAGGAATCTCCTACAGGCACTTGATTCCAAGAGGTTTCCATGTCTGGCTTCTCACAAGTATAATTTATTAATGGCATGAGTGAGAACCTGCTTCAGTTTCTCATTTTATAGCAAACTCAAGCAGTTAATAATTTTGCATTTTCAGAGAACAGAGTTTCCAGGATTAGAATCTGCACATATATTCATGCACACGCACATAATTTATCTATTTTTTCTGGCTCTTAAATCAAGATTTACTGCTATGTTGTTTCTTTAGAAAACAAAGTTGATTTGGATATCCATAGTTATCAAATAATATGTGTAAATAGCATGTACATGTAATATAAGTAAAACATATATACATAATAATATTATATATGTGTAAATCATATATATAGGTCATAGCTCCTGTGATTTGCAAGTGTTGAAACATATGAGAATCTTGCAATCAAGCTCACCAATTCAAGGAGTTTTAATATGTTACAGGCATCAAGCTTGGCGAGAGAGTGACGTTCTTGGGGTATTCTTCAATTGTACAATGCTTTAGCAGACCTAAAAACGGATGTGTACCCCAGTAATTATTCCAGAACCTGCTTTCAATTCATTCTTGGGAGGTGGGCCTGCCTCCGGGTGTGATGGGAAGGACCCAGGAGTCAAAGCCTTCTGGCTTAGGTCTGAGTCTGGTGTGGCTTCCTTCAGGCCAACTAGTCAGCTAGGGACCAGCCACTTAGACTGTCAATCTCAGCTTTTCCACCGGGAAAATCACGATGAAAATAACCTATCTACCAAAGGGGTTGTTTGTGGTGCTGTGATAGATAATTTTTGTATAATGGCAAATTGGTTTTGTGGTTGTGGGAGGACTCAAGCCACATTATTTGGGTTCAAATCCCAGCTCCCTACTTAGTGGCTGTGTCATTTTGGGCTAGTTGCTCAGCCTTCTCTGTGCCTCAGTTTCCTCATCGATAAGGTAAAGATAGCAGAAAGTCCTATTTCATAGGATGTGAGGTGTCTATGAATTAATTCATAAAAACCAGTTAGAACGAAGTGTGGCACATAGAATGTGAGCTATTATTATTACAAATGAACTTTTAGAAATGGTCTGGAACTGCAGAATAAATAGCGTGCATGATGCCCCAGACATTTTCCCATGTGTGTAGTTCCTCACTCAGTCCTCACAGAAACCTGGAGATGGGGTACTTGTCACAGTGGGGAAAGAGAAAGCCAGGGAGCTGATGAATTAAACCATTTCCCCAGCATCATCCAATTTGGAAACGTACAGCCAATATCTGAAGTCAACACTCACGCCCCTTCCACTCTGCCATAGTTATTTCTAACAGCAAGTGGGCACGACCACATCTGTCTAATCCCCTCCTCACTAGGTGCCTGTCTGGGTGCCATGAACGTGTACCTCTTTGTTGGTTTGCCCTGAGCACCACGTCCCCAGCACCCAGACGACTGGGCCCCTGCGGAGCCTTCCAGCCTCACCTCCTGCCACCCCCATGCTGGGCGCTATGCCACACTGAGCTGTCATTTCCCTAAATCACGCCGACTGCTCTCTTGCCTCCAAGCCTCTGTACGTTCCTGCTGCAACACTCTCACACTCTTGCTCATATTTTTACTTAAAGAAAATTATAGGTCACAACGAAACACAGCAAATGGCTTGGAAAACAATATCAAGGACATAAATTTATTTTGTTAGTGGGCTATGCTAAGAACTGTCTCTCTCAGCAAGAGAAAACAGACAAGGAGACAGCACAGTTATTGTTCAGCGGGCTGAAATCAGAAAGCTGTTTATCTGGCTAATCAGTTTGAAGCAACGGACTTAAGTAAGAACAAACTTGACCGTTCTTTGTTCTTTATCATTAATTAGAAGCTCTTTTCTGTGTTCCCTGACATTCAATGTACGGAAGAAATGACTCTCTGAAATGTCAAATGATTTTACTACAGAGCCTATTTTAATTTCTCAGGAACATAACCTTTCAAGCAAAGGCTTATGTTAGCTCTAAAGTTGGTAAAACATGTTTTAGAAAAACCATATGAAATCATAAAAATGTTTATTACAGGATGTATAGTAGTAGTTCATAAAAGACGGCTGTGATTATTGGATTAAATTGGAAGCAAATGCACCAAGCTTTTCTCCCTCTCCTCTCTTTTTCCCTCTGACAATGTGACGGTACCCACTGGAGAAGAGAAACACACCCACCCCAGCTACTTGTGTTTGAAAGGCCGCTGGCAGCTTTGGATGCAAACATATCAGAAAGATGTCTGTCTTCCACCCCCTAAATACTCTCAGCTCTCAGGCGGTATTGGGGACAATTTTCTGAGCCTTCCAACTGTCACTCCCAGAGTCTGAAGTTTCATCTGCAAATCTGCCAATGAGGACCACAGAGCACTTCCTCCAGATAACACAACCCCACGGACGTTCAGCTACAAATAGTCGTTCATTAAGCAAATGTTTGTTGAGCACCTACTATGTACCAGGCCAGGCTCTCCACCAGGGGTCAGCACACTTCTGAAAAGGCCCAGTCTCTGCCATGTATTCTCCTTTGTTTTGCTTGCTTGTTTGGCTTTGTTTTCAGCCCTCTAGAAACGTAACAGCCGTTCTAAAAGCCTTTCAGGGCCGTACAAAAAATCCAAACACGGCCCCACCTCACAGAGTGATGGAGAATGGGCTGAGCGGTCAAAAGCGGAAGTCAGGGGGCCATGGAGATGAAGGACAGAGAGGGTTTCCAGGAGGAAGTACACTACTCTGGGGTGAGCTGGGGTTGTGAGGATGAGCAGATTGGGTGTGGAGGAGTCAGGCAGGAAAAGCTGCATGTGCACGGCGGTGAGGCAGGAGAGAAAAGGAACAAGGAAGGCCCTGTATGGCGCGGGACCTGTGAGAAGACGGGTAGCAGAGCCTTGTAGGACGTGTCAATGATTTGGGTTTAAAAGGAAGAAGGGAGCTATTGAGAAGTGTTAAGCTCGGGATGCCAGGACTCAGCCTGGGGCTGCAGAGGTGGGTGGATTGATGGAAGCAGTGGAGGAATGCGGGGAGAGAGGATGGGGCTTGGACTTCTCCAGGGCCCCTGAGGTTTGCCAGCCCCTCCGAGGCAAATTAGAGGCCAAACACAATGTCCTTAGAAGACAATTGCTTGGGAAGGCGGCAGAGGGTCTTCCAGACCAGCCTGGGCTGCTCCTAGCCTTCCCACATTCCTTGCGGCCTTTCAGACGTGAACCAAGCCCCCACTTTCCCCAGTGACTTAGACATGGAAAGCAAGGTTCTGCTAACACAGACAAAGGAGTGTCCAGGGCCTTCTCTGGTGTCCAATTGCTCTTAGCACGAATGCTACACAGTTTGACACTTTACCCACTCGTGCCTTTGTCCTATACATACTGAGAGTCCACGGACATGCCCCATCCCTGGGTCTTGGGAATAAGAACAGTTATCAGCCTGCTTTGTCCACAGGGAGTTGACAATCCAGTTAGGCAGACAGGTAGGCAATGTAGTCAAAACACAAGAAAAAATAGAATAAAATTAATAATTAGCATTAGAAAGAAAGCGCTGTGGGAAGAGATGGGATGACAGGTTGATGGGAAGGCAGCTTCCCAAAAGCCATAGTACTTGAAGCTGCAAAGGCTTATTATGGCCTCTTGTAATGGTTCTTGAGTTCTAGGCAACGTTCCACGTTTTTGGAAACCCTGGGTATTTCCAGAGGTGAATCAGGTGACCTCTGTTTTGGAAACCAACCTTGGGTTGGGAAGAGGAGTGACTGGTGGGGCAGGGAACTCAATTCCAGTTGGTATCTATTCACCTTGGTTAACTTAGCTACCTGTCCATCAGTTGGTGCCTAAAAAGTAAGGCCGCTGTGGGAAGGAGTCTTTGCTTTCTTGTACTAGTCGATGCCAACACAGCCTCAGTCTCAAAAGCTGGGGGCCGTCATTAACCAAGCGCAGGCTAGAATGACAGGGCCTGTTGGGTGATAATGACTCACATTCATTATTGAGTGATAGTAATGATTCAAGTGAAACTAATGACAGCTTTTGCTCTCCTTCAAACAAGGAGCTTGGTGCCAAAATGGTTTTTGATGATGCTTGAAGGATGGCAAGAGGTCATCAAAGAGCTTCTCCCAAATTTGTACTCCTGTTTTATAAAACTTTAAGAACCAGTTAGATTTATAATGAATTACAACATGTACACTTCTAGATCTTAAGTCAGGTATGCATTTGTTGATGAAATGTGCATATGAGTCAGCTGAACTGCCTTTGATGATGCTTCCCCCAAATGTATTCTCTCCAAAATTATGGGATCGTCACGTAATGCTGAACCAGGGCACAGAAGGAGGACAAACTCAATGTGACTTCCCATTTTACACTCACAATCAGGGCGGAGGAAACGGAGGGCCATTTGCTACCTTCCCGGGAAGACAAAGACCCCAAGCAGAGGCAAATTTTATGGTCGGTTACTACAGTCAGCTGAAACGGGATCTTCTTGTAATTTCACCCCGTAACCCCATAGGTGGTAGGGCCTGGGCTCTTACAGGAGGCTGTTTTCATTTCCATGGTTAAGATGAAGTACTCCTATTTGTAAACTGTACAGTGAGGCTGAAACAGGGAGCCCATGACCTAGCCTTCAGCTGGGGACAGAAACAAAAGAGAGATACACTGAATCAAGCTTTTTGGAGGGTTTTCTGATGGAGGAAATTTGGGTTACAGGGAAGAGAGAAGCAAACTTCAAACTAAGCCCCCCAACCTCCCCCTTGCCTCCACCAATTCTGTCCTGTCAGCAGACAAGGCATCATCATCTCTCTGTCTGGTGGTCTGGGTATATGTGACCACTGCTTGGACAAGCAAAATGACCAGGAAGATTGGTTTACAGCCATTATGGCTGAATAGAGTTATCCTAAGTATTTCATATAAATTCAGTTAAAAAGAGATTTGAGGGGGTGGCCTGGTGGCTCAGGCCGTTAGAGTTCCATGCTCCTAACTCCGAAGGCTGCCGGTTTGATTCCCACATGGGCCAGAGGTCTTTCAACCACAAGGTTGCCAGTTCAACTCCTCGAGTCCAGCAAGGAATGGTGGGCAGCACCCCCTGCAACTAAGATTGAACACAGCACCTTGAGCTGAGCTGCCGCTGAGCTCCCGGATGGCCCAGTTGGTTGGAGCGCGGGCCTCAAGCACAAGGTTGCTGGTTCGACTACCGCAAGGGATGGTGGGCTGTGCCCCCTGCAACGGCAACTGGACCTGGAGCTGAGCTGCGCCCTCCACAACTAAGATTGAAAGGACAACAACTTGACTTGGAAAAAAGGCCTGGAAGTACACACTGTTCCCCAATAAAGTCCTGTTCCCCTTCCCCAATAAAATCTTTTTTTTTTTTTTTTTTAAAGATATTTGGATAGAGACTTTTTATTTCCACTGTTTATCAACCTATTTGTAAGTAAAAACTGAGGCTATTCTTTGGAGAATTGACATCAGGAGAAATATTTTTTTAAAATGTTTTCATTTTTATTACATTTTATCCCTTTCCATTTCAAGAGAACAATAAAATTTGATGACAGATGTAATCTGATCAGATTTTTCACTATGAACTTGTAGAAGCTCTAAGTTCAATATTAAGATTATTTTCAGTACAATGTATGGAGCCAGTAGGTGGATTTAGGAAAGGAATGTTGCCTATCAAGTGTCACGTGCAGAAGCTGTGTCGCCCCATCCACTCTGAATTACTTCCTCTGCTATTTGAGGCTTAAATTGGCCAAAGCCGGGTCACAGCCAAGCCACCTCTGGCTGGAGTGGTGAGATGTATCACTTGCAAACAGAAGCACAGTAGGATTTATCTAGGGTCTGGCTCTCAGCTCATCATCTAAAATTTGAGTGTCAGGGGGTATATGGACAGAAGAAACACACCTGTGAAAATTGCCTAGACCCAGTTGAAATTGGAGTAAAATAAAAATATTAATGACAATCGTTGGAGTCCCTCTTTTCCAGAAAGGCTGTCATGTTGCTGGTAACAGTTTCCTCCGTGGAAGCGCCTATGTGGGTTAATCTGGAATCTTCTCCCATTGAGCAGCCATTTTGACTTGATTCCCAGTTCTTTTCAATATTAAGAGTGTGACTAAAGCTACTTCATATGTCGTGGCTGAACTCCCCTACTCACCTGACGGAACCTCCATCACCGGGGTCACACTCCCCCCTCTTTAACTGTTTGCTGTTTCAAGACTCTCAAGTCCTTGTTTACCTAGGTTTTCTGCTACCAAAAGTGCCTTGCACTCAGCTCACATCGCGAATCTCTTCTTAACCTTCCAGGGTTCAGGAGCACGAGCTACCTCATCACGAGGTCTTTCTTGGGCCACGTGCTGCCACCGACATGGATGCAGCCCCTCTCCCTCCTGATGTATTGACTACCTTCCCAACTGGCCTGCAAGCTGCTTCTGTCGGGTCCCAAGTCAGTGCTAAGCGCTCATTGTTCGCCAGGAGAGTGATCCATAGACTTGTCCAGAAGTTTGATAAACTTCATTCGAGTAAATTAGTAAATTAGTATAAAGGTAATTAATCTGCCTGGGTTTTTTTTTCCCCCTCTGTATTATTTAAAAAATAATGTGACTCCAGCTTAATTAACCAGAAGCGGCTGTCTATTGTTTTATGAGGTGCAGCTGACTGGATTTTAGGAGACATTAATGGGGAGTTTGCTTACCCCGCTGTTCTCTTCCTCAGTGAATACGTGGGGCTCCTTCATGTCGGGTCTTATACATTTAAGTCAGACCATTTATGCAAGAAATGGAAGCATGCAAAGTGAGACAAGCACAGGATTCTGTTTATGTTTCCTGAGTTGTATTGTTGGTTATATAACATTCGACCATCCACTTCGAGTGTTTCTAGCAATGAGGCTGTGATGAGAGCTGCCGTGGGTAGGTAAGGGCAAACCTGGGAACCGGGCAGGGGACCTCCAGGCCAGGGGGAAGAAGGGGTCCCTGGAGAAGTGCAGACCCCTGCATTGTGTGATAGCAAGCCTCATCTCTGGGCAATAAGAGCCCTGTTTTAGTCACACATTTCAGTTTTCATGTGGTGCTGAGTGCAGAGACTAATATTTTTTGTTTTCTGTGTGCTGCCAGCTTAGCTTGTCAGACAGCAAGAAGTGGATGAGGGATACATGTTCTCGACAAAGGAAGCCACATATTTTTTAGTAGGAAAAGAATATCTGTATCTATATAAATAATCCCTCCTTAGGGTGTGTTGTGGTCCGAATGCTTGTGAGCCCCCACTCCCATCCATACTTTGAAATCCTAATGGGCAAATTGATGGCATAACAGGCGGGGCCTTTGGGAGGTGATGAGGTCCTGAGGGTGGGGCCATCCTGAGTGGGACTGTAAGGGGCCCCACAAAGCTCCCTGACCCCTTCTGCCCCATGAGGCTAAAGAGAAAAGATGGTCATCTGTGAGGAAAGGGGCCCTCACCATATCTGAATCTGCTGGCACACTGATCTTGGACTTCAAGCCTCCAGAACTATGAGGAGTACATTTCTGTTGTTTATAAAACATCTCGTCTGTGGTGTTTTGTTATAGCAACCTGAACAGCCTAAGACAGGGTGTGAAATATCATGGAAAGTACGTGTGTGTGTGTGTAAACATGAATAGGGAACTAACTCATTCTGTCTGGGAATCGAGGAAACATGGACAAGCTGCCCCTTAAGGATTTATCAGGGATGTGGGGGGAGATGGGGAGAGAGGACACTATAGGCAAAGCCTGGCTCTGGCACGCTTGGTGGGAGGGAGGGAGGTGAGAATGGAAGATGAGAAGATGGAAGAATGGGAGCTAGAAGTCATGGAAGGTGAGAGTGGAGAGATGGGTAAGCAGTTTGGGCAGACAGTAAAGAACATTGTGATCGGGTCCAAGTGATAAGGAATTTGGACTTTCTTTTACTCTCATGGTATTTTAAGAACTCTAAGAGGGGTGTTTTATTTTTTTTATTTATTTATTTTTTTTTAAGAGGGGTGTTTTAAAATACAAATGTGGTGGTACCGTAGGCAAAGGAATTGAGGGCACCAGAGTCAGGACACTATTGGAACATCCCAGATGACAGGAGCCTAAACCAAGGTTGTGGCAAAGGAGGTGGAGAGGAAGGATTTTAAGAACTAGGTTATTGACAAGATGGAGGCACCTATGGGAGGGAGGGATCAGCTGTCTCAGAGGACCGTGGGGAATACAAGACTAGCCGGTGGCTAAGAGGACAGGCACCGAATTCCAGGTTGGAAATGTTGAATCAATATCTTTTGACTGAAATTCTATTTTTAAATTAATATTGTCACACCAACTTTCTATTCATTAAAATGTGCCTGCTATGTCTTCTTCTATATCTTTACTTTCAATTTCCTTTAAGGTCTAATTCTAGGTATATTTCTTATTAGCAGCTTATAGCTAGATTAAAAATACATAAATCCAATCTTCTGACTTTACTAGAGAAGTTGAACCATTTACATTTATTAGGATTAGTTATGTATTTGAGCTATTTGTATCGTTTTATTTTTGTGTTTGTTCTCAATGATTTGTTTTCCCACTCTTCTACCATCTAATAAATCGTGTGTGGGCAACTTTTTCTGTAAAAGGCAGATGATAAACATTTTAGGTTTTGTGGGCCAAGGGGCAAAATTGAAGATATTTTGTGACACTTGCATAACAAAGAGAAAAAAATAACTTGTGTTGATGACATTAAAATTGTAATATATAATTACAATACAACTAAATTGAGGACAAAAGCTAATAGTCTTGAACAAGTTTCTTTTTTCTGGATGCTTTCTGGATGAATTTCTTCAACTGCTGCCATCAAACCCGGTTTAATGGGTGAGCAGCTTGCCCTGACAGTAAGCGGCCTGGCTAACAAATGAGACACCCTGAAACGCAATGTGGTTGCATCCTCGTTTCCACTTTCTTATTTTTGTGAAGAAATTCTGCTGTGGTGAGATAGCTCTTTGTGAATTCTTTAGTTTTTCTGATCATTGCTGTGCCGAATAAGGAAGTACTGATTATTTTAGCACGTGTGTGGTGCCATTGCGTAGTGAACATGTTGTCTGTCTCACCTTCAAACTTGATAACAAGATAATCCACATTCTCCTTTGCCTTAAAATTGCAACATACGAAGTTCACTTTTTTCTTCTTTTCTTGCTATGATATCCCGTGTATGCACTGGTAATAAAAAAATTCTTGGAACTTCAACAACACATGTGGTCTCGGAGACCCTGTGCTAAAGCTGTGTCACCGGGGTCGGCAGTGTGTGTGACCACGGGAGCTGCTCTGGTCTCCGATGCAGCTGGGATCCATGACGAGCTGTGAAGCAGCCAGACAGCCAAGGGTCTCATAGAAACAAGTGTGCCTGCTGTGCTCAGGAAATCTGTGTTTACGGGCATTAAAATTTTAATTCTATGTAATTGTCACGTCATAAAACATTTGTGGGTTTGTTAGACCACTACACAACGTTAAAAAGTACTTATGCCTCGGGGTGCCATGCGTGCTATGTGGTGGGCCAGTTATGATGAATAATTTGGAATTTCCTGCTGTAATACTTTTTTCTTTATTCCTTCTCTCCCATTTGGAAGCTATAAATTGTATTGCTGTTCATTTAGTGATTTCCCTTAATATTAAAAATCATACCTACAAAAATATATTTTATAATAAAGAACAGTCATATGTTACTTTTTAAAAGTATACCTACTGAATTATGATTGTTATAATGAAGCCCAAAATCAGCTGTGTCTTTTTTTAAAATCATGCCTATGAAGTTATGTATTTTTATGATCAAGTCCAAAGTTGGTCATGTTTCTAGTCTGTGCCTGACCCTTCACAGGAGTGCAACTCAGTGGACTGAGTTCTCCAGAGCAGAGATTGAGGACCGGGACATGACGTTTCTCTGCCTGCCGTCCCCTTTTCACACAAAAGGCAGTGTAGACGATGGGAAAACCATGGACTTTGGAGTCAGACAAGTTTGGCTTTAAGCCTTGCTTCCCCCCACCCCCAACCCCACCCTTGCCCCTTTGGGGCAAGTCATTTAACCAGTGTGAGCCCTAATTATCTCTGTTGTAAAGCTCCAATCGTCATCTCTCCCTGCCTCTCTCCCTGCCTATTAGCGTCCAGGAGACGTCCAGTCTATAGAGCCCCTGCTCACAGCGGCGCTCAGTAACACGTCGTCTTCGCTCAGCCCAGTCTGGTGCATCTTAGCAGGGTTCATTTCAACCCAAAGAGACTGTGTTTCTAAATGCAAAGCCCCAACCGTGCAATTTTGCTCTCTCTTGAAACCTCACTCAGTCTGCTTCACAACGGCATTTATAAAGCATCCATTCCATCACCTCTGTACTGAACATGTCCATTTGACAACGCCCACAGCACCGTGTCTGGTTTTGTGAAAGCCTAGTCCAGCGGATGGTGAACTGGACATGGTGTGTCACCCCGGCTCATCACTCTACTCTCAGCTATGCTAAAAGTCTTTGGTACTGTGGACGCCCCATTAAGCCATCAAAGGAGCTTTGAGGCTGCCGTACGAATGAGCCCACATGAAATCTGAGCTGAAGAGTGAGGTCCCTCCTGAGAGGTCAGAAGAATCTGGAAACATACATCTTACTAGTTACTTGAAAATGTACGACTTTTCCATGTTATAAATCTCATTTTAATTTTGTGCCTGCAATGAACGCATAAATATGGGATGTATACCAACAGACTTACACATTCAAACCCTGAAAGTGAAGAACCATTCCTGTCAGTGCTGAAAAAAATAGTCTTGACAGTGAAAAAGTATTATTGTCGTAGATTTTTATATTTCTTATATTTACCTTATATTTCTTATCTTTCTTGTATTATATATATTAACCACAGCATGGTAGAAAAATTAAAGCAACAGTGAATAACCACAAATAAAAAAGTTTAGGGGCAATAAATCTCTTAAGAATTATATAATCGGTTGAAAAGTACAAAGTTCCAGCTGTAAGATAAATAAGTCCTGGAGATGTAATGTACAACATGGTGACTGTCGTTAATAACACTGTATTGAATATTTGAAAGTTGCTGAGCAGGTAGATCTTAAAAGTTCTCATCACAAGAAAAAAAATTTTGTTAACTATGTGTAGTAATCTGTGAACTAGACTTCCTTTGGTGAGCATTTCACAAATACCAAATGTATACAAATATAAAATAATGTTGTACACCTGAAACTAATATAATGTTATTTGTTAATTATATCTCAATAAAAAAGTTAAAAATTGCATAATAAATTGCATAATAAATGATTCTTTAAATGTTTTCCTTTCTGCTTCCCTTTTTAATTTTTCTTACAGTGCATTGTTTAAGTAACATGACAAATTGCTTTCAATTTCCCACAATTAAAATATATGATGTGATTTATTCCTTTTAGCAGAAATATAAGAACTTAAGAAAATCAAAGAAGGCATCATCAATAAAGTGACGAGGCAGTAGCCCTGCTCCACTCAGGATTACAAAAAGAGCGTAAAGAATTAAGTGCCACATTTTCAAGAATCCTGAAACAGAAACCTTTCATTAAAGTATTACTTCTACTCACTGCAGAAGTCCACCTTCCTCTAAAGCAACCTGCCCTTAGGCTTCTCAGAGTAAAGTGGACGAGCAAAGTGAGGTCCAGTCAAAGGCAGCAGAGGTGTTTGGCTCAGGTGCAGGAGTTAATGTGTGCCTTGGGCAGGGCCAGACCACTGGTGCGTGGAGATGGAGGTGATGGATTGCTGGGACGGATTAGGGGCCTGCAGACAGGCCGACCCCGAACACGTCAGAAGAAGGCAGTAAGAACTACCTATCGCTCGTACGTCTTTCACCTCACCCCACCGATTTGTCTTAGTAAGGCCAGGCCCTGTGGAAGGAGCCTGGAAGTATGCATGGCACAATTCCTGTCCTCAAATCTTCCTGCCAACCTGGTAGCTAAGCCTTCTTCTGGACGAGGGGATTTAAGTCTGGGGAGAGCAGAGAGGAAAGGGTAGGGTGGCCTGGAATATACCTGGGCATCACTGGTAAATATGGAAGAATCCCTCAGATAAAGGTATGTGTATGTGACCTCCCACCGAGGTGTGGCTGCAAAGGTATCAGCCTGGATTCCCTGGGGCATAATTTGTATTATCATGGTTGCCTTCATGTTCCAAGTAAGGATCTTACGCGAACTCACCAAACCTTGCTGGCCTCATCTCCTACTGCACCTCTGAACTTTTCTCTCCCGGCCCCACGCCGCCTCTGCACACAGCCCACCAGCACAGGGCCCTCGGCCCAATGACACTTGTCCCCAGGGCTGTCTCATTCATGTTTGTATCTGGAGGGTCCAGCAGAAGGTCTGGTCCTCTGTCAGGACGAATCAGGCCCATCCTAGGAGACTGCGGTGCTTATGATAGGACGGGGGCCTATTATGGGAGGGAGAGTATATGGGAGGGGAGCTTACAGTACAACTACATGCATTCATTCATTCATTTATTCATTCATTCACCTCCTCCCACCTGGGTGTCTACACGGGATGTTACTGTGAAATGAAGCAGGCAGGCTCCTCCCCACATAGACCATCATCTTGAGGGGAGGTGATGCATTCCATCCAGATGCTGCAGGGATAGAGTGGAGAGGCATCTAACTTTGACTTTGGATGTCAGGGAAAGTTCCTGAAAAGTGAGGTCTCTGTAGGCCCTGAAGTTGGAAGTAGAAGGCAGAGGAATCAGAGGCAGGGGATAGGTAGGTACCTGCTCACACAGCTCAGTATAATCTGTGGCCTCTGGGAAACAACTCAGCCAATTGGTCAGGGCCTCAGTTTCTGCATCAGTAAAATGGGCATAATAATACTTGCCTCACTAGGTAGTTGTGAGGGCTTAATGAGATAATATCTATTAAGCATCTAATGGACACCTTAACACCTTGATGTTCAATCCATGTCTGATGGATGAATGGGGGATCCCGGGGGTAGAGAAAGCCTCACCGACTCAATTCCATTTGCTCTATATTAAAGCAGGGATACAATTCTGATTTATTTTGGTGAAATTCCAATTTAATATACCATTCATTTATCCTCCATGAACTGAGTAAAACCAAGAATATGTCACATTCTTTGTTTAACCACTGATGATAACTGATCAACACGTCAATTTATTGCAGGTGCCAGGCACTTAGCCTTAAAAATGTTGCTCAGCAAATTTTCCATTAGATGAAAAGAAAATGCGTTTCCAAAAGTTCACCTCATGGATGCAGGGATGCGCCAGAGGAATTCATCTCCAGGAGCCCTGGAGAAGGGCCAGCTCTGATCACAGTGGCTGCCATCTGCTGTCACCCTCAGACTGGAGGTCTTCTAATAAGAGGACAGCTTTCATGTTAAGGTACGTGACGGTGCTGTGCAGAAGGGAGCTAATGGGACTTGCGCCAGCCCTGTAGTGGTCAGCTCCTGGCTTAAGTCACAAGGAAGCTAGAGCACTGAGAAGCCAAACACATCCAAGGTTAGCCACATGGCAAACACAGCGAGGTGTGTTTAAAGGCACAATGCGGTAATTGTGTGTTTACACATGAGACGGCTTGTTGACTTGACCATAAGCCAAATAGCCACAGTGCAGGCTATAATCGCTCCTTCACCTGTCTCACCACTGGAAGGAGGCTCTGTGAAGCCAGCAACGCGCTCAGGCTGGTGGCTGCAGGGCTTAGCTGGCACTGGAAAAGGTGTATGGAATGCATCGCATTTTATTAGCACCTCAGAGGTGACTCAGCTCCTATTGCTTTCTGTGATGTTTGCACAAGTGCCTCTACATCTGAGGTCTAGTCCTGACTGCAAACGTGACAGTCTCACACTATTGTTTGAAAACACTACGCCTTTGCGTATCAAGGGTAGGTGCTGAGGAAATGTGCGCATGAAGGTGTATTTCTGAGTTTGGGCCATGGAAAGGGGTCACTTCTCACAGGAGTCCTTTTTAGCTCTCGTTAGATGAGCTTCTGGAGAGCACTTGGTCCTCCGACTCCGCTTTCCCACTGGCCAAAGGGCAGGGAACTTCAGGTTCCCGATTCGCTGAAGAGTTGTAATAATTCCTGTACCTTTACATCCCTGAATGAAAAATACCACTTGATTACGGTGGACACACTTAGGAAATTCCAGATTGAAAGTTGCACATTAATGTCCCAAGGCAGCTTTGATAAAATGTGAAACTTTTGTTCATCATAAACACACTCAATGTTTCATCAATAAGTGAAATGTAAACTCATATCTTGAAATTTCTGCTCGCTTTTTAAAACTAGTTACTACGCTTCTTAAAACACTTTTTAACAAAGTTTTGAGTATTCGTCATGGTGTTCTCCGTATGGGGCCTGCTCTTCACCTGATGACTGGTATGTTTCCAGGGGAGACCACAATTCACTTTATAATTATGCTGTTCAGTTCTCAAACACTTGAGAATTTCCACTACTGTTTAGCAATGGAAAGCATTCCTAATAACCTGGTATTCTGGCAATTTTTATTGTTTTTCCCCTCTGATGTTTGAAACAACTTGTTTCCATGTTTGAAACTTTTCAACACCACTGAAATGTTACTTCAGACTAAGAACTGATTATCCCAATGATATACCATCACGTGCCCATATCATACAGAGGCACTTGTTTTGTAAAGGCTTCCAATTGTTTTAAACATGATTTGAAATTTTCTGTAGCGTTGCTATCTCCAAAACAACAAGGGGACAGAGAGGTGGAGAAGATGGGGCCTGTCCTGCGGTGAGGTTTTCCTGGCCTCCAGCAGCAGTTGCCCCCCCACCCCCCACCCCAACCAACAGGAATTGGTCCTTCAGTTGCCCATCTACAGGCTGCTTTCAAAATTATGGTCAAGTTCACTGAGTCCTGGCCAGAAGAAAGTAATTATAAACCACTTACAAACTGCTTTGTTCTGTTGATTATTTTGATTTCAGCACACAGTTTCTTTCCTCTGGGGAAATACCTCTCTGAGAAGTGGCTTTGTGAAGGTGACTTCACCAGGGCCCACAAACTGCAAGTGGTCCTGCTCCCCCGCCCCCCACCCCCCATGTGAAAACACATCCACACACATGGACTGTCCTGGAAGTGGAAAGGATTCTGAGTTCCGAATACCCTGCACTGCTAGAATTATTTTAAACTGCACTTCTTATAAAGATTCCATTTGATTATGCCATTACCTCTTAATGATATAAAGCTTGAATGCAGGAACAATTTTTAAACCACAAAAAACTGATGTTTAGTCAAACCAAAAGTTGAAAAATATTTTTGAAAAGTTTTTTTTCCTCAATTTTAACAGAAAACCACTGTTGGAAAAAATTTTTAAAAGCCCCAATCTTACCATGTTCTAGCAGTCATTCAGCAATGATACAAAACATTTATATACATGTTTTCCAGACAATTTTCTTAAAAGCCCAAGGATTGTCAAATTGTATGTTGTATTTGCCCAATGTTGTCAAACTAAATAAAAAAATAATTTCCTTCTCTCTAAGTTTCCTGCAAACACAGAGTCTAAACTGGGAATGTTGGAAATAGTGGCAGAATCTTCTAATGTCTGAAACAGCATGTATATTCGAGGCACTTATATTGGTGTTTATTTTTAGCATTTAAGTTTATTAAAATAGGCTCAAGATAAAATTCTTTTATTTATAAGGTAAGGATTTTCTTTTCCTTCTCTGGCCTTCTTTAATTATGTTACATTTGGGGAGTGTGTCCCCCAAAGAAATTTGGGGTTGGTTATAAGTTGGGCTGGGCAACATGATTGTCACAAGCAGAACCACAGGTAGCAGAGACGAGATGGGGGAGTCAGCAACTTTCCGGCTGCCACCAGAGACTCAGTGAAACATGGTCCAGGGTCCAAACTTACCCCAATTCTTGGCTTGTCCTATCCATGCCTCAACTTCCACACAGGCAGGCACATGCGCACAAGTGCACTGTCCTTCATCAGGACTTCTGATGGGTCAGCTCTAAGCAACTGACCCGTGCTGCAGTGACTCCAGCACCAGGGCGGCTGCAGTCAGATTTGGAGCTAATCACAGAAGTTGCGTTGGGTGGAGGCCAGGACTGGGCTCCTTAAATCCACTGCCCTCCTCCAAATTCACTGTGTCCTTTCCCTGCTCCCTTTCAGAAGGGGCCTCTAGCACCAGCCCCAAGGGCAGGAAGGTGGGTGTGCCCGCCAAGCACTGGTAGCTCCAGGAGGCGCAGAAACGATCCCAGGGCCCTCCTGCTGCCAGAATCTCTGGAGGTAAGGAGGCCAAAATGTCCCCCTCCAGTGGCTGTGGGTTCCAAAGATAACCTTCCAGGTAAATACAAATTGGGGGTGGGGGATGCTTAAATTCCACACAGGAGGCAGCTGCTCAGCTCTCCACGCAGTGGGCAGCTCAGGGCCCTAACTGGGGGTACGGGACAGGAAGAGAGAGAGAGAGAGAGAGAGAGAGAGAGAGAGAGAGAGAGAGAGAGAGAGGCCTGGGGCCTGCCTCACATGAGCTTGCATGAGTGCATGTGGGGTGGGGGAGGCAACCTGAGCCCATCTGGGATTCTTGGGTGCTCCTGTGGTCCCCAGAGGTGCCTGGTCTTAGGACAGAGTCAATGAGACTGGGCGCTGAGAAACAAGGCAGGGAGCTAGTATCCCCAGGGGCCAATCCCTGCTTGGGCGGGCAGCCCTCCTCCCTTCCATCATGGGCAGCTCCAGTCATTAGAAAACACCTCTTACACCTGTCCCAGAGTCCCCTCACTGCACACACCTGGTGAGGGTGGTGGGAAGCCAAGAGCCCACCTGGGGTGGCTCCAGAATCCCGTGATCCTCTCTGGAATTGAGTCAAGGGAAGGCCCTGAGCCGCCGGGTGGGCCAGGCTGGGATAGGGGAGAATATCAGCTACCCATAGGCCCCAGGTGGAACAGAGAGCGCCCCGTTGCCCCATCTGAATGGGCGCCTGGATGAGGGGCACACGACAATTGAGCCACCCAGAAGGCTGAGGCACCGCTCAGCTCAGTTCCCTGCGGGCCCTGCCACCCTAGTTCTGCGCTCCCTTCGCAGCCCTGACCTGTGCAGCGACAATACGCGGGGCTGTCATCAGGCGGGAATCCCGGGCTTTGGCTAAGCGCCTCTGGATAGGGCACTCGGGACAATCCCTGGACTCCCTTCAAACTTCGGTCCCTTCCCGACTGTAGACGAAGTGACCGACACGGAAGCCGGAGGCCGCCGTCTGATGGCCACTGGAGAAGCTAGGCGCGGGGCCAGGGGACTGGGCACCGTGTGCAGCGACCGTTGTCGGTCTCCCGAAAGAAAAGTCACCTGCCAGTCCCCCTGGGAAGGCACCAAGGCCACCAGCCAGGGCGCCCATGGCCGAGGCGAAACTGGAGAAGCAGGCGGCAGCCTGGGGCGCAGGCGGGGATGGCGAGGCCTGCAGGTTCGGGGACGCTGCGCCCAGGGGATCCCGCTCCAGCGCCTTGGCTCCTTCTGGGCTCCGGGCTCCCGAGGGTGCGGCTGCGCTCGCCTCCCCTCTCCTCTTCCTCTTCCGACGAAAGTTCCCGTTGTCGAACATTTTCTCGCAGTTTGGGTCCAGGGTCCAGTAATTGCCTTTGCCTGCGGAGGAAGAAAGAGCTTGGTTCGGAAAACTCGAGGTTTGAAGGGCCGTGGCGTGAACCTGAGAAATGGAGGTCAACTTTGGAAAGATTCCCCCACTGGCTCCACCCAAGGGCCCCTCACCCCACCCCAAACCGTGGCGTGGCTCTCTGTACCTGAACGAACAGGCCTCCACCGCCAGGTGAGGAAGAATTTGCACTTTCCAGAGAGCTCGGAGAGGGGCGAGCCCCAGGAAATGCTGAGATCCCCTAAGTGCAAGTACAGAGAGAAGGCCCACAGGTGCATAGCCTCTGGACTCTGGTCCCAGCGCTTCCCAAAGCGGCATTTCATTTGTCCTAGCAGCCCCCGGGGTAGGCACTTCTTCCCTTTTACAGAAGGGACACTGAAGTCCTGAGAAGTAACTCCAAAGGTCGCCCGCCCTTCGCGGGAGCGCGCAGAGATTTAGAGACTCGGAGGACTGGACCTGAAGTCAGGGCCTGTGGGTCCTGCGGCCGTCGGTGAGCCCGTCTGCCACCCAGCACGTCCCTCCTCCCGCCGCTCGCTCCTCAGTACCCCCAGCTGTAAGGAGACGGCTGGGCGGCCCAAGGCCGTCCCCGTCCCTCGAGAGCCAGCTGCCCGGGTGCGGGAATCCGCCGGCTCCTGGACGGGGCGACCCGCGCGCCTAGGGTACCTGGGTCGTCCTCGTCGCGAGGTACCTTCTTGAAGCAATCGTTGAGCGACAGGTTGTGGCGGATGGAGTTCTGCCAGCCCGCCTTGCTGCGCTTGTAAAAGGGGAAGTTGCTGGCCACGTATTGGTAGATCTGGCTGAGCGTCAGTTTCCGCAGCGGCGCGCTCTGAATGGCCATGGCGATGAGCGCCGAATACGAGTAGGGCGGCCGCACCAGCCTCAGAAGCTCCTGCTGGCCGGAGAGGCTCAGCCAGGCGAAGTCGGCGCCAGCCAGGCCGCCCGCCGCGCCGAGGAGCTGGCCGGGGGCCGCGTAGCCGGGGGCCGCGTAGGGAGACGCCGGCCCAGGTCCCGGCGCGTAAGGCGCGGGGTTGAGAGCCGGAGCGTTCAGCCACAGGCGTGGGCCACCGCCCGCCGCACCCAGGTCACCGCGCCCGTAGCTCGCTGGGTTGGCGGCTGCCCGGGCCTGGCTGTGCGGGGCCGGGCAGACACCTGAGCCGTCGCAGTATGTGGCCATGTCTAGCCGCTCCCGGGTGTCGCCGGGCGGCTCCGCGCCGAAGCTCATGGGCGCCCCATTCAGCGCGGCCGCTAGCAACTCCCGGGTGCGGCCCGCCAGGCCCCACCAGCCGCCCTTTAAATGCCGTCGGGGTCCGAGCCCCAGGTGAGTGTCGTTGGCCAGCCTCCTCCCCGCCAGCCTTGGAAGAGCGACGTCTCGGTCCCCGCCCCGGGGTCAGCTTTCCGCCCCGCCCTGGTCCCGACGCGCTCCTGGTGAGCCACCGCAGTTACTCCCCCACGCTGTGCCTCTTTCGCCGCAGACCAAGTCGTTCTGACCTTTGCCACTGGTGCCCTGGGTGCCTAGGGGTCCCACGGATCCCCTCCTCTTCAGCCTCGCAGCCCCGGCTGCCCTGGACCCTCTGGCAGGTACGAGTCACCCGCAGGCTCTGGAGATTGCGGCGCAGTAGCCCAGTCCCACGTGTGCTCGCCCACGGGGGACCCTGCCCCTGTGGAATCCTACATCGCCCAGGCCCCTGTGTGGTTGGGGCCACCAGATGGGGAGCGGAGGGCTGCCGTGCTGGGCAAGGAGTCGCGATGACGCCCACGAGGGTCGGCGCGATGGAGGACTCGAGAGCCCAAGGCCCGGCCTGGCTGGCGGCGGACAGTGGCCCTGGAGTCAAATGGACTCCCCTCGTGACAAACGCTCGAAGGCAGACAAGACCCCTGTAAGGGTCGAGACACTGGGAGCTCCGGGCGCCCCAACAATCCAGGGAAACCCCTCTTCCGAGGCCCAGGGAGCTTGGGACCCACCTGGCTTGTCCTTGCGATGGCCTCGGGCACGGAGTTCAGGTGCTGGCAACACCCTCCGCTGCTTCCCCCCCGGGACGCCTCCAAAGCGGACGTCTCTGCGGTGCGCGGGACAACAACCGCCGCGCCCAGATCTCCCCGCTGCGCGGCAGCCTCTCTCCTGACCTCTGACCCTTGGCTCCCCACGTTGCTCGGTTCCCGGCTCTCCCGCTGCGGGCCCACAGCCGGTCCCGGCCAGGCTGGTGCGCTGTAGGGCCAGGCGCCTGGGAGGAGCGCGGGCCGCCTGGGTCCCAGTACCTGCCACCTGCCCTCGCTCGAGAAGAAGCGCAAATTCTCGCCGAATCATCGAGGTTCAGCAAGGAGGCGACCCACCTCATCACTACGAAATTCATCGGCTGAGATATTAGCGCCTTTTGTGTGGAAACTGGTCTCGCCATAGGCCCTCCTGAATATTTCTTGGGGGCTGTGGATCCTCAAAGCAAATAAATTTCGATTCATTTATAAAACAAAAGTTGCAATCCTCTTGCCCCCCCCCCCCCCACACACACACTTTTCGCGGGCGGGAGGAGGAAGGTGGGTGGGTTGGGGCTAATGATTGGATGAATGGACTTGGGCTCTGGAACCAAGGGGCCACTTAGTGTTGGTGCGGTCCTACCCTCTCAGATTGTAATTTCCAATGTTATGTAAAACAACCAATTTGTGGAACAATTTAACAAAAGGCAGAGGGAGGGTCCCTCTACTGTGCTGAGGGCCTCTCCTCCCGGTAGTAACAAGCCTTAGGAAGTGGTAGGCTTCTCCGGGAGAGAGACTAGGGAGGCTGGTCTCTCAACCAGTCACGGGAAACAAAGGCCCCGAATTTCTCATTGTTGTCAAAGGAAGACACAGGTGGGATCCCAGTACCTTTCAGAAGTGCCCGCCCCAACCCGATCCCCGAATCCCGACCATCACTGCAAGGGCAGTTTGGGGAGACGAAGTACTCAGAATGAGAAACCCTCCCCTGCTTTGTCTTGCTTCTATCAAAAACACTCCCCAGAACCAACCGTCTGCCTCTCAGCTTAGAGACTTACATATGTCCTCACAATTTCAAATACTCAAGACTTTTGGTAACTGCATCTGTTTTTTGGGTGGGGGGTCTTTTTCAAGGTAACTGCATCTTAATGAAAGCGCCTTTCCATCAGCAAATGCAAGCATGACGTAGGTTGCAAGCACGACGCAGGTATGTTCAGTATGGGGCAACCTGCGTGTGGGCACATATACATATAGACACACCCTCCTCCCTGCATAAGTAGCATCTGTAGTTTGCTGACAGTTGAAGCAGGTTCCACACCTGACATTTTGAAGTGGTTGCTGGTTAAGAGGCAGCTTTCTAGAAACCGTGCTTCAGGGGAATGAAACACCACAGAGACAAGACAGCTTTGCCTTGACGCAAATGACCAGGATCGCGGACAAAGAGAGTGAGGATGGGAAGTGCAGCCAGGTGGGTGGGCTTACCTGCGTGGCCTGAATCCCCAAGGACCCACCAGGCCTCCCCTTGTTCCAGCAGCTGATGTGTAACTGCTGTGGGTTCGCAGAAGAATGCTGCTGCTCCGTGTGGGGATATTGATTGTCCAAGGCTTTGGACGCAGAAGACGCTTAGCTTGTAATGACAGTGATGAGGGAGAAAGAATTGATTTCATCTACCGTTAACTGCTCTTCTGGGATAATCGTATCAAAGATGCTGAATTGTAAAGGACAGCTTGGGTCATCTCTTCCAAGGTAAGGGGATAAAAAAAGATGATCGTTCTTGCCAAATTCCCTTTACCTTTAGTAGCCTTTCTTTCTGTTAAAATTGTGGAGTCTTTAACACTTGTGAGTTTCAGGACCTCTAAGAAAATCAGACAAACCTTCATGTAATTGCCCTCAATTTTACTTTATAAAAATCATTACAGTTTGTGCTATGCAGGAATGTCCATATTTTAATCACCCTTCTTTGCGTTCTGAGCCCAGAGCTTATCTTCTACCTCTGTTGGAATAGCCTCCTTACCTTCCAACAGATCAGACTCATGACAGGAGTGTCAGTAGATGGAGGGCAGTCATTCTTGGGGGGTGGGGGGTGGGCTCACACTTGAGTCAGTCTTGGATGGAACTCTGATGAGAATTATTCCAAGGGGGAAAAACCCTCAAAACGCAGGGGGAAGAAATAATGAGGAAAAAGGCTTTGCTTTTAGAGGCGCCAGCTCCCCCTGGGCCCTGGGCCCTGCCGGGATTTCTGCTGGATTTCCCTAAACAGAATAGGCCCCCTTCCTCCAACGCATTCCTCTCTCCTTTATTCTCAAAAGTGACCCCTCTGCCTCCTTAGAGGGTAGGTCTCCCCAAGCTTCCTCCACCAAACTTCCAAGCCCACTTGTGGCTGTACCCCCAGCTGTCTTCCTTCCTTTTGGTCACTGGGGAAGGGGTGTCCCCTCTCCCTTAAGTCAGTCTCTCTTCTGGGTAGGACAGGAGAGCCACCTGAGGTGCACCATTTGGGGGGGGGAGGCTCCCTGAAATGGCCCTGAGCATGAGGTGCTGTGCTCCTAAGTTCTTGTCACACACTTTTCTCAGGGGCCTCACCCTGGGATCCTCCCTCCTCCCCCATTCGGCCCCATCTGCGTTTACAGATCTCAGTCCTCTCGGTCATGACAAACTTCTCTTCAGCCAGAAGCCCTCTTCAGATGTTGTGCCATCCTTTGCGTCTCTTGGGCAGCCCAGCTTCTAGAAGGGTTGCCTCTGGTGGCTGGTCCTCCCCTGTGGTAACACAGTTCTTACTCAGCCCAGGCAGACACCCACCCCCACAACTCCACTGACACTGCTCAGGCAGAGTGTCCAGTGGCCTCTGTCCCTCTAAACCCAGTGATCATGGCTACTTCTCGTTTCGCTTGACTCTCAGCAGCTTCTGACACCTTCCAGAACCAACACCCCTTTCTCTAGCTGCTTTTAAACCCTGTGCCCTGGTTTCCTTCCCCTTCCCCAGCTCCTTCTCAGGCCCTGCGTTGGCCCGCCTTCCTGTCACTCTCTGTTCCAGGCCCTCTTCTCCTCACTCCCGTGGCTTTAACTACCAGCCATTAACTCAAGTTTTCTCAGCCTCAGCACAATTGACCTGTGGGGCTGGAGAATTCTTTGCTGCACTATAGGGTGTTTACCAGTGTTCCCGGGCTTGCCAACGATATCCCTCTGTTGGGACAACCTAAAATGCCTCTGGACACTGCCAACTGCGCCCATGGGGCCAAATCACACCCACTGAGAGCTCCTGTGTTAACTAATAGCGCCCAGTTTTCAGCTTCCACCCCCAATCCTGTTTCTCCGTCTTTATGAATGGCAGCATTATATACACAGTTGTTTAAGGCAAAACCTGGGACCCCTCCTTGCCTACTCCCCACCCATTTCCACATCCAGTTAGTGAGCAAGGCTTCTTCGTGCTGCATCTTTGATCTCACCCAGGTCTGTGACCCACCGCCCGTTCCTCAGGCCCACGCCACTACCTTCCTTCAGGATTATTGCAACAGCTTGTGATCAGGGACCGCTCATCTCGCCCCTCTCCATGTTATCCACGCTATGGCCAGACCGCTATTTCTGAAGCTGTGCTGGGCGGAATTCTAAAGATGGTCCCCAAGATTCCCTGATTATTCAACCAGAAACTAACCTTGGTGCTGCTATGAAGAGATTTTGCAGATGTAATTAAAGTCCCAAGTCAGTTGACTTTATGACATGGGAATTATCCTGGTGGGCCTGACCCAAAGTGCTGAGCCCTTTAAAAGCGGAGTTTTTGCTAGCGGGCAGTGGAAGCAGCAGTCAGAGGGTGGATATGTTACTGCCGGTCAGATGCGCACTGAGAGCAGCCGCTAGGGACCTAAGAGTGACCCTCAGCTGACAGCCAGCAAGGAGGCAGGGAGTTCAGCCCTACAACCACGAGAAGCTGAGTTCTGCCAGCGACAGGGATGCCTGGGAAGGGGACTTGAGCTCTAGATGCCGTGGTCAACAGCTTGGTTGTCGGCTGAGCAGGGAAGCCAGCCAGGCCTTGCTACACATCTGTCCTACAGGAACTAATGAATGGGTATTGTTTTCAGCTGCTAAGCTTGTGGCAATGTGTCACATGGCAGCAGAAAGCTTGCAAATAAAACAAAAGCCAAAACAAGGGGCAATGTCACTCAGTTAGGGACTCTCCTGGCATCAGGAAGAGGTTCCCACTTCTCAAAGTGACATGGCCCTGCCCCTGTGCCCTGAGTTCTCACCACCCCCTGCGTGGGACTCTAAGTAAGGCACCTCCACTAAGTTCAATGCTCATCATCAGAAACCAGCTTGTTTTGAAGAGTCTGCCTAATTTTTTTAAATGTTCAAAATAGATGGAAACGTTCAAAATGGATAGTATAGATCATTTACAATATCCATAAAAAAACCTCTTCTTGACTTTTGCAGATTTTGTGTTCCAAATAATGCCCCAAGTTCTGGAAATATATATGGATTTCCCATTCTCACTCTGGAAGGGGTCAGATCAGGGGCCACTGTGGCCAAAAAGCTCAGGCTGGGAGTCAGCCTGATCTTGGCTTGCCCCCGCCTCCAGCCATGGGTCAATGGGTCGTAGGTCAGTGATCCCATCTCTGAGTCCCATTGTTTTCCCCTGTCTCTGAAATGTTTTGGCATACTAGGTTTCTCAATTAATACATCCCCTCTTTCTTCACCACCCCATGGTAGCTCACAACTGAAATTTGCCTCAAACTCTTAACGCTGAGGGGAAAAAAAAAATTACAGCAACATTAGGGCATGCAGACTGCCTAGAACGTTCTTCAGCTGGCAAGCGTGAAGGTGAGCGCTTTAGCTACAGATGAACCTGGATTCAGGTTTTGACTCTAGCCTCAAGCAGCTGAATGGGGAGGCTGCTTAACCCCTCCAAATCTCAGTTTCTCTTCTGCAAAGTGGTGCGAATTGTACCCATCTCATAGGTTACGTAAAGACTCCATGAGACAATGTAGTGTGTAAAACACTAAAGCATAAGTATTAAGTAGTTACTATGGTATCTACTGGTACTCTCTCTTAGTCAATCAATTATCACTGGTCTGGAGAATGGACCCTGAGTTTGGAGTTTGTCACTCCCTACATGTTAAATACACTCTCATACCCAAACATGTTATCTATGTTCTTGATGTGAAACCGAGGAAAGGATTTATTTACAAGATCTTTTTTATCCAAAATAGGAAAATTAGGAACTAATCCATGGCATTATGCTTGGATACAATAAAGAATCCAATTTCCCAGGTAAAGGTGTCTCCAGGTAAGAATTGCTATTGATTTTATTGTCCGTGATGGTCACTGTGTGAATCAATTATTCCACTGGGATTTGCAAAATGGAAAATTTGTAATTCTGTCATTCCTTTAACATTCATTGATTACCATTTTTCTGTAAAACAGAGCTTTCTGTCATCAACTGGACTCATTTGGTTTCTCGAAACCACAATTTGTATTAAAAGGCAAAACTATATACATGATTCTTTCTCATTCTTGATCAATTTTAAGAGTAAGGTTTTGTTGAAACAGTCATCGTAATTGGAAACCATAAGATTTTGTTGAATTTTCTTTTTTTGAGTATCATTATGGACTCAGGAATTTTTATATATCTAATGTTTTAATAAATTGTAATTATTTTTGTGATGCGTATATTGTTCAGAACTGGGGTGTTTGGAGACCCTTCAAGCTGATTCTGTGGCCTTTTGACATGGCCCTGCTCACCTTTGGACGTTCCTTGCTTTCTAACACAAGATATTCTAGGCTCGTTTTGTGCCTTTCCTGACCCAGATCTTGCATTAGCCATTTCTCCAGGGGGCCCTGGTTCGCTTTAGAGGGAATAGTATTAAGAAACTAAAATATAGGGTAGGATATTTTCCTGGGGAAGGGGTAACATTGTTTCTAGATCTTATAGTGGACAGAACTAGGAAACATATTTTTTTTAAATCATGAATCAAGATACCTCTTGTTTAGATTTAACATGTATAGGGGTTTCTTTTCTTCTTTTTGAAATCTTTATACCTGTATCTCATTTCTCTTACATTTGAAACCTGATTCCCAATAACATCAACATAATTACTTGCTTTATCTCATAGTGTTCCTCTACGATTTCGAATAACCCTACTAATGTCATTATGAATAGAAAAATCCACTGAATGAGATTTAAGATTTCTTATTTTATCCTGAAAACATATCCTATCCATTAAAAGAAGTACAGTCAAAGGAATATGTTATAATGTCACTTGAAATACTTCTTTTCTCTGTGTGGCCTGTTGTTGCTTTGGCAGATAGGTTTGTCTCCTGTTAGTCCATATATGTCTAAAGCCTTGAATTTACTTAGCAATAAGAAGGTGGAAGGCATACTTGGTAATTTAACTGTGCAATATTTATTTTCTTTCATGTATATGCTTAATAAATAGGTGTGATAGAATGTATGTAAGGTTACTTGAATGTTAAAGGTTGTGCAAGCATTGGGAACACCTAAGGTCATTCTAAGTGTCATGGTGACAATGGTTTTCCTGTATCTCTGCAGATAGGCAGATGCTGTCAGAGCGTGAGTGGGACATGGTAGCAGTGTTTGGCTTTGGGGGTGAGGAACGGCGTTTGCCTGGCTAGCCTGCAGTGTCTGATGGACTCAGCTTTGAATTCTGGTCTTTCCAATTACTAGCTGTGTGATCCTGGGTGAGTTAATTGGGCCCTCGTTTTCCTCATCTCTAATACAGTAATGATAACTGTCTCCCAGGTCCCCACTGGGGTTAAGTGAAATAATGTATATAAAGCACTTGGCACATTTCCTGGCACAATACATGTCAGCTAATGTTATTAGGGTGACGTATTGGCTCACTGTTTTATCTTCACTAGTCTGCTTTTATTTTTCAAAAAAAATTTATTGTAGCAAATAAACAGAAAATTACAATAAATTGGGGGTGAGACAATGAATGCACTCTTTAGAATCACGTGGTGGGCTGCTGTATTGATCATTCCTCTTTGGAGTTCCTGTCCTTAATTATGTGAATGTAATGCCATCTAGTGGAAAATTGTAGAGTCTATTTCCCAAAGTAGCTCCATTTGACAAGAAAAACTCCCATATTTATGTTACATTATAAATAGGTATGTTAAGTTCTATTCCTTCTTTGTTATGAAGGTAATGAGGTAGATAAGAGGAAAGACACATTCAGAAATCCATAGCTAACAATAAAGATATTTTTGAATGAAAAAAATATTTAAAGGATGTAAACTTTTCTCCCTTGTAATTTACAAGTGAAACATTTCCTAGACAGAGAGAGTAGGTTTGTTTCATTATAAAGTTTTATTTTATATTTTTGTAGTTGTATTATGATCAGGGCTGGACACTTTTTTTCCACGGTAAATGCTCTATTTTATTTTATTTATTTATTTTTAAGATTTTTATTAAAATATAGCTAACATACACTATTATTAGTACACCATAGTTATTCAACTTTTATGTACCTAAAGGAGTGATCACCATGACAAGTCCAGCAACCATCTGACACCGTCCCAGCTGTCACAATATTATTGACTATATTCCCCATGCTGTCCGGTACATCCCCGTGACTTGTTTGTTTTATACCTGGAAATTTGGACCTCTTATTCTCCTTCACCTTCCTCCCCCTTTTTAATTTATCAATTACAGTTGACATTCAATATTATTTTATATTAATTTTAGGTGTACAACATATGGTTAGACATTTATATAATTTAAGAAGTGATCCCCTGACTAGTCTAGTACCCACATGGCACTATACATAGTTATTACCATAATATTGACTATATTCCCTATGCTTTACTTCCTGATGACTACTTTGTAACTATCAATCTGTATTTCTTAATCCTTTCACCTTTTACACCCTGCCCCCCACAAGCTCCCTCCCATCTATTACCCCGATAAATCTAGTACCCATCTGACACCATACATAGTTATTACAATATTAGTGACTATATTCCTTATGTTATACCTACATCCTCATGACTACTGTGTAACAGCGAATTTATACTTTGTAATCCCTTCCCTTTTTACCCCCCAACCCCCCCACCACCTGGCAACCATCAAAATATTCTCTGTATGTATGAGTTTATTTCTGTTTCATTTGTTTCTTTATTTGTTGGGTAGAGTAATCTTGGTTGTACATCCTTGCTTTTCATCACTTTGACTATTTCCTGCCACTCCCTTCTTGTCTGCAAAGTTTCTGTTGAGAAATCAGCTGCCAGTCTTGTGGGGGCTCCCTTGTGGGCAACTCACTGCTTTTCTTTTGCTAAGTTTAAGATTCTCTTTTTGTTTTTAACTTCTGGCATTTTAATTATGATGCATCTTGGTGTGGGCCTCTTTGGGTTCATTTTGTTTGGGACTCTGCATTTCCTGGGCTTGAATATCCATTTCCTTCACCAGGGTAGGGAAGTTTTGTGTCATTCTTTCTTGAAACAGGTTTTCAATTCCTTGTTCTGTCTCTTCTCCTTCTATTACCCCTATGATGCAAATGTTGGTATGCTTGATGTTGTCCCAGAGGTTCCTTAAACTGTTCTAAATTTTTTGGATCCTTTTTCTTTTTGCTGTTCTGATTAGGTGTGTTCTGCTACCTTATCTTCTACATTCCTGAGTCTATCCTCTGCTTCATCTAATCTACTGTTGATTCCCTCTAATGTATTCTTCATTTCAGTTGTTGCAGTCTTTATTTCTGACTGGTTCTTTTTCATGGTTTCTATCTCCATTTTTATGTTTCCTATCTCTTTGTTGAAGTTTTTCCTGAGATCTCTGAGCATCCTTATAACCAGTGTTTGAAACTCTGTGTCTGGAAGATTGCTTGTCTCCATTTTGTTTAGTTCTTTTTCTGGAGGGTTGTTCTGTTCTTTTATTTGGGACATGTTTCTTTGTCTCTCTATTTGGCTGCCTCTCTGTGTTTGTTTCTTGTATTAGGTAGGGCTGCTTTGTCTCCCAGTCTTAGTAGAAAGGCCTTATGTAGTAGGTGCCCTGTGGGACCCAGTGGCACCAACTCCCTGGTCACCAGAACCAGGTGCTCCAGGTGTGTCCCATGTGTGGGTTGTGTGTATCCTCCTATTGTAATTGAGCCTAGGTTGCTGTTTTCACATTAATGGGAGGGATTGACCCTCAGTTGTGAGGACTGGCCATGATTACAGTGGAGGAGTTGTAGTGCAGGCTGACCCTACAGAGCAGAGCAGGATTCACTTTAGCGGGACTCTGGTGCCTGCCCTGCCTGCCCTTTGGGTGTGTCATCCTTGGAGTTGGCCGGGTGATGCTCCAGTTTGGTCTGAAGCTGGCCACTAGGTGTGCCAGCCCCAGGGCCTCCTGGGCAGGGACCTGCTACAGGTCAAGCCTGGACAGGCTGTGCCCTGCCCAGAGTCACCTGGAATGAGCCACAAGCAACCCGCAGATGGCTGCCAACTGCGCTGTGCTTGGAGGTGCCTCAAGAGGCCAAGCCATGAACCAAGGCTGGCTGCTGCTAGTGCTTATGTATAGGACATGGTACAGGACATGCTGAAGCCAGATGTTCCTTCTTTGTTTGTTGTGATCCTTTGAGAGATTTTTAGGAAAGTCTGCAGCATGAGCCAAGGCTGGCCGTGTGTATGGAAAAGCCACTGGAAGCAGTTTCGGTGTACTTGAAAGTTGGGTGGGGCGTGGTCTCAGAACCACCAGGGTGGAGCCAACAGTGTTAGCCAGTTTGCTGGAGACTCATATAAGGCATATACCTGCATCAGCACGCAGGAAGGGGGCAGGCTCAACAACAACAACAAAAACATGGCTTCCACCAGCTCCTCCATCCAGGAGAAAGCTGCCCCTTCAGCCATCACCCTAAGAGCAGACAACTCAGTTCCTCCCCGTATGTTCCCGTCACCTTCCGAGCGGCTCCCCCAGCGCTGGAGCTCAGAGCACTGAGTCGTCAGCAGGTGAGTCCGTGCGCCGGCCATTTAGGAGGAGCACCTGCCAGTGCAGCTGCCCTTGTCTCGCTCAGCCACAAACACTGCTGGTTTTCACAGGCAGAAGTGATGGGGCTTCTCTCCCCGGCACTGGAACCCTGGGCTAGGGAGCCTGGTGTGGCACTGGGACCCTCCGCTCCTCTGTGAGGGACCTTTGTAGCCAAGATATCCCTCCTGATTTTTAATGGTCAAACGTGGGTGTGGGACCAGCCTGTTCTGCGTCTCTGCCCCTCCTACCAGTCTCGAAGTGGCTTCTGTGTATGTCCTTAGTTGTAGGGCATTGGTTCTGCTAGATTTCAGGTGATTCTTAATGATGGTTGTTCTGTAGTTTAGTTGTCATTTTGATGTGGTCGTGAGAGGATGCAAGCACAGCGTTTACCTCCTCTGCCATCTTGACTGGCAATCTGGATACTTTTTTTTTTTTTTTTTAAGTATCAATTATTGAACACAGTGCCAGATATTGTGTAACTCTCATTTCTACTTCTGGCCCTCTAGGTTTTTCTATATGCTGTTTTGTTCTGCTGGGATAGGAGCCTTCAGAAGCAGCTTTCCTAGCAGAAGCAGGGCTCCCATTAGCTTCTGTCAATGGAGGTTGAATCAGGCAGGGATAGGCATAAGCCATTCTGTTTCAGGTGGGGCCTTCATCTGAGGCAGAGCCACAGGTCAGGGTGGCAGCAAGGGCCTGTGGGAAGCCGCAAGCTCTGGCAGGAGCCCCTGCAGCAGTGGCAGTGGGAGGGGAGCTGAATTCTTCCTCCCGAGGTGGCAGCCAGCAGAAGATGACTCTGGAAGTCGTGCACGGAGAGCAGAGGCTATGGGCTTACCTTACAGGAGCACTGGCCTCTGTAGAGACGTGGCAGCTCCTGACGTCATTGTAACGCTCCCTTTATGCAACTTTGTCATCTAGTTCCCTGTGTTAGATTCCTCTGTTTGTAATACCTGGTGTTATATTATATTAAAGACCCGGTCTTACATTATTGTAAAATAAGACCCGGTGTTATATTAATTTTTGCTCCAAAAGACACATTAGAGCTGATGGTCCTGCTAGGTCTTATTTTCGGGGAAACATGGTAGGTGGTGGATTATTTCATTTTTGCTGTGTTCCTTTTAATATGTGTCATTCTAAATCAGTGCTGCCACCAAAATTGATGCCTCTTCACATCTACATGTGCTTTGGGACACAGAAGACACACTCCTAGGTGCTGTGAGAAAGGAAAAGATCACTTTATATAGGTGAGGAAGCAGAAGCTGAGGGGGTCAGTAGAAGCTGAACTGTACGTCTCCTGACTTGGCGTTTACTCACCTGCCAAGTACCCAGCATGTGCAGCCCTCCAGAAAGCACGAGCAGGCAGAAGTGGCATCTCCACTCCAAACTTTACATCTCGCCTCCACCCCTGATGGCGCCACACCCTTCTGGATCATTTCTTTTTCCTCAAGGCTTGTCTATGGTCATCATTTTAACCAGGTGTCATTTGCATGAAAGTGTGTGGAGCAAGGTTTTGCCATTTTTCCCCCTTGGCCACACACCATAGTTCTCCTAAATTACTGTAGAACATGTGTTAGTTCTCAGCCAACAAGAATTTATTCACCACCTACTGTATGGTGGGATCTGTGTTAAGTTCTGGGCGGCATGAAGCTGTCTAGAAGCCAGCAAGCCAGTGAGGAAGGTCTGAGACAAGCATCTAACTGCAGGGCAGGGCAGAAAAGGATGGGGCAATGCCAGGGCACCATGTTGGTTCACTGTGGAGATGGGATGCTGGCAGGGTCAGGAGGGGAAGAAAGCAAGTGTGAGGAAGGAAGGATGGAAACAGCGAAGGCATGAGGACAGAAGAGCCTGCGATAGAAACGGGAGCCGACAAGGGTAGCTAAGTCTGTTATTATAATGTGGATATCCACAACTCTCCCTCTAAGCCAGGAGTTTTATCATGTGCCCACATTCAGCTGAGAGGGAACGTGCCTGAGAATGAATCAAGACTTTTTCCTTGATTCAATTCATTATTATTATTATTATTATTATTATTATTTGGTAAATGTTGTTGATATTTCTACAAAAAAGTCCACTAGTCAGCTTGACAGATTTTCACAGAATGACTTCATTCCTGCCCCCAGCACCCATGAGTTTACAGCACATGGCAGATCTCCAGAGGCCCTCCTCTCTCTTGGGCATCACCGCCCCTCTTGGCAGGGGGCCACTATGGAGACTTCTAACATGAATGACCTGTGCCTGGATTTGAACTTCACGTAAGTGCAATCCTTACGCAGTTGGACTCACTATGTGCTCTTTCATGTCTAGATCCTTCATCCAACATTTTGTGTGTGTGAAATTTGGCCATATTGTTGCAAGCACTTATAGTTCATTCTTTTTTTAATTTTTGTTGTAATAACATCCATTGTGTGACCATGCCACAATTCATATATCCCTCTCTCCTGTTGATGGACGTGTGTCTTGTTTCCAGTATCTTGGCTGTTAAATATAGTGCTGCTGTGAACATCTATACGGATCTTTTGGTGAAGATATGCACAACTTTTTAAGAGTAGAATTGTCTACTCAGAGGTATGTAAATGTGCAGTTATTACATTTTGGCCATTTTCCAGAGAGGTTGCGCTGGTTTACACTAAGTGCGCTTTGGGTGGGTGGTAAGCTCAGGCTGGTCTTCAGGATTTGTAATGGTTAGGTCTGTAAATGAAATATCTTGCCATGAGCCCTAATAGATTGGCAGTGGGCTTTTCTTTTCTGGATCGTGTCACTGAGTTTTTAAATCTCTCACAGTTTCATCCCTGAGAGCCTCTTTTTATAGCCTAACACAGCTATATACTCTAACACAGACCAAATCCAGGTTCTGGGGAAAAATCTTTCCAACACAAATGAAAGATATGAACAAGAACTGTTGCAAAATTGAAAGGTAAGTCTTGAACACCTAGTCGCAAATGCCTGCGGCAGATTACTCGCTGTCGCCGTGCTGGTACAAAGAAGGGCTGTGAGCGGGTTTCTGTAGATTCCTCCCTGCAGGGGTGATGCAGCAGAGCGGTTAGAGATCACAGTGTTCGGGCTGGGATTACCTAGTCCCGAGTCCTTTTCCACCAGGATCTGTAACTAATTGAGTTACTTAACTTTGCTGAACTTTAATTTCCTTATGAGTTAAATTGGGGATAAGTCAGCAGTGACTACCCCACAGCATTTTAAACACCAAGGTGATAACTCATGTAAAAGCATTTAGCTCAGAAACTGGTACTCAATAAACCCTCAATATTTATTAACTAGAACATTTTTCTTTTGATGGGATATTTTGATATCTAGTTTTTTAATTGCTATAATGAACTTGAATATGTTAATTTTGAATCCTGTAGTTATTGTTTTTGTTGTTGAAGTAACATACACATGATTTTAAAGGGTTTAATGTGAATATCAGAATCTCCATTTCCTCATCACGAGCCCTACTCCCCAGAGGCGACTACTTCTAAATCTTTCTGTGTGAGACATTCTGAAGTTTCCTCTACAGCTCAAATTATGTGTTTGTACCCAGTGTCCTTTTTTAAATTCTTTTTTTAAATCAAAGTAATACAAAGAGCTTATAGCAAGAACCTTGCTTTTCCACCCCCTACCCCATTCTGCTCCATAGAAGGGATGGATTTTAAACTCTTTTACCTGATTTTTAAAATATTTACCTTCACATTTTAAATAATATGCAGATATTATTGCCTGATTCATCAACTTTTAGCTTTGTCTATTGGCTTTATTTTAAGAGAGATATTTCGGTTCCCTTCTACCTAATTCCCCAACCTATACTCCCAGTTTAATGTATTAATTTTTATTTAAATCCATTTAAGTGGTTTAGCTATTTTAATTATGTAAATATCATCCACTGCTGACCAAGCAAATTGTATGATTACATTTTCTGTGATGTAAATTTCTATTTTTCCAAGAGTTAACAGTTGCTTCAGTTTTTAAAATTTATATTATTTCTCTTGAACATGTCTTGTCAGACCTCCAACATGCTCTACAAGGCTTCTCAGTATAATCCTTCACACACTCTAACTTGCCAATAACAAATTTATGTACGTATCTGAGAAATAGTCCTCCTGGAGTCCTTTTAAGTAATTTCTCTAATCCAAGCTGCCTGCTCTATTTTCATGATGACTTTTGTTTGTCATTACCCGGGAAATTTTTTTTTTTTTCATTTTTCCTTCTTGAATCTCCTGCTTTATGGGTTTCATATCTTTCTTTTTCTTGGATTATCACTTCTTTAAGGTGAAACATTTCTTTTTGTTGCTTCCTAAGAAAGGGTGGCTGGGAAGTACATGTTTTTGAGAATTTCATACATTGAAATTTCTACCTTCACTCTAATTAGTAGCCTATCTGGGTATAGATTTATGGGTTCAAAATCATTTTCACACAGAATTTTGAAGCTATTTCCGTTATATTCCAGCTTCAAGAGCTGCAGAGAAGTACAAAGTTACCTAAAATCCTCGATCCTTGGGTGACGGTGTGTTTTTTGTTCTCCTTGGAAGTGTTGAAGGTCTTCCTGTTGTTCTCTGGGTCCTGAAGTTTCATGAGTATGGGCTTCTACTTGATTCATTATTTTGAACACACAGTGGTCTTTCTATCCAGAGGTCATGTCCTTCAAGGAAGCAGATAATCACATTGCCGTTGTTTTTCAACCATTTCACTTCATCCTTCTCTCCTGACTCTTTCTATTACTCAGTTAGACATCCAAGATTGAGCCACTAATTTTCTTGCCTTTTCTGTCCTATTAATTTTCTCTTCTTCTTATTGTTCTACTTTTTGGGAGAATTCCCTGACTTTATGTTCTAATCCTTCTACTAATTTTTTTTTTCCTCATGGATACTTTTAACATTTTTCTTTTTTTTTTTTTTTTTTAAACCAAAGTACTTTCTTATTTTTTTGACTGTTCCTCTTTATAGCTTCTTGTGTTTATTTCATGGAAGCAAAATTCTCTCTTACTTCTTTTAGCATAATTATTTTGAAATTATCTTCTGCATCCTGTGTTGTCTCTGCTTCCTTTGAGCTCATTTACGTTTTTATGTTTTAGTCATTTTAATCTTTATCTTTCAGTTATTAAAGGTCTAGTGATTTTGGAGTGAGGCAACAAAAAAGTTGGCTGGTAGCTGCATGAGTGTGTGTGTGTGTGTGTGTGTGTGTGTGTGTGTGTAGGTGACTGTGCATTCAGAAATCAGGTCACCTTTTGAATTGACCCCTGAATGTCAACTCAGAAAAAAATATAGAGGCAAATTTCCTAGAGGGCATCCGTCCTCTTCCTGGGCGCAGAGCCTGCTTGCAGCGTGGAGCTGGGAGGGAGAAGAAGACTGTCTCACTGTTCCTTTTGTAGATGTTCACTCAGTCCCCCTGGTTTGAGTAGACAGTTACTCCCATCTTCCTGTGTGCCTTATTCTCCTGAGTCTGAGACCCTGGGGTTTATCTGCTCCAGAAATTAAATGTTCTTTTTTTTTTATGGGTATGGAGTACTCAGAAACATTAGATGGCAACCCAGGTATCTAATTGATCTCTCATAATGAATTTTCAGATGCTCCCTCTGTCTGTAGTTCCCTACCTCATCCCTGCTTTTCTCAGAAATTGGGACTTTCAATTCCTAGGATGTATTAGCTTGTTCCCAACAACATGTTGAATCTAAAGTTTTCTTGGGATCAGCAAAGTTTGTTAATTAGCATACAATTAAAAGACCTTTAAGCATTTGGGGACCCTACCTAATCTCAGCATTCCCTGCACTCCCACTCCCACCCCACTCCTGCTTAACCACCACCCCCTCCTTTCCTGTTTATCTAAGCTTCAAAGCCTGTGAGAAGTTAGTGTTTATAAACAATTGCTGAAACCAGACCTTCTGACCTATTCCCAGAGTACAGCTGGCCTAAGCATTAGATCAAGTCCTCGCTGAGTTAATACTCTAAGATTATTTTTCCATATCAATTTAATGTGGGAATAAAAAAGTGCATTGAGTTGGGTGTCTGTAACCTCCTGTGAGAGGGAGGTGTAATTCCGAGACACTGGACTGTCACCGAGGAGGAGAGGAAATGAGGAGAGAAGAATCCCTCGTATGCTTTAAGGAAAGAGTCTTTGATTTTCCTGCAGGACAGAGCAGGGGTGTAGGTGAGAGAACATCTTGTTTCAAGGAAACACCTCCCAAGCACTTAATTGCCCAGTTGGATACTTTCAGAGAGTCATTGCACATGTGACCCTAATGAGGATCCCCTTTATCAAAGGCAAGCCAGCCCCAGGTAACTTAATCCTGAAGACACCTTAATTGATGACACAGAAGACCTGAGAATGGGAGGCTTGAACACTAAGAATCATTCTTTGCTGGTGAGCAGGCGTCCCAGATTGCAGGACTCTTCTTTTCAACAATTAATCATTCAAAGGGGGAAAATAATCAGGACTTTCATCAAGTCAAAGCAAGATGGATTCAAAAACTCTTTCAAGAAGTTACCTGGGGTCCAGAATCTGCCTTGAAGGAATCATGGTTTTATTTTCCTAGTACCTTCATTTAAGAGCAGAGCTGATCAAATTACTCATTACAAAGGACAGTTCCAGCTCAGAATTAACAACCCAAACCACCTTTGAACCTTTGCAGTATTAACTTCCTGTCATGTGCAGGGCTCATTTTGCCGGTAGCTACAGCCGGCTACACCTCCCAAACACATCTCCAGCCTCTGAAGGAATCATTGACAACACCTTAGTCGATAAGTGTCATTTCTAAAGGAGAAGGTCACGGGCTTAGCCTTTGCTTTGGGAAGGTGGAGGTGCCTTATTTGGCTCTTTACAAAACGGCTGCTTTCTGGAAAAAGTGAACAGCCATATCATGTGTCCCGTACAGTAACTGATTACATAGCTGTCACAGATCAGATTGGTTCTGATTTTATCGAAGGCATAATTGAAAAGCACATGTGTTGCCAGGTTTAGTGTAGCAGCCCTGAAGCTGGGGCCAGAGTCCCTCCTGGCACCAAAGAGCAGGAATGGTCCTTTCTGTCCCCCACTGCTTGGTAGGAGCGGGGGCAAAACAAAGTGAGTCTTTGAAAAGCTCTTTATTCATTTATGGGGTATCATTTCTGCACCCTGCAGTTCAAAGGGGGGCCCATAAATATTGTATAATTCCTTTAAATACCCAATTACTTTTTTAAACAGAAAAAGAGACTTTAAAAAGTGTGTCTTGTGGAAATATAATGGCTGTGTGCGATGTCAGAGGGATAGTGGATGAGGGGACGGGGGTTGTCACTGTGTGAGGGACATAAATGATAAATGTCTAACTATTACATTGTTTTGTCCACCTGAAACTAATAAAAAAAGTATGTTTTATAGTAATTTTCTTGGTGAATATGTATGTGAAATTACCGTGAAGGATAATACAATCAGAATGCATTTTAAGAGCTTAAAAAGAAGCATTAAAATATTTTTTTCATGAATTAGTCATATTAGATAAAATTGTTTTATTTATTATTTTTAGTGTGTTTTTCACTTATAGTTGACATACAATATTATATTAGTTTCAGGTGTACAGCATAGTGATTCGACATTTATGTGCCTTGTGAAGTGATCCCCTGGTAAGTCTAGTGCCCACCTGGCATCATGCATAGTTACTACAGGAGTGTTGACTATATTCCCTACACTGTACGTTACATTCCCATGACTGTTTTTAAAAAGTGTGTCTTGCAGTAATTTTCCTAACGAACATTTGTGTGAAATTACTGTGAGGGATGATATAATCAGAATGCATTTTCTGATTTCAAAGATAAGCATTAAAATATGTTTTCTCATGGATTAGTCATATTAGATTAAATGATTTAAAAAAACACACTATAGTACTTCTTGGTGTAAGAGATTGTTGCCATTTTTTCTTGAACTGAGTCATTGAGGGCCAATTAAAATTGAGTTGGTAGAAATTTATTCTTTTTAAAATTGTGTTGTAAAAATGTCCTGTACACTTTTCTAAAGCGGAGAGGCTTTCATTGTTGATTGATTTCCATGCCATTAATGATTCCTTCGGGAAAAAAACCCATTTTTTAATAAATTAAATGTCCCAAACTACTGAGGCACTTCATTCTCCTTCACGGAAGGCTCAGAGAAAGCTAGGAAGCAGAGGCATCTATATTAAAGTGGACACTGACAAGGAGCAGACAAGTCTAATTTTAGGCCTATCAGCCCGACAGCTCCTTTTAATCATTTGGATTTGAGCAGATATGCAAATATAGGAATCAGAAGTAAGGAACTCGCAGTTTAGAAGTCACATCAGTGCTAACATTGCTTGAGAGGTGCACAGATTTGTAATTCATTCATTATGCTCTGACTCCAGAAGTCAATGGTTCTATTAAAAACGGAAGTCAGAAACTATCCCTAATGTGCAGATCCATGTGAATGGCATGCTTATTTGTAAATGTCAAATCTGAGAAGCCACAGATGTCTCGTACATGGAAACTCTTGCCTGTGAGTGGCGTGTTACTCCCATTTGGCACTGGGAAAATGAATGGTAAATAAAGAAGTCGTTTAGCATCCCCTCACACGTCTTTGGTGGACAAGATGGGCCTTTTAAAAACTCCTTAACCGGGTTCATAAAATTTGAACTTCTATCATTTCTCTCATTCCCAGGCCAACACTGGTCATGTACTTTATGTCAGTTGAGTAATAAGATAGTTTGACCTTGATGCAAATGGAGGACCACAGAGTCCAAATGTGTATCTTCTAGGAATTGAATGAAGCGCAGGGCTCTGCAGTCTTGTACAGCAGACCCCTTATCTGTGGTTTCGTTTTTTGCAGTTTTAGTTACTCACGGTCAACCAAGGTCTGAAAATATTAAAAGGAAAATTCCAAAAATAGACAGGTCATGAGTTTTAAATTGCAGTTGTCCTGAGTAGTGTGATGAAATCTCCTGCCGTCCAGTGGCTGGATGCCCGTTGTGCAGCGTCTCCTTGCTGTGTATGTTCCCTGCCCGTTAGTCAGTTAGTAGGCATCTCAGTTATCAGATTGACTGGCATGGTATCACAGTGCTGGTGTGCAAATAACCCTTCTAGTAGCCTAACGCTAAGTCACAATATAGACGTCATTCCCCTCCCTTCATCTCATCACATAGGCGTTCTCTCATCTGACATCATCACAATAAGAGGGGTGAGTACAGTACAATAAGACATTTTGAGAGAGAGAAAGACCACATTCACATAACTTTTATTATAGGATGTTGTTATAACTGCTCTATTTTATTATTGTTGCTGTTGTTAATCTCCTACTGTGCCTAATTTATAAATTAAACGTTATCATAGGTACATGTGTATAGGAAAATGTATATACCGGGGGTGCCAAAAAAATGTGTACAAGGGGACACTTTGGTCAATGTTGCTCAATTAGTAATTCGCCATCATCAGAAGTGTCTGGACGCTGATAGTAACCACTTTGAGCACCTCTTGTCATTGCAGAAGTCAAACGTGACTTGTATTCATCTTTTGTTATCGGTATATATTGAGTATTACAATTTTAATACAGTTTTCCTTTCTTAAAATGTATATACATTTTTTGGCACCCTCTGTATAGGGTTTGGTACTGTCCTCGGTCAGGCATCCACCGGGGTCTTGGAACATATCCTCTGCAGATAATATATAATATTATATAATACTGAAGTAAAAATGACAAAGCATTTAGTTAGGTGAGCCGTATGTTTTACTTGCTAGATGAAGCAGGACACTGCATGGCTGGCTGTAGTTCAGAGACATTTTCATTAAATCACGGCCTCTCTTTGAGCTCGTGATGCCTGGGAGATGCAGCACTATAAGCCATCCATCTTCCTGGCTAGTAAGCTGCCCTGTGATCAATTCCTCCGCCAAAGATGGTCATAAAAATTTTCAGAGGTAAATGCAGAATTCTCATTTCATGAGACATCATGAAATGATGCATTGTGATCTATGTTTAATAAGAGACAGGAATTAAAATATACAGCCCTAGCTTGTCACGGGGGGGCAGGCACCTCTGAAGTTGGTGCTCAGCAGACACAAAGCAGGTCCAGCTGGGTTACTAATGGTCCTGGCCATTTTCATACTACGGCTTCTGTGAAACGACTTTAGGCTTCATTTGACACATCCTCCCCCTCAGCCCTCCCACCCCCCTCCACCCAGAGGGCCCTTGTCCTAGGGAGACGTCTCATTAGCACTCATTTCTAACTGCTGGAATTCTCTGGCAATCAGGCTTGACCTCACAAGGCAGGAAGGCTAAGCCACCCACATAGGAGCAGAGTGGAGCAGATGCTAGAAGCTTTAGACAGCTGCCCGCGAGGATGGATGGTGTTGGCCCCAAGTTCCTGGGCAAAGCAGTGGCCTGTTTTTCCTCTACAACCTTTACAAGTGGGAGGGGTGTAGGAGTGGATGGTGGGCACGGGAAGAGCCAGCTTAGCCATAGAGAACCTGAGAGAGAATTAGAACAGTTCATTATTTATGTGGCCCCAGAACAGTGGCTCAGGTATCTCTGTTTGGCGCCAGTTTTTCTTCATGTTTTATGAATGACGTGGGAAAGATGGAAACACTAGTGTGCAGCCTAGCATTCTGACTTGGAGGGAATTCAGGGGGAAGGGAGTCTTGCTATAAAGGCCAGCACCTGAAAGTACCCAGGGAGCTGACCAACATTACCTATTTCAGAATTTCTCTGTGTCCCCTGCATGATTTTCCAGTAAGCCCTGGATTTGGGCTCTGGCTGCTCACACTGAGTGGCTGTGGGCTGGGTTCTCTGTGGTCTGGATTGGCTCTCTCCACACCCATGTTCCAATGTCAGCCAATGGAGGTTCTAATTTCTTGATGGGATCACTTCTGGCAGCAAGAGGCTTTCTTTCACTCTCAGCTAACTCTTATTTTCTCGATTTTCCCCCACTCCGTTTTCCCCTTCCTTCCAAGTGGTGCACATTTGAGGCCAGACAATTAAGTTCATGATCTGTCCACCATGTAAGCACAGGCTGTACTGTGACTAGGCCCTGTGGTGTGACATATTCTTTTTAGCATCCAATCCAATGGCTTAATCTAGTGTTTTCTCAAAACAGGTAACTTTCAGTGTCTGTGGCATTCCTTCTTATCTAGAAGAGCAGGCTGTCCCTGCTACCCAAGGACAACACCTTTCAGAGGTGTTGAATTCTTTCTGTGAAGAACAGACAAACAAACACTTGCAGGGACAATTGCCTAAATTACTACTTATGGAAGACGTGAGGGTCTATCTTTTCGGAAAATGACTAAAAGCATTCTCTACATATATAAGTATTTCAAAGTTGATGAGCCAATAATTCTTGAGGTAAGCTTTTTTAAAAAAGGCAAGAAATCTATACTTAAGATTATCGACCACCATCAAGTGTTTTCTATGCTTTGAAGTTGTGTTTCAGTAGCATTAGTAAGTTGATAAAATTATGGCAAATGGTATTTTAAAAAGCTAGGTAATATACCTTCTGATGAAAAATAAAATAAAATATGAAGTGCCATTTTTGAAAGCAATAGTAGGTAAGAATAAAAATCTGTACACATCTATTTATAAGCACAGATGTGTGTATATAAAACATACGTATTCATACATTTGCCTAGACATAAATGCATATGTACACATATAATTTCAAGAAAAATTATGTCTATTGGTTGGCAGTTTGGTGTCTTGATTTCATAGGGTCTTAGTCATCTATCACCTTTGCAAGAGTGGATTGGTTTCTTAATATATATCCTATGGGCTTGTTACGTTTCATTTGCTGGTGTTGGAACCCTGAATTATTTTCTCTTGGGGCTGAATTTGAATATAAATTAAAAATACTGAATATCGATGGGGAAAATGGCTCATCCCCCTCAGATTTCAATATGAACTTTTATTTAATTTATTTGATCTCTAATTTCTTTTAACCTCCATGTTTTCACTCATGCTATCAAGAAGCGATTTCCTTTAAAAATAAAATTTCTGTGAATGTTTATAACTAATTGAGCTGCGTCTCTCCCACCCTGTCAGTTATGCTCTCCAGCGGGGAATGCTTTTGCGTCTGAATAAATGTCAGCAAACAAACAAACCCCTGGTGTTGGAATGAAATAAGGTCTCCTAAATGCATACAAAACTTAAAAACACAGTATTGTTTTTAAGTCTAATCTTTCAAAGATGTTTTTTACTCTACGTTTCTAATTTCTAGCACAATTCAGTGTGATTTCTAGGTTTGTAGAGCATTTGTCATATTCACTTACTTAGTGACTGAATTTGTGATTATAATTTAAAATTATTTTCAGTTGAATTTTAATGTTTGATTAAAATCATTCCATATTCCATAGGCCATTTTATTTTCTAATATTAGAAGTATTTTTGATATACTGAAAATATGGACTTGGGAAATACAATTGATGTTATTTATCGGGGAGGTCACGCATCCAAATACTCTAAAACAGTGTTCTCTCTGAAAGTGTCACCATCTTTTACTGGGCAGATAGCTCGGAGAGGAATATTTTGAGCTCATGGCGTGACAGAGAATGGGGGCAATTGGAGTGGCCATATGAAGACTGTCAGCAGAAATGGTGCAGCCAGGCTACCTTATGCAGAAAAACAGTCACAAAAGTGGACTATGAAAGTATAACGCCTTTAAAGCAATCACTCCTTGAGATTAATTCTAATCGATTTTAACATGTTAAGTGAAGTCCCAATAAAGAACGTAGTTTAGTTACTGCTCACATGAGATGGACAACACAGTGGAACAGAGCAGCAGATTAATAAAAGGATCAAACTCAGAAGATATTTCATAATATAACATATGTAAGCACTTCAAATAAATGGGAACAGGACTATTTATTAAGAAGTATAACTGAACTATAGACTGCCCTTTAGAAAGTATAGGAGGGAGAGACTTTCATTTACTTCTTCCATCATAATCAATTCTAAACAGACTAAGTAAAAATAAAATAAAAATAAAACAAAATAAAATAAAGCTGTAAAAGACCAAAAATAGAACCCTACAAATGAATTTATTTGTAATCTTGCAATGTGGAGAGCCTTTTAAAGCAGGGCATGGAAATCAAAAGTGACGGGAAAATTGAGAAGTTTTATTACTTATAAAATTAAAGTTTGAGTGTGGATAAAATGCCTTAAGCAAAGTCAAAAGACAAATGACAAAGAAGTAAGAAATACAAATGCTCCTCGACTTACGATGGGGTTTTGTCCCAATACGTCCCAATAACCAACCCCATCGTAAGTTGAAAATATTGTAATTTGAAAATACATTTACTACAACTAATCTACTGAACATCATAGCTTAGCCTAGCCTGCCTCAGAACACTTACATTAGCCTGCATTTGGGTAAAACTATCGAACACAAGCTTATTTTATAAGGGAATGCTGAATAGCTCATGTAATATATCATGTGCATCCCTTTTACAGTATCGTAAAGTTGAAAAATCATAAGTTGAACCATTGTAAGTCAGGTGTCATCTGTATTTGTAACCCATATGGCAAATTAAAGGCTAATTTCATTAATTTACAAAAAGCCAAAAAACAAGTGAAAGAAAAACAGAACACTTTAGAAAATCAAGAAAAGTGAGTAAATGTGGAATTTATGGCAAAAAACGACTACTGAATAATTAACTTAATAAAATATTATGCATAATTAAAGAAACAAATAAATATTATGACATTGTATTTTAAAATCTAAGTGTTAAAAATTTGCTAGTACCCAGTGCTAGCCTAAGTGTGAAACATGAAACCCTAGTTAGTTACTGTTGGTCAGAATATAAATTAGGACAACAATTTTTAGAGGGCTATGTTCTAATATTTAAACATTTTCAAAAAGTATGAACCGTGTGTTCTGCTTTCAGTAATGGTGGGATAGCTTGTTTCATACTAATCTATATGTAACAATCATAAAATATTTTTTAAGCAACTTTTAAACTATACCAGAAAATGACCAAAAGAACACAGTAAGTGAAGAACGTTCAATGTTGAAATAAAGGACATGCATTGGGTAAGATTTGCATTTATGGAGCTTTTAAGCTATAAATGAAACAGAAATCCACAGATTTACTGCTTTGAATATTAAAAAAGAAAGGAAAAGTAAAAAGAGGATATCCTGAAATAGAACTGCAGAGGGAGAAGACCCCAAATCTGAATATGAGCTCCACTGAAATCTTTGATTTAGGGAAAACTCTAGAAGACCTGACAGAAAGCAAAAGATAAAAAGTTGAAAGAAATGAGTGAAGATTTCAGCTTCTGCCTACTCCCAAGGGAGTCAGAGTCTGGAGTTTAATTTAGGCAAGTTTATCGCATGCTGGGCAAGATATCAACAATCTTCAATGAAATATAACAAAATCTAGAGTCTCTCAATGTAGGATCCACATTGTTCAGCATGCAATGAAAAATTGCTAGAAATGGGAAGAACAAAAAAAAATGTGACCCATTGTTATGTGGAAAGAAAGGCAATAGAAAATGATCTTCTCAAGTGACCTAGGTGTTGGAATTACTATTTAAATAATTACTATTTAAGGATTTAAAGCTGCTATTATAAATATATTCAAGCACTTAAAGGAAAATGTGGCATTGTGAATGAAATGATAGGTAATCTTGGGAGAGAGATGGAAACTAAAAAGTAAGGTAATTCTACAATTAAAAATAATAACATCTGAAATACAAAATTCACAAAATGGGCTTAACAACAGATTGGAGACAGCAGAAAAATAAATCTCTAAACCTAAAGATAATAAATGAAGAGAAATTATCGAAGCTAAGGAATAAAAAGTTTTTTAAAAGACTAGAAAAAATTTTTAACAGATCCTTAGTGATTTTTGGGACAATATCAAGTAATCTAATTGGTATGTAATTGGAGTCCCAAACAAAGAGGAGAGAGAATGGAGCAAAAATATTTGAAAAAATAAGATCCAAGCTCAGCAAATGTCCACACACAAAGAAAAAAATTGTCTAAGTATGTCATAAATTGCTGAAAACCAAAGATAAAGGGAAAACCTTGGAAGCAGTCAAAGGAAAAAAGACACATTACATGCAAGAGAACAGTAATATAAATAACAGCTGACTTTTCATCAGTATCAATAGAGGTGAAAAGATAACAGGATCATATTTTTTAAAGCACCAAAAGAAAAATAAATTGACAACCCAGTGAAAATATACTTCAAAAAGGAAAACAAAATAAGGACATATTCAGATACATGAAAAATGAGAGAATGTGTCACCATTGGAACTGCAATACAAGAAAAATTCTTCAGTTCCAAGGGAAATTACATCACATGGCAAATTAGAATGCAGATCACTGGAAATGGCACATATGCGAGTAATTTTTAAAAAACGGGTTTTCTTCTCTTAACTTCCTTAAAACGTGGTTGATTAAAATAAAAACTGCAGCACTATATTATGTGATTTATAACACAGGTGATATATGTGTGTTTCTCTATATGTTAAAATAGTACCATGGGCAGGCACAGTCTCTGAATGCACGTCACCATGAGCAAATGGGGTACGGACCAAGGAAGAAGGCCCTTGCTCGCCAGGCACATCAGGGCTTGGTAAGAAGAGTGTGGGAAGAAACGCAGCCTTTACTTGACCCCTCGTTGGGCAACATGGCCCCCTGTACAAACTGTCCCACTGAACACGGAGACCACGTAAACCTGGAGGGAGCCATGTAACCCTAGAAGACGGGTGTGACTCTGACCAAGGGTTCTAGTTTTGCGGTTGGACAGCATGATTTTTGAATTGCCTCCCTTTAGTCACTTGCTAGTTGTGGGATTTGGGGCAAAATATTTAAACTCTCCTTCTTAACTAAGATAAAAGAAAAATCTAAATCCTACTTTTGCTGATTTATCATTATCAGAATTCCTGTTCTTTTTCTTTTCAAGTGAAACTGTTTGGAGACATTTAAGCCTTAATGTCCGTTTTTTTTTTAAGGTAGCAGTTTTATTAAGATATTATTTGTATATAATTCACCCATTTAAAGTGTAGAAGTCAATGGTTTTTAGTATATGTGCAGGCTGTGCAGTAATCACCACAACCAATTTTAGAACATGTCCACCACTCCCCACAGAAACCCCGTAACCTTTAGCTATCATCCCTCAACCCCCCACCCCACCCCCCAGGCCAAATAACCACTAATCTATTTTGTGTGTCTCTATATTTGCCTATTCTGGACACCTCATATAAATGGATCGTAAAATATATGGCCTTTGTGACTGGCTTCTTATACTTACATACTGTTTTCTAGGTTCATCCATGCTATAGCATGAATCAGGACTCCATTACTTTTTATTGCCAGACAATATTCCGTTGTATGGATAGACCACTGTTGATTTATCCATTTGTCAACTGAGGGACAGTGTGTTTGTTTCTACCTTTCCACTGTTATGAATAATGCAGCTATAAATATCCATGTACAAGTTTTTGTGTGGACGTAAGTTTTTATTTCTCTTGGGTATATACCAAGGATGGAATTGCTGGGTCATATGGTAACCATCTGAGGGACTATACAACTGTTTTCAAAGTGGCTGAAGCATTTTTCATTCCCGCTACCAGTGTACAAGTGTTGCAGCACTTGCCGTTGTCTGTCTTTTTGAGTCTAGCAATCTTGGATGGTAGTGGTTTTCATTTACATTTCCCTAATGACTAATGATGTTGACAATCTTATGTGCTTGTTGGCTATGGCTATCCATGTATCTTTTTTGGATAAATAAATGTCTGTTCTGATTCTTTGACCATTTTTTTTTTTTTTTTAAACGGGGCTGTCCTTTTATTGAAACGTAAGAGTCCTTTATATACTCTGCATACTTAATGCCCTCCTAGAGTCAGGCATATTTACTAGGTAACCGGAAAGGTAATATTTTAAAGTATATGTACCCATGCACACAGATATCTCTACAAAACAATGGGAAATCTTCGTTTAAAATGTTGATCTTGGGGGTTACATTCTACCAAATGATCATTTGGGATTCTGCTAGTATTGGAGCTCTTATCTCTCAGCCACATCCACCTTTTTCTTCTGTGTTTTGTGATGCTGGACCTGGGGCTGCAAATTCCATATCTGTTTTGTCAGCTGCTCCCAGTGGGGAATTGCTACCCGGGAGCACAGGGAGCAAGGCTGGGGGATAGAGAGGGACTGTTTCCTGTTCCCATCAGTTCCAGGAGAAGTAGCTGGTTTTTTGTTTGCAGTTTTTCCAACATCTAGAGAATCAGCCTCATCATGTCTCCCTCAGGGACAGCTGCCCCATCAGCTAAGCAGTGTCCCACCTCCTCAGAGGTCTGGGTCCCAGCCCCAAGGGGACCTTCCTCCAAGTTTCTAGGCTTTGACAATTCCAACTACCTCCTTTTTCCCCCAAGCTCTATACCTCAGTGTTTACTTTTTGCCTTTTCCATTCTATAATACCTGGTCAACAATTCTTATGTTAAACGTTCTTGCTAAAATAACTGGAATGGTTTCTGCCTCCTGAATGGACCCTAACTGATAGGCAGGCCATCTGAAACATGGGTTAAATTTTCTGTTTTCATCTCAATCCGCAGTCCACTTTCCCTGTTTTAGTGGACACCAAGGAGACCAGCTGTCTTCCTACTTCTCTTGGTTTAGTCAACAATTGGGAAAGGAGAAAAGCGATGTGGGATTGGGAGTCAGGAATAGAAAGGCAACTCCTACTCGCTCTCAGATCTCAGTTTAAAAGTCACTCTTCAGTGCTGGCTTCCCTGATCCCGTTCAGAAAACAGTCGTCTGCTATCCTGATAACACTGTGTTCTTTCTCTTGATAACTTTTATTGCAATGTGTGGCTATATACTTATTTGTGTGATTATTATTTGTGTAATATTTGTCTCCTTCAGGAGACTGTAAGCTCCCCACTAGGGCAAAGGTCAGGTATGTTCTGTTTTTCACCAGATTTCCAACGATTAGAATAGACCCTGGCATGTGCTTAGAGGCCTGGAAAGTCCTGAGTGAATGAGCGAATGAATGAATGAATGAATGAGCAAACAAATGAATGCATGGATGAATAGATGAATGCATGAGGCAGACGTAGCCTTCTTAGAAAAACCTACAAGTGGTCCATCTGCCCAGGACTTTCAAGTTTTAAGAACTGACCAAGAGTCAGTGTCACAAAAGGGTAGTTTGCGTGTGGACAGAAGTAGGTCCCTTGGCCTCCCTCTCCCCATGGACTCCAAACACTCAGCCCCTTCCTCAGGTCAGTTTAGTGGTTTCTGGGGCTTGATTCCTCTAAGCAAGGTGACGTGATTCATGTCACGGCCTTGATGTGTCCTCTGTGAGAGTACTAGCAATCAGCTTGTTTCCTGATTACCTCGATCCACCATGAATAATTATTGATGTTATTATTAGACCTAAAATATGACTAATAAACAGCCCTCTTAACGGCCTCTTATGTTACATGTAAAGATCTTCAAGGTGCTGTTGACATTAGGTTGATGAGGCTGTGTGTCCTATATGGGCTTTCAGAATTAGAGAGGGCACTGGGCTCTTTAAGGTGGGTTTTGAAGACCTTGCTCCTATAACGTCAGTTAGTGATAAATTCTGATACCTGAAATATGGGACTACTTAGCAATGTGCCAAGCATTTTACCTGGGATTCCTCATTTAATCTGTGCTGTAACCCAACAGGATGCAAGTGATACTATAAGTGATATTGTACTGTTTTTGGAAGCCATTTTTGGTGAGGAAGGAAGCCAAGTGGAGAGAGATAACTTGCTCCAGGGCACACAGAAAATAACTGGCCAAGCTGGCCAGGTCAAGCACAGTCCAGAACCCACCCTCTCAAAAACAATCTTACTTGTTGGACTTGAGAGAGAAGTCTATTCCCGACACTATGGAAACCCATGTAAAAATTCAAACATGATCTTAGGAAGTCTCAGCAAGGCCATGACCATGATCTCTCTTTAATCACAATTCACGATGTGGACTGTGGAAGAGTGAAGACCACACATGCATTTCCTGTAGAAAAGCAATCCACATTTTCCCATGAGATTCGCACACAAGACTCTCACTTTTGGCTCAATATGACAGACAATAATTTTCATCTGTAATACTCTTCATGAAGGATGGTTAGGTTACATATTAAAAATACAATTTTTTTCTTTTTAGATTTTGTGTTCTATAACCTAATCTTATAGGAGACCATGAGAACTCAGTCAAAATAGGTCATTGCTTAAAAGGGGGTACATGTGAAAATCAAGCCAGATTTTCTTTAATGTAAGATGTCTTTATTTAGAGAAGCATGGATATCGGTATAGCACAACTAGTGAAAAGCTCAGGAAATGTAGATGAATTCTTTTCATATTGTGAGGACATTAGGGAAATAGCTAGAGAGGGAAGGAATCTCAGAACTTGAAGTGCCATTAGAGATAATCTCGCCCAATGTGCTCATTTTACTGGGATCTCATCCCACTCACACATCTAGTTGTCTCTTTAATGCACAGCTCTTCCACAGGAGATGATTCTCATTTTTCTCTAGTAACCATGGAATAAAAATGGCAGAACAGAAGAGAACTGTCATGGATTCAACTTCATTTAGTTCATGGCACATGTTCAATTCTGCTTTCCCTTAAAATGAAAGGATCCTGGGGTCGGTGATCTTTTATGATGTGACTAAAGTGTCAGGCTCAGTGTTTGTACTGTTTTTGGAAGCGTTTTTTTCAGAAGCACCTGTGAGCCCCTTGTGCCGATGATTTGGCAAGTTGTTGAAGGCAGATATATAACAGAGAAGCCGAAGCCGGCAGATCCAAAGAGACACAAGAGAAATAAATCATTTTTAGCCCAAATGGTACTGATAACTTCAGTAGATACAATTTATACTGCAAGCATTTTTATTTGCAAGGGAGCCAGAGTCGTTTATGAATTTTTTTTCAAGCAAAAGTATCTTCAGAAAGAAAGTTGGTCTAATAAATCACACGAGTTGAAGTCCATGTTGAGAAACCTTCTATTTTCTGTACTTAAAAACAATTGCTTCATTTACTATTATTTGGAGTGATTTTTGGTTGCAGATAAAAAAATTAAGTTTTTCTTTTTGTTGTATATTATAGTGCCCAGCACTCTAAAGTGCAAAATGAAATTCCAGAGCTAGATTCCCACCCTTCTCCTCAACTTTTTTAGTGCTGAAAGTAAACATTCTCATTTGACGCCACATTTAATTTGAAGCACATCTTGCTTCACTTTCAATTCCTTGTCAGAACTATGTATTACAGAGTCATTTAAAACAGACTTTAGCTGGGCAATGACCAAATAAATTCATTCCAAAGGAAGAAGATCTATTCTGCTGTGCATTTTGGAATTACACCTTTCAGCTCATATGTTACCACAAGCTGCATAACTAGTAACAAGCCACAAGATGGATTGTACTCTAGGGCATTTTTTTGAAGAGCAAAAAAGTCAAGGGTATGGCTTGCCAGAAAATGTTTCTACACAAGGCAGAACACATCCATGATGTCCCACGGAACCTTCCTTCTTGCTACCAGCCTCCTCCAAAAGCAAGAGCGGCCCCTCCGGCCATCTTCCTGCCTCCCCATTGCCTCGATGAGGGTTGGGGCTATGGATTGCGGGGAATAGCTCTTGTTGGACTGAGTGCCTCTGTGAAGGACTGCAATGCTGGATGTGGAAACTCATACGGAAGGGCTTCGAGACTCCATTTCTCCCCTGTCAAGTTGCCTCAAACCTGTGTACAGCAAATGAATTCTGAGGGAGAGAAAGAAGCTCAATTTTCATGCCTGTTGAATCTCTGGGCTCTTTCTGAGACCCGCCAATCCTGCAGGAGAGCTTCTGGGCAGGCTGGGGGAGTGTGTGTGTGTGTGTGTGTGTGTGTGTGTGTGTGTGGCAGCCCCCTGTCCAGTGGATGGTGAGTGGGTTCAGGAAGGGTTCCTGGTTGTCTTCATGAGCAGTGTTCTGTCGCTGACAGCTTGGGCCAGCTTTCCAGTAATTAAAAGACTTCAACAAAAGCCAAACACAGGAGAAAGGAGAAGAAATTCAATTTCAATGCACTTGAGTTTTCACAGGGTTGATATGCAGGAACCGGGGAACTACAAGGTGGTTTAGCCCTTAGAACGTGGAATCAGGAAGTCGTCAGAGAGCGTCCAGGACTCCTATCCCGTTTCATGGATGAGGAAACTGAGGTCTGATGTGAGGAAGTGATTTGAAGTTTACATAGCAAGCTTGCCTTTTGGATCATATACTAACTTTGTTGAACATGGCTTATAAAGGCTTGCTCCTTTTGCAAGTTGTAGGAATAGGATGCAGCAAGAAATCCTGGAGGCACAGGGAGAGGGAGAGGGATTGCAAAACTCCAGTTCCATAGGGAACCAGGCACGTAAAGAAAAGGGATGAAATGGACCAATACAAGGCAACTCTTCCTCTCAAGGTTGGGGAGGCAACAGGGAGTGGTGAGGATTTGAGCAAACGGAAGCACGCATGCCCACTCCAGAGACGATGGCTACGACCCAGCTCCAGCCTGCTGTTCCTCTGAGAGAAGTCCCAGGGTGTCAGTTCTTTCTCTTTTCCAAAAGAAGCCGGAAAACCATGTTTGTGTGAAATCCTAAATTTTAAACTGTCAATAACTAACTTGATTTTGAAATGTGGTGAAGGTCAACAAAACACCTCAGCAGGCTGAGTTTAGCTTGTGACCTATGGTCTGAGATTTCTGGTTTGGAGGGTGCACTGAATTTGCATTCTAGAAGCCCTGTCTCCTCCAGGATTGCCAGCCAGGGGCTAAGGACCTTTTCAGGCACGGGGGTCTTCACCTTCTTGGTTCTCCAGCTGCTGTGAGTCAAGCCTCACAAGCTGAGTCACCGCCTCTTGCTTCTGAGAAGAGCTTTGCTCTGCGGTCCTGTCTTTAAGCCGAGGCAATCCGCGCTATGCCACAGGCCTCTAAGCAAACGTCTCTGTCGCTTTGGCATTGCTGCCCCCAGAGAGGTCTCCATTCACTTGCGCTGCCTGGTAGGGGCTGGACTCAGTCCACAGTGCTGGACGCAGAGCTATTGCCTGCTTGGCCAGATGTTTCCTGTCTCCCTGGATCCTTATACTTTACATTCAAATGTCTCTGCATTATGTTGAGGAACAGTATACTATGTTAGCCTGCTTCCAGGGCAGAAGGAACATTCTGTCTTTTTTTCTTTGACTCCCAAATACGAAAATATAATCTAAATGTTTTTTAGATTATAAGATATGTTTGCAAATGGTACAGATGTGCAGTTATGATCCTACCCTCCAGACAAAAGTAAACAAATGCTGAATGAGTGACATCCGGTTGTTATCAGCGCTCGGGCAACGGTTCTTTTTCTTGCCTCTATCTTTTCCTCTTCTTTCCCCTACATGTGCTTTTCCTAGGGAGCCGTTTCACCCTGCATGGCTTGAAATGATGGTCAATAGCCCCTGCTTTTGGGAACTTTTCTCTATTTTTAACTGAAGAGCTCTAATGGTCTTAGCCTTTGTTCACTTTTTCAAAGTGGGGCGGAGAATTTGTCGAGAGCCCTGGGACTTAATTCCACGTGTGTCATCAACCAACTACATGCCTTTATGGGAAATTCCTTAACCTCTCCGGCATCCCTTTCTGTGTAAGGTGGGTGGGGAGGAGCAAGCTGGCCTGGGAGCCGAGGTGAGACGGTCGGCAGCTTAGTTGTGCTGTGAAGGCAGAGACTCCTCAGCTGGTCCAGCTGGTCCAGAGCATGGGTCCAGACGCACTTCCTCACGGATGAACTGGAGAAACAGCTCCATAGGCGCCTGTACTGAGAGTTGAGAAGCAGAGTTTTCTACATGAAAGGCAGACTTATTATATCAAAAATTTTATTAATATACCTTAAACTAAATTACAGTCTGGCTCCTCTGGTTCATTTTCCAGTTCATTTCATCCTCTTTATGACTTTCTTATGGAGCCTGCCATGAATTCTCTAGATTTCTCATATTCTTTTTACCCAAACAATTTACATCATCTTTAAATGAAACTTTAAATAGATAAAATTTTCACTTATATTCCCACAATTCAGAAACAGTTATTCTATTTTTCTATTGACTAATATTTATGCGTGTATACAACTTCATAGAGAGATATAATCATGGTAAACATTTTATGTTTTGATTGATTGGATCATGATGTAGCAAACAAACTACCTTTTATGCTTTCTCCTCATTTTTAGAAATTTTAATGTCAGCAAAATGTATTAGAGTTGATTCCTGAAACATCCCCATTGGTGGGCACTTAGACATTTCCTGTAGTTTAACTCCGTATGCCTGACTACGAACTCTGGGGGGATGGAACCCAGCCTGATTTCCCACTTATTACTGTCAGGGCTCACTCAGTGGAGGGCAGCAGAAGCCCTCCAGGTGTTTTAAGCAGAAAGAGATTTAGTGTGGAGAAGTAGGAGCTTCCACAGCTGTGATGATGGAAGGACGAACGGCTAACGGGGTAGGACTGAGACTGTCACAGGAACTACTGTTTTCAAGAAGAGAACACCCCTAGAAGCTGGGTAGAGTCCCTGCAACCTGGCCTCACTCCAGGAAGGGCCCAAGCAGGATCCATAGCAGCCTCCCCACACCTTGAGCCCTCCCCTGTCCCACGTGAGTGCATCTAACTGCTGGGCCTTAGTTTGCATCCTAATTGCTAGCTGCCAGGAAGTCTGCCAAATGTTAGTTGTGCAATGAAGAAAGCCACACTGGACAGAAGTGGGTGTGGGTGCTGAAGGCCCCCCTCCTGCCCCCACCCTAGGAATGATGCTTGGCACATGTAGGTGCTTGGTTATTATTCTGTTTGGAATAGATATATTAGTAGCTAGGTCTCTTCTTTGAAGGTGTTGGTGGCCTATCTTGGAGACAGGTGTGAAACTCTCTACAATAGAAAGCCCGTCAAACAATTTCTCAAGGTAACATAGCAGAAGTTGCAATTCTCTGATTAGAAAGACAGAGAGGACTTTATTAAGAATTATTATTAATCATATATAATACTAAAAGATACTGAGAAGTGAACTCAGACAAGGTTTTGATTTATTTACCTGGCCTGCTTCCTTCCCCCTCCCTTATGTGGCCTGAACGCAGCGTGCCATCTGAAGGCCAGACATTTGTTGACTAATTGTGGTTCTCTCTGTTGCCCCATCTAACGTCTTCGGAATCCCACCATATGTCCCCATTTCTTCTGATAGGAATCGGTCCCACTGATGGGTACAACGTAGGTGACTTGGGGTCATCAAGGCATTCTGTAGAATTTGCTGCTGCCATTACACACTTTGGACTCTCAAAGAGTGAGATAGGACCCTTAGATGGTCTGAGGTTGGAGAACCTTCCTTCTGTCCCTTTGTTATGTGGCAACTGCCTGGGTGGAGGAGAGGAGAGTACTGGGTTTACAGGAAGCTGAGAGAGAAGTTTTAACATCCCAGCTTATGGAATCTTTGTGAATGTTTGGCCTTGGGTGGGCCATAGCTGGGTTCTCACTCATGCAGAGAGACGTCGCGTAAGGAATCAATCCTAATATTCTGCCCATGAAATGGTGTGGTATGTCACCACAGTTAGTCATCAACAGAAGGAGGGATAGTTGGTGGGGACTTGACCCACCTAGTGGGACACAACTGCTAGAAGAACATGAGCAAACGTCTTGAAGGAGGTGCTTGGTTCAATAGGGTTTTTGTTTGCTTGTTTGTTTGTTTGTTTTTGGTTTTGGTTTTTAATGGTGGTAAAAAAACTCATTACATAAAACTTGCCATTTTAAGAATTTTTCATTGTCCACTACGATTGTGCGGCAATCTCCAGAATATTTTCATCTGGCACGACAAACTCTATTCCTATTGAACAACAACTCCTTACTTCTCCCTCGACCCTGTCCCTGGTAACCACATCTACTTTCTGTATCTCTGGGTTTGACGACTGTAGGTACCTCACGTAAGTGGGATCATTCAATATTTGTCATTTTGTGACTGGCTTATTTCATGCAGTATGTCTTCAAGGTTCATCCATGTTGTAGTGTATGACAGAATTTCCTTATTTTTTAAGACTGAATAATATCCATTCTATGTATAGACCACAAATTCTTTATCTCTTCATCCATCAATGGTCAATTATGTTGCTTCCACCTCTGGGCTATCATGAATAATGCTGCAATGAACACAGATGTGCCAATATTTCTTTGAGACCCTGTTTTTAATTTTTTAAATATATACCAAAGAAGTGATATTGATGAATTATACAGTAATACTATTTTTAAGTTTTTGAGGTACCCCCATACTCTTTTCCATAGCAGCTGCACCATTTTACATTCCCACGGTCAGTACACAACAGTTGCAATTTCTCCACATTCTTAACAGAGCTTATTTTCTATTTCCTTTCTTTCCTTTTTGTTTTCTTGATAGTGACCATCCTAATGTGTGAGAGGTGATGTTGTGGTTTTGATTTGCATTTCCCAGATAACTGGTAGCATTTAGCATCTTTTCATATGCTTGTTAGCCATTTGTATATCTTCTTTGGAGAAATGTCTATTCAAGTCCTTTGCCCATTTTTTAATCAGGTTATTTTTGTTGTTGAGTTGTAGGAGTTCTTTATATATTCTGGATATTAATCCCATATCAGATATATGGTTTGTAGGTATTTTTTCCCATTTATAGGTTGCCTTTTAACTGTTGTATCCTTTGCAACACAGAAAATTTTAAGCTTCATATAGTTCTATTTGTTTATTTTGGTTTTTTTTCAGCTTGTGCTTTTGGTGTCATAGCCAAGAAATCATTGCCAAATCCAATGCCAAGAAGCTTCTCCCTTATATTTTTTCTAGAAGTTTTATAGACTCAGGTTTTATGTTTAGGACTTCATTCCATTTTGAATTGATTATTATATTTGGTATAATGTAAGAATCCAATTTTATTCTTTCCCACGTGGATATCCAGTTTTTCTAACATCATTTGTTTAAGAGACTGTCATTTCCCCATTGTGTAGTCTTGTGATTCAATAGGGTTTTAAAATAAAGATTGTTTGATAAGGTGTCATGTGTTGAATTGTGTTCCACAAAAGATTATGTTGAAGTCCTAATTTCCTGTGTCTCATACTATGACCTGATTTGAAAATAGGATCATTGTAGATGTAATTACTTAAGCAAAAGTCATAGGTTGGGCCACTAATTCAATATGACTAATGTCTTTATAAAAGAGGGAAATTTAGACACAGGCACACATACAGAGACAATGCCATGCAAGCATGAAGGTACATATTTACAAGTTAAGGGGATGGGACAGATCCTTCTTTCACAGCCCTCAGAAGGTGCCAATCCTTTGAACACCTTGATCTTGGACTTCTGTCCTTCAGAACTGTGAGGCAATACAATTCTATTGCTTAATCCACTCAATTGTGGTACTTTGTTGCAGTAGGGTTATAGTAAGAAAGGTGGTTAAAGAAGGCAATTGGAGCCGTATCAAAAATTTGGGTATTTTGTATAGAAATTCCATGGGAGTAGGAGAGTGGTACTTTTGAGGTAGAAAGGAGAAATACATACCTCATGGTTCAGGAAAGCAGCATGTGGAGACCCGACTGGCATGGTTGGGATGGGAGGCTGGGAGCTCTCTGAGCTCCCCTGTGGTCCAGGGAGGAGAAGAAAGGCCTGGCCGTGGCAGGGCTGTGGGACAGGAGGCCTTGTTGCTGATGGACTTCAAGGGCACTGGAAGGGAGGCAGTGAAGCAGATGCTGAGGTTGCAGCCTGTCCAGAGCAAGGAGGAGTGTTTGTCGGAGCTTTGTTTTGGAACTATTGGTTTTGTGGGGGGAAAATATCCATCCATATGGAAAGTGTTCAGTCAGTTATAAGTTTGGAACAAGCCCTCAAGGCAAAGCTACAGATGTCTATTCCAGAGTCAGTAGCTTTAGGGTGAATTTGAAGCTGCCACGTTGGACAAGAGCACCAAGTAGGAGAATACAGAGGGAGGGAAGAGAATGCAATATTTGTCTTTGAATGGGTCCCTCAGGTGAAATTCTTGGAACTGAGACAAGTGGGCAAAGCTCCTGCATATTTTAATTCTTCTTAGTATGTGTTGCTGGATTGCTTTCCAAAGGAACTGTACCAATGTTTAATGCCACAAACAAGCATCGGACAACCAGATCACTCCTCATTCGGTTTTACAATCTGTTTGTGTTCTGTGCTTTGAGCCATCCTTGATTTCCTGGGACAAATCTTGCTTCATCAAGGTGAATTATCCTTTGAATGCATGATTTAATTTCCTTCATCAGAATTGTGCTGTGGTTCACTTCCTTTGTTGTTGTTTTCACACGGTTACCATCATCATTCCCATCAGGACAGCTCTCACGTTAGGGGAAGAGCTGGGGTTCACCCAGTGTTCTTCTATGTGCTGCCAGGGAAGTTTGGAATCCATGGACGCACTGGGTCTTTGGATATGTGCTCCCTGCTTTTCTCAGTCTCTGCTTTATTGAGAGACTAGATGTGACAAGGCGGCTTGAGCAGCACCGGCCCTGTGAGAAACTGGAGTGAAGTCAGTTGGGAGCTGAGAAGAGAGGGAGCGGAAGCTGACCTAGCAGAGGAGAAAGCAGCTGGATGGGAAGGAGTAAGTTTTATACCACGGTTCTGTTCAACTAGAGTGCCCCTTGCAACAAACTGAAGCATGCAAGGGTAGCTCCCTGGTTACCCCAGTCAACTCATGCAGAACATTCTCTGTGATCATCAACTTAAAAGCACCGTCCAACAGGTCAGCCATTCTGGCCTGTTTTCCTCAGAACCCAGCCCTCAGCTGAGGGCTCCTCTGGACCCAAGTATAGTCAAGGGGGGCTGTTTCATGTGCACTTGGGGGGCAGAAACTGAAGCTTGGAAAGGGACAGTGCAGACCAGCCCCACCCGCAGAGGACGATTGGACTGACACGCTGCTCTCCTTTACGACCCGACCTTTGGGTCCTTCACGACAGTGACAGGCCTCAGTGACGGCCAAGTGGAGACGAATGTCTCCACTGCCATAAACGCTGCCTGCAGAACTCACCTGTAGCACAAGAGCAATATGTCCACAGAGAACTCTGTGTAGGGTGGACCTTTTCACTTTTTGTGATGCTCTTATTCTTTCACCAAGTGCAGTTATTATGATGTAAATGCTATGTTTTAATTAGCTCTTATATATCTGTTACTCCAATTAGCACCATTTTTTTACATGAACACGACGCGTGGAGCGTAGCTAATGAGGTGCGCATGCGCACGCAGCGAGGGCGGATGATTGACGCTCCCACACACGGCAAATAAAACCTTTGACAAGCAATCTTCTGTTTTTAATAACAAGAAACATTTTGAGGGAAGAGAAACAGAGAGAAAAATAAGTCTATTTTTATAGAGTAGGAGAAACAATGAAACACCATATGAGAAGGCCAAGTGTGTATGCAATAAGATTATCATTATAGGTGATTTCAATTATTCCAAACTAATTGGAAAATCTTGAAAGTATTCTGCACCACCGCCTCCCTAAGAAAGAGACATGCAGAAGAGAGCTTGGTTGTCTTCTGATTCAGAGACTCCCCGGAAAAAAATTCCACATTCCTCCCCACCCAACAAGATGGTGCTTGAAAATTAGAATAACCAAGACACCAAGGTAAAACAGGGCTGCAGATTTATTACAAAGATGACAGGAGATTTAATTTACAATCAGTATTTCTTTATGCTCTTGGGAAAGTGCCTTCCATTGTGTGGTGCTTGCTGGCTGATTTTAGACTGGGTGGAAGACTTCCAATTACCTTCCGGGGGACCCCAGCTCTTCCGGAGCCTCACTTCCATAAGTAGGGCCACCTTTTGAGAAATAATACATCATCAGGGCGCAGATTATTACACTAATATATCATTAGAGCAACAACTTGCTTTGGTGATAAATGGCATAATAGACCCGGGGAGGTGCAATGCACTCAAGTGATGGACTGCCTCTTCTTTCTGATGTATTCTCACAATACTGCCCCGTGGGTTCTCTGAGAAGGCAAAAGGGTAGACTTCAGAGTGGGTTTTATGTAAAGAAGCACAAATGAAGCTCTTCACAGTGGAGTGTTCCTTGTAGAGCATCTCGGAATATGATTTGTATTCTGATTGTCAAGTGGTAAAAGAATGAAAGCATATAAATCCAGCACTCAGCTGGATTCTAAAAAGCTGGGGTCTTGCATAAACTATATTGAAAGTTTCAAAGGGCATGAATGACCTCTTCAGGACACACAGGCCTCAGCTATTGGGACCACACCAGATTCTCTTTGCTTTTCCACAAATGCACTACACTTGGGGTCCTGCATGTCCATTTTGAAAGGAGAGCTACAGCGGCCCTGTTCTCTAACAGGTTAGGTCCACTCTTAGGTAAGCAGGGCATTCTTAAAAGTCAAACTCTATCCCTCATAAGTAGGGTTTGAGTTCAGCCTCGCTTAGCTGTGGATTATAGGACATTTATACCCAGTTAAGTCATTTTAAAATCCTTAGGTTTGTCATTTTATACATCGGGGAATGAGATTTCCCCATATTTCTGCACAATTCTTTTAAAAGAGGCCGGCAGTGCAAGACCAAACCTAGAGCATCTTTTAACCACCTTTGGGTACTGTGCTATAGCTTTAGTTTAAGACTATTTCAGTGAGTAAATATAATGAAATATATCAATATATTGGCCTGTGCATGTTGATTCACTGAAATGATTAAGAACAGTAACCTCATCTTATTAGAATGTTTCACATTCTAAAAAGCATACTCACATCATTATCCAATTTTGAAGGCTCTTGTCACATTAACCCATCCTATAGATTGGGCCAGTATTATGGTCCCCTTTTCAGAAAAGGAAACCATGATGCCAGGGGTTAATGGCTGTGCCCAAAGCTGTCATGCCCCTTTGGGTGAAGCCACAGTTGGCACGTGCCTGTGTGGCGACAGTCCTGCCTCTTTCCATTTTACATGCCTGCCATCTTCATCAAGGAATCATTTCAGGATCCCAGAAACCCTGAATGGTTCCTCAGATCGAAGTCCCCAGGAAAATCAGCCGCAGTTTTGTAAAATACATGTGTAGAGGTATTTTGCTGGGGTTACATTAGCTGAAACTACCATTTCTAAAGTGAAGTAAGTAATCAGGAACCTCAACAGACCTGAAAGACCTCAAAGTTACTGAAACCACATCAGAGTGAAAGGGATGCCAATTTAAAATCCATGTTTATCCAACTCAAAAGATTTCTTTTCCACTTAGAAATGTCCTTGAAACCCAACAGGCTAACATAATCTTATTCTCTGCCCTTTGTGGATAAGTACTGCCCAACTCTCAGACTCTGAGACAGGCTCTGCTTACGTTCAGTTACCCTTGCATCACAGACTGCGCTCTCTGTAGTCTGGCTTCTCTGGAAGTGATCTTGCCTGGAGGTATTCACCACCTCCCATTCCTGCCAGGCATATGTGTGTGCCCCAGGTACGCTGCTCGTGCTGGCTTAGCACTGGGACCTCACAGTCCTATCCCAGCATGCCTGGGAATTTCTACCCACTGGAGGTGAGGCTTCCCTGGTTCCCCCAAAAGAAAACATGACTGTTTAATGTCGCTCCAGCTGCTCCCAGGGCCCCATTTTGATGTGAGAGAGTGGACTGGCTGGCCCCCTCATTTGCTTGTCCTTCCTTTCTCTGCTGCCTCAGGCGCACTGGTTGTTCATAGGAGGAGTCCGCGATGCTGCCTGCAGAGACAGCCCACAGTCCTGGGACACTCTACTTTCTCAAGAGTGATCGTGGAATCCAAATTTTCATTCATGTGGTCATTTAACTGACAATCCAACTCCAGTCTTTTGAACAAAATTAATTTTACACTTTTATGAAAATATTGCATATACTATATCGTCTCAAGTTCCAGAGTACTCATAAGCTTAAACAAACAAACAAACAAACAAACAAAACCCCAACAGTCTCCCCATCTTCTTCAACCCTGTCTCATTTCCCAGAAGCAAGTTCTTATAATGGTTTCTGTTCTTGTTCTTTCCAGAGTTATCATTTAATTCCCATATAGTGCTTACACAATTTAAAATGAGCTTATTCTGTTTTCTCTTTCTCTCTTCCTGGTGCCCTTAATTTTAGTTGGGTTATTCTAATTCATCAAAAATGTGTAACACCTGGATATTACTTTTCCAAATTTGGTCTAGTTTTACATCTTTAAATGATCATGTCCCCCCCCCCCCCTTTTTTTCCTGCTGTTTTCCCAATGTTCTCTTGGTAGGAAAAAAAAAAAAATCTATTGTCTAGTAAATTCCTCAAGAAAGGCTAATAAATACAAAATTTCCTGAATTCTTGCCTGTTTACAACTATTTTTCTCTGTCTTTCTTTGATACTTGAAGGACAGGATGACTAGACATGAAATCCGTGGCTTGTCATTTATTTTCTTGAAAATGTTGCTCAATTTTGCTTTTCTCTGCATATGACTTTTTGGAAGCCTGATACTAGTTGAATTCTTTACACTTGTAAATAGCGTAATCTTTTTGTTTGGAGAACCTTTGAATGTTTTTCTTTACCTTAAAATCTAATCATTTAACTTTTACATATGTTTCAGAGTTCATCATTCTTGGTCAGTTCTGCCAGGTATACCCATGAAGCTCCTTCATTATGTAGAGTTAGGTCTTCTTTTATTTTCAGAAGAATTAATTGAATTATAGTTTTAAATATTACTTCTGTTTAATAACTTGCAGTCTAATTTTAGGGGTACCAATTATATGTATGTTAGATCTTTACTGGCTTCCATTTTAACTACTTTTCCTTTAAATATTTCTCCTCTTCTTCCTCTTTCTTTTTTTAAATTTAATTTTTCCTCTGTATTTTCTACTTTTCTACTGTTATTAAATTTTTATTCAAATACGTTCTCTCTTGGGCATCATGAAACATAGTTGTAACTTCTGATATACTTGTCTTTGTCTTGTATTTATTTTTTAAATTCAATCAACTCTTGTTTTACAACCTTTTTTTTTTTAATTTAAAATTTTTCTCTTTCATGGTGGTTTTCATATCCCTAAATCGTTGTTTAGTCATATTTAATTCAATTTAGGATTTTTTTTCTTACACCTTTCTTTCTGTTTTATGGTTATTTGAAGCAGAGAGAATTGTTATCAAATGAAATGGTTTGACTATTTTTGTTTGTTTCCTTTTTAGGAGAGCTTTATCAATAAAGATTCCTTATGTTTCTATCATTCATGCACACAGTTAGTGGTTTGGGGTGATTTCAGGAGCAATACAGTTTCTTCAATGAGATGGCTTCTTTTTTGAGAGAGGGTGTACACCTTTTGATTTTGTTTTTATTTCATTCTGTCTTGCAAAACCCTAAATTTCCTCCCTTGCTCTTTTCCCCCTCCTTCATAACCCAGCCTCCAAAGTCTCTTCCTTGTTGTCCTTTTCCATTCAGACACATTACTTCTCAAACTGCTTATACAAGTCCTGTGCTGACTTTAAGTCTTCTCTCAGTCAGTGCTTTTATCTGCAAGGATTCCTTTTCAGTATTTTCACATATACTGAGAACTTTCTTTTTCTGAGGGTAATTTATCTCTGCCCCTTTTGTTTTTTCCTTTGCAGCTTTTTCAGGGCCTCTACCAGTTCTCTTAGCAAAGGTTTTCAGTAGATACCTGAGAAACAGTTCTACTGAAACTTGATGTTTATTTTTCACATTAATTAGAAGTATTTAGTGTTCTATGTTTTTTATTTTTGCAGAAGGCATGGGATTTATGTGGTTTTATTTGCTCTTCATGTTGACTGGTAAAGTCTATGGTAGATGTATGGAGATTTTCGTATTTATGTAGACTCCATTATCATGGCAACCAGGAAATCCCCTTGATGTTATTTTAATTCATGTTTATTCTCTCTTCAGCTTTTATTTCTTCACGTAAGTCCATTGTAGAAGGGAAAAAGGTTATACCTGTAGAATAAGTGGAAATATAATTCTTCTAAATTTGATTTGTGAAAACAATAAATTACTTGATCATAAGACACAAAATGTGTTTAGCAAACCTTAATTAACATAGAATATAAATTCAATTTTAATAAAATTAGAATAGCAATCAATATTGAATATCCTTCTATTGAAAAACTCATAATCACAAATTTAGTTAAAATTTCTATGTTTTATGACATTTGAAGTTCTACATATGAATCCTCTCTGAAGTAGTTTAACAACATCCTCAATACAAGATTCTTAAATATAATATTCAGCATCCTTTCCAGAGATAGGTAACAGTGATGGAACCAGCGATGGAACCAAAGAGGATTAAATGGGATTAAATTATACAGTCTGCAAGATTTAACCATGTTGAGGTTTTTCTAGTGTTACATGTTCATAAATAATTTCTTAACAGTGATTATAAGTTTGTTTATACAATATAATTATATTACATAATGAGTCTTCCTGTTATGCAGACAACTGGGATATGCTTTGGAGAAACTGCTGAAGTTTATTAAAGATATAAATTATGGATTCAACAAATGCAAAATAAGTTTGAACCATATTGTTTATGTACTCAAGTAATTATTCTCCCATTTTCTTCTAATATCCTGTTCTTATTAGATGTTTTATGCCCTATTAATCTTCCTTGACTTTTTCCCAAAGTGTAACATTACTATTACACACACACACATTTATAAACACACAGACATTCATACACAGGCACCTTAGGAGAACAATTACTAGCACTGATGGTGAGTAGTAATAAAGCTGAAATACAATAGAGATAACAAACATATCTTCCTAACAAAATAGTGGCCTATTTTCTAGCTTTATTCTGAAAAATGTGGACGAAGAAAATTTAAACTTGGAGGAAGTCCTTATACATGTAAAATATATACCAAGAAGTTGGAGTGATATTTTTTGTGTAAATCTTTGAGTTGGCAGGAATTCAGGTTAAAGTGATTTTGAACAACTTCTGGCAGCCCAAGGTTTCTGAGGTGTTTCTTTCATGGCCACAGAGAAATCTTGATTACATGGATCTTTCTTATGGAACTTCATAATTCCTTGAGAGAGGCACAATGCAAATTAGTTTAATGTCACCTGAGAAAAAGGTTAAACTTATTGACTGGAAATCACTATCTATGTGACATTTATTCTCTAACCATGAATAATCAAGTGTTGACTACAGAGTCAATTCACCTTATATTAAATCATACCTTTTTCTGAAATATTCAGACTATGTACTGTGTTTCCCCGAAAATAAGACCCAGCTAGACAATCAGCTCGAATGCGTCTTTTGGAGCAAAAATTAATATAAGGCTTTTTACTTATAGTAAAATAAGACCAGGTCTTATATAATATAATATAGTATAAGACTGGGTCTTGTTTTAATATTTGCTCCAAAAGATACATTAGACCTCATTGTCTGGCTAGGTCTTATTTTCGGGGAAATACCGTATAACAAAGGGGGATGGAAAGGAAATGTTTGATTGCAAAAACTTTCCGCGAAGCTTTAAATTTTTATAAGTGCATTTACGTGTACTCTAAAAGAGTCAACTAAAACTTTTGAATTATGTAGAACACGTATTATCCTCCCTCATTTGCTATATACAGGGAACGTGAAGCTGGAGAACAAATCACCTAAGAAAACTGGGATGGGCAGAAGTATTCTGTCTCCTCATTCAGGGTCCTCTCAATAGGATCCTTCCACTTAATGGCTTGCAAATTGACCAACAGTCTCTAGGTAGAAGGAACTTCGGAAGCTAGCACGAAAGCTTTACTCACAATAAGGCATCTCTACTGACTTCGCTTCTGAATTGTTTCTACTTCTTAGAGAGGTTTGGGAAACAGGTGAAGAGAGGGGACCAGGGAGTGAAGGAAGGGAAAGAGTTACTGGTCACCCAATTATGGAAGAGTCCTTTGATCCTCACACACACCCAGAATGGCAGGTGGGAGTTTGCCCCATTTTCTGATGAAGCTGAGATTTGGATGCTTGTCAAAGAACCCAGAGTCCTTGATCCCTTGGGTCTCTAAAACCCTGCATGCCTAGCCATTTTTCAGTCAATAGAGGGACAGCAATTTCCGATGAAGCCTTCAATGCGAAGTCATCGGGTACATTTCCTTCCAAACTGTTTTCTGGGCCAAATTTCACCTCGGCTCATAAGTCTTGATCAGATCAATATGAGCCCAATGCTCACACTTTCTGACACATGCATCTAAATCATTTTTTTCTTCTTTTTTCTACTACGGGAAATCCATCTTTAAGACAAGGGTAAAGTATATTTTCCCACGCCAAAATAGTGCACACAAAAAGTCATACTACTTTTTGTCTTGTGTAATTGACACTTATTATTTTCACCCAAGGAAGAGTCAGATTTGATTTCTGTAAAGGGAGGGTCAGTAATAAGAACTTTATGAGTTTCAGATTCCGAGTCAGACTTCTTTAGCAAGGACAGTGCTTAAAGATCTGGTCATATGGTCTGAACCCCAGCATGTGTCAGCACACATGCACACACACGTGCACACACACGTTAAGGAGGATTAAAAGATTCTCAGGACATAAGATAGATTTAGTGTTACTCATAGCATTTTGATACTGAGTCACACCATAATTTGGGCTGTAAAATCAGTATTTCAGAGAAAGTGTTTGGAGAGGTCAAGTTATATAGTGCTATTACTTTTGTGCTATACTTTGAGCTGTGCACTGGAAGTTAAGACCCAATTTCTAGATTCATAGCTTACCCATAGGGATATATTTCAGATAAATATTTGACGCATGGTATAACCTTTGATTTATTAGAATCCATTGTATGCATTTTTTGGCGATAGCAATTTGGTATATTCAAGACCAAATATGTTAGGTCACATTACTCACTGTGTTGTAATGGCATCCATAGTTAATGTTTTTAAATGTGTCTCTCCAGGATGTTTTTAAATAATAATTTGATCTACGTTTGTAAGTATAAAAATTCTGTTCTTGCACTAACAGTGAGGAAATGCAGGTACAGAGAAAGGGCACTTCCTGTCTGTGTGCAGCTTGCCCATCACACGGACGGTGTCCATGCTTCTTGATACGCGTTAAGTTTACTTTTCTGTAATAGTACAGCTTTTAATTTATACACATGTCACCAAATAGCTTTGCCGGCATTCTTAGTAGTTATTTAGGCTAGAACTGAATTACTGAAATTTCAGAATTCTGGCTGAAATTCTTCTAATCAAGAAAATTTATTTCCTGGGTGTCAGACCTTGGCATTTTGATATGTGTGATCAACTGAAAATGGTTAGAAAAAAAGTGGAAAAAATATACCCTTGTGTTCCAGCAGTTTGGAGAATTTAGACATCATGATGTCCTTTTACGCAGTGGAACTGTGTATATGTGGGCTTAACTCTGATAACCTTAATACTATGCTATTTTAATTCTCTTCCTTAAATTTAAGATTGATATATACCTTTTTTTAAAGCCTCCTTGAAATATTATTATGCATTCTGTTGGAATATTTCTAACTTTTAAATTTTATACTTGCTATAACTCAATTTATATCACTGCTCTCTAAGTTGGGAACTTCAAACTTTCATTTTTCTAAGACCATTTTTCATCTTTCCTGAATTCATCATCCAACTGAATTTAGAGAACTGGACTCCAGTGTAAATTCATCTTCTCAAACCTGCCTCAGTTCTCAGGAGTACATTTTAAATCCCCCACTTTATTCCCCAAGACCCTGCCCCTAGGGATTCATTGTTATTTCAGCAATTTGACTTCAAGGGCCTGAACGCCTGATGCTCTAAGGCAGTTGTCTTTTTCCAACTGATTTGGCTCATTTACCCCCCACAAAAGAACTTTGGGAAACAACTGACCTCCTGAAGTATTTTTGGTTTTACATCCAAATGCTTTCATCGTATGTGTGAAAGACGCAAACAGCATAATTTCCAGAATATTTTAAGTCTTTACCTTTATGAATAGAATAGTCTACCATTCTTGTTGGTGGATCTGGTGGAATCTGATACCATAGTCATTCAAAATTCACCATTATCCGTTTGAGAAATACAGAAACCATCCCGTAACAGTTACACATTTTAGATTTTTATTTTTTCTGTTTGAACTTGCATTTTTGTTCCATTTCTGAACAGAATTTTCTCTAAATCTATTTTATGATTGACAGTCTATAGACCACCCTTTCATGTTTCTTTGCAAAAAACAAAAATGCATATATCCTTACATTTAAATTTTCAAAAAAATTATTGTGATCATAAGACTGTTAAAACATTTATTCTGGCCCTGGCTATTATTAAATCTACTATTTTTATGCAATTGACCAACACAGAATAAAATATAAGTAATTATTAAACATATAAAATGTTATTGGAAATACATCTATAGGTAAAATAGATACAGAGCCTTACATTTGGTTCAAATATGCAAAATGAATATGGCTACATATGCCATTGTTAGAAATGTGTCAGAGTTCAGCATCTATTTTAAAATAGGTATAAATGTTGAGCGAACTGGACATAAACAGGTAAACGAAGTTTCATGACAGCAACTCACTGAAATGCTTCTGAGTTACATGTCAAAAATCTTAGTGATCTAAAATTAAAAGTATAATTATTTGTCAGCTGCCAGCTCTATTAATTCTTCCTTCAGTTTTGTAAAAGCAAGGTTTGGGAAACACCTACGTTGATAAAGGATTTGGTATCCGTCCACTGGAGTCTTTCATGTGCTCACAGTAACCTGCATGGTCCAATTATGCCTGTGTGTAGGGATGAATTTCACACCCCAGAGCAATATACCTAAGTGAGTAAGAGACGTGCCCTTTTCTCTGTTAAAGGAAGAAGATGATTATGATAAGGGAAGGAAAGAAAGAAGAACCTGCATTCTGAGGCCATTTTTAGGAAAGAGAAACTATGGGATGGAGATTCCCTACTAATGAAAGGACCACACTGAATCGGGCTGACATGAGGTAAATATGATTTCCCATCTTTGATGTGCTCTATGAACTCAAGTAATCAGAACTATCATTTATGAAAACCATAGCTAGTTGTGTATCCCCTGAAAAGCCAGAGATTTAAGACGGCTGTGCTTAGGCAACGTGGCGGATTTCTGTGGGTCATGAACTTTAGTGTGTGATCAGAAGTCCTGGATTTGGGGTGAAGAGAGGCTGGTTAGACAAGTCTGTGGCCAGGTCCCTTCTTTTTCTGTATTCTGTGTCCTTGTATGTATCCCCCAGTGTGTAAGCAGAAGGTTGCAAAGGCTCATGGGATGGAAACTATAAATAAAGGAAAACCCTACACATATGTAACTTAAGACCATCAGAAACAAATATAAAATTCCAAAGGCTTCTAGGTAGAAAGTGTGGATCACCACAGGATCGTCAGGATCAGACTGACTCTAGATTTTCCAACAGCAGTCCTGGAAGCAAGAATATTCTTCATATTCAGCTAAGGTGTAATTTCAATGTGAGGGCTCAGCAAACACACTCCCAGGCATATAGGGTCAGAAAGCTCATTTCTCAAAGATGTTCTTTGAAATTTTCTGTGAAAACACCCTTGGAGGGTGTACTCCACTAAGAACAAATACATCCAGGAGCATGCCATGAGCCCTGTGGGAAATGAGAATGAATAAATAACCAGGTAAAACAAATAATTAGATAAAAATCCTTGGGGCCTAGAAATCAAGGAACAACAGAGAAAGAAGGAAAGGGAGGGAGGCAGGCAGGAAGGGAAGGAGGAAGGGAGAGAGAGAGCATATTCATAACCCTTCAGAAATGAAAATACAGGAGATACTAAATTTCAAAGATGCTTCCATTGGTGTTATTTTGGATTTTAGAAATGATTAACAACTCAATTTTCTGATTTCATTAAAATTGTCTACAGAGTACAGTTTCTTTGTGCTCTTGACCCAAGTCTAACTTTTTTAACCCACACATTCAGGAAGAGTCTCTGGGAAGTTGGTCAAGGGTATGATACTTGCTGTTACCTTGTGGATTCTCCTCACATACTGGGCCCTGTTGGGGTGTTGGGAGATGAGTGACGAAAGGAACCTGGTAAGGAGGATGGTCTGTCAAATGTAAATATGTGCACATAGTGACATGATGACGTGCCGGCTGTGTAGACTAGACCGACAGTGGCGCTTCCCTTGGCGCGTTTCATCTCTGGCCTCATTGTGCCAAGTGCAAAGTTGTGCATGGATTCAGTTCAAGCACCTCCACAGACAGGGCACATGTGGGCAGTCAGCAGGACATGGTGTAGGGGATGGTTTCATTAACAGCTCTCTGTCTGAGCTAAGAAGAGGTCTCCAGTCATAGACAATGTGGCCGGCAGATCAGTCTGATATCAGCAGAAGATCAGCATGCGATGCCTGGCACCTCCAGCTGGGAGTCAGTGCTGTGGGCCTTCGCCCTGGTTGGCCTGCTGCAGGCTTGGGCAACCGTCCAGCCAGTCCGGGTCTTGGTTTACACACCTGCTAAATGAAGACATTGGATGGAGGAGATCTAGGATCCCTTCTGGCCTTGATATCCTGAGCGTCACAAATTGGTGATGAGATTTGGGGTTAGACTGTATTGAGCACTAATGAAAGGACCTCACTGAATCGGGCTGACATGAGATAAATATGATTTCCCATCTTTGATGGGCTCTATGAACTCAGGTAATCAGAGCTATCATTTATTCAGCATCTACTATGTAATTGCCACTTACCCGTCCCTTTTATGTCAACAACAGCTTTGCAAAATAGATGGGAATCTCCCCATTTTTCAATGGGGTGTTCTGAGGTTTTGAATAGGATGATTAGTGGTGTTAAAAAAAATGAACTTGAACCCAGGCCAGTGAGAGAGACCTTTCTTTCCCTCCTCCAAGTAACCTGTACTTTCTTTCCCCTGCCTGACATAGGTTATCTACCACTGTGTAAAGAAATCACCTAAAAACTGAATGTCTTATTATCTTTTCTGTGGAATTCAGGGGTGGGACAGTGACTTGTTCTCATGTGGTTCAGTTGGATGTTGTCCAGGGCCTCAGTTGTCTCAAGGCTTGACTGGGGCCAGAGGGTCCATTTCCGAGATGGCACATTCACAGCAAGTTGGTGCTGGTGGTTGGTGGGAGGCCTCAGTTCTGCCCCACACAGGCCCCTCCACAGGGCTGCCTAGGGCTCTCCCAGCTCCACCTCCATCTTCCCTGAGCACAAGGGATCCAAGAGCAAGAGAGCCAGGCAGAAGGTGTATTCTCTTAATGACTTACCCTTGGAAATGCCATAGTATCATGGTCACCACATTCTACTTATTAGAGGAGGCACTAAGTATGGTTCACACTCAAGGGCAGCAGAGTTAGACTCCAGTGTTGGAAGGGAGGAGTGCCAAAGAATTTGTACGTTTTACAAAAATTATTCAGTATGTTTTCCCAGCATTTTCTAAAACTGTCGTTAAGAAAAAGAAAACCCATAGCATAAAATTTACCAGCTAATCATTTATAAGTGTACAATTCAGTAGTGTTAAGTATATTCACATTGTTATACAACAGATCTCCAGAACATTTTTACCTTGCAAAACTGAACCTCTGTACTGTGTGTATGCATTAAAACCCACCATGGGTAGACAGGACGAATGAAAGCTAAGAAGCAGAAGGAAGCACTGTTGTTTTACTCACCTTTATAACTCCACTGTCAACAATAGCGTGTGACCCATCGAAAGAGTTCAGAGAATATTTGCTAAATGAATAATGAGTATCAGACAGATGGGGGATGTGAGACACTGAAACCCACAATGTTGAAATCATGTCCTATGTGTAATTTGCTTTGCACCCACTTCCTTGCCCCCAGCACCCAGCAAAGCACCCGTGTGGTACTTTGTAAATATTTGTAGCATTAAAATAAATGAGTTTGGCCAGGAGTGACTCATGGCCACCTGAATGCTTTCATCTTGAGATTGTTTTCAAAAACAATATGTAAGCAGCGTAACAAAGCTATAGAAAAAGGACAGATCTAGCTTCAAACATAGGATGTTATAGTTTATGACTCGATATATAAGCTTGGTATACATCATAAGATTTTTTTGCCATGTTCTGAATATCTGCCCCTAAACAAAATTTAGATTCAAAGCTGCAGTTTTAAACAATAGCTATATTTTCAGGTGATCAAAACAAGAACCAGAGTACTGGTATTAAAAGGATATTCTCTCATCTGTGAATATTTCATGCAAATAGTTTGAATATATTCTGTCTTTGTGACTCAGATTTATTTCCAGGGTCTTATTTGATCACATTGTGAGAGTACTCTTTCTATCTACTGTGAGGTAGATTTATATCTAGAGAAGCATAACGTTTTTTTCACAGGCTTCACTTATTAGGTTGTAACCTCTCCTCTCTCTCTCCCCATATAATTGTATATATAATAGTTTGACTTTATAGTTGTAGTTTTATAATCTAGGCATTTTTAAAATTCAGTTGAAAAGTAGATAGTTCATCAAACTTTAAATTAGCAGTTGACCATCAATTAAATCATATTTAATAAAATTTCAAACCTGCGTATGTCATATATTTGTACTTGATATATCTTGTCAGGGAAATAATTATTTTTTAACAAAAATAAGAAGACCAAATTTGTTTATCAGCATGTTTGATTAAATTGTGAGAATCGACTCCAGTATATTCACACATAGTCACAACATGGACATTCACATCATGAACAATAAAAGCAACACCCTCCAGGTCTTAAAATCTCGAATGAGCTGAGCATTTTAGAGCATCTGACGCCGGTCTGCCCAGTGTGTTAAGAGTCCCGAGGAAAACGATGGGTTCTGAATTTAGGTGTCACAGGAGCCTGCCAAAGTCTTCTTCTGCTTCTCGAATAAGAGCTTCTGAGTGCTGCTGTAATTATTTCTCATGCACAGGGTCCCCCACCTCATATTTCAAACACACTCAAGAAAGCCATTCAGAAAGGAAAGGAAAGGAAAGAAACCAGAGAATTATGTAAAAGTCTTTAAGTGGCAGTAAAACATAGTCCCTTAAGCATTTAACATAGCAGGCTCTTGAGTGTGTAATAAATAGAATATCGTGAGCAAGAAGTGGGACAGTTTTTGACAGAGTGAGCATTCTGATGGCCCAGAGAAAGGTTCTATAAAACAAAAGCTTCTAAAAATGTGAAATGCGGGCACATCACCAGGCCACGCTTTCTCTTATTTGACCTTGTTCTTTAAGTTTCTAAAAAATTAGAGAAAATGAGGGATTTGGTTTGCTACAAGTCAGTTTTGTTTCTCTCTCGCTCTCTCTGACTATCTGCTTCCCTCCATCCCTCCCTCCGTCCCTGCCTTTCTTTCCCAAATATTACATATATTTTTAAATAAAAGTATTATAATCCCTTTGAATTAAAAATTGAAAATACAGAAGACCATCCAACATCTTATGATCCTAACAAAATAACCTAATCCTTCTTTAAAATATTTCTATCACTCTTTTCCTTTGTTGCCTAGATTAAAACACACACACACACACATAATTAACTATACATTTTCAAGATTACATTAGAGATTATTTAACTCTTCCCACATCATTCAACATTTAAATTATTTTTAGTTTTTCTGAATTATAAACAATACTATATATATGAATACATTTCTGCCCCTCTATGAGGTAGGACAACTAAGTTCGTGAACTCATCCTAGAAAAAGTGCTACATCTCTCATTGCTGAATATCACTGTGGTCACCTTCGAAGTACTACCCTTGGGAAGCTATGAACTGACACCAGCGTCTAGTCCACTCTTCAAAGCAATTTTGGAACTCTTTCTCTGGAATGGCCATCAGAGCTGTTGTTGTATTATCCTTGATGTCCTGAATGTCATCAAAATGTCTTCCTTTCAATATTTCCTTTATCTTCAGGTAAAGAAAGAAATCATTGGTGGTGGGGGGTGGTGGCAGATCCGGTGAGTAGGAAGGGTGTTCCAATACAGTTATTTGTTTACTGGCTAAAAACTCCCTCACAGACAGAACCACGTGAGCTGGGGCATTGTTGTGATGCAATAGCCATGAATTGTTGGCAAAAATTCAGGTCATCTAACTTTTTCAGCACTTCCAAATTGTAAACTTGGTTAACTATTTGTCTAGTTGTTACAAATTCATAATGAATAATCCCCCTGATATCAAAAAATGTTAGCAACATCATTGCAACAAGTTCGCGAAGTTAATTGTCAGACTTCATATGTTGTGTTGGGTCCAACTTCTTTCACTGCACATAATACTTTTGAGATTCACCATATTGTTCCATGTGTTGTTAGTTCATTCTATTCCATTGCTCTGTAGTATTGTGTTGTGTGGATATGCTACTTGTTTATCTGTTCACCTATCGGTGGGCATTTTGGTTGTTTTCACTTTGGGGCTATTATGAATAAAACTGCTATGGACACTTCTGTAAACATTTTTGCATGCATATATGGTTTCATTTCTCTTGGGTCAATACCTAGTTTTGAAATAGCTGGGTTATATAGTAAGTATATGTTTAACGTTTTAAGGAACCGCCCAACAGTTTTCCAAAGTGGTTGTACCATTTTATATTCATGCCAGCAATTTACAACATGGCAGTTGCTACAAATCTTTGCATACTTTGTTGTGGATCTTTTTAATCTTAGCCAGTCTCTGGGTACAGTGTTCTGGTGTCTCGTTTTCCTGATGACTATTGGTGCTAAATATCTTTTCAAGTGCTTATCTTCTTTGCTGAAAACTTTGCTCAAAGTTTTTTTTTTCTTATTTTGTTTTGGGTTGTCTTTTTATTAGTAAATTTTAAGTGTTCTTCATATATTTTGAGTATAAAACCTTTGACATATACATATGTGTATATCATATAATATATATTTTCTTCCATCATGTGACTTGCCTCATTGTTTTCTTAGCAGTGTCTGTCAATTATTAAAATTTTTAAAAAGGTGAATTTTTTTCCTTATGGTTCAAATTTTGATGGCCTATCTAAATGTTTGCCAAAACAAAAGCCACAAAATTTCCCCTATGTTTTCTTGTAGAAGTTTCATAGTTTCAGATTTTATACTTAAGACTATGCTCTGTTTAGAGTTAAGCTTTATGTATGGTGTGAGTAACACGTCAAAGCTCACTTTTTTCTATACGAATATCCAGTTGTTCCAGCAGTGTTTGTTGAAAAGATGTTTTCTTCCCTCCCCCTCATAATTGTCTTGGTAGTTCTGTAAAATATCTGTGGACCATATATGTGAGGGTTTGCTTCTGGACTCTATTTAGTACCGTTGATCTATATGTCTATTCTTTTGTCAATATCATGCTGTCCTTATTACTGTAGTTTTATAAGTGAGTCTTCAATCATGTAACATAAGCTTATTCTTTGAAAAATTGCTTTGGTTATTACAGCTCATTCACAGTTCCAAATTTTATAAACAGCTTTTCAATTTCTACACGCGCAACAAAAGCCAACTCGAATTTTGATTGGGATTACCCTGAATCTATATATCAAGTCCTATAGAAGTGACATCTTAATAATATTAAATCTACCAATTCAAATGAGGCATATCTCTCCATTTATTTAGGTCTTCTTTAATTTCTCTCAGTAATGATTTGCAGTTTTCTGTGTAAAATTCTGGCATGTCTTTTGTTAAATTTATTCCTAAGTACATTATGGTTTTGATTCTATCATAAACAGGATGATGTTTTAAATTTTCTTTCTCTAGTTTTCTTCTGCATCTTTTTGACAGCTCCCTCTCTATGAGTGCTTGAATGCTATTTTGCTTTCTGACACAGTAGGATGTTGTGCTTTTCCTGCCCAGAACTTGGATGAACTTTTTTTTCTTTGAAGGAATTCTGGTTTCTCTTCAGTGGAGAATGGTACTTAGTCGTTAGAATATATCCCACTAATGCTGCATGATTAATGTACTGAGTTCAAAAGTCACTTGAAATAATATCTTATGTGACTCATTTAGTAGACTGTTGAGTTGATTATATCCCATTTAATTCCAATTTTAGGTTTGCTTTTAAAAAATTCACTTAATTTCAGTGTTTGATTATGTATAATGTTAACTTGGTTTAAAAGCCAAAACTGTATGGTCTCAAAGAAATCTTACACCTGCATCCCCTCCATTATGTCGCATACAGTAATCATTTTATTATTCTGTGCTTTATCCTTCTGAAGTCTTCACTTTTGCAAATTATGGGTTCTTATTTCCCTTTCTTTTACAAATTTAGCTTGATGCATATACATTGCCCTCATGTTGCTTTTATCTCTTAGTATATTGTGGAGATTATTTCATATGGAACACAGATGACTTTCTCATTCATTTATATGGCTCTGCAATATCCCTTCAGGTAGGTGTGACCCACAGGGCTGTCAGCTGACCTCTTGCCAAGGGACACTGGGACATCTGTTGCTGTTACAAATAATGTTATAATGAATGACTTTAGGTATGTGTTGCTTCATGTTTGTAGAAATATATCTTCAAGGTAGATTCCTGGCAGAAGGATTGCTGGGTCAAAGGTCAAGGCAGGTGTAATTTTGTTAGATATTGACTAAGAGAGGGTTTCTATTATTTTGTACCCCCAGTAGCAATACATAAGAATGCCTGTTTCCCCATAACCTCACCAACAAAAGCAGACTGTTTTCAATATACCTAGAAGGTTTTCTGGGATTCCCATGTTTTCAAGGTACATAAGATAAAATCCACAGTTAAAACTTGTGATGTTAAGAATCTGTGTGTGATCATTCAATAAGGTAGATAAGACCGTTCTATTTAAATCTTGTACTCAAGTATTTGTTATTTTTACATAAAATCTCACTGCAACTCAAAAAACGTTTCAGATTTTCAACATCTTGGCAACAAAAAATAAAATAAGCTAGCTGCTGGACAGATTGGGTTTTGGCAATATATCATTGTCTCTTTAATTAAATATGTAGGAAAAGTTTAATTTTGAAGTATATTGAAATTAATGGCATTACTGCTGACTTTATATCTAATTTATTTAATTATGTTCAATAGCCAAACACCAGTTTGCCACACGAGCATATAAATGCATTTACTGAGCAAAACCACGCCTTTCACTCTTCACTTCAAAAGTGACCTGTCATTCTAGTTACCCATTAGTTATGTGTATTACACATTATTATGTATAAGTATAATTTTAGCTGCACATTATCGTATTAATGCAACTTAAGTAATGAGACATAACAGACCAGTTGCCCATTTTTTAATCAATTTATTTGTTTTTTGCTATTGAGTTGTATGAGTGCCTCGTATATTTAGGACATTAACACCCAATCCAATAAATGGTTTGCAAAATTTTTCTCCCATTCCATAGGTTGGCTTGTTGTTGACTGTTTTTCTGATTCTCCTTTTCTGATGTGAACTCTCCTTCTCATTGTGGAGGTTCCTTTCCAGCCACTGATATTGAGGGTGACAGGCTAGGAGCCGCAGTTGTTTCTTCCACGACACTGGCCTAGGGCCAAGGTCAGTGGCTGGGACGCCTAAGCCGCAGTTGTGTAAGCGCCTATTTCTACAGAAAAGCCTTCACGTTATACGAGCAGGAGGGGGACAGCCAATAGACTAGGGGTGTATCTAATGAAGAAACCAGGATAATTGGAAGAGAATTATAATTAGAGATAAGCACAACAAGAGAAACATTTCCTCCGTTAAAGAAAAGACCTGATTATATACAGATTGAAAATGCCCACCGTTCTCAGACAAAATTAATTAGAAACTAATCACGTTTTTGAATAAGATAATGAAAGGAAAAATCCTTGAAGCACCTTAGATAGATAAGGCACGTTGCTCATAAGGACAGTGAACTCAGTTGGTCTCAGACTTTGAAAAACCACAGTCCCGACAACAGACGACTGCAGTCCACAGATCCCTGGGGGAGAAGTTCTGTCATCAATGTTAAACCCTGTCAAATTTTGATCATGTGTAGTAATAATGCAGTGATATCCTGACCTGTGCAGGTCTGGGATGTGGTCTTTAAAATCACATTGACATATGCGCTCCAGCTGATAAAGAGATGCCGTCTCATTAAAAGCTCCAGGTTGGGTAGGTTATTAAAGAACAGTGTAAGTGGATAGCCAATTATACAGACAGCTGAATGTGAACACATGTCATGATGGTTCTAGAAAGCCTGCAAATATAAGTAAACATTCTTGACACCGGAAAGCCATACCATAAGAAATGCACACGTTGATGGTAAGAATTATGTCCTCAAACAAAGAATGTGCTCAATTCTTCCTTTTACCTGGGGCAATGAGAAAGGAAAAGAAATAAATTAATTCTTGACTTTGTAATTAAAGAAATGCGGGTTGAAATATTTCTGGGAGTGCTTAAAATTACACTCCATTAATGTTTTAAAAAAGAGATGGAGAAAAACTAGGATATTACCTTATATTGCAAAAGATGTGATTAAGTTAAGGGTCTTGAATGGAGGGACTTATCCTGGATCATCTGATCGGCCCTAAATGCCATCACATGTGTCCTCATAAGGCAGGGAAGTCATGACATACACAGAAGGGGAGAAATCATTGTGACTAGGGAGGCAGAGTTTGGAGGGATGTGGCCACGAGCCAAGGGAAGCGGGGGGAGACCAGGAATGGATTCTTCCCTAGAACCTCTAGAGGGACCATGGCCCTGCTGATACCTTGGTTCTGAGTTCTGGCTTCCAGAACTCTGAGGCAATGTTTCCATTGTTTTCAGTCTCCCCGTTTGTAGTCATTGGCTACAGCGGACCTAGGAAGCGAAGTCGAGGCCTGATGAGGTTTGTTGGATCGCCAGTTACGGTGACTCCTTCTAATGGGACCCTGACTATCTGCTCTTAGGGCCACTTCTGTGCTGGACCTCCTGCTGATTTCAGGAAACCAGTCTTCTCAGTCCTGCCTCACCCTACACCTGCAAGGGTTGGCAGCCTAGCTCCCTGCTGGGCACACGAGAGGTGGGTGTAACTGGTATGGAATGATTTCTGCCTCTGCCTCAACCGTAACTCACGCCATAGGTCCCAAATCCTTACACATCTTTACACATCCACCTCCCTCCCAGCCAGCCTTTATGGTTGGGTCCCCGCACCATCCCCACCCCCAAATATGGTAAGCACCGGCACTGTGTGTAAGAAATGTTCTGGGAGCTGAAAACAGTGAGTATGGTAGACAAAGTCCCTGATTTCTTGGAGCACCAATCTTAGAAGGGGGCAAAAAACAGGAAATAAATAATTCAACAAGATGATTTCAGAGGCAAGCGACAGAGGCCCCATTCAATCGGACTAAAGCGGAAAGAGAACTGTGTGGGTTATGTAATTGGACAATCCAAAGGCTAAACCAGCTTAGGCTTTAGGGAAACAATGTCACGGAGCCTGGCCTTTTTCTCTTTGGTGTGGCCTGCCCTGTGTGGCTCACTGCCAGCCTCTCTCTGAATCCTGGAGAGAGATGCTTCCGGCCAGGCCTACCCACCTCCTTCAGCCTTTCTCTCAGAGCAAGAGAAAGGGCCTCTCCAGGGAGGCTCTGATTAGGCTGGGCTGGTCACGTGCCCATCTCCCAGCCAATCACAGTGGCTCAGAGGACTTGGGTTTGCCAGCTCAGTCACGTGCTCATGCCTGGCACCCAGGAGGTAAGTCCAGCCTCTCCCGGTGCGATGGGATTGAATGGAATCACGATGAAACGGGCGTGTGAGTGCCCAGGGACAGGATGCTGATCGGGTACACCTGTGTGCCAGCTGGGTCTCACTTCCACAACTCTCTGCATCACCTTGGCACTGATGCACAGCTCTCACGGGCCCTCCCATGCCCCCTAACAGAGGAAAGCTGGCAGGGAGGAGGGAGGACCATCAGCCTGGTTACAGCTAATGCTCAGCGGTTTGGTCATCGCTCTGGAGCGTCCTGCGTCTGCGCCCGGGGAAAGGGGGATATCACCTCCTGGGAAGTCACTCATCGCCCAGCCTGCTAGGTGTCCCAGTCAGAGGAGGAGTGGGAGCTGCAGGGGTCCCCCAGGGCGATGTGCGCGCCATCGAGAGACAATGCTAGGGACCCACTGGTGACAGTGATCGTCTTTTCAGGTTGCACATCTTATTGACTCGAAGTCCTTCCCGACTGAGCCCTCTTAAAGAAGGAACAGATTGTTTATATCTTTCCAAAACCAAACCACAGCTGCCCAGCTGTACAGAATGGGGTCATCTCAGAGGGTTTCGCCAGGGAAAGCCAGCAGGCTGTCACAGCCTGACATCAACTGCTCCCGCAGTCAGCCACCAACGAGGCCGTGTCGCATGCACGCTGACCCAAAACCCACATGACACAGCTGCTCATCAGGCAGCTGCCACATCACCAGGTGGGGAAAAGCGGCTTGGATGCGTTTACTAACAGCCTCTGCCAGGGCTGGTAAGAGCAGACGAGACCCCGCAAAAGAGGTGGGGAACCCAAAGCTGTAATTTGAGCCACGATCTGCTTACACTTACAGGCAGCTGTTGCATTCAGAAATACAATATATTTCTTCCCTTCTAAATAGTCTCTGTTCATCGCAACTGCTTCATTTACTGCCTTTTTCTATAACTTTGGCAATTGGCTTTAGGTAATAACGTAGCTGTTGAACTATCTGCTGGTAACAACCTCCTTTTAGTGGCATTCTTTTGATGTTACAGGCACTTTTGAGGAAAGGAATGTTTCCCTTTTCTGTAGTTTTGTCAATCATGATTTTCTTTTTAGTAGCATTTCATTTTTTCCTTGCATATTTTAAAATCCCCAGTAAAAACCGAATGGAGCTACCTGCTGTTACTAAAAGACCTAGAAGACTTTAGGACATGGCCAGCTCTTTTCATTATGATGGTATTTAAAAGAAATGAAAGTACTTCTGTCTTTAAGTGCTACCGTCTGAGAAATTGAGACCACTCCAGGGCCCTGGGTTTTCTTGTGTTTGTTACTGTGAATTAATTCAAATGATTCTTTTTCTTGGAATGAAAAAAAAAAAAGACCATGTTTAGTATCTAAAATCTGGAGTACTGTGAAGTGCTGTTAGATTCAGCAAATGGATCCATTTAATTTAAAAAGTGTTTATTAAGCACCTACTATGTATAAGCCTTTGTGTCCCATGCTGGGGGGATTCAAAGATAAATCGTTCACTTTCTGCCCTCAGAGAGTTGCCACCCAATGAGAGAATCAGACAGGGAGATAGAGCCCCAAAGCAAAGCAGGAACGTTTGAGGGTCATAGAGTAGAGGGACACCCACTGACCCCACAGACTGGGACGCTGGGGGAGGCACCATGGAGGGGTGACATCAACTGGGCCTTAAAAAGTACGCAGGATTTAGATGGTCAGAGAAGGGAGTGGGCAGGCAGAGGCTCAGGCAATGGGGTGCGGGGGCGCGTGTGCAGCAAACATGGAAGGGTGGACATGTGATTCCTGGGGCCAGATTGGGCGGACCTGCTGCACCAGCTCAGGAGACTGAACAATTTCCAAACACACTGGGATTCCCGGTGCTCACCTTAGCTTCAATTTCCCTTTCGGAAACATTTGGTGCAAAATACCCTTCTCTCAGCATCCTCATTTGTAGGATGTGAAGTCTCCTAATGTGTGCAATTTATTCCCAAATAGTCCAGTGAAAAATGTTACACTCACACACCGAGAGAGAGAGGAAAGAAAGAAAGAGAGGAAAACACGAACGATGTCGAGAGAAAGGATATATGGGTGTTTGTTGTACTCTTTTAACCTTTCTGAAAGTTTGCAAGGTCTCACAATAAAGGTTGTGAATAAAAAGGGAATACTCCCCATCCTACCAAAAAGTATAGACGAGGTGGTAGTGTCTGCCCAGCATGGAAGGAATCTGGCTCTAGGAATTTAGCTCAATTAGCAAACACTCTGTTCTAACTAACACTCCCAGCCCCACCCACTACGAGGCTCAGACTCCTCTGAGCCACCTGAGCACCTGTCTGGGATGCAATGATGGGACCAGGGATGCAATGATGGGACCAGCCGGCCTCCTGGGGCTCTGGGAGGACTAAATGAGAGAATCCACTTCTCAAGCACCCAGCGTGGGGCCTGGCACTCACAGGCTCAGGAAGTGACGTTGCGTTGCTACCACCATTACCAAGCTTTATGCTCAGTCTCACTAAGTCCCGTTGCCCAGCACCCATGGGCTGAGTTACAGCCTCACAGCCGCCTCCCACCCATTCTGCTGATGTCACACCCCCTTCAGTGCTGAGTTCCCATGCTTACAGCATCCTGCACTGGAAATGCGCTCTGTCTGCCCAACCTAATACATCGCAAGGACCTCTGGAATCACCGGTGAGCAGATTTTGAATATTCAGATCAAATGTCAGTGTTTTTTTTGGGTGGACGGGGGTAGTAATCATTTGGTTTAAATTTAAAAATAGGCAATAAATGGTGAGGATGGAACAGCTCTTTTGTCTACATCAGCACACCACTGTCCTTTGTACAATCAGTTGTTTCTAAAGAAGTAAAACTTATTTCAGTGTGACAAGAAATCGTCATAAACATGACATGATTGATTTGAAGGTGTCCAGAAAAACTCAAAAATCATCTTTCCCCTGGCGAATTCTGGTCTCTTCTTCGTCCCACGTGTCCCTGTAAATCGGCCCTACACTGAACCAGGAGGATTCTGCATTCCAAATAGAACATTTAAGAGTGCTCACTCAACGGATCAAAAGTAAGCTTAAAAATTATACACAGAAGCCATGTGTGTCTTTGTTTCATGTTTGTCAATGTGAATAAACACACATGTGTACAGCTACCTGAAGTACCAAGTAAAATAATAAGAGTGATTTAGTGCGAATGTTAATAGTTGTGTGACTGCGGTGGTCCAAGAAAACGCAACTCAAGCCATGCAAGTAACTGAACGATAAAGCTGGCCAAATAAAACCACTGCAGTTACACGGGGCTTCTAGGCCTCCCAAGTCCTTTTTCACCGTCTTTACTTTCAAGTAGGTCTTATTTTTAGGACAGTCTTAGATTTATAGGAAAGTTGGCAAGATAAGACAGTTACCACATACCTCACACTCAATGTCCCCTGTTACTAACATCTTACGTGATTATAATGTATTTGTTACAGTTAAGAAATCAATATTGATATGTGTTATTATTAATTAAAGTCCATACTTTATTCACATTTCCTTCTTTTTAAACTAATGTTTGTTTCTTTCTGTTCCGGGTTCCCACCCCGGCCCCACGTTACATTGAGTTATCTTGTCCGCTTAGGCGTCTCTGGGATGTGGCCCTTTCTGAGGTGGCCCTGGCAGGTTTGAGGTCTCCATATCGTGTTACTGGCCTCCTTTCTCAGCCTTCCTATTTCTAATCACTTTTCCTTATAAAACTTACAATATCGTGTCAGAGCAACTATGATTGGCTGTAGTTATACTTTTAAAATGTGCTCGTGGTTAATAGTAGATTAGGTCATTTGTAGGCAAAATCACTTTCTGGTAATTAGATTATTTTGTAATGTGTTGTAGAATCCCAATTTTTATTTTATTTAAAATTGCAGTTTAAATATAACCCATTTACACAGGCCCAGTCTGGTATTATAGCTATTATGCATTTATGGGCACAATTAGAGCTCCCCTGTAGGCATGCCTCCCCTACTCTATTACAGGAAAACCACTGATAGAAAACTGGAGGTGGAGGGAAATTCTCAGAGGGAAGAGCTGATCTGTCTCCTTGCATCTAGGTCCCAAAATCCCATACCACAAAACCTGTATCAAATGCCTTTTGCCCTTAAACCCAGCTCTTAGGTCTGCTTCTCCCAACTATTTAACAGTATATCCTGAGCGGATTCTTCCTACCAAGCACTTGTCAGGAAAGGACGAACAGTCATCCCTCCCCATCATGGATCAATCTGTCCAGGGAGGTGGACTTCGAGTGGATAAGTCACTCAAGACTTGGTCTCCCATCAGTTGGGAGAGTCCTCAGTCTTTCTGTGATCCCACTCATTTTTTTCCTTCTCTGGTCTCTGATGCTGACCTGATTGTCACCCACGTGGGGTCTGTCTGTGGGCTTGCTGCATTGTTTGGCACCCTGTCTCTAACTCACCTCAGCTGCCTAGTTATGGGTCGGCCTCCTCCATGTCCACCGTGATGCTCCGTTGTAACCGGCCTGAGATTTCTCCGACTGCTGTCCGTTTTGTTGGGCAGACCCTCCTGCCTGGTCAGAAGGATAGAGTGGTTGAAGACATAGGAATCAAAACTGTCAAAACAAAACACAGAGAGGAAAAGACTAAAAAGGTTAATGAGTGATAGGACACTGTCAAGCGGCCTACTATGTGTGTAACTGGAGTCTCTGAAGAAGAACAGAAAGAGGAGGAGCTAGAAAAACTATTTGAAGGAATTAATAGGCAGCAATTTCCAAATTTTCAAAACACATTCTAGAGCAAGGAATATTACCAGAGATAAAGAAAGTGATCCCATAAGATACAAGGTTCGGTTAACTAAGAATACAAAACAATCTTAAACGTTTATGCACCTAATAAGAGAGCTTCAAAACAGATGAGACAAAAACTGATAGAACTGGAAAGAGAAATAGATAAATTCAAAGTTGTCAGAGATTTCAGCATGCCTTTTCAATAACTGCCAAAACAAATAGAAAGAAAATCAGTGAGGCAATCTGAAATTTACTTTGATACTAACGTATGTAAATTATACTTCAAAAAAGCCATTGAAAGGATACCATCTATACTTATATCCAGGAATTGCACTCGTGGGAGTCTATGCTCAAAATCACATCATCTCCAGGTAAGGATCGTGGAAAGTGATGTTATGGCAAAGCTTATCCGAGCGCTCATTAATAAATGAGTGGCTGAATAAGCCCTGGGACAGATTTGCCTTGGAGTATTATGCGGCTCTTTAAAAAGATTGAGCTGGATCTCTGGCAGCTGGTAGACTACCTCAGGGTTGCTGGGCAAGACCTTCTGTGAAGGATTTATACACTCATATATAGCTCTATTCACATGGAGAACAGTTATTAGGAAATCTGGTGCTGTTATTTCATTTTCCCTGCATTTTCCTTTTCTCCCAAGCAATTTACAAGCTTTTTTCGGCAGGCTCTCTGCATCAGCCTTCTTTGTATGCGCTGAGCAATTTGTCCTGGAAAGTGCACACAACAGGCGCACAATGAATGCTTTTCTGACCCAATCACTTTGGCGACTCATAAGTTAGATTTCTACAGTATGAGACCATGGCATATTCTCCCTTCCTTGCCTTCAGCAGCAATATTTGTCATTGCACATTCTGGATGGAAACCTCCGCAAAACAAAATGCATCTCCATCACTGAGTTAACGTTTCATTATTTTCTAGGATTTTGTTCTGCTTTACAAGCAAAGCAACATGAAATGGCTTTTTACGTTTTTTCAAGCGAGATGAGAAGTAAATAGTCTCTTCTGGTCAGCAATTGCATTACACTTTTATTATTAATCATTTTATATCAGGCACATTACTGCCTAAAATGGCAGTGATCGTGTGAAATCTGAGGACACGAACATAGCGGATTTCACAGACCCCTAACTGTCAGCTAATCACAATTTCAAAAAGTATAGATATTCAGTGGCACCTAATAGGATTTTCCTAAACTTGCTGTATTTGAGGAAGGTAAAGTGTACTTTTCATATTAACCTATTACAAAGTATAATATAAGACGCAGCTATCAATCTCTATCTTCTTTTCAATTTCTACCTTTATAACCCATGTGTTGTGGACCCTACCAACCCAAATCTCACCTCTAACTCCTCAGTTTGTTGGTATCAAATTGCCCCTTAAGACAAACTAAAAGAATAAGCTGTTGTATACCAGGGATGACAAAAAAATGTATACACACGACTTGTATTCATCTTTTGTTATTGGTATACATTGAGTATGACAATTTTAATACAGTTTTTTCCTTTCTTAAAATGTGTATACATTATTTTTTTTGGCACCCTCTGTATTTATATAATGACCTGCTACTCAGCAGTAGAAAGTAATGAGCTTTTGATACATGGAGCAATATGGGTGAATCTAAAAATATTATGTTGCTGAAAAGAAGCGAGGCACAAAATGATACATGATTCTGTTTATGTGAATTTCAAAAATAGGCAAAACTAATCTATGGTAGTAAAGATGAGAGACTAGAGGTTACGTGAAGGGTGATGGTTACTGGCTGGAAAGAGCACAGGGAACTTTCTAGAGTGAGGGCTGGGAATTTGCTCTCTTGAGCTGGGTGGTGGTTACAATAGGTGCATAGATATGCAAACAGTTAACCAGCTACACTCTTAAAATGTGGGAATTTCCTGTACGTAAAGTGCACCTCGATAAAATCCTATGAAAATAGGATTAAGTGAGGGCCTCCGCTTCTGAAAAGATGACATAAACATACTTGTCTTATTCCTCCCGCTTAGTACAATAAATACCCTTGACACTACACATATAAAACAAACATTAAAAAACTGTAAAGTGTGGGAATAAGAGGGTACACTAGCCGGGGACCAGAGGGCCCCGGGAACAGCAGAGTAGAGAGTTCCTTGGCTTTTCTTTTTTGCTTCCTAGATCCCAGGCCTGAGGCTGAAGAAACCAGCAACCTGGATTCCGCTTTCATTGCAGGTAGGAACACAAACTGGTATAGCCACTCTGGAAAACAGCTCGGCAGTTCCTTAAAAAGTAGACAGGAAGTCCCGCATGGCCCAGCCATGCACCTCTGCATTTACCTCAGGGAAGTGAAGACCAGTGTCCACACAAATACGTGTATGTGGATGTTTATAGCAGCCCTATTCGCAGTCACCAAAGTGCGAAAGCTCCCAGGTGTCCTTCAGCAGGTGAATGGCTGAATAGACCCTGGTGTGCCCACATCGTGGAACACTAGTCAGCCATACAAAGGAACTGCCAGTGACATGGCAGCAACCTGGGTTACGGTCCAGAGAATGATGATGGCAGGGAGAAGCCAACCCCAAAGCTTCACATGCTGGACAACGCCATTGTATAACATTCTTGAAATGACAGAAATGGAGAATAGACAGTGGTGCCAGTGCTTAAGGGGTCGTGGGAGCAGCAGTGTGGCTCCAAAAGGCCATCAGGAGTGGGCCTTGTGGAGATGGACGTGGTCGGTGTCTTGGCTGCATCAAGGTCAGTCCTGCTGTGACCTTGTGCTGTAGTTTTGAAAGATGCTCCCATTGGGGGAAAGTGTGAAAGGTCCACAGGATCTCTGCCTTATTTCTTAACAACGGCATGTGAATTGACAATTATCTCAGAATAAAATGTTTATTTAATTTAAAAAACATCATAGCAGAACAGGGTTTGACTGGGGCGAGGTGTGAGGGAACTTTCTGGGGTGGTGACAATGCATTGCACATTGAGAGGGATTTGTGTTACACGGGTATGTGCATTTGTCAAACTCAGCAAGTGGTAAGAACTACTGTACATGTCACTGTACAAACACTTTACACTAAAAAGAGAATGAAGGAAAAGTTTCTGGACCCTCCTCCCCCCCATTGTAGGGATGGTGGGAAAGACTCCATCCTTTTTTATTTTTAATTTATTTTTTAAATTTATTGGGGTGACAATTGTTAGTAAAATTACATGGATTTCAGGTGTACAATTCAGTATTACATCATCTATAAATCCCATTGTGTGTTCACCACCCAGAGACTGAATCCTTTTCAATGCTCTGGGGAAGCGTGTGGAGGGGCAGGGGCTGAGTTTCCCACAACCCCCTCATTCTAAAATGGTATACCCCCTGACTTGTCAGTCCTGACTCTGCACCCTCGCCCACCCGCTGTGTGTGCCACCCCCCCTGAACCCGCTTCCCTTCCACTCAGTTCTGTGTGTCTGACTTAAAGCCAATCAACTTAAAATTGGATATTAGGCATTTCTGTCCTTCGAAGTCCGTGACCCCTGGGAACTGCCCATGGTGGTGTCTACTCGGACTCTGGCCTCTCTCAATTTCAGGACCACTTTTATCCCCTCACCAGCCCATTTTAATCCTCCTGACTCCTTGACCCTACACCCCAGCTCATGTTTTAAGTAAAGCTTCTCTGTGTCTCCCCCAAGCCCAGCCTGACACCGCCTCCCCCCCCTCCTCCGCCCCCAGCCAGAGTTGGGATAGAAGACAGATGTTTGCCAGGAGGTCCCCTACTTGGAGACCCCAGATTCTAAGCCAATAGTCGTGCTCCTAGCAGTTGCCAGGCAACACTGCAGGGCGTCCCCGCCCCCCTCCTACCGCTGCGTGGGGCCAGCCTTGAATGGGAAGCACAGGTGCTGGGTGCCACTCCAAGGCCCAGCTTCAGCATGTATTTCCAGGGGCTCAGGCCTGCGTGGCAAGGGGGAATTAAGGTTGCAGAAGGAATGAAGCTTCCTAGTGACTAGATGTCAAGATGGAGAGATGCCCCTGAATTACCCAATGGGCCCAATGTCATCAGAAAGGTCCTCTAAAGCAGAACAGGGGGTAGGAAAGGGGAGTAAGAGGAGCTGCGTTCAGGAAGCAGGAGGAGAGACAAGGCTGCTGGCTTTGAAGGTGGAGGAAGGGGCTACAAGCCCAGGAAAGTGGGTGCCTCTAGAAGCTGGAAAAGACCGGGAAACAGATTCTACTCTGGAGCCTCCAGAAGGAACCAGCCCTGCCGACCCCTTGATTTTAGCCCACCCGTGGGAAACGTCCATCCTACAGGAGTGGGAGGTAAGACATTTGTGCTGTTTACGTGGCTACGTTGTCGTGATTTGTTGTCTCAGCCATGGAGAAGGAATACAGGTACCATGATGGGTGAGTGGGGGCCCTGAGGAGAAATATTGCCCAAAGGCTTTGCAATACACTGGTTTACTTTAATACGGTGGTAATAACATTTAATAGTCACTTCTGGGCTATCTCTGTGAAGCAGATCAACCTTGCCAGGGTTTTAATGACCATTTTTAGGGGAGTTACTACATTCTACTAGAGTCAATTTTACTCTGACCAGGCAGTTCTTCTTGAAAGAAAAATGATGAGAGGGGAGGGGAGAAAATCATTATCGAGGTGGTTGTTTCGTAGGTGTTTTTGATTTGGATGATTGATTTCTGAGTCTTAGAATCTGAGAGAAGTAGAACCTGGAAAAAACTTTGCAACTGAAATTCTTCTACAGTTTTATGATTTCTCCCCCCCTCCAAACTTCTATAATGCCCTTTCTCATACCTCTGTTTTGAAAAAATGTTTTAAAATGACTTGCTTTTCTTTTCCCAAGTCTTTCCCAAAGCATTCAACTTCATTTTCATAAAAAGCACAACTATTTCTGCATTTCTATCTCCAAGATTTGCAAAAGGATAATAACAATTTCAAGGACAAACGGCAGAAACAGATTTGGGGACGAGGCAAGTCAGCTGGTGGAGCAGGAATGTGCTTGGAGCCTCTGGGTGAGGGGCGGGCTTTCAGGAGGCAAAGCCACCTGCAGATTATTAAGAGTTTATCTCACGTGCCAGGGACTCCTTCAGGCTCTGGGAGGGGCCGACAAATGTGTTCATGTGGTTGTGAAACTTACTGAAGCAAAATAGTTCAGCTCCGATCAGCTTAAACTACTACTTCTGCTACCGTCTCTCCTCACTTTGGGTGGTGTGGAATGGCCACAAGCATTTTTCGGTTGGCTCAAGGAAGCTGATCGGGGGCACAGTGAGCTTGGATGAGGTGGGATATGTGATTTGGCGTTTGTTTCACGTTATAATAGCCGCAGGTTCAAGCCAGCGAAACCCAGAGTTGGCTCCATGTCCAGGTTTATGGGTCTTGGATGCTAATGATCTTAGCACCACTTTGTGTGGCTTCATATGCTACTAGTGTGTCAGGGACTGAGAAGCGTGTGAGATACGACCCTACTGCAGCTACCAAGTGAGCCTGCTGTAGTGGCACAGATGCTGGCAAAAGGCACGAGAATCCTGGGTCAGAGACCGTGGGCTTTAGGACGCATGTCAGAACAGGCAGTGTGAGCTTCACGTCCCCATCAGACCCCTTGTCCCTCAGGCCCTACAGGGGTGACTCACCGTGGCCCTGGGGGTGCTGTGCACACAGTGGGTCTGTGTCCCAGCGGGGAAACGCGAGTCTAGGAAACCCAGCACTTTATAAGGGACGAGTAGCAAACGTGCCCCGCCTTCACGTACCGGGAGACACTAGCTTTATCATGCAGGTCAGGACATAAATCTGCCCTTTGCCCTAGAGAGAGATGCCCCCTTTGTTGGTTTTCCAAGGTTATTGGCTGTGTAAACATTCCTGGAAAGGTAGTCCAGGCAAAAAGCCGCACGTTACTCTACTGAGAAGGTGTGCCGAAGTATTAGAGACCGGCGGAGAACTGTCGCCAGTGTATTGATCTACATCCAGGCCTTGAGCCTTAGCCGAAGGCAGGAGAGCTGCTCCGACCCTCTCACCAGCAGTAGACACCTTTCCCAGCTCCCTGCTCGGCTCTCAGCCCCTTTTCCAATCTCATCCTCACCCTGTGTTTCTTACACACCATCCATACAGAGGGACCTGCCCAAGCTCATTTATACAGGTGCTTTTTCAGTTTCCTGTAAATTTATCATGGAATTCATCAAAGAGAAGACAAAACAAGAAGCCACTACCATGTGAATATTGACAGCCAACTGATCAATGAGGATACTCAACTCCAAGAGTGTGTAAGATTAATTCCTGCAGAAGCAAACTACATGCCCTGAAACGTTACAGCTCATGGAACGAGAAACTTTTTGTTTTCAAACATGAGAATACTCTTAAGTATTTCACATTAGCAATAATGACTTTGTAAAGCTAAAGATACTTTCTAAACTATCAATAGTAAAAGAATAAATTTTGGTCCACCATGACAGAAGACTGGATTATCTTTCTGTCTCGATAGAGAGACTCAGTCATGTATGGGAGCCATGAGCCATGAGCCAGGAACATGGCCAGTGTGACTGGGAGGGATGGAAGTGTAAAACACACCAGACTTTGAAGACTTATTGATGAGAAAAATGTAAAGTGGCTCGTTAATCATTTTATTAATAATATGTTAAAATAATATTTTGGCTATATTAGGTTAAATGAAACATATGATTATATTACTCTCACCTCTTCCTTTTTTTCCTTTTTACATGTGACCACTAGAAAAGTGAAAATCAGAAATGTGCCTCCCATTGGGGTTTGCATTATATTTCTATTGGACGGGACTGCTTTATGGAAAATGATTGCCAACTTGTTTCTGGGGGAAAAGATAGTCAGAGAATGCAGCCAAATATATAGGAAAGTATATGATTTTTTCTGGATTTTTAAAAAATGTTTGTGAATTTTTCAGCTTTAAAAAATTTGTAATTTGTGACTATTTTACTGAAACATTTACCTCCATACGTATGTATGTGTCTATAATTCTGCTTTCTGCTTCTTAAACAAGTACCCTCAATGGCATGCGCTTTACGCCCCACCACCTGGACCTTCCCCGGGTGCCTGAACCAGCTCGTCCAGGGGTCAGTCCTGGAAGCTGACTAAGAGAGGTTTTAGTGTGTTTCAATTTTGCTTCTCATGAGATTCAACATGGCTGTAGGATGAGAAGAGAGGAGAGAGAAACGAGGGCGGGAGGGGATGGAAGGCGGCGGAAGGAAGGGAAGAGGAGGAAGAGGACTGGACAAGGTCACAACTGCTGAGAGAAATGCTGGCTCCTTATTGTGCAGGCCATCCCAGCGGGCAGCCCTACCTTCCCATCAGCATTGAGATTGAAGAATAGGAAAGAATGAGTTAGAATTCAGTTTATATAAATAGAGCAAGCACCTCTGGAAGGAAAGGAAAATGTTACTATAGCAAAGGCTGACCAAATCTGTGGACAGGAGTAGTGATGAGGGAAGCCAGACACAGTTCCTTCCTGAGTCTAAGCTTCCACTGCAGAAGGACGCACTGGAAATTTTCCCATCATTGAATTATAAGGACGGCTCAGAGAGCAGGATTTAAAAGACAGTCAGGTGACACAGCATCAGAGACTTCTTGAAGTCCTAGGACTTCAAGACTGAACACCCTTGAACTGGGGCTGAGCTGTGGCGCGTGCCAGTGGCAGGAAATGGGAAGATGGCAAAAATAGGGCAAAAAGGGAGGTCAGGAATTCCTGATGTGTTAGTTAATCCAGTGGTACAGTGTAGAGTGTACTGCAGTGTGTAGTGTATGTAGTACAGTGTATGGTGTGTGTAATAGTGTACAGCACGTGTGTATAGCACAGTCTATAGTGTGTGTAACTGTACAGTGTGTGTGCATAGCACGGTGCACAGAGTACAGTGTATACTGTGTGTATATAGGATAGTGTATAATGTGTCTATGCTAGTGTAGGGTATATGTATATGGTATGTGATGCAGTGTAATAGTGAGTATATAGTATAAAGTGCGTTGTGTAGAGCATAGTGTATAGTGTATTTATACAGCACGGTGTAGAGTATGTGGATACAGCACGATATGTAGTATGTTCATGTAGTATAATGTGTATTGTGTATCCAAGGCACAATGTACAGTCTGTGTATACAATGCACTGCACTGTAAAAGCACACAGCATATTGTATAGCACGTGTCTATAGCATAGTATACAGTTGCATACTTAGTATGTGTATATAGTATAGAATGCAGTTTGCATATAGTAGAGTGTATAGTATGTGTAGAAAGCGTAGTGTACAGTATGTGTACATACTATTCCTTTAAAGAACTGACGGAAAGGAAGGAGAAATGATGGACAGCTGCGTGGCAGATAACTTCTTCAGTCTGTGGGGAGAGGACTCAGAATAATCTGGCCATCAGCTTTGTTACACTGCTCAGTAATGGAACTCTGAGTGGCCCATCACTCAGTACCCCAATTGCAGAAATCATACCTGACCCTGGTAATGACTTGTCAGTCCCTGGGCTTATTCTGGCTCCAAACGTGGGCTCTCCTCAGACTCCTTCCGTTTTCCTTCATCCTGCACACGGACAGTCATCAACTCCCTTCTTTCCTTGGGGGAGCTCTGGAATCCACTGGCTCTGTTTGCACTGCCAGCACCCTGGACAGGCCCTCCCGGAGTTCATCTGTGGGCTGTAGTGAGGACTACAGGCGATCTGCTGGGACAACACGCTGTGAGCATTAAGGCCACCCACACACATGCCAGGCAGTCTGCAGCAGACCGCAGATGCATGGCTCTCCTGTGGCTCCCAAGCTCACGGCTTGTGACAGCTTTTCACAGGCATGTGATCTCACAGCTCATATAGGACCTGCCGTCCGTCCCCTCGTCCTTCCCCACTCCCATGTCTCCAGCAGTTCTTGAACTGCTGACCTCTTGTGCACACCTCCTTCTGCTCCCACGCCACTCTGCCTGCCACTGCCACTGCCACCTTGCCAAATGGCTTCTCCTGTGCTGTGAGCAGCCCGGCTGCTCTGCCTGGTCCAGCAGCCCCCTGCAAGGGGACCTGGAGCCCTTTCTCAGCCTGCCACAGCCAGAACAAGGAGACATGCTTTTTCCTCTGTGCTACTTCATGTGGGAGTGCTGCTGGGGCTCGAGACGGTACAGAGCTTAGGGGGCAGGGCCTTTCAGGTTTTACCTACTGCCCTGTCTTTCTAGCTCCAGACCTACATGAAGGTGCTGGGGGCAGAGTGCAGAACAGCCACCACCCTGCTGAGGTCACCACCCATACTGTGACCTTGGCTTTGTAGCTGAGACCTGTTTCTCATATGTGGATCCTTCTTCACCCAGAATGGCTTCTCTCAGAGAACCCTCTTCCATCCCTCTGCAGAGACTTGTGGGGCATCTTATTTTTTTGACATCTACCAAGACAGCCCTGTGCCCGGTGGGCCGTGGACATGAGCAGAGCTTTGGGATGAGCAGTTGTCATCATTCCGGCTTCACTTTCTGTCAGAGACAACCAGGCGCCTCAGCTTCCCACTGTCTGTTGACAGGCTAACGTCCACCTGCTTGCTGTCCCCATTCCCTATGTTCGCTGTGGCCTTAACGCCACTGTCCCCAGCACAAAAGGTCCAGGTGAGCCGGTGCTCCTTCCAGGGCTGATGAAGCAGCATGCTCATTTTTAAGTCCAGGTGCTTTCTGTCCTGCTGGTTCCCACTTCTGCTGCAGGGCTTGTCCCTTTCCTGTCCATCAGTCCATCAGCGCACGTGCACACTTCTTCAGGCAGCAGCTTGGCTCTGCCTCCTCCCATCTGCCATCGTTGGGTCCCATGCCCGCATGGACCGCTGCCTTCAGACGCTCCTGTGGCTCCTGCTTTGAGAATCATTCCTGTTGGAGCCACGTGGAGCCCTCACTAATTCCAGTTGGTTCGTAGCTCACTGGTGGTGATGCCGGTTTCCTCTCCCTTTGCCTTCTTGGTTGGGAGCGAAGCACACTCGACTGCCTTTGAAAACACTGATAGAGTAGGTCCTGACGTGCATTACAAACCATCAAAGAGGAACTCAATATATTACATTGCTTAATATATATTTTTTATTTTTGAATTTTCAAAAGCATAAATTTATGTGAGATACTCACTTGAGGTGAAGTACATATTGCCTCACCTGGTTTATTTAAGTAAACTAAATATATTTTTGGAATTTGCTGCGGGCCAATAAAAAATGGATTGCGGGCCGTAGTTGGCCTGTGGGCCGCAGTTTGGACACCCCTGCCCTAAACAATCCGTTTCAGTGTTTAAAATCAGCCCTGTGGGGGCACTCTCTGTCCATCATTCCTCTGGCTGCTTTCAGAGGTAAATGGAGGTCTTGGTTAATAAATGTGTAGAACCAGTAGGTACACCCATCTTAGAAATGAATAATTGGAAGAAGCAGAAATAGGCTGAGCCCTTACAAATGTAACTATGAAAATTACAGTGTATGATAGTCAGGAGTCCCAGCACTGATTAGCTTAAGCGAAAACCAGAATCTACTGGCCAACATAGTTGGGAAGGAGGCAAGGGCTCAGGGACCACTGAGGCACGCGTTCAAATAAAGCCACTAGGCCTCTTGCTTCCTGACCATCTCTCCTGTGATCTCTGTCCCTATGTTGTCCTTATCTCTCGGGTTCCTCCAGGTGGTGGGGACACAGATTCTGCAGCTGTGATCCCATTATTGCAGCTGGCTAACTTCCCCCCAGTGCCCGTATGTAATTTCCTATGGTGGACCTCTGATCGGCTGACTTGGCCACAGGCTCTGCCCTGGGCCAATCACTTTGCTGGCTCCTGGAAACTGGGATGGGCCAGGCTTGGGTCCCCTGTCCACCTATGATCATTTCCTGTGAGTTTGGTTTCTCTCATTCTGACTTACAGAAAAATCTTCAGTTTCTTCCTTGTTCACATCAAATAACAAAAAGCCTGCTCTTAACATCACCCTGCCTGCCCACCAACCATTTAGAATTGCTGCTGCTTCTCTTTTTCAGCAAGAGTGCCTTGCTGTGCATCGTAATTACTTCCGTGTAAAGCACCCTTTGGTTCTGTTTCCTGGAAACTTACAAAAACCTCCAGTCCTACAAGTTTCCTTCTTTTTAGCCAAACACAAGAAACAGAGCCGGTGAGCCTGGCTACAGGGGGCTGTTGGGGGGCCTCTGGCCATTCCTTCCAAATGGAGGGTTGTTGGGTCAACACCTTCCATGGTGAGAATCACACCAGAACTTTCTCCTTACTCAGCATTACAGTGCTGTCTAGGCTGCTCTCCACTCCAGTTGTACCAGCGAAGTTTCTTAAAGGAACAATATTGGTGTTTTTCATCTCCTGTCTTGAATTGTTTGAAGCTCATTTTGAACCAGAGAGTGGTTTCGAAGCAGTGTTTACACAATGGATTTCTTCAAACACACAACTTACCTAACAAGAGCTCGTTTCCTGAGTCCCATTGAGACAGAACTCCATGTCGGACGCTCTCCCTGTGTCTTTGTATAAAAAATGTATCTGAGTCATGGAGTTTAATCCCTTCGTAAAGAGGGAACTTTCTCACCAGCAGGTTAAGGAAATACACAGACGGGTGTGGATCACTGAAATTCCATCTGAATATTATCCATGGAAAACACACATCAAGTTGGCACCCTGAGAGCTCGTTTCTGGTCCTGAGTTACAAGTGTGGCTCGGGATTCCTCCTCACAACTTTACTTCTTGTAACTTGGACACCTTTGATTGCCTGAATATTTTTATCAATAGAATTAACTATTACCTATTGAGTGTTTGCAGTGGGATTGGCCCTGAGCTAAGCAATTTCATATAAATATCACTGCAGTCCCTAAGTTAGGTATGAGCATTTTCCTTTGATAAGTGAGGAAAGCGTGGCTTACAGAGGGGGAGTCACCTGCCCCAGGTCAGCCAGCTGGTAGTGGGGCCCTAGGACCAGAACCTTCGGGCTCCAAAGAACTGCTCTGTCCAGTGAAAGATGGCCGGGGGGAGGCAGAGCCTCACGTAGAGACATTTTGTTTCCAACCCCCTCCTATTCATTTAATGGTTATCCTTCAGTCTTCAAAATGTTACTCAATCTTTATTTACTTTACTGATAATGACAGGCTTTTAATCGAGAGGCCAAATGGGTGCCTTAAAAAAAACCCACATAAGCATTCCAACTTTGAAATAATAATTGGGACAAAAACTTCGTTTTCTGATACTTTGGTTCAGTTTGGCCTCCGGGATCTTAAGTCAGCATGCGGAATCTTCCACCCTTTCAGCAGGCAACTCAGATGAAGGTTTTGCACTGGGGTGTGGTGGAGAAAGTTCCAGGTCACCTTGGACCAAATATCTCTGTGCTCCCGGTTCTGAGGCTAAAGATCCCCCCCCCCCCACACACACACACACTCCTTTTTAACTACTTATGTATACTTAGAACAAACTGTGTGATAGATTTTCAGTTAGAAAATTCACTTTCAGTGTGGCAGTGAGAGAAAGGAAAGCCGTTGGTATTTTCAAATGTGTTAGTGATGAGCAATAAGCAACAGCAGAAATAAAGCTACTTTGCAAATCCTGTATAAACACAGCGTTATTGCCTTTGGAATGATGCAAGAATGTGAATGAATGTGCTCTCATTAGTCACCAATAAGGAGATCTTACGTTCGAAGCAATTTATTAATATTAGAGTATTTCCCTCACACAATTGGAGGGTCACCCAGCAGGTGGAGGGTAGTTTCAGTCATCAGCAGCCCTGAGGCAGTAGCTACTATTCTTGACGTGGTCTAAGCAAGTGCAGCACACAGAAGGGCTCATCACAGGGCACAGGCAGTGAAGTGAGTTCACGCTCAGTAAGGCGACTGATGAGCAATATGCATTTTTGTAGCTTAGGTTGAATGATAGACATTTTATTTTTCCAGAAGTTAGGTTTTTAAAGAACATCTGCACTGGAAATGTCCTTGATGGTAACGTATACAATATATTCAGTAAATAAATGGTACATCTCTCTTCTGGTAGGCGGCTGGGGTGGGGATGGAAGTGCGTGGAGCTGACAGCGAAGGGTGGACTTGCCTGCAGTACAGACACCCTCCCCTCACCATCTCCTTCTGGATGGTTCCGTCCCCACCCATCTCCACGCATTGATCTTAGTCTCAAAAGCAGAGTCTCTTGAAACCCCTTAGGGCTCATAATCATTTCATGCTTCTCTTTGTGTGTGTGTGAGTATATTACTTTAAAAATGCGTTTTATGTGTAGGACATTTTGGGTTTGATCAGTATACTATTAATGACTTTTTTCAAATTGATGTTAATATGTTCAAGCGTTAATTATAATATGTCTGGCTTCTTTCCATTTAGCAAGAATGTGTACTTTTTTAGTTTACTTTCAGTTAACTTCATAAGAAAAAGCATGATTTGGCAAAGAAAAATTTTAAAATTATATATGGTGTCATGTTTGGGTGGGGGACCAAAAGGGTACATTGAGACATGGGCTGATTGTTGAACACATGTGATGGCCACAGTCTTCAGAGATGACCAGCTGCTCTGAAGGGGGAGATTGGGAGACCCTCCCCCCATATTTGGCAGTGAAAGCTCTGCCTCCTGGTCCTGACCTTCAACCCCACCTAAAATCTTTATACCAGACAGTCTCAACCTTGCACGACTGACATTTTGTGCTGGATAACTTTTTATTTTGTGGGGCCATCCTGTATATTATAGGATGTTTAGGAGTGTCTCTGGCCACTACCCACTAGATGCCAATAGCAGTTCCCACACCCAGGTTGTGACAACCAAATATATCTCCAGGTATTGCCAGCATCCTATCTCCCTGGTTGAGGACCACTGTTTTATCCCATCACCTCATCTGTTCCCCCTCTGGACCCCAAGTTGTGACCAACCAACATCCCTCATGTGGGGAAAAACAATTTATTTCCAGAAGTTATATAAGCACAAACATGCTAAAATTGTGTTTTAAAAATCATGTGTTTAAGAAGTTCCCCGCAAAATATTTTCATATCTAATGAGCAAGTATTTACTTAACACCCATCTTTTGCAAAGCATTGAGCTGGTCATTTTTCTCCTTAGTCAGAGTTTTACAAACGCTCTCCATGTTTCTTTATCAAACATTTTTCGAGGCCAGAGACAGCCTATGAGAAGAATATCTTATGTTCTCTTTAATACTCTAAGTTTTCCTTGGCAAAATTTTTTTTTTTTTTTTGTAAGAGGAGGGGAGGAACTGAAGCTGCCGATTTATTTTCACTCCAGTTTCCTGATATTCACACTAACATTATAAAAATTTGATTTTGCAAAGTTTGGAGAGATTTTGCTCCGCAAATGTCCATGGAGAGTGCAGTTATAAATCTCAAAGTGTGACATATACGGGAATGGCTACAAACATTCTTCATTTGTGCCCTGTGTCCCCATAGACAGTGAGTAAGGCATGTGGCCAGTGATGCGGGAAGCATTTTCAAACAGCCCTTAGGCCGAGTTTGCCACACATCGATAAGACACTAGATGCACCATCTAGCTAATAAGACCGGGAAAGAAATGTCATTTGCCTCCAAATAACCGACAAACTCAGCCTGCCTTCCCTTATCAAATCATAAGAATTAAAATAAAAAGCCTTTGCCAGCAATTTTCTGAAAACAAATTAGGAATCTTGGAAGTCAAAACAAAACTTTTTGTTTTATCTAGTTATTTAAAAATAAGAACACACACTTTCATAATTAAATCTGCAGAATCAGGAAAGTACTAGTTCACAGAAACGCTGCCAATGCAAGGAAAAAAAAAAAAAAGCTTGAGTTTTTCTAATAAGCAAATGGGTCTGGAAAGATCTTCGTTTAACTGATTACTTATCTAGGTCTTTTCTTCTGAGCACAGGTCCGCCAATGCTCCTGGAAAGCCAGGTTTTTCCTTGAGCTATTTACAACCAGCTTAGCTGCGTCATGAAATTTTTTCTTGATATCCATTCGTCCATCTATCCATGCATCCATCCACCCACCCATCTTATCAGTTCATCTATCCATTTATCAGACATTAGTTCAGAGGCTCTTCTGTGCCTTTGTGTGATTTCTCTATGCCAGGTGCTACAACAGGTAGAGATACAGAGGTGAGATCAAACTTCTACTTCTGCTATCACACATCTTACAGTCCTGGTGCTGTGTCTGCATACTCTGGCCTTTTTAAGTCTCCCAGAGCCATTAGGAGAATTAAATATGTATCTAGTAGATGTGGTCTATGGAGAACGGGGTAATTTCGAATATTTTCTGATATTGTGTTTAGAAGGGGCTGTCTAGACTTGACAATAATTAGATACCCACCCCTCGTGGCCTAAATTAGCTGCTGTGGTAGCAATAGGAAGTGATTTCTTCTAGACTTCACCTCTGAACCTTATTCGCTCCTGCGCCCACTTACCAACCCCTCTGGACCAGTTGTATCAGGGTCAAGAATCTGTCATTTCAGGATTGTAATGAATAATATCAACCCTAGCGCTTCCCTTGCCACTGAATTTCTCTGACCTCCCAATGGCTTATTCAATGGAATCAAATTTGGCAAAGAGAACAAAGTATTAGTATTTATTTTCAAAATTTAATTTGATTTTCTAGTCTAGAAGTAGCCTATATCTAATAAAGCAACCATTTGAAAGAAAATTTTCCCTCTTAAAATGTTAGCTCCCCAGAGTTCAGTAAACCTAAAAATCAAAATCAATGCAAATACAATTTATCCCATGCAATTTAGTAATATTAACTAGCTTCCAAAGCATTTCCTGGATCTTTACCAATTAATATTTCTTTAAACAGTCCATGAAGTTGTTAGCCACATCCTCACTAGCACTTGATATTATCATTTTTTTGTACCTTGGCCAATTAGATTGGAAAAGAAATGCCATTAATGTTTTATATACATTTGCCTGATTATAAGGGCACATTTTTTTTCAGTCATCTATAACGGTCCTCGTAGCTTTTGTAAATTTACCCTGTGAAAACTTCTACTCATTATATATATATATAAAAGGCAAAATTGTGTTCTAGTCACAGTGCCACTGACTCCCTACATACTTTCAAATCAAATACGGAAGAGTCTTTGCTCCATGCTGGAACCCCAAGGTAGTAGTTAGATTTGCAACCAAACACTGGTCGTTTGAGATCAGGAGGAAATGTGACATTCTCTAAGACCACATGAGAAACAACTTCTGTGTTGTTTAATTTCCACAATTGAATGCACTGTATCTGGAGCACCATTCAGTCTGCCTTGCTTCCTGTTACCACGGAAGCAACATCTGTACCCTCATCTGAAGCAACCTTCCTCTGAGGGATGCACTGTAGACCATCCCTCACCCGCTCAAGAGGGTTCTCCAGGGAGATCATTCTCTTTCTCCAATCATCAGATCTCCCCACTCCCCCCGGATCATTCCATAAATACAGACACCAAGAACACTAGACTTCCTCTCATTAGGAAAACTAACAAAGAAAACAACCCAAACAACAATGACAACCAACCCTTTCTTTTCCTAGCACCATCTGACACATTCCTTGGGCTGTTTAGAACCCTGCTAGCCTGCAGGATGCTAAGTACCCTGGAGAGTAAAAAGGACAAGACACAGGCCATCTTGAAACCAACCCAGTGAGGGAGGTTAAGGCACAGGGAATTTCCTTGGGAATTGGGCCAAGGGGGATATGTGCCACCACATTTTTGTATCTGTCACAGTCTTAGCAATGAGAATTTCAAGTCTCCTTCACATCAAAAGACGTCACTAAGAAGGCATAGCTCCTTTTCAGTCTGGGTTTGCCCTCAGACACCCAAACTCCTCTCAGAGCCCTCTGAGAGCCAAGTGGATGGGGAGTGGTGCCTCAGCAGGTGGAGACACGCAGACCGCTCCACACTCAGTGAGGTCTCAGTGAGAATCATGGAGCAGACAGGAATTCCAAATGTGAAAATCAATCAAAGTGGATTCTAACCAGACAATTAATTGTAAGTTCCTGGTTAATCGTTATTCACATCATGAGATGTTTCAAGTTCTCCTAAAATAGGTGGGCAGAGCACAGACTTCTTTTTTAAGAGTCCTCCAGTTTTCTAAGGTGAGTTGAGTTTTATGGGCTCATTTCTGATTGGCATGGCCTCATTACCCTGGTCACATATGAATTTAGATATAGAGCTTCTTGGCGCATTGACACTGGTTAAAAAGGTACCAGTAGATGGCCCAATGGGTTTACGGTAGAAATAGATGGTGTTCGGAGAAGTTCCCACTGTGACTTACCAATCTGAATTCCAGGAGGGCAGGAGGAGGCTCCTATCTGCTAAATCTGCTGTCCTGCTCTGTGGAGGGCTCTGCCCAGGATGGCGCAGCTGCCACCAGAGACAGCGTCTCCTCTCAGCTGGTGCTTAGCACATGCCTGGCACACAGTGGGTGCTCAGTAAGTGTTTAAAACTGACTTCTCCCCTGCTGGTGATTCAGTTTCATTAAGGTGGAGAGTCGTAGTCTTGTGCTTTGGGGGACACACAGCATGGCTCATGGGGAGAGTGGTCAATCCCATGCACAGAGGGTCCTCGACTAAGCCCCGCACGTCTGTGCCCCTCCAGCAACTTCCTTCGCTGACCTCAGTGCTGCCTGCTGGGAAAGCATGTTATTCCTTGATTCCAGCTACCTGTGTGTGTGTGTTTTAAGGTGTGAGCCCCTCTGGCGTGGGTCATCCAGGAGTTCATCAAAGTCTGTGACCCGCCGACTAGTTCTTACAAATAGTGTATTCCCTGCATGTATTCCTTTCCTATCTATTCAGCGTGTGTCCTACTGGAGGGAGGTACATGTGTGGCTCAGGGCCCACCTTGAACTGAAAGCTGAGGTTTGGGGAGCAATGAGATTGTCACCTGATGAGCTGGTGTTGAATTCAGAAAATGCCATTGGCTCCCACCAATGAGTTCACCTCCTTGAGCAAGTTTAGCTCCATAAATGTTTTGTTACAAAAAACATATGATTTGGCTAGGGTCAGCCACAGAGAGTGCCTTTGATAACATAAACTTACTGAAAAATGGAGGGTTGTATGAGTTCCTATCATTTTTCATTGGCCATTTTAAGGTGTGATAATTTTATTATAAATGTATTTCCTTTTGTACTTTTTTTTTTTTTTTTAACTGTCATTGGAGGTTTATTTGGAGGAAGTAAAAAACACATCCACGGTGCAAAATTTGAAACTGGAAGCCATTTTCAAGTGAATGTGTCAGTTCCTGGGCCAATGTTTGATTATAGAAAATAAAATTGGCCCGCACAAGCCAGTTACACTTCTTGCCATTGCTGTGTTGGTTCAAATATTTTGTTCATCAAAATGCAACTTTACCTGGTTCCAGCGGCAATGGATTCTCATGACAAGAAAGCTCTGCAAATTCAGCTCCTGCTGAGTTAGTGACATTCTTCATTTGCCCTATTAAAGCATTATAATTTAAGAATTATAGTTTCAGTTGGGAACTTAAAACATGTTGCTTTTAAAAAGGGAAGTTAAAGCTTGAAACAAGTAAAGATATACCAGGTAATGACTGTTCAGAGCCTTCTGGAGTCACTGAGGATTGAAACAAAGAACAAGAGATGCATCTCTTCGAAGCTTCTGACATTGAACTTGACATAGCAGAAGGCCCTTCGAGCACAGGCAGCACACGAGGAGTCAGCAGCAGCCGCTGATGCAGAAAGCACGGCTGTTCTGAGAGAGTTATTTCAAAGATGAATTCTATCATTGTTGCAAAGCAGTATGCTTACATCTTATTGTCTTCTGTTCAAGAAAACTAAAGAATAAGTTACGCAAAAGTAAGATCACAATAGAATATTTGAAAACTTAGACTACTTTTGCATCTAGAAAGGGTGGTCTTTTGACTAGAAACAATGGAGGAAAAGGACAAGCAAAGAAAGTGTAAGATGAGAAGTTGCCTGGCTCTTCTATCAAGTGTGGTTTCAGAAAGCACTTGAATGGTTGGACAAAAGTCGGTGAAGCCCTCTGTCAGTGTGATTAATTCGAATTCGGAACCAATAGAAGTAGCCTTGCTGGCAAACGTATCCTCCTCAAATGGCATGATAAAAATGCATTTTATTCTGACTAAAAGTCATCCTTTGCTCAAATGAAATGGTGAAGAAGCTGAGTTTAACTCAACCCTTTGCCTTGCAGTTGGTTGATCCCATTATACCAACCTGTGTTCACAATACTTATTGTGATGACTCCTAGGAACGCTAATTATGCTGCCAAGTGCCTGACGGTTAGACACGACACAGACATTTTCAATCATGTGGGAGGTTTGTTTGTTTGTTTATTTATTTATTTAGTAATTACAGGATTGATGGGGAGGGGGATGTACATTTGGATGCACTGATGGGGCTAAAATGATGACAGCTGATGTTTTTAGTTTAGGACCCTGAGAAGCATCTCCTGAGGTAAAGATGTCTCAGAAATTCATTTATTAAGACGTGATCCCAGGAAAAATGGTAGAGGGATGGGGAGGTGGGACCAGGGAGCCAAGGGGGTCAAGTGAGGGTGGGCACCACGCCCCAGAAGTGCAGTTTGGCTTAATCCCCCAGGGAAGCTGGGGAGATAAGGCGTTCACATCTCAAAGTCATTCCTATTAGTGTGAACAGAGCTGAAGGGATCTGTTATATGATTGGTTAAGGGTTGATCCTGGGGGTGGGGTGTGAATTCCCAAGCACTTCCCTTCTCTCCCATCATATAAGCAAAGGACACTCCAGCAGCCTAAGGCAGCCCTCCAACAAAGAGACACAGATATCGCCTACTAGGAATGAGCAGGTATGCACAAAAACGGTAAAAGATCAGGACACGTGAGCATGGCTGATACATCTGCTGTGGTCCATTGCACACTCTAAATACATCAAGCATATCTCTTCACAACTAGCCTGTCCTTTGATGTCTATGTGTTTATTATGGCAGAGTCTCCTAGTTGCCTAGCCAGTATCTATTTCCCCCTTTTCATCACTAACAAAACCCTGATTGGGTTTCAGGTACAAGGTGCCCAGCTAAAACATGCACATTTCCAGACTCTCTTGCAGCTAGAAATGGTGGGTATGATGCTCCTCCACCAATCTCCCCTTCCATTTCTTTTTCCTTCCTGTTTGTTGCCAGGCTGCAGGGGTCATCTTGTGACAGGAGATGGCAAGCATGATGATGACGGGGACTGCTATAAGGCAGCGGAGTGCAAAGACAGAAATGTGACATGGCCTAGATCCTGGGGGTACCTGTGCCAGCCGTGGGTGGCCAACTCCTAAATTTATATCTTGTGGGTGAAAGAAATTCTAAGCTAAGCTATTGCTAGCCATAATTTGAGTGTTATTTACAGCTGGAAGTATTCTTAATCAATGCAGCATTAAATAGAGTGGTAAAATGATACATTAAATAATAGGGAGTGCTTTATTGTATGTTTTTGGTCAAATTTTAACAAAATAGCAAGTGGCCTTAAATTTCTGTCCTCGTCCATGGATACTAGCTGACTTAGATGGAAGAAAGCACTGGTCAGCGTTTCCTATTCATGGAGGAATTGTTTTTCTTCAAGGAGGAAAAATAACAGATATCACTTGGATAAAGGGAATGAAGTCATTGTTCATCCTAACACTAAAGAGTGGCTCATGGACCTGGTTAATTTTAGCATATGTTTAACGCTTTTCATCAACAATTGCAAGAGAAAGTAGGATACGTTTATTGCTGATGACAAGACTGTTGAAGATGAGTTTGGGAATTGGATGAAGACTATTGATCATGAAGACCATTAATCATTGGAGACTGTTGGCTCATTTGCTTGTGAGGAGATTTACTGCATTTGCAGCAAGATAAAGTGCATCATCAATTGTCTTTCCGCACTGAGAAATAGTTGTGATGACCTTGTGAGGACTGACCATGCGTTTAGTCCCCAGAGGGCCCCCCCCATTGTGTGAGTTGCAGCAGGTGTGATTGCCAACCTTCCTCACCAGGCCTTGTGCCCTAGGAGAGTAAGATGCGTCTCTTGTTCTTTGTTTTATTCCTTTCCTTGGCCACGCGATAGACTTGCAAGTATTATGGAATGAACTTTCATAGAGAGGGTCATAGACCCTTTCAGTCTTCCATATGCACAAATAATTGACCCCCCAATCAGAAGATGTATTTACTGAGATTCCCACCAGTGGGAGCCCAGACACTGCCCTGTACAATGCCCTGGGCAGAACCGAGGGCATCTCTCATCAGGATTACTCTGGCATTGGTGGAAGAAAAGTGAAGTCATTGGTTTTCATGTATTTACACTTGTGTGGATTCTAGAAACACTGAGCTAACGAGTCAGGAGGAAAATGGGTCTGGATGTAGAACCTGATATGCAGAGACAGCATTTGCAATTCAGTCCAGTTTTTGGAAATAGGCAGGCTCACTGCATCAGCATTTCATCAGCTAAACAAAGGAGCAGGAAGGAAATCTTTTGTTCCCATATGGTATATTTAAATTATTATTTTTTATATTAAAGCATGCATGGACTCTGAATTAAAATGCATAAGTTACTTGTGATTGAGTGGCAATAAGAAATTCCCAGGGAAATGAAACAACTGCAAAAAAAATCAAAAGGGGTTTAAATTCTTTCCATCTAATTATCTTTTCTAGTAGAGAGAATGAAGTGGGTACACGGTAAAGTGCAACAAGGCCCTATGGATATAAAATATTCCTTAAAGTCTAATAGTTCTGAAAAATGAGCATTTTCTATATCTTAAATTTCTTTTAATCTACAAAAACCAGAACAATAGCACAAATATTTTGAAGGAACAAGAGTTATATAAAGGCTTATTAATTTTTGTCACATAACATTAAATTCTAATACTGAAGGGTTGGCAATTAAATGCCCTTTTTATCTAAACTCTCGTCAAGCAAATGAACAGCCAGAAAGCATGGATCATTTGGCTATTAGTCTTGCATCTGTGTCCTTCAGTTAGAATTATAAGTCTTCAGCCATTTCACATGTGTGTACCATAAAATTGAATAGCTCTGAATCAATGTCACTCTTTCCATAGTCTTTGCTCTGGCATCCTTTTGTTTACAAAGCAGAATTATCCAAGGGAGAACAAATATTCTTTCCAAGAAAACAGTGCTGGAGTAACTAGACATCTATAGTCAAAATAGTAAACTTTGACGCATAACTCAGAGCAACTGGAACTCTTAAACCACAGAGGGAATGGAAAATGATACAGTCACTTGGAAAAGCAGTTCGGTAGTCTTCTGTGAGATTAAACATACTCTTCATATTAGGCCCAGAAATCCCATATCTATATATTCACCTAAAAGAAGTTAAGTGCACAAAAACCTGCATACAAATGCTTACAGCAGCTCTAATTCATCACCTACCCCAAACTGGAAATGACTCAAATGTCCAACAAGCGATGAATGGAAGAAGAAGCTGTGTTTCATCCACATGATGGAACGCGGCTCACGATCAAAAGGAAGAAACTATGGAAACACACCAGGACATGGATGAGTCCCAACAGCATTGTGTTAATTGAAACAAGTCAAACCCAACAGGCCACACAATGCCTGATTCCACGGATATGACATTCTGGAAAAGGCAAAACCTAGGAATAGAAATCCTATCAGTGGTTTCAGGGGTGAGAAGGAGGAAGGGGGTGCATTATAAAGGGGCTGGAGGGAACTTCTTGGCGTGATGGAAATAGTCTATATCTTCAAACTACCACCATGGTAGTTTCATTACAATATAAGTTTGTCAAGATGTATAGAATGACACGCTTAAAAAGAGTGAATTCTACTCAATGTCAATTCTACCGCAGTAAATCTCTGGCAGGGGAGGAGTGAGACATGATAACCAGGGCTATGTGTGATCTCAGCTGCAGCCCGAGGCTCCCCCGCCCCCCACCAAAATAAGTGCACAAACAAAACAGCACTTTAAAACCAACAGCTATAAAGGACATTATTGAGACAATTGGGGGGAAATTAGTGAACTGCATATTTGTTGATATTATTGTATAACATTTCTTAGACGTGATAAAAGTAGCATGATTGGATAAGAGAATGTCTGTTTTGGAGATGCAAACTGAAGGGTTTAGGCGTGAGTAAAATATCATGATGTCTGCAAGTTATTTTCCAAAGCTTCAAGGAAAATAGTGTGTGTGTGTGTGTGTGTGTGTGTGTGTGTGTGTGTGTGTCTGTGTGTGTGTAGAGATAGAGAGAGAGAGCAAAGTTGGTTCACAGTTGGTGAGTCTAAGCAAAATACTCATTATACTGTTCTTTCTGTTTTTTCTGCAGGTTTGAATATTTTCAAATAAAAAGTTGGCCAAAAAATGTTAACCCCTTTTCATTCAATAGAGACCTATGATGAAGCTTATCCTAATAAAATAACTAAAGGTGTAAGGAAAATATAATCAACACTGTAGAGTTCATAAAGCTAAAAATTCAAAAGTATGAGATGTCCAACAAAACATGGCAGCTGACACAGAGTGGCACTCAATACACTTTTATTGAAAAAATGGGCATTTGCATTAAAGGACAATGGGTTAATTAAATTATAGTATAAAAACTTAATGGAATATTATGCAAATATTAAATGTGTTTTCTAAATAGTTAATGAAATTGGAGATGCTCATGCTATGTTAAAAATCAGGATACAAAACCAGCCTATATAAAGCTATTTTCTAAAAACACATTTTTTTAAATGGAAAGAAAAACCTGGGAGAAAATAAACTGAAAATAGTTAGAGGAGGTTGTCTCTAGTGATGGGATTTATTTTTTGTTTGTACTTTGTCTTATTGTCCAATTTTCTACACTGAGTATTTTTATTTTATTTTATTTTACTTTACTTTTTATTTTCTTTTATTTTTGCAGCATCTGAAAATGCATTTGAGTTTAGCAGTGTAGTGTATTGAAACAAAATGCATCTAGAAAAATCTTTTAAATCAAGTATTGTAGGTAATGTGACAGTGGGCATGAACAGTAGCAATGTACGCGATGAGTTCAATTAATTAATGCTTGATTAATTAACTGAGTCACAATTATTTACCTTATTACGCCAAAGCCTCTAGACTTACACTGAGTTGTTCTCTTGGCTGAGAAAAATTTTGAAATATGTTAATAAACATATTTACTAAAGTGATAGCACTTTCTAATTGTGTCTTAGAAACATTTCGTACAGTGGAGTAAAAGTTTATATCAGATGAAGCAGGAAAAATCTAGTTGTTCTGTCTTCCCGAGTTTTGTGGTTGACCCCTTGACCCCGGCCAGGTTCTGCTGTAATCGAGGGAGGGGGCTGGCATAGGAAGACACCCCTTTCGATTTGCTTCCACTTCTAGCTTGTTCTTCTGCCTGTTGAGTATCGTTCAAATAGTGATAAAAAGTTTCTTCTTGAAATCTTAGGGCTTGAGAGAGTGAGCACAAAACGGGAGAGAAACCGTGAAAAGTCCAAGTGGAAAATGTGTAAAAATGCGAAGCTGGTTGTCAAAATCTTCCAGCCAGAGGCAGCGTTGGCGCCTGAATCTTGTCCCCCCCACCCCGCCGCCATCAAGTGTAGGTCATGGGTGGGGAGCCTGTGGGTCTTGGCTGTCAGAAAAGGCACATTTGCTCAGCGGTGGTTGTGTTATTGCATCTCCGGAGGGCGGTGTGGGGGTGAGAGAACATGTAAGACGCTGCTTCTGATTTGCTCCAGCTTTGAGCCTGAAGTGATCAAATGGAGGCCAGGAGCGTCCAATTTGGGAAAATTGCTTTTCCAGGACAGGCTGGGGGTGTTTGCTTTGGGGGGCGGCTTCCTCTTAATGAAGGATTTGATTGCTAGAGTGGAGGAGAAGGCCCAGCACTCCTGACTGAGGCTGAGCAGAGTCAGGAAAGTGAAAGGCTTCCTCTGGTCCAGGAGAATCCGCAGGGGCGGCGGAGGCTATGCGGGAGAGGACCCGGGAAGCGCTTGGAAGAGCCGGGGCCGTTTAATAATTGATCACCATCTCTTGCTAAAACCAGTGCCATGAATTCTTCTAGGACTTGATATTATTAAGGTACCAGGCTGATTGGGTGTTAAGAGAAAGAGAGGGTTGGCAGTAGCCCAGCAAGGATGTTTCAAATTGTTCTTTAAAAAACGTACACAAGCTTCCTTTTAATTTTCTGAGATAAAGATTTTTGAATAGGCATTCTTGAATAAAAAAAATATTTTTCTATACTTTATTTCTAAGATCACTACAAAGATCTGAGAGCAACTCAAAATGTTTGCTTTGCACCTCATGTTAACATGAAGTCGATCATGAAATTCAAGTGCCGCCAGTAATTTATAATATCCTGAAATGGACTCTTGTCCTTAAATAACATAACAGTGTTACATAAATACTTTTATGCCTGTGAACTCAATTGAGTATTAGGTGTGAAGAGTTCTACAAAACCATGCAGTTAATAAATGATGTTACAGCTTAATGTCTGTGGTTAGGAACCTTTGAGAGTTTTTATCTCCATATTTTAAAATCGTAATGATCCCTGCACTTTCTTATTAAAGCCTTTTGGAGAGATGAATATTTCTATTCAAGAAATCCTTAACATTTTCCTCATTAGCTGGAAGGAGACACCAGTGAATGTCATCTCCCCCTCCCTCCCCTCCCTCCCTCCCTCCCTCCCTCCTCCCTCCCCCTCCCTCTGCCTCCCTCCTGTTCTCCCTCTCCCCCTCTCTCCCTCTCTCCCTCTCCCCTTCTCCCTCTCTCTCCCTCTCTCCTCCCCCTCACCCCTGGTACCATCTGACTGTTCAGTTGCAACAGCTGGAATTAAATCTCACTGTGAAAACTCAGGTGACATGACCGAGGTGTAAGGGTGGGGCACCTACATGCTTTTCCAGCTCAGTTCTTAGTGTGGTGAGTTTCCTGTGTGGGTGCATGAGTGTGCACATGTGCATCCACGCGTGTGCACACACACACACACACACACACACAATCGTGGCTGTGGGAAATCTTACAATACGAAGCTCTAAGAGGTTGTTCTAGTCTCACGCCTTCATTTCACCTGTCAGAAAACCGGTTGAGAGAGGGCAAGTAAAGTACTCCAGGTCCCCAGCAGGCTCTAGGCAGCCCTGAGGTCACTGCCCAGTCTTCTGGCACTTCTGTTCCGCCATGTGTTGTGGAAGGAGCAGCAAACCATATGTTTGAAGGTCAGCTGCTTGCAGGCTGTGTGAGCTTAGCGGAACACTTACTCTCTCTGAGCCCATTTCCCAAGCCCACAGGGTGAGAGGAGAGCGGTGGTAATGTCTGCTACAAACTTTGAGGGAGTATCACTGGCAGCAGATTCCTAGAAGCATTAGACTCGCTCCCTGGTCCTTGTGTTTCGGGTTCCATCATGCTGTCGCTGGGCTCAGTGTGCAGGTGCTCCACTTGGATGAGATGCAGGTGGCATTGCCAGTCCCCCAGTACTTATTCCTCGGGCATGAGTCCTGCCTCACTCTCGGGACAAGGGAACTTTGTAACGGAATAGTTTGGGGAACACGAGACACTATTGAACTTTGCGTAATTCAGCTGTTACCGGATGATTGGATCCCCTCCACTAACATCCTGCCGAACGAGGGGAGACAGGAACACCCCAGGAATTGTTATTCCTTCTGGTAGTTAAAATCCAACCAAACCTCAAGGAAACCAAGCAAAAACCACTTCCGTGGCAGATAGTCTCCAGCAGGAGCAAACTTAGCAGCCCTCCCTCATTCTATGCTTGCTGTGGCTGAGGGGCCGCTACCTCCTGGTCACACCCCCTGTGTCCCCAGCCCCCATGGGTGACCCCAGCCCCTGCAGTGCTCATTTGAACGTGGTTGTAGTGGGGGCACTACATCAGAGGGGCCTCCCAGTGCGTGTTTCCCTTGTCCTTCCCTGGAGCCCACATCTCCTGACCTTGAAGGTCCACCTTTGCCATCTGTGAGGAAGAGCCTGGAATGTGCCCAGTGCATGACACGTGAGCTCAGTACAAGGGCCTTTGCCAACAGATTGGCAGGCACAGCTCCTGCTCCTGGTGCCACAGCGGACCTGGATGCAGGCATATCAGTATGGTGACGATGGCTCTGATTTTATGAAATTTGATCAGGTGGGAGCATTGAGTTCTCTTTCATGCTTGCCAGATGTAGTTGTTTTGATTCTTTCCCCTTCTTTTTCTGTTGCTCTGTGTCTTAACTCTTAAAGAAACTTTAGGTCACTTAAAGGTGCTCTAAAGCCAAAATACATCTTGTGGAGCATGTTATGTGCAGGTGCAGAGACAAAGCTGAGTCCCATTTCAGTGGAGAATGAAGCCCATCCCACCACGTCTTGAGGCCTGTTCTGGCTGCTGAGGTCTTCTGCTCTGATGGTCAGGTCCCCAACCCGGCCTCTCCTTACTTTTATGGAAGTGAGGGCAACTGTCGTGTGATGTGCACTGAACAATTCACTAGACTGAAATCATGAAATTCAACGATTCCTACTGCAAATCACCATGACCTCGAAAATGCTTCCACTGTTGAAAGTCCAGTCAGAAGGGTGAGGATAAGTCTTTTTCAGATCATTTTACTCTGCAAATGACTGAAGAATGCCTGGCATTGTGAGATTTATATGAAAAGAGGGAAAATTACCATTATTAGAAATTGTGATACCCTTTTAAATGAAGGGAAAATGACTTGCTATTTTCACTCAAAAAAACAAAACAAAAAAGTAGCCAGAACCATTTATTAACCAGCTGGTGGCAGTGTTTTCATTAAGAAAAGATAAAGTGAGATTATGCATACTTTACTTCTGATCCATTTGATCAAACATTTAAGATGATGGATTTTTAGATCCTTTGCACTAAAATGCTTAAAACTCAAACTACGCAATAGGAAGCAGAGTTTTTGACAATTCTAGAGTAAGTTTCTACCACCAGGAAATTACATACATTATATGAGGCAAAACGGAATTGTTTGGTGTCTTTTCTATTGCTAGCCCCTTCCTTAAGGTTTATACGAATGGATGACAGTACTAATTGGCTAGGGTTATCCTTCCACTGACAGGTTGACCAGCTGACTTGAGCGGGATAGCTAAGATGCATCTTTGACAGGTTAAATCCTTCCCTCCCCTGTGTTCTGTCAAAGAGAAGAGACTTGTAGTCAACTTTCTTCTCTCAAATTATCCTACGAATCCTTTCCTCTGCCTCCCTGCCGACAGCACCACTGAGTCACACGTCACAGATAAGCAGAGCACCCGACTGTTATTTTTGTAACACAATCAGGTGACAAACAAGCCAGCATCCCTGCCAACATTTAAATTCCAAAAAAAGATTGCCAATCAGGTCTGGGAATAACGCTGTCCTCCTACAGAAAGTCACCAAAAATATGCACAGCTTTGACCTCTCCATCTGGGAGTATGATTTTACTCCTTCTCCAAGGGACTGAATCCTCCACCCATATGGGCTGCTGGCACCATCTGCCCTATCTTCATCTGGGAACTGGATCCTAGGCCCACATAGTGTACTCGAAGCCCGTGCCTATCCCCAGCAGACACCCTGAACCCTCGGCCCCGTAGGAAACAGTAAGCTCCCAAAGCAAATGGTCGGTCTGCATGGTCCCCCCTCATCTAGAACCTGTGTCTTCTTACTCCCCCTGGGATCAGAACTGGGTTATACTGTATTCAGTTTGATTGCCAAGGGTATGTTGTTCTAATTGGCATTGCATTTAGGATGAACTTTACTAATTAGTATTGCGAAGCTCCCTTGCCCTCCCCTGCTGCCCAGGAGATGCAAAGTCCTCCAGGGGTCACCTGCCTAGGGCTGCATGACAAGTTACGGGAAGATGAAACTGGAAGCCCTGGATTTGCAGTTTTCAGTCCATGAAAACTGCTGTGTGTGAGTGAAATGCACTTTGTTAAATAAGTAAGAATGCAAAACCTGTACCAGGGGCAAGGGTGGCATGGCCAAGAGCAAATAGACTTCAGACAGTTTACTATCAGATGGTTACTTGAGTCTTCACACTGTTCAATGTCACATGAGTGTGCAAAAATGACTGAGTAAGCCTAATGCTTATAACAAAAGCTGTCACGAAGGGCTGTATGTCAAAGTCATCAGAGGGTCCGAGAAGCCAGTATCCTGCAGAATTTGCAGAATGGCCACCAGGGAGGAGAAAGCGCCCAATGACCTTGAACAGGACCTTGGCCAATGACCAAGGACACTCATGTCCTCCTGGGTCCTGGTGCCTGGAACACATCATTTGACATGGAAATGGTGGTAATGGAGTGTTAGCTTTAAACCACTAGGAGGCAGAGTAGCTCTTTTCAAACGTTGTAAGGTCATCACATCAAAGAAAGGAGTTGACTTCCATGAGTGACAGATTCCAGCTCAGGGTAAAGAAGAGCTTTCTGACAATTCAAATTGCTCTCCAAATATTACACAAATGAAACCATTCCTGTGTGTCGCATTGGAGTGATTTGAGTCTCTGGGTTCAAATCAACTTCCAGGCTTACCGCTGGGTAACCTGGAGTTGGTTATTGCATTCCTCTGCTCTCCGTTTTCACCTGCTCATCCAACTTCTCACGGCTCTTATGCTGGCAGATACGAGTGCGTGTGACGGGTCTCAACTGAACCGTAATGGTCGTGCTTGATGTGGTCATCTTTTTAAAAAGGAGGTGCAGTCAGTGGCTACCAAGTGACAAGTGAGGCAGTTCATAGGGTAAAACAGTTCCACTCATTGAACACCTAATACAGCTGTCACTGGGCCACGTGTTTGTTTAGTGACCTCAGATCGTCCTCTCAGGAACCTTTGAAAGAGTGTTTGAATCCTCATCTCATAGGTAAGGAAACTGGGGCTCAGAAATGTGATGTAAATGGTCCAAATGAATGGCAGCACTGGAATTTGAACCCAAGTCCAGGGGGCCTCTTAGCTCCCCTCTCCCCCTCTCCTTCAGCTGCTCTCAGCCTCTCACATGCTCCTGTTAGTCAAAGAAGAAGGTTGAGTGATATCCAGTGATTCTGACAGGGTCACTTGTAAGACAAAATAGGAGGATGGCACAAAAGCGTGCACACCTTATTACAAGGCCCCTCCCACTGAAGTCAGAAAGCATCGGAGGTCAGCACTCGTTTAACGGCTGTTGGCCTCTCACTGTTCTGCAGAGCTGCCCCACTCCTCTCCCCTACATACCAGCCAAACCTGCAAGTGTAGAAGGCTTGAGAGATCAAAGCGTTGTCTTCGAAAATCTGTTCTAAATAGCTGTAAAATTCTCCTTTCATCTGAGTTGTAAATTCCATGAACAGAGCTGTGATCTCCCAAGTGTACCACAAATGTGCGAACAGCTGGGCAAAAGCAACACGGGGGTTAATTGACTCACCTTGGACATGTCTATCTTAGCCCAGCCTAAATTGGAAGAGTTTTCCTCTGATTTTCATTTGGTTTGTTAATGAATGATGATAGTCAGTTCAAGACAGAGCTAAACCTTACAATTAACGTCCTGGAGAAAGGAGGGGGAAATGTGCCAGCACACACGTGGCGGGCCCAATTGTGTGTTCTGAAAATTCTGTGTCCTGAGATCCAGAGCCCTGTATCAAGACCATGTATCAATCAACCAAAGCGCTGTCTGCCCAGAAAAATAAATCTACATAACCTGCTTTCCTTCATTCTTTATTTTTTCCCCTTCCCTACACTGTTCCCGTCCCCTTTCTGTTTTCCCTCCCTCCCTTCCTTCCTTCCTTCTTTCTTTTAGTTTTAATTTTAGCAAATTCATACACGTGCATAGATTAAAGAGTCAATTAATTATAAAAATTTATTTATAAAAACAGTAATGGCCCACTTCATTCCCATTTCCCCCTTCCCGGAGGCAACCACTTTCAACACTTGCAGCTGATTATTTCAGTGTTCACCTCTGTATCTCCAAAAATGGCATGTGTTACTTCTTGATTTTTCAGTTTTAGGCACGATAGAGCTAAATCACAATTCTGGAGAGATCAGTGTTTGTTGTTCACATATTGTGACTCCGTAACACTCTTTGAAGGTAAACGACATGGTAGTTAAGGTTACTTTTCCTGCACAACGTCAGCTTTCCTTCAGGTTCATGTTTTGTCTCTTCAGTTTGCCTGATTTTCTACACACGTATCATTAAGCCACACAAGCTTCATCAGTGGTAGAATCTCCTCTGAGTATATTCAGACATATCAGGATTCTTACCCGTTTAAACTTCCTGATAAAGCTTGTCCCTGGGCTTTCTGACCTCCAATCTGGAACGGTTGTCCTTTATGCGTGGCACAACTGTCCCTCGGATCCCCTTTCACCATCATTCTCAGGGCCCCTTCGCTTATCTTCTGTCTGGGTCACCTGCTGTTTTGTCCCTGTGTTCCTCTGTCCTGATCTATATTCTGTTGTGAAGCACATCCTTCTCTAGTGTCTTGAGAAAGAGTGTAGAAGAAGCACATTTCTGAGACTGTGCTTTCTGAAAATGTTTCATTTCATGCTCACAATTTATTGATAGATTGGTTAAGTATAGAATTCATTATTGAAAACTGTTTTCTTTGGAATTATAAAGATCTTACTCCATTGGCTTTCTACCATTGTTGGTGTTATTGAGAAGTCGGAAGCCTTTCTAATTCTGGATCCTTTGCATGTGACCTTATTTTCTTTTTCTAGAAACTTGTAGGATTGTTTTCAGTTTTATATACCACATATCAGTGAAATCATATGGTTCTCTGCTTTTTCTATATGACTTATTTCGCTTAGCATTATAATCTCAAGATCCATCCATGTTGTCACAAATGGTACTATTTCATCTTTTCTTATGACAGAATAGTATTCCATTGTGTGTATATACCACAACTTCTTTACCCATTCATCTATCGAAGGACATTTTGGTTGTTTCCATGTCTTGGCCACTGTAAATAAAGCTGGAATGAACATTGGAGCACACATGTCTTTAAGGATAAATGTTTTCAGATTTTTGGGGGTAGATACCCAGGAGCGGGATTGCTGGGTCATATGATAGTTCTATTCTTAATTTTTTGAGGAACCTCCACACTGCCTTCCATAGCGGCTGCACCAGTCTGCATTCCCACCAACAGTGTATGAGGGTTCCTTTTTCTCCAAAGCCTCTCCAACACTTGTTACTATTTGTCTTGATGATAGCCATTCTGACTGGGGTGAGGTGATACCGCATTGTGGTTTTTATTTGCATTTCTCTGATGATTAGGGATGTTGAGCATTTTTTCCTATGTCTATTTGCCATTTGTATGTCCTCTTTGTAGAAATGTCTCTTCAGGTCCTCTGCCCATTTTTCAATTAGGTTGTTTCTTTTTTATTGTTGTTGAGTTGTATGCGTCCCTTGTATACTTTAAATATCAGTCCCTTATCAGAAGCGCTGTTTGCAAAAATCTTCTCCCATTCAGTTTGTTGTCTCTTTATTTTGTCGATGGTTTCTTTTGCTGTGCAGAAGCTTTTAAGTTTCATATAGTCCCATTCGTTTATTTTAGCTTTTACTTCCATTGCTTTTGGAGTTAAATTCATAAAATGCTCTTTGAACTCAAGGTCCATAAGTTTAGTACCTATGTTTTCTTCTATGCAGTTTATTATTTCAGGTCTGATGCTTAGGCCTTTGATCCATTTTGAATTAATTTTGGTACATGGTGACAGATAGCAGTCCAGTTTCATTCTTTTGCATGTGGCTTTCTAATTCTCCCAGCACCATTTATTGAAGAGGCCGTCTTTTCTCCATTGTGTGTTTTTTGCTTCTTCGTCAAAAATTATCTGTCCATATTTATATGGGTTTATTTCTGGGTTCTCAATTCTATTCCATTGGGCTGTGTGTCTGTTTTTCTGCCAATACCATGCTGTTTTGATTATTGTAGCCCTGTAGTACAAGCTAAAGTCAGGGAGTGTGATACCTCCAGCATTGTTCTTTTTTCTTAAGATTGCTTTGGCTATTCGGGGTCTTTTGTGGTTCCATACAAATCTGATGATTTTTTGTTCTATTTCTTCAAAAATGCCACTGGGATTTTGATGGGATTGCATTAAATCTGTACATTGCTTTGGGTAACACGGCCATTTTAACTATGTTGATTCTTCCAATCCATGAGCACGGGATGTCTTTCCATTTCTTAATGTCTCCTTCAATTTCTTTTAAAAATGCCTTATAGGTTTCAGCATATAGGTCTTTTACATCCTTGGTTAAGTTTATTCCTAGGTATTGTTCTTTTTGTTGCAATTGCAAAAGGGAGAGCTTTTTTTTTTTAATTTCTTTTTTTGAGATTTCATTGTCAGTATATAGGAATGCAATGGACTTTTATACATTGATTTTGTAGCCAGCAAATGTACTGGCTACAAATGTATTCATTTATTGTTTCTAATAGCTTTTTGGTGGAGTCTCTAGGGTTTTCTATATATGTAGCATCATGTCAACTACAAAGAGTGACAGTTTAACTCCTTCATTCCAAATTTGGATGCCTTTTATTTCTTTCTCTTGCCTGATTGCTCTGGTGTGGACTTCCAACACTATGTTGAAAAGCAGAGGTGATAGGGGACAGCCCTGTCGTGTTCCTGAATGTAGAGCAAAGGGCTTCAGTTTTTCACCATTAATTATGAGATTAGCAGAGGGCTTGTCATATATGGCCTTTATTAGGTTAAGGTATTTTCCTTCTATACCTGTTTTATTGTTTTAATCATAAATGGATGTTGTATCTTGTCAAATGCTTTTTCTGCAACAATTGATATAATCATATGATTTTTGTCCTTTGTTTATGTGGAGTATCACATTGATGCATTTGCGTATGTTGAACGATCTTTGTGCCCCTGGGATGAACCCCACTTGGTCATGATGAATCATCTTTTTAATGCATTAGATTTGCTAGAATTTTGTTTAGGATTTTTGCATCTGTATTCATCAGAGATATTGGTCTATAGTTTTCTTTTTTTGTATTATCCTTACCAGGTTTTGGTATCAGGGTAATGTTGGCCTCATAAAATGAGTTAGGGAATATTGTCTCTTCTTCAATTTTTTGGAAGACTTTACTTTGAGTAGGACAGGTATGAGATCCTCTTTGAAGGTTTGATAGAATTCACCAGTGAAGCCATCTGGTCCCAGACTTTTGCTTTTGGGAAGGTTTCGGATGACTGATTCAATTTCCTTACTGGTGATTGGTCTATTTAGATTTTCCAATTCTTCGTGATTCAGCCTTGGAAGGCTATATGTTTCTAAGAACATGTCCATTTCTTATAGGTTATTGAATTTGGTGGCATATAGTTCTTTATGGTATTCTTGGATGACCCTTTTTATTTCTGTGGCATCCGTGATAACTTCCCCTCTTTCATTTCTGATTTTGTTAATTAGCGTCTTTTCTCTTTTTATGTTAGTGAGTCTAGCCAAGGGTTTGTCAATTTTATTAATCTTTTCAAAGAACCAGCTCTTTGTCACATTAATTTTTTCTATTGTCTTTTTGTTCTTTATTTCTTTTAGCTCTGCTCTCATTTTTATTATTTCCTTTCTTCTGCTGACATTGGGTTTCTTTTGTTTTCTTTTTCTAGCTTGTTAAGGTGTAACATGAGGTTATTTATCTGGAATTTTTCTTGTTTCTTGAGATAGGCCTTTAATGATATATATTTCCCTCTCAAAACTGCTTTTGCTGCATCCCCAAAAATTTGGTAGGATGTATTTTCATTCTCATTTGTTTCTATGTACCTTTTGATCTCACCTCTTATTTCTTCTTTGACCCAGTCGTTCTTTAAAAGCATGTTGTTTAATTTGGGGGATGTAATCAATCATGTTGTAAAGATTTTGTAGGGTACCCAATGGACACTTGTCTCATTAGGGAGACCACCTCAGGGATGATGTAGATGCCTGATTACTGCACTGTACACCTGAAGCTGAAGCTGAATAATGTCAACTACAATTATATATTTACAAGAAGCAGAGTATAGCATTAGGAATAGAGGCAGTAGAAATGTAATGGCTGTGTGCGATGTCAGAGGGGTAGTAGATGGGGAGGGGGGTTATCACTGTGTGAGGGATATAAATGATAAAAATTTAACTATTACATTGTTTTGTATACCTGAAACTAATAAAAATGTTTAAAAAATAGTTTTAAAAGTCAGTGCAATTACACATTAAATTATTTACAGTTACTTTGGGGAAAAAAATATGTTGTTTAATCTCCACATATTTGTGGTTCTTTCTGCTTTCTTTTTGCCGTTGATATCCATTTTCAAAGCCTGTGATTAGAGAATATGCTTGGTATGATTTTAATCTTCTTAAATTTACTGATGCTAGTTTTATGTCCCAGTATATGTTCTATCCTTGAGAATGTTCCATATACACTAGAAAAAAAATATATTGTCTGATGTTCTAGGATGAACTGCTCTATAAATGTCAATTCTGTCCATTTCATCTAATGCGTCATTTAGGGCTGCATCCAGAATGTCCACATTCACCTGACTCCTAAGTTCCCAGTAGAGTACCCCTGTATTCAATCATGCCTAGTTCCTCCAACCCAGAGACATTCTTTTTGATGCTTGCCAAAGAATAAACTTCTGGTCTTGGGCCATGCAGGGTGGTAGGTGAGAGGTGGTCAGCTAGAATGAAAGAGGAAATTGGAGGTCTGGTTTGTTCTTAAATGGACTGCTAAAAATGTTCCTTATTGTAGTCATTCCACTTTAACCTACTTCCAGAGGTATCCAGTGCCACTAATCATTAGGCCTTTTGAGGATTATGTGGTATAAACAACTTCACCTAAATTTTTCCCACTGCTAGTTTAGGAGTAAGCTTTTTAGTGTCTGCTAGGCCAATTATCCTTTTCAGCTTCCCAGATTTGATTGCTGTCTCTCATTCTCCTTAACCTTGTGGGTTTATGCCAGTTTTGAAAATTTCTTTGTTATGATTTTAGAGCAGTTGCTGGAGGATATAAACATAGACACATGTGCTCCATCTTCCGCTTTTAACTGGAAAGCCAACTAACATTTCCCTGATAAAGGTTTTAAAAATCATTGACATCAGCTCTGACTTTCTTATGTCTACCTCTGTTATCACATGTTAATATTTAACTCATTCTCTCTTTCTGTTTTCCATGAAGATGAAAGATAGCTAACCAGTGTCTTCCTCACATCGTCGAGTGCTCTGTTAAGCCACTATCAAACATAAATGGAAGTGACCCCTGTCTTTTATTAACAATCATATTAATTTTTAATTTGTGCTTAAGTGGAGTTTATGATCCTTCCTGATTCCTTAGGTCTTTTTTTTTTTTTTTTAGCTCTGTTTATTCCTAGCCGGTCAGTTCTTAAAAATAAAGCAAAGTATAGTAAATAATTCATTCATTTAATCAGTAAGTGTTCATTATTTTCTGATCATTGTGTTAAGTACAAGAATGGCAACAGGAAGTAAGAAAAATAGACTCTGTCCACAGGGACTGTTCTAATGGAGCTTACAGTACAGTGACCATTTTTAAACTAATCATCCACATTTGGCCTGACTTGTGTTCTTCTGACTGGCTTGTCCTCAAATGTGTTTGTGGTCACTTTGCATTCTCTTCTGAGGTTCTCTTCTGTGGTATAATGTATGATCCCATTAATGTCTCAAAAAATTCACCAATAAATAAATAAAATAGTCCTTTTGAATGCCACCTGGGGCGGGGGGGTGGGGGGGCGGAATTAGGTTTTAGTTTCAATCAACTTGCAATGGAAACACCACTGGTCGTCTTGACACATTAGTTGTTTTTCACATGGAACATGAAAATTCCACCACTTCACAAATCTTATCTTCTTCCCCAAATTCTAATGGGTACATAATGGAAGAAAGTAACATATTCTTTTATAACATATAATTACAATTATTTAACTTAAACATTTTATGTACTACATTTAGATTTGCCTGCTATTAAAAACTGTTAAAATATTTATGTATATATAAGAGCCATGTTTGCTATAGCCGACACACAATATTATATTAGTTTCAGGTGTACAACATAGTGATGCAACATTTATATACCTTATAATGTGATCACCACAGTAAGTGTAGTAACCATCTGTCACCATAGGAAGTTATTACAGTATTATTCACTTTACTCACTGTGCTGTACAGTATCTCTGTGGCTTATTTATTTTATCACTGGAAGCATATACTTCTTAATACTTTAATAAATTTAAAAAAGCAAAAATATTTCATTCTGTGTATAATAAACATGGAAATCAGAATTATAATAATATTTAAAAACTTTGTTGAGAAAATATTCTCCAGAGTTAACTTCAGTAAAACATTTTAATTCCTTGATTAAAAACATATATAGCATAATAAACTAAAAAAAGAAAAAAAGCATGTTTGGGCATACTTATTATTAAGGACATAAAATAAGAATTGAAAATACAATCTACAAAACAAATCAATTGCAACAGCTCTATTGTTGCATTAGGCTGGAAAACTGGCAGACAGCTTGCACCTAGCAAGAAATAAGAGAACTGTATTGAAACGTAGAAATACTTGTAAGTGCACCCTTAGGTAGGCTCTGCAGGTGTATTTAGTTGTGGAATTGCCTGAGGATTTTCCAGTCACCCCGTGAAAGTATCTACTCATGCCCACTGTGTCCACTATTGCACATGGCCAGGAATCCAGGGAAAGACGTATTCTCTGAGGCAAGCAACCCAGGACGCTTCCTCTTCTGCCTGAAAACATTCTGTATTAGTCAGGGTTCTCCAGAGAAACAGAACCAATGGGATGGATGTTTAGATAGATAGATAGATGATAGATAGATGTCAGATAGATAGATAGATAGATAGATAGATAGATAGATAGATAGGAGGAGTTTTATTACAGGAATTGGCTTAGGCAGTTATTTATGGATGCCCCCAAAGACCCACAGCCTGCCTTCTGCACGTGGGAGACCCAGGAAAGCCAGTGGTGTAATTCAGTCTGAGTCAGAAGGCCTGAGAACCAGGAACTCAGATGTCTGAGGGCAGGAAGAATGGACATCCCAGCCTAAGAAGAGAAAGAGAGAGAACTTCGCCTTCATTCACCTTTTAGTGCTACTCAGGCCTCCAACTGATGGCATGATGCCCTGGCCACAGCTGATTGGCCCAGGGGAGGCCACCTCCTCCTGAGAGGCTGAAACTGTTAGATGAGCTCAAGGTGGCGCCATGTCCAGCTGAGTAAGGAGAGCCCTTCCATAGTGTGAGAGAAGAGTGAAGCCAACAGAGAGAATGGAAGACAGCTATCCAGACAGCCTGACTGAGGCTGAGCCCTGGTGCCAGTGCCTCTGAGGTCCAGCCACACTCCACATCCTGGTAACGACCCCTCTGTTCCTAAAGCTCGTTGGGGTTGGCTTCTGGTTACCTGCCACCAAAGGAGTCCTAGCCAGTACCTCCCACCCCACCCAGCAAATGCCAGCCAGCTTTCCTCAGAAGCAGGTGTTACTGACTTCCCGTGGTTCCTCCTGCCTCCAGCACATGAAGCCAAGCGCATCTCCAGAGGCCTGCGTGCCCGTCCTGTGTTGCTCTTTTCCTGGGGCTCGCTTGGAGCAGCATCGAACAATAGAGTGAAGACGGGGGGAAGAAAGAAAAGGAGAGAGTCTGCCAGCATTGAAGCTGCTTGGAAATGCACAGGGCATGTCTCTCTGAGCCAGCAGTGGTGAGGGAAATCAGCAGCCACAAGGGGTCATGCCGTCCTGAGGGGAAGCTTACAAGCAATTTTTGTTTTGGAGCATGATCCCAACTGAGGGTGACCCGTCGCCTTGTTCCTCTCCGGATTTACTGCCCACTAACTTAGCTCATGCACTACCATGTTTCCCCAAAAATAAGACCTAGCTGGACAATCAGCTCTACTGTGTCTTTTGGAGCAAAAATTAATATAAGACCCGGTATTATATTACATTACATTACATTACATTATGGTATAAGACCGGGTCTTATAGTAAAATAAGACCGGGTCTTATATTAATTTTTGCTCCAAAAGACGCATTAGAGCTGATTGTCTGACTAAGTCTTATTTTGGGGGAAACACGGTATTTCAACAAGCCTGCTCCTCAGTGGCAGCTGCTCCTCAGTGGAGACCGGGATGCACCCTTTCCTTCTTCTTCCTTAAATCCTGTGACTGTAGTAGAAGAGGCACACACAGACCCTTGTACATTGACAGATTATCGCGTGCCTTCCTTCACCAAGGATCAGATTGCCATGCAGTAAGCCAAGTGTTTTCCTGATGCCCAGGAATATGAAAAACTTGTTATTCGAGTGTGCCTATATCCCAAGAAACCAGAATTATTACGTTTTGATGTATTAGTGGTTTCTCCTGCATCAAATCCCCAAACCAATTATATTACAACCAAAAACAAACAAACAAACAAAGAACTAACACAGCTCAGAGGGCTGTGTCTGCGGTTTCACAAGAGTTAGAATTTTAGATTTTATACTCACAACGAATTGCTATAAGTGTCCCAGGATTTGGGGTTAATAGTCATGCAATATATACTTAGTTTTCTATATGTAAATATTTTCTGCAAACTTGAGTGCCATCCTAAAATTGAATGTAGAAAAAGCAACTTGTGCACATAACTTAAACAAAGAAAATTTAGCTGAAAGTAAATAGACATCCCACACAACCGCTGTACTATGAGAATTCTAAACCCTTATGATTTAAAAGAAAATATGTCATTTAAATCTCATAATTACTTTCCTTCTTTCTGGCAACTGATACCTTACTATGGAGGAGAGGCAGGAGGGGGAATAGAATAGATTTTTTAAATCTGTTTTGCTTAATTATTAGCATATTTTGTTCCAACATCTGTCCCAGATCATTTTTACCAAGTAGAAAGACTTTCTTTCCTTTTAAGTCAAATTATATTTTGGAGTTTAAGAGCGTTTAGCAGTACTTTTCAGCAGTATGTTCTTTGTGAAAATACCCAGATGGAGGGGTCTCCTAACAGCAAGACCCCTATCATTTTCCAAACTATAGCTGTGGTTTTTGTTGTTGTTGTTTTGGTTTTTGTTTGTTTTTTCAATATGTCTATTTAATCATTACAAGGAGGCATTCATCAGTAGGACGACGGCAAATGAAGGCTTCAGATTCAGTCCTGGGATTAGCTCCAAGTAATACATATCCCTTTGATGTCCAGGGTCCTGAGACTAGTCCTGAATTTCCTCTTGGGCTTTGCAGCCTTGGGGTCCTATGTGAAGCCACTTAGGATTAGGTCTGTACATGGGAATACACCCATGTGACCCTCTAAAAGTCTTACTGGTTTGTAGGATGACTGAGTCATTTGGCGCGAATGACATAATATGCAATGTTAGCGTAAAACGATCACATTTCTTTTTATATTTTATTCCGACTCCTGTGCACCACGTTTGAGGCATGATATGCAAAGCATAGCTCTCCATCATGAGCAGACAAGCAGGGTCCTGGACCTCTGGAGTCAGGGCACTAAACTGCGGTGAACCTCAGGGAGGTGGACAACTAGATCCCCCAAAAGGGAAACCTAACTTAGTTTTGATGACGATGATATTGGTGGGGCTATGCTAAGCGTGATGCTAAAATAACAGTGACGTTTGCTGAGGACTCAATGGATACCAGGCCTCGTACTGCGTTGTATGTGTATCACCTCATTTAATCCTTATAACCCTGTAAAGGAGTCACTGTTATTAAGGACATTTTACTGAATAAGAAACTAGATGTTAGAGAAATAAGCAATGTGCCCAAGGTCACTGGCTGGTAAATGGGGAGCTGGGGCTGCCTTTGGTCTGTGGGGCAGAGCCCACGATCGTGACAGAGACAGGATGGAAGCCGGTGTGTTCTGACCCCGCCTGACTTCGTCCATTGATCTGAGGCCAGGAGCTCAGGGGGATTCGCCTGCCCACACGTGATCTGCAGTAACCACTGTTTGTATTTCGCAATTAAAATACAGCTGTACTTTAACTGTCATCTTGCCAATGTCTGTCCCGCCTACCCGATACCATTTGTAGCTTCTGAATGATAACCTTAAAGAGACAATGAATTGAATAGTCATTTAAACCTTCCAAAACTTCTAAAATATTGAATGTAACCTTTACAAATTTATTAGTTTTAGGAGTTATGAATGAAATCATAACAGCAACAGCAATGCTGGCTCCTTGCCAAGTGCATATGTAAATTGGAAACTTCTGGAATCCTGGACAGGAGACTCCATGTTCTTAGTTCATGCACACTGGTTTTGAAATACAGCACACGAATGGCCTCTTGAAATCAGAAAACAGAGACAGTGCTTAGCGTGAGAACCCACAGAGGTGGACTACTGAAAAACCGTAGGTTAATAATTAGTTATATGTCCTTATTCCTATGCATCTCAGTTTCATCAACTATAAAATAGAATTCTCAATATCTTTTCCACCTATGTCAATTCAGACATGGATGTGAACTCTGAGAAATAAAAAGGAAAAAGCCTCATCCAAAAGGAAGCCATTATTTTTTATGGTTATGTCCACAAAATAAAGCAAAAGGATTTTTAAACCCTCATCCACCTCCCCTTCTCCTGCTCCTCTGTTATATCACGTTTTTTAATGCTCATTGGCAGGGGTTTCCAACGGGGGATGGCACCGGCTTTACATTATTCCTCCTCACTGCTTCGAATTTATAGGAGGCAGACACTGAGTGCCCATTTCAGATAGAGGGTAATTCAGAGGCTTCTCCTATCTATTCTCGGCCTGGGAGTATATTAGCATTTACGTGGAAGCGAGGGAAGGAAGTCTCCCACCGAGGAAGAGGATAAGTTTATATTAATTTTGCTTCTGGAAAGCTTTATGTAATACTTCTAGCGAAACAACACCCTGAGGCAGGTTCCTGGGGCAAATGAAATGCTATGGGCGAGTTATTAGAGAATATCAAAGTTATAGAGTAGAAACCAAGACCTTGGCGGAAGGGCTGACATCTGACTTCAGTGGTAATAAAGAACAATGAAGTCCTTGCTCAGGCATCTGGGCCGCAGAGGTTCACAGGGTGGGAGAAGCGTTTGCTGCAAGCTGCAGAAATCTTGGCTCCAAGCTGTTTCAGCAGAATGGGACTGTGTTGGCTCACATCAAGGGACACTGCTGCGGGCATGATGGACCGCAGGGCCGTGTCCTCAGGGCCTGGCACCTCCCCATGTCCCTGTGTCACTCACCACCGTTCCAAGTCTTCCCTCATCAATAGTACCTGTGCCCCTAGCTCCAAGGCCAAAGAAGAAAGATAGTTTTACTTCCAGGCAGGTTCAGCAAAGGTCTGGGCTTCGCCTGGTGATCCCTTTACCCGTTCCTGTGGGGAGAACCAACTGGGCTGACTGGCCACCCTTGGACCTGAGGCCAAGCCCCACTGGGACCACAGCGCCCAGAGTAAGGGCATGTGGGTCCCCAGAGCATAATCTTCTGTTACTGTTACCAGAAGAAGCAATGGAGACTGGATGGTGACAGATAGTCAATGTCCACTACACAAACCTGGAGAAAACATAAGGACATCATGACCGAGTCACTTCATGATACCCCCACAATGTCTGGAAATGAAGTCCAAATTCTGGACTTCAGGCTGGAAACCAGGCATCTTCCTTTCCTAAAGCAGAGCCCATCTCGTCAGCTCCAACCCCACCCACATGGCCAGCAGCCTCAAATGCCATCTCTTAAAAAGCGGAGGAAACTGTCCATTAAAAAGATTTGAAAAGAGTTTGTTTTAATCTGCAGAGGGACTGCATTTGTGTTATTGCAGGGTGCCCATTACCCTGTTTGAAGGGTTTGCCCTGGGATTTGCATTTATTTAGCCAGGGTCTGAGGCTATGCTGAGGACATACACCTCTGGTCAAGAAGGTTTCCTGAGGTGACCCTTCCGAGAACAAAGAAAGAGTCTACACCAAAGATCTGTCCCATGCTTTGATCTCTGAGGGGCAAAATTCTCATTGTTTTCCCTGTTTCCAGTTATCAGAGGTTCATTGAACTCTGCTACCCAATCAAAAAAAGGTGGGGGAGAGAAGGCCTGGCCTTTGTGCCTGGGTTTTAAAATCTTTTTTTTAGCAGACAAGGAACTGAGATTGCAGCCTCCCTGCTTCAATCCTGGACAAGTAGCAACCCACACTGGAAGTGCCGGTCAAGGCTGCAAATGTCACCCAGTGCCGAGCGTGGAGGAAATAGAGCGAAGACACTCAGAGCTGGAGAGAACGTAATTGAATCTGCCACGGAGAGGAACACGCAATGCAAACCTTAGTCAAGATGCTGCAGCTAATTCGATAACTAAACAAGGTTAAAACCCAGCCTACTAGGGAAGGCACCCTAAGTGACAGCTCACAGGTACGGGGCACTCAATAAATGGGAACAGGGTTTGGAGTCAGGCACGGCTGGCTTAAGCCTTGGGCCCTCTGTGTTTTAGTGGTGTGACCTTGGGCAATTTAATTAATCTCAATGCCTCATTGAGATTAATACTACCAATGTCACACTTTTGCTGTAAGAATTAAGAGATAACATGCTAAGTGCTCGGCAAAATACTTGGCATAGTAAGCATTCAAAATGTATGACTATTCTGAAATTTTATTTTTTAAAAGAGAAAGACAGCAAGAAGTCTCAAAGAGGTCATTTTGAGAAATCAAGTAAGTCAGGGAATTTCTTCACATTCTTAGAGAGAGTAAAAAGAACAAAAGATTTAAAAAAACACAAAAGAAATGAGCAGAATGAGATTAAAATAGATCTGGCAGGCCTAAATAAAGATAATGAAGAGAAAAACAGTATCATTGCCGAAATTAAATATGTTTCAGAAGCTGCAATTATCAGAATCGATACTGCAGAAAACCAATTTAATAACATTCAGGACAGGACTGGAAAGTCACAGCTAATATAGAGGCAACAGACAAAGAAACCAAAGAATGATGGAGAAAATGATTGTATTGGATGCAGCAGATAAGCCTCCAGTTTCTGGCCTTCACACATGGGGCCACCTGGGGAGTGCCAGCCAGGGGTGCTGACAGCCAGCAGCCCCACTGCCAGGCAGCTCTGCCCTTAACAGAGCAGCCAACCCAAACACCTGGGCCCAGCCCCACCCTCAGCCTCTTCGAATACCACCGGCTGTCTGCATGTGCATCCTAGCAGACTGGACCAGGGTCCCTGCTCCTCCTACCACTTCCAGCTGGATGAAGCTTCCTATGATGGGACCAGGCACACAGCTCCCGTGGCAGCTGCCTGGAGGCCTGGGCAACACATCCCACGTACGTGAAGCAGTGCGTGCCTCCGGGGAGCAGACTTTGATGGGAAGGAACAAGCAGCTGAATTTGACCATAGGCTGTAGACATGATTTGTACCCCCTCTGCAATGAACTTGCTGCGACCCCGTGTTTCATGTCTCCACAGATACCAGCTGTGCTTTCTGAGGATGGTAATGCCAGCTCGTAATACACGACTGTGTCTTGCTTTTCCTTCCTCCCTTTTCTCACTTCCATTTTTCTTTCATCCTCGCTGTCCTAGCATTGCCGCCACTCCCCCACGCCCCCAATGAGCTCCAGTCAAATTTTGTCGTATTCTGTGTCCTGGGGAATTCAAACTGAGTGTTCCAAATATGATAGACCTCAGAGATGATACAGTACTGAATTCCATGAATTAGAGAGTAAGTTAGTAGCAGTGAATTATAAAACGGTTGTAAGAGAAGAGAACTTTCAAGGAGGTACCATTACCTGGAAAATTAGTAGAGAATGACAAATGCTGAGATTTATCCTGGTAAGATTACTGAAACTCAAAGAATCTAACAAATACTCAATAAGAAGAAACAAGTGACTACTAAGTAAAATAATACAAGACTGGCTAGAACTTCTCAGCAACATAAGATTCAAGGGGAGAATGGAGCAATCAAGTGTCTACAAAATTTGGGCAGAAAAAAAAGCTAACCTCAAAATGGTATACTCAGCAAGCTGTTATTTATACGCGAAGTCATTCTAAATATGCAAAGAGGATTAATGTATCTTTCTGAAAATACACTTGAGGATATAATTTAACTCTGCAAGAGATGATGTCCTGAATCAAAGATTTAAATAAAACCTTAAAACCTTTTGTTATCTTGAAATGGAAACATATTTTCTTTCCCGTGACCCAATAGCCAGAAGCTGTGAAGGAGAAAAATGAAAGATATTTTCAAGCTGAATACAAATAAAACAAAATGTAATTACAAAATATGACAGAAATGCTTAATAGCTTCTTACATAACAAAGTTTGTACATCAATAAGAAAAGATATCCCATTGAGAAATGGCCAAGTACATGAAAAGACAATTCATAAACGAATTTCAAATGTGTGTGTAGCTAGACAGACATACATGCAAATATATGCATAACTGTTTATCCTTATCAGTAATAAAAAATTAAAAAGTGAAATTGCTTTTGATCAACTGGCAAAATTGAAAGATAAGCAATGCCCAGTGTTCCTATAGCGATCTGATTGTTCTGGAGGGCAGGTTAGCAATAGATGTCGAGATTTTCATTGTGTAGCTATAGATCAGCTTTCCCACTTCTAGCATTTTATCATTACGAAGCAATTGGATGAATGTTTAGAAGTATATATGGTAGCATTTCCCCCATTAACACAATATTGAATGATCTGAATGTCCATTAATAGAAGATGGTTTAACTAATTGTGATATATGCACGCAACTGAATACTATACAGATTTTAAACAGGGGTGTATTTCAACATTCGCAGACATGGAAAGCTATATCTATGTAGACTGTGAAATTGAAAAAAGAGATTTTAAAATGAGACTTGTGTGATCACATTTATATAAAAATATGCGTGTGCATGCATGTGTTCCCATCCATACCACACAGATACTGGAAAATGTTGGCCGTGGTGACCTATGGGTAGTGAGAGGAGAGTAGGGTTATATTTTTGGTTCTTGTGCTTTCTTTGCCTAAATTTTCTGAATTTCTGATTTTTCAATTTATAGTAAGACAAACGAATAAAAGTGTCTTTGTTTCAAAAAACTTAAAGTTTATATTAACGGATTTTGACTTTCAACCAGATATTATAGAGCTCTTGTGTTGTTTCTCTTGATGTGGCTACCTTGATTGTACCAGCATGGTGGAAATTGGTAAAGCCCACCACCCAAATGACAACGGACAGGCTGCTTGTTCAGAGCTGCTCTAACAAGGGGCTCAGCCACCATCACATGAGTCTGGCTGAGACTCAGAGGCAGACGGAGGGGCAGGAAAGGTTTGCAGCCGGAAAAGGGGAGATAGCAGGTGTGCCCTGATTGGAGGCTGGTGGCCTGGGGAAGCTGGATGGGGACAAGCTAGAAGGGGGTGTCTTCTGTGGTTGGTTCGGGAGCACATTTAGCTTACTCTGTTCATTCTCAGTTGGCAGCAGGGGCCAGAAAACAACAACAAAACCACCAAACAAACGGAAAAAAACAGAGAGAGAGGAGGAGGGAAAGAGAGAGAGAAATGTGGTTGTTGACAGGTCCTGACCATTCTGGGCAAGTTGCTGCAGAGACTGACCTCCTGGGCTGGTTGCTGCAGTGATGTGCGTGTGCGTTGTCATATGTGCTTGTCTTATAACCAGTCTCTCCATGTACTTCAATTCATCTACGGTATTGGCCACACCAGTCCTAAAAACAGACATTTTCCCTTGGACTCAGCCATACAGTATTTATATTAGCTTAGCAATCGGCTGGGAATGATATGCAATCTGTGTTGCCATCATCAATAAATAATAGCTACCTCCAATTCTTTCACCGACTTCCTGTGTAAGTGTGAGTTATATGCGTATAGCCAATTGCCTATGCAATCTTAAACTGGGGTGTTTGTAACACTCCTGCTGTGGCTGGTCACCATTGACAGAGCACTCATGAGACTGAGCAGTGTGTTAAGCGCACAAGGTGTGTGATTTCACTTATCTATTACTACAGCTCTCAGTATGGGGTCCAGCTTACAGAGGAGGAAACCAAGGCTTAGAAAGGTCCACCGTCCCAGTGCTTGTTGAGTGGAATGCTATTTGAGTTTAGCTATGTCTAAATACAAAGCCTGTGCTTACAAATCTCTAGCAATACGAGACCCCTTGGAAGTGACTAAGCCACACACATACCTGGGCTACCAGAGCCCAGGGGAACCTGCACAGAGAACACAACACATCAATTCTGAGCTGCAGGTCTCGTTTCCTAAAGGCTTTAAGAGAACCTTAACCCATAATTTTGATATGTACCTGGTAGGTTTCCATCATGGTGGCGGGAAACCGGATTCTAGCTAATGTCATCCTTTGGCAGTGGCCACAGTTCACTTTGATAATTACTAACCTGCTTGCCCTAGGATGTGAGCAGTCCCACCGTGTGCAGACGGACGAGAGCTACAAGCTCCCCGTAGGCTGTCTTCCCCAGCATCTTACTGTTAGGCGGAAACACACTGTCCCTCCTGATTTACAGAAAGGTTATTATACAATATCACGTTCATGTTCACCAAGTAAGGAGACAGCTCCTCTGTGATGGCAGAATTTCCTATTTGGACTAGATCCAGTCATTTGCTAATTGCTTCTTTGTTCTCTCCCATGAGAGCACATTTTACTGGGGACAACATATCTTGGAACTTTCTGATACGTCTTCATTTCCTCTCACCGAGTCCTTTTGGCCTTGTTTCTTTACTTACTCTCTATAATGTCTTGTCTATCTTATCCTCTAGCTGCAGCCAGCTCTTCCTGAGCGGCCAGTGCCATTCCAAAATGCCTGAACCACGCCGAGAACTGGTGTCTTTCTTGGGTCTAAGGGTTTCAGATGCTGAGGTGGGGAATCGCTTCACCTCTGCAGTCAGACTAGCTGGGTTCCTCTCTTGGCTCTATTGCTTACAAGCTGTGTGACCCTGGGCAGGTTACTTAACCTCTCTGCACCTAATGCTTTACCTGTAAAATGGGGCTAATACGAGCATCTACCTTAGAGATATGTTACACTGTGTTTCAGGTAGTTGTGGGAACAGAATGAGCTCACACATGCAAACTCTTCAGCAGTGCCTGACGTATAGTAGGACTCCAATAACTTAATTTTTATTATATGTTTAAGCCCTAAAGTCTGAGTCTCAGCTCCAAGGTTGTTCCACAGGACATGGGGGTACAGGCCAGACACAAGAGAGACAAGAAGCCTGCCTGATGTGTGTAAACTTGCTGCTACGGGACCTTGCAGAGTCTTTCTTGCAGCTGTTGCCCATATAGGGTCCATCTCATTTTGTTGTTTCCTACTCCTTCTTAGGGCTCTGGTCTGGAGACTGATGGCTCTCTCATAGCCAAGGTAGTCATGGTACATTCTGTGGTAGACGGACTCTAAAGTGGCCCCCATCACCCCCAACTCCTGAGGGTCACGCCCTTGTGTAAACCCCTCCCCATGAGTGTGGACAGAACCTATGACTTGCTTTCAACCAGTGGAACAGGGCGAAGGTGATGGGATGTCACTTGCATGATTATGTCTCATACGATGGCAACATCTGTCTGCTGAAAGATTCTCCCCTTCCAGGTTTTGATTAAGACCACATGGCAAGAACCAGTGACGGCCTCTAGGACGGAGGGTGGGCTCCCGCCAAAAGCCAGCAAGAAATGGAGGCACTCAAGCCTTCAGGTACACAGAACTGAATTCTGCCAACAGTTATGTGAGTGTGGAAGCCGAGCCTGCCCTGGCTCAGTCCTGAGATTTGGCTGCAGCCCAGCAGCGCTTGCATTGCAGTCTAGAGGACCCAGTTATGTCTGGACTCCTGACCTTCAGCAGATAACAAACGGGTGTTGTTTTACCACTGGGTTTCTGGTAATTTCTTATGTGGCAATAGGAAACGAATACCCTGTATTAGTCAGGGTTCGCCAGAGAAGACAGAACCACTAGGATGTACATGGAGAGAGAGAAATTATAAGCAATTGGAGCACGCAGTTATGGAGACGGAGAAGCCCAGACCCCGGAGAGCCAGGAGCACAGGTCCAGTCCGAGCCTGAAGGCCTGCGAAAACTGCGACGCAGGAGAGCCCATGGGGTAAGTGTCAGTCCAAGTCTGAGGCCAACAGCAAAAGCTCGTGTCCCAAGCAGAAAATTGTGCCTCGGAAAGAAAATTTCCCTGCCTGCCGGTGTTTCCTCCATTGCAGTTTTTAGAGTGTGAATACTTTTTTCATGGGCCTTTTCCCCCTTGAGGTTAGAATAATATTCTAGATTCAGAAACGGGAAGATAATTTTTTCAATTATGTTTTGGGGGTTTTATTCCAACTGGCCCATATGAATGCAAATAGAAGACGAAGAGGATTCCTCTGCACTAACAATCTTTTCCCTTCAGGAGACACCCAGTCGCCACCACTCTTCCCATGCACTTATTAATGCAGCAACTGTTTCAACCTTGCAGGAGTAAATAATGGCTATTGGGCTTTCTAATTAGCTGTCCTGCCACTAACGCTTGGCAGATAAGAAAAATGCCAATTTCCCTGACAATCTTCTGTCAGATTTCCTACAGTTTATTGGGTGCTCGCTCCATCTCCCCTATTAATGCTGAGCGTCCGAACTCCACTCCGAGACGGGTCTCCTCTCGGCACCTGGAAACGCAGCGAAGGCATTCATTCATCTCTGAGTGAGCTCCTGTCTGCTCACAGGTTTTGCAGCACCATCAGGCTTAGTGGGGGTGATGGAAAGTGCTCCCAATAAACTGTGGACAAGCTGAAAGAAGACTGTCAGGCAAATAGCCATGTGTCTACACACAGAGTGCAAGGTGGAAAACATAACGATTTTCTTGGTTGGAATGCCCTTCGCATGTTACAGAATCAAACATGCACATACACCTTTAATTAATGTGATGCTTTTGAAAGAATAACACATCAACCAATGTAGCATTATCATTTTAAAAAGGAGTTTCAATGGAAGGGGTGTCAGGTCTTTCCTGGAGGGGGTGGGAGTGGGGCTAATCAGCACAGTTTGGGGAACTGGTTCCTCAAAGCCCCCCCCCCACCACCACCACCACAGGGTAACCAGTGGTCTTTCTGTTGTTGTTGTTGTTCCTGGCAATAATTCTGGTTTAAGATTTTTAAAAGGTGACACATTTCCGAGACCAAACAGCAATTCACGTCTATTTGATGGACAGGGGTGGCAAGAGTTACATTTGAGGGCTCTGCTAGTGTTCGCTTCTGGTATCAACTGATGGACTGAGAAAAGATTCATCCCATCACCGTTTCCTGATTCTATTCGTGTGCCACGAATCTTAACTTCGGTTAATTTCACAAGCCTGTCTTAGAAACTGAAAAAACACATCTCAAAAGAATTGGCTTTGCTAAGTCATTTCAGAAAACTATATTTAAAAGAAAAAAACTCAGTATTATGATATTAAAGTGTTATAGGCAGAAATGACATCATATCATTGCCATTATAGTAAAAATACTCATACTTTCTGGTCAATTTAAGATCAGAGTAAATGTATCCATTTCTACCCAGGAAAATTACAAACTGATCACGTAAATAGTTTATTCTCTCACAGTGGAAGTTTGAGACAGGTTTACTTTTTTTTTTTTAAACTCAATTTACGAGCTAGGACAGAAAACATATTTAAGCTTGAAAGCAGACCAATATGTAATGATAAAGATATGACTGAATTTTAGCACATTAGTCACATTCTACCAACTTTGAGATTAACTCCCAGAGTCCTTTGCACACTTATTCATCTTATTCATGATTTTGCTCTTTGAAGGGAAGTTTTTTTCATCCCTGTTCCAACTCCATTGCGAAAGGACCTTTTCATAAACGACTTCTCCAAAACTGGCTTTAGAAAATCTAGTCCCTCGCTCCTGTCCATCCTGGCCGGACAGCTGCTCAGCAGGATGAGAAAGTATTCAGGCTTTCCAGACACCTGGCAATTCAGATGGGGGTGGGGGAGAGAAAGAACGCAGCTTTAGGATTAAAAGCTTACTTCAGTAGTAACAATTTTCAAAATCATATGGCAATAAATCTAAGCTAGCCAATGTTTTTAAGGGGCAAATGTTGCTCAAACATAATATATACTTTATCTGATACAAAATACTATGTGGAACTATTAGCCCTCTTGTCTAATTTTTACACTACTTATGTAACTGCTGCTATTGAGTATTTGCTTCACACACTGCACGTAGTTATCTTGTCGCTATCACTTTATAAAGACTCTTTCAAGTGGCACTGATTAGTCCTGGGAACAGTTTTTAAATTTCACTGAGAAAAACAATCCGTGACAACCAAAATTCAGGTTTTAGTTGGAAGCATTTTCCTTCTGGGGCCTGTCCTGGGCCACTGCCATGGTTCTCCATAGGGTGTCTTGCTGCTTAAATGTTGGCATCTTTGTCTTTTGACTTTGGTTCAATTTTTCATCAATGGCTTGACATCCTGGATGAAGTCGGATAGTGAAGTGGCGCTTTGTCATGAAACAAAGAAATCTGGAATCTTAAAGCTCAAGTTGGCCATCGAGAAGCTACAGGTTAATCCCATACTTTGTAGATGAAGAAACAAAAACAAAAGCAAAAGGACGTCCTAAGAAACAGGGCTGGCAAGTCCACGAGGTGGACCCGATCCAGGAATTGGGTAAGAATTTTCAACACTTGTCATATGTCCTCTCCTTCCTGGTTTCAGAGGAAGCACAGCTACACATTTTACCAATAATAGGAGTAAAGAGTTATCAATAATCTTTATGTTCCATGTGCATCATTTCATTTTATCCCCTCCAAAAGCTGTACGAAGTACGTACTATTACTTCCTCAATTACAATTTCCTTTGAATGAGGAAATTAAAAGGCTTGTAGGTGAAGAGGGATTACAGTTGAGGCATCTGACTCCAAGCCCATGTTTGTTTTTCAACTCTATGAGAACTACAAGAGGAAAAGGGGGCTGAACACTTCTATTATAAATCAAGAAACATACTACGAAGTAAAAATTGTACATTTTTCTTTCCTGGTGTTGGATTGTGGGTGACTTTGGAAGTTGAAATGGGGGCAGAATGCATAAAATGACCCCTGACATTCCTCACCCATGACTGTGTGGCTTATGAAGTTTCCAGCAGTCAGAGCTCCCAGGAAAATCATTTCCACTGGCTTCTGGAGGGGAAAGTGGGGGCTTTTAGGGGTAGGGGGATCTGAGACTAGTCAAAAAGAATGTCAGAAATATTGATCATGGGAAAACCAATGAAAACCGCTTATTTGAACACCACTATGTGTTTTTCCTGTGCTAACAGAGGAAATCTAAGCAAGAAATAATGCCATCTATTTTAAATCCCCAGGAAGGAGGGGTCTATGAGTCATTTCAGGAAGGGAAGCATTCCAGTTCTTTCCAGAAATACTCATGAAGCCACCTTTATGTTGTGAAAGAAACACATCAGTTCTGGTTGTGAGATTCTGAACATGTTCCTAAAAGCAGTCTGATGCCCTTTGCTAATCATTGGAGGGAGTCCTTGGCAGAGCGAAAGTTAACAGAATTACACTGTACAGTTACTTGCCTGGTTGACGGAGTTTATAAGGTTCACAAGTATTACAAAAGGAATACTCCTTTGTCTGCATAATCACTCACCCTAAACAGCCACATTGACAAGGTTATAACAAGAACAACATTGTCACATGCAAAAATAGAAATATGGAAAATGCAGGAAGGAAGAAATATTTCATTTATGAACAAGAAGATCTCATAAGTAATTAGAAGGACATTCTTAACTAAAAAATAAACAAACAAAAAACACAAAACCTGCACACAAGTGTCTCTTGTTCCACAGCAATGTCATGAAGGGATCTCCAGGGAACGAATGGAAAGTCATTAGTAAGACAGTTGACAAAATACACCAATTTATGGATTGTGACTCATCAACTTGATCAATGTGGTGTCTTAAGAAATCAGCGACTAAATTAGTGTTGAGTGCTCATAGGAGTAAAACAGGGGGAAAAGAAGCTAGATTAAGTAAACACGAAAAAGAAAAATGACAGATGCAAAGATTCGTGAGAACATCAATAAAATACATAGCTAGATCATTATGTGTGGACACATATTTATTATTTAGGATTTATGTGGCATCTCATTGTCCTATACGTAGGCTCATAAATTACATTGATTTCAGTAATTACAGTGTGCTAGGTTAAGTTTCAGTGCAGCAAAGTGAAAGCACCAAGCACTAAGTGACAAAAACTACTTTAAAATTGTAAACAAAACATGGACATAAAAGAACTGAAATATCATGTAGAAATAGTATTTAAAATTCCAAGGAAAGACATTCGTTTTTCTGGATGTCTTGAACAGTTCAACGAATATAGTTAGGAGCTCAATCAATATTCTTGAATAAATATATAAATTAATATTTTATGTGATATTTCATTGAGATATGACATTTTACCTACATTCTGCATCTGAAAAGGTTACCAAAAAAGTTACTTGTACTTTTCTCATTGAAAGATCTAATAATAAATAATTAATACTAATAATAAAGAAAATTACTTTTCTATCACATCCTCATTGAGATTATTTTAAATTTACGCACTCTACGATTCTAGCTATCCAGTCAAGTAGCAAAAATAGAGGCAAAACTCTTACCTTGGCAGATAGAACTGGATAACACCAAAACACATGTATCGTAGAAATTGACAGAACTAGAATAAGATTGAATTTTAATGCGCTGCAGAGTAGGAAAAAAAATACCCCAGATTAGTATCACACAGGCAAGTATAAACTTAAAAAAAAAAAAGCATATACAAACTCAACACTTCTCTTTGTGGAAAAATGCAATCTTTTACCTAATCATTTTGGACTTTCCAAAATCTCTGCAGGTCTGTGGTTTTATTGGCAAATTTCTCACACTCGCTGCCTGATCCTCTTGGGTGACCCTTTTATATCAGAAAAGTTCAGGAGTAAAAATGTCATCACGTCCCATCATATGTTACTAATTGGTCTGGCCATGGCCTTTTATTCTTGTTAAGTTGGAAAAGGACAATGACACACAGGCATTGTCACTAAACTACCAGCGATGGACTTAATTTAAAGTTTGCCATTAAAAATGTCCTTCAAAAACATTGTCTTCTAAACTGCATTGCTGTGACATAGATGGCCGGAGGCCTCAAAAGGAACCAAGAGTTTGTTTTGCTTGTTTAAACACTTAAGAAGCATGACATCATTTCTTTGAATATCCCAGGTACCTTGTTTCAGAGACAACTACAAAAGGAATCCTTACAAAAATAAAGAGGACCTATCCAAACAACCCCTGCAGATAGATTATTTACATTTTCTACAATAGAGTTCCTTCTTAGGACTTCTGAGGTTAAAGCAGGGAAACAAATGTCAAACCCTTTGTCACTAGTCCTTTAGAAAAGGAAGTGCCCTACCTGTACCCCTGTCCATGTGTGTCCCCCAAGTCCCAGCCCAGAGTTCTGGGAGCCGGCTCGCCATGGCCCCCGTTTTCTCTTCAGGGCATGGGAGTTCTCCAGGAAGCCTCTGCTGTGCTTGCACCTCAATGGGCATTCACATTAATACATTGATTCAGGGCCGCTGAGTGTGAACAGATCCTGCTGAAGCTTACAATGGAGGAAAACATCAGGAAGGTGCTTTCTGCTTGAATAACTAGTGTTTCTGAGATGGCCCCAACATCTTTGAATACAAAGCAACTGAGGAAAATCCTTGCCTCCTCAAATCAGCCCTCTTTGGAGGACAAAGCTGCCCGGTGTCTGGGGCATTTGCTGCCCTGTCAATGCTCCCCTCCCCTCCCTCCCTCCCTCCCTCCCTCCCTCCCCTCTCCTCTCCTCTCCTCTCCTCTCCTCTCCTCTCCTTTCGGAACTGCCACTTGAGATGAAGCTCATGCAGCTGTCAATCATTTGGTTACAGCTTGACCACCACAAGGCAAAGCAGGGAGCCTGGGCTCTCAAGAGATCCCAGATCACAAGAATTGGTACCACGTTGGGAGCTGGGACATGTGATCAGACCCCTTTGATCATAGTCCTTTTGACGACATGATATGATGATTGGGAGATAAAGAGCTTTAAGAGCACCAAGGAAGTGGACACACGTGTACTTTTGGTCTCTCCTTAAACCCAGCTGAGATAAACACATAAGAACAAAAGAATAAGAGAGAAGATGACAGCATCAGTGTTTTCTTGATGAGCAATTGACTAAGTAGATCTGAGAAAGGTGTCCATTAAAATGGTAACGTAGTAACAGGCCCTCAACAGACTCAAGTATTTGTCGAATCAGTGATTTTTTGATACGATGCAGGTGACACTAAGAGAAGGAAGATAACGGGAAGCTTGAGAATCAGTTCAATCCGACATGCCCTCCCCACTTCCCGTGTCCACACTCCTTTGGCTTTGGCAGACTATAGGTGTGTTCTAAGAAGAGGGTAAAGCAGAGGGTCTCCCGACTAAGGGAATAGGGCGTTAAGGGATTCTCTTCTGAACACAGAAGTTGAACAAGTATTATACTCAATGCTGAGACCCATGGAACTCGTCTTCGACAGAACTCCCAGAACTGTTAGACATGTCTTTACCCTCTAGAGCAGGGGTGTCCAAACTGCAGCTCGCGGGCCAACTGTGGCCCACAATCCATTGTTAATTGGCCCGCAGCAAATTCCAAAAAATATTTAGTTTACTTAAATAAACCAGGTGAGGCAATACGTACTTTACCTCGAGTGAGTGGTCTGGCTGTTTGTGTATTTTACCGCATATGGCCCTTGGTGGAAATTGTTGAAAAAAGTTTGGACACCCCTGCTCTAGACAAATGCGTGAAAGACTGTTCTCTGGGGAATCTGCTCAGCTCAAGATAAACAACCTAGATACACAGACATCATGGTTTCCTAATAAAGACAGCCCAGCCAAGTGCAATTCACTACAGCCCAGAGCTGACAATACCCAATAACACAAAAAACATTTATGGACTTTTTAGTGCCTAACTCTTAAATATAAATAGACAACTCAGAGATGCAATGAAAATAAGTAAGATATATTTATAAAGGCAGAATTCAAAAAGAAAAAAAAGAAAATGAAAGAGAAGTCTGCAGCAACAATATTTTATCATGACGTATAGAAACCCCTGCCAAAAAAAAGGAAAAAAGAAAAGGAAATTTAAAGGAAACAAGAGAAAATACAAGAGAAGAAACATTTTTTAAAATACCTAATATTTTCCAAAAAAAGGAAATATTGTATCTATAAAATAAAGAAAGCTATGTAACATTTAGAAGACAAAAAGAGCTCATGAGAATTAAAAGTATAAAAACTCAGTAGTATGATTAAAAGATAGGGTTAAATAAATCTCCCAACCATTAGAGAAAAAACAGTAAGAAGAACAATTTAAAGAACAGTACCCATTCAGCAGGTCCAACATATAGTAGGAATTCTAGAAAAGAAAAGAGAAAAAGCAAGAGGGGAGGGAATCAGCAATACAAAAAAACCCCAAGAACATGTCCCATAACAGAATGTTATGACTTTCCAGAAGGAGAGGACTCATTGAGTAACTACCATTATGGATAAATTTGACCTGTCCACCACAAGATACATCATCATAAAATATCAGTAAATTACATCCTACCATTTTCCAGATTATCTACAAAGACCCAGAAGTCATAAATATTTCAGATTTCTCAAAATCTGGCAGCTTAGAAGACAATGGAACAATGCCTTCAAAATTCTAGAAGAAAAATATGATATCCAATCTAGAATTTATCCCCAAGAGAACTACCATTAAGTGTAAGACTATAATAAACATTTTCAGATATGTAAGACCTCAAAATTGTCCTTCCCACACACCTTTGCTCAGAAAGCACTTCAGGATGTGCTCCACCAAAATAAGTGCGTGAACCTATAGAGAGGAAACCGTGAGGTACACAGGACAGGAGGTCAGTGCAGGAGACAAAGGAAGCAATTCCCAGCCTGACAGTAAAGCGAGATTCCGCGATGAGATCTGGACACCAGACCTGAGGGGCGACAAGCCCAGGCTGGTGTGCATTAGAGGACTCTCAGGGAGACTTCTGCAAGAAGATGAAAACCACAGAGTATCTGAATGTCTTGAGAGAGCTAGGCAGCTGGAGTATCGGGCATTGAATTAGTGCCAAATCTGTAGGAAAATAAGCAAAAATAAAGAACAAGAGACACATATTTACTTTAATGAAAACAAAGTTATATAAGAAACTCAAGTAACTACTTAGCTCAGTTGGGAGTATCGTTTCCAGTTATAATAATGTAATTATTAAATCATGATCTTACCACGGGGTAATTTAACTACTGAGGACGAGGTGTGGGGAAGGGTGTGCTTCTGTAGGGGGGTGAATTGCCTGACTCACACAGACGAATTCAGACATCATTCTGAAAAATGAAAAATGAAAATGCATCATATTATTTAGAGATAAATAGAAAGATAATCAGCTAAAAGCGTTGAAAGTAATGACTCTGGGAGGGAAAATTAAATAGGAGACGGAAACTGCTATTTTCATACAAGTGCCTGTAGAACTATCTGATTCTTTAAACAGGGCGCATTATTAACTGTGATACAAGCAGAACTTTAAAGCCTTGTATCACTGCAGACCAGGAACACCTGGACATGCCCAGGAATATCTTTATCACTGCGTAGAGAATGCTTGCCCCATAAGGAGGCCCACACCAGACTTAGAGCCTAAAGGAGAAGAGGGAGGGGGAGGGGGGAGGAGGGAGGGGGGAGGGGGCGAAGCACCTGAGACCTGATGACGTGAAACCTTTGGATTCGACCATGCTTGAAACTAATTTCTCTCCTTAGACACCCCATTCACATAAGCCGAAGGCCCTTCTATACAAAAATTAGTCATCTTAACCAGAAACGCTTGACGAACACATTCTAGGCCAAATATGAAATAATAATACTGTGCCCTGAGCATGGCACACCTGCCTTCTGTGGGTCAGTCAGCTCATTAAGTGTTCACAACTTGCCCCGGGTCACAGCGTGTGAAGGGCAGAGAGTTTGTGATGCCCGTTCTGTGTGATTTCAGAGATGACACTTCAAACCAGTGTTTCATTACCCACTCACGAGCCCAGAACATGGTTCAGTCATGTGCTCAACTCTGAAAGAGGAAGCACTTGTGAAATTCAAGTTCCTTCCCCCCCAACAGGCACACACACACACACACACACACACACACACACACACACACACACCCTTGAAGCTGAATTCTCTCTGTCTCTAAAACAAGATGTTTTGTGATTCTCTGGATACTCTTTCCCCATCCTGTTACTTGAAAATCTCAGATGTCATCACCCCCACCCCACCCCCACACCCAGATCCCATGCCCTGTCCTGCTGACATGGCAGTGAGATGGCTGGTCATCTCCTGCTCCCCCACTTGTCCAGGGCAGAGCAGCCCTCCTTAATTCTAAGGCTTTTGCATTTGAGTTTATTAGAAACAGGACCCAGGCCACAGGTGGGCAGATCCTGTGAGAGGGCAGGTCTGGGCCGGAGGTCCCATCAATTGTCCTGATTTCTGAGGTTGGGCCAAAGCTCCAGCATCTCAGCTTCCTTCCCAAACTGATGGTCAAGGCCTGACTTCCTATGAATCAGAAGCAGAGCCTTTTGCTTCTTAACTAGGGTCTGGGTCAGGATGCCTCACTGTCGTGTGGGAGACCCTGCTCGCTGCGCCATTTGTCGTGTAGGGCGGCCTTGGGGGTCTCTGCTCCCACTCCCCACACAAGAACGCAGGATATGGTGAGGCCAAAAAGGAACACCCATGGAGCCATAGATGGGGGAGTCATACCACTATATTCTCTCTGGCGGCACTATACTCTCACTGGAGGCTGGATCCACACTGTCCGCAAACTGCCATCCACGCTTGCCAGCCCAGCCGCCATCTTCTTGCTAGCCCCCATTTTCTTCTCTCTCTCTTCCTCTCAGGGTACCCTGCTGGAACAACAGCGACTCACAATCAAGGTGCTTACATATTCTCAATGGCGGCCAGTCAAGAGACAAAAGCAAATATCCCCCAGTTCCACTAACAACAGTTCCCAAACAAACAGTCAAGCGGTCCATTAAATTAGGGATGGAAGGCAATTCCCCATAGTCCATAGTCATTCGCCAGGGCTGTCCTGGGGGTGAGGGATGACCTTGACCTCACCCTCATCTCCCACGGAGGACTCAGCAAGCGTTACCTCCCGGGACTGTAAGTCCTGCATCCGGGCTGCCTGAGCAGGAACTTCCCCGGCCCACAGGGCTGCAACGACCTTCGCTTTCTCCAGCCTGTGCTGGTTGGGGAACCGTCCACATCTTTCCACCTCTCCACGGGGCTCCATCTCTCCAGCAGCTGCATGGCTTTTCCTGTGCTGGTGGGAGAACCGTCCATGTCCTACCACCCCTCCACGGGGGTCCAGCTCTCCGGCAGCTGCTCCTCCTGGTCTTCCTCAGACTCACGCACAAACTGCTCCACCGTCCTTTGGAGAGCTTTGGCCGGCACCATACCCTGCTCGCTGCGCCATTTGTCATGCGGGAGACCCTGCTCGCTGCGCCATTTGTCGTGCAGGGAGGCCTGCGGGGTCTCTGCTCCCGCTCCCCACATAACGCAGGATATGGTGAGGCCAAAAAGGAACACCCACGGAGCCATAGGTAGGGGAGTCATACCACTATATTCTCTCTGGCGGCACTATACTCTCACTGGAGGCTGGATCCACACTGTCCGCAAACCGCCATCCGCGCTTGCCAGCCCAGCCGCCATCTTCTTGCTAGCCCCCATTCTTTTCTCTCTTCCTCCACTCTCCTCTGTAGCCGCAGCAGTTATATTAGCGGCTAATTGGCTAACTGACTACAGCTGACGGCCATCTACTACCTGAGCCAGCACTCCTCCACGTGAGGCCGAGAGCCTGTAAACTACTTTCTGGGGCTCTGTCCCCACACTCACCTCCACAGCATCATCACCAAATGGTACCCACCTTAACCTATAAACATCTAATGCAAGGATATTCGTTTCCGACCAGGTTTGGATTGTAGGGAGGAGACAGATGCTGAGGACTGGAGGCCTGAAAATGTGGGGTGGCTTTTGGGCACATCGTGGAGTGAGAGGTGGGACTGGGGTCAGGAACCTCCAAAGAAGCCTGCCCGGCACTGGTTCACAAGGGTTTTGCCTGGATCTGGACCGTCTCTTTTGGTGACTGTACTGGTCGCGTGACATGTGTGATGGACAGTTACGGTGCAGTTAGAACAGGCAAAGACCCATTGTCAACACTTAAAGGGCAGGTTAGCGTCTTGGAATTTAATGGGCTTCTCATTCAAAGTTTACCCTCTTATTTGTCACAATGTAACTGTCTGAGAGCCACCCAAGCCCTTTTCACATATTTCTTCATGACATCAGCGTGGAAGCCAGAGTGAGAAGGAACAAATTCTTTTTGACTTTTGCTTCTATTGAAGCCGAGAGACACTTTCTGAATCATGCTTCAGAAGTTCAAGTACGTCAAATCAGACGTATTTTGCACTGAAAATATCAAAGGATATTTTCTCTCCTAATTTCCAGAGCTCACTGTTACATCAGGCATCTTCCCACAAGCACCAACTTCATCATTGCTCCTGGCATTAGCTCCTTGCCAAAACTGGGGCTTGGAACTGTATTAAAATGATTGGAGGGTAGCAAGTGACAGGCTGAAGAACGCTATCAGTTCAGTGTAATTTAGGCTTTAAAACAATTCTACAATCGATTCCATTGTTCCTAATTATGACACACATTAAGCCCTGCATCTTTCCACATATATGGAAAATCAATTTAGTTTTACTGCTTCTAAATTCATACAACTGTTATGCTCTGAAAGTATAACTGAAATGCAGAATGTGGCAAAGTGTATTTTCCGCTTTTATGCTAGACTAGGAGGAATAAAGGCTTGTGCAGATATTAGGGTAATTTATTGGATTAAATCGTTGCTCCAATTCATGATTGCTGCCAAAAGCTTGGTTACAGTTTTCATATATGCATTCACAGTGGGCCCAGGGCTTAAGATCAAGGTTCTGGAGAAATAACAGGCAACGAACATCCAGAAGGTGATGGCGGAATATGAAAAGTGCAGGCACTTCTTGTCTGTTCTGGGACACAGATTCTCAGTTTTGGTGCTATTGACATTTTGGGCTAATGATTCTTGGTTGCCCGGAGCTGCCATGTGCATTATAGGATGTTTAGCAGCCTCCCTGCCTCCCTCAGTAGACATCATAGCACCCCTCCCCCCACAAGCTGTGACAACTGGAAATGTCTCTAGACACCACCAAATGTCCCCTGGGGTAGGGGAACTAAATCATCCCCAGTTGGGAACCACAATTCTAGAGATAAACAAGCTCTAGTCTCTCTCTCTCTCTCTCTCTCTCTCTCTCTGGAGGTGGACACTTGGAGGGTATACATTTTACAATCATGGTGTCACAGTTAATTGGCAGCTTATTTTTCTTTCTTGATGATGCATAAAATAGTGGTGTCACTTCTAATTGATAGAGTCTTAGATTCAATGAAATATGGTACTTACTTTTAGAAACCATCAAAGGCAGTATTTGAGATAAATGACTTATATGTTACATGTGGATTTAAAAAATTAGTAATAAAATGTGCTCTTAATTTTTTTCACTGACATACATTCTTAGCTAAAACTTCGACATATGTTTCAGTTTTTCGTACACTTTAGTTTTATTTTAATGATATTCTGAATATGTTTTTAAGGAGGCAGATTTATATTAGAGTTTCATCATGCCATGAATGGCATTTTGGTTAATAAACCCGTGAATCATTGATGTGATATCCACACAGTCCTACTTATGTACCTGGTGGAAAGCAGCTGGAAATGGCCTTCTAAGGAACCACTGAGAGGAGAGGACTTCCTGTTTTAAGGCACCTGCTCTGCCAGAAATTGGGCAGCCACCTATGAGCATGTTCAGGAATGATCTTTGCAGCAGCCGACGTCTATGGATTTGTCAAAGAATTAGTGAGGGGCTCTGTGGGAGGTTCTGGGGGTGCAGTGACAAGGAAGCCCCACAAAGGAGGAAACACAGGGCGCTATGGGAACTCCAAGGTCGGGGGCGGGGGTGGCAGCAGAGCCAAACAGAACTGAACCCTTACTATGAGGAGGGGGCAGAGCAGCATGTCGCCCCCTCCCCAGGACAGGGAAGGCGGCCACGTCATCTGAGGACCCCCCCAGGTGGCTCAGTCTGGCTGCTGCAGAGACCCCTTTAGGAAAGCACAGAGGAGGCCTCCACATGCCAGGAGTGGGCACCAGGCCGGGGCATCTGGACTTCATTCTGGGGCCCACAAACACCATAAAGACCTTTAAGTGAGGCTATGGCTTAACTGGACCTGTGTTTTAGAAGAAGGGGCTGGCTGCCAGGAGCAGGTGGAACGGGGGGCCAGCGACGGGCACAGAGGCTCCTCTGTGTGCTGTGCTTACGGTCCAGACGAGAAGACGGGACATTGCACCAAGGTGGTGGCCGTGAAGGTGGAGAGGAGGAGATAACATGATAGCTTTTGGAGACAGAAGGTAACGGACACAGTTACTAACAGATGGATGGGGTGGGAAGATGTTCAGGAGCGATCTTTTTCACCAGCTCGTTGTAGCCACTCAAAGATGCAGCACCTCCAAAGTGTCACCTCTCACCAGGGCTGACCACACCTCCCACCTTCCCGCTTATCCACACTAATCCTCACTCTCCAGAGATTCTTTAGCCATACGAGCCTTCCAGTCTCTGTTCTGGCCACATCCTCGTCATCCATCACCCTCGTGAGCCCTTTTCCCATCACCCAGTTCAGAGCCCGTGTTATAATTACGTCCCCCAAAGCACTCCTTTCTCCCTCTATTGAACACAACTGGCACAATCCCAACCATGAGCAAGCCCAAGTGTCCCCATGTCTGAGCCTCACTCAGGTGACCACAGGAAAACCACACAAAGATGTCTCCTGGTCTTCTGTGAAAATGTATGACCACAAATCTCCAGGGAGCCCCAATCTTGCCCAACGAGCACGATGTACCTGGTAAGAAAGTCCATTCTTTCAACACGTATAAGGGTAATTCCATACTTTCTCTCCTCTAACCCTCCTATGGCCCCATTGTACGCACCATCCCACCCCACCCCACAAATCTGAGCTAATGACTTCGCCTTTTCTTTGTTGTGAAACAGAAGCAACAAGTTAAGAACACGTTTATCTTCTTACCATAAAAACCATCAGTCCACTTACGTCCTTACACGTGTACTGGTCCCTGCCTTGTTCCTATGGATAAAAGATTCCTGCTCCCATCGGGGCCATGACCCCTAATTTCTCAAGGACTTGTGTCCAGAGTTATGTCCCCTCTCTGCCCTGCACTCCTCGCTCTCGCTCTCGCTCCTGCTCTCATAGATTACTACCACTGGCTTACAAACACGTTGTTACAGTTTACATCAGAGAAAACACAGCCCACATGAGTTCCTCAACCCATTTCACGCTGGTACCTCCACCAAGACTCCTCTGTTGAGGTCACCAAAGTTCTTCCCACATGTGAAGTTGCATCTCTATTCTTGTCGCTTGATCTCTCAGCAGCATTGGACACAGATTAGCAACCTCTCTCCCTCTTGAAACACTTGCTCCTCTCATCCTCCATGATACCAGTTTCTCCTTTTTCCTCCCTCGCTGACTCTTCCTTTATCGCCTTTTCCTGGGTTTTCTTTCTTTTGTCAACTTCTGAGTGTTCCAAGTACCCAGGTTGCACCCTGGCCCCGCTTCTCGCCCCTCTGCACAATCTCCAGAAGCACTTCATAGGGTCTTGAGGCTGGACCCCGACTCCCCAGTGTGTTTTCCTCCTCTGACACTCCCTAGGGTACTGTGTGTGTGTTTCCCACATACGTGACACAGCCTCCACTTGGTGTCTAAAAGTCTCTTCCCGTCTTTTCCTTCTCTATAAATAATAACATGACCCAAGTGTTCTTGGGACTATCATTGATTCTTTCCATTTCCTTAGCCTTCGTAGCAGCAAGTCCTTCCCCCCTTCCCCCAGGACACAGTCTGAATCCATCCACATCTTCTGTTCTCTCACTGTCATTGTTCTCTGGAAGGCCTTGCCATGGCCTCTGACCTGGCTCCACCACTTCCATTTTTCATTGCTTAGGGTCTTCGACACGCAATAGCCAGAGTGATTTGCAATAATAGTTAAGGATGCAAACTGGAGACTCATTGTAGTGGCTCCCGTTGCACTGAGAACACGTCCAGGCTCTAGTCCGCAGTCTAAAAGGCACACTCAGGTAGTGCTGGCCTCCTAAGGGGATGGGAGATTCAGAAGTATGCACTTTCAGTTGTCACAATTACTTACTATTCGAATTTAGTGCACACAGCCCAGATGTAACCCACACAGTGAAGAACTGACCTGGCCAAAATGCCAACCAGGCCCACCCTGGAGAAGCAAGCACACAAGTTGGACACATCTCTCGGTCTCACTTCCACTCTCCTCTCCACCACACTGGCCTTTCTCCTTTGAACCTGGGACGCAGATCTCTACCTGGGATGCAAGTCCCTCTGACTTTGCTGGATTGGCTCCACTTGCATTTGATCTTGGCCTACAGATCACTTCCCAGAGCCCCCTCTGAACCACAAGGGAATCCTCCACCACATCATCATGAGCATCTGGAAACTTTGTTTCTTTTGTTTCTTTTTGGATCCCTGCCCCAATCCCACCAAGAGCAGGGAATTTCTTATGTTGGTCACTGCTCCATTCTCCACACAGAGAACTGCAAGGACGCAATCATTACTTGTTGAATGAATGAACACGTGAATGAATGAAGAAACAGAGAGTGAGTACCTTCTAAGCAGCAGAAGGCTTGTGGCAAAGTTTTGTTTTATGAGGACAGTTGAATTGTTCAGTTTCATTCTAGAGGAAGAATGTGTTTACCCAACAGTTTCTGAGCTCCTCCCATGTGACATCCTGTTCTCATCAGTCAAAGGGTGGGCTGTGGGGAAAACATAAACGACGAAGTGTCAGGGGTTGTCTTCTTCCTGCCTCTTCTGTCTGATGCGCCATCAGTCACCCACCCCCACACTCTCTTCCAGCCATGATGGGGGGAGTGGGGCAAGCGCAAGATTGATGGGCTGCCAATCATCTCAAGTACGATCTGTGTGCATGAATGGCGGGTGACAGAGCCAGTCCCACGCTACATACTTTCTCCAGAAAAGGGAAGATGCTGTGGACAGCACCAAAGACACGAAGGGCACCTGGGTTCTTGCCTCTGGGAATTGGCAATGGATGTCCAAGAGTCTTTGAGAGGTGATCTAGGGTACCCATGAGAATGCTCCTGGGCTGGCTGACCAGACGTTGCAGTGCGGGGTGTCGTGGCCAAGTAGCGCCAAGAGGGGTTGTTGGTTAAGTGTGGCACAGGGTTTGAGGGAGAAGAGGGCACCATGATGCTGACAGAGCTGGAGTAAGGAGGAGGCAGAGGAAGGACAGGGGACAAGTGCAGAGGAGGAAACCGGACTCCCTCTCCTGGTGGGTGTGGTGATGCTGGAGAAGCCAAGTGGAGATGTAAGTCTGAAAGCTGAGAAGGGGAAGCCAGGATCATAGATGGCATCTCTTCCTTCTGTGCCTGTCTCTTCTCCAACACCTCCCAGGAGAAACTGGGCTATGCAGCCTGGGGAAAAGAGGAGGAAGTGTACCCGGCTTTGCGCTAAGCATGTTACATACACTGCATTCTTTCATCCTCACCAGGCCTTTGTTCGCGGGGACCATTGCAGGCCTCAGGAACAGATGTGGACCCAGACACACCACAGGAGCTCTAGGTGAGACAGCCTAAGTCACTCTCGTGATGCTCCAGCCAGGACATGACCCCACACAGCTGTGCCCAAGGAAGGCTAGAGTCTGTGAAGACAAGACCCCAGTGCCCAGGACCAGCCCTGCCTCTGCTTCCAGCTCCCTTCCTTCACCCTTCAGAGGCTATTTCCCAGATGATCTCTCTGAGCATCTTAAAGAGGAAAGCAGGAAAAGGAACAGCCCTTGCCCGGCCACTGAGGTCCCATCAGCTCTCATCATGGGACTGGGGAGGGGGTTCACTCCCCTGGCAGAACTTTGCCTGGGCTCCCCAGCTTAAAGGTGGGATCCCTGACCCTCAGGGATGCCGAGGGGAGAGGCAGGCTGCTGGGTTTGCCTCATGAAGGCTCTTCCATGTAGGCAGCTCTCCAAGACTCAGTAAACCCTCTCTCTCAGGATGGACCTCTTTTACCCTCTTCCCTCACCTTTCCCCGGGGTTTACACGCTCACGCATAGGGTCTACCATCTAGTTTTCATGAGCACTGTAGTTATGTTCCAACTAAGTACCCATTTAAACTTTACAGCCTTTTATTGGGGTTGTATTCATGGACAAATAAACATAAGGCACTTAAAAGTTTATCTACTGGAAGCTTCTGTTTTGGCCTACAAAATGATCCTGGAAGCCAACCTAATTTTATGTCCTTATCTCTGAAAGGGAGAGCTTTCTGAATTTTAGATGCCAAAACAGGGTGAAGATAAATTTCTAATTGAAAATCTTGTTTATTGTGTGAATTTCTTTTTTACCACTTTAAAAATTATTTTATTTTAGAATTCTGAAGCTATCACTAAGTACGAAGTATATTTAATTTTCCTGCAAAAAGGAACATTGACCTGACCTGTGTGAGCACGGGGTGGATGGTTTACGGCCATGTGTGCTGTGGTCTCACCTCCTTGCATATTCAGGCTGATTGTTTACATACGCTTGCCTGTGAACACTTCAGTCATCCAGCCAACAGTCAGGCCACGCAATTAGTAAGAGATACTGCGATTCACTCCTGAACAGATGAGAGCGGCTGAGCCCAGTGGCAGCATCTCATTTTCTCTAAATATACTCGTATGTGTCATTTCTCCTTATCTTGTCAGATGTTTAGGTGAGAAATGTATGCAACACAGGCCAGATGCTGGCCCGAAGGAAACATCAGATACCTGAGAAGTGTGGATACGTGGGAGGCAGGAAGAGAGAGCAGGAAGGTTCAGGCATGGAGCTGCCTCACTGGAGAATGGAACTGAGTTGGGCAGCGAAGCCAGAGCTCAGGACTGTTCAGCCTGGGAGGGAGAATCAGTTCCAGGGCGCCAGGGGAAGGCGCTGGACGCTGGGTGTGGGGTGGGGGGGCAGAGCGGCCGGCCTGTATTCCCTGTGCTTTCCTTCTGCTAGGTTCCACACAGTAGCACTCTTCCCTGGAAGAAGGTGGGAGGGACCAGCTGTGGCTGTCACCCACTTTCTTTATGCTGCAAGAACATGACAACACACAAAGAAGTTGCCTGTGGAGCTCCCATCTAAAAAACACTAATAATCGCACATGTTTGATCTTGTTTTTGGATACCAGGTTCACTTAAAAAAAAAAAAAAAAAGTATTTTGAGGAATTTGATCCTTAAAACGACTCTGTATATAATTTAGGAATACTCATTTTATTTTACCAGTGGGGTGGCTGAGACGGAGAGAGGCCTGCGTGCAATAAGTCATCGCCTATTTTCTCTCTAGTGGTTCTTTCTTTCCAAGACCCACACCAGGATCCTTGGTGGGGGGGCTGGGTTCTGGAAACGTGTTGAACTTGCCACTTAAACATAGCTCAGCTGCCAATCAGGGTCTCCTTCTAGTTAAACAGCCACTTCAGGTCAACTGGAAGTGTGGGGGTAAGGACCTGTCTCCGGGATTTCCCCTGCTGCCTCCTGCTCCCATCCCGGAGGCATCTGGGTAAGGTGGGAACCACCTCTCAGGAGCTGGTAGGCAAGTGGTTCTTCTTTATGGGTGGTCCTTCCAGGAGCGGGAGTGTCCTGTGGATTCTGAGACCGCCTCCCCTGACCACTCCATCTGCCCTGGCTTAGTCACCCCCGAGCCTCACTAAGGTGCCCAGGCTGGGACAGTGGCTCTCTACTCACACTTGCCTTCCGGGAGCAGCAGAAACTTCTGGATCCCACCCTCCCACCCAAGGCCTGATGGAGACCAGCAGGCATTATCACAGGCTTTCCTTTTGGCTTAGAAAACACTCAGCCACAGTTTCTATTCTCCCATGGTCACCCATTTTGGTCTGGGGGGAAATGATGAAATCCTCCCAGAGACTCAGAGAGACGTCGAACGCTCTGCTTTTGTTTTCCACTCTATCGATCTGAGACTTTTCTACTGGTACCCTCATGTCGTGCGGGGAGGCCTGCGGGGTCTCTGCTCCCGCTCCCCATACAAGAACGCAGGATATGGTGAGGCCAAAAAGGAACACCCACGGAGCCATAGGTAGGGGAGTCATACCACTACGGTCTCACTGGAGGCTGGGTTCACTGGACGTGCGACCTGCTGTCCGTTTTGTCTGCAACCCACTGGCGACTCTCTTTCACTCTCCTCCACTCTCCTCGGCTCTCCTTCGTAGCCGCAGCAGTTATATTAGTGGCTAATGGCTCAATGGCTACAGCTGACGGCCAACTAGCCCCAGCTGATGGCCATCTACTACCCGAGCCAGCACCCCTCCACGTGAGGCCGAGAGCCTGTAAACTACTTTCTGGGGCTCTGCCCCCACACCTCACCACCCACTTTTCACTGTGGACAGAGTGACAGGAGGGATAGAGGTTGCTGACATTTTACCTCTTGCCTCCTTCCTTTCCTCAGGGAACAGGAAAAGCTTTCTTTTATTTCCACTTTCTGAATTACAAGGAAGTCCCTAAAAGATACTGTGTTCCTTCTTAAGATGGTATTTATGTTCCCTTCCCGAGTGGAATGGCAAAAGAGAAACATGATTGATAGGTTATACAGGTTGTAGTTTTATTTCCCCTCATTCAACATTCTGAAAAATATATTCCAGTTGTACTAGAAGACTAGGAAATGTCTTCTAATTGGGGACCTTGCAGCATCTCGTGTGCATGTGAAGAAATAGTGACCACTGCAAATTGGATTGAAATGGGGCCCAGTGGGCAAAGTTCTTTAAAACTTGCTTCCATTGCTGGGAGATGTAGTCCAGGTAGGAAAAAAAGTATTAGGCAGTATTAGGGTTCTTTACTGTTGGCAATGATAAATTCTTGAACTTTATCTTGATCAAGTTGGCCTCGAATATGGGAAGATTGATTGGAAGACAACTCCTAATGGTCAGAGAAGATTGGAAGTAGACAGTTTCTCCCGTGTCCCTGGTCCACGAGTTCCTCTACCGAGATGCTGGGTCTGCCCGGCCCCTGTCCCAGGGACGGTGTTTAACTCCTCTTTTAATTCCATGAGCCTCCCGCAGTGTCTCCTGGTCTGAATTAGCCAGAGCCCACACCTGTCTTTTACAACCTTGACCCCTAACCATACAGGACCTCAGGTGCTCCTCTGTGGCACGAGTGCCAATGTCTGCCAAACTGGGTGTGGTGTGGAATGATGCCTGCTTCCTGCCCGGCACAGGCCTGACACACAGTAGGGATTCAGCAAAAGGTGGCGGTTGCCATTTGAGTTAAAAGTGAAGGAGTATGTTTTCACAATCCCACAACTTTGCTTTTTTCACAGTATTACTGGGAATACATTCTTGAGGCTGCTCTGAGAAATTACATGTTTATCATACGCTCAGCAGAGACTCCAAAGGAGCTCTTTGTTCTAAAGTGAAATGAGTTTGCGTCTTTGACAGGTGTCTTTTTTGTGATGCTGACATCTTTCTCAAGTAGCGACTTTCTTTAGAATTCCCCTGAGCAGCCTGGGAAATTGTAATCCGTGTTGGCAGACAGAGACAGCCCTGGGTTCTCTCACTGCCGTCAAGAAGAGGTGGTACAGCCTAGAGCTCACATGTCACATCCAAAACATTGTAGAATTGTCCCATTTCCTGCCTGCAAGCTCCGCCCCCCTCCCAGCGCACCATATATGAATGTAAGGGAAATGATGGGTCTGTCTTGGAGGTCTTGATGCTGTCGGTAGGCTGAATCTGGCAAGTCTTTAACAGGCTTTCATTGAAAATAAGTAATTTCAAAAAGGGTAGAATTCAAAAATTCTCACATCTTTCAGAACCAGATTATCTGTGCTGTTCAGAGATGGGGTTGAAGTTGGCTGCTGGAAGGTTCTCTCAGTGCCCACTGCCCAGGGAGGCAGTCCGATTAGTGGGGAGAGGGCAGCCTGGGGAAGGGGGCAGGGTCGACCCGGAGACTCCACCTCACCAAGATGGGCGTGAGGCTCGCCCGGCTCTTTGTGCCACTTCCTTGAGGAATTGCCTCAATCTAGTAATTAGAAATCTCCACCCTGCCAGTTCTTATGGATTCACCCAGAAATCTGTATTGACAAAGAAAAGATGTGCAACTCCTAAAAAGACATTAGGACCGAGACATGGCCCAGGAAGCACATGCCATCAGGAAAGGTGGATGCAGCACCATGAGGCCAGAAAAACTTCCTAAAACTTAAGGGAAGTCCTGCAAGGGTGGACACAGGGCAGAGGGGGTGTGGTGGGGATGGAGGGTGGCAGAGCTGGCCCTGCCAGGGCCTCCTTCCTGGCCCAGTGGGCAGCGGCAGCAGCAGCTGAGTGGAACCCTAATGTGCCCGCCTCCGGGCTTGAACCTGGCCTCTCTCGTGGGCAAAGTCCCCGCGGCTGTTTTCTTTGCTGAGTTCCTAGAGAGCAGCACTCTCGAGTCTCTTCATTGAAGAAATGAAGTGACTGGCAAGGCTGTTAAGAGGCTCGGCCTGAACCAAGGTTACATCATGTGTTCCGGGGCCAGGGGGCAATTTAGCCTTCCTGGGCTCCTTCCTCCAAATGGAATCCTAAAAGTTCCTTTTAAAGAAACGTGAGAAAATTTCTCACATAAAATAAAATTACTTTATCACTGCATTGCTGTAAAGACAAATACAATCCAGGCTGGCTTATATTCTCCAGATTTTCAAAGAAATTAAAACATTTCTGTGGGCCCTTGTGCTGCCTCCCTACGGCCCCACTGGTCTCTCCTGGGAGCTCTTCCAGCCCAGTCCCCCGCCACTGGCCTAGGAATCTCCATTGCTTTTGCAGAACTGTACCCCACGCACATCTCCCACGTTGCTTACCCATGTGTGGGTCTGTCTCCCAACAGTCTGAGAACTCCATGAGACCAAGAATGGGGCCCAATACCTAGCCTGGGTTGGACCCATAATAAAGGACACACAGTACTAACCAAATGCTTGCTGACTTCATTCATTCATTCACTCATTCATTCATTCATTGCTGAATTATCTTTTGTGACAGGTTGAAGTCTGCAGATAACTTGTTAACCCAAAAATAATCATCTGGAAAAATAACTACATCTTAATTCCAAGTTTGGGAAAATAAGGGAGACTATTGCATTTCCTCGCTGCTCTCCAGGGTTGAGCCTTGGGTGGTGCTGATGTTCAGGAAGAGAAAACACTCATTCAGAATCAGGGCTGTGAATTCTGTGGGGGATCAAACCAAGCTCTACTATTAGAGGAAGGACTAAGGTGTGGCTGGGAATGGTTTTCTGGAGTTTCACACAACGTGACTCTGAAGAGCAGGTCAAACAATCATTTGAGCAATCACAGAAGCCCTGGAAAACACGCGCAGATGCAAAACGTGATGATTTGGACAGGGCCCGGCCCTTGCTCACTTTCATCGGTGTAGGGTGATGTTAAAAATCACAATGTCATCCCACCGTCATTACCTCTCGTCAAAGCTCTAGAATGTGGCACCTGTTGGTCTGATTGGTTTTTAAAATGCGATGAACTTTCCAGAGTTAACTAATCATCCTAATTGCAGTTTAATCAGATGCACCGGTAATCACTGATAAAGACCTGGGACCTCTCCAAGGGCTTATTTCCATCGTAAAGTAGAAATGTGATCACACACACACACTATAGTGCTTCATTGTCACAAACATGGATCCCTGGGAGGCAGGACATTTTGGATCCAGCAAAAACGAACTCCTTCCAACTTGGCAAATGAGTACAACGAAGACTCTGTGGCCTTTCCTGTCTCGACCTTCTTGAGTCCCATCTTCTTCGCTTTGGAGTGCTGCTTTGTGAGTTCAGGTAAGTGCTGTAAGCTTTCCGTTTTCAGTAACGCTTCACAGCTCAGTCAGGACCACCTTGTCAAAGGCTCTTCACCAGGCTTCGTGTGGCCGACGCAGCAGGTCCCCACAGAGTGGGCTCTGGTCTGCTGACCAGCTGGCTGCTTGCGGACACCTGGTCCGTCCCCTCAGCCCAGCTAACTTGCCTTAATGAGAACAATAACGACTTGAAACAGGAAGCGGCTGTCCAGAATGTACCAAATAGATGAAAAGATGCTGTCACGCAGGGTCTCTGCTCCCGCTCCCTGCATAAGAACGCAGGATATGGTGATGCCAAAAAGGAGCACCCACGGAGCTATGGATGGGGGTTCACACCACTATAGTCTCGCTGGCGGCTGGGCTGGAGACACAGGAAGCAGGAGCCACATGATGCACAATCCGCTGTCTGCTTCTCTGCCAACCGACCCCACCTGCTAACTGCAACCCGCCCTTGGTAGCTCAGCCACGGCAGTTATATCAGTGGCCAATAGCTAACTGGTTACAGCTGATGGCCAACTAGTCACAGCTGATGGCCGTCTACCACCCGAGCCAGCACTTTTCCACGTGAGGCCGAGAGCCTGGAAACTGCTCTCTGGGACTCTGTCCCCACAGATGCCTTCCATGACATAGCTTCTCATCATGGCTAGGTCATGCTGACGCCACTTCTCTTACAGTCATTTCCCCTGACACAGGCAAACAAAGAAAATATTAAGGTGGTTTGTTGCCTCCGTGGGCTCCTTTGCCTGATAAGGAAACCAGCTGCTTCTCTGCCACCCAAGAAAAAGGTGGTGTGGGTCCTCCCCGCAGGAAGCCTCAACACTGGAGACCCGTTGCTCAGATGGTGGGGCGGCGGGACTCTGGCTTTGTGAACTCTGTTCCTTTCCTTTCCCCCGAGGAAAGTTCACAATGCCAACCAGCACTTTTCAGTTTTTGCATTGTGCTGCAGAGTTGGAAAGAGGTGGCTGGTACACAGAGTGGTTGTGGAGAGACTTATGAGGAGGGAGATGCCAGGGGCCCTGGAGCCTGTGGGACACATAGACGAGGCGGGAGGCTTTGAAGAAACGTCACCAGGCACACCTATCTATTTGCTATTCACGTGAGTGAAAAATATGAGGAACGGATGGGGGTTAGTTTGAAATGACTTCCTGGTGGCCGACTTGGTACTTGACCTTCTGAGGTTAGGCTTTGAGGTCTATGGCTTCCCCAGTGTTCCCGGCAAACCTCAGTCGTCCTCACCTCCTGCACTCGTAGCCCCCAGGCTGTCTGATGCCACTTTCTGCGGGGTCTGTGTGTCTGTCTTGGCCTCATGGCTTCTTTGATCCCAACCCACCTCACACTCCCATCACCTTCTGCTGGATGTTGACAGTAGCTTCTGCTGCCACTGTCACCCTGCCCCAATCACCTGCTCATACCTGCCAAGGGGCTCTTTCAAAATCACTGCTTTGAGCTGGTCATTTGATGTTTTAAGACTGCTGGCTCCTCACTGCCTGGGGGTCACATGAGAAGTTTTCACCGTGGCACAGTTCCTGCATCCCCACCATTCCGGCCACATCCCTGCAGCCCCCATCCACCCTCATCAGCTTCCCAGCCACACTTTCTCCAGTGCCATCCTCCCAGTCCCGAGACAGAAGCAAGCCGGCCTCTACCAGACACTGCAGCTTTCTCTTGGTTTTCAAGACGCCCTGTTGTCCAAATTTCCCTCTCCCTGTTTCTCTGCCACCTTTGCTGCCCCCCTTTTCTGCACGTCCTCAAAATGTGAGTGTTCCTCTGGGCTGGGCTCTGGTCTGTCCTTACTCCATCTGTACTTCCTTCCTCGGGGATTGTCCACCTTTTCATAACTTGACCTGTGACATTCACACTGATGGTCTCATATGTGTATCTGAGGCCCAAGATTCCCTTTCAGTTCTAGATTCATATTTCAGGCTCTCTGTTTGACATGTCTATACGAATATCTCCAGGACATCTTAATTCAACAAGTTCAAAACTGATCTTTGCTTTTCCTCTCTCTCTCTCTCTCCTGCTTGTTCATACCAAAAACCTGAGAGCTGTTCTTCCCCCAGACAAGCCATTGACAAGTCCTTGTCATTAAACTCCGAAATATAGCAGATATCTGTGTCTGCTGGCTGTGCTGGAGACCAAGCCCCGTGGCATCTTATCTGGACCCCCGTAACGCACTCCTAACTGGCACACCTGCTTCTCTGTGGCTCCTCTCAACCCGTTCTCCCCACACACCATTGCCAGAATCCTCTTTTAAACTCAGACCTAGTGCTTCTCGCTCACTGCATGGAGGGTAAATTCTAACTCATCACCATGTGCAGTGTTCTGTACAATCTTTTCTCTGCCTTCTCTCTGACCCTCAAAGACACCCACTCCTTTCTGCTTCTGAGCCTTTGCATATGCTGTTCCCTCTTCCAGAAATACTTTTCCCACCCTCTCCATAGTTCTCACTCCTCTCATCCTCTAGAGAAGCAGAAATACCACTTGTTTGGAAATGCCTTCCCTGAATATCCCATCTATGGTACTTTCCAGACCCCTGTTTGATTCTGTCAGAGAGCTTATTATATATATTTTTATTGATGTGACTGTCATCTGACTCCCTCCATAAAATTCACAAATCCATCATGGCAGAGGTCAGGTCCTCCTTACGCACCCTGGTATCCATCCCCAGAGCCAGTCAGAATAACACTAAACAAACATTTGTTGAACAAATGCATTTGGAGACCATTCGCATTTACAAAATGAGGTGTGTATTAATTAGCATAGACTTGGCTGCAGTAACAAATAGGCCCAAATACATACATGATCAAATACAACAGCTCTTGCTCATGCAATCACCCATGCGGTGTTCCCAGCCAGTCAGTGGCTCTCTTCCATGTGGTGATTAAGGAGCCTGTTTTGTGCCAGTCTCAGCCTGTCAATGACCAGTGTTGTCGCTGGAGCAGCCCCTGTGGCTCTTATTATCATTGCAAGATGTCTCTTCGCAGTAACCACTGGGAAACTTTGAAAATAAAGATTTATTATTTACAGGTCCTGGAAGGCATGGTATACCTACAGTCACAGAGCATTTGTTGCAGATAATGAGAGAGAGCAAGAGAGCAAGCGAGCTTTGGCCTTGGGTTCTACTTTTATTGGGGTCCATGGTGGGGGCCTAGGGTTTTGCCGGCTCATTCTTTATTGGTGAATTTAAAACATAAGAGCAGGAATTTAAAGCTCCAGAAGAGAAAAACACAAGTGACCCAAATGGTCAGTTATTGAAATCAGCCAAGATCTCTAAAACAAAGGCATAGGATGTGGCGGGGGTGGGGGGGTGGGGGGGGACACGTAGCTCTTTACCTAGGCAGGTGGCCGGCAATGAGTTTATTCCCGATAGCTGTCTCTGAAGTGGACGCCTCTGTGTAGGTCATGCCTGGCAACCCAAGCTTTCCTTAGGCATTTGCATCACAAACAAGGGGGGAAAAAAAGCAGCTGTCAGTGTCTACACTGCAGGCTGAAGCTCCTTCCATCTCAAGAGTCAGAAACCATCTAGGGCCTTGTCGTTGTGTTCACCTGGCAGGAACCATTTGCTGCTCAGAAGTCGTGGTGTCTCCTGACGGCAGCAAGGAGCTGGGGAAGGAGCCTAAGCGAGGAAACGGGTTTTGATGAACAGTCATCTCTGCCACAGTTTGGACGTGAGGTTGGTTCCCTGGTCCAGGAGAAGGGGTCAGAAGACTCCCTCAGCTCGGTCACTACCCACCTGAAAGGCCCAGAGGCTTTAACAGGACGGCCTTCATTTATCGCTGGCCTGGGACGGATCAGTGCACCGGTATCTGTGCTCTAAGAAACCATGGTCAGTGCTTGGGGCGCTTCAGAGCCTTCAGAAGGGTTGAGGAGGTGCTTCTTTAAAGTAGGCCCTTTGACTCTGTCCCTTGTTAGAAACTCTGTAGTTGAAATTAATGAGTAGCATTCATTTTAAAGTTCTTCTTTTCTCCTAAATACTTAAGCTCTCACTCGATATTGCTGCCTTTTATTTTTATACCTGTATAAGCATTCCTGGTTGGAATTTTAAATATAGGTAATTGAGGCCATATCTTGTAGCTGGGCAGTAAGTGAAGAGCCTATCCATCTGTTGGCAAAGAAGGCAGGTACTGTTTACCTCTGCACTGAATCGGCCTCCTGTAATTTGAGTTGCAGAAGGCACCATCTGTTTGCAAAGTCCACTTAGCTGCAGTTGAGCAAGAGGGTAATAACCTTCCTGGACTGGATTCAATCTGCCCTCACTCTGACCAGCCGCCATCCTCCCCGCCCCATCTGTGAGAAAGTTAGATGATGGCTGGCTGGGACCCCCGGCCCTCTCAGCCAGGATAACCCGCCATCTCCCAGCACAGTGGGGGCATCCCGCTCCCCACTAAACCCACAAGTCCAGGGAGGAAAGAGGTTGACCAAGCACCCTGAACCTGGCAAACACAAAGACATTCCAGTTGCCTGGGAAACGACTCCCTTTGCGTGCTGGGAGTGACACCGACATATTCTATACATTTGCCTCTTGATGATACTCTCATCTTGCCGATTTGTGGCATATTGAGAAACCCCAACATTTGATAAAACTTGGACGGTCATCTGCTAAATCTGATTAACCCTTTTGAGAATTAACTGTTGCTTCCTGACACACACTGTGATGCTAAAACCTTTAACCATGAATACAGCTCATTTCAAGTGATAAAACATCTCTGTTACAGGTCTGCCTCCCTCACTTTCCAAGTTGTATGAGGGGTGAAATTGAGTTTAAACCATCTGGTGTGTTCTTAGCAAACCAGAAAGGACTTTGTGAGATAAGACAGCCAGTTAGTAGTCATGCCAAAGAAAGGTTTCGGGAGAATTAAACTGCACTAATTCATTTAGCTAACTCATCTGTGAACGATGGTTAAATATGGAGGATCATTAAGAGAATTTCTTCAGGGCCGGCCCGGTGGCTCAGGTGGTTGGAGCTCCGTGCTCCTAACTCTGAAGGCTGCTGGTTTGATTCCCATATGGGTCCGTGGGCTCTCAACCACAAGGTTTGCCAGTTCAATTCCTCGAGTCCCGCAAGGGATGGTGGGCTCTGCCCCCTGCAACTAAGATTGAACACGGCACCTTGAGCTGAGCTGCCACTGAGCTCCCAGATGGCTCAGTTGGCTGGAGCACGGGCTCTCAACCACAAGGTTGCTGGTTCAACTCCCGCAAGGAACGGTGGGCTGCTCCCCCTGCAACTAGCAATGGCAACTGGACCAGGAGCTGAGCTGTGCCCTCCACAACTAAGACTGAAAGGACAACAACTTGACTTGGAAAAAAGGCCTGGAAGTACACACTGTTCCCCAATAAAGTCCTGTTCCCCTTCCCCAATAAAATCTTTTTAAAAAAGAGAGAATTTCTTCATTGAAATTTGTACGATAGTCAATTCATTCTTAACAACACGATGGTTAAGAATTTTGGATCATTGTTTCTGCTAAATGTAAAGTCACCATTGCCACTTTATAAGTGTCCTATTCCACAGGCACAATTCAAAATCTGTAATAGAAAACTCTATTAGTGTGCACATAAATTTTCAGTGGTTGTTTCCCTAAATCGTTCACTACTAATATTTCTACCCAATTTAGAGATGTTATCCTAGAAAGTTAACCTGTGCACAACCACTTTCACGCCAGAGAGAGACTGCCGCTACTTGGGCATGCCTACACCCTAATGGGAGAGGCTTCTAACCTGTGGCGGGCAGAACAAAAAGAGCTCAAAGGGAGCAGGGGAGACTCAGCAGAAGGGAAGAACGGTAATCAATGCAGGTTCACTTATGTGCGTGGCTCTCTGCAGTGAAGGGAGGAGAGAAACCCAGGGGTTAATACCATAGAGTAAGGCTTTTGGGTTCAATTGGTCAGTATTTCAGTACTCTGAGGGCACTAACAATAACATTTGTCTGCAAAAGTCCTACTATGTGCTGGGTGCTGGGGACTCAAAAAAATCTATGCCTTGGTTTCTGTCCTCAATACATTTACAATACAGCTGGAGAGAGACAAAGAGAATGGGTGGTTCCAAGTTGTATAAAAATGCCAGCAGGATGGCATAGGAATGGGAAATTCATGATGCCACTTCTTCTACCCTTCACGCCCACAGCAGGCATCACTAATCAATCATGGAACTCTCTTTATCTGAACTGAGATATAACCTTAGGATTTTTCCCAGCCTGGCCCTCCAGGCAGCCATTGATCAGTGGCAGTTGCCATGTACAAGGACACACATGTGCCAGCCCTGGTGTAGACAGCCTGTGCTGGGGATGGAAAAAGACATCTCCATGGGTCCGTATCTGCTGAGATTCCAAAGGCCAGCCTATGCACCTCTTCAGAGCTGAACCAGAAGCCACAGAGAAGGGGTAATGCCCTTTGAAACACAATGCCTGAGTGTGGAAGAGTCACCATGACTCCTGGCCAAGCCCAGGTTATGCTGGTGAAGTCTGGGGGTGTGCATCCATCCTGGGGACAGACGAGGTCAGCTGTTCCAAGCCACTTAAGAAGGAGTAGGATGAGGAGGTCTGACCTGAGTCCCCACAGATAATTCCAAAGACGGACAGAAAGTGTAGCTTGCCTGGAAAGGGCCCTGTCATTGTCACATCAAGCATCCTCATCGTACCATGTGGCTGGGATGAAGCATGTTTCTTGGGGCAGAAACAAAGCCTGCAGGGGAGGGCTGAGATGGCCATGTTTTGACCTTGAAAAGCAGATAACAGTAGAAACTAAGATACTCACAGTTTGCAGAGACTAGGACCTGTCAGAGTGAAAGGACAATTGCCCTTGAGATTGGCAAGTGGTTATCTTCAGAGCAGAAGTTGTCCTTCAGAAAGGGAATGGTTCACTCAACAAACACCTTCTGAGTGCATATCACAGGCAGACCACAACAGAGAGCAGAACTGACCTGGATTCCACACGTGTGCGGTTTATAGGCCACAAAGGGGGACAGCATTCTTCACCCAGCCCCACCAGTGGTGACATGCCACCGGGTAATATTTTGATATACTGCAGTGTTGCTTTCTTATTGCTGCTGTAACAAATTACCACAAATGTAATGGATTAAAACAATTGAAATTTATTTTCTTAGTGGTCAGAAGACCAAAATGAGTCTTAGGGGACGAAAATTAAGATGTCGGCAAGATGAGAAAGAAGGACATCCTGCCATTTGCCACCTTGGGTGCTCCTTGAGGGCATTATGCTGAGTGACATAAGTCAGACAGACAAATACAACGACCGTATGATGTCACTTGTATGTGAAGCCTGAAAAACTGAAGTCATAAAAACACAGATTTGAATGGTTGTTACCAAGGGCTGGGGATGGAGGAAATGGGGAGACACAGGTACAAACTTACAACCTGAAGATAAGTGAGTTCTGGGGGTCTGATGCAAGGCATGGTGATTACAGTCAACGATGCTGTATTGTAAACTTCAGAGTTGCCAAGAGACTAGATCTGAATTGTCCTCACCACAAAAAGAGGAATAATTATGTGACGCGATAGAAGTATCACTAATGCTGCAGTGGTGATCATGTTGTGACATATAAGTCTATCAACTCCACACATTGTACACCTTACACTTACCCAGTTGTACATACCAACTATGTCTCAATAAAAACGAGTAAATAAAAATACAGGTAAAAGGGAAAAAAGATGTCAACAGGGCTGTGCTCTGCAGGCTCCTGGAGAGGATCCATTTCCTGGCCTTTTCCATCTTCTAGAAGCCCCTGAACTCCTTGGCTCATGGCCCCTCTTCTGTCTTCAGAGCTCATCACTCCAACCATCCTTTCTGTTGTCATGTCTCCTTTTTCTGATTCGGAGCCTCCTGCCTGTCATAAGGATCCACCCAGATAATCCAGGATAATTGCCCTATCCCAAGGTTCTTAACTTTATCGCATCTGCAAGTCGCTTTTGCCAAATCAGGTAACCGCCCTGGTTGCAGGGACTAGGATGTGGTCATCTTTGGGTGGCCATAATCCAGCCTACAATACTTACTATCTGTTTTGCCTTTGAATTCCCTTTCCACGTTCCCTCCCCTCCACCATTCAAGCAGCAAGAAGCTCTCTGTGAACTGCCCTCCCCCCCGAGAGCACCGAGAAGGTAGGGGCAAATACATGATCTTGATCTTGAAAGCTACGGCATTCAACTGCAAGAGCCAGGCTCTTGAGAGAGAGAAAAAAGCTCATTTGAATTCCAAAAACCTTCATTTGGAAAATCAAAAGCTGAAGTCTGAAGGATGAGGGCATAGAGTTAATCTATATATAATAAATTAGAAAGAGAACTCACTTGTTTCTGTTCAAAAGGGATAAAGCTTTGCCCAGTTGTTCACAGGAGAGAGATCAGAGGTGACTTTAGGAGCAATGGGTCCCTGAGAAGTCGGCAGCCCTGGCCCACTGCTGAGGTGAAAACTCCAGAAGGTGGCCCGTGTGAATGGCTGGTCACCAGGGCACTGGGCAGCTGCCCTCAGGCCCCTCCAGTGTTCAGGGCAGCCAGGTGTGGACGCCTCTCTAGGCTCTGGAGTTCTGTGCACCCCTCAGTGGGTCAGGAAGGCCCCTGAGATGCTCCTGTTCCCCTCCAGATGGGAGGGGAAGGACCCGACAAGGAACAGAAGCCCCAGGTTTAGGGAGCAGAGGGGGCTCAGCCTTCCAGAGCAGCCACTGACACACGGATGAGACTGCTGGATGAGTCCCACCCCAGAGGAGGCCAGCAAGGACAAAGGCAGCCCAGACCCCAGACTTTCCCCAGTTCCAGGGACACAGGAGCTCCTCTATCCTGAGGCCTTTTCACCTGCATCCCAAGAGAGAAGGGGATGGAGATGCTGAGCTGCTTAAGTGTAAGCCCCCTTTGGCCCCAGTATTTAAAGCAGGAGGCAACTGGAAAGCTTTCCCGGGACTAAGGGATGGGGCAGGTGGTTCGGTTACAGGAAGCACCTAAATTCTAGACAGTAAAACCAGAATCCTATGCAGAGTGCTAAGGGTTTCAGAGCAGATCCTGCTCTAATGGGTTCAGTGTCACCCATGGGCAGCAATATTTGAGCTGAGACCTGCAGTCTTTTGTGCTATTTTGTAATCGCCAGCTCTTTGATCCCACTTACTACTTTTTGAAAGGTCAACCCAGTGTTTTCTCTGAACCTGAGGGCAATAATAACAGTGGCTAACGTTTATGGGGACAGTCCCCCAGCCAAGCACTTGCATGCATCATCTCGTGGGCTCCTCACCTTAGGCCAGTGAAGTAGGGTCCATTGTTGTGTGTGCCCTACAGATGAGGAAACTGAGACATCGTGACTTGCCCAAGGTCCCACGGCGAGGAATTCTCCGTCTGACTGGAGTTTTGTCCTTTATCCGTGGACTGCCAAGCTTTTATAGTTCATATCTTTCATGTATATATTTTTCTAATTTTCACAATTTGTATATAATTCCAATAATAATAATTGACCTCGAGCCAGATAATTGGGCTACGTGAGTTACCTGCATTGTCTATGGAATCCTCGCAGCAACTCAGGAGGACATCGGATACTTTTATTGTGTACATTTTGCAAAGGAGGACACTGGTTTTTGAAGTGTCCAGTCACTTTCTCAACGCTGCAGAGTAAGTGGTTGCGCCAGGATTTTAACCCTTGTCTGCAAAGCCCGACGAGCTCTAAGGCTCACGCCTGAGTCTCTCACCAGAACATAGGCTCTTGGAGGATCAGGTCGTGTCTTAACCTCTCCAGACTCCCAACACATGGCACAATGTCTCTGGGTCAGGACAGGCTCAGGCGCATGAATACTGAGTGCACACAGCCCTCGGCATCAGGCGCGTGAATACTAAGTGCACACAGCCCTCTGCCATAGCCTGCAATGATGGCCAGCACACGTTTGATGAATGAATGAATTTAAGATTTACTAAAATCCTACATTTGGGAGACAGCAGTGAACAGGACTGGTTTTAACACCTGGTCCCAGGTTGTCCTTACAGAGGCCTAGCGTCTCACAGGAATGATTGCACTGACCTTGATGTAGTCTTTTTGCAAATATCACAAGGTTTGCAAACCATATATCACAAGGAAAGAGTAGCTTTGATGCTTGTCACTCCCATGTACATTTAGAACATTTAGAACATTTTTTCTAAAGGAAGATTTTCCTCCAGTGTCCCTTGCAATCTTGGCACCTTAGAAGCTGACTTGGAAGAATGAGCACAGTCAAGTCTTTATGCAGCTGGTGCATTTGCTATATAAGCACTGATAATAAAAAATTCTTTCATAATTCTCAGGAGGACAGAGGTAGACAGTCACCCAAGCAGTAATCATGAACTCTGCCTTCCCCATTGGACAATGGGAAGCAGATGCTTTGTCGTTCAGAAGACGGGACGCTCTCAACTCATTGTGGCTGAAAGCAATCACTCCACAGTGCTCCGAATGAGTGATGTATATATGCATTTGTGTGCATTTTCAGGACATGAGAAAATATTTGATGTGTTTATTTTCTCCCAAGAATACCAAAAAGGAAAGAAATGCACGAATACTCCACTGTCTTTTGATCATGATTTCTCTGGAAGGATGCAATGAGGAAAAGGTCACGTCTGATACATCAATGTTTCCAGCAACGACCTGTAAGGCGTCTGCCCAGCGTAGGTGCTCAGCTGCTTGATAAAACCATGTGGAAGAAGTGAAGGGCTTTGGGGGAAACGGAGGCACAGAAGAATGATTTAGCATGGGCTCCAAGAGTCTACTCTGTTTCATCCACCATGGTTCATTTTTCAAAGGACACATCTAGACGCTTGCTCGTTTTTTCCCGGATAGGGGATCCTTCCATGAAAACCTAAACCCACTCTGTTGGCATTCAGACAATCCCTTCGAGCTGTGGGACTTGCATTTCTGGGCTTTGCTGCTAGGGATTCTGATTCAGCAGACCTGGGGTTTTGCTCAGAAATCTCCACTTTTAAATACCTTTTGGGATGATGCTGAGCAGGCCTATTTGGGGAACCCCAAGTTTGTAGTTACTCAAAGCCAGCTGCAAGGTCAGCATACTTCGAAGGAGGATTAATTCATTTTGAGATAAACCTTCAATCATCCCAGAGGGGAACCAAGCAGATAAAGCCTCTCAGTCCTGGGCGCATATTCCAGTCATTGGGGGAGCTTTTGAAAAACATGCCTCTTTGCCCTCTTTCCAGACCACTGAAGTCAGAAGCCCTGTGGTGAGGCCGGGGCTTTGTAACACTGTTGGAGGGCTTCCCTGGCAGACTGGAGAGCAGAGAAGGTCGAGGATGACTGAGTGAAATAAAACCCTGTTCAAATTCACAGCAGTGGGGTTACTTTGTGTTGATTTTCAAGGTCATTCAGCCAAAAAAGAGTCTTAGTTGGTTGTCAGTTACCTTAACAGTAGTCGCTACCTTACAAAGCACACAGTCTGTAATTCCGTAGGGCTGATCCTACCAAGGCTGTTTTGCAAAGAAAAAAGTGATGCTCAGAAAGGCAAAAGTATGACGCGAGTTAACACAGCTGTGCATGCCAGAGCTGTGTAGCCCCACGCCCAGGGAGCATGCTGTTGTACCATGTGACCTGCAAATTTTTACAGATTTACTGCTGAGTTTCAGCTCCCTCGACTTAAAAGTTATTTGATAATTGAGTTTTCAAGACCGGGGTGAGTCTGTAAGCTTGACTTTGAGTGACAGGGCAATGTCCACGGCAGGGGTGAGAATCCACACAACCATATATGCACATAGAAGATGGACAGCCGAGGGTGGTCTGACTTTCTGGGATGCTCATAATGTACATCTTAGTGAAATGTGATAGAAAAAGAAAAAGACTCTTTAAAGACAAGCAGTTAAGTAACTTCAAGTTTGCAAGGAAAGAAATACATGACTCAGGGAAACAGAGAGAGAAAACAAGCTAACATAATATGTATGTATGTATATTTCGTATCATGCTTTCCAATTTACTGCAATCTGTAGTACTCTGAATCTCACTACATTGGGTATAATTATTTCTTTCTAAATAATTTTGCAGACTTGCAGCATAATAACTCAGGATCACAAATAAGAATCAAGTCCGCTGTGCTCACAACACAGCAGTAATTATGTTCTTGAATTGGTACAGCTCCTTACAGCTTGGTGCAAAGTAATTACGTGATTTTTTTTTTGGGGGGGGGGCAAAGCATACTAACCTGTGGGAATGACAAACCACGAAGTATAAGAAAAGTCTGTGTTTCTAATGGGGAAACACCAAATTTGGCCTACTAAAAAATCCCAGTCTAAGTGGATCCTCCCAGAAGGAAACCACCAGTCAGCTCATTAGCGTCTCACGTGGATGGAGGGCACTTCCAGTGGCTGAGATATGAAAGCAGCTACCTCCAGACCAATCAACACAGAAATGTGCATTTCATTACGGAGAGGGCACTGGAGAGCGTACATCCGACCCGGGTTGACATCTGGGTTTGGTCATCCGTGCGCATGGCTGTATATGCTACTCGATGAACAGACCCTATTTGTTAGTAAGTAGTGGTTGCCTCTGGGGGGCGTGAAGGTTGGTGTGCAGTTGAGTGAAATGTGATTGAAGGGGAGAACCCAGTGGGTTTCTACTACATCTGTAAGGCTTCACTTCTTAAGCTGGATGATGATTATGCAGTATTTGTTATAATATCCTCCATAGTTTTTGTTCATCTGAAATAATTTATAGTTTCTGTGATGGTTAATTTTAAGTGTCAGTTTGACTGGGCTAAGGGAGATCCAGATAGCTGGTGAAACATTATTTCTGGGGTGTTTCTGGAAGATATTAGCATTTGAATTGGTGAACCGAGTAAAGCAGATGTCGCTCCCCCATGTGGGTGGGCCTCATTTCATCTGTTGAGGGTCCGAGTAAAACAAGAAGGTAAAGGAAGGGAACTTCACTCTCTCTTAGGCTGAGACAGCCATTCTCTCCTGCCCTCAGAGCATGATTCTCAGGAAAGGAATTGCTTAAAACCTGAGTCTGGTGGACCAGAAAGGTTGTTTTCTGAAGTTTCTTCAGAGACTTTCTGATTTTCCAAATAGATTTGAAATAGAAATACATGGCAACCTCTAGAAACTTCTGGTATCAAGGGGAAGATGCTACTTAGTTCTCCTTCTGTATGTGCTCAATTTGATGGAGCTAGCGATGGGGGAATGGAATCAACATGTTATGCACGTTGAGATTTCCTTGTGTCGGGGTGAACATTGACTTCTCATGTGGAGTTAGTACCAGAGTCACGTGGTACAAAGAATCCTGTCCCCACCCCATCTTCCATCAGCGTGTTCTTTGATACACTTGTGTGTGCAGGTGATGGGAGGTGGGTTTAGCCTTCCAAGACCTGCCTGTGGTCTCTCTCTCTAAATCACCCTTAACTGGAATCCGTGAGGGGAGGGCTCAGAGGAAGTACTTCTGAGTACTAAGTACATACCTCTTCCCAGTACCCCATGCCAAAATTAAACAAACACAGGCTGATCTGTGACAAAAGAGTAAATATTTCTATCTTAACTGATTGTATATGTCAGTTAGGGCCAAGCATTACAAGGTCAGAAGATCCAAAGTTATGCAATTTAAGCACATGTTCAAAAGATTCAAACAGTACAAAAAGGATTCAATAAAACATGTCTCCTTCCTGTTCCAGACAAGGAAGCCATTCTTAACAGTTCCTTTTATGTATACTTTCAGACACGGTCTACGTATACACAGATGAATTTACAGTGGCATCTTTCTCGTTATCCTGAATTTATTGCAAATGTTGCTGGTGTTTTCTCCACTAGCTGGATGCTAGCTTTTGGGCTTACATCGCAGAAAGACTCCTATCATTTTCTAGTTCATTAAGAAGTTTTCTTTTCGTCAAGAGTAGATGTTAACTTTTTCAACATACATATTTTGCCATCCATGGAGAAAAATCATTTGATCATTTTTCTTTGATTAATTAATATCTTGAAATATATCAGTGGATTTTCTAATGTCAAATCATCCATGCAGTCCTAGGGAAAAAACATTTTTGATAGTAGTAAGTTTAGATTTTTATAATATGTTGGTGGAACCTATTGCTAATATTTTAGTTCAAATTAGTGCATCAATATTCATACTGGAGGTGGCCTCAGTCTTGTTGTATAGTTAGGCTCTTTGGCAAGTTTTGTTTTCTATGTTGTTCTGGCTTCAACAAATAATTTCAGTTATGTATATTTGGAAGTTTTGACAAAATTTGGCTCTGACACTTATTGTCAATTCTTTCTTTCATGGAGATTCATCTGCTTTGATGCTCTGTGTCCCGATCTTTGTCTTCTATCGCTGCCATAACTGAGCACACACTGAGCAGCTGACAACATCCGTTTATTATCTCACAGTTCTGTAGGCCAAAGTGCCAGGTGGGCTCAGCGGTTCTGCGTAGGGTTGTGCAAAGCTGAAATCAAGGCGTCAGCTCTGACTCTCAACTGGAAGCTCTAGAGAAGAATCTGCTTCCACGCGCATTCAGGTTGTAGGGAAATTCAGTCCCTGTGTTTGTAGGGCTGATGGTGACATTCCCTCGCCGCTGGCAATACAGGCCCACTCGTCCTGCTTCCTTGGCGTGTGGCCTCGCCGTCTCCAATCCTGTGACGGGGCGTTGAGCCCTCCTTACACTTCCAATCTTTCTGACTTTCTCTTCTGCTATCAGCTGGAGAAAGCTCTCTGCTTTCAGGGCTCATGTGACTAAATATAGTCTATCCACATAATCTTTCCATCTTAAGGTCCTCTGTGCCAGTTCACAGAACACAATCATCATATTCGTAGATTCCAGGGGTTAGATTGGAATATCTCTGGGAGAACATTTTAGACATTTTGCCACAATATCTAGGGCCAAAGTTAGGTAATTCATGTTTTCCAATAAATCATCCACTCCACGTAGGTATTTATGCACGTGTTAATGAAGTATATTCTTATTATAACAGTTACTTTAATTATATTTATTTTGCTCTAAGTTTTCAATCTGATTTCTGATTTTTGATACTTATGCTTCTATCTTTTTCTCTTAATTCTGTTAGCTAGAGTTTATCTCCCCAACTGCAAAGAACCATTTCTTGAAATAATTTATTAGTTCTACTGGTTTTCTATTCCTAACACATTAGTTTCTAATTTTATCGTCATTATTTCATTTGTCTTACTTATTATTTGTTTTTACAGTTCATTATTTAAATGATAATTCATTTATTTTTCCAACCTTTCTTGTTTCATAACAAAAATTATGAATTTTTTATGCTTTAGCTACTTCTAAGTTTTCATACACAATTCTTACTATAATTTTCTAGGTAGTTTTGATTATGATCTCCTCTTCAACTGGTTTTTAAAAAAGTTTCTAAATATCAGGGGATAAGAAATGTTTAGTTTTTAATTTATAGTTTTATTTCATTTTCATCAGAGTATGCACACTGTGTAATTTCCACTTTTCTGGAAGTTTAATTAGTTATTCTTAATTATTTTAGGAGTTACTTATAACCTTAATATATTTAAACCTTTACTTTTTTATCATCTTTGCTTGATTTACTGTATTTAAGACCATCTATTGAAGAATACATGCATTTACACCTCTCCCACTTCCTTCACACTCCTATCCCGACAGCTATGCTTAGATTAGTCTACATTTCAGTGTTTGCAATATTTGTTCTGTACACATAATTATCACATTTAAGATGTGTGCTCACTACAAATCCTTTCACCCTGATTTTTTAATTTTGCTAGATTTTGTTATCACGCAATATTTTAAAGAAGGGCTCAAATATTCCATACGTTCTTGTTTTACCAAATAAGTAATTTGATACCCATCCTGTTTGTCCTTTGTCTGTAAATTTCGGACCATATCTTTCAAGTTTTCATTCTGTACCAATTCTTCTCATTGCTTTTCCCTGGCTCATAGTCAGGGCATTCTGTTATCACAGAAAAGCTTTCTTTTGTTATAGCTGCAAATATGTTTTCAGCTCCATTTGATGTTTTCCCTTCTCCAAGGACACCAGTGTTGTACAGTGTACATCTGCTTTGTCTATCTTCCATATATAATAGTTTCTCTTTAATCTTTTAAATGCTGTTCTTTTCCATTTTATTTCCTTGAGTTTCTCCTTCAAGTCTCTGACTATGATTTTAGCAATGTCCACATCCTTTTTACTGCTTCAAATTTGGCCTTAATTTCTGGATTTTTCTCTTCCATTTCTTTCCTATGCTCTTTCTGTTTGCTCTTCATCACCTTCTGTTGTCTTATCATCTGCCTTTGAGTTTTAATAACTCATTTACGTGCGCTTGTGTCAGGGTGACCACACTATCATGTATCTGTTTGTATCATGGAGAAGTGCTTGTCCACAAACATCTGCTATCACACGGAGTACTTCTTCTTCAGTTGTGTATTTTGCACCTACATTTGAATTGGTATGTCCTTTGTGTCATTTTATTTGACACTTCTCCTTCGAGGCTTATGTAGATTTCTTTTTGATTGCTACTCGTCTTCAAGTGAGTCCTTTCAAGGCCATTGGCTCAAGAACATCATGGTGGGTGGGCCAGGAGAGTTAACTGGGATAAGAACTGCAGAGCATTGTTCTATCCACAAGGCAGTCTGCCTTGGAGACACGTCTCTGCTTGGGCAAGCAAGAGCTTGGCACGGCTCGCAGGTGGCAACTCAATGTTTACATTTTTTTGCTGAGATCAACAGCTGCAGAGCTCATTGTCACCAACTGTCTTTCTTCCACCGTCACACTCAATCTTCTTGCACAGATGCTGTGTCTACATGAGTTCTGCACCAGTCCTGCCTCAACTGGAACTCTGCAGGTCACAGCACGCTCAGCGATGTACCACCCAAACCCCTGCATTCAGTGGTTTGGCCACTTGCTCCTGCAGAACTTTCTTTATTGCCCAACATCTGCAGAACCTGTGCCCTTTCTTGGGACCCACACTGTATTCACTCACCTGCTGCCAAACTAACAGGCACACAGGTGTGTGTCCTCCCCAAGCCATGTTTGCATCCTGGCAAAAGGAAAGTCCTCTCCGTGGAAATCCATTCATTTGACAATAAAGCAAGACAACAATTATAAAAGAATTACTTTGAAGCCCAGAATTAACAGGTGAGGATCTGAGTACTGAAATGTAAAACGGCATCTGAATGTTTGCTAGTGTTTGTCATTGATGATAAAGTGAGTAGAAGTATCAGCATTTTATGTTTTTCATGAGAGTCTCCACTTCTTTTATTTCCTGCGAGCCAGGGAAATTGGCCCACACTATCAAATAATCCTGCCATCTGCATGTCCTCTCAGGCACTAATTTACACAGGAGAGCCCTGGTAGGACGACTCAGCTGTGATGACAGTATATCTGATTTTAATCTTCCCTATGTTAATTGAGGAGCTTTCCTGACACATCGCACAATGCAAGTGGAGGTGATGGCTGCAGTCAGTGTTTACATATCAGAGGCATTATCACGAATGCTTAATGTCTAGATCTGTTTCCAACTAATGACCAAGATGATATTAGGAAACTAGCAAGAGCTAGACACTGGGGTCAGAATACTGCATGGTGATGAAATTGATGTAGTGTGGGAAAAAAACTCAGTTATTGGCAAAAACTAAAATGTGTGATTCTAACGGGCAGAAAGGATGCTGGCAGAGCACACACAAGTCAGATCCCGTGAACGACTTTCACAGACAGAAATAGAACCAACAGAGAAATGAGGGCTTCTCTAAGAGGCCATGATTTATTTACCCAAATAGCAATACGAACATAGTCATGTGAAAACGAAAGGCTGATTTTGCAAGAAGTCAAATAAATATAGAGCAACATGAAGCAACGGTTGTCTTCACTCTAAAATGGAACTGGGCTCCTGGAGAAAAAGGAAAAGCACTTCAATTTTGGAACATGATCAAGGTCGACTGGATTCCTGAGCCACCTCTTCACTCTTTATGGGACTATGTACCTACACAGCCACTGTCATGTTACTTTGCAGCCCCCTCCAGCTGTTGGAAGAGCGTTCTTCCCCTGCCCATTATTTTGGTCTCGGCTCTATGACTTGCTTTGGTCAGAGGAAAGTTAGTGGAGATGCCATGTGCAGAGGCCTTAGTGGTGCCAGTGCAGTGGGCTGTGGTCCCGTGTGGTCCTGCCATTTCCCATGAGAAACTCATGCACTGGGAGCTGCTGGTTCAAGGAAAAACCCATGAAGAAGACCTGAATTCAACCCGCAGCCTGGCCCATGGCCGGCCAGCCATCACTGACAGAGCTGTCTAACCAAGCCCAATTTAGATTCCCCCCATTGCTTATTTCAAAGGTATTTTTTTTTACATGAAACTACATTAAAATGACATTTCTGACACCTAGACCAATGTGGTTTGTCTTTTTCAACAGCTTTACGTTTTGTAAAACTTCAGAATCCCAATTTTATGAAAAAGATTAGAACTTTTAATGAGTTATATCTGCATTCACAGCACTTTCTAAAAATTGTGGTAAAATACACATCACATAAAATTGACCATTTTAAGCATTTTTAAGGGTGCTGCTCAGTGGCATTGCTGTGCAACTATCACCACTAACCACCTTCTGAACGGTTTTCATTTTGCAAAACCGACACTCTCTTCTATTCCATAAACAACAGCAACAACTCATTTCCTAGAAACTGACAACCATCATTCCGCTTTCTGTCTCTGTGAACTTGACTGCTTTAGGGACCTCACACAAGTGAATTGTATTTGTTTTTTGTGACTGGTTTACTTCTCTTAGCATAACGTCCTCAAGGTTCATCCATATTATAGGGGCTTAACAGAGGGACCCTCTTGGAAAGCTCGTCCGTCCTTCACTCTTGTCTGTGTCCTCACCTCTCCTCTCATCCTGAGCTACTTATTTTTGGAAATGGCCTTGCCATCTTCCTCTTCAAACCCAGTGGTCGCCTCCCTCTCTCCATTGTATCTACTGTTGACTAGACCTGTCCCACAGTGGCCACAAGGCCACCTGTTCCTTCCCACTGATGCTGCCACTGAGTCTGTTTTTCCTGCTGCCTCTCATCTCCCCTGCACACTGCTACCCGGGTGAAATTTCTTGAACACCACGAGGACTATGCCAACCTCCTGCTCAGACATACCTGATGGCCTTGACTCTATAGCACGTAGCCTGGCCCCATGACTCTCTTTGTCTTCTCAGCCCTCAGCGAGGTGCCGAAGTAAATGGGAAGAATGTATGTCCTGCTTCAGCCATCATTTAAAATGCCAGTGGGCAGGAAACATACACACACACCCCAAAGTCACTTCCCCATCTTAAAAACGTGTTGCTGTTTTCTGATTTAAGGAGAGAGCGAGCGAGCTCTCAGAACGCCTTCCACGTCTCCCACACTCCTGTCCCTATTCTCCCTCCTGCAGTCCTGTCCTGTGGGGAGACCGCTTGCTGCCCACATTCCTTGCCAACTACTTCTTTCCTGGTTTTGGCCCAACATTTCCATCCCAGGAGTGATGAGATGGCAAACCTCCCACCCTGTGAATTCTCCTTTTCATTGCTGCAGGCGTTTCCATGTGCATTTGGAATACCAACCCCAGCAGCTCAGGGTTCAGCGTGGGCACATCTGTTGACGCCACCAGCTGCCGATCTGCTGCTGCACCAGCCCCCACGGGTTGCCGTGGCCAGATCGCCTGGAGGAGCTGCTGCCCAATGGCCCTCGGATTAGCGAACAAACAGATAGTCTCCTTGCTGGGCCCCTTCACAATGTGCCCGGGCTCGGCCAAGTCCGTGCCCCCCCCCCCCGGCCCCCCCAACCCAGCTGCCTGGTGTAGGATCAGCCGAGGCCTGCAGAAGGTGCTGGGAGCATTTGTGAAGAGCTGTGATCACCGTCGTCTGCACAGGGAAGCTGAGCCTCCCTCCCAGCCTCACCAACCTCCAGAGGCTGCGGGGTCGGTGAGGCTAACAAGCCTCTTCAATCAGACAAAATTAACTTTCGAGAAGCAAGACCACTAGAGGACAGAAGGATGCATTGAAGTGATTGTGGATCTCGGAAGAGCTGGTCAATTACAGGGCACAAATCCTGGTAAGTGCCAGGAGCGCTCCCAGGGTCCCCAGTCTGAGCCCTCGGGCCCAGGGCACAGCAGAGTGGATTTAAACTCCATCTGGGAGTCCAGTAGCTGAGATGGGACACATACCCCGATCTGGCCCCAATGTGCACTTTAAGAATAAATCCAGGCCCTGCCACTTAATTCCCTGCATCATGAAAAAATAATTCAACTCCCTCTGCACGAAGGGCAGGAGAGGGTGTATATCCTTCAGCAGCCCAGAAGGGCAGAGACGACTTGGGAGACGCTCTAATGTCCTTGAATCACTGAAGTGGGCTGAAAGCGCTACCAGTGACGACGCATACCAAATCAGCTATTTCGATTCTTCTGAGGAGACATTGATGGACTATGCCTCACGGCAGGACCCTGCCTAGGAAGTGAGCCCGGGGGACCCGACCAGGGACGTGAGAGTCGAGGAAGTACCGGTTCGTTACCTAAAGCAGATGATAGTTACTCACAGAGGAGCAAGCAGAAGCTCTGCCATGACCGCTGATGGAAGGCCTGGCGAGGCACAAACGAGGAATTCAGTGAACTCCAACAGGCTGTCCAGACAAGCCGTCTAAAGCAAGAAATCCAAAGGAGATGGTGGGGAGAAATTGTCACAATTTTTCTGTAAACTTAGAACTGCTCTGAAAAATAAATTTTAATTAAAAAAAAAAAAAAAGGCAGCTGAAATGACTGAAGAAGAGCCAACTGATCTCTTCACACAGTTGTTAAACTTGATCAGGTCATGTGCACATATAAGAGCTGTCCTCCTTATCGAGTGAGCCCCGATTCATCGCACAGGTCCAGGGTAAACCTTATTTCTCCCCAATCTTGTTAGGTAACCTGCCCCATATTTGAAAACGTCCTTAATTTGGCATTTTCTTCAGATTCTGGAACACTTGCATGAAGATTCAGCATCTGTAGTTCTCTGCTTGCTGTAGGACTTCGTTTAGCTAGTATTTACCTTGTTGTTGGATAGACAAGACACAGTAAGAGTGAGGTTTCACAAAATAGTGGCATCATTTTTTCATTTGCTAGAAGAAGACAGAACTTGTCCCCAAATGCACATGAAATGACTCCCACCAACTATCTTGTTAGACCGGCACCTTGACAATGAGCTTTTTATTTGGAAACATAAACATGACTTGGTAGAAATTTAGCAAAATTTCTAGCACTTTCCCGATGTCAGGTCTGTAGTCAACTCAGAAATGCACACACAGAGGCCTCGCATAACCCTAACCTGCTGAAAATCATTAAACAAAAGTGCTATCTTATGGCACTGGCCATGTCCTTTCCGTAAATATCTCAACACAGCTGTATTGTGGGTATTGATGGTTATGTTTAATTCCCAGTTATTTTTCTGCTCCCGAGATTAGACTAAGCAATTCTCCTCTGTCCTTCACATCTGACTCATTGGGGGTTGCGGTTCCTGTGAGGCAACTCTGGCCCAGGGAACACGATGGGAGTTTGACCATCATAAGCTCTCTGTCTCACGCCGAAGGCCTGGTGAAGAGACGAAGCGCTTAGGCGATGTGCTAAAAACGAGTCTGGAGCTGCCCAGGCTCCCTTGGAGTGTATTGGAGCAATCCCACCCAGCGGTGAACTCTCAGCACTAACTCTCCTTTGCATAGGACCTCTCACCTCATGAACAAAACTGCAACCAAGCTTCTGCACCTGCTGGTCTGCTACCAACAGATGGCGCTAGGGGTCATGCTCTGTCTTCAAAATCTCCGCCTCCATTGGGTTGCTCTTTAGCTGGATAAGTTCATGCTCAAGTTTGAGGGGTGTTATGACAACTTCATAGCACCTTTACTCATCCCATTTTAGAGATGAAGAAAGTGAGTCATAAGGAGGTTATTGCTTAAAGTAAACAAAAAGTGTCAGGACCAGAATCTGATGAGGTTTGTGGAGTGTACCTGCTTTCCACCAAGGGGTTTGCATTAGAGAAGGAGGTGGGAAGACCTCCAGACCATCCCAGAGGCAGAGTTCAATGGATGGAGGGGAAGAAGCCAGACCATGCCCAGCGTCCCTCCAGCTGGGGGTCCTGGCCCTTGGCCATTGTTCACTAGGACTCTCTCTACGTGCATTCCTTCTCTTGCTGCCTGAAGCTCCCACAGCCCATGAGCTCACGGCAGAAGGCCCTCCAAAGCAACCTTCGATCTGCATCTCCCGGCTCAGCAGGAGCTCATACTGTGTACCTGTGGAATCAGGATGGGTTCCAGGCCCCGCTGAGACCGTGCGACCATAATCAGCGTGCACACAGCTTCCTGGGCCTCAGTGGTTGTTCCTGGTCAAGGACTAGCTGTGCAGCCAGTCAAGGAGCATGAAGCCCAGACCTGCATCGTTCCAGAGAGCTTTGCCTCAGCCGTTGCAGAGGCTCATGGTGATGGAATAATATTCTGTTCTTTTAAGGATGCTACACCAGTGATTAAACCACTAGAGAGAGTGAGTCTGTGAGTTTGAAATTATTATTTTGTTCCCCATTTCTTTCCTGTGAATTTTGGAAAACAGTAAAATCATAAAGGAGAAATAAAAACCTGGGAACCAAAATCCCCATTAGCGTCCACCTAAAGGTCCCTTCTTTGTGATGGTTGAACTAGTCTAGAGAATTGCTTGTTCCCTAAAACTAGCAGAAGGAAAGAAAAGGTGCCTGCAGATGAGAAGGGGTGGCCATTGTAAGTATAAATAATGCACTTTTTCTTTTTTTATAAACATCATTCATTGGATAATGAGGAAGAAGAGACATCATTCTGTGCTGGCAGATCACTAAGGTCTGCAGTGGGGGAGGGGACCAGGAGGGGAGAGTGGGAGAAGAAGGAAGAAAATGTCACCTCCAGCACTCCCTCTGATTTAACTGAGAAACCACGACCTTGAATTGAAATGATAATCGATACAACTCATTCCAGCAGACATTAATTGTGAGTCTACGGTGTGCCAGCATACAGACGCAGAGATGTCTACAGCCTGGAGGAGCTCACCCTTTAAGGGGGAGAAAAAATACACTGTACACAGACAGAAGTAGAACACCAGGGATCCCATCACTGCACTTTCTTATATTAAGAGATTAAATGGGAAGGCCATATGGTCATCTATGTGGATGCCAAAAAGACATTTGCTAAAATTGCACATCCGCTTCAGATAAACATTCTAAGTAACTGGGGAGTTGTAATAACTTTTATAAAATTAAGAGTACCTATTAGAAACATCCAGCAAACAGTATCCTAATAATAAATCATCAGACATTCCCATTAAAGTCAGATGGCAAATTGCCAAAAATGGCCACACATTCGCCCTACCCGTGTGTGCATACTTCTTTGAAGTATTGCTTTGGCACTTGTCCCATAAGTGGTAGAGTCTTATCCCTAAACTGTCAAGTACAGTTAGGACTCGTGACATGCTTCGACAGTGGAACAAGGTGGAAGTGATATAGTGTGAGACCAAGCTGAGGACCTTGGTGGCCTTGCAGTCTCTGCCTCCCAGGGAGTGCTGCTCTGACAGCACCATGTGAAGAAGTGTGGTCTTACCTGCAGCAGGACGCCAGATCACATGGAGCAGAGATGAGCGATCTCAGCTGACAGCCACGTGAGGCCACCTTAGGCCACTCTGCCCTGGTCGCGCTGCAGATGACCATAGCTACACGAGAGATCCTGGGTGAGACCAGCAAAGGAAAATCCAGCTAAGCCAACCCCACAGTACAATGAACAAATAAAACAGCGGCTGTTCTAAGCCACTAAGTTTTGGGGTGATTTGTTACCCGTATTCGCTTGCTAAGGATGCTGGAACAAAGCACCCAAACTGAGTGGCTTAAATATAAACAACAGACATGCATTCTCTTATAGTTCTCGAGGCTAGAAGTCTGAAACCAAAGTGTCGACAGGGTTGGTTGAAGGAGAAGGATGTGTTCCAGGATTCCCTCTTGGGCTTGTAGATGGCCGTCTTCATGTTCACGTGGCATTCTTCCTACCTGCGTGTCTGTCTGCACAGATTTCCTCTTTTCATAAGGACACCAGTCATATTGGAATAGTCTCCACTCTAATGACCTTGTTTTAATTTGATCTCCAAATAAGGTCATGTTCTGAGGTACTAGAAGTTAGGACTTCAACATATAGATGGGGGTGGGGGGGCACAATTCATCCCATTACATTATACAACAATAGATGACTTATGCAATTGGGAACAAGAATAAGTGCTATTACTCAATTTTTGTTCTGAAGGTTCTAACTAATATAATAAAGCAAGAACAAGAAACAAAATGTTTAAATAATAGAAAGGAAAAGAGAAGATTATCTTATGATCTACATGGAAAACCAAAGCACATTATCTGAAACACTATTAAAACTAAGGATATTCCTTAAAATTCCTGCAATCCACATTAAAAAATGTTTCAAAATGGCTTTCCTTTATATCAGTAATAACTAATTTGCATATACAATTTTAAATACTATATTCATAAAAGATTTGTATATGAATGTTCTTATCAACTTTATTAATAAAAGCCCCCAAACAAAAACAATTCAAATATCCATCAACAGTGGACTATCTAAATTGCCACATTCACACAATGGTGGTTACATTTGACAATGTATATATGTGTGGCGTACACGTTTTTATATAAAAATGTATTCAGTGAGAGTATAAAACGCATCAAACTTATACTTAATATGGTGCATTCATGTGATCGTATGCAAATTACATCTCAATAAAATAGCTTTTAAAAATTCTAATTCCATTAAAGGGATAAAGCTAAAATGAATAGAAGGCATTAAAATGCCAAAAGAAGAGTTAGCATAATATTTTTATAAACAGATGGCCAAAATAATTTCACATGATAGCAAAGCAAAAACCACAAATTAAAAATGAAAACTTTATGTTATATAAAAAAAATTTAAAAAATTTGTGTATCAAAAAACATTATAAGAAAGTTTAAAAACAAGCCACAAACTTGGAGAATTGCAAGCTATCTGGCAAATAATGCAACCCTATGCAAAACACTGGTCTAGGGTGTGAAGTGAGTGGAGGGAAACACTATTAGAACTATTGGAACTTGGAAGATCTAAGAACTTATAAGGTGGGATATTAGAGCCACGGGGGTCTTTCAAGAAGGAAGATAGGGAGGCAGAGCAGGCAGAGAGCTCTGCACAGGCGTCCATTGAGGCAGAGAGCTCTGCACAGGCGTCCATTGAGGCAGAGAACTCTGCACAGGCGTCCATTGAGGCAGAGAGCTCTGCACAGGCGTCCATTGAGGCAGAGAGCTCTGCACAGGCGTCCATTGAGGCAGAGAGCTCTGCACAGGCGTCCATTGAGGCAGAGAACTCTGCACAGGCGTCCATTGAGGCAGAGAGCTCTGCACAGGTGTCCATTGAGGCAGAGAGCTCTGCACAGGCGTCCATTGAGGCAGAGAGCTCTGCACAGGCGTCCATTGAGGCAGAGAGCTCTGCACAGGTGTCCATTGAGGCAGAGAGCTCTGCACAGGTGTCCATTGAGGCAGAGAGCTCTGCACAGGCGTCCACTGCCCGGCCCCACGGTGGGAAGAGCAGTAAGGAACACCTCTCCTTGCACATCTAGTCTGATGCAGGGTGACCTGGCTTAGCAGCAAATGTAATATCACCGTCACCTCCTCCTTGCATGAAAGTGTGGGGATGATGAGGAAACTTTGCCAGCAGTTCTCAAACCTTTTGGGCTCATGGCCTTTACGCTATAAAAAACTACTGAGGACCCCAAACAGCCTTTTTTACATGGGTTATATGGATCACTATTTACCATACTAGAAATTAAAACTGAGAATGCTTCTCAATATTTATTTCAATACATTTAAAAATAATTATAATAAAACAATTATGTGTGAACATAAATCATTTCATGAAAATTAGCCATATTTTTCAAAACCAAATAAGGTGAGAATAGCATTTCTTCGTATCTCTTTAATGTCTGACTTACGTGACGTCAGCTGGGCTGTCATGTCTGCTTCTACAAGCAGTGTGTTGTGATGTGCTGTTTTGGTTGAAGTACGTGAAGACAATCAGATCTCACACAGATATGGAGCTGGCAAAGAGAGCCATCTTTTAACAGCCTTTTCAGAGAATTGTGGAGCTGCTTCTCGCATACTCACCAAAAGTCTTAGGGAGTTTAGTTGCAATGTAGAAGCAGAAACCTCGTCAGCGAATGCTTTTCACTGCACTACATTAAACACCATCGGTCCATCTTATACTTTGAATGGACTTTTACCCACACATGATTTTGCAGCATCATGAATTGGTCATTTGAGAAAATGTGGGTTCAGTGATCTTTCAAATGTTGACACATTTCATTAAAATCATATTTGTTAAAAGCACCACTGATCACACCATTAACGCCTTTAAATCCTGGGAAGCTACCAGGCTTAGGGTGGCTGAGATAAATGTTCCAAAATTCCAATTTTCACTTGAAAGCTCAAATTTTATCACTGGCAAAAAATATGGTCCGTTGCTTTCTTTGACATGACAGGCTCACTTCATTCATTTTTGAGAAAATGGCGAGCACACCCTCAGTCTGGATTGCCACAGCACGTTTGTCCGTTCTGCTTTGACGGAGATGGAGCGCTGAGGACAAAGTGGCTTATTGAGCTGCAAACAGGAACCACAGCACAGTGTTTCCTTGACACAATGCCCGTGCCAGCCTGGGGAGCAGAAACGCTTTGCCCACCTTTCCCAGGGGATGAAAGAGGCATGCGGACAGGATCGAGACTTAATACAATTAATGGATTCTGCTGCCTCGTCAAGGGCATTCCTGAGGGAACTTGGCTTTTCTTAAACTGTGAGTGCGTACAGTGACCACAAGTGCACGTTGCTGCAATTGCCCTGACACCTGCCGCTTTCCCCACAGCTGCTTTTGCACCACAAGTACAAATGTCCACATAGTAAAAAGGCAAATGACATCCTAGTACTAACCTGAAAAGACTTTTGACCTCACAGACCTCCAGAAAGCGTCGCGGGGACCCCCAGGGTCTCCATGTTCACACACAGCGTGCTACCCTACGCCAAGGAAGTAATCTGGCGTTGCGTCAAAGATGTATGCGCCACACTGTTTGAAACAATGAAAAATTGAAAATAACCTGAATGTTTCTACGACAGACAAAACTGTTTTACTAAATGTTGGTGCTTCCATCCAGGCAATGAAACACTCCAAAGCAGGTCACGTGTCAGGGGAATTGGACAAGACCCAGAGATGGGCACCCTGGAGGTGTGTGGGGAAGTGCTGTCAGGAACACAGTATAAGAACACGGAGCAAGTAGGACTGAGTGAGTGCTGGGGTGAGAGGGGCCTCAGCTCATCACACCTCTCACAGGTACCCAAAGGGCCAGGGCACCAGCCTGCACCCTCGCATCGAGGAGGCAGCTCCCCACAGCTGGGACAACGCATGTGTCATGCGGGGTCTCAGCTCCCGCTCCCCCCATAAGAACGCAGGCCTGTTCCCAAAGGGGATCTTAGTACAGCATCTGCTTCAAGCTGGTAAGAAAGATGAGGTGATCCTACAGCCTTTTATATAAAAGGATATCTTTAAGGGAAGTAAAAATTCTCAGCATAAGTCCATCTTCTGTACTAAGAAAACAAAACAAAACACTTGAGAGTGTGTGAGGAAAGGCCTGGAGAGACCAACAACAAACTGTTCGCAATAATTATCTCTGGGGAGAGCACTTAAGGGAAATTTGTTCTTGGAAAATTTTCCGGATCCTTCTAAACTTTTAGACCACTAGCATACATTACTTTTATAACCATAAAGAGATTTCCAGTTTAAAAAACAAAACAGAAAGTGTCGGCGTCCCCTGGGTCTTGAATGCTGTCCTCCTGAGTCCTTGTTCCGGTCCCCAGAGACAGTGCCCGGTGCAGTCAGAACTGATGGAGACACAGAAATGGCCTTCAAAGCAGGGGCAGAGCTCCAGGTGAAGCTCGGATACAGCCAAACAGAACAGGTCCAGGGAGCGAGAAGTCGATCCATTTTCCTGTGCAGGTGAGTGAGGAGCAGGTGACAGAGGCTGGCATGGTGGCCTGGGCAACGCTGTGGAGCCTCAGGACCGTGTGGCGGAGGAGGGGACAAACATCTAGGCAGGCAGAAGTGCCACTGGAAGTGTCTGAACTAGTGATCCTATCACTCTGGGATGGAAATCGCACTCAAGGAAAATGACTCTGGCAGCTCAGTTGTCCATGGAGACGTAACAGAAGCTGAAATACCAATACAGGAAGTAAGTGGAAAAATTAGTTAATGGATTTGAAGAAGAGTGAAGCATCTTGGACAGTTTAAGTGACACTGAAGTGCCACATGCTGTTGGTGCCACTCAATTCTGTGTCCAGTCCCGGCTATGGCACCGAGGGCCGCCATCAGGAAGGATGCGTTCGATCAGCAACTCATTCACTCCACTCGTGTTTGTACTTATAAGCATCGGCTCTGTGCCAGGCGGCGTTTGGATTAAGTTTCACATTTCAAGCTTGTCTAACCCGCCCACAGAGGCAACTGAGGAAGTTCAAGCAGCGCTCTAGGAGACTGAACCGTGCGGTCATGAACTTTGAGAAGCTTCTGGAATTGTGGGGTTTCCTCCTGGGAACACAGAGAAGTCACTATGCAAAATTATTTCACCAAGAGATTCATGCCAGGAAGTTTAGGACCTGAGTTTTATAATTCAGCATGAGCAGGAGTGGTGGGGACGATGCCCACGACGGACGGATGCCCACCAGGGGGGGATGCCCACAGTGGGCAGATGCACACGGTGGGGCGGACACCCACGACAGACAGAGGCCCACGACGGTGGATGCCCACAGCGGAGCTCAACACGGAGTTCAGCCAGTGCAGCACCCAGGGAGGCTGAGCCAAGCCAGGCGCCCCAGACGCAGAGGCAGACGTGCTGGGAGAAGCGCAGTGCTGAGCTGCTCCCAAGAGAAGGCGACACAGAGCAAACTCCCAGGCAGCCTTCTGCTGATGGTGCCAACAGCATGCCCTTGGCCCATTGCAACTTCGGGTCCATGACTGGGCACAGTACCCCTGGGCTGGGCCGGGCAGAAGGGATTCAGTGAGAACAATCACATTCTCAAGAAACTCAGACCGAAAGCCACACTTCTAACAAGCTCTCATCCAAGTCAGGTGCTGACAGGGGACTAAGAACATTTTAGGGGAGACACAGAGAGACAACGGATTCTGATGGCGATGACGGGCCTCATGGATACCGCGGCATTTCAGTTAAGGCCTTCACCGACGACGGTGACTTTAGCGAAGGGGGATATTGCAATGAGACTCTGATATATAAGATGACTGTCCCACTTTCGAGCATGAACGCGTTAGCACCACTCCCTAAGCAAGTGTGACCTTGCACTTAGCCCCTCTGCCTCCCTTTGCCCCGTAAACAATCCATGCTGAATGCCAGGCTGACAGAATGAATTTTCCTAAAACAGTGTTTTTATCATGTCACCCCCAGACCCAAATCCTTCTGTGACTGTACATTTAGAATTTTTTTCCTTTCCTTTTTTTACATCGATGAAACTAAGACATTCTCCGTAAAATGTGGAGGAAGCCTGCTTTGGAAGCAACTCTCCTAAGAGGGCTGGGATTGCAGACACTGACTCCATCTGAGCCCAAGAAAGGACCCCTCACTGCTGGGGGGGGCAGGCCCCCTGAGTCCAGAAGGTTCTATTTCCAGAAGAGAGAGAGCCATTGCAGGGGGCATTGCCAAGTGAGGAGCCTGAGGAGGGGGGCAGGAGGGTGAAGAAGAGAGGCCACCATGGAGCTGGGGGCCGAAGGGGAGGAAAGATCTTTAACCCGGAGAAGGGACTGCTGGAGTCGGAACCCCAGAGGAGTGTTTCCGGGGGGAGGGGGGTTCACAGGTGTTTGTAGCCCTTAAGAGTAAAGGGAGGACCATGCGGGCTTGGGCTCAGGGGAGGGCGACTTTCCAGGTAGGTGATGGCACACTGAGCACACAGTCTGCTCAGCCACTGCAAACGCCTTGGTTCTAACTCATTGTCTGTCCCGCCCCGAGTCTCTCCTTGGAGGCAGGATTGTGTGCTGGTCCCAACGCTGGGGACACAGCGATTACCAGCAGACAGGCCCTGTCTTCACAAGTCCTGTAGTCTAGTCCAGAGCAGGGCTCAGCAAACAGCCCTTGGGTCCCCTCCAGCCAGCCACCTGTCTTCATAAACAGTTTTATTGGCACACAGCCACACTCACTCCTTCACACATGGGCTTGGCTGTTTTCGGGCTCGTGGCAGAGCTGAGCAGTTGCAGTGGAGACTGTGGCCCTACTTACATTGAGGAAGAATTGCAGAGTCATGCTCTAGATGTACGCGGGCGGGAACAATACAGTGTACGGGCCAGACCACCTCTCAGAGATTCTGTATTGAAGGAAACGCTTCATGTCAAGTGCTTGGCGCAACTCTTGTCACATAGGAAGTGTCATAAAAACCCTAGCTCTCGATGAGGTGGACGAAGGGGTTGTTAGGGTGCTCCAGCAGCTTGGAGATAGTGGCTGTAGGGGATGCCAGGGAAGTGATACTACGATGATACCAGAGAGATAAGTGGTACGACCAGGCACGTTACAGGCCCAGGCGCTGGGAGCACAGGGAAAAGTCAGAAGCGAGAAAACGCATGGTGCACTTGAAATTAATTCAGCGTGGATGGGCTGGTGGGCATGAGGTGACACTAGAAGGGCCCTCCAGGGCTGGAAGAGCCAAGACTCACACGGGGTTTACCCTGAGGCCCGTGGGGATTCAGTGAGAGTTTACTGGGGTTGACATAATCTGGCTTGTGTTTTAGAAGCAGTTGTCCTGCCTGCAATGTGGCGAATGCATTAAAGGGGCAAGTGTGAAGGTTAGGAGACCAGGCAGCAGGCTATCGGGGGTGGGGTGGGGTGTGGTCTCGACGAGGTCTTGGCGGTGGGGATGGAGCCGAAGGACAGAGGGTCGAGAGGAGCTTGAATGCAGTGGGTGTGAGATGAGGCTGAGGGTCCCAGCCAGGCGCCTGGGCGGGGACGTGCCACTCACTGAACTAGGGCACGGGGAGAGCAGGTTGGTGGACAAGGACAAGGCAGGCAAGGAAAGGCAAAGACCAGCGGGGACACCATATTGGCGAGCAGGTAACAGGAGACACACCCATCAGGATAACCAAGGGGATGGCAGTGAAGGCACTGACGACAGAGCTATGGGCAGGACCCACGGGGCCACAGGGGATGGGGAAGCTGCCAGAGAATAGAGGGGACGAGGCCAGCACCACCCCAAAGGCAGAAGGTGAAGGGGAGCATCCGTTACCTGAGTCAGAGAGGGGACCTATGCACACAGGGACACGAAGTCAGTGTCCAGCCTCATAGGGAGGGAACGGGAGAGAATGCCCAGCCTCTCCCTCCCAGGACCCATCAGTCTCCTGCAGAAGCACAGGCTGAGGGAGCCAGCTGGCACGGTCCACCCTGGCCAGCCTCCTGGGCACATTGCAGGGTGGAGGAGAGCAGAGGGAGAACCAGCACAAGCACGGTGAATCTGAAGGGCGGTGGTGGTGGTGGGGTTTGGGTGGCTGAAGCTCAGGAGACGGTCTGCGCTAAAGGCACAGAGTGAGAGGAGCCACGGGCCTGGATCTGGGACCGGCAGAGGAAGGCCCACAGGAGAAGGCATGAGGGAGGTGGGAAGAAAAGCCAGACGGTGTGGCTTCCCCCAGACCGAGGAGGGGATACTCCTCAAGGGGAAAGGCCCACTGTGTGGAACGCTGGGGAGAGGTGAAGTCCAGAAGGACTGACTATGACCCACCGACATAATCGCAGAGCCATTGTGGGGACCTGCGCCAGGACGTTTACTGAGCAGGAAAGGGAAAATCGCATCTGCACTCAGCTGCAGTGAGAGATGGCAGGTGTGGTTTGGCTGTAAAGGGGGAAATGGCAGCCAGGAGTGATGAGGGGAGGGTGTCTCCAATGCCCGAGACTGAGGTGGTGAGTAAGGAGTTAGGAATGAGGCGCCCCTGTTCTCTGGAGAGCTAAGCAAAGCAGAAGGGAAGCCCTAACAGACGCCCCTTCTTCCCTGGCCCAGCCAACTCCACGGCTTGTGTGGGCTTGGATCCAAATAAACCACTGGGATCTTACATAAAGGACAGGTGAACATCTCATCTCTCTAATTCTTTTTTTTCCTTGCCAGAGGCAGCTGGGGGTAACAAGGGAGCACCCTTCCTGGGCCACAAAGGGAGTGGAAGTGAGGGGAGGTGGGGAACACAGCCTTGTAGAAAACAGGAGCACCCTGACTATGTAAACACACAGATTTTCCGGGCTGGGTTGCAAAGGAAGTGATGCTAGCTACTTATAAGTTATAGAACCTTGAGAAAACTCCCCAACCCCCTGGCCCACCCTGGCTTCATTCACTAACTGAACGTCATAATACTCCCCCTCCATAGTGTTACGGTGACAATTAAGTGGGATGCCAAATGTCAAGAAGGGACTGGCACATTGTAGGAGCAAAATACATGGTCATCACTTCTCTCAACTCCTGTGTGTTTCTGGGCATATTATTCACACCTCTTCCATCCACAAAGAAGACTTAAAACCTATAAACTCAAAGGAAATATCTCGCGCATAATAGGGCACTCAAAGGAGGAGATAGTTCACCCTTCTAAGATAATAGCACCCCTAAGTGTCTCTTTTGGAGGGTCGTTTTAATCTGCAGTCACCTGACAGTGGAAATCTTTAATGACACAGCAACACAAGAAAAATGCTTTATCACAGAGCATTTTGCCTGATACTTAAAGTGAAAACAGAATCAGCCTTTCTGTCAGGTAGTTCAATCCTTATTTAATGTTGTTTTTAATTAGCTCGAGCTCTAGTTACCTCAATTATCAGAGTTAAAAATTAAACCAAGCCTGCTAAAGAAATGTTTAGCTACTGGCAAAAAATTGAAGAGGGCGTGAAGAGGACATGCTGGGTTTTTGTTTTTTCAGCATCTCTTAACTGTCTTTGTTCGACAGAAATTATTTTATTGTCGACAGATTTGTTACAAATTTATGAACCATTTTAACTTCTTTCTGTTGCATGAGGAACATTTTCTGGTGACAGAAATCCAAGAAATTGTCCAAAGCAGCAGACCCGTACGTGGCAGTTCTCCCACTCTCCTGGAGCGTTCCTGGGAGAGTGAGACACACTCCCCACGGCTTCACAAGAACAATCACTCGTGTCTGTCAATGGGAGCATATTATTTAGGGCATTTAGAAATAATCTTCATAATACAATAAATAAAATGAAACACCACGCGATTACTCATGCCGAATGACATATGAAAGTGAAAGAAATGATATGACCACATGAAAAAAAAGGAGAGGAAATCAAGTTCCCTTTATGGAAACATTTTTAAAAACACTTTCCATTCCATCACTTGACAAAACTTCCCAAGAGGATTATTGGTCAGTCTACTTTTCTTAACCAACACCCACCTGTGACGTTCAGTAGAGGGCATAGCTACATTCATTATAAACTGTCCGAAGAAAAAATATGACTGTCCAAAAACATGCCTACATTGTACTCTTTGTCAAAGAGCTGTAACGCGAGGGGAGAGGGTTATATACCGCACTATGGCTTTTTATTGCCCAATGAGGTAAACTGCAACATCTTGTCTCATGTACAAATATCATCATCTCACAGATGCGCTTAGAGGATGTAAATCAGAATATGATCATTTAGCCAAAGAGTTGCCTTTTCTCTTGTGCAGAATGAAAGCTCTCAAGTTTTCAAGCAATGATTAGACACTTTCTGTGTACGGTGTCTCTAAGTATGCTTTTCAATTCATGACACAGTTGATCCAGTGATCCTTTTGCAAATTAAAATGATCTCAAAAGGAAATTCTGCATTTTAAAAATCCTTGAAAATGAGTAGCATAAAGAATAGGTTATAACCTAAGCTCCTGCTAATAAAATAAAAGATAACAATATAAAAAGAATTGTCCTCATATCACATTTAAGAAAATGGTCAACACTCTCTTTTAGAGAATACCTTGCATACACCACGTGGCATTTTGCATGTTTCATGTGGAACAGCAGTTTATGCTACTAGGTGTGCGTTGGGTAAAGAGTTACAAAGTAAACTTTCTGAGGATTTTACATCCACTGTGTGCATTAGGCTGCCACAGCCAGGAGCGATTCACCTAGGCTGCTACCTGCAGGAACCGGGTAATTTGAGCAAGGCAGCTGATGTCTTTTTAACCTCCAACTGTCAGACTGGATTGGGAATAATGAAGCTTGACAAGACTAACATCGTAAAAGAGTTCATAACGATGGATCTGCAACAAGAGCTGAATTTTAACGCAAAAGTAATAAATATTGTGCTGTGATTGAAAAGTTAGCCAATCTGGGTGTTCTCCTATAAAACACCACACTTCACAGAGGAAATGTGTGCCCAACTGATGCTAGAGTCATTTGCTTTGAGGTACATCATTCAGTAAACATTTGCGTATGGATATATTTGAATAATATACTATTCAACAAACCACTCTGTGCCAAACAGAGTGCTAAGCCCTGGGGACTGAAAGACGAAGGACAGCAAGCCTGACCTTGGGGAGGAAGACAGATTGTGACTTATACTAGATGGGGTCACTCCCATCAGAGCCACATAAATAAGTGCTGGACGACCCAGAGGGGATTTGGGAAAATTCTCTCCTCTGCCTGAGGGCCAGGGCAAGTTCTGTGGTGGAGATGACATTTGATTTTTGTCTCTGAAGGAAGACAGAGTATGACAGGTCGAGTGGGAGGCAGAAGGGACAGAGTGATATATATATATATATATATATATATATATATATATATATATTATATATGTATTTATAAATAAATATATATATATATTTATACACATATATGTGTCTCTAAATATATAAAAGAATATATAAATATATAGAACTTTATACTCTCTAGATAATATACATTATTTCAAAATATCTCTGGGCCATGTACAAAAATTAAAGATATTCTAAAAAGCAAAGAATGTTTAGGTCACCTTCACAGACCACAGTATAGTAAAATTACAAATGTGTGATTAAAAAATACTGAACCATTTGGAAATAAAACATTTCAGTCCTCTAGCTAGCACTTGAGACAAAAGGAAATCAGAATTGCAACTACAGAATGTTTATATAATAAGGACAATGGGAACTCTAGAGGTAAAAACCTTAGTCATACTTGCATATGCTTTTTATTCTTAAGTCAAAAAACTGTTAATGCTTATCATTCAATTAAAGAAATGAAAGAGAAAAACCGAGGAAAACACGATAGAGAAATTGAATCCAGATAAAAAGAGAAAATAATGAAACTGGAATGTATTTTAAAAAAAAAAAAGCTAAAAACACCGACAGGTCCAAGTAATGTTTCTATAAAAAACAATAAAACAGACAAACCTCTGGAAAATCTAATCAGGAAAAATGATTGACAAAAAAACACATCATCACCAGTGAGAGGAATATGAGCAGAGACAAAATAATCTCCAATAAACAACTCTATGAGAAGACCTTTTAAAGTTTTGATGGAATGCATGAGTTTTCTCTTGTTTATAAGAAAACCAAAATCACTTTTAAAAGAAGTTGAAAACAAATATGTAAAAATAGTTTTTCACTCTATCAAGGAGCACTCAAGAAGTCAAAACCTCAAACAAGCCAAAGAGAACATTTTAAATTATGAAGTATCTACTTCCAAAATTTAACAAACAAAACACAAACAAAACTGGATTTGTGAGTGAGTTCTAACAAATTCCCAAGAAACAGATAATTTCTCTGTGCTTTTAACCATCCCAGAGCACGGGAAAATAGGGAAAGTGTCCCAATTTATTGCTTCAGTATAATGGAGCTACATTAGTTACCCGCAAGACTTACTGGTTTAAACAACAAACATTTCCTGTCTTCCCGTTTCAGTGAGTCAGGAAGGAATTCAAAAGCAGATTAGGAGGGTGATGCTCACAGTCTCTCATGAGGTTGCAGTCAAGCTGTCAGCAGGGGCTGGAGTCATCTGAAGTCTTGACTGGGGCCGGAGGACCCATTTCCAAGATGCTTCATGCTCAGGACTGTGGGCAGACGCCTCGATTCTTTCCTGGCTCTTGGCTGGTGACCTTGGCTCCTCACGTGTCAGGCCTTCCACAGGGCTGCTTGCGTAGCCTCAGGCCATGGCTGCTGACTTCTTCTGGAATGAGTAATCTGAGAAGAATAAGAGGAAAGTTGTAATGATATTTATGATGTAGGCTCAGAAGTTATTTCTGCTTTGTTCTATTTATTAAACAGGAACCACTAGGTCCAGCCCAGGCTTAAGCGGAGGAGAATTAAGTACCAAATCTTGAAGGAAGGCGTATCAAAGAATTTGTGGGCATATTGAAAACCAACAGTCTGTCCCCAGCCATAGATTATGTACATTTCTCCCCCACGCAAGACACACTTATGCTGTCCCTGGATTGCTCCCAAATGTCCATTTCTTTCTAGCCTTAGCTCTAAATCCGGGACTTCTCATCTAAACGAGGCCCAGATTTAAGGCTCCTCAGATGGAGCTCCTTCCATACAGCTCTTCAAGTACACTTTCTCTTGCTGAGGACCTTGAACTATACAGAACACTTATCTGGCCCCCATACACCCAACATACAATGACGGGATGGACACGGATCCGTGCTGTGGCCACTCTTGTTCACAGAGGGAAATAAAGGCCCAGAGAACTCGCCACACCAATTCTGAGACCCAGTCAGGAAAATGCTGTGAGTTTTCTTGTTAGAACTTAGTCTTAGCCCTGTTTGGGCTCTTGACTCTTTCTCTGGACTCTTGGTTCTGCTTTCTGAGTCAGCCTTTCTTTTTCTGTAAAAGAGCAGCATGTTTGCAGTGGCAACCTTCTCTCAGCTTGCTTCCTGCCAACATAACTTTGACGGTTCAGTGGTCTCTTTTCATTTTGTTCTTTTGGCCCTTTGGTCCAAGATGCTGTGATTCATGCCAATATACTCCTTTTCACAAGTCTGTGGGTAGCAACACAATTTTATTAGAGATTCAATTAGACAAAAGCCACAGTCCCAAATGTCTTTGAGATAAATCCTTTTCCATCTTGAGCTTCTCCTAAGGGAAAAATTTTAACTCTACTATCAGCAAATGGAGTCTGTACATTTATTAAATGGTACAGGTGCTGCTCCATGACCAAGTAAGGTGTTTGCAGAAATGATGATTTCGTGTTAGAAAATTAACAAACCCCCTTTTCTTCTTCAACAAATTGACCAAATTATCTCAAAATTGATTTTGAAAAATAAATGAGTGAAAATACATTTGGAAGACTACGTTAGTTATAATCACCAAGAAAAGAGGCTGAAAGTAATGAGAGGGACTTGCATTGTAAAATCTGTGAAAAGACTGCCCGAGTAGCCGCCGGGCATGCCTTGGGCAAGACTGAAACTGCACTGTGAACCATTATTCTGAAATCAACACAGAGAAGCAGCATGGTGTTTGATGCTTTCCAGAATCTAAGGAAGAATCTTTGAAGCCCTTAAATTCTGAGGCTATGAAGCAACCCTCGCCATCATATTTAATTCCATCACCATCTACCATGAATAATGGCGTGCCCCACTTATGTTGTTACTCCATCCCCCCCTCTCTGTCTCTCTTTCCCCTCCTTCCCCCGCCCTCTCCCTCTCCTTCTCTGGCACCCCCGCCTCCCTTCCCCCCACCTCTGTCCACCTCACTCCCAGCCTTCTCTCTCCTGTAGCTTCCTTCACAGCCCTGTTGATCCTGCCCCACAGACTTGGACAAATAAGTGACATTGTATATGTGCATTTTCATTTCTTACTTTGTAGAAATTAGTCTACAGTCTTCTTTTTTAGATTTTAACTCTTTATTTTGCAAAAAATAAATCATATTGAAACAAACTAGGAAAGCATACGCAATTGTGTGGTCGTGTGCGGGATGCCCTCATAACCCTGCATTTATCATTATTTCTTACAAGATGTGCTTTGATTCATCAGATTTGCTTTACATGTGAATTTGCAGGAACACACTGGCAGCCGAAGGTGCCTCTATTTAGGGTCAATTCAACGAGGACTCACTGTCCCCAAAGCAAACCTGGGCCTTGAGGATCTCTTCCAGGGTGTGTCAGGGCAGGTGGGGCCTGGAAAGGAGCATGACCTGTGCCCCACAGGTGCCTGGGTCCAGGAGTGGGTCCCTGAAGCAAGGCATTCTGGGTCATTGGCTGCTGGGGACTGAGGAGGACAAGCTGGAGTCCAGGTTGGATTAATTCCCAGAACAGAGAAGAGCCTAGAAATGTCTTCCCATGTAGTCCCTGCATCAAGCCTGTATTTCTGCTCTGCTCCTGATTTCAATTTCCCAGGGAAGAATTCCTCCTCTCCAACATATTCCACTTTGGACGATGCTGTTCAAAACCATCTACCCGTCCATCCATCCATCCATCCATTCTTCCATCATTTCAACTAAGCACCCACTACGGGCGGTGCTGAGGGGTTATAGCGGTACACAGGCCCTGGCAGGCCCTGAGAGGTGGACTCCAGCACAGGATACAATCAGGCTACTTTGTGCGCACTGTTCTCTAAGAATTAGAGCCATACAACTCTGGTGTCTCCAAATCCTCTGGCCCCGACAAATGCTATCCAGGCCGTGGTACCATGGACAGCTCCCTGGACGTTAGAACTACGGTTTAACACTGCCCGAGGAGGCAAACTGCCGGCTTCCTGAGATCCGGCTTCCGTGCTGGGCAGACAGTGTGCTTCACGAGCAGGCAAGTCTCAGTCACTGGGAGAGAGGAGCTGGGTTAGGTCAGAGGCCAGAAGGTGCCGGGGAACCCCTTTTGACAGTTGTGTGGCCCTGCTGGTGGATGGGTGCCAGCACATCCAGGCTGGGGGTGAGGTCTTTCTCTGTGCTGAACCCACTGGGGGTGGCTTTCGTGCAAGATTCTAAACCACCCCTGAGGAGCCTCCTGACTGAAGGGCCATGCCCCCTGAAGGCCTGGCATACAACCAGAAAGAGATGGGCCTGCCAGAGGCTCTGCAGAAGACCGTGAAAGGGAAAGCAGAGGTCAGAACCACAGCTCAGTGGTGATGTGCATGGGCCCTGGCTGGCATGGCCCAGACAGCTGCCACCCTAAAGCCAGATTGCACTCCACACACAGCTCTGCCCTGTATGCCCAGCTGTCAGCTCTCTGCTCAGGCCTTGAGGACCCCCTCCAGCAAGCTCATTTTAGGATGGACAGAGGGAAAGAACTGGAGGCTGGATGTAGGTTGGCAGGTGAAAGGCTCGGGACATGAAGTCCAAAGCATGTCCCTGGACTCATGGTGTTGACCATGACTTGTCCAAGAGCTGAAACGGAAGAGAAGAGTCTGTCCAATGTATATCCCTTGGTAAGGCTCACATTAGCTGTCACGGCTGGGCAGGTCTTAATACAGATGTATTTTAGATTCTGGAATTCAACACTGAGGAGCTTAACATTTTATTACAAGAAGTGCAGCAAGGAGGCATTGGAGGTTTCCACAGCTGGTATGCTCAGGAGAGAGCCGTGTAGTAAAGATGATGTGTTTTAGGGCTTTTTCACTCGTTATTGCTTCTGACGCAGGTTTCTGCTCACGGCTTTTTATTCTCAGAACTTAGCGCTGTGCTTTAAAGCATTCAGCAATTGTTAGTTGTGTGCTTAATGCAGAAAGAGCTGGGAATGAGGAGCTGATGGGAGCCCGAGAAAGTGAAAGTAACTGAAGGCCAAGCCCAAGGAGATTCCAGCAAACTTTACACAGGAGGAGAGTTGGGGTGAGACGTCCATGCAGGGGTAGGTTGGACCAGGGGCCAGGCTGGGTTTGAACTGAGTTTGAAAGGAAGTGATGGCCAGGGAGTGATGAACACAAGACACTGAGGGACAACAGGAGCCAAGGTGGGGAAGTAGGCTTGTGTGGACACGCAGAAGGCGGAAGGTCATGCCTGAGCCCCTGAGCCCAGAGCCCGGATTCCGTCCTCCCACCGGAACACGGCAGCTGGGACCTCCATCGCCCTCTTCTGGCACACGGTGTGCACTGCAGGTTTATCAGGTTGTGTAACTCCTCGCTAGTTTCAGAAGGCAGCTGGCTGGGACCTTCCTCTGTAAAAACTCAGGGTCTCACTGGGAGCTGGTGCAGCACACAGGTGGAGAAGCTCTGTCGTGTTCGCTTTAGGTTGCCAGATGGCTCCTGCTCTGTCCTGGTCACTCACTCCACCTGCCCCCAAAACCGGCTTGGCTGGCCTTGCTTCTCCTGGTGGGTCAGGGAGCCCTCCCCGTGACTCCGTCCACATTGGGCCCACAGCCTCTGTTTTAGCCTAAGTCCCTCCCAAAGCAGAGCCTGAAACACGTCATTTATTTGGGGAAGTGAACTTGCACACATAGGTGATGGAGCCAGCCCTCACCTGCCCAGCCTAAAGGGCTGGCACCTGGAAGGCTGTCAGACCGTGCCCGCTGCTGAGACTGGTAACCTCTTAGAGTGGTTCCCGGGCGCCCTCTTCTCTACACTTTGAGCTGCTCAATTAAAGGCCTCCTTTTGTGACCCTGTGTTTCAGCCAGGCCCTGGGAGGAGGGAGCCTGAAATCCCCAGTGGGTCCCACTTGGTTTTAGCACGTGTGTGTACCACCTGCTGGGAGCGCTGGAGTGGGATGGAGTGCGGGGCCTCTGCCCAGCTTACTCTCCTGTCAAGTGGAGATACTCTTGTCTAATAAGGCAGAGAAAGTGTCTAGCGCATCGAGAGACATGAGGTGGGCACTCAACAATGGCCTTTCCATTTCAACAGCTATTTGTTAACAGCGAATTCTAAAGCACCCTGCACACGTGTGCACTTACACTCACACACGTCACTCACACACGCACTCACACATTCACACATGCACACACATGCACACACACACTCTCACACACATAAACACACACTTACACTCAAATACCCCAGAAGGTCACAGTAGATGAGCTGCTGCATGCAGCCTTCCCAGGAGCAAAGCAGGGAGTGTCCTGTAATTTCGGTCGTTGCCAAAGCACCTGCCTCTCCTCTGTCATCTTCATTTACAAAGAGAGGAGTGGAGAGGGTAGAACCTTCCAGAACCACTGTCCTCATTCTGTGCAGGGGGCACAGCCCCACTGGCCACTCCCCAGGGCAAAGGGATCCTGGGAGGAGGTGGGAGGAGGGTCCCTCTGGAGTTTAGACATATTAACCTGGGCCAAATTGCTTCAATCTTTTGAGGCCTCCTGCAAAGGGCTGTGTCCTGAGGCGAACACTACCTGGCATGTTGGTGTGTAAACGAGGGCCTGGCCTCTATGGGAAAACCTTGCCACATCCTAAGTGAACAAGTACTTAAGTGAAAGTCAGGAGAGCCCCCAGGGGTCCCCACGATTTCATTGTGCCAACACCAGTGATACGATGCTGGCATTATCAGGAGAATTTGGGAAATTCATCAATATGAGACTCAGTGCTTTTAGGGTGAGTGAGCTGGGCCCGGTCAGAGCCCAGACAAGGCCTTTGTTTACCAGCCTCGGTCCAGCACAGGGACAGTGGCCCTGAAAGAGCCTTGTCCCATCTCAAAAACAGAGACCCACGGTCAACCTTCCAACATCCTGCAAAGATAGGAGGGTTCCCTGTGTCCAAGCATTTTCCTCAAGAAAGAATTGCCACCCGCATGTGACAGCTTGGTGACTAGTCACTTTCAATCATGCTGCCCCATCACTTAATGCTCTTTGTCAGGCTGAAGTAAGAGCAGTGGAGGCAAGGCAGATACAGAGGAAAATTGTTTCTTTAGTGCAACTGTGACCCGAGGAACAAGCAACCACTCTGGGGAAGACACGTAAATGATGGGTTAGCAAGCACTATGCTAGCTCAGCCGCAGTGGGCATTGCCCCGGGGCGGGAGGGGGCTGCCGCCCTCCCATCGGCCTCCCATCAGTGCCTATGGGCTGCGGAAGCTGTCATCCAACTCGGGGACACTCCTGACAAAGTGAGGCATGGGGACTCGTCTCTACAGCCTACCTCAGGAATTCGACCCAGGCTGCGATCCCAGCTCTCCCCCAATGAGCACTGGGGCCTTGACAAACAACGGTCTCAGACACAGCTGCTTCCACTGTAAAACGGGGACAGTTGTAGTGCCTGCCTGTCTTGCTGCAGGTCTCCAACATCAGAGGACCACAGGGCAGCCGTCAGCCCCGTGCCAGCACGGACTGCTCTGTGCACAGTGTCACTTAGTCTTCTCACCTGCTACCTGGGGGAGGGGATCAGGGAGAACGCTTGCCACTGTAAGTAACAACACGCAAGAGAACTCAAAGCAGGAGAAGGAAGGAAGTAGTGAAGATGAGAGCAAAAGTGAATGAAATACAGAGGAGAACACCAGAGAAACCAAAGGTGTTTCTTTGCAAAGATCTATAAAATGGACAAGGTGGACCAAGAATAAAAGAGAGAAGACGGAAATGCTAAAATCGGGAAGAGGGACATTCATTGCTGCACCAAGCTTACAGAAACACACACACAGCTCAAAGAGTAAGCCAAAGCTCTGTACCCACCTAATACCCCTACCCTCTGCCTTGCCAGCACCCGGTGGATTACGTCACCACTCTTGTGCCTTGCTGTGGTCCGTTAAATGTGACGAGAATGGCATGGGTCACTTCAGGGAGCCAGGGTGCGTGCTTGCATTGTGTTCTTTTCTTCTGGTGTGACGACTGTGGAAGCCCATGTCGAAATGGTGCCTCTGCCTGGGCCACTGGGTGGCCAGGAGGAGCGGTGTCCTTCTGCTCCAGGTGGGCATGGAGCATCATGAGAACGACTGATGTGAGCATGTGTTGTTTTGAGCCACTTCAGTTTCAGGGTCTCTGATGCAGGTGACTGACACACTGTCCCCAGTGCCAGCATCCTGCTAAGGCTGGTCGTCACGATCACAAGAGAGCCAGGCAACGGGGCCCAGCCACAAAGGCCTTTGTTCTCATGTCCATTAGGAGCGACAGCCCCTTCCCCAGGCATGAAAACTAAGTCTATCCCTTTGGTCTGAGTGGGTCATGTCCACTTGTGGATCCATAGAAGCTGCCAGGATGATGTCTGTGCTGATTGGCTGGGAAATAATCTGCTGGGTACGGACCCCAATCCCCTGACCTAGATTTATATTCTTACCCAGATTATTAATATCGTGATGATGGATGATGGTGATGAGGAGGTATCAACTTGTTCAAGGTCAATGACTTACACACCTGGTAGAGGTGGAGCTGGATTTCAAACGAGGCTGTCAAATCGGGGAGACCAGCTCCTTACCAGAGGTCAGCCCGAGAGGAAGAAACACTTCCGTCTCCCTGCTCACGGCTTGATCCCTCGCACCTAGAAGAAGAGACATGGATCCAGCAGATGAGTAAGCCGAGCTCTGTCCTCGCTGAAGGGCTGCTGAGAGGACTGAAGGAGACCTCACACGCTGGCGGTTCCATCAGATGCCTGGCTGGCTTTGACCACAGCCACATGTCACTCAAACTTTTCAGGACTCAGTGCCTCTTCTACAAAACGGGAGGGGAAACAGTTACTCCTCTTACGTCCTTCAAAGGCAATTTTGAAGATCCGATGAGATAATAAACGTGGAAGCATTTTGGAACCTAAAGAGATTAATAACAAAAATAAATGATTATTATAGCTTACGCACAATCATAATTCAACATTATAATTGTATTGGCCCACTACCAAGTGTCTCTAGGAAGCTGACAGCAGTGATTAAAGTCTGCTTAAGATTCTTCTACTTTCCATTTCCCCAGTCTCAAGATGACACTTCCCATCCGGCCACTGAAATCCATCAGAGAGGGAACAGGTGATGGGAAAGGGTGAGAATTTGCCTTGTCAGAGGGAGGCAAGCCTGGGCATCTGGGGGGCATTGACTGGCATTTGCTGTGTTTTTCTTTCTTTGGCTGCTCATTCTGAGTCTGAAATTGATGACAGGCTCCCAGTGTGTGTAAATTAGGCAGAGCTACAGGTGTGCAGCTGGGCAAGACCTCGTTTCTATTTCTCCTCTCCTCTTCCGTCCTTTCTCCCTCTCCCCTTCTCCCTCTCTTCCTCTCCCTCTCCCTCCCTCCCTGCCTCTCTCCCTTCCTGCCTAGCTTCCTCTCTCCTCTCAAATTTCTGTTAACCCATTTCTCCCTCGATGGCCTGGTTTGTGGCGACAAGAGCTTTCCAAGTTAACAGCACCCCACTATGGCTGCTCTGACTTGGGGGTCCAGTGCCCTCATCACACATGTACCCGCACGGAAGCTGCTCCAAGAGCCCCCGTCTGCCCCCACACCTTCCTTAGCTTGAACCTGGGCTGCATTTCTGGCTGTGCCCTGTGGACGCTGACCTTTTTTTTGGTGGAAACTGCTTCCTCTCACAGCACAGACATCTCGGGGCCGGCAGGTGTGCACAGGCCTTGCCGCCTCCTGACCATTTCTCCCCATCCTTCTGGAATTCAGCAGAGCAGGCTGCAGTGTCTGGGACCCCTGACCTTCCTGTCGTCTGCTGACCTCCTGGCCTCCCTCAGTTGCCAGCGGCTCTGGTCCCTGGTGTGTGGTCTTTCCTGCCTCCTGGAAGCCTGTCCTTATTCTCGGGGGCTGCTGAACCCCTATTCTTCACTCTGCACGAAGTGCCAGAGCACGTAGCTGGACCGTCCCTGCGTCCAGTGGGCCCTGCCCCTGGGAAGGAGCAGATGGGTTTGAGGATATGGCACAAGGGGCAAAGCACACAGTGGGAGCGGGAAGCCGCCACCCTCCACGCCCTGCAGAGGCTCCCGTGGGTGCTGCCCCGAGAGGAGGGAAGGGATGCCCATGGCAAGAAGGGGCAGTGGCTGGCAGGAGGGAAGAGAAAGGAAGAGCAGACACCCACGTCCTTTCTCAGAGGCATCATCCCTTCCTCTCTGCCCCCATATGTGTCAGTCACATAGCAGGAACCACAGTGATGAATACACAGACCTTCCAGGGTCCCCCATCCCCAACTGGGAAGAGTCTGCGATGGCCAGACTGCCTTTGTGGGCTTTGGGGAGGCTGACAGGACCCTGAGAACAAAGACCTGAGACCTGCAGAAGGAGGCCTTCCAAAGGGGGAGAATGCCGAGTAGAAACGCACGGACAAGCAAATTGACTCGTATGGAACAGGACGCTGTGAGCTTTCCCAAACCATTGGACACCCTCTTTCATTCTGTGCAGACCTCATTTCTCAGCCAGGAGCACCCAAGTGGCTGGGGATGGTGCAGTGGCAGTTCTGGCCTTTGCATTTCATTTCCGGCATTCCTCCCGGGAGTGGCCTTCCCCACCTGATGTTCAAAGGAAGGAAAGTGGCAGCTGCAGGCCCTGCTGCCCACTGGGCCTCCCCTGCAGGCGGGAGGTCTGCTCCCCTGCAGACTGGAGGAAGCGGCAGGCTCTTTCTTCCAAGGCCACAATAATATGGTTTTCTTTTCATCCATAAACCCTCACTTCACTAGGGTTTCTGAAGAACCGAGGCCTGGCTCCGATGGTGCTTTTCTATGATCATTGCTTTGCCTTCCAAGGTTACTTTTCCTGTGAAAAAGCTTTCACAAGGCAGCGAAAGCCCTTGGGTGTTGTCTGTGCTCCCTGCAGAGAAGCCAAAAATGTGAGGAGCGTAAAAATAACCCTGCCTTTTGCAAGGAGCTCCTTGTTCGATATTAAGTGCCCTCCTCTCCAACGCAAGTGTTCATAGTGCTAAATTACCTGTTAACAAGGATTTTTAAATAGTATAATTTATGCTAATTCAGAAACATTCTCGTTTCCAAACTGATTATTTTTACCTTCCAAGTGGCTGCATTTTTCATGAGTGGCGGTGGAGTCAGGGCTCTGTGATCAAGCATCTTTCTGAGTGGCTTCGTGTTCCTGGTTGTTTTCACGGGTGGCCCCCACGGAGGCATTTGCCCAGCTCGTGTACCATGAGCCACGGACACGATCTGTTGTGACTGTGGGAGGATGAAGACACCACCAGCGTTGACTGGTGGTGAGTGGCCAGGGTGGCAGCAACGGGAGAAATCCATCTGCTCTGACTCAAGAGGTTTTGTGGGGCTGGAGGGGCTGGGGCTGGCCTCCTGGCCCCTCCTGGGGGCACCTCTCTCTCCCTGCCCACCCCCAACAAGAATATCATGGACTCTGATGATGAAGTCACAAACCCAAAGCCCAGGGCTACTTCTGAGTGTGGTCGGTGGCTCTGTGGAAGACGCTCAATTTTAGGAAACCCTGCAGCCGTACCTTCCATTTCCCTCCAGTCTTTTGCAGAGCAAGTACACCCACCTGCCCTCACCTGTGGGAAACTGGTCCTTTCTCCCTCCTATTGCATTTGGCTCTGATACCCATGGTGCCTCTGTTGGCTTGTCCCCAGTGTGGGCACCTACCTGGCTTTGTCCCCAATAAAGGACTAAGCTGTCCAGGAAGGATGGGAAGGGGGAGGAAGAGAAAGAGGAGCTGAGCTTAGAATTCTGCCTCCATCTTGGAAAACCCAGATCCTGCTAATAAAGGAGAGGACCTTGAGTCCTTGCCAGCAATTCATCCCCCACCCTACCAAAGAAATCCACGTGAAGGTCTAAGAAGGAATCAAATGCCACCCGAATAGCTGTGATGAGGAGCAAGTCTACTTGGTGAGATATTGTGGGGCGCCCCAGGTTCTTTCCCTCTGGCTTCTTTAGGGCTGTACTCCACTCAAAGGCTTACCAAGCCGACAAGCGAAGCTTTGCCTGTGGCCAAAGGTCCTTTCCTGTAAGTGCAGCCAAAGGTCATCAGGGCATCATGGGTGAGGGGAAGTCTGGCTGATGGTGCCTTCTCAGGCAGGGCCCCCAGCAACAGAGAACCCATGTGCCCTTGAGCACTTACAGTCCCTGACATGCCCTGGCAATCGCAATCCAGGATGTGCTCTGGAGTGTCTGTCAAGTTCACTTGGATACACTGCAGCCCTCACAGCATCCACGCTGGCTTTTGTCAGCCATGCTTCTTCATGCTCCACCATACTCCATGCTTCACCACACGCCATCATTCTCAGCCATGCTCTACCATTTCCCACCATGCTCCCTGATGCTCCATGCTTCTCCACCATGCTCCCTCATGCTTCATCAAGATCCCAGGGACTCCATTCAAAGGCAAACTTTACATGGCGGCTGGTGGGTCCTCTGGCCCTTAACACTGGCCAGGGACACAGGACAGAGCCCAGGGTGTTCCCAATGGGCTAGAAGCATAGGCAGTCCCCCTGTGGAGGCTGCCCAGCTCCCCGGCCTCCTGCAGCATGCTCCTCTACCCTGGCCTCTCCCGCAGGTCTTCCTTCAAAGTCCCTTCAAAGGGGCTCCCTCTTCTGTCGGGGGGTTGTGTGTGCTGTGTCTGCTACTGGAACGCTCTCCATTCCCTGACTGCCCTCCCCTATCTGCCCAATTCTACTCATTCTCCAGGCATCCCCAGAAGTCTGTGCTAAAGGCCCCTCTCGTCCACGCTGGTGCTCACCACACATGGCCTGCAACAAACCGAACCCTACTCGGCTGTCGGCTTGTCCATCCCTCACTAGACGCTGAGCTCCAAGAAGACAGGCCTGTATCTGTGTCTCTTTCCCCAGGTGCCTGGCAAAGCACTTGGCAGGTAGCTGTCGACACCTTCTCGATGTCTTATAAAACGGCACACCTAGTTAAGAGAAAGGATAAAGAACAGATGAAATTCAGCACTTTCTAATATTGAACATAAACATTAATTGGCAGCAACAGTTAAACAGGTGGCAATAGATGAGCAAAGCTAAAGCAGACCAGGACATGAGGACACGATGCTCAGAACCTGGAAAGCGGACGGCGATTCCTTCCTAGGGGCAGCAGACGGCAGGACTGAGCTTTGCTGGGGGCTACAGTTCCGTCAGTCCCCGCCTTCCCTTTTATTCCTGGGCCACTGTATTTCGACCATTGGAGGACCTGGCTGAAGCAGCTGCTTCTTTGTGATGGTGGGACAAACTGGGACACCGATTTTAGCTTATTTAGGAGCCAACAGTTATTTGCCCAGCAGGTTTCCAGTTAAGTTTCTCTGAGCCATCAACAACCAAACACATATTTAAATAATTCAGAAAGGACAAATTGGCAAAAAAAAAAAAAGTAAATGACCCCAAACAGACTTTAAAAGTAAGTAAATTAGTAAAAAGTAATTAGAGATAAAACTAAAAAGAAAAAGTTAAAATCCATTCCACCAAGAAAGACTTCAGTGAATATGAAAGATAAAACCCGACACTAGAATCCAGAGCCAAAGATAATGAAAAAGATCAAATCTTTACATAAAAGAACAATCTTAGCATCGATTAAAAAATAATTTCTTCAAATACGAGGAAGCAATCTTCAAGCACCAAGGGTGGTTTTTAAATAAGAAAAAGATTTTCCTACTTATTAAATCTAGGTTATATACTATCTTCTTTCATAAAGATTTGAGGAAAGCACATATTAAATTGGGTAGTTAAAATAAAGATGAATTTGTAATAGATCAGAAAGCATTTTGGAAGGCAGAAGAATAAAACCAAAATTTGTGTGAGAGATCAATTTGACTTTGAGCTTCCTGGCAACAAAAGCAAAAACAGAGCATAAGCCCCGCATCATTCCTGTTTTACTGCATGCATTCTCAACAAGGCCATTTTATCCCTAAGGGAATGAAAACTACTTCCTGGGCACACAAAAAATCTTAGTTTGTTAACGTAAGAAGCACAGATATACGTAACGTACATATAGCTACACAGTATGTCTATACTATTAAAATTTCATGATGAGGAATGATTAGAAAAAAATGCCTAAAAGACTCCTTGGGAGGCAATAGTGAAAAAAGGTTGAGAAACACTGTTTCTGATTAAATGGAATATATCTGCATCCAGAGAGGTAAGCTGTGTCCCCGGGTCATCATTCCAGAAGGAATGTCTCCAGAAGACACTTGATAACACAAAGGTCAGTTTCTCCTGATTCATTTTGCAGTAAAACCTTGATTTAAAAGGTGAAGAAATTTTGTGTCTGTACAGTTTGAAGTTCACTCATTTGTGGATATATTTGCATATTTATAACTTATACTAGGAAATCTCTGTAATATGTAAAGTGTGTCAAGTTTTTCCTGCCTAACCATTGTGTTTTCTGCGTACATTCCAGCTCTAGACACCAGGCTGGGGTTCCTGGAACTTGTTGGGGGAGGGGGGAACCCCACCAGAGTGTGGGGTGTGGAGATTATCCGGGGGGACTTTCTGGAGGAGGCTGGGGTGTAGGGGAGAACTAGAACCCGGATGCCATTCCAGGATAAACACTACCATTTTTCCACAGGGCCAGGAACTATTTTACAATTTTTGGTGACAGCTCATGCAACGTGAAATGCTGACTATCCAAAAATTATCCACTGCCAGGGGGTGGCCTCTCACGTGCTCTTCCAGGTTGGCATGCTGATGCAATTGTTTTAGGCTTGTGGACAATAACCAATTTCTCACGTACTTGATTGACAGGGAGTGAATATTTATCTTGGTCAAAGAGCAAGGATTCACAGAGAAAAAATATTCTATATCCACACGTGTCTAAAATGTCCTGGGGATGGAATGGATACTTACGAGGACGAATAAACGGGGGACAGCGACTGAAGGAGAGAAGGGTCCTGCGGGCCTCGGGTTCTGCGGCAGCCTCTGCGAGGCCCAGTTAGAGGAGGCAGAGACGCCCATCCTTGCAGTTTCAACAGGGACATGCTTGGAAGAAACACAGGAGAGCAAACGTGCTTTACCTGAAACACAGGACCCCTTCGTGGTTTCTTGCTACTGAAGGTCCAGCGAAAGCTCTGAAGTCTGACGCGTCTCCAGTTATATAACAGATCCCAGGAAACAAAGCGCTCTCTCAGATTAGCTCCTGAAAAGGCTACAAGGAGGCAGAAAGAAGTGCAGGCAGGAGCCGCGGTCGGATTGAGGGGAGGGCCCCAGGAAGGGAGGCTCTGCCTGCTCTGCGGACACGCAGAGGGACATGCAGAGGGACATGGGTGGTGTCCATCTGGGGCCCAAATCAGAGACAATTTAAAGCGAGATGACTAAGAATGGTGTTGGAAGAGGTCGTGCACACATCTAAATGGGGATCGCAAAGCTCCTTGAGAAAGCAGAAAGAGCTGCATTTGTATTTCACACCAAAGGACGGAAACACAGTATCTCAGACACTGGGAGTCTTTTTAAATAACATTTTATTTTTTATTGTCAATGATTAACTTTGAGCCTATTAGAAGAGTATCATGATTATACTGAATAAAAAAATATAGATGATAGAATACAAACAGGTTATACGAAGTTAGTTTTTAAAAATCATTGTCCACCAACATTTTCAGTATTTCAGAGCTTTGAAAGAAAAAGATCAAAACTTAATTTGCTTTTTTTTTTTTTACATTTCCAGCAGTTAAAAATTAAGAACATACATTGGCAGTCATTTGCAGACACCTATTACAATAAATGGAAGGACCACAAAGACGAAAATGAGTTCTAAAGACAATCACATATACACACTTCTGTACAAAAAGAGAACAAGAATTTACCCAATTAAAACCATCTCTTGTGGTCTATGTATTCTTTTTTAAAAAGGAAAGAAAAGTGATCTTCCTTTACTCATAGTTATTTTTCCACTTGATCCAGTATTTTTAATCGTGTTTCCACTGCATAAATTAGTAACTGTTCAGTAGCTGAGAAATGTCCTACTTTAAATTATACCAGAGGAAATCAGGAGCCTCCCTGAAAGCGTTGACCTTAATTGCCCGATGCAGGTTGAAGAGACATTCAACCAACAAAAAGTCACACCATCAGCCACAGTGGGGAGGGTCTGGTAAAACGTTCTGCGCGTGTAAGCTGGGGACGGGCTCTGAGAAGGGGAGCGTTCAGAAGCTTGGTGGCCATGCAGTTCTCAAGGGGCTTGGATGGCCTAACCTCTTCTACGATGCTCAACGCGGCTCAGCTGCTCTGTGCTAACGTGTCATTTGGCACAAAAAGAAAGGGCTTTTGGGCAAGACTCAGGCTCTCACAAGGAGGACACACTTTTGATCAACACAACGGTACGTGCCAGCCCCATATCCACCTTGCTCCCTGATACTAAGGGCCATGCGCTCCAAGGCTGAAAACCAGCTCCTTTTAAGGAAAGGCAATTGCACTAAATGTCAGACATCACAGCCCCAATGAGGTAAACGACAGACACAGAAAGGCACACGGAGGGAGAGGAAGGACGGCAGCTTGCTCCTTCCAGCCCGTCCTGCCGCGCTCACTGCACGATCCCGGAGTCCACAGATGTCTGCTTGCGCGTCGTCTTTGGAGGGGGAGGAGGCGGGGTTTTGCTGGGCAGTGGAGGTGGCAGGTGCTAGAAGACACGAATATGAGGGAGACGTCACATTACTGATGCTCTGACAGGAAGGAAATGGTCTCCAGGTGGAGTCTGTCCTGTCAAGATGGCGGGGCGCAGGGGGAGTTCACGTGTTAACGTGCAACCCTGGGGGGGCTGCCCTCTCCACGTGACCTGGGGTCTGCTCATGACTGGGCTGCTGCATCTCTGATGAAGTGATTTTCACAAAGCACTTCAGAGGTCTGCACAGCGCTGAGAAGTGTAACCACTGGTATGGCACTTTCAAATCCAGGTGCCACTGTTTTAGGGGCCTCTAGAGATTGACTGTTTTCAGAACTAGGCAGTTTAAATGGTCAAGAGCAAGTGAATATGGGCAAAGCAGGACCCAGGCCACCCAGACAGCCTGGCGGGGCCCCAGTGAGCCTTCCTCAGTGAGGACCCGTGGGTTCCTCCTTGTGTCCCTGAAAACGCCCCTAAATTGTTCAGGGACAAACCAGTCCTTGGAGAGGCTCCCCAGGGGGGGCGAGAGGACCCCTTTGCTCTCGGAACTGGAAAGGCCACATGAGCTAGGCCATGCGGGGGCAGCTGCAGCCACCTGGCAAGTGACCAATTTACAGGCAGTTTTTTATCCAGTTGCTTCTGAAACTGCAAACAGAGGCAGATAAACAAGGTGAGGGGGTTGTTTAAACTCGTCATGAGGGAAACCCCATATGTAAAGAATGGTGCAGCTGTGTCTCAATAAAAATTTATTTGTAAGAACAGGTGGCAGGCTGCATTTGGCCCGTGGGCCAGAGTCTGCCTTAGATTCCCAAGAATGAATTTACAACTGTAAGGGTGATAGAACAAAGCCCTGTTTAATGGACCTGCCAGGTGTGAAGGACTGAGGATGGCTTGTTGCCCTCTTCTTTCGGCACCTGGCACCATCACAGACACCTGACATGCAGGAGATGTAACTGCTGTTTACCTAACCAGGTAGGTAAATGAGTGAGCCAGCGAGTGAACGGATGAATGAATGAATGAATGAATGAATGAGCAGGTGAATGAAGGAAGAAGTGAACAATGAGTAAATGGACAGATGAACAAATGGACAGAGCCGGGTAAGTGGACGCACGCCATAGGGAGAACAAACCGGAATGAAATCAGAGCATCATCATTTTTAAAAGCCTCTCAGGGGAGGGTGACATTAGCTCAATGTGAGAAAAGTTTCAAGGTCAGAACATCCAGGCAGCAGTCTCTCACTCATCACGCACACTTCCTCCCCATGTGCAGACAAGTGAATACGAAAATGACCCAGTGCTTAACAGAGAGAAGAGAATACATGTGGAAAAACAGAACTGATATAATGATATTTAGAGATTATAAAAAGGGAAGTAAACACGTAGACTTTAAATCAGTAAGAAGGGTTAAAAGAAACACCTACCTGGAGGTCAGATAAGATGGTTATTTGCTTACATGTGGTGCAAACCCTGACAGTGCTTTTTATTTTCCTTTTTCATCATGCAGGCAGCAGACTTAAGCTTTGATTGCCCAGGCACGCACTTCCAAGATGGCTTAGTGAATAAACACACCCACTAGATGAAGAGCCAGGCCACCTCCTCCCACGGAGGCCCCTTTGTTTTAGAGCTCTTGGTGGATTTCAGTAACTGACCATTTGGGCCACTTGTCTTTTCCTCTTCTCACTCTTATGTTTCAAAGTCACCAATGAGGAGTGAGCCCACTGCAACCCTAGGTCCCAGCCTGGACCCTCGGAAAAGCAGAACCCAGGCTCCTGCATTGTGCACTCTCGACCCGCGACCTTCCTGTGTGGTTGTGCTGGGTGATGTCCAGGTTCTGTGAGTAACAAACCTTTATTTTATTTTCCATTTCCTGATGGTTACTGCTGAATGGTGTCTTGTCATCGTAAGAACCACTAGGGTTGGTCCAACCACCTGGTATTTGACAGGCTGACACCCGCACAGAACACGTGTGAAAGCCAGAGACAGGTCAAAGGTGAGCAACTGAGGGCCAGGCCATGCAGTCAGATACAGACACCCTTTATGCTAAATATGAGCATGGCAGGTTTATCGCTAATAAGCAACATGCTAGCCCACATTACTGGTGGGCAAAGCATTTTGAAAGAAATGACAGCTTACAGTGGCAACAGCTAGAGATACAAGCCCACGGCTGATCAATGGGCATGAAGGCAGAATCAATGACCTCCCACGGCACAGGAACGATCGTTACCCTACAGCGGCTCTCAGGGTCTGCGCAGAGGGAGGCCCCCCCAGACACGCAACTACTTCCAACTAATTAAGACGTACTAACCATGGCCGTGTCACCTGAACGCATGCTCATGCTGAAGGTAAATCAAATAAGAAACAAATAGCAAAGAGACTTGGGAAATTAATCTAATCAAATCACAACCCCTTTGTAAATGGAGCCAGAGTTTATAGGTACTGGTCCCAACAGCACTGGTATCAATAACAGAATGATTTACCAGAGAAACTGAGTTGATACAATGTTGCCCATGAGCTGATTTGTAACAAAAACAGACTTGTTCCTACTTCCACCATCAGAATTCTCAGTTCACAGCTGTAGGGAGACCTGCGGGACAGTTGTGCTTTTCCAATAAAATAAAGACATGAAAATAAAGATGTGGCTGGTCAACTCAGCTGCTAGGAAAACAACACCCCATCCAATCGATGTTCTCCTTTTGTTTGAACTTGTAGTCTTGAGTTTCTGTAGTTGCAACAATAATTCCAGCTCCCTGAGAAGCCATCATTAGGTAACTTGTCCCTTCTCCAGGGCTACTTCCCCATCACGGCATCTTTAGGGACAGAGGGCCGATCTAAAAGGCACTGCAGCCTCAAGGACACCTGTCCCTTCAGCATCAAAGACGAAGTCCCCTGCTTGCTTGGTTTTCTTATATGAGAGGAATAAATCAAATATATAGGACCATAAATAAATCCCCTCTCTCTTCCACTCCTTTCACAAGAAAAGAGATCATAAACTTACAGAACACTCAGTGAAAATATCTCCCTAAAAAGAAGAAGAAAAGGTGTGTAGGATTTATATTGTTTTTTAATGGGAGAAAGCACGCTTTGCAGTTAAGAAAAAAAAATCACAGCCCTGTGACAAGCTCACATGTTCGACGTCCCACAGTTCTCTTGCCATGTAATCGCTTTTCTGAGGCTTCTCGCCGCACAGATGTGAAGGAGGATATTTCAGTTTTCACACTGGGCTGATTGAAGTTTATACAGATGCACCTGGAGTCGGCCCTCCCAACCCTCCTTGGTGATTTCCCGGATGCCCGCCCCTCCACGCAGAGGCTGACCTCTGCACACAGCTGGGCCAGTGAACAACTAGAACCTGTCTGGCAGCAGCCTGGAGATCCAGGAGAGAACCACCGTGGATCTCAAAACAATGTTTCTGGAACTGTCAATGGGTAACAGAGATCCTGGTTTCATGCATTTTAAGACTTAGCTAATGTTTGCAGTAGCAGGCAGAGGCCACTGAGCAATGAGCACATCACACAAGATTAACGACTAAAACAAGTGTCCAAGGGGTACCAGCCTCGGGGACCCAGTGCTGACGAGGGTTAGAGCTGGCTGCTCATGCTTGTGGCAGCCAACACCCCAAATCTAAATGGGGGTGGTTTCAGGGAGGCACAGCTGGGGGCGTGTGGCCTCGGGAAACTGGGGTTTGCCCTGATTGGAGCCAACTCGTGCTTCTCCTTTGCAGATTCTCCGTGAGGTGAGGGCCTGTCCTCACTGGGAAGTGGCCAGTGTGAGGGTACTGCCATCTGGAGGAACTGCTGGGACAAGGGCTTCTCAGGGGCCAGCTGGGTATCTGATTGAGGCGGGCCTCCATGCAGCGTGACATTGGCCAGCTGCTTTAAAAAGTCAGACAAACCTCTTCATAGAAAAGGTACATTTCAAAATCAACTTTCACAAGAATTGCACCTCAACTGGAATGACCCCCAAGGTCATGGGGTCGCCCTCCAATCCAGCATCAGGAACTGCGCTCCCCCTTCCCGAGGCCACCTCTGGATGTGGATATCTATGCAGTGATAACGACAGAAGCACAGACAGTGCAGAGCTGTGATCGCTGTGACCCCTTTTCTCAAAATCAAAGCTAGGCTAGACCAAAGGAGATGCGTTAACATCCGGAAGGAGGGCTTTGGATTCTGCGGAGGGAAAGCCCTGACTTACCCTCTGGTGAGGAGGAGGGGGTGGGGGCGTCGCAGAAGCCATTGCGTCCTGCTTTTCCATCAGGTTCCCATAATCTGCCGTGCTGCCTTTCAGAGGCAGAGGGGGTGGGACCTCAGCCGCATCCATCGCTGTCATGCCATTCAGCTCCAAACCTGGAAAACCGGGATGGATTTAAAATCAGACCCACGTCCCCACTGGGTGTGAACACATATGTGGCCGCTTCATGTTCTCTCTGGAAGCGGGGAACGGAAAGGAGGCAGAAATGCTTGTCAGCGGGGCAGAGAAGGTAGAGGGCAGGGGCTCCCCTCCTAGGACAAGGCATGACCTAGAAAGAGAACCTCAAGGACCATAAGGCAGCTAAAACCAGAGCGTGAAGGAGGCGCCAATCCACTGTAACAATAGCCATGTCACCCTGGGTCCCTTCTGTCCCTCCCTCCCTGGCACCTCACCAGGACAGGTCTGCCTGCTGTTTCGGAAGCCCCACCAGGACTGTCCCCAGCCTCCCGCAGTCATCACCTGGAGCTTCACTACACCTGGGGAGCTCCGGCTACTCACGCAGCGCACAACCCGCCACCCGCCTTTCAAAGCTCCCTCACAGGAAGGCCCAGGCCTGCAGGCAATGACGCTATTAGCAGCAGCGGGCACGGTGGCTGTTGCTTTAAATAGGCCAAGGGACGTACAATTGATTTTTAAAGTAAACTGAAAAAGTGGCCCTTTGCAAACGGGGAACAGTCATTAACATAGCATATTTTCTCAGCCCTTGTTGAGACTCTTATAAATAATTTGTTTTCCTTTTATGTTAAAGGGAAGAAAACTGACATTTTTGCTGACAGGCCCCTTTTAGAGTTTTCCCGATGATCCACATGATGAAAAAACCCTTCATTAGGAAAAGGCTTCCTGGGAAGAGTTGTGTCAATTTACAAGGAAGTCTTGCCGTGGAATCCAGGGGAGCGAGGAGAAGGCCTGTGACTGAATGACTGCCCTCACGCTTGGTTGGCTGGTTATTTTTATTGTGGTAAAATGTATATAACCCCACATTTGCCACTCAACCATTTTAAGTGTACACACCAGTGGCATTTATTATATTCATAATGAGCGACTGTCACCACTATCTATTTCCCTTTTTGATCGCCCCAAACACAAAGCCTCTACCCATAAGTCAATGCTCCTCCTCTCACCCCCTCCTCTTGCCCCGACGTGCGCAGGCGGTTTTGAGAGCCTGGGTGGGCCCCACGCTTTTCGTTTAGGGAGCTCGGGAGCCCAGGACTGAGGTCTGGCCTGATGTGCGGAAGTCCCCAGGGGGCTCCTGGAAACGCTCCATCTGCTGCAACGGGAGGAAGTGGGTCTAATTTATAGGCTTCAAGCAAGTGGGGAGTTACATGCGGGACAGTGGCCTGAATTCAAATGTGGAGAATGTGTCACTTACTGGACTGCAAACTGAAACTCAGCTTGGCCCGTGGCGTGACTGGAGGGGGTGTTTGCTGGGAGGACGGTGACGTCGGGGACACTGAGAAGCGCCTCTCACTTCCGATGACGTTGATGACCTGGCTCTTGGGCCTCTGGGGCCTCAGGGGACTTATCTATATTGGAAGGACAGAAAGAGCGGAGTTAGTATCTGTCATGGGCCAAGTTGTGTCACCTCAAAGTCCGTAGGTTGCACTTCTAACCCCCAGGACCAGTGAGCGTGCCTTTATTTTGGAAACAGGGCCTTAGCAGATGAAGTTAAGATGAGGTCAGTAGGGTGACCCTAACCCATGTGACTGGTATCTTTATGAAAAGGGAAATCTGGGCACAGACACATGTGCACAGAAGGAACGACACCTGAACATGAAGGCAGAGATCAGGTGATGCTTCCAGAGGCCAGGGGACCCCAAAGACGGCCAGCGAACCCCCAGAAGCTGGGGGAGAGGCCTGGCATAGTCTCCCTCCCAGACCGCAGAAGGAGCCAACCCTGCTGCCGCCTTGACCTCGGACTTCCTGTGAGACACTGCAGTCCTGCTCTTTGCGGCACCAGTTAGTCGTACCCTGTTGCAGCAGCCCGGCCGGTTTGTTCCATCAGGAAATTTTATTCACATATTTCTTACAACTTGGTCTCAGATCATTAGGCCTTGGGGATCACAAGAAATTCCAAACTACTCTGAGGTAGGAGCAATTACAAATGCTATTCACCAGTGGAAAAGGAGGGATCCAGATATCGACCCCCCTAGGTGGGGAAGGGGCTCGGGGCTGGGTCCCTATGGCCCGATTGCTGGCCTGTGGGGTGGGTCCTGCTGGCTGGGCCAACGGCAGAGCAGGGGGGCTGAGACGTGTGCCCTCTGAGTGGCCTGCAAGGGCAGCGCTCACGTGGACACTGCTGAGGCTGAAAGGGGAGGAGGAAGGTTTAAGCCCTTCAGTGACGGGGTGTGTGAGGGGACACAGGCTGGCCGCCAGACCTCTGCCATGCTGATGGAGCAGCCCCAGAGAGCAGGAGTCAGGGCTTCCCTAACTGCTGTGGGGCTCTGGGGAGGCGTGGCCACGCTCGGGGCTCTCCATGGGAGAATGTGAGTGCGAATGGCCACAGAGCTTCAGGGGTTGTTCAGGTGCTGCTCCTGTCCTTCCTATCCTTCCAGTCCCACCCCATAAGGGCCCTTTGTGAGGACTCTGAGAGCACAGGATGTGTGACCCTGAGATGCTCAGTGCACCTGGAGGGCACCGCAGGCTCCGAGAGGCTCAGCTAAATGCCATGAAATTGTTGAGGATGCAAATCACGTAGGAAGCTAAGCCAGCCCCATAAAGTGACCAAAGAAAACCTCTGCAGGGGCTCAGGGAGGCTGCAGGGAGGCAAAGAGCAGTGGCCGCCCCAGAGGCCCCCGGGGCACTACAGGCACTGGCCTCGCCTCAGCGAAGAGGGCTGCTGCCTCTGCTCCAGTAAACCCCCCTGCAGGGGGCCCCCACCTGCTGGGCCCTCCCATGGCTCACAGGGGCCTGTGTAGGAACTGCAGGTGCCTAACTACCTACAGACCTTGCAGGACCTGTCACCGCAGGAGAAGGCCCCTCTGTGGACAGACAGGCAGCTGGGCTGGAGCAAGAACAGTAGGCATGCCCCCAGCAAGAGGTCGGGGGTGCTGGCTCCTGGGGCCGCAGCTGTGGTCATTCTGAGACTCCTCCAAGGCCACGGGAGGTCACAGCTCTGTGCACTGACCCTGGTGCGATCCTCCAGATTTGCTGAGGGTACCTGGGCCAGCTGTGGGAGGCCCACTTTGTGCTGAGCTCAGCCCATATTTGCTAGTGTCCTCGCAGGCCAACTGGGCCACAGCGGGGAGGGACAGAACTGGCATTGCAATGGCCAAGTGCCTAGGGCGCCCTCTGACTGCTTTTCACACACCTTAGTTGTGATGAGCTCTGCCACTTGGCTCAATGTCCGAGACCCTCTGTTTCAACAGCTTAAGTCCAAACATACTGAGACTTGCAGTGTCTGGCACTTAGTAAATATCAAAACACCTTTCTGTTAACACCCTCACCCAGTTACGATGCCTTGAGACGTGAGGGGTATATCCTGGGCTTGAGAGCAGGGGACCTCGGCCAGTCCTAGCAAGGTCACTAGCACTCCAGCTTTCCAGCATCGTGAACAGAGAATGTGGGGGGTTCACAGACACTCCTCATTGCACGGCATTCACGCCAGCCGCCGGCCGTCCTCCCCTGAGCCCTGGCACTCCTGGCCAGCATCACACTGCAGTGAAACACCACGGCCAGCCGCAGGCAGAGCTGCGTCCAGCGGCCTCAAAAGGGCAGCGGTGGCTCTCAGGTCTGCCTTTTGCCTCTGGACAGCCGAGAACATGTGAGCGCTGGTGCGAGGGGCACAGTCTGGATGAAACACAGCCTCTGCTGTTCAAGATACAAACAAGCTGCGGGGTGTGTCCTGTTCAAAGGTGGTCGCACCGGAGCGCTGTGATCAAGCAACCCTTCAGTCACAGCCAGGACAGGTCACGGGCCCCTGGCCACCACAGACACACGCCCATCTGTTTCTAGGGGCGGTGGCTCTGAAGCCGACAGCCTGTGACAGCCTCCTCTTCGTCTTGCTCCCAGTCTACAAGTGGCACTTTCTGAGTAAACTTTACCCCAGAGGCTCTCGGTGCTGCATTCTTGCCCTCAGATTGCAAAGGCTGCCGTGTGCTTCAGGGAGAAGCAGTGCCCTGATCCCCGCCGTGGGACAGAGCACACAGAGCGTGAACCAGTTTCCCTGGGATCCGTCTTTAATGTCAACTAAGCAGCACGTGTCACGTTAAGTCCCCGAAAGTCCTTCTGAAAGATGGCTGGCGAGATCTAAGTGAGCAGCGGATGCAGCCTGCAGGGCCACAGGGGATGGTGCTGCTGGCGGAGCCCAGTGGGAAGGGCGGGGGAAGGATGTCTGCTGGCACTGAGGACAGTTTTCTGACAACAAAGCATTCCTGCTCATCTCTGGACATGTCAGGACGTGTACTGGCAACAGGTCCAGCCTCGCTGCAGGGACTACGAATGTGGGGATCCTGGGGAGGAACCCCCCACTCCCCAGGGCCCCCACTCCTGCCCCTGCCCCTTCGGAATGGAGGATGGTGCCAGCCAAGCATCTTGCGGGAAAAGCTTCACTCCGTGCCTTCCCATGCCCATCAGCATCGGGTTATGTGAGGGGAGGGCTGAGGGGGACCCCAGATTGTCCAGTGACTATTTTATGGCAAAGGCAGTGAACTCTATCCACAGCCACATTGGCTGCCTGCGGAGCAAAGGTGGGTCCCAGCAGCTACCACAGCGCTGGGAGGGGGGTGTTGCTGGGAAATTACCGTCTCTGACAGGATCACAGCCTCTGACTGCTGCAGGGGGTTGTCGGCCGCTTTCAGCTCCTTGTCGAATGTCTCCTGATGCTTGCTGTTCCTCTTCTCCTTCTTCTTCTCCTTCTTCTCCTTCTCCGGGTCGTCCTTGTCCAGTTTGTCCTGGGACCTGGAGTGCATTTTCTTTGGCAGGAGGGGCTCCAGGGCAAACCTAAAGGAAACAGTTGTTTAAAGCACTGACATCTTCAGAAGAGAACGACTGCTTGTCACCCGGAGACACGTGTAATGTCACTCCCAGAGAATCGAAGTGCTGACTGGGAACTGATGAATTTTACAGGGAAAGGAATGACTTTCAAAGAGAGGCCGGGGGAGACTCGCGATACGTACCAACCAACAGCAGTGCGTGGGCTGTGTTTGTGCCTCACTAACCACAAACTGAAAAAACCCCCACATTTCCAGGACGGCGGAGGAAAGGGGCGGCGGGGTGGGCAGGACAATGACATGCAGGGGCTCCTGCTGGTCTGTGATGGGGGCCTGGGATTTGGGGTATATTTCACAGGGAGTGCTCACTTTTCAGGGACGCCTACTGAAATATTCACAGATGCGACGGGGAGAAGTAGTCAGGCACTGATGGAAAGAAATTTCTGGTTTCTTGATTTGGACCAGGTTTCCGTGGCTAGTTTCTGATCACAGACGTGTGGGTTGCTTTAATATGAAAGCCCTTTGGCTGGCCCAGTTAGAAGTCAGCTGACTCCAGCTCACAGGTACGTACTGTACCGAGATGCCCTCAGCTTTCCAGCCAAGAACTGAGCTACGTACGCACTGAGGACCTGGGTCCTAGCTCTGCCACCTACTGGTGAGTCGCGACATTCTCTAAGCACTGTGGGCGGGCTGTCCCCGTCACAAGATGAAACCAGGACACCACCACCCTTTTGCCTACTGACACCAACAAGTGGGCACAAAAACAGGCACATGGTCAGTCTACTGAGTAAATTGATCGTAGACTAGTTTCTAAGGCACGTGTCACAGCCGAGTAGGCACAAACATCTGCATTCAATTGCGATTCACTATTTTAATCCAAGACTGGGGAGGGGGGCATTCTGCTTCTGTCCTACTAAGTCATACGAGGAGAGGGAAGAAACGGGTCCAATTCTAAGACTGCAATGTCATCCTCTGTATCAGGACAGAGGGAGGAGAGAGAGCCCACATGGAGAAAGGTGCAAAAATGGCTTTAAAACCTGACAGCATTCACTCATATGTAAAGTATTGTTATTATGAGGATCTTACATTTTCAAAGTACAGCATGTGAAACGGCAATCTATTCCAAAAGAGGTATGGTCGCTTCAAAGGAGTTACAGTCAGACAGTCATAGATGAGAAATAGCCTATATTGTGATTTCTGACAAATGTCTTTTGAACTGCGGGCTACACATCATTTCCATATGGTCAAGAGAAGCAGAAGAGGAAACCCAGAGCATTCGCACATGCTCCTTGCCCTCTAGCTGCCCAGTGAGCAGCAGTCCCCAAGCCTGGTGGCAGGGCAAACCCCAACCCTCACCAGGGGGACAGCCGGGACAGGAGCCCTGCCCCAGCCTACCCTTGGGGTCCCCACAATGCCCTTGGGACTGACTTGCTGGACCACCTGGGCAATACCTTGGCCTCTTCAAGGAGAGGCTGACTGCAAGAGAAGGAAACTAGAGAGCCACTCACATGTTCATCATAACTGGTTTCTTTTAAACTTATTTGTGAGAGAAACATTTGGAACAAAACCACTGCTCTGATTAAGGCCATTGCAGCCACCTAGCTCCCAGCGTGGGAGAGGTTAACACGGAAATCAACATTTAGATGGATTGTTTACAAGACGACCCTGCAAATAAATCCACTGGGGCTACAGGCTGAGAGCAAGTATTCTCTCCTACTGTTTGTCTCTGCCAGTAACACTGACAGGCAGCAGGATTCGTTGTTGTTAAGAACATACCATGTAAACAGCAACGGTACTGAATGCAGGTCTTGATTATCAGGAGCTGCTAACATGACTGAAGCAGAGACAGGCAGACATGATGCCCCTCCGAATGGAGGTGAAGTCGTCCTGGCTCCAAATCACACCTGAATCTGATCAAGGCTCTAGAAGCAACTACCCATCTGCCGGGAATATGGAGGACAGAGACACACATCAAACGACACGGGAGGGACGCAATCAGCAAACTCCAGACTACAGGGTAGGTGGCCTAGATTTTTCCCAAGGAATAAATTACAAGAAAAAGAAAAAAAGTGGAAAGAAATCTATTGATTCAAAGAGAATTAAAGAGACATATCAATCAACTGCAAGGTGAGAATCTTATTTGAATCAATTTCAAACCAATAAACTTTAAAAATATGACATTTATGACACAATTGGAAATGAACTCCAATAGCTTATGATAATATGGAATTACTGTTACTTTTTACGTGTGATAAATATCGTTTTTTCTTTTAAGTTCTTACCTTTTAGAAAATTCACACTGAAATATTTATGAATGAAATGATGGGATGTTTGAGACTTGCTTCAAAATAAGAGGGGGAAGGAGAGAGCGGGATACAGACCAAAATGAGATTGGCTAGGAGTTGATAAGAGTGGGTACAGGCCTCACGACAATATTCTGTCTACTTTGTCTATGCCTGAAAACTTTGCATAACAAAAACTCGCAAATGATGGATGAAATATACCAGTGTCAACTTTGATCAACCTGGACCTTTCCACCTGAATACACACAACTAATAAGTCAACACCCACTAGGTGCTAGAGAGTGTATCTGTTATATTAGAAGCAATAATACAAAATCTTCATGATTTTATTCTAGGTTTTGCAGAACTTGAGACAATGTAGGAAGAAGGGACTAGTGGATGTCATTCGACTTGGGGGGGAGACCTGCGCTGTGAACTACAGACAAGTGTACAAAGAACCACAACACGGGTTGAGTTTTAAATTTTTCACATTATGAGAAGCAACTGCCGACAGGAGGTGCTTTATTTGGCAGGTACCTGTGCCAGTTGAGACCAAAGCCTCATTTTCTCCATATTAGTCACACAGCTCGGGTAGGTAACCCCGAGAATGAACGAAAATCTGGACTCCACCAAAGACGCCTTCTAGGTCAGGATTAAACGAATTCCTCCCGGGGAGAAGTGTCCACACTCCTGTATTCACAAGTGCAGGACACCATTCTCCTGTCCACCACCTGCACACCCATTTGCACCCTCACCCCTTGTACTTGGAAATACAAAACCTTTTCGTAACTAGCCTGGGGCTTTCCTGGGGAGAAGCTCCATTAAATTTCTTTAGCACCCTTGTTCGAAGTGACAAGCACACATGATTTAAATACCTCTAAATTGAGAACTTCCATGTAGACTTGGCCTTGTGAGTAGCAGACACTGATAAAAATTACTGTTCAGAAAAAAATGTGGGTGTAGTTTCCAATTCTCCACCGGGCACATCGGCTGTTGCCAAAAAAAGGGGCGGACAGAGTTGAATGTCCCTTGGGTGCTCTGGAAGTTTGTGCCTGCATGCTGCTGCAGGAGCCAGGGCCTGGGGGACTGACAGGGTGATGGATTGTCCTCCAAATGGGGCCAGGCAAGCACTCAGCTGTGCAAATGCGACAATAAAACCATTAGAAGTTCTTCTCTGATGATTAAATTGCATGCCACAGTTTTTGTTTTTTTATCATAAGAACAAACTTTACATGTTTGCTACACAAAAGTACAACAAATGTCAGCATGGAGGTTCTCTTTGAACACTGAGCCAGTGCGAGAGCTCGTTCCCCGTTCCCCAGTCTGTTAGGTCGCCGTTCTCGTCTTAGTTGCCGTGTGCTTTCCGGTGCTCGAGAGCAAAAGTGGGCCTCCCAAGAAAGGTGGCTGTGCCAGCCTTCATGTGAGCCTGACTGTGTGTGACAGCCCTGCCCTGGTGCCACACCACGGAAGGGAGTCAGAGATGGAAAGTCCAGGTACCTGGCCAGCAAGCACACAGCACGCTTCTCCCAGGATACCTTGAACAGGACCGTACAGTCCCTGGAGGTTTTAAGATTTGATGGGAAACCTTAGGGAAAGTGCTACCCACAGAGAGAACTTCTTTCTCAAAAACTCACAAGACCCTGAAAGTCTTACTGGGTACGACATTCGTAAAGTCTTGGAGGGTCTCAGTTTACAGACAGTTTTGATTAAAAAAGAAAAAAATCCTCTCAGTTGTGATAAAAGAAATCCAGGGCCCCCTGTGAGCCCCCTCCCAGCCCTTCCCCTGATGCCGAGGCTGACTCACCCATCAGAGCCTGGCCTGGAAGGGGTGCTGTCCGACGACAAGGAGGACACGGAGGCCACCGACAGAGGCCGTGATGAAGACGGCATCGTGAAGGACCGCACCATGGACCGAGGACGGCTGCCTCTTCTGTCGTCCAGGCTTGAGGGCTGAGCGAGGGAGAGGGAGAGGAAGAAGGGGAAGGGGGGATGGGGGGAAGGGAGGGGGAGGGGGAGGGGGAGGGGAAGGGGAGACAGAGAGAGAGGCTTGTCTGATGTCTGCCCCAAAAGGCTTCCACCTGGCATGCCAGGCTCTTAGGGAACTAAGTGGTCTCAGCAGCCTGGAATCTAGACCAAAACTGCCCACACTTTTATGAACATGACATGTTCCTCCTGTTCAGAGTCGAAGACGAAAACAATGATGGTTTGGGGTTTTTTTGAAACCTTCCCCGATATTGTGAAAAATCCCAGAAAGAACTTCCTTGGCTTTAAAACAATTTTTAAATATAATTTTCTTTACCAACCACAGTGCCTCAACCTGTTGTTCCAAAGTCATCGAGTATATTGACCAGAAAATGTAACGTATGGAGAAACACCTAGGATGTGATGAAAAAATCTGCAAGATCTTTAGATGAGCTCCGTGTATCTCTGCATGCTGACAGCCGGGGCCGATCACCCAGGTGATGGACGTGACGCCTGAGCCTGTCCAGACCACAATGGTCTAGAGACCGGAACAGTGGGTGAGGGTCACCTCCTGCCAGGCAGAGGGCCGGTGATGCATTCTTGAGGAAAATGGTCTCTGGATGGAGTCTGCCATCCTCTCTGACATATTATGTATATCTCCAAAACAAGTGTCCCTGAAATATACCACATGTCAATCTGTAATTAGTTACATAATGCTGGTGTATGTTCCCCTGAGCCAGATGTCGGCACATCTGGGACTATAGCTGTGGCAGAAGCTCCTTGCTTTTACCTGAGGACAGGAAACCAAACGCCTACTGGGCGTTCCTCTCTGAGTGCCGTCAGCCGCCCCACCCCTCGGCCCCACACCACCAACGCTGGCGTCTCATGCAGCCAGTCACCTACAGGAGACCAGCGTGGGACCAAGGTGATTGATTACAGACTATATAACAGCACTTCCACGTCTGGAAAGTGGCCTGTTTCGTAAATGTGGTTTTTGCACATGAACTAGAATTTGATCTTGAATAAGAAAAGCTTCAAAACTGTGAAAGAACAGTATAAAGCAGGAGTTGGTAAGCTTTTTTTGTGAAGAGCTAGAGAATCAGTATTTTGGGCTTGCAGGCCGTAAGGTCTCTGTCCTCACGGCTCAATTCCACTGCTGTAGCATGAAAACAGTTACAGACAATAGAGAAATAAGTGATCATGGCTGCTTGCCAACAAAACTTTATTTACAAAAACAAGTGGGGGGCCATAGTTTGCATCCACTGGTTCAAAGCACTAGATCACCAGTGTGGGGCAGGTCTGCTGAGTCTTGGGGTCAGCACCGATCACGGCGCTATTGCATACACCCCTGGAGATGCCCACTGTCATTAATTAGCCTTTATGAGAAAACTGAAAAGGAAACGGTTCCTCACAGACTAGTCCAAAGTGTGAAAATGCTCCTAACACAATCTAGGGACTCAAAGCCTAGATTTCCTCTTCTCAGCCTTTCTGAAACAGTTTCAAGGGCAATCCAAGGCCTGCTCTCTGAAGTGTCCTCTTATCCAGCCTCTCGGCTGGGCCCTAGCAGCCTGTTTTGTGACCTGGTGTTCCTGACACTCCCAAGGGAGGGTCCTGCATGCTCCCCTGGGCCCGCCCCGGCCACCTCATCCATCACCCTGGGCATCACCTGCCCAACACAGCCATTCCTCTTTTCTCTGGCGTCTCTGTGGGTCTTGGATCCTCTTTATGCTTCGAATGAGATCTGCTGGCAGGCTCTTTCCAAATCCATGCTACCCCTTGCTATTTTGTCCACAGCAGCAGCTTCTGAGGACAGCTCACAGGTGGGGAGGCAGCACACACCAGGTGTCTGTCTTTCTGAACAGTCTTCTCAGCCAGCCTGCCCGCCTCACCCCTGCAACTGCCTGGGCTTGACTCCAACCCCATCCATTCTGGATCCAGGTGAGGGGCAGAATGGAAGGGAGCCAGCACCCCCTGCTCAGGTGACACTGTGGCTCGGAAATGCTGCCTCCACACTCTGTCACCTACTGGGCACGTGGAGACGCAGAGTGCAGGAAAATGCAGCTGAGCGCACAGTGGAGAAGAAACCTGCCCCGTCCAACGTTTGGGTGCTATGAGCCTTATTCCTACGAGCAACCAGCGTAATGGTTTCCATTTCTCTGATGAAATGATCTTCACAGCAGCCATGGGGACGTGAGCAGAGAGTGAGTGGCACACAGGACTCAGTCAGGCACCGGAGGTGGAGATGGCCAGTGAGCCCACTCCAGCTCCCGGGAGGCCCAGAACGCAGCCCTTGAACTTCCTGCTACTGACCACAAACAGCTGGCGATGTCCTTTGAAAGGCAACCTTGAATCTTGGTCAGGATGTGCACACACGGATTGGGAAGAATACAGGAAGGGGGACGAGGAGGGACAGAAGTGACTCTGGGGCCCCGGTCCGGAAGGGCACCGCTTGGGTGTGGCTGTGGGCTCTGCTGGGCCACTCGCCTCACAGTTCCTTCCTGACTGGGCCGCTCCTTTAGACAGTGAGGAATTAGGACTTTTCTTTTTCCATCTGAAGCAGTTAGTCTCGCCTCGTCCTGACAGGTGTAGCTCCAAGGCCGGGTCCCTGTGAATGAACCACTGTCCCCTTCTCCCAGCAGCAGGGCCCACAGGGTGCGGGGCAGTTGGAACAAGGCTAAAATTCTGGCTCTAGCGAATACGTGACCTCGCTCTACAGAATAAGGAACCACTCGGAGCCTCGGCGTCCTTCCGAACATAGGGAATAGTCATTCGGTCGGCGTGAGGATGAAATTAAATGACGCAGGTGAAGCCCTTAGGGCTTGGCACACTCTGATGGCAGCTTTCGTTGTCCCTGCGGTGTTATTCCTGTGGCCGGAGGCACAGCCCACTCAGCTCTCACAGGAGCGGCCGCCCCGCCCGTGGCTCTCTGGTCTCCAGGCTAAGCCGCCGTGCCTCCACCTTGACCCACGCCAGGTGCTTACTGCTCATGGAGTCATGCGCGGGGCGGTGAAGGTGCATTTAGCCACAGCGACCCGTGTTTTATGGGGAGGGTGAGAAGCAGGTACGTTCCCTAGTTTCCTGGACATGTTCCTTTCCAGATACTGCACTATGTCCACTGTGGATGGCAAACCCACAGGAGGTGACATGCTGGCCCCCAGGAGGGGGCTGTGAGGAGGTAGGTCTGGCGCGGGTGAGTGAGAGAGGTGAGGGCCAGCTGGGATGTTAGGGACCCAGCCCACGTCTCAGAGGCCATAGGGGGTGGACATGAGGGGACCTAAAGGACCGGTGATCAGTCAGGTCTGCATCTCTCACGGAGCCCTGGCCCCACGCCTGCTCTCAGGCCTTGTACGCCAACTCTTCTCCCTGGTGAAACATGCTTTTGAACTTGAGCATGTAGAACAGGAGGAGGGGAACTTCTCACCAAGGGAGGGGCTGTCAGCTCACCTGCCAGTCAGCGCCCCTCCCAGCAGCCTGTGAGGAACCCGGGTGCCACGGATCCCAGTCAGAAAACTACTGGAATGGATCCCTCTCACTGGCCACTGCTGAGGGAGGCCCAGAGAGGAGCACACCGGGAGGCAGGAGCCTCCTGAGGTGGCAAAAGGGGACAGGTGACACGCAGCATCCCCAGGGAGACCATGGCGGAATCTGGCATGAGGGATGGAGGGGACTCCCGGGCTTTCGCTTGGTGACCCGTGGGTAGGGTGCTGCCAGGTAAGGCAGGGGCCGGCCAGGTAAGGCAGGTGCCGGCCAGGTAAGGCAGGTGCCGGCCAGGTAAGGCAGGTGCCGGCCAGGTAAGGCAGGTGCCGGCCAGGTAAGGCAGGTGCCGGCCAGGTAAGGCAGGTGCCGGCCAGGTAAGGCAGGTGCCGGCCAGGTTAAGGTAGGTGCCGGCCAGGTAAGGCAGGTGCCGGCCAGGTAAGGCAGGTGCCGGCCAGGTAAGGCAGGTGCCGGCCAGGTAAGGCAGGTGCCGGCCAGGTTAAGGTAGGTGCTGCCAGGTAAGGCAGGTGCCGGCCAGGTAAGGTAGAGAAGGAAGATGGCGTACTCCACTGTGTGCACGTTGGGCTGACCGGCAGGAAGGGCACCCTGAAGTTTGCTGGGAGGCAGTCTAAGAGATGGGTCTGGAACTTATGAGAAGCTTGAGCTGAGCACCTGGATCAGGTGGCAGGTACAGTGACGAGGGCGGACAGAGGGAAGAACTCTCCAGGTTCCCCTGCTCCTCACCAGACTTGAAGGAAGAGGGGGATGAAGAACAGGATGGGAGATACGGAAATCTTCTTCACAAGCCTGAAGACAAACAAATACCTCCTGGGTGCCGAGGGGCCAGCGAAGGCAGAGGGGCTGGTGATGGACGCACTTGGGGCCTCCTCTCTGCGGATTGTGGGGTCGCACTCCTCATCCCTAAGTAGCAGGAGAAGCTGGGCTCCTGCGCTTTCCTCTGGGGAGTGGGGGTTCCTCACAGCACCAGGACTGGCAGGATGAAGGGCGAGCTGGAGCCGAGGGCCCGAGGGGCTGCCCGTGGTTTGAGAAGTCAGAGCGTGTCTGAGTCCTCGCCTTCTATAGCTTAGGCTGGCTCAGAAAAATGCACAAAATGGTTTATGTCCTTTCGATGGGGTTTTTATTCTCAAATCCATCTTTTTAAAAACAGGATGATACTATATTGCTTTTCAAAGTATTCTGAGATGTTTGCAAGTTTTCCAAGTAGGTAAGACGGGAAAGGCTCTCTCAGACTGCTCCTTATTGTCGCATTTCTCTGAGGACAGAGCATCTGCCTGTCCTTTGCCTGCTCACGGGAGCCTGGCTACACGGTCTGCTTCTCGGGTCCCAGGATGGAGGAGAGCTCAGGAGGGCAGTTTTAGGAGACAAGCACCCACAGGTGGGAAATGCACTCTCTGTTCTGTTCCTGGATCACTTCACCGTAAGCCTGTCCCACCACTAGCTGGGAGGGGGCCCTGGCTGCCCCCATAGAGAAGGTGGACCATGGTAGGGATGGTGGCTCCTCAGAGTGTGGTAGACATTGTGACTCACCAGCCAAGGACAGCTGCCTGGGAACAGGACAAACCTGTCCTTATGTGGGGAGACCCCCTGCCCCCCACACAACACCCCGCCTTCCTGCCCTTCATTCCTGAGCCTGGCAGAAGCACACACAGAAATACTGAACAGCAGTGGAGGAAGGGACATGAAGGATGGCTGGTGAGCAGGACAGGTTTCTGTCATTTCAAAATATACATTAAATGATCGACAGAAGAGGAAGCTTTTCACTTAGTCAGAAGACGTCGAGATTTCACAAGTGTTGATTTCTTAGAAAGAATTCAAAGTGGCGTCAAGCCTGGGGAGAGATGCATGGTGACGCGTCCCGAAACCCTTCTTGCCACTCGACTCCGATTGTGATGATTACAGGCGCCGAAGCCATCAGCGCTGCTCAGGGCTCTGACTCGCAGGAAAGGTGCTCCCAGGTGGCCCAGCAGGAGAGCACCTGGGCTCCCAAGCCGGTTCCCCTGCCGCCGCCGCCGCTGTGATGGCTGGCCCAGGCTCCTGCTGCTACGTGTTCAGACCAGAGCCCAGCAGTCGTGTGACTCCTGGCTTTGTCAGGCTCATTCCGGGCTGGGCCCAGGGCTCACCACGGCCGGCAGGGGTGGAGCAGATGGGAGAGCATGGGGTGCAGTCAGAGCCAAGAGAGCCCCGCTCAGGGAGAAGCCCAATCTCTTCTGTCTCCAACCCCATGGGCAAGAGAGGAAAAAGCGGCCGCGTAAATCATAGTTGTGATTAAAAGCACAGACTGGAGGCAGACTGACAGGCTTCAAACTCTGGGTCCTCCCCTTGCTGTCTCGTGACCTCGGGCCAGTGAACCTTCCTAAGTCCCCACTTCCCCAGCTGTAAAATGAGGATGACCACAGTGCCCCCCCCCCCCCCACAGCGTCACATGGATTCAGCAAGTTTATATTTGCAAAACACTTGGAAAGGTCCCTGGCATATGGTAAGCACTAAATTGGTGTTTGCTAAATACGATGCATGTATGAAAAAAAGTGAGTTCAACAGAGAACTTCAGAGAACAGTGGACAGGTGGAGCTGGGACAAAAAAGGAACCAAAACGGCACATGACGTTGCACACCTGGGTCTTTAGGAAGCAGAGAAAAGTGCCATGTTTACGGGAAGCACAGTGACTTCCCACAGCATGCGTCCCTTCTGCAGGCCCAGGGGAACCTGCACACAGCCCTCCACGCCAGCTGGCATGCGAGTCTCGTACACCAGCCGGGTCTCCCTGCCTCCTTGCGCCACACTGCCATTCATCTCTGAACAATGGGGAATGGGGGTCTCGAGCCATCTGCTATGCCAGACGTCTCCAGATTCCACGGGCAGTCAAGGTCAGACCTCACCCAGGCTCCCAGAGACCACGGGTAAGGATGGAAGTGCTGTTCTGAACTGCACGCCATCATGACGCTCTGATGAGTGGTCGGGCCTTGCCCCCACAGCTGCTACGACACGGCTCAGGAAGACATCTCAAGCCTGCCTTAGGCTTAAACTGTAAGGCAGTTTGCATCATTAAAAGTCACAAGAGGCTCTTCTGTCACGCTCCTGATCCCAGCCCTGGCTCAGAAACCTTCCACGAACTCCCAGCTAAAGCCCAGCTCTGCCCTTCATCCCAGAGCAGAGCCTTCGGCCCAGACCGGCACTCCAGGCTTTGGAGGTTGGTCAGGCACCTCTCTACCTCCTCCCTCCGACTCCTTTGTGTCCAATGCATGGCTGTGTCTGCTCTGGCCTGTGGCCTGCCATGCACACTCCTGCCTCCCGCCCTTTCCCCAGGCAGTGTCCTCCCATCTCCTCCCCTGGCCATCTCCATCGCACCCTTCCTGGTGTCGATCAGTGATGACCTCCTCTGCTAGGTGAGTCTTCACTGACAATTTCAGACCTCAGTAAGCCATCACTCGTCCCGTCAGTGACTTGGACCTGGGGCTGGGCACAGGCTCCACCTTTGCTTTGGGACATTGTGAGTGTTGTTGGACTGTGTTCTTTAGCCCTTTGTGTGTGTTGTATGACTGCAGGAGTGGTCTCTCTGACGGGGCTCTGAGACGTCCCTGTCACTCTGTCACACACACAAAGGGTCGATCGTGTTCGCAGCATGGGGGCTGGGTATTTGGTGACCAAGCAAATTCACGAATGGTCACTCACCCTGACCTCTCCAGTTATTGAAAAGGCGGTTACTGGTTTCCTGGCAGATGGGCTGACAAAGGGGGCTGAGGTCCCTGACACGCCCGCTTCCTCAGCAGGCATGATGTAGACATCGTGGTTACCTTGCCCAGTGAGCCTGTCACTGTTGAACGATGTGACACACAGAACCCCCACTTCTGCAATGGGACCCACTTACCATGGTCCGGACGCCATACTGCTTTTCCACTTTTTCCTTTAGCTGTTTGAAACAGGCTTCCATTCTCTCATGAAATGGTCTCAGTGCTTCTGTGACTTTCTCTCCATGGATCCTGATCCCTTCGGCCAAAAACGGGATCTGAAAAACAAAGAGGTTGACCCTCCTTATCTCTTGGTCAATGGTCTAGGGACAGAACGCACACCAGGCGGGAAGTGGCATCGTGCAGCATGTATCTGCTTTTGCGTCCAAATCCAAATGGCTGGTTGAATTCATCAGCAGGCACATTGCCCCCGAAGACCAAACTGTTTAAGTTAAAATCATTTGTGTTTCAAATTGGGCACGTCTCGTGCGGCGCTGGGCACACGACAGCCTCTTGATTACTTCCCGGACTTGCATTTGTCTATTAATCCAGAAGAGACTTATCTGTGTTTTCACTTGAGTTCGGGAATAGCTGCATTTTGAATTTGTTTAGATGTGACTTGATCTATTAGCAGGGGGTCATGTCACAGTGAAAAGATGTTTTTCAGCTGACAATATTGTCTTTGTAGGCAACTGAGACCCTATTCCAAAAAGGAAAGATCTAATTATATGTGATTTGTGGTCTTGAAGGAGAGTCTTATTTGGAAAGGAAGACCAAATTTATTCTTCCTTAAAACTAAAAATAATCACTTCTCTGCCAACACTGCTGTCACAAAATATCCATGCCAACACTTCATTTCTGAGAGTGGAGATGTAGCTGACCTTTAAAAGCGTCACCGGCAGACATTTCATGCCCAGCCCCAGAGACCCTCCAGCGTCCCTGCTGCTGGGTGGGGTAGGAAAGGCTCCTTTCTTTCCCTGGCTTCTGCTTCTAACCCCCCCACCCCTCCCGCTCAGACAGGGAGTTAGACACTCCTCAATATAATCAAGCCAAGAGGCTTCCTCTTAATAATTTATAATGAAATCAAAATACTGATTAAAAACAGATTTTCCTAATATGACAGAACACCAATCTCAACGAGCAGATTTATTAGTTAGAAGGATAATAAGTACACAATTGAGTTTCACGTGAACAAATTCGAGAAATCTTATCAAGATGAACCAACGCCTGCGTGGCATTTGGTTGCCATTTATAGCACGCAGCTGCTGTCTCTTGCGGGGCTCCAGGAAAGGACAGACTAAGCAGCGCCCCCTGTGGCTCCAGCGCCACGCGGCCTGCTCTCCACCTGCACTGGCAGAGTTTGTTTTCCTGACAGTTGGTTCTATAACCCCGGTACACGCCAGGTATCCCCTTCCTGCCCGTTATCGCCAAAAGGGCAGCATACAGGTGAGATTTCAAAATGGCTGGGACGGTTTAGTATTCCTCGTGGATTCCTCCTGCAGATGGCAGTTTGCTCAGGTTCAACACCAGGAAATGCTCCCGGTAATCCCTTTGTTTCCCGAGTTGCGTTCCGCCTCGGGGGTTAGCAAAGGCAGGCCGGGGACCACTTGTGGTGGGATGCTACGTGTGTTGTGTCTGTCTGGGTACTGACAGGGGTGAACGCACAGCTACCCTAGACACCGAAAGCATTTTGATAGAGAATGGATCTTCCTCGAAGTGCAAAATACAGTCTAATCATTTCTGTGTCTTTTGTTGGTTTGATAAAACTCTAAACTGGGCAGACTGGACATCCAAAAGGTGCTTAATGGAATAAAGGCAATTTGATTTGGCAGCTGAAATGTATGGGGTGTGAGATTTCCCCCCTTGATAGGTCCCTGACGTTGGTCACACAGAGCCTTCTTCTGTGCTCGCTTGGGGCTGAGCTGCAGCTATGAAAACACAAGTAACCCCCGTGTAATGCGGTTGTTAGGTTCCTAAAAAATGCCATGTTATGCGAATCCATGTTATACGGAACAAAGAACTAGTACAAAAAGGGGGTTAGTTTCCAAAAATTAAAAATAAAAATACTATTATATTTTTACAATTAAGAGAAATACCTTTATATCAAAGCAATTTTCACCTAAAGTACAACATATTAATATTTATTAAATAATGTTTTCATTGTCATCACTACTAAGCTCTTAGTACGCTCCGTGTTGTTTGGGGGAGTTCCCTAAATTTGAATGAGATATTTTTTGCTCTTAAAAGCTCTTATTACACTCCGTGTTGTTCAGAGATTTCTCTAATTCTCGAACCGTGTTAGAGCGAAACCGTGTCATAGAGGCACGGTGCTATACGGGGGTTACCTGTACGCTCCAACACATGAGACGCCTAGTGACAAACAAGGCAGATCGAGGCCTGAGACGGCCTCTGGAGACCTGTTAGTTCACTGGGTTCCGACCTGGCTGAGCACCAAACGCTCTCAGGCAGATTGCTGGACCCCACCCCCAGGGCCCTGATTTGCTCCAGAATGGGGCCTGGGAATCTGCATTTCTAAAGAGTTACCCAGAGCCCAGAGAGGAGCGAGTCATGCCTCCAGGGGTTCAAACTGAGCATGCAGCCTGCTCTCAAAAGACGTCCTTCTACATGGCAGTGCTGTATTTGAAGACTGCACATGTGTCCCCTACACACAGATTCTGGGCCTGTCAGCCATACAGAACATTGGCGAACACGGCTCAGTGTTCCAGGAGCACCACCCGGCGACAGCGGTCGTGCCTGTCATCAGCTGGGGATGATGAGTGAGCTTGGTCTTTCATCTTTGTGCATTTCAAAGAGAAATCTGGAAGCATCCCAGCAGGTTAATCTGAGTCTGTGGATTCCTCTTTGGACTCTCCGCAGGGAAGCTCAACAAGACAGCTGCATTTGGGGAACGGCCGAGCTGTGCCTTTGAGGAAAAGGCTGGCAATCCATGTGACCTGGGGACAGCTGTAAACCAGAAGAGGCCCCATGCAGCCTGCACCTGACTCCAGCTCCTACCTGGGAAGAGCGGGTAGGCACCATCCCATTTCTGCGACGGCGAAAGCTGAATGAGGAGCTGCCTGCAACTTAACAACCAGCCTTCATGTGATTTTAGGCACCAAGACGTGCTTACTGTACATCAGTGAGGGAGATTCTGCCGACAGGTCCTGGGGGTTCCCAATAGGAAAACCTCACTCAGCCTGGATGGAGCTTCAGGAAAATAGCAAACCAAACAAACTAACAAGGAAAAACAGAAAAAAGCATCCTGAGAATCCCCAAATTTCTTACTTTTGATGAGTGTGTGACTCAATTACTGATACTAAAATATGGGTTTTCAAAACATTTGCAAATGAAAGTAAAAATCACAGGTAATGTTTTGAATATGTATTTTTCATCATTTTTGATTTAATGAAGTTGTTAGAAAACAGATTCCTTCTTTTAACTTTCCTGTGAGCCGCTTTAAAATTCATCCTTTAATACAGTTATTAGGGGTGATGACATAGTGCTGACATAAAGTTCTCTCTGGGGAACAAATTATTTTCCTCTGTAGGACTTGAAACTCTTAAAATCCAATTTGCTGTAAAAGCTTACAGGAAAAAAAAAATCAATAGAACTTTTGCAGACCAAACTAGTTTTTGTGTAGCAATGGTTTTATAGCCTTCAGAGGAGTTTTGAATTTTGTACCCTTTGGTTTCTACAACAACTAAAATGGAATCCTTCAGACTCCTAAACTCTCTCCCTCTTTTTCAGTAACAGGAGACAACCTACATCAGCCTTCCATTCCATGCAAAGACCCATTCCTGGCCATCGAGGTCCCTTGGAGTCAACCCTCAATGTTTCTCGTCACAGAATAATTCCAAGGCAAATAGATGTCAAATGCATATGGATTTGTGGCAAAGTCACACCCATTAGGATGGCGACTGTAAAAAACAACAAAACCAAACCAGAAATCAACAAGTGTTGGCGAGGATGTGGAGAAATTGGAACCATTGTGCACTATGGCTGGTGGTTTCCCTCAACTGCTGAGGGAAACACTTTGGTGGTTCCTCAAACAATTAAACATCGAATGACCACAAGACCCAGCAATCCTACTTCTGGGTCTATACCCAAAAAGTGAAAGCAGGGACTCAAACAGGTATCTGTACACTCATGTTCATGGCAGCATTATTTGCAACAGCCAAAAGGTGGAAACAGCCTAAGTGTCCACTGATGGATGAACGGATAAATGAAATGTGGTACATACACACAATGTAGTATCATTCAGCCTTAAAAAGGAAGGGAATTCTGACATGTTTCAACATGGATGGACCTTGAGGACAGTGTGTGCAGTGAGGTCAGCCAGTCACAAAGTACAGAGACTGGGTGATTCCACTGACATGAGGAACCTACATTAGCGACATTCATAGAGACAGAAAGCAGAATGGTGGCTTCCGGATACAGGAGGAGGAATGGATAGTCAGTGTTTAATGGGCACAGAGGTTCAGTTTGCAAGCTGGAAAGTTCTGGAGACGGATGGGGCTGATGGTCACACAAGTGTGAATGTGCTAATGCCACTGAGCTGCACACTTAAAAATGTTAAAGTGGTAAATTTTGTGTTATGTAAATTTTACCACAATAAAATATAAAATAAGTACTTATAATATGACTTGAAGTCAAAGCTTAGCCCCACTCCACCCCAGGAGGTCACAACCGTCCACATGCTGATGATGGAGAAGCCACTAAGCTGAGGCTCTGGGTGGCAGGATAAAGCTGTCCACAACATGTGTCCTCAGGAACAGCCTCACCATGTCAGGGACCCAACTGTGTTTTCTGGGGATGACCACATGTGCACACACGCAAACACATACGTGCACACACAACACACATGTACACATGCGAGTGTACACACAACACATGTATACCTGTGCATAGACACATGTACACAATACACACATACACAACACACATGTGCACATACATTCACACGTGCATACATGCACACATGTATACATGCAAACACATAAACACACAAGCGCACATGGATACACACACACACACCCCAGAGCTAGGCGGCCTTGCCTTGTTCCTTTGGGATTAGCAGGTGAGGGCCACATCTGTGGAACACAATGCTACTGAAATGCCCGCTGCCCTTGGTTGGGCAATCACAGACCACACTCCAAGGATCCACCGGGAGGAAAGGTGCATAGGGTGCAGGAAGCAAGGTAGCCTGGGGTACAATGCCCACTGGGCGCAGGGAAACCCAGGCCTCCGCTCCCTCCGCTCTCTTCACTGGGTCAGACAGCATGCTCCTCGCCTCCCACATTCAAAAATGAAGCCTAAAGCAGTAAGTTGGCTGAAGCACAGAGCAAGTAGGCAGAGCTCCCAGAGACCGGGTCTGACGGCCCCTCCACCTCCAGGCTCACAAATGCTCCAAGCACAGATGCAAGAACAAGTAACTTCCCAGGGAACACAAGACTCCCTTCGGGGTCACCCACCCTTTCAAGACGATCGCCCTCTGAGAAAAAACTCAGAAGGCCTCAGAAGCACAAATAGGAAAGCAAGATAATACGCCTGTCTTACAGCTGGGAAAACACAAAGGAGGACCCTGCCTGAACCCAGCACGGGCGGGGAGGTGGGGAGGACGTAAGGGGCGGGCGCTCTGTGGGCTCCACGTACACTCCCACAGATTCGTGCGCCTGCACCTTTCCTGGAATGGGCTGGAGCTGAGCTCCTACGACGTCAAGGCGCTGACCTGGCCTCTGATGTTCTCTGTCAATACCAGACAAAGATTTTCCAGCAGCCGGTGAACTGACCAAAGGAGGGAAACAGATCAGGCTCATTTGCACCAGAGAATTTCCTGGGTGTTCAAATTCATGGCTGCAGCCCAGGAATTGAGTGAATCAGGGCAGTGGGGGGTGAGGTGTGGAGGTTTATGTGGGGACAAGCGTGGCTACGTGCACTCTGGCTGATGCCCGCAGGACCCGGTGCTCAAGCTGCCCAGGTGGCCCGGGCATGCACTCACCTTTCTCCCCCTCCCCCGCCAGCCCTGTGAGGCTGCTGGTGGACATTTACCTGCCACGCGATCAGGTCCTTGAGCTTCTCAATCTGCTCGTGGGCCTCTGGGTGCTCCTGCACGTACCGCTCTGTAAAGAAGGCCTGGTGGAGACAGGGAGAGCCACTCAGAACACCGCTCACCAACACGCACACCTACTGTGCACTGTGCCCTGGGGTAGGGCCGGGTGTAAAACAGACCCACACCCCTGCTGCCGCCATGGAGCTCACTCTCCCGGGTTGGGTGCTCCCAGCACCCAGGGCAAAGCGTCCACTAAGGTCAAACGAATACATGGAGTGAACAGGCAGCCAGGACGGGCATTCAGTGGGCACCCCAGGCCGAGGAGCCCAGCGAAGACACAGTGGACCTGGATGGCTCAGGCTGCTGGGTGGCAGCTCCCAGAGGCTCACACGCCTATCACCCCCACCTGGTGCCCTGCCCATGTCGACCCCACACCAAAGGGCAGCTGCCACAGAGCAGCATCTCCCTGTCCAGGGCGGTCAACCACAGTTCGTGCCCATTCTCGGCCAGTGCCCCTTCTGCCTGTTTTTACTTGGTCTAGACTAGGGACTAGCAAACTTGTTCACGAAGGGCTTCGGCTCTTAGCAAGGGCCATTGTTGCATCAGAAAACCAGGCAGACTCTAGGTAATGAATGGCTCTGGCCATGATCCAAACTTGAGTTATAAAAACAGGCGGCGGACTGTTGTGCAGACCGCTGGTCTAGACCACAGTCGTGTCCTTCAGCTTCTGCCCTTTCCTATGGGGATGATTCCTGGGGAGACCAGCTGGCCCTCTCCACCGGACCAGTCCTGCTCAAACTCTGTCTTTGGCCTTTAATGATCCCAGGTCTCTTGAAAGTCACCCGAGGGTCACTCTCCAGAGCCAACCAGAGTGTCTGGGGTGGGCAACCTGCAGCTGCAGAGGGTGCCCTGGGCTCGTGGCCTGGCCTTGGCTCAGTCACTGCTGAGATGGCTCGATGAGACCAGGATTGCTTGGAGACGGTGTTTGGAGACAGTGTGTCCCAGGATGGGGCTGTAAGGAGAGAGCTGGCATGTCACCTGCCTTTTCATAATTTGCAAAGCCGCCCATGACGGCAGGGTCCACGATGCCATTGAGCAGCATGGAGAGGGGGTTGACGGGGAGGCTGGGGTCGTCCAGGTGTTGTTGCACCATGCTGTCCAGCTTGTCGTTCGTCAGCTGCATGGTCTCGATGGCGTTCTCCAGGGGGCTGATCTCCACCTGTGAGGAAGGGGACATGGCACGTCAGGCTGGCTGCTGCGCCCACTGACTGCGTCTTATTTACCATCATCTTGTTTTAAGGAGAATGAAGAGTTGGGAATTTTAAGCATCGTGTCACTGTCCCGGAGGCAGGCCTGGGCACTTTGCAAGCCCTGTGTACCTGTGTGGCCAGGAGAGGAGAGGGGAGACAGGGGCCCTCCTATGAAGGAAGAGCTTGCGCCTCCCAGGACAGGGGCGGGCATGTCACCACTTCCTATCGGACCTCATGGCCTCATCTCCAACCCTGCCATTGGTCTGTGGGAATGACCACATCTCCTCCTGGCTTCCCTTCCACGGCCTCTCACACGTCTGCCCCATTTGCCTCTAGAAAGAATAGTTCCGTTTTTATCAAACCAACATTAGCCACTGTGTCCACAGACATTCCAAGGTGGGCTGTTCCAGGGGACAGACACGAGCGGAGGGGGCTCGAGGGGTGTTGATGAGGCTTTCAGCCGCGCCATTCTGGGATTACGCCCGCAGCCCTCTTCGTTTGCTACAAATGGCAAACGCAGCCTGTGGCGGAACCACATCCTTCCAGAAAGTCAGGATCAGCCTGCTCCACCGCCCAGCTGTTGAGCTCCTTCCTGGGGCACCCTGGCCAGCTCACAGAATCCCTGAGTACAAAGGGCTTATGGGAAGAGGCTTGTTAGGAGGATGAGAGCCTGTTTATGAGAAGGCCCTCTTCTGTCGTCTCACACACCAACGTCACCAGATCCAATGGCACCAGTGACGCTTGCATTTCTGCCACCTGCCACTTGTCTCCTGAGCTCCCCACAGGTGAGGACCTGCCTGCCCGGGTGCTATGGGGACAGAGCGAGTGGGAGCTTCTGGAGCAGGAAGTGGAAGTGCCCAAGGGGGCACAGAGCCCTAGGGCTTCAGAGCAGGAGGTGTGTCCTTTCGGATGGGCGGGGGATGTGGTGAGCAGGGCACTCTGGGACCGGCCCAGAGCTCACGTTGGCATGGACGAAGGACTGGAAGGGAAACAGGACTGGGAAGAGAGGTTCAGGTCCGTTCTAGAACCAAATCAGCTGCCGTCTAGGGGGCTTATTGTGAACTACCAGGTAGGCACCAGCCTCTGGATAAGACCCTGACGGGTGAAAACAAAAGGCATGGACACGCACGACAAAGCAGGACAAAGTGTACATATGTCAATCAGGTCTTGTTATACTGGCAACTGCCACACCCTGAAACTGCTGCATATCCAATGAAAACCTGCTACCTGGCTCTGGTTCCCAGACATGAAACTGCCCGAGGGCTCACCAGGCGGGCAAAGCACAGTTTAGCTAATGAGATACGAGTCATTATTTCGTTAACAAGCGCCAGTGAGGGGTGTCTTCTCAAGCTATTTTTACTTGAAATGAGCAAGTACTATTAATTAAGTTGTTTGTCATGTAAATGGCAATAAAACCATCAGGAAGAAAGATCTTAAAAAGTGTATGTAAATTGGAACTCATCTTAAACTTTTCATTTACTTAACAGAAACCACTGTCAAAACAGCACAGCGAAGCCTGGCTTTAAATATTTTGCGAGAAGAAATGAAATCTTAGTTCTGGTTTTCTTAGAAGCTAGAGTGGCTGTGATTACGCAGCATTTCCACAACAATTTTTGAGGAGAGCTGCTGCTCTGAGAACACGTGGGGTTATCACGGGCTAAGACCTGTCTGGTCTGGGGTCTGCAGTGTGCGTGTGGCCACAGGACCGCGTGACGCTCGTGGGTGAAAGGCCGTGTCAGATGCATAAAGGAGGATCGCAGACGATCCCTTTCCGAGTGTCCTTACCATGAAGACAGACTTGACCTCAAACCACCTTAGAATTCCAGGTAACTTATATGCAGTGGTGTAGACGGCTCTCTCGATCCACATATTCTGCAAAGGGAACACACACAGCACGTGTTAGGTGGGCTGACCATCGCTTCGGCCCTGAGGGGGATTGCTACAACTCTCCACGAGGCAAGGCCTCCACCAGCACGGGATTCCTCCTGGGACAGGTGCCACATGGCCGGAAGCTTCTGTGTTCTAAGCAGGTCACCCCTCCCAGGCCATGCATGCTCTGCTTACCAGTCAGTCACAGGACACATCAATGTCCCCTGCTTTCTTGGCCAACAGTACGTAACTCCCTGCCACTTGGCAAAGAAAATATAATAGGAGAGTCGGGGAGAATTATATCTGCCAAAACAGGGAGGTTTCCTCTGAGCAAATAGATTTTTGGAAAGGTTCCAATGAGTTTTGCATCATCCTTACTTAGCGTTCAAGGGAGCGCCTTGTGCAAATGCACTGAGGAAAAGTTAAGAAAAGTGATAAAATGAGTGTTTGAAGCTTAGAATTTTTGTTTTTCTTTGTATAATACAGTGATACCCGGTCTTTGAATGTAATGCATTCCGGAAGACCGTTCGAGTTCTGAAACGTTTGAAAACAGCCAACAGCTAGACCTCAGGATCTTGCACTCAGCAGAAGCCACGTGACATGTTCGACTTCTGAGGCATGTTCGAAAGCCGAAGCATTTACTTCTGAGTTTATGGCGTTTGTAAACTAAAATGTTCGTCAACGGAGACATTCGAAAATCGAGGTACCACTGTAATGTGTTGACATTAGAAAAAAAGACATGGAAATAGAAGGGAGAAAAATCACCCACTACTCAAAGTTGGTCACTTAACTTAGTATCTGTTATTTAAAACTTCTCACTAAGCATTTAAAAGTTGTATTTTCAATAAAAGTACCACCTTACAACCTGTAATTTTTTTGTAAAATGGTACATTATATATTGCAGGAAATTGTTTCAAGCCAATAAATATAATTCAACATCTCTTTAAAGCCAGCACAGGACTCCATTGCAATAAATCTTTTTATAGTAAATCTTTTCTCCCACCTTCTGCGTTATCAGCGTCCCTGTCAGTGGTACTCACTGAGCAGACTGAGTCTGTCAGCAGTGATCCTGACAGAAAAGGAAGGCATAATGGGATGTTAACAATGCCAGAAAGCACTAATCCCAAACCTTTTAAACTCCAGAGCCGGAGGGGGAAGGACGTGGCTGAGTCCCCAGGACACAGGCCACACCTCCTGTCCCCCAGCCACTGCTCCTTATGTCTCAGTCCAGCTCCCTCTGGCACTTGCCTTAGGAAACAGCAGTCTGAGCAGGCCCAGACCACATCTGCAGGGAGCGCCTTCCCCCACGCCAACACACCCTGGGGGCCTCTGGGTTCCACAGGGCTTAGGACCGGCCCGGCTAGCCCTGAGCTCTCGGCCTGGCAAGATGGCTTTCCCAGCACCGGCCCCTGAGGCCAGGCTCCCTGCTGCAAGAACCCCCATGCTTACCTGGAAGCCTGAGGCTTTGTCGGGAGTGTGAAGGACTAAATCCTGTGGCTGTGGGGACCTGGCGGGGCCATTAGGGGATTTCAGGGCCATTTAGAAAAATCACAGCCTCTGAGGCTTATGCAGCTGCAAGGGTCATGGGTCTGGGTTATTCTCAGCTCTGCCCTGACTGGCTGTGCACCCGTTGGCGGTGTACTTGACCTCCTTGTGTCTCTTGGCAGTGCACGAATGCACAGAGCTGCCAGGGGGAGAGGTGTGCGGGAAATTCAAGAACTACAGATCTGCAGTTGAGAAACCATGTAAATAATGGCGGGAATGCTGTCATGACCATGACCATGACAGACAGGTAGGGCTGAGAAAGCCCCGCCCCCAGCGTTGCAGTGCAGGTCAGGCCGTGCCTCTCTCACTACTACACACAACACCACACTGACTGGTCACAAAATAGATCTAGGATGCCCCACGAACGAAGAAATAGGGTCTCAGTTTTTAAATAACCCATGCCGGAACTGGGGACGACTTCAGAATTCACCGACCCTGAGCTCCTAGCTGACACATAGACAACTGGGCTCAGGCAGGAAGGGCGTCAGGAGCTGTGCCCCGAGACTCCCAAGCATTTTGCCCTGAGATTGGAAGATTGTAGGAAAGTTAGGGCTTCCAGGGAAGGTGCATGGAGGTGGCTCCGCGGAAGCGCCCCCAGCTTCACTGTGGGTCAGCTGCCAGGTGCCAGTTCACCTTTGACCTCCAGCCTGCAGGTCAGGGGGAGCCATTCCCAGTAGTGCTGGTGTCCTCAGGGGTCCCTGAGGTTAATCCCTCCTTAAAACATGGCCTATGGAGGGATTTCCAAGGGAGGTTTTCAGGGCAAGAGGAGGGAGAAACATCAACATTAAAAAAAACACCAAAAAAAAACCCCTGTGCTTTATTTCATGCCTTTGCAAAATGGAATCCATTAAACCAGTTATATGTATATTTTCTAAAAGGCTACAAGGATCTGTGTCAATATTTGCATGACTCTACGTGGTTTTCAACAGGTGACTGACGTTTGGCAATGTGTGATAACATTTTGACTCTGTTTTTGATTTTGATGCTGATTTGATGGGTTGGGGAGGTGCTACTGGCATCTCGGGGGTCGAGGTCAGGGACGCTACTCCACATCCCATGGCCGGTACAAAGGACAGTGCCCAGCGCACAGAAGGACCCCGGCCCAAGACGCGGCAGCGCCCGGTGCAGACCCGTGAAGTGCTTGGCACCTCTGTGCGCCTGTCTGAGTGGTGGGCCAGCACGTACCCCACGGGCCCCGAGGAAGATGACTCAGGTCCACCTTCGGAGAAGCCAGAGTGCTAGGGGCAAGGGAGCGCGTTCACAGCACGTCACCTTAGTGCAATATCATAGGTACCTCCGCAAGGCCATTTGTGGTATATTCATCGTTTCACCAAATTTGAAGGGGTAACACATTAGGATTTCTGTACATAAAGTACAAAGCCACTGAACACTGCACTGGGGTCGCCTCTGAGGCCATATTTTTCCACAGGCAGTTTTGTTGGTGGTGGAATGTGCTTTTGGGGATGGTTGTTTTTTTACCGCAAATTCATTGTCTGGGTTTTTCTCTCCCTTGCGGATTGGCCGAGAATATTCAAATCGCTGGACCTCGTTTACCCTGTAAAAACTGTAAAGAGACAGAGAAATCGTTAGACATTTAACCCAAAAAGCAGTCAGTTTGCTTTTAGATGTGAGGTCTGGCCTCCCAATAGGTCATTGCATTCCTTAAAATATCCCCAACCTTGACTCGAATCGATAGCAGTAGCTTCTTCTCCCCATCGGCATGGGAAGACAGATGCTGGCCGGTGGAAAAATTACCTTGAGTTTCTGCCCCCTCTCTGTCCCTGAACACCCTCAAGGGAGAAGTGATGCTGAGTAAGAGTGAAGTGGACAAAAACAGAGATACAATGAAGGGAAGGAGAGAGGAAAAAGGCCTCCATTCTCCATTTGGGTATTTATTATTTTAAAAACCTAATAATTTAATAATTCAACAATTTATTAAAATAATTTAATAATTTGCTATTTTGTTAGATAAAAAATTTACGTCTTTATTATTTTTAAAGAGGTCTTATCTACTTCAGTTTCGAATCTACAAAAGGCAGACTTGCACGGACCAAGAGTGTGCCTTCCTTGCTTGGGGCGGGGGGCAGGTGTGACAAACTCCAGAGACAGGCTGGGGGGCCTTATTCATCCTCCTGCACTGAAATGCAGCTAGGCTCCCCACATGGAGGGGAAATACCTGAGAGTCTGCTATTGTTCACTACTTAATTCATGCCTCCCTCTGAGAAAAAGATGTTGCAAAACTTAAAATGGATGCCTTGTGGAAGCCATCATCCGTCAATAAACAGAGTCCTGGTTTATTTCCCATTATTGCTGATAAAAGGTTAAAAAAATGATAGTGAATTTTCGGGAAGGCCACAACCCACCAAACTCCATGATACAAAATAAGCAGATCTTAAGCATTGTTAGACCATTGAAGAGATTCATTTTCTTTTTTTTTACTAGAACAAGGATCAAATAAAAAAAGAAAATTCTTAACATCAAAGGGACATCTAAAGCAGGGTGTTTCTACAGCATTGCCAAGTCAGATGCAATTCAATGGAGAGACATAAAATCTCACTCAAATTCAGACAGCTGACCTGTGAGTTTTAAAAGCCATAGTACGGAATTGTTGTGATTAGGGGTGAAAGGGCTCTTCTCACCCCAACCCAGTTCTCCACCAAGAGCACCTGTTCGAATCCCTTTTCCTGCCCTACAGAATGCAAATGCCGGGCCACAGCCCAGGTGTCCAGGCTCAGATCTGCTGGAGATGGAGCGGGGCCTGTGCACCACTGAAAACTACAGGGATCCTTTCACCAGGTGGAGCAGAAGCGACCAGAGTGTCCCCTCCTCCCGAGTTCCCCTGTCTCCTGACCTCGGGAAAGGAATAACCCTTGCATCCTCCCAGCCACTTCCTTTATAACTTCCTCTACAGTTGACCCTTGAATGACATGGGTGTGAAGCACAGGTCCACTTAGATACGGATTTTTTTCAATAAACGCCTGCACTGTTTTTGAGCCCTGGTTGGGAGCCCACGGATGGGCAGGGCTGACTGTGTGCACTGATCTGTGCTATTTTATATGAGGGGCTTGTGCATTCACGGATTTGGGTATCCAATGAGGTCCTGGAACCCATCCCTCCAGATACCGGGGGACAATGACGTTTTGGGGAGTCCAAAGTTATACTCAGTTGTCGAATGCCCGAACCCCTGTGCTGCTCAAGGGTCAACTGTACCTGCTTCACTCCACATCCTTCCCTGTGATGCTGAAAATGACTGGCTTCCCTTTTTATTCTAAGTAAACAGAAAGGGCATCTGAAAAGCTAATCGAGGACTAAGATCCGTCGTTTCAAAGGTGAAACTACGAACAAGGGATCTGTACACAGCCTCTCCCCACCCTCATGCTGGACAAGAAAAAGGGGCTGATTACCTTACAATCTGCTCTGACACAGGCCTGTGAAATTTCGGGGGCAAATCGAGTTTGGGCTTCACTGTGAAGCACTGAATATCTGAAGGTGAAAGGGGTCAAGGAACATAAAGCAGCGTGAACATCCATCGTGAGCGGGTCCCCCTCTTCCCCAACACCACCGCTCCAAAGGAATGGGGGTGCGACCTCTTCCTGTTCGCTGTGTTGTGGTCTTAAAAGGATACACTGGCCCGGGGAGCTCTTAATATCCTCTCCTGGTGGAGATGTCGTCTTCATTTTCTCAGCGTTTGGAAACTGGGTTAAGAGCCGGGCCTCGAAGTCTTCCCTGCGTTCGTACTCTTTGCCCCGGTAAATGAAAACCTTCCCCTGGAAACAACGACAGTCATGAAGTGACACCACAGGGCAGGGCCAGGAAAACCTCCCACAGAAACGCACTGGTGTTTGGTTAGGAAGGAGGAAGTCGCTCACTGGAGGAACAACCTGTCATCTCACTGGTCGTATCGGCCAAGAACACAGGAACACAAGCCACGTACGTAATACTTTGGAGGACGCCGTGACCCCACAACGCAGAGTTACTGATCTCTGGTGATGTATACAGTCTTCACGGGAACAAACCATTTACAAAACTATGAAAAACCAAGTGCATGAAATGGCAGAGAGGGTGAAGGCACCCGGATGAGCACCCGGCAAATGGGTGGGTAATGGTGGGTGTCGTGTGTGTGTGTGTGTGTGTGTGTGTGTGTGTATTATTATTTTTTTCTGGTAGGACCTAATGAGTTTTCATCCTGCCAAAAGGAATTTAAGAGAGCATGAGATTACAGTGGGGCCTCAGAACCTGAGCGTGACATTTCAAGCGGACTCCTACAGAATTGTGGCTTCAGCAGAACCAGACGAAGGGGTCCAGACCAAAGCAAAGCCCTTGGCTTCCCCTGGTGGTGAGACTGGAGGTGGATGGTAGAACTTCCCTCATTGGCAGGTTCAGAGACATATGTGTATGGACAACTATCCATCAACCAATGCCAAGGCAGAACACAGAGTTCTCCTTCTAAAGGTTCGTTCTGTCCATCTCCCATTTGTCACCTCCATCAGTTCTAGTTGGAGAGTCCCTCTGGGGGTAGTGATAGATGGCTGGGCTAGGTGACCTTGGGGGTGCGTGTTAACTAGGTAGGCATTCTTCCTTACGTAGGTTGTCTTGTTGAGGCCACTTCTGTCTGGGTGTGACTCAGTCACTCTGTAAATGTATCTGTTAGGAAAGCTCTGATTCCAAGACATAACAAGTCTCTGTACCTTCAGATTCAACCAGTGTGTTCTGAGTGTCAACTGAGTCACTGAAAGGTGGCCATGGGTAGACAGTGTGGTGCTCCGCTGGTCCCTGAAGCCTATTGCCTCCCCCATCCACCCCACCCCCATCTTAGGGCTGTCTGAACCTAAAGGAAACCTACATCAAGGAAAAAACTGTGAGCAGAAGCTCGGAACCCGGGAAACGGGGAGCTGGGGGCTGATGCTTTTCCTCATGGGACTTGGTTGTGTGGGTGGATCTGTTGTTTTAACCAAGGGACACGGGGTAAGAGGCTCCAGGTGGGCTGGTCACAACCAGGTGCAGCCCTGTTATCTGTCGTGACGACGACAGATGCCAGAGGGGACGGGGAGAGAGGCAGACAGATAGAACAGCATTCCCCTGCGTACTTTTATATTTACCTCCTAGAGACTCAGCTCACAGTCAAATTAAAATTTATCTAATTAATGAATTTTCAAAAGATAAAGAATGATCCTCTGGTATACTCAATTTATCTCCCTGCCTAGTCTCAACTCATTCTGAGTTCCTGTAAATCACTGAAGAATGAACAATTTAAGAATTGAATATTTTACTCACTTTGTGCTTAGGTATGTCTTAAAGTACCCATTATGGAAGAAAAATGTTCTCTTTCTCTAAAAAAATAATGTCAAACAGAAAGCAAAGTAATGTGTAGTCTTAATCGGAAATATAAATACCCAGCATGGACATCTTTGAAGGCTATACAAAGCCAAACATTTCAGAAATTCAGGAAGATTTAATGTATAACAGGCACTAGGAAATGAAATGAACTTATGATGCTTTACACGACAAGAAAGACTTAATAATAACAAATGTATATAAGGCTTTAACAGAAAAACACTAATGAGTTATAGGTGAAAACACTGATAACATTTTCTAGAAACGTCAATTACTTTGCATTCTGAAGTGGTCCCTTCAAACATGAAAACAAGGGGGAAATGTACATATAGTCAAAGATAGTCATTCCTTGTAAGGACCATAACTATTAATATGATTGCAAAAAAAGATCAACTCTTAAAGAAAAACACAGCAAAAGGGACAGCGAGTCAGTTCTCAGGGGCTGTTCTCCCAGAAATGCATTAAGGAGCCAGACGTTCCACCCACTCTTTTTATAACTGCTAATGTCATTGTCAGATTGAGCCCTGACAGGTGATCTGTGAAGCGTAATAAATATAGTGCTGCAGCCCCACGAAATTACTCAGGTGTGGCGGGAAAGTCAGTTCAATAGTAATCACGCCCGTGAAACCCTATTCGTACTTTGCATTTTGTCTTTTTGACAGGGGTGACCCAGTGTGTCCTCCCAGCATAGCCCTGGCACTATCAGTTGGCCCAGGCACAGTGCCCACCCCGCTGGCACGTCAGGAAGCCAGGACAGAGCCGTAGTTAGTGGCCTTGGATCCAGCACTGAACTCAGACAGCCACACCTGTAACACCCAGCACAGCACGGGTCGGCCATGATTCAGGCTCGGTCTTCTCTTAGAGTCACACACACACAGAGCCACACGTTCAATTCCACGCACATTAATCAAAGCTGTGAGCAACGTTAGGTGACGTCAGCTCCAAGCTCGTTATACCCTTTGGCTTGTTTTCCTATTTAAAATAAAGTTAATTTCCAAATGCTCCCTAATGTAGGACTTACAACAGTATTCTTTTTGGAAAGGAAGACTTTCTCCAGAATGGGAGTTTCTGACCAACCACTATCTTAGACGTGTACTGCCATGGCTATACAACGAAGGCCGTGGAGTCAAGGAGAGGCTGAGCTGTGCCGACAGGGCCAGATGCCCCAATCACCCAGCCAGGACCCTGCGTGAGTGG